>NC_064635.1:202519651-203817568 GCF_023864275.1 Schistocerca cancellata
TGCTGCGTTCAAAATCTGTTGATTTCCGTCGTGCTGCCTTAATCACGTCGGAAAACTTTTCACATCAATCAGCTCAGTACAAATGACAGCTCTACCCTTCTATAACTAGCGTACGCGATACTACGGCCACGTATATTTATACATACCGCTACCCCATGCCTTTTGTCAACTCAGTGTACAATGTACTATTTCGACCAAGAAGCACGGTGAATTCTAGGACACACTTCAGATTCAGCTGATACGTAAGATATCGATTGCCAGGCATGATCAGCACTGTTTAGGGTCTAAGAGTCGACGTCACACAAAATGCGTGTGGTGCCAGAAATAAGATGGCCTAGCGGTGAGAAATGTTTGGTGTTCCGTGTTCGACCGCCTCAGCACCGCAATCAGTCCAGGAGGGAAGTTTCTTAAACAAAGCCACAATAGATTCTTATCGCTCCGTTATCTGTCTGACACAGAGCTACATCTCTGTTGACACAGAAGCTGACGGGACGTTGAATTCTAGTCATTCCTGTTCCAAGAGTCCCATAACGCACGATCTCACATTCCATGTCGAGGGGGGCCTTATTCGATACAGCGCAGATTTTCTGGGAGGTTTGCGCGCCGTCCTGCGTCTCGACATTGTCAAACTCGCCTGCACAAAGCAGTACCTTGGGAGTTACTGAAATAACTGGCGACGTCACGTGATGCCTGCTGCTCTAATCGGACGTACTTACAGGTTGATGCTACGTTCTCTGACTTGTCCAAGGCACTTCATGTATAGTACCTGATCTAAAGTATCCGAACACCTATTGGTGGACGTTAATATTGTTTGTGTCCAGTCTTCGCATTTACGACGGCTTGAATGCTACTTTCACGGAAGTGTCTAAAATATCTCTGCAGGAATACCAGCCCATTCATCCTCAAGAGCCGACACCAGATATGATAGTAATTTTGGACGCAGGGGTCTGGAGTTACGTTGTAACTTATTCCAAAAGTGTTCCGTTGGGTTCAGGTCGGTACTCTGAACAGGCCAGTCCAATACAAGAATGGGATTACCCACAAACCACATCCTCAAAGATGATGCTTAACGGCAGGGTGCACTGCTATACTGATACAATCATCATCACCGAACTATTCCTCTACTGTATGCAATTCACAAAGCTACAAAATGCGTTCATATTCTTCATTTAGTGTTTTCTTACACTTAATATGGGTGCAAAACCCTAAACACGAAAATTGCTACGAAAAAAAATTAATCAATCGCTTACCCTACGCTGAAAATACACTGAAGAGCCAAAGAATCTCTTACACCTGCCTCATATCGTGGAGGGCCCCTGCGAGCACACAGAAGTGCCACAACACGACGTGGCAAGGAGTCGACTAATGTCTGACTTGGTGCTGTAGGGAACTGACACCATGAATCCGACAGGGCTGTCCATAAATCAGTAAGAGTACGAGGGGGTGGAGATCTCTTCTGAACAGCACGTTGCAAGGCATCCCAGATATGCTCAATAATGTTCATGTCCGGAGATTTTGGTGACCAGCTGAAGTGTTTAAACTCAGACGAATGTCCCTGGATCCTCTCTGTAGCAATTCTGGACTTGAGGGATGCCGCATTGACCTGCTGGAATTGCCCAAGTCCGTCGGAATGCACAACGGATGCAGGTGATCAGACAGGATGCTTACGTACGTGTCACCTGTCAGAGTCGTATCTAGACGTATCAGTGGTCCCATATCACTTCAACCGCACACTCCCCGCACCATTATAGAGCCTCCACCAGCTTGAACAGTGCCCTGCTGACATGCAGGGTCCGTGAATTCATGAGGTTGTCTCCATACCAGTACAAGTCTATCCGCTCGATACAATCTGAAAACGAGTCTCGTACGACCAGGCAACATGTTTCCAGTCATCAACAGTCCAATGTCGGTGTTGACGAGCCCAGGCGAGGTGTAAAGCTTTGTGTCGGGCAGTCATTCAGGGTACACGAGTGGACCTTCGGCTCCAAAAGCCCATATCGATGATGTTTCGTTGAATGGTTCGCACTGTGACACTTGTTGATCGCCCAGCATCGAAATTTGCAGCAATTTGCTTAAGGATTGCCCTTCTGTCACGTTGAACAGTTCTCTTCAGTCGTCGTTGATCCCGTTCTTGCGGGATCTTTTTCCGGCCGCAGCGATGTCGGAGATTTTATGTTTTACCACATTCCTGATATTGACGATACACTCGTGAAATGGTCATATGGGAAAATGCCCACTTCATCGCTACCTCGGAGATGCTGTGTCACATCGCTCGTGCGCCGACTATGACACCACGTTCAAACTCACTTAAATCTTGATAACCTGCCTTTGAAGCAACTAAACGATCTACCAAATGCGCCAGACACTTGTCTTATACAGACGTTGCCGATCACAGCGCCGTACTCTGCCTCTTTATACAGGGTGAGTCACCTAACATTACCGCTGGATATATTTCGTAAACCACATCAAATACTGACGAATCCATTCCACAGACCGAACGTGAGGAGAGGGGCTAGTGTAATTGGTTAATACAAACCATAAAAAATGCACGAAAGTATGTTTTTTAACACAAACCTACGTTTTTTTAAATGGAACCCCGTTAGTTTTGTTAGCACATCTGAACATATAAACAAATACGCAATCAGTGCCGTTTGTTGCATTGTAAAATGTTAATTACATCCGGAGATATTGTAACCTAAATTTGACGCTTGAGTACCACTCCTCCGCTGTTCGATCGTGTGCATCGGAGAGCACCGAATTACGTAGGGATCCAAAGGGAATGGTGATGGACCTTAGGTACAGAAGAGACTGGAACAGCACATTACGTCCACATGCTAACACATTTTTATTGTATATAAGCGTAGGCTTCCGCGGCTGTTGTCATCTTCAATAAAATTCTTCAGGGTATCAGACCGCATCGTCATAATTTAAAATGCGCCAACGTTTCGGCCAGCGTTGCAGCTAGCCTTCATCAGGGCCTTACGTTTAACGTAAGGCCCTGATGAAGGCTAGCTGCAACGCTGGCCGAAACGTTGGCGCATTTTAAATTATGACGATGCGGTCTGATACCCTGAAGAATTTTATTGAAGACCTTTTTATTGGTCTTTTTCACTGACGCACATGTACATTACCATGAGAGGTGACGTACACGTACACATGTGGTTTCCGTTTTCAATTACGGAGTGGAATAGAGTGTGTCCCGACATGTCAGGCCAATAGATGTTCAATGTGGTGGCCATCATTTGCTGCACACAATTGCAATCTGTGGCGTAATGTATGTCGTACACGCCGCAGTACATCTGGTGTAATGTCGCCGCAGGCTGCCACAATACGTTGTTTCATATCCTCTGGGGTTGTAAGCACATCACGGTACACATTCTCCTTTAACGTACCCCACAGAAAGAAGTCCAGAGGTGTAAGATTAGGAGAACGGGCTGGCCAATTTATGCGTCCTCCACGTCCTATGAAACGCCCGTCGAACATCCTGTCAAGGGGCAGCCTAGTGTTAATTGCGGAATGTGCAGGTGCACCATCATGCTGATAGCACATACGTCGACGCGTATCCAGTGGGACATTTTCGAGCAACGTTGGCAGATCATTCTGTAGAAACGCGATGTATGTTGCAGCTGTTTGGGCCCCTGCAATGAAGTGAGGACCAATGAGGTGGTCGCCAATGATTCCGCACCATACATTTACAATCCACGGTCGCTGTCGCTCTACCTGTCTGAGCCAGCGAGGATTGTCCACGGACCAGTAATGCATGTTCTGTAGATTCACTGACCCGTGGTTTGTGAAACCCGCTTCATCGGTAAACAGGTAGAGCTGCAACGCATTCTCTGTTAATGCCCATTGACAGAATTGCACTCGATGATTAAAGTCATCACCATGTAATTGCTGATGTAGCGACACATGAAACGGGTGAAAGCGGTGACGATGCAGTATGCGCATGACACTACTTTGACTCAGTCCACCGGCTCTCGCAATGTCCCGTGTACTCATGTGTGGGTTCATGGCAACAGCAGCTAACACACCAACTGCACCCGCTTCTCCTGTGACGGGCCTGTTACGGAGCCGTTTGCGTGCTACGACCATACCTGTTGCATACAGTTGGCGGTAGATGTTTTCCAATGTGCGGCACGTTGGATGCTCTCTGTCCGGGTACCGTTCTGCATACACCCTGCAGGCTTCAGCTGCATTTCGCCGACACTCGCCATAGATGAGTATCATCTCCGCGTTTTCAGAGTTCGAATACACCATGGTCACAGTTCCTACAACACTACACTATCACAGACGTCAGGTAACACGGTGTACTACAGTTGGTCTGCGTGCGAAGACGAATGCAGAATAACAATAGCAGCAAGCGCTACATGCGGACACTGCGACAGCTAGACCAAACCACAACTGTGCACTACAGCCACACTCGTAAACACGGTCGTCATCGTAAACATGTCCCTGCAGATGCTGCTCGCCGACCGTGGCCCGTGTTTGTAACAACACGGAACTGAACGTCGGAGGTTTCAAGCGTCAACTTTAGGTTACAATATCTCCGGATGTAATTAACATTTTACAATGCAAAAAACGGCACTGATTACATATTTGTTTATATGTTCAGATGTGCTAACAAAACTAACGTGGTTCCATCGTAGGTTTGTGTTAAAAAACATACTTCCGTGCATTTTTGTATGGTTTGTATTAAACAATTACACTAGCCTCTCTCCTCACGTACGGTCTGTGGAATCGGTTCGTCAGTATTTGATGTGGTTTACGAAATATATCCAGCGGTAACTTTAGGTGACTCACCCTGTATATATCTGTATTTGAATACGCGTGAATACCAGTTTCTTTGGTAGAAGAAGAAAAGAGGGTGGGTTTGCTAGTGAGAAGTTTACACTGAGGGGACTAAAGTCACGAGATAGCGACACGCACATATGCAGACGGCGGTAATATCGCGTTCATAAGAATAAGAGGACAGTGCATGGGCGGAGGTGTCACTTGTCAGGTGATTCACGTGAAAAGGTTGCCGACGTGATTATTGCCGCACGACGGTAACTAACAAGCTTTGAAGGACTGGTAGTTTCTGGTTTGAAGAACATTCTGGACAATTCGAGCCACACATTTGCCCACTCAGATCGCCCGACACGAATCCCATCGAACATTGACGAACATAATCGAGAGATCAGTTCGTCCACGAAATCCTGCACCGGCAACACTTTCGCCACTGTGGACGGCTATAGAGGCAGCGAGGCTCAGTGCTTCTGCGGGGGCGGCAATCACTTTTCGAGTCCATTCCACGTCGAGCTGCTGCAATTGGCCGGTGAAAAGAATGTCAAGCGTGGTATTAGGAGGTGTCCCACGACTTTTGTCATCTCACTGTACGATGTGGGGCAGCAGTGTGGTTTGGATCAGCTGTGCTCTGCGTGAAGTCATTCTGTAAACGGAGGCCAGCTGTGTGTGTGCGTGCGTGTGTGTGTGTGTGTGTGTGTGTGTGTGTGTGTGTGTGTGTGTGTGTGTGTGTGTGTATTTGTGTGTGTGTCAACACTCCTCATCTGGCAGCGCAGTATCAGTCATCGTTCGTAACACTTTCCTGGAACAAGGCCACTGCACAGTTTTCTGTTAACCGACGCTCTGCTCATCATAACGCATCGGTACGCACGGTCCCTGCACTGACAAGGGAACCTCCCCATCGCACCCCCCTCAGATTTGGTTACAAGTTGGCACAGTGGATAGGCCTTGAAAAACTGAACACAGATCAATCGAGAAAACAGGAAGAAGTTGTGCGGAACTATGAAAAAAATAAGCAAAATATACATACTGAGTAGTCCATGGCAAGATAGGCAACTTTAACGACAATATGAGCTCAGGAGTCCCGTTGTCCCGTGGTTAGCGTGAGCAGCTGCGAAGCTAGAGGTCCTTGGTTCAAGTGTTCCCTCGAGAGAAAAGTTTAATTTTTTATTTTCAGACAATTATTATCTGACAAACTCTTATGTTTTCATCACTTTTTGGGAGTGATTATCACATACACAAGAAAACCTAAATCAGGCAAGGTAGAAGAATCTTTTTACCCATTCGCCAAGTGTGCAAGCTAGGTGGGTCGACAACATATTCCTGTCATATGACGCACATTCTGTCACCAGTGTCGTATAGAATATATCAGACGTGTTTTCCTGTGGAGGAATCGGTTGACCTATGACCTTGCGATCAAATGTTTTCGGTTCCCATTGGAGAGGCACGTCCTTTCGTGTACTAATCGCACGGTTTTGCGGTGCCGCGGCAAAACACAGTCACTAAACTTATTACAGTGAACAGAGACGTGAATGAACGAACGGACAGATCATAACTTTGCGAAAATAAACTATTCACTCGAGGGAAGATTTGAACCAAGGACCTCTCATTCCGCAGTTGCTCACGCTAACGAGACCACGGCGCTCCTCGACTCTCACTCTCCTTGATGTTGCCTACCTTGCACATGGACTACTCAGTTTGTATATTTTGCTTATTTTTTCCATAGTTCCACACAACTTCTTCCTGTTTTCTCGATTGATCTGTGTTCAGTTTTTCAAGGCCTATCCACTGTGCCAACTTATAACTAAATCTGAGGGGGGGTGCGATGGGGAGATTCCCTTGTGAGAAACAATTGCTTCAGTAAAATCGGCTCACCCGACGTGTGGTTCAAAATGGTTCAAATGGCTCTGAGCACTATGGGACTCAACTGCTGTGGTCATAAGTCCCCTAGAACTTAGAACTACTTAAACCTAACTAACCTAAGGACAGCACACAACACCCAGCCATCACGAGGCAGAGAAAATCCCTGACCCCGCCGGGAATCGAACCCGGGAACCCGGGCGTGAGAAGCGAGAACGCTACCGCACGGCCACGAGATGCGGGCCCGACGTGTGGAACTTCGGAGAAAGCACCTGCTGCTGTCGAGGACGCGACCGACTTGCACAAAAGGCGAAGCGGCCACACTGCGCGCAGTGCACATACGGCTGTTGTAGAGCGGACGTCTAGCTGCTGACAGGACGTGTGCAAAACATGCAATGGGGCTGCGCAGTACCCTCAAAAGACACTGGTTCACTGAATCTTTTGCAACTCGTAAATATTCCGGCGAAGGAAATATTGGATGCATTCATGACAGGATACGATAGTGGGAAGTAATACCACATATCCGACGTAATAAAAGAGCTACACCTGTATTCTGTTCCTTTACTGAATACACAGACGACGCATACTGCCTGAGACGGAACAGTGATCTCCGTGCAACTTCTTTTTCCTAGTCTCATCTCGTTTAAAGTCAGCATGTTAATCTGGATCTGACGACGATAGTAATACATGGTGACCGGACGCCCTCTACGTGACAGTGTGAGAACATTTTAGAAATATTTACGTTTCGTGTAACTAACGCTGGACGTGGGTGCCAACACGGTATTCACTTAGTCGGAAGGGGGAAACCGCCTAAAATCCACATGTAGCTGAACTGCAAACCGGCCCGCGTGGTTGATCAGCCGGACGGATTCGATGCGAAGACAGGACGCCTCCCCTAAAACCAGGATGCGGCGTGCTAACGCGCGGGACACTGTCCGCCCGTTAACGAGATTGTTTTATCGTATTCTCAGCGTCGCGTCACGCAAATAGGTTCAGTACCGGTTTAGATTTGTTCGAAACTCGTCTTGAAAAGATCTCGCATATATTCTGAACACCTCTCCTGAACTGTTCAGTTGTCGACTTACTATGTAACTTATTTACATAAGCCGGCCGCGGTGGCCGTGCGGTTCTAGGCGCTTCAGTCGGGAACAGCGGGACTGCTACGGTCGCAGGTTCGAATCCTGCCTCGGGCATGGATGTGTGTGATGTCCTTAGGATAGTTAGGTTCTAGTAGTTCTAAGTTCTAGGGGACTGATGACCTAAGATGTTAAGTCCCATAGTGCTCAGAGCCATTTGAACCATTTTTATTTACATAGTTTGATGATGACTTTGTAAGCAGTCGAAGCCACTAATGAAATTATTTTTGTCTCAAAACTGCATGCAAATGAGAGGAAATATCGATATTTACACAATATCGGTGTTGATAGTTTAAACTTCGGTGTTTCAGTATCGATACTTGAGTCTTTGAAACATACTAACATCGACGCTAAAGGCAAAAAAACGGCTATTTCCTTATAATGTTAATAATTTTTACTCAAGTGAATTTTATCCATAATCGGCGCATTTGAACGCCATGAATCTTCTCTTATTGAGTTTGGAATAACAACGGCTAGCAGCCACAAGAAAAGGACATATATAAAGCACGATGGGTTTCAGGCTTATGCCCAACTTCATGTGGTTTATATTCAACTACATATTTCCACGTTCAATTTTGGAGACCATTGTTTAAATAAAAAATAATGTGCTAACGGCTAAATGGATTCAACTGAAACAACTGGAAGCTGCTACGTGACATGTCATGTAAAATATTACAGTACTTAACTTACATACAGCTGGAGTATCCATATCGTCGCCACGTTAAATTTTTTACAAGAATATATCGATTTCTTACACATAAACTGTATGTTATTCGACGTCGTACTTACTGTTACTTGAATGCTGTTTGGCACTGAGATGATCATTTTGCTCGAGATATCTCATTACGTTCGAGCTCTGAATCTCTATTACTAAGCGACTATTCCAAACGCAATACCAGTCATACGTTGCCTACCTAACGGCTTCAGAGGCAATTAAAATTTTACTTTAATATTTCCCGTAAAGATATAATCATGTGTTAACAGCTTAAGACAATAACTCAAGCTTACAGTTAGATAACTGCATGTTTCTCTTGAGGCGCGCAAATACCGAACTATACAGGGTGATTCACGAAGATATGCAAATATCTTAATCTGTTATTCTGCAAGTAAAATTGAAGAAAAAAAATCATATAAACATAGGTCTGCAAATGTTTAGTTACGTAGTTAAGGCTAACAAAAGATTTTGCCTGAAATTTAGCAACTTCGCTAATACGAAGCCATCGCAAAACTGTACGAGGTTAAAGTAAAGCACGATTTCCATTTATTTTGTTGTTATTGATCTGGCGAATCTAATAAAACGTGTCCCAGACGTGTATCTGCAGTAGTTTTCCAGAACATCTAGTACAGACGTAATTTCGTAAAAAATTTTATGCATTAACTACTTGGCCCAATTTGCTTTTTAATTCCAGACAATTGCACAAAGTTTTCAACTGAAGTTGTAGAGAATTTAATTTTGCAAAAATGATGGTACTAACGTTAACTTTGAAGAGCATCGCTATTTCAAATTAATCCACAAAATTCAACAGTTACTATGTGGTTTCACTTAAATACACTGTTATTATGTTCTTTCACCGAATAATATATAGAAAACTAACTACCGGTTGCCAACAATTCCTTCTTAAAAGAAAGTAAACAAACTTACTTGTATATACTTTGCTTCTCTGGATGTTCTGGAAAACTACTGCAAATACGCGTCTGGGAAATGTTTTATTAGATTCGCCAGATCAATAACAACAAAATAAATAAAATCGTGCTTTACTTTAACCTCGTACAGTTTTGCGATGGCTCCATATTAGCGACGTTGCTAAATTTCATGCAAAATATTTTACTAGCCGTAACAAAACATTTGTGGACCTATGTTTATCTGAATTTTTTTGTTTAGTTTTACTTGTAGAATAACGTACTAAAATATTTGCATATCATCGTGAATCACCCTTTATTTATCCAGTACTTTGGCATAAGAGCACTAAGCTATTCCAACAAACTTCACACAAAATTTCAACTCTTTCTGAAACTTTTATCTGGTTGACACCCACCATAAAATGTAGAAAGCGTTATCGCTGTTCGTGCAGCTGAGGAATGACGTTTCTATTTATTACTTCGTTACTACCAAGTGCATTCGCAAACAGTATTCAGATATAACCTGCAAAATCATATCATTGCACGACACATAGTTCTGGAGATATAACGTCATAAACAGTGAGATGCATCAAAAACTAGCGCACATTACCCAGACTACATTCATCCAGTTTCATAACGAAAGCACCTGGCGACTTCCAACACAATTTAACCCTCCCAATACCAAGGGAAGGGTGGCGGGCGGGGGGCGTATTTTTAACGATTTCTTACAAGATTCCGTAATTGTTTTGATTCAGTAGAACGTGACCCAGAAGTATGTCTTAGTAGTGTATTGATATTTTCAGATTCAGGATCCTCCCTGCACATCTACATATGTTTGAAAAGTATTTTGTGAACAAAGCTCAATGACAGGAATCCGTATTTTTAAAACTTTTCGTAATGGTCATAAAGTACCTTTTCTCTGCGTGTACACAACATTACCGAAAATGCGTTGGTTTTGTTAGGGTTGTTCTAAAGGATATTTTCAGGTTATGAACCCTTCTTATACGTAAGTACTTGTTTAAAAAGGATGTTGTTAATAAAAGTCAACAACTAATGATTTTTTTGCCGTGAGCATGAACTAACTTCCGCCCCCCCCCCCCCCCCCCGGTAGTACGCGTATGGAGACAGCGTTGTTGCTGTTAAGGTGAAGCATAATTTTAAACTTTTTCTCGATTATAAGCTTAGCGTCAAATATTCCACACATTAAGGGGGTAGAACGTCAAACGGGCCGACTTGGAGCAGGAGAGGCACCACAGGACATTTTAATTTCCACTGTCTATACTTTTACAAATAAATTCATAAAACTTTAACAGCATGACCAGGAAGGATTCAGGATTCATACTCATAGCAGTGAAAGCTCAAAAACGTAACAAAACACTTTTTTTCATGTGAAATTTCATCATTTTTTCACTTACTACCGGCTGCGTTTGTTGCTTTAGGTACACTTTTCTTCCTGAGTAAGAGAGATTCTTCGATGACTTTTGCAGAGCATACAAACCATACTTACAGGTGCATGAAACTCAAAAGTTATTTAATTTATGAAAAAATGAATGAACTGTTACATTTTATGTTGTGTTGGCTGAAGCGCCAACACCGTGTTACTAGAGGAGGCCGAAATTCACGCTTTTTAGCTCACGCAGGCTGGCGTGAGGAGGGAAGAACTATACTGACGTGAGGTCTGGAACATGACAAGGAATTTGAATTCAGAAAGCGGACGTAATTAGTTTCATACTTAACTTTAATCCATTAATGATGAACGTCGCTCTTGACGGTACATGATTCACAATATTATCTGTTCAGTTCTTGAAGTAGTTATAGTAACTGAATATGGCGCCTTGCTAGGTCGTAGCAGATGACGTAGCTGAAGGCTGTGTTAAACCGTCGTCTCGGCAAATGAGAGCGTATGTAGACAGTGAACCATCCCTAGCAAAGTCGGCTGTACGACTGGGGCGAGTGCTAGGGAGTCTCTCTAGACTAGACGTGTCGTGTGGCGGCGCTCGGTCTGCATCACTGATAGTGGCGACACGCGGGTCCGACGTGTACTAACGGATCGCGGCCGATTTAAAGGCTACCACCTGGCAAGTGTGGTGTCTGGCGGTGACACCACATTTTAACCTTCATGTTTAGAAAAAAATTCAAGTTTTACAGTTAATTATCTGAATTTTTTCCACAGTTTTTTAATAGATTTGGAAAATTCTAGAGTTTCATACACCTGTAAGTACTGCTTGTATGCTATGAAAAATTCATCGAAGAATCTCTCTTACTTCGGAAGAAAAGTGTACCTATAGCAACAAATGCAGCCAGTAATAAGTGAAAATATGATGAAATTTCACATGTAAAAAAATGTATTTTGCTACGTTTTTGAACTTCCACTGCGATGAGTGTGAGTCCTCAATCCTTCCGGGTCATGGTGACAAAGTTTTATGAATTTATTTGTAAAAGTATAGACAGTAGAAATTAAAATGTCCTGCTTCAAGTCGGCCCGTTTGACGTCCTACCCCCCTTAACCCATTAGTAAAGTAGTCAGACGTTTGAAACTGTTATATACGTAGCGTTTCGATTCTTTAAAGAATCGGGGGTTTACTGGTACGTTGTACTTTCTTCCAATCATTTCACCCATCTCCCCGCCCCGCTCTCCCCCCCCCCCAGCCCCCCCACCCACGTTCGAGGGAATGACGCTCATCGTAACACGGCGCCAGTTGCATCTCGGCTGGAAACCCGCGAACTTACATTAATAATGAAGAGGATCTGACTGACCTAGTTATACGTCTTGCCATGCAGCAATAACAGCGAAACGCGACAGCAGCTACCGTAACAGCTCGAGCAGATGGCTGAAAGTGTATTGCCCCGCTGTGCCGTGGAGCGTGTGTAATTCGCTGCGAGCTACACGCCCTTGTGGAGTGACCGAGTTCTCGCAGGGGTGAACAACACACTTTGGGGAAGTTCTCCGCCAGAAGGGGCTGCCGGCTCACTGCAAGTTGGCTGCCTCGGCTAAGTAATCTTGTTACCGCTCAAATTCACCCAACTACGGTTAGCTCCCCGTAGACGTAATTGCAGTTAAGGCATAAAGAGCGGAGCAACTTCGCCCGGGGCGAGACAATGACGAACATCGTAGACTGTGACGCTCGGGAATACTTGATGAACCCGTTACACCACTCAAACAGGAGCAAACTGTCACCAAGACCTTTGTACCTCAGTTTCTGTTTCAGTGTCGGAGATATTATCATCTAGCTTGTCGCGAGCGAAGGGCATGCGAAGTTGCGACAAGGAGCGATGCCTGCCTCAAAGGAAGTGTTCCGACAGACGGATAAAGTCATTCCATAATTCATGGTAGACACAGTGGCTAATCTTGATTACCCCACACAGGGAAGCAAATGGAAAACTCAGTAATAAAAACCCGCCTACAGCCTCTACAGCATTTTTGCTGCCGTAAGCCGGTTATACTTTTAACAGCCGTGTTTACTTTGACCTCTCATGCAGCAAAAGTTTTACAGCTTTCAGCTGGATGTTTAGTATACAGTGTTTGGCAGCAAAATTCCATCCGTATACGCTACATAGCGTCATGTAGTGTCGAATTCCTTGCGCAACAATTGGCGAAACAGTTACGATTTATAATTCATGTTGTGCAAAATCCACCGATACCATTTAACTACAAAGCCATAGTTTTTTTCAAGTATATCATGTATGTTGCTCGATTACTGATTAGTTTTTTGTTCACAGGTATATATCTGCCACTATCCTACGATTTCTTAGGAATGTGCACGATTTCTTTACTTCGCGGTTACTTCGATCACTGGTCGTTGTATCTCCAGGATCACAGATAACACGATTTATTAAGCCGTGTTGATGCCAATGACAGTGTGGAAGTTCGAAATACATACATTAACCATCGGTACATAGACGAAGGCTTATTTGTGACTCTTAATGCGCCTATGGCTAAGAAAAACAAATGTCAGTTACACACTGCCTAAACTGCAAGCTGTTGTGTTTCGGGCCGTGATTGAGTTACATGTAATGTCGAATATCTCCGGAAACAAGGAATGAAGTTTGTCAGATTACAAGTGGCAGATTTTGTCTCGATAAATGGAGAACAGATGACATTAACTGTAACTGCAATGGATGTTTGGAAAGATGTATTTAGGTCTAAGATGGATGAAATTGAAGGTATTATGCTCAGCTAAATTTGGAGAGAATTCCACCTTAGCAGCTTTCATTGTAGTTGTAATTTTTATGAAGGATCACACTGATTTATGACAATACAGGGTTTTCTTTTATGAAAGAACTCAATTAATAAAAATTTAGATCTATGTATTTATTTCCGTGTGGTCAAAGTTCATTGTATTTATGAACTACTGACCACAAATGAAATGGTAGCTGACAGCTGGTAGCTGACGGACGGTCAATGGATCCATTCTAACTTCAACCACCTACAATTTTTCATTACTTCCTCTGAATTTAAAAAAAATATATTGTACGAATGATTGTGTAATCTGTTCATACAAGCCCCCATGTTCACTAACATAAATATCACAGAGGTTAAAAGACAGAAATGATGAACACATTTGAATCTGAAAATCGGTCAAAGTGTACTCGGTTTACGGTATGCAAAGGAACAAAAATTTGTTTCTACGGAATTATGATAGATACAGCTAAGCGTTTTTTTTTTTTTGTTTTTTTTGTTTTTCCAATGGTAGTTCCACTGGCGAAGTATTTATAGATCATTTATACGTTCTGACAACATCTGATTTTGTTTCTCTGTCTCTTGTTACAAATACCACAATTTAAGATTTTTCCTGTTACGTTGGCGTCTACGCAGGAGAAAGTGCAACATGTTTTGCGGTTTCATGAAACACGGTACCCTATTACAGTTCAGTACGATATCTGCCAGATGTGCGGAGCAGCAAAGGATAGATTGAAATGTTTCAAGAGACTGGCTCTGTTGGTGACGAAGCAAGAAACGACAGATTTGGAGTGAGTGACGTTATTGTTGTTACCATGCGTTTCGCAATTTCAACGCAGTCCGCAGAAATCGACATGTCGTGTTTACGGTAAAGCAGGCATACCTCGGAGCACTACTGTGAAGATTTTACGCAAACGGCTTCATTTCTACGAATAAAAAGTGCAACTCTTGCAACCTTTGCAGTCAGATGATAGGCCGAGTCTGTTACGAAAATGCTGCAACGAATTGATACAGACAATGACTACCTCAGTAAATCATACAACGTAAACTCACACGGCTGGTACTGTCATCACTTAAAACTTCCAGGCAAATAGGCCGTGGTCGATGCATAAAACTTTCTTCTAACATTTCCTCTCCGGCTGCGGGAGACATCTTCGAAGGTAAAATGGCGAACTGCACCAGAAATCGAGGGAGCGCCGATTATATGGGCTGTGTAGAGAGCACCACAGTCCACCAGGTGACGTCGCCTACGAGATTATCTCTGATAATGCCAACAGTCTCGATTGAAAGTGATCGATCGTCGTTCTTACGTTACCGTGTTTAGAAATAGCAATGATGTCATGTCGAAAACGTCGTATTAGCATGCGCGTATGTATAGAGAGGCTATTGAGATTTATAAACACCGTAATAATTTTAACAGAAAAGAGGAAGGTGTCAGATAAAATCTGGATGTCAACATTGCAACATAAGAATAACGATCGATCACTTTCAATCGAGAATGTTGGCATTACCAGAGATAATCCCGAAGCCGACGTCACGTGACGGACTGAGGTGCGCTCTAGACTGCCCATATAATCGGCGCTCCCTCGAGTTCTGGTTGTCTCTCGGCTGAAGAGCAGCGCTTATGCTGCTGCCAGCCCGCCCCTGATGGGGAATGGAAATGACAATAAGGGAGAAAAAAAACGAGTTCTGGTTGCAGTTCGCCACTTTACCTCTGGAGATGTCTCTCGCAGTCACAGAGGAAACGTTAGGAGAAAGTTTTATACGTCGACCACGGTCTATTAGTCCGTAAGTTTTAAGTGATGTACCTCAGTAAAGTTTGTTTCTTCTGAAGAAGCGCTTTTTCACATTTCCGGGATTGTAAACAAGCGTAATGTCTGGATCCTTGGGTGGGAGAACCCACTTACCGTGGTACAGCAATAAGGAACCGCCCGACTTAATGCACAACACAATTATTGCACGGCTGTTTTTCACTGAGCCTACCATTACGAAACAGTTTGTTTGGACATGGAATTTTACAAAGCGCCTCCGTTACAGGAATTTCAACCACGGACAGTGTTTAACAAGATGGTGCAACGCTATACCGGGTGTTAGTTTTTCGCCAATTCTTGGATGAAACCTTCCCTGGCAGATTGATCGATACAGAACGCACAAAACATTATGGTCACCACGTCCATCAGACATAATTTCTCTTGACTTTTTCTGTGGCTTCGCATTAAGAAAGAAGTGTTCAGCTCATCAGTTCCAGATGCGCAGTGTCTTATGGTACGAATACGATATGCTCTAGGAGCGGTAACGGAAGAGATGTTAACAAAGACGTGGAGAGGAACTATGGCCTAGAAGCCCTACAGGCAACAACAAACGGAGTGGAAGTGCGCCCTTAAAAATCTTTACGAATTAAGCTACCATCTGCAACAACCCGCATAGCTGTAACTAGCACGATTCCTTAGAAATAAATTTTTGTAATCAGGAAAAGACTTTATGCTCTTAACTTACTGCTTTCTGCTGTTATGTGAGGACCTTCGTTGCCATGCCAACACCTCAGAATTTTGTCGATTTCTTGTCCTTATGGCGGCACAAAAAAATAACTCCCAAATGTTCAACATGCATGAGAGTCCACAATCTAAAGTGCGACAGGGTCCGCAGCTGCGATGAATTATTTAAATAAACAAGAAAATGTCACTCAAAGCCTGTACAAAATCATTTAGAAAATATATGAGAGTTGTTTCACTGTCATGTCATAAATGAAACTAATAGGCGAATTCACACACTCGCTTTCCTGGGGTGTTGACACGTCAATAAAGACCGTTACATGATCATCTGTCTTCACATCCACATCTACATTCCGTTACCCACCTCCCTCCCACCTCCTCTGTTCCAGCCGCGAATAACCTGCATGAAAATCTGGTAAGCCTCCCACGTTTAAATCTATTGTTTATTTGCTTCTAACTGTATTCGCAACACATTTCGCAGACAGTATCCACAAATGCCGCTGAATGTACCTACACAGATTTACCACTGTACGACACGAATTTCAAGCGGTATTACGTCATAAACACTGCGACGCGCGAAAAAATTCTGCATCATGCATCAAGTTTTAATACATTTATTGTTTACTATTAAAACACTCCTACATTCAAGTCAACTTAAGGACCTGGCAGCGCTTTTGACAGCTCTCAACTGCGAAGCACAAACAGCTGTAAGCGAAAAAATAACCACCTATAGAGCTATGAAGAACCGTTGCAATAAAGACGTTTATAAAATCGCGTTGCAGACATGCCCAGCGTGTGGAAACTGCCCAGCGTGTAGAAACTGCTCGGGATATTACACTACAAACACAGTTATTTTTTTGCTTTCGTTTCTACTACAAAACTGGCAAAATGAATACCCGGGTAAAACCGGATTTGTCAGTTTTTTACAAAATTTGTGGACCCTTCCTTCACGCAATCCGGGGGGGAGTTGTCTAAAGTTTAGCATAACCGCGCGATTTAAACTTACTCATCCCCATGTTCGCTAGCTCCCAGTCGGTCGTACCGCGGGCAGACAACACGAGACGCAGTACCGAGCAGCCAGCCACGAACCGCCCGCCGCTGTGACGCTGGCACTACGCACCACGCACCACGCACCACGCACCAGACACGCACGGAGACGGACGCAGCACGTCGGAGCGGCGCGCCGGGCCGGCTCGCACTGCTGGGTTCCCTCGGCCAGCCGCGGACTCGGCCGCCGCCTATCTTTAGCTGCGTCTGCCACCGCCGCCCCGCGCCGCCGCTAGCTAGATAACGTCTAGGGCCGGACACCCACAAACACACGTCAGCGAGAGAGCTGCCGATCGCGATGGGCCAGCCGTCACGCCGGTCCGCTCACTACTGGAAAAGAAATCAGCTCCGCAAACCCCTTCACAATCGTCAGCGGGTCCTGTGACGTCATCTCCGAACTCGCCGTCGCCGTAGACTCAGTGACTCGACTTGACTCGACCCGGCAGTCTCCGCCTCTGGCCATTTAACTACGAGTCTGAAGTGGGGTACAAGTGGACTATAATTATTAGATCTCGGCTAGACTATGGCTGTCAGCTGTACCGCAATGCGCCAAAGGTTCATCTTACCAACAAGATACTCTTCAATCCAGATCCATGCGATCGAAGCCCACTTTTTGTGCAAGGAGGAGAGATGGCCTTGAGATACAGACGACAAGTGTTATCGTATAAACTCTGTATTGAAGGCCTTACCTTCACGTACAGTTCTGCATACCACAGTAGAGACTCCATTTACCGACTAAGGACTGCCTCCTACAGAAGGTATATACGAGGGTCACTCCAAATGAAATGCAGTCTATTTTTGTAAAACTACAGTTTACATTCTGCATGTGTGAAAGTTTTACAGTGTATAGACACATTCTTTCCGCTTGTTTTCAAACTTAGTTCAACCTGTTCCCGTGAGTGGCGCCGTCACAGCATGTCTTCAAGATGGCTCCTACACTTGACGTTCGTCAGAAGCAACGTGCTGTCATAGAATTCCTGTGTTGTGAAAACGAAACAGTGGAAACATCCACAAGAGGTTGAAAAAGGTGTATGGAGATGCTGCTGTCGATCGCAGTACAGTTAGTCGGTGGGCAAGCAGGTTATGTGATAAAAGCGGGCACGGCAATACTGAGGATTGTCGTCGAAGCAGCAGGCCTCGTACTGCACACACTCCAGACAGTGTGCAGGGAGTTGACGAATTGGTGACTGCTGACAGACGCATCACAGTGAACGAATTGTCACGCTACGTTGGTATAGGGGAAGGAAGTGTTTGCAGAATACTGATACTGTTGGCGTTAAAAAAGGTTTTTGCCAGGTGGGTTCCCAGGATGTTGACAATGGTCCACAAAGAAACAAGATCACAAAACTCGGATGGACAACACTGAAACACCCGCATTACAGTCCTGACCTGGCTCCATGTGAATATCATCTCTTTGGGAAACTGAAAGACTCTCTTCGTGGAACAAGGTTTGAAGATGATGACTCCCTTGTGCACGCTGCCAAACAGTTGTTCCAACAGGTTGGTCCAGAATTTTACCGTGTGGGTATACAGGCGCTGGTTCCAAGATGGCATAAGGCAGTTGAGAGGGATGGAAATTATGTGGAGAAATGAAAATATTGTTCCTAAAAGATGCATCTACACACCGTAAAACTTTCAAACATGTAGAATAAAAGATTAATTTAAAAAAAATAGTGTGCACTTCTTTTGGAGTGACCCTCGTACCTCTGGCCGTTTGTGCCAGCTTTGACATTTGGTCATATCTTACATGTTCTATACGATGGTCATCTCATTTGCCTCTTTTTGACTACTACAAGCTTCACACACTCAGCTGTCATATTCCAGTATATTATTTTAATATCTGTTTGGAAAGTGCTAATTTCAACAGCGCGTTCAGTCAACTCGTTGTGGCTCAGTGGCCTGGTTTTCTTTGTGTATGTACCGATGGATCGAAAATTCAGCAGGAGTAGTATACTGGATGTGCATTTCTCTGCCCTCAGGGCGGAGACAGTGACACTTCTGGAAGCTCTTAAATTTCTCTCTTACACTTCCTTCCCCGAGATATTAACTGTGTATGACTCTCAAAGCGTCCTTCAAAGTATTCATCTCAAGAGATGGAATAAAACAACTAACCTCTATATCTTGGAAGTGGTTTCAGAACACAGTGTTATTCTAAATTATGGACCCATTTTCAAAATTTCGTATGTATTCAAGTACAAATCCAAGATGAACAAGCTTTATACAAATGAAAAGAGGAAGTTTCAAAGTCTTTTTTTCATGATGTTTGACATCAATTTTATAAATTTAATAATCTGTAATAATTTCTAATTAATTAGTTTTTAATAATTACTTAATAAATAGAAATGTGATAAACCTTATAAATGTTCAATGTGGCCACCGTTGGCTGCACGTCAAACATCGACGCGGTTGCCAAACTCGGCCCACACACGCGAAAGCGTATCTGCTGTTACTGAGTGCACGGCAGCAGCGGTCCGGTTCCGCAGATCATTCAGAGTGGCTGGTAGAGGCGGGACGGAAACAGCTTCCTCCACACAACCCCATATGATAGAGTGGCAGGGTGTGAGGTCAGGAGGTCTCGGTGGCCAGAAGTGCAGAGCCAGGTCCTCAGGTACCCTGCGACCGATCCAGCGCCGAGGAAGGGAGTCATTCAAAAAGCCTCGTACATCGCGATGCAATGGTGGGGGGAGGGGGGGAGGGAAGGGGGGAGCTCCAAGGTGTTCGAAAATGAAGTCCTAGGGATCTTCCACAACTTGCGGGAACAGCCATTGTTCCAACATGTCCAGGTACGTGATTCCCTTTACAGTTCTTTCCGCAAAGAAAAATGGCCCATAAACCTATGTACGGGATACGGCACAGAACGTGTTGGTCTTCGGTGCGTCTCCTTCGTGTTGCAATGAAGAATGTGCATTTTCCAAACCCCACAAGGGAACATCGTGTCTGTTGAATTTCTACTAAGGTGGAACGTCGCTTCATCGTTAAAAATCACACGCTGTAGAAATGTCATCCTCCATCTTTGCTAGCACATAACCACAAAATCGGAGACGTTTCCCTTTGTCATTGGGGGCTGAGAGCCTGCAAAAGTTGTAATCGGTAGGGTTTATACAGCAAACGCCATTTCAGAACTTTCCATACTTTAGGTTGGGGTATTCCAAGTTCTCGACTGGCTCTACTGGTAAACCAACTGGGACTGCGCACAAGACTTTCTTGAATCCTCTGACACACGCGGTCGGCCTGCGCTTTTTCGTTTGCACATACACACCCAGTCTGTTTAAATTGCTTAAACCAACGGCTAATGCTTTTGCGAGTTGGTGGTTGAATACCGAATTTGGTACGAAATTCTCGCTGCACTGCAATTTGTGACTCACTTTTCGTGGACTCAAGAACACAGAAAACTTTGTGCTTCACAGTCGCCATCTCACTCACAACTGACAATGAAACGGAATACCCGCGCTTATGAAACCATCACCGCCGGCCCCCCGCCAAAAACTTCGAAACTTCCACTTTCCATTGGTATAAAGCTTACTCATTTTGGATTTGTTCTTGAATACATACGAATTTCTGAAAATGGATCCATCATTTAGAATAACCCTGTACGTTCGCAGCACACGGATGGGGCGGACAATCCATTTGCTGTGGGGTGCCTTCCCACGTAGGTATCCTACTTAACGAGGAAATTGATGCATTAACCAAGCAAGCGACATCTTCACGCCCTGTCCTGGATCTCTGAAAGTACCTTACACAGACTTACGTGAGGTCTAGGGCCACGTAAACCAACAGTGGCAAGAGATGTGGAACGCTTCTCAGGAAACGAATGGCGGGGTTACTATGTACCAAAGACTTTCGCCTTTATAAAGCGATTGTTAGGTTCCGTAAGAGTACTGGGCACAATCTGTAGGTTTTAATGATGTACATATTCTATTTTCCTGTCTTGCTTCTGAAGATATTTCAGGAATGATCTGAACTGTAATTCAACACAATTTTAACTAACTTTTAATATAACTGTAGCAACAACATAGTGGAGACAGCTGTGAAGGTTAGAGCTTTCTCTACTAGTAAATATGCATTTATATATTCTTTTATTAATTCTATGCACATTCTGACAATGAGTTCTTTTATTCAATTCTATGTACATATTAACTATGTGTTACTGATGGCTACATCGAGTTGCTACTCGGAAGGCCACATAAATTTAGAAAAATTGGAAATACCAGCGTAGAAAAGAGGGCGAGTACACGAGTTCGCAGGTAGTACCAGCATTGCCATCATGTACACAGCTGTTGGGCAATCAGATATTATTTACCAATACATTGCTGATCGGTTAGCAATCATTGTTGTTCTCCGATATTCCAGACATTATGAGAGAATAGGGGCGATCTGCAGAATAATAAAACCCGATGAAAAACTTTAAAAAGCCAAGATTGATAGTAAAGCATTTATTTCGGATCCGCAAACGGATCGAATCCAGGTTTACATTTCACGTATAACAATGTACAAAATTAATTGTTCATGTACTTGGAAAAGTAACACATCTTACGCTCTATAAACTCACATTATCTCCTCCATCCGAAATGAAATTTTGCCACTCTGTACATACATTCCAAGACCAAAAAATACTACGAACCACGAAGGAATTACCGTAGGGTTTTACTGAATTGGAAGCGGGACTCATCACTAAAGATATTTCTACTGCAATAAACGAGATTCCAGGTCCTGACGACCAGCGAAGACGTGTCTAGAGACGCCAGACACAGCATTGGGAAGCCACCCTCACTGCCACCGGCCATACGGCCCGACAGACAGTAGTGATGGTCACAATCTTCACTTCACAACAGGACCCCTTTGGTTCTCATCCGCGGCGCCATCACAGTACTGCGGTGTATCGGCGATATTCTACGCCCCATTTTGTTGCCCATCAAGTCAAGTCATCCTGGGATTACATTTCAGCATGATAATGCCCGCCCGTACACGGCTAGAGTATCTATTGCTTGTCTTCGCGCTTGCTAAACACTACACTGGCCAGCAGTGTCGCCGGATCTCTCCCCAACTGAGAACGTTTGTAGTTTATGGGCAGGGCCCTCCAACCACCTCGGCGTTTTGACGATTTAACGTGCCAGTCCGCCAGTAGAACATTCACAGACTCTGTCAATCAGTGCCAAGCCGAATAAATGCTTGCATAACGGCCAAAGCTATACCAACGCGTCACTGACTAGCTCAATTTGTGAAGATATTTCTCATGAATAAATTATCTAATTTTTCTGACAATAAAATCATTCGTATTTCTCTACATGTACGTCATATCCGTCGATTTCCGTCCCATTCTGATGATTCCTTCTTTGTGTGTCTTTTTGTATGTATACGAGAATAATCCCAAAGGTAAGGTTCAAATGGCTCTGAGCACTATGGGACTTAACTTCTGAGGTCACGAGTCCCCTAGAACTTAAGAACTACTTAAACCTAACTAACCTAAGGACATCACACACATCCATGCCCGACGCAGGATTCGAACCTGCGACCGTAGCGGTCGCGCGGTGCCTGTATGTAGCGCGGGAGGAATGATTGTTTGAGCCTCTCCGCTTGCAGTGATTATTCTGATCTTATCCTCACAATCCCTGTATGAGTGATATGGATCTTATCCTCACTACATTCCCAGTCATCATTTAAAACCGGTTCTTGAAATTTTGATATGAGCACTCTCGGTATAGTTCACTCCTGTCTTCAAGAGCCTGCCAGTTCAGTTCCGTTAGCATCTCTGTGATACTCTCCCCACAAGAACCAAACCTGTGAGCATTCGTGCTGCCCTTAATTGTATACATTCAATATCCCCTGTTAGCCCTATTTGCTATGGTTCCCACACACTTGAGCAATATTCCAGAACTGGTCGCGCGAGTGATTTGTAAGCAATCTCCTTTGTAAACCGATTGCACTTCAACCAGTATTCTAGAAGCAAACCGAAGTCTACCATCTGCTTTATCCCCGATTTAACCTATGTGACCATTCCCCTGCATACCTCTACAAAGTGCTACATCGAGGTATTTGTATGAGTTGGCCGATTCAAACAGTCACTCATCAATATCACAGTCATAGGACATTAGGTTTTTTCGTTTTGCGACGTGCAAAATTAAAATTTATGAAAATTTAGAGCAAGTTGCCAATGTCTGCACCACGCTGAAATCTTATCAAGATCTGAATATTGATGCAGCTTTATTAATATAGTCTGCAAAATCATTAACATACAACATGAAGAGCAAGGGTCCCAACACACTTCCCTGAGGTACACCCGAAATTACTTCTACATCTGACGATGACTCTCCATCCTCGATAACATGCTATGTCCTCCCTACCAAAAACTCCTCAATCCAGACACGAATTGCTCTTGATATCCCGAAACCCCATAAGATTGTACTTTTGAGAATAAGCGTAGGTGCGGTACTGAGACAGATGTTTTTCTGAAATGAAGAACTACCGCATTTACCCGGCTGCCTTGATCGACAGCTTCCAGTATGTCATGTGAGAAAAGTGCAAGTTGGGTTTCACATGATCGCTGGTACTGAAGAGGTCACTCTGTCCGAGACACCTCCACATGTTTGAACTCAGTATATGTTCTAAGATATTGGACGCTGGTTTTGTGGATCACTTCTACTACCGTTCCTGTAGACAGTTGTGGCCTGTGCATTTTTGCAAGAACTGGGCACGGTTTTTTGTACGAGGGGTCTACGACAAGTTATAGTTGGAAGAGGGGCTAACTCAGCCGCAAATTCAGTATAAAATCTGACAGGGATTCCACCGACCCCTCGAGCTTTATTCAATTTTAACGATTTCATGTGTTTCCCAACACCATTGACACTTATACTTGTTTGATTCCTCTTTTCAGTGGTACGAGGATTAAATTGTCCAGGGTTTTCCTTTGTAAAGGAACATTTGAAAACGGAGTTAAGCATTTCAGCTTTTGCTTAGCTACCCTGAATTTCAATTCCCGTCTCATTCGCTAGGCATTGGACACTAACCTTGATGCCACTAACAGCCTTTACATACGACCAGAATTTCTTTGGATTCTGCGAAAGATCACTTGACAGTATTCTGCTACGGTAGTCATTGAAAGCATCACGCATTGCTCTCTTGACAGCCAAACGCGTTTCATCCAGCGTTTTTCTATCTGTAGCCCTACGCTTTATTTTACATCTGTTATGCAGTAATCTCTGTTTCTTTAGAAGTTCCTTTACAGTGACCGGATACCGTGGAGGTCCCCCCCCCCCCCATTATGAACTGTTCTACTGGGTGCATATCTATTCAGTGCCTGGTCAACTATTCTATTTTGTTTAACGCTGTCAAATGTCGGGATTTTTTTACACAGACGGCATTTTGTTATGACACTGAATAACTGGATATCTTAGCTTTGTTTAAATGGTTAGAAATATATATAAAGTGCATTTCGTTATGCTTACCGAACAACTGATTATTTTAATTTTCTTCACTGCGTTCTTTACGCTGTCTGATACTTTTAAATTCTTGAAGTTATCAAGATACGTGATAAATTGCACAACACGGACAGTTTTATGTGGAAAACATGTACACATCAAGACGGCTGTATAGTCTACGGCCCGAAAGCCAAAAATAAAATCTGTGATTTTGATGTTACATCGCGAACGGGCAGTATAATACGTGAATAAAATTCCGTTCACGTCGGCCCATAGCTCAGGGCGCTCATCCATTGGAGTACACAACATGAAACGAGCACATAATGACTAAAAGTACTTTAAAACTAATCCTCGAAAACAATGGACCACACTCAAAGCGCCTTCACCACATTTTTGTAATTTCTGAGAAATACCTGCGAAAAGATTTTTCAATCACTGTGTTTCAAAAACCTATTAAAACCAGTTGCTGAGCCTGAACAACCATTTAAAGAAAAAAACTGTTTAAATTGATATGCTTTTAAGCACTGTGATGTAAACATATGTTCGGTAAAGAGAAATAGACGGGCACGCACGCACGCACTCAAACATACGCACATACATGCGCACGCAGAGAGAAAGAGAGAGAGAGAACCGGCATCATCAAATGTTCAAATTATCTGTTTGTCGCCCTTGTAAACATCATGTGCAAACACATTAGCATCGTAATTGTTTCGTTCCGCACTAGAGCAAGAATGATTTGAAGGAATCCCGAATATCAACGCTACACAAAGACTGCAGGCGCATAGAAATCGTTCATCGAACAATGCTGTACCTTAGGTAACCTCAATATAGCATAATTGTTGGTAAAAAAAAACTGAAAATAAGACAATCGAAGCTTCGGAGACGTAGTGCTATAGGAATTACATACCACCCTTCTTCCAGCGGAACGGCTTCAGAGTAGTAAATCGTCCTCGCTACGAGTTGTGAAGGAATTAGAATTCCGCTATAAATCTATTTGTGGTCGCAAGCTATTAATGGAACGCCAAGATATTTCAGTGTGCGCTGCCTCTTTCTGAGCGAATTAGCACGCATATCGTTTGGCCTGGTGGACCATGGGACGAATACGGGACACAGCTTAATAAAGGCCTATCCGCGGTTGTATGGCAGCTGCCGCCAGCTCCTTTCGGCTGAGGGAAGAGAAAATTGTGGCGCATGCTAGAATTTCAGAGGGTTTCATTCCCAAAATGTCTACCGTCATTCATTTTAAAAAACACCCCGACTACCACGAAGAGATGAACCACAATACTTGTGTGAAATGGTTTGAAGACTCTGTGCCTCGAAACAGCGAAGAACTCTGTGACGGATAACACTCCACATCATTCGGTTACACAAGACAAGAGGCCACAAAGGCAAGATGAAAAAAAGGACATTGTTATCTAGGCGGAGAAAGGTAACATACCGGTTGACAGTAACTTGTAAAGGGTAGAATTATTAGAACTTGATTCGCAACTTAAGACAAAGTATCAAAAACTACTAGCATAAAGTGCTCAAACTGTCTACTTACCTCTACCACTTCAACAAAATAGAACAAATTTGGGCTAAGGTCAAACGACACCTTGTTACATAGAATAAAAAAGTTTTTTTTTATTGAAACGGAACGCCTTTTGAAGGAGGAAATTGAAAAAGTGACACCAGAAGATTAGCAAAAATTAGTGAAACGCAAAATAGGGGTATCAAGGAACGGTGAAGTTGTATTACAACAGTTCATCCCCATCGACGCGCAAGTCACCGAAGTGGCGTCAAATCGAAAGACTTGCACCCGGCGAATGGTCTACCCGACCGGAGGTCATAGTCACACGACATTTCCATTTTCCAGTGCTTCGAAGACTTAATTATATACGTCTCAACGAGCAACGACACCCATAGTTTCACTGGCTATGATTCTGAATGAAGCGGTGTTTTCCCATTGAAACCAATTAAAATTACTTGATAGCTGACTCTTCACGCGTTGGAGCTGGTTTCCTCCAATCAAAACGTTCAACGTCACGCCCGAACCATTCGCCGCTGCCAAACAGCTACAACAATTGGTCCGTTTACAATACTGACCCTACGACTTACCCTAGAAGAAAGATTAAGGAAACGCAAACCTACGCTTCTAGCATTTGTAGACTTAGAGAAAGCTTTTGACAATGTTGACTGGAATACTCTCTTTCAAATTCTGAAGGTGGCAGGGGTAAAATACAGGGAGCGAAAAGCTATTTACAATTTGTACAGAAATCAGATGGCAGTTATAAGAGTCGAGGGACATGAAAGGGAAGCAGTGGTTCGGAAGGGAGTGAGACAGCATTGTGGCCTATCCCCGATGTTATTCAATCTGTATATTGAGCAAGTAATAAAGGAAACAAAAGAAAAGTTCGGAGTAGGTATTAAAATCCATGGAGAAGAAATAAAAACTTTGAGGTTCGCCGATGACATTGTAATTCTGTCAGAGACAGCAAAGGACTTGGAAGGGCAGTTGAACGGGATGGACAGTGTCTTGAAAGGAGGGTATAAGATGAACATCAACAAAAGCAAAACGAGGATAATGGAAAGTAGTAGAATTAAGTCGGGTGATGCTGAGAGAATTAGATTAGGATATGAGACACTTAAAGTAGTAAAGGAGTTTTGCTATTTGGGGAGCAAAACAACTGATGATGGTCGAAGTAGAGAGGATATAAAATGTAGACTGGCAATGGCAAGGAAAGCGTTTCTGAAGAAGTGAAATTTGTTAACATCGAGTATTCATTTAAGTGTAAGGAAGTCGTTTCTGAAAGTATTTGTATGGAGTGTAGCCATGTATGGAATTGAAACATGGACGATAAATACGAGGTGCATTCAAGTTCTAAGGCCTCCGATTTTTTTTCTAATTAACTACTCACCCGAAATCTATGAAACTGGCGTTACTTCTCGACGTAATCGCCCTGCAGACGTACACATTTTTCACAACGCTGACGCCATGATTCCATGGCAGCGGCGAAGGCTTCTTTAGGAGTCTGTTTTGACCACTGGAAAATCGCTGAGGCAATAGCAGCACGGCTGGTGAATGTGCGGCCACGGAGAGTGTCTTTTATTGTTGGAAAAAGCCAAAAGTCACTAGGAGCCAGGTCAGGTGAGTAGGGAGCATGAGGAATCACTTCAAAGTTGTTATCACGAAGAAACTGTTGCGTAACGTTAGCTCGATGTGCGGGTGCGTTGTATTGGTGAAACAGCACACGCATAGCCCTTCCCGGACGTTTTTGTTGCAGTGCAGGAAGGAATTTATCCTTCAAAACATTTTCGTAGGATGCAACTGTTACCGTAGTGCCCTTCGGAACGCAATGGGTAAGGATTACGCCCTCGCTGTCCCAGAACATGGACACCATCATTTTTTCAGAACTGGCGGTTACCCGAAATTTTTTTGGTGGCGCTGAATCTGTGTGCTTCCATTGAGCTGACTGGCGCTTTGTTTCTGGATTGAAAAATGGCATCCACGTCTCATCCATTGTCACAACCGACGAAAAGAAAGTCCCATTCATGCTGTCGTTGCGCGTCAACAATGCTTGGCAACATGCCACATGGACAGCCATGTGGTCAGCATTCGTGGCACCCTCCTGGATGACACTTTTCGCATTTTCAGGTCGTCATGCAGGATTGTGTGCACAGAACCCACAGAAATGCCAACTCTGGAGGCAATCTGTTCAACAGTCATTCGGCGATTTCCCAAAACAATTCTCTCCACTTTCTCGATCATGTCGTCAGACCGGCTTGTGCGAGCCCGAGGTTGTTTCGGTTTTGATGTCACACGATGTTCTGCCTTCATTAAACTGTCGCACCCACGAACGCACTTTTGACACATCCATAATTCCATCACCACATGTCTCCTTCAACTGTCGATGAATTTCAATTGGTTTCACACCACGCAAATTCAGAAAACGAATGATTGCATGCTGTTCAAGTAAGGAAAACGTCGCCATTTTAAGTATTTAAAACAGTTCACATTCTCGCCGCTGGCGGTAAAATTCCATCTGCCGTACGGTGCTGCCATCTCTGGGACGTATTGACAATGAATGCGGCCTCATTTTAAAACAATGCGCATGTTTCTATCTCTTTCCAGTCCGGAGGAAAAAAATCGGAGGCCTTAGAACTTGAATGCACCTCGTAGGCTACACAAGAAGAGAATAGAAGCTTTCGAAATGTGGTGCTACAGAAGAATGCTGAAGATTAGATGGGTAGATCACATAACTAATGAGGAGGTATTGAATAGAATTGAGGATAAGAGGAGTTTGTGGCACAACTTGACTAGAAGAAGGGATCGGTTGGTAGGACATGTTCTGAGGCATCAAGGGATCACCAATTTAGTACTGGAGGGCAGCTTGGAGGGTAAAAATCGTAGAGGGAGAGCAAGAGATGAATACACTAAGCAGATTCAGAAACTAGGTACTTGGAGATGAAGGAGCTTGCACAGGATAGAGTAGCATGGACAGCTGCATCAAACCAGTCTCAGGACTGAAGACCACAACAACAACTTCTAATTCCTTGTTCGGCATTCTTTCTTGATGTGTTTCGATCGCGATACATGGGTCTGGAACTTTTATTTTATTTTTCATCGCACATGATAAGCACACCAAAAACATACTCACACAACAATGGTTATGAAGTACACACGTTTCATACGCAGCACTACCAAACATTCCTGGATACTTCCGCGCAAGGCGCGATTCAGTTATCATAAACACAGAGATCGGCTTACATTAGGATAAGCTTCGCTCTAAATTGCGTGAATCTGAATTGTTGAAGGCTGCGCATCATCGTTGCGACTAGGTGGCAGGAGTTATAAATATAACTGCTTAATTCAGCGTGGTGGATTAGAGCATAGGGTAGCGTACAAACCTCAAATGCCGAAGGTCGTAGGTTCGAATCTCGTCAAATGTAGCGAAATTATTTTTTATTCCTAGATCTAACCAAAAGAGCTTATTAATTTCATTCAATTAATTGGTGTAAATGCATTTTTTATTTCAAATACTCTTCCGCGTCATTTTCATCATCGTACTGACTTTATTTGCTCATATCTTTCTTCCTGTAAGTGTTTCTTCGTTTGTGATCTTCCTGCGTCGCCTATAAACTGTAACCAACTGCGAAATAGGGTAGCTCATCAGTTGATAACGCAGCAGCTCGTGTAGCCAGGATGAGAATAGTTTCAGGTAACCAATGTTAGCGAGAAGTTACACATTGCTTTTAGCTCTGAAATTGAAATTTTCCCGTATTGAGTTTCCTTAATGGCCGTGAATAAAGCGATCGTAATTTAAATTCTGCCGCAGATTGTTGGCCGCCGTTTTCTTGGATGCATTCCGCATGACGAGGTTGTGGTTAGCTTCGGACATGAGTTTAAATTCAGGACTACAAAACGCAGTTCGGGCACTGCTCACTTAAAATCACTGTCGACACAGTATCTCGCATTTCCGTCATATCCCGCGGTGGTCACTTCCAGCACAGTTCTGCGTTACACGTTAAAAGCATATTTTGTGAAATGGCGTGGCGCGTATGTGTGTCGCCTATGACCGAGCGGTAGCCGCCAGACGATGTAGCAACATTGTAGCCTCTTACTTCTATTCAATCGTATGTTTGTCAACATATTTTGATCAGTTTCTCTTTATTCTGAGACTAACGACTATTGTTCAGCCAGATGACATTATCCGCTTACGGTACTTTAAATATATTTCATTTTGTGTATACACCAATATGTTATCTGGGGGACTGTAATAGTTTTAGAGAAATGCAGTGCTAAGAAGGAAACATTTTCTGACGCGCAAAATTTTTCCTATTTCAATGACGTAGGTGACACCAGCCGTAACTGAAATTAAGGTAAGATTGTTGACGTGTCTGGAGATACAGTACTGCTGAGAGCGACATGATATGGGAATTCAAAACTTTTACTAGCTGAGTATTGACACAACTGCACAAGAACGTTGTTTTCAGAAGCTTGAATACAGGACAGGTAGTGCAATTTTCAAAAAAATCATTGCGAGCGAAATATTTTGAAAACCAACAAAATGAAGTACCGCCGCGAGTTTAGTTGTTTTTGAGACACGTTTGAAGCTGTTTACAAACGGGAATGTTTCATTCGTTCAGAATAATTAACGTAAGTCTGGCGCTAATTATAATTAAGAACGGCCTATTGGCATGCATAGAGAACCAGGGATTTTTCACTTGATTTTTGTCGGAAACTTTAAAAGGTCGTCGCGGAGAGCGATGCGCTTGCATGCACACAGCGGTTTGTGAGATCAAGGTTGGATGCCAGGTGTCATGTAGGAAACAGTCGAACCGTCTTTATTACAGATTAACAGTAAGTGGTTCACGATATGTTAATATGATAATTCGATTATGTATTTCGGTTTCGGATGTATGACTTTTGCATAAAATTTGTTGAAAATGTAAGAAAAAACGGACGGAGAAACTGTGAGAACGCCGCTGTTAATGTGAACTGGCAGAGAACTTACACGGCTGCAAAGGGTCAACGGCAGCAACGAAGATGGCCTCCGACAGCCATCAGCACTAATTTCACTGTTGATAAAAAGGATTAATACCGTTGTTCGTTTGTTGATTGTAGCAGTTCCACAGGTTTTTATGTGCGCTTAATGGCAGTTGCGAAGAGATTCTGATCCACAGCTGGCCGCATAATTCAATTCCAGATGGGTGAGTCGACTTTATTGTGTATCAGTCCTGTTGGAGGAACATCCGCAACTGAGCATAATACCAGAGGCTTCCCGGGCGGGAAGGAGCGCCTGGTCCCCGGCACGAATCCGCCCGGCGGATTTGTGTCGAGGTCCGGTGAACCGGCCAGTCTGTGGATGGTTTTTAGGCGGTTTTCCATCTGCCTCGGCGAATGCGGGCCGGTTCCCTTTATACCGGCTCAGTTACACTATGTCGGCGGTTGCTGCGCAAACAAGTTCTCCACGTACGCGTACACCACCATTACTCTACCACGCAAACATAGGTGTTACACTCGTCTGGTGTGAGACGTTCCCTGGGGGGTCCACCGGGGGCCGAACCGCACAATAACCCTGGGTTCGGTGTGGGGCGGCGGAGGGGTGAAGTGGACTACGGTAGTCGTCGTGGGGTTGTGGACCACTGCGGCAGCGGCGGGGACGGAGCCTCTCCGTCGTTTCTAGGTCCCCGGTTAACATACAATTCAATACAATAATACCAGACGTTGAAAATGCCGCTTCAGTTGTAAAGTTCTTTTATTATCACACAACCGGTTTCGGGCTCTTATAAGCCCACCTTAAGGTGCTGTGGCCCCCGAGCGCCGCGGTGGACGTGCACAAGGCGCGGTGTGCTACCTGTAATTGCGACGATACTCCCCACGATCTTACCTCGGGTCGGAAATCGACAAACGCCTTTCGCAAATTTAAGAAGACGGAGTCTGCTTCTTCATCCGCTTGCACTGACTACGAAACGTCGCTTATGAATAAATCAGATTTCGTGTAGCATACCTGGGTGTTGTAAGACGCCAGCTGAGGTCGTGGCGGCTGCCTCTGTCTGCGGAGACGCACGGTGCGTGGGCCGCGAGCCGCCGTAAAGCGGGAAGCTTTCCAGGCACCGTGTGCGGTGCTGAGTCACGCGAGCAGCGCTCCGTTTCCCCGTACAGCCGGTGTTATCGCGGTGGGCGGACCGCTGCTGTGACGACACCGCCGCGCCGGTCCCGTTGTTATGTTGTCCCCGCGCGGCGTATCTGTCAGTGCGACATAATGAGACGGTGTCTGCTGTCACCTCGCCGCTCTAGCGCCCCCAGAAAGTCGCTTCGTCGCCTGGGTAGTCTACAGAGGAATGTCGCCGCAGTAACGAGAGTGCTTTCCCTAGCAGCCTCGGACGAAATTCTTCTATCTGCAGTCTTCAGCATTCCGTCATATCCCCGGTCACTCAAATGTCTGTAGCACTGTCCTTCAACTCTCCTTACTCACGGACTACGTCCTCCATACTGTTGGGAAGCATGCTCGGACATGTACGCTACTTGGAAAAATATTAACCCCCCCAACCGCGCCACTTAAAAGAGAACACTGTTCGTGCGTGATACGTCCGAAGAAAGCACAGGCTTCCAATAAGTTACTATACTGTTTTTGCGTTATTTCGCCCATTGAAAACGTTCATCTTGTAACGTAACAAATCGAGATGCAGCATGGAAGAAACGATACAATATTTTTATTCAACAAGCTGATCTACTATGTACCACGAATGGAAATGCTTAATTTAGCAACTTTTGTTTTCCACTCAATCTACTAATTATGTTATACGCAAGCATAATTAACGATCGCAAAACCAAGGGAGAGGCGGGGGAGTTACTTTGCGAACACCTTTTGAAAGTATTGTAATCTAGTCAGTTATTTGATATTTTAAAACTTTGAAAAAAATTATTGTTTTAACGAATTCTTCTACCTGATGCCAAAAATATTTTAAATTTTTCAGTTACACGTAACCCAAATATTTATATCTCAGCAGTAGATGACATTTTCCCCAGTGAACATCATATTCCATAATTTCAGGTTCAGGACCTTACTGACAAATCAACTTCCCTTTCAAAAGTATGTATTGAGTAAACGTGACCACCAACTAAGGAAATTCGCATTCTTAATTTTTTTTTTAGTGTGGACGTAAAGTACCATCCCCCTTGGTAACGCGCGTTATGAAAAATGCGTCGGTATCGCTAGAGTTAACGTAGTTATTAACTAATATTATGTAATGAATTTTTGTTTGCCATTTCTAATACAGTATTTCGTAATTCCATGGAGATTTAAACGTATATTATGAACTAGCACAATATGAAATTCAGACCCAAATGTGAGTAAAATGTTACATAATTACGTATTGGACTAAAATCTGTTAAAAACACTTGAGTTGCAAAACTGAAACTAAGTGAGGGAGTTAGAGGCAAAGAGGTACAACAAATGAGATAAGTGCGCCTAGAGCATGGTAAGGCATGTAAAATTTTGTGACGAAGAGATGCATGTGAAATATCACTCTGTGCTGCTCCATGATCAACGAAAAGGAAAGTACAGTAGTTACAAGATGTTACGTTCACGTAGATTTGTACTGATTTTTTATGTTGTATATTATCTAAGTAAGTTTTTTATGACACATGAGAAGAGGGAAGTGACCCAGGTGGAGCGAAATACTTTCAATAATCGGATAATGCATTAAACAGCAACCGTTCTCATTTTCTTTCACCATCATAAGTCACAAAGGGCATGATGTTCATGTAGCATTGCGCAAATATTTTATTATAACTGTAAACAGCAATTTTGTAATAAGTAATTTACAATAGCCAATAATAAAGCACTACGGGGCAAACATAAATCACATTCTTCTTAATTCACAATATTCTAGAAGCAAAAACTTCAACGAATTGTGATATAAAACTGATCAGTTATATAAACATATTATTTCAAGATGTGAACAGAATATGCTACAAGTACTTTTATGTCTAATACACACAAAAAATTTGAAATTTCGTTTCTCAATCTCAACAAAATCCTGAATCCTTGTGAAGTTTAATTTCAGTTTCTCGAAACTACGGGAAATGTAATTATACCCCTTTGCCTTTGAACCCCTCAACCCTTTAGTAGAAAGTCTCTGCTTACACTTTATTAAGAGCGCCATTTTGCGTTCCAGCGATAATGTAATTACTTTTCGTAATTGTAATTTAGTTAAAATTTTAGTGTCAACAATATTTGAATTACTTTTAATTCTTAAGAATAAGCAAATACTTCGGTAGCTGTGGCTCCCAATTTGTAGTGCAGGAACAGAGTAGCACACGTTTGCTTCACGGTAGGAGCAGTTAAAACATTGCATCTGTAAGTATGCACATGTTAAACCTGTCTTCGTTTTGTGACAAGTTAGTGAAGTCTCTTCGAAGATTATGAAATGAGCATTTAATCATATTTTTTGCATACGTCTTATTATTTATTAGAGTACCAAAAGAACGCCCAACTGTAAAACTCAAGACATTGATATAGCTGCAAGTAGATACAATTTATTTTTCTCGCCAAGAACTGGACATACCAGGTAAGTAGAACGGGCGTTCAAGAAGTTTTGCACGGTCGTCTCAATTTTTTTTTTTTTCCGGAGGAGAATGAAATTTTTTGAGAACATACTTGGAACATTTAGCTATAAGCTGCTATATAAAAGTATTTTCTTTTATTTACAGGTGAGCCATAATGGACCGTGAAGTAGAAGTCAGGTTGCGACAACGGTCGGTGATGGAGTTCCTCTTCAAGACCGGTGATGACTCTGCCACATAGATTCTCAGGAAGCTGCTCCCTGTTTATGGGGAGGACACAGTGGATCGCAGCAGCATCCAGCGGTGGTTGCAGAAGTTTAAAGAAGATGATTTCTCTCTACTGGACAGTCCAAGATGCGGTTGACCATCGACAGCAGTGAGTGATCCGAATAAGGAGACCATTGATCAAATCATCGAAAATGACAGATGTGTGACGACACTACAGCTTGCTGGAATGACTCGTTTGTCATTGGGTAGTGTGGTATCACTGGTACAGTCACTAGGGAACAGAAAAATCTGTGCACGTTGTGTGCCTAGATTATTGACAAGCGAAATGAAAACGATGAGGAAGAATGTGTGCGTGGGTCTCAATGAAGCCCTTTACTGAAGAGTGGAAACAGTGTTTTGACGGCATCATTGCCAAGGATGAAACACGGTTGTTTTTGTCCGAACCTGAGAGCAAATCCCCACCCGTGGAGTGGCGTCATCCAGGTTCCCCTCGGAAGGACAAACCAAGACATTAACGAACGGCAGGCCGAGAGGTGATGGCCTCCTTCTTCTGGGATCAGTGTGGTGTCATTTTCATTGACTTTTTTGGACCCTGGCTCCACAATTAACCGGGACCGTTACTGTGTCACTGGACAAGCTGCGATGTGCCATCACGACCCACAGACCACAACTTCAGGGTCAGCTCAACAGACTACACCATGACAATGCCAAACATTATACAGCCCTTATGACGCAGGAGAAAATCAGGAAAATGGGTTGGAACATTTTTCCTCATCCTCCCTACAGTCCGGACTTGGCTCCGTCTGATTTTTATCTCTTTCGTCGTCTGAAGGCCCACCTGCGCGGTAAAACATTTGATAGTGAGAGAGACCTTATTTGCTGTGTCAAGCGGTGGTGTAAAAGTCAATCCCCAGAATTTTACCAAAGTGCATTTACATCAAGGAAAGAACGTTGGCCCAGATGCGTGTATAGCTAAATGTTCCAAGTATGTTAACAAAAATTTCACTCTCCTCCTGCAAAAAAATAAAAAAATTAGAGATGATTGTGCAAAACTTATTGAAAGCCCTTTGTAGATTTATACACTGAGTCGCTACGGTCGCAGGTTCGAATCGTGCCTCGGGCATGGATGTGTGTGATGTCCTTAGGTTAGTTAGGTTTAAGTAGTTATAAGTTCTAGGGGACTGATGATCTCAGCAGTTAAGTCCCATAGTGCTCAGAGCCATTTGAACCATTTTATACACTGAGTATTCATGTTTTCAATTTAAATATTGTTTCATTTTCCTGCCGCAATATACCACAGTTGTGCCAGACTTCATTATCTCGTAGAACCGAACACAATTCAGACGAACAATTTTATTTGCATTAATGGTAGGGGAGTGCTACAAACTTCATGTGCCGCAGTTAAAAATGACTTTCTTCGAGGTAGCCGACTGCAAATATCCATCGTATGAAGTTCCCCCCTCGCAGAGCACTCTGGGAAACCGTTTGAGATGCACCGGCATTCACTGCTAGCAGCTGTTCGTGCCCGCTTTGAGAGCGATTGTCGTGGCCGAACTGTGACTCTCGCATCCGCGCTGTTCTTACCGCCGTGTTAGGTAGCGGCCAGTGGACAGCGCACGTTGACAAACCAACTAATACGCAACTTAATTACCGGTGCGGTCAAAGGCAAGGCCATAAGCCATAGCTCCTTTCTTTCACTGCGTCGAGTCTCCACACCGAGCTGTCGTACTGCGCTGGTACAACACAATCGACCGGCACGTGACACGCCCATTCACTGCCACGATTACGCCAGCGCTGCAGTATATAAGCTTCAGTAAACGGCTTTTTTGCCATTTTCTCGATATTCAAATTGTAACAAGTATGGTGTTTCCCACAAAAATCACGAAACACCTCTGTACTTCACATATTGCTTCGATAATATATGTAAGTTTGTTGTAAATCTTTCATTAAAGGCACGACCGGTTTCGTGATTTATATTAAATCATCACGTGTAAATCGGAGTAAAAAGAAGAAAGAGAGAGTAAACACAAAGAGGATAGAAAAAGTGCGCGCGAGATCGAATGGTTACATTAGCGTGGACAAGCCACTTTTACGGTCCGATCCCACCCTTTCTTAAAAATTTGAGAAATTCAGTGAAAAGTGGTTGGCACGGATTAAAACGCAGCAGTGAAACTGGAACAAATGAGACGGGAAAAATGATTATAAAAACCACCAGGAAGAGGGGAGGAAGGGGAAAGTGCGGGAAAAAAGAGGAAGTTAGAGTGAACAGTATTTCAGCTGAAGCCGCGCCGGAACAGAACGCTGCGACTGCCTTTACTAGTACTATTCCCCTTTTTGAAAAATTTTTAAATTTTTTTTAATTCTTTAAAAATGCGAGTATCTTTAAGGCTTTTTTATTCTACATGTTACGTTTACAAATGACCGGTTACAGGTTCCAGGCTTTTATCCATATGTCTATGAGTTATTCGCCTGATATTTACTATATTTATTAATATGTTCGCTTTTACACGCCCGATTGCCAACTGTTTGTTGCATTACGCTTCCGCGCATGCGCCGCTTTCCTCGGGGGTCTTATGTTCTGATAGTCGCAGCGTTCCCTCTTGCCACCGCTTCAGCTGGGTACTGTTTGCTCCGTACTTCGTCCCCCCCCCCCCCCCCACCACCGGTGCTTTTTACAATCTTTTCTCTCGTCCCATTTGTTCATACGTTCTAGTTTGATTGCCGCGTTTTATTCCGTGACTACCACATTTTGCGAAATTTCCCAGATTTTCAGGAAAGGGTTGGCATTGGACTGTAAAGTGGCTTGACCACTATAATGTAAGTTTTCAGTCTTGCGAACACTTTTTACCACTGTCATATAGTCTTTGCGTCATACTATTCACGATCTCTTTCTTCTTTTTATTCAGATTGGCACCAGATAATGTAATTTGAATTACGAAACCGATCGTGCCTTCAATACAGGATGTAGAACGGCTGCAGTGGTTTTTATTCAACAGCAGAACTTTCGCTGTCGATGCCCGTCCAATAAACTGTTTCGTTTCAGCCACCAAATCCACACCACTATAAAGCCGCACAGCTACCAGCGCGCTCTCTCACGGATTCGACTATATTTTGTCCGTGGAGCTCATTTTAAAATTCATTATTCAGCCACCGAAAACGTGAGCATTTCATTCGTTACCGATATGCAAGATAAAGGTCTTCTGCACTCTAATGCCGAATTTTTCGTGAATATGAAATCAAAGTAGAGTCCACGGCCACTCATGTATTTATATATATAAAATGGCCCAAAATAACTCTAACGCGTTTTTCAATCTAGTCTTCTTGATAGTACAGCATGATGAACAAGAAAATCAGGCCTGTGTTCAACACACTCCGACTTCATACGCCATTTCCAATAAGACTACATCATCGGCTCATGTAAATTTGAATTTCTTTCTGTGGTATCATTATAGTAAAAAAGGTAAAAATTAAAGAAAAATTTATCCACCTCCTGTGCTTTTTCAGAGTTTATTTCAATTCTTTTATACCGGGTGGACCATTTTAAACTATAATAGAGAATACTCGGGTTAGAGATGAATACGGCAAAATTTTTAGGCGAAAGTTACAAATGGCAAAGACGGTCACGCAAGGCCGTGATCTTGAACTGATTTTAAAGTGATCTGAAGGTTAGAGAGATTTTTTGACTGGGAACCCTAATGTTTGATTTAAGCTTTAAGGAGAGCGGTAAATTTTACTTACAAAATGATACATTATTAAAGGTCATGACAAGGCCCATTGAAATTAAATTACCAAAAACGCCTTTTTAGTTCTAGCAGGGTTAACGTGGGATACAGGAGACGTACATGAAAATGCAATATTAGAAACATATTGGAAGGGGATAAGGAGTCACGTATCACTACCAATAACAATGATCTTAAGGTAATTATCGAAGCTCACCCGAAGGTTGAAATTTGTTTTATGGAAACTACTATTTTTTGACGTCAAGTTTGGAAAGAGGAAAGATATTTGAACTTTCAGTTCTGATTAACGTGTTTATTGGCAAAAATAAATACATCACATCGTATAAATGTTATTTTGCCTTTTTCAAGACAGAAAAAACAAAATCAATCTAGATCATTGATTTACAAGTCGTTGAGCGATTCTCCTGGCGTCTCACCCCTTGGGATGTCCTCTCCAATTGATGTCTAACATAATATTTACCGTATCCCTCCTTTGCTCCGAGTTAATCCCTACTAAAACTAGAAATATATTTGCTTATTTGACCTTCATTCAGTCTCAGCATGACCTTGAATAATGAATCAAAAAATCGTTTTAATTTCGAAATGACCTTGAAAATCGCCTTCGAAGTCACGGCAATTTGCCACTACGACTAAAACGTTTTTGCTGTATCTCATCTCTGTCTCAAGTTACTCACCATTATGGATTAAACTGGTCCAGTCTGTATATGGTTCTACTTAACACTTAACAAGGACAGGATGAGGGCTAAGACCATTATCGGATCCACTTGTGCCTTCTTCCACGATCTCACAGTAATGCTTCTACGGAGATTGGGTACTTTGTCCTTAAAACGTCTGAATAGATGCAACGGACTACTATAAGGATCTCTGATCAGCCTAGCTGCTACTGATGTTAGTACGTAAAAGTTAATATTTTAATATTGTACTTACGTACTGTTTTGCCATCCACCATCGTTTCCAAGAGTAACTGGTCTGCTTACCTGGAACAAACAAACAGAACTGACATAAAATGTACTGCAAAGAAAAAAAAATTATTGTAATAATCACATGTGAAGCGATGAGCATATTAGACAAGAAAAGCGTTAATATATTACGTGACAAATTACGGAGACAGAGCCTTATGCTGACGAACGTAAGGCAAATCAGACAGGAAAGTGCACGCGACACTCCAGTTTTTTGTTTTTTTTTAAGTGAAAGATGAACTCGAAGCGCGTAACGAGCAGCCCTTAGTGGCTCGCCATCACAGTTTTCTTTATCTTAAATATCTTTGTGACTAATGCCCTTTTGGCATATTTATTATTTTATAAATGACACATACGTACGGCCAGTCTTTCACGAAAACTCCGTACTTATACTCTATCTTACGTTTTTAGTCATAATTCTGTGACCATGCTATAGAATATAGACCATTCTTTGATTTAAATTCTGAGGAAGACACTCCTAGCAGCGTCGAAACCCAGTTAATTCGTTAAAAATAGTGACCGAGGGCTGTTTTTCTTTCAATTACTGAAGCAATTTGTTTCACAGTATTGAAGACGAAAAAATGCTCATAGCTCTTACGATAACCTCATGTTATATGGAGAATCCATTCCTTAAGGTTACCGTAGATTTTCGGGACACCTTGTGTATAAATGACCTAGTGGGCGTCGGACGTTCTATAAAGTTTTTCGTGGATAATACTGTTGTATGTGGAGAAGTCGCAATGCCAGAAAACTGCAGTGAAATGCACGATGGGCCCTTGGGGAGTGGCTACTCACCCTCAGCATAAAAAAATTCAATGTATTGCGAATACATAAACAGAGAAACCGGAAACAAACACTGGAAGCAATCACACCATAAAATATCCAATAGTGAACGTACGAATCGATTTAAACTGGAACGACGGCATAAATAAAATCGCAGGTAAGACAGATTCCAGACTGAGATTCATTGGATGAATCTTCAGGAAGTCCAGTCCATCCACAAAGGAGCAGCTTATGAAATCATCGATCGATCAATATTTGAATATTACTTGTTAGTCTGGGATCGGTACCACATAGAATTGAAAGACGAAATAGAAAAGATCAAAAGAAGAGTACCGCGTTTCGTCACAGGTTCACTTAGTTCACTATGTGTCCCACTATGGGACTTAACATCTGAGGTCACCAGTCCCTTTCAATTTAGAACTACTTAAACCTAACTAACCTAAGGACATTACCCACATCCATGTTTTTAGTAAGCGTGAAGTGTCACAAGAGATGCTCAGCCAACTACTGTGGCAGGTGCTGCTCAAGAGGCATTCTGGCATCACGGAGTGGTTTACTATAAAAATTTACGATAGCTTACATTGGGCCGGCCGCTGTGGCCGAGCGATTCTAGGCGCTTCAGTCCGGAGACGCGCTGCTGCTACAGTCGCAGGTTCGAATCTTGCCCCGAGCATGGATGTGTGTGATGTCCTTAGGTTAGTTAGGTTTAAGTAGTTCTAAGTCTAGGGGACTGGATCTAAGATGTTAAGTCCCATACTGCTTAGAGCCATTTGAACAATTCTGAAGCGTACATTACCATGTAAATCTCGCGAAAAGACCCTGGAGATAAAATTAGAGGGACTGGAGCTCAAAAGGAGGTTGATCAGCGATCATTCTTCCCGCGAACCATTCGCGAGTGGAGCGGGAATAGCAGCAACTCACAGTGGTACAGAAAGTACCTTCTGCTAGACATCGTAAAGTGGTTTGCAGAACACAGATGTAGACGTAGATGAAGAATACGTTCACGCTTGCTGCGTCAACGTGCAGCGTTGACTTCGCTTCGTGGGATCACAGCCTTGGCACTTTTCTACGCAATTTCATCGCTACGCTCCATACGGTAAGAGAAGATCCTTGACGGCAGGCAGCGCCGTTGCCAGCTTTCCAAACGCGAAGTGCGAAACACCGTCGTCAGAATGGACCCAAACCGATAGTCGCACAGATGCCGTTGACCGTGGCAGGCGGTGGAAGCCTCCCCCCCCCCCCAATGCCAGTCTATCGAATACACCACTTCTCTGGCCGAATAGTTTTTCTGAGGTAGTATCCGAAATACACGATGCGTCAAAAGGTAGTGTTACTGCACCCAAACTAATTAAAATATTCGCACCAGGTTTGTCTAATGGGACAGACAAACTTACAAAGATTTGTTTGTGTGTGTTCCGGATTGTCGTGAGTGAAGCATAATGACAATGGTTCAAGAAAAGGCTCAGTGTATGGAAAGGTTTATTCAGACTAAAGCGGACACGCAGGTTCAAAGGAACTTCCAAGCACGGTATAGAAAGCAGGCCGGCGGTACAGGACTTTTGTGCAGGCAGCAAACGGTGATGTGAAGCATCATACTGGACAACACAGAACAAGTGAACAGACACAGGACGGATACGATTGCCTTTTCGAGTTCACCGCGGAAGTCTGTTCAGAGGGCGTCGCAGGAGCTGCAAATCCCTAGGACGACTATGCACCGCGTCCTTCGGAAACGTTAACAGATATATCCATACGAACCGCAGTTGCTGCCCAATCTGAAACCAGATGACACGCTACAACGTATGCAATTCGCTGCGGACGTTCTTCGCCGTTTAGAGAAGAATGGAAAGAAGTTTTCTAAACAACCGAGCATTTTCTGACGATGCAACATTCCATGTGTGTGATAATGTAAATAAACACAATGTTTGCGTTTGTGGCACCACCAATCTGCATACTGTGACGGACGAGATACCGGACAGCCCGAAAGTGACTTACATGGTTCTATGATGGTTGATCGCATCGTGGGACCATTTTCTTCTCAGAAAAAGGAATAGTTAATTCCAATAGTTACCTTCATATTCTCGGACTGTTGGCGTTAACACAAAAGGCTGACCGCCAAACACAGACGTCTTCCAAGTGGATGGTGCACCGCTACATTGGGCTCAGACTGAGCGAGATGTTCTAGGCCAGGTGTTTCCAGATCGGTGGACTGGCAGGGGTGATTCAATTCCTTGGTCTCCTTTGTCACCTGACACTACACCGATGGACTTATGTTTACGGCGACATGTTAAGGACAGAGTCTACCGAACATCTACGAACCACTCCAATGATTTTAAGAACCGAACCGTTGCTTCCATTGCCACCGTTGATATGGATTTGTTGCGCCGAGTGTGCATAGATCTTCAATGCAGAGACAACCGAAGACGCACATGTTGAAACTGATTCAACGGCATAAAAGTTTTGTGAGGTTGTGTGTCATTTAAGCCGAACATAGCATGAATATCTTAACTAAAGTAATTAAGATATTTTAGATGATGAAACACATTAAAGTTTTACCATACATTTTGAGACACCCTGTATATTAACTATAATTATTACATTATATTAGATGCTACTATGCACCATCACCTTCCAAGTAGTATCCTTGAGAGCGAATAAACCGATCGCTATGTTTCAGCTACTTCATTACTATTTTGTAGTATTTCTTTGGGCTCTAGATGCCCAACTATTTATTCAATTACACTGCTATTTAATAAGTTAAAAATTATGTATTCATTTGTTATGTTTACAATTAAGTTTCGAAATATCTCAATTTCTATTATCTCTCTAAATGACACAAACATGTAAATGATTTGTTTGATAATTAAAAGTAGTGCGCCTCATGACCACGAAACAAACAAAACTTATCCGAATCTGCGGAAATAATTAATAAGTGGGTCAAGATTTGTAAAACTCCTCTCTCTCAAACCCCACTCTATGGGGAGAGAGGGGCAGTTTTAGTTTTAGCGACTCAACATTTACGAAGTAAATAAGTATTTTTTATTTATCCGTAACCATTTTCCACGCAAAAATGAGAACATGGATTTTCTTGAATTACAGCGCCAACTACCAAGAATCGAAACAAATGTTGAAGACAAAATGAACGTACTTTTTTATGTAGAATCTGATTCTGCAATAAAAAATGGGAGTTCCCATTTGAAATTTTGAAGTTGCCTTCCGCCCCATCCCCAAGGGGCTGGGGTGGCGGGCTAATTTTAGCACCAGCAGATGTCCCTCGAAAATAATCAACTTTGGATTCTACACATTTTTTCGTGTGAAGCTTATTTTTCGAGTTATTCTGGTTTGTCAACTTACGCCCTGTATACTAAACACAGGCATATAATAAGACGTGCGTATTCGAAATCAATGCTGTGTCAAAATTTCGATGAAATCTTTTAAGAACTTCCGGAGATTTGAGATTCTGAACAAACGAGCATTTACATTTTTATATATATTCCCGTATAATTATTACGTATATAATTGTACATAGTATGTGGTGCACCAGAAGGTACATAAAAACACGCACGTATTGGACCGAAAAGTTGTGTAAAAATTTCAGAGTAATCGTAGAAGTAACTTCCGTAGATTTAAGATTTTGAGCAAACGAACATTTACATTTTCATTTATGTAGTTCATCGACAACCAATTTAATCGGGGTATCACTAATTATATCTACGACCGGGCGACTCGTCACGTGCAGCGGTAATCTTGTTCGCGGGCCATTGCGTGGAGCTATGACAAATTCCGACAGCGACGAGACTCCATTGCCACTGAGGCACGAGCTACCTTTTCCTGTTAGCTTTTCTCGCATTTCCCTTTACATTCATTAAACAACAGAAACATTATATTTAAAAAATCAGATATTATCAGCTTCATATATGATGCGTCCTACATGACAGGTCGTTTCGAAATTCGGCGATAGGTGTCGCCTGGCTTCCGGTAGCAGTAGCTCGTGCGGGCTTGTCGCTTACGCCTGTCTCCCGTGCCCAAAACTCTGTATCATAATGCCTGTTATAGATCCTGAGTTTAGCCTTCATACATAAGCAGAAAACCGTGGTAGGGGCAAGGTGAGGTCTGTTGTGTTTTCTGATGAAAGCTGGTTGTGCCTCGGTGCCAGTGATGGCCGTGTGTTGGTAAGGAGGGGGGGGGGGGGGGGCGCTGGGGAACTGCACCCAACCTGTCTGCTTGCTAGACAGACTGGAGCTACACCTGGAATTATGTTCTGCGGTGCGATTGAGTATGACAGCAGGATGTAGTGGGATACTCTTTTCTAACATTACCTTCTTTTATAGAAATAACCGATACCATTTATACTATCGATTCTTGTATAGGTGATCATTATCTCAACTGTTTAAGTAAAGGCATTTCGTATCATTTTGTATACAATGTATTGTATTTCAGGCTAAAATGTATAAAAAGGAATTAACGTGTTACAATCTATATGTACTAACAGTTAAAATTACTCTTCTTTTAGAAATATTTCAAATTACAAAATTTCGGGCATACTTAAAATTCACATAATTAATTGCACCATTTGATGATAATTATAAAATTTATTTCTGGACTCATTCACAAAATAATGATACATTTTACCGATGATTCTTCTTTTGTCAAGAAAGGGTGTAAGTCTTTTGCGTTGTAAACTGTCTGGAATATCGTGAGTATCGCAGAATGTTAGTAGGATTAGTGAGCATGCTTCTGATGGAGACAGACTTATTTATGTGATCGACACTAACAATGTAATTTGGAATATTAAGTGGAAATTGTAAAAACGGGGCGATATTTAATAATGAGACACAGAATAAAATTCAAGAAATGTACAGGCAAATCTTCTTCAGCTATTTAGTCACCAGGAACCCACAACGTTATATCAAAATTTCAGCAGATGAATGCACCCCTAGACGCAAGAAAAATGGTTCAAATGGCTCTGAGCACTATGGAACTTAACATCTCAGGTCATCAGTCCCCTAGAACTTAGAACTACTTAAACCTAACTAACCTAAGGACATCACACACACCCATGCCCGAGGCAGGATTCGAACCTGCGACCGTAGCGGTCGCGCGGTTCCAGACTGAAGCGCCTAGACGCAAGCCCTGGAGCCAACAAGCGTCTCGAAGCTTTGGAAACTAATGAAAACACTAAGAAAAATTTAATAGTAATGTGTGGGAGGGTAAGATCACAAGGAGCACTCTCACGGCTATCCCACGCACCCTGACTGCAGCTTTGTACGTTAGTCCGGTGATTCGACCTGTTATGCTGCCATTCATGAACAGCATTCCAGAGGGTGTTACCCAACAGGAAAAATATTTTCAGATGGATTCGTAAATCACCCACATACCGCTGTTGTAACTGAACATTCTGTACCGAATGTCGACTAGGTGATGCATGCATATTTGCAGGCTTGCATTCAACATTCTGGCGGTTATGCCGGTTATTAATTTACCAGCAGTTCACATTCGGAATGGCTTATCTCGCGCTTACATTAACCCGTGATCTTGCTACGTTAATCGCTTACATATGTTACCTAGACAGACGTATTTCCCAAATTTCATTATTCTACATTAATTATTTTTTGGTGATGTGATTTTCCCCGTCAGTGGAAATTATAGTAAATCAGAGTCAGAAGTAATCAGCAGTTTTGAATACATCTTATAGTGTTTCGTCCTTCGTTTTCTATTTGTTTCAGAGACTCCAGTAAATATGCAGGATGTCATCTTCATCTTTATAGTAACTGCAATTCCTGAGAGGTTAACTGTAACAGGCGTTTTCTTTTATTGGTAGTCGTGTGCCCCGCTCTTAATCCGATATGATTTGCTCTTAATCTATTAATGGAGACAATGTCCTGCATCACAGCAGATTTACGAAACAGTGTGGAACTATTTTTTGGATAGCCCAGTGCCTAATCTCTTTGAAATTAATGACCTCGTTACATAACAATGGGCCATTCTCCTTTTGCCATCAACAGTAATCACACAGCGAAAGGGTCATTGTAATGGGTGCGACATGTTGCATTTTTTGGCTAGTTGGTGAAAGAGTCCACAGCCCCCTTTGCCGCTGTAGGCGGGTACATACTGCACTGTCTTAAGATGCCCTGCGCTAGACAGTTTGCAGTTTTCGCCGAAGCTGCTTAGCAGACATCCATTACGAATTAATTGCATGAAGCTTTTTTTAAAAAACTTTGGAGGCCCGCTCTCCCTTTCGTGAGATTTGGGTGGAATCCCCCTCTCCCCCTCACGCGAAATTTACTCTATAATTTTTGAATAATTAAATTATTGATGTGTATATGTTTTTGCTTCATATCACTAAAAATACCTCTTAGGTTGATCGGAATCAATTTTATAAAACAAAATTTTATCCGTTATAGTAATGAATGTTACGTGAATTAAAAAAGTTGACGAGAGATTTTCATCGACCCCCTGCCCTTAAATGAGATTTGGATCCGCCCCTCTCTATTTTGAGCCCCCTCACTATTCTGATCCAGGTACAGTTATGAACGTGGGCCAGGAAGCAGGTCCCAGTGGAAGCCCACTCCCGCGGTCCAAGTCGCAAGCCTCTTTCATCAGTTGGACGGTCGGCAGCGGGAAGGATTTGTGGAAGAAATATTATTTTGCCATTTCGGCGGCTTGCTGTTTTCTTTGCTCGGCCGGGACCTGGTAATCCGGCCGCCTGCGTCCTCATTTGTCACGGCTCACTGGCCGCAGCGGGTGCCCTCATCCCCTCCACGCCCAGACGGGCCAATCAGCGCGATGGAAGGGACGGCGCGCTTTATTTCCCGCGGCTGGAGGACGGCTGGAATCGCGCGCCGTCCGCCGCAAATCCCGACCGCGGCGAGGGCTGTCGCGGCCTTCCTTCTTTACCCACTCCCACCCTTCATCAGAGGAGAGTGGGGAGGCGGATACCTTGCATCCATCCCACACAACACGAGTAAACTCAAAGTCCCATTCATGTGAGGCCCAGATCACATCTACGTAAATCATATTGCTCAGTCTATGACGACCACAGACCCAGTGTCTGTTGAGGGACATTACCTTACATTTATCCACTTAAGCTATGGTGCCATTCATTACATCATTACATTCTGTCCAAATCCTTATGTAATTCCTTACGGTCGTCCAACGACGATACATTCCTGTAGACAGTTGCGTCGTCAGAGAACAATCTTATCATCTTGCTGATCCTGCGTGATAAACAGTTATCTACAATGAGGAGAATGGATGTCTTATTAGTGCTAGTTCGGAGCACACCGATGTTATTTTGGTTTCTGTTGAACTTCTGCCATCTAGGATAACTTACGAGACACTATTAGTCAAATATTCACAGATTCACCCACATGTCTGCAAAGATAATCTGTACTGTTGTATTCTGAGAAGTTGATGATGTGGTTAAGTGGCGAAGGTCTTTCGGAAATCTAGGAAACTAGTTTTTCTTTTCTTTCACTTCAAATGTGTGAATTCATTAGGACCAAACTCCTCAGGTCATCGGTCCCTAGACTTACATACTGCTTAAACTAACTTAACCTAACTTATGCTAAGAACAACACACACACACACACACACACACACAACCACACCCATGCCCGAGGGACGAGTCGAAGCTCCAGCGGGAGGGGCCGCGCAATCCGTGACATGGCGCCTCAAACCACGGGGCCACTCCGCGCGGCGGAAACTAGCTGTTAAAACGTATCTATAAGGGACAGTCAAATGAGAACAGTAAAGACGGAAAAAAGTAAATAAACTGTTGATTACTTCGAAAATAATCGCCATAACTGTTGATGTACTTATCCCATTGTGATACGAGATGGTCAGTGCCTTCGCGGAAAAATGACTGCAGTAGTCTAGAGAGCCATTATTGTACCCAAGCATGCGTCCCTTCGTTCGAGGCAGATCGAAGACAACGAATGTCTTTCTATAGGGCTTCAAACTGTGGTGAGAGATCGGGACTATGTAGAGGATGTGAAAAGGTTTTAGTGTGAGAGTGGTGCTTTGCATACACATACATAAAGATGTGCATCAAGCTAAATCTTTGAAAACTGGTGTTTGATTTCTCGGTTAGAGATGAAAAAACACGTGTTTCGCTGCTTTCGGAAATTAAGCCCCTACAGAGGTGAAAAAGGGTCAGATTGATTCACTGACTCATCATCGCCCAGCCCAAACAGCTAAGGATAGAAACTTGAAGTTTGGAGTGGGTACTATACTGCAGGAATCGTTTAAGAAGAGATTGTCCGAAATTCCACTCCTAAGGGGGTGAAATACGCCATTAAGGGAATATTGCAGCTAGAATTACGAAAACTGGTATTTGTTTTCTCGGTCAGGAAATAAAAGGAAAATACGTCTTTCACTAAGGGGGTAAAACAGTGGGTGAAAGTTGTTCTGAAAATAAAGAATTACTATAGGATTTGTAAGGCTATATCTATGGTATTTGACTTCTCGGCTAGAAATAAAAAAAATACGTGTTTCAGTGCTCCTGGAAATTCATCTCCTAAGGAGTGCAATAGGGGATGAAGATTTTTAGGAAAATATTTCGTTTCATTAAAAGAATTTGAAGATAAATTTATGAAAATTGATATTTCACTTCTCGGTTAGATATAAAGGAATTTTCGTTAGGGGTTGAAAGTTGCTATGGAAATATCTCCACAAGAACGTAAAGGACACGATTAACAAAAACTGTGGACTCCAGCTATCTGAATCGCTTTTTGGTCAGAAATACATTCGGAAAAGACCATGCTTATTTGACCTTAATTAGCGTGAAAAACTTAGGTGTTGCAATTTGTGAAAAAGATAAAAATTCGATTAAATAATAAGCTAGTTAGATGTAAACCTACTAGAATGTAATGAAAAATACGTACAGAATGTATAAATATATTATTATTTCCACCATGGCTGTTATTAAGTGACCCAAAATGTATTTTTATTATATAGGTTGACTCTTACATAGAAGATAACAGCAACCAGCCATTTTTAAAGTGCTTTTTATTTATTTAAATAGCGCCGTTACCGGTTTAGAACCGAGAGGTTCACCTCGAGACGGCTAGTTCACGCTAAGATACATTTTACATTAGCTTTCGCTTTTTGTTCTCCCAACTGATGAAATTTTCTTGAAGTGGTGGTGCCCTGAAACCAAAACAATACGTGAGACAATGTGTTTTTAACTGTAATTGTTCCTCCCATCCATCCCAACTCAGTCTGGATGCAATACAATAAGTTACTCCTGAAATCTGCAGCCTGACGAATATGATATGTACTGAGAACCCAGGTAATACCAATAGTAGTAAAGTCTGTGTGTGTGTGTGTGTGTGTGTGTGTGTGTGTGTGTGTGTGTGTGCAGTTGTCCATCCTAAACTAGTAAAGCTACTCAGGACAATATGCTACTTAAAGTTTTCTAGTAAGGTCAGCGACATTAACACTATCATAAGAAATCGTAGTAGTAGTACTGGTATTAACAACGGAACTTTCAGTACCATTAGTAGCTGCTTAGAAAGATGAAGATGTTTGTGGTAGTAGTAACAGAGCCCTTTATTCTTCTAATTGTTGTTTCCTATTACAGTAGTACTATAAGGTATTGTGTTAACAGCAGCAGGTGATACGACAACTGTAAAGTTAGCCGAAACAGACTCACAGCAGTAACCACCATTCCCGATTGTTTAAACAACATGGGAGTCCTGTTTATTGGGAGTCTATAAGCGCTTCTTTGTCTAACATTGGATGAGTAGAGTCTGTATCATTAGCGCTCTGTTATAAGAAAAGTCAATTTTTCAACGCATCTCAACGTTAAAGGGTCATATCTCCTGAACTGTGTGTCAAACAATGATATAGTTTTCCAGGTACATTCAGTGCTACGTGGATACTGTCTGCTAAACGTGTTGTGAATAGAATCAGTAGTAAAGAGGCATGTACGATGCTGAAGTTTTACTGCATGAACAGCGAAAATGTAGTAAATGATAAACTTTTTTCCTTTCGTCATTTTGTGTGGAGTATCAGCGAGAGAAAGTTTCGAAAAGTGTACAGTTTAACTGGAAGTCGCTAAGTGCTCTCATTCTAAAATATTGGATGAATATAGTCTGGGTAACCTGCGCGCTGTGAGTTACGCTGCCCCAACATATATACACAGTTTCTACCTGTAACACTTGTCTCATTGCGTAGAACTTTAACGTAACACCACACCTCTTTACCACTAGGTTTATGTCACCGTTTTAAATTTTTAAATTTGGTCAATAATAACGTGAAACACTGTAAATGAATTTTTGTTTCTTCGTGGTAGCTGTCCGGTAGGTAATCTGCACCTGGCAATACCTGATCGTTTTAGCCGATTAGTAATATAGTTAACGAAATCCTATGACCGTTTTTCTGTCACAGTAAAGGAACACCCCACATATTGTCGAAAAATATGCCATAAGACATGTCGAGTGGGATACATGCTCATGCTCATAAATTAAGGATAATGCTGATACATGGTGAAACAACGCTCTGGTGGGCGGTTTGCGGGTTTAAATCACCTCGGGGTATGACCATGCAGTGGATTTGACCTGCGGTCGTCGCACGGTGGCGCTGGCAGCAGTCCACATCCGCAGAGGTGTGTTGGAACATGTCAGAGTACGGTGCAGCGAGTAAGTGTGCAGATGTTTTCAGATGTGCTAATGGTGACTGTGTGTTGAAAATGGCTCAAAGAACACATACTGATATTATGAGAGGTAGAATACTAGGGAGACTGGAGGCTGGTCAAACACAGCAGGTCGTAGCACGGGACATCCGTGTGCCACAAAGTGTGATCTCAAGATATGGCAACGATTCCAGCAGAAAGGAAACGTGTGCAGGCGCTACAGTACGGGACGTCCACAGTGTACAACACGACAAGAAGACCGATATCTCACCATCAGTGCCCGCGGACGGCCACTGAGTACTGCAGGCAGCCTTGCTCGGCACCTTACCGCAACCACAGGAACAGTTGTCTCCAGACACACAGTTTACAGACGACTGAACAGACATGGTTTATTCGCCCGGAGACCTGCAAGACGCATTCCAGTGACACCTGGTCACAGGAGAGCCCGTAAAGCCTGGTGACAAGAAGACAGTACATGGTCATTGGAACAGTGGTCCCAGGTTATGTTCTCGGACGAATCCAGGTATAGTCTGAACAGTGATTCTCGTTGGGTTTTCATCTGGCGTGAACCAGGAACCAGATAGCAAACCCTTAATGTCCTTGAAAGGGACCTGTATGGAAGTCGTGGTTTGATGGTGTGGGGTGGGATTATGATTGGTGCACGTAACCCCCTTCATGTCTTTGACAGAAGAACTGTAACAGGTCAGGTGTATCAGGACGTCATTTTGCACCAGTATGTCCGCCTTTTCAGGGGCGCAGTGGTTCCCACCTTCCTCCTGATGGATGATACACGGCCCCACCGAGCTGCCATCGTTGAGGAGTACCTTGAAACAGAAGACATCAGGCAAATGGAGTGGCCTGCCTCTTCTCCAGGCCTAAACCCAATCGAGCACGTCTCGGATGCTCTCGGTCGACGTATCGCTGCACGTCTTCAAACCCCTACGACACTTCAGGAGCTCCGACAGGCCTGGTGCAAGAGTGGGAGTCTATACCCCAGCAGGTGCTCGACCACCTGATCCAGAGTATGCCAACCCGTTGTGCGGCCTGTGTACGTGTGCATGGTGATCATATCCCATATTGATGTCGGGATACATGCGCAGGAAACAGTGGCGTTTTGTAGCACATGTGTTTCGGGACGGTTTTCTCAACTTGTCACCAATACCGTGGACTTACAGATCTGTGTCGTGTGTGTTCCCTTTGTGCCTATGGTATTAGCGCCAGTTTTGTGTAGTGCCACGTTTTGTGGCACCACATTCTGCAATTATCCTTAATTTATGAGCATGAATGTAGGTAGCCATCTAAATGTTAGAGCGATAGTAGTAGAATCACAGACAGGGACAAAAAAGTATGACAGTGTCTGTAAAGTTAGTAGAATATACAGAATAGAAAGTAAGAAAAAGAAACAGATTATCTTAAAGATTCGCATGAATATAATTTTACACTCTCCAGCCACATTAATGTGACCATCTGCAAATAGCTTCAATAACCACATGTTGGAGCACGCACCGCTGCGAGACGTGAAAGAAGAGAGTCCACGAGGTTCAGGGGTGTGGAGCCATGCCGACTCCAGTTCCGTGGCAGCTGCACTAGGTCTGTCAATTGAGGATCAATGGTGCGAACAACCTGATCGAAGTGGTCCCAAAGACTCTCGATTGAGTTTAAATCCGGGGCGCTCGGTCGCCACAGGAGTACGGTCAACTCATCCTGGTACTCTTCGAACTGCGCACGCACACTGCGAGCTGACTGACACGTTCCGTTGTTCTGCTGGTAGATGCCATCGTACCGAGTAATAACAAACTGCATGTAGGAATCGGCAAGGTCCGAAAGGATTGATACACATTTTGTTGGTAAATTTTGCCTTCCAGAATAACGAGATCACCCAGGGAATGCCACAGAAACATTCCCTGGGCCTTAACGTTCCCTCCTGCTTGCAGAGTGTTTACTTTTACATGTTCCACACCTTACACGCCAACGGCCATCGTTCCAATGGAGCATAAATCCTGGCTGATCTGGAAAAGCCGCCCGTCGCCACTCAGTTAACATCCAGCTGCACTGCCGTGCAAATTCCAGCCTTCGTCGCCGCTGAAAAGCAGTCAGCATGCGCGCATAAACCAGGCCCCTGCTGGGGAGCTCTATACGCAGCAACGTTCGCTGGATGGTCGCTGAGGAGAGACTGTCAGTAGCCCCTCAGGTCATCTGCGCGATCAGCTGCTCAACAGTCGCACGTCTATTCGCCTGTCCACATTCCCCGCAGCCGTTGTTAACCCCTTTCCTATATAGCGCATGGTGCACCACAGTTGCCGGCCGGTGTGGCCGAGCGGTTCCAGGCGCTTCAGTCTGGAACTGCGCGACCACTACCGTCGCAGGTTCGAATCCTGCCTCGGGCATGTATGTGTGTGCTGTCCTTAGGTTAGTTAGGTTTAGGTAGTTCTAAGTTCTAGGGGACTGGTTACCTCAGATGTTAAGTCCCATAGTGCTCAGAGCCATCTGCACCACAGTTGCCTTGGAGCCAGTTTTGGATAGCGCCATTTTGCCACTCACTGTATACTTCAACACGACGGAAGCGAACATTTTACAAACTTAGCCGTTTCCGAAGTGCTTCCACTCTTGGCCCGGAAGCCAACAACCACGCCCTTTTGGACATCAGATAAATCACCTCATTTCCGCATCACGACAACGACGGCATTGTATTCGCGTCCCCCCCGACACGCTTCACATACGTCCTACCGCTTTTGCTGCTATCTGCCGTCTGTGAGTCGTTGTTGCACGTTGACGTCAAACACATTAATGTGGTCACATTAATGTGGGTGGATCGTCATACGTAACGGTCTATTGTTGCCGTCAACAAAGTGGACCAGCTGGAACAAACAAATAAACTGATACAACGTGATATGGAGAGCAGCAAACTATGTGCGATAGTCCCTAGCAGCACAGACGCCAGCAAAACGTGCGCCCTCGACGGCTTCCAGCCTTCGCCACGCAAATTTGGCCGGTGGCGATGAGCGGGTTTCGCGCCGTCATTTCCTCACCGCGATCGGTTTAGCCTAGCGTAATGCGGCGGCGCCTACCCCTACCCCAACCCGTAGCGCTATCCTGTGACGCGCGCCGTCATTTCTCTGAGCCCGCGGGGGACGGCACAAAAACGCTGCCTGCGGCCATCCTTCCGCCGTCTCTATTTTTCACGGCTCGCTGACGTCACGGTCGTTACGGTCTCGTGGACGTGCCTCCTACTCCCGCCCTGGGCCAGCCGTTGTGTTTCGGCACAGGCCGTATCTGTGACGTGCCATGCATAGGGCTGCCGACGGGACAAAGCTCAAGGCCCTCCCAGCCCTACAACTACTCAGACTTCTGAAATGGAATCTGTCATGACTGTAACTTGCCTATAATGTATTCTCTACATATATATACTACTGACCATTAAAATTGCTACACCATGAACATGACGTGCTACAGACGCGAAATATAACGGACAGGAAGAAGATGCTGTGATATGCAAATGATTAGCTTTTCAGAGCCTTCGCACAAGGTTGGCTCCGATGGCGACACCTACAACGTGCTGACATCATCAGGAAAGTTTCCAACCGATTTCTAATACACAAACAGCAGTTGACTGGCGTTACCTGGTGAAACGCTGTTGTGATGCCTCGTCTAAGGAGGAGAAATGCTTATCCATCACGTTTCCGACTCTGATAAAGGTCGGATTGTAGCCTATCGCGATTGCGGTTTATCGTATCGCAACATTGCTCCTCGCCTTGGTCGAGATCCAATGACTGTTAGCAGAATATGGAATCGGTCGGTTCAACAGGGTAAATCGGAATGCCCTGCTGGATCCCAACGGCCTCGTATCACTAGCAGTCGAGATGACGGGCATCTTACCCGCATGGCTGTAACGGATCGTGCAGCCACGTCTCGATCCCTGAGTTAACAGATGGGGACGTTTGCGAGACAACGACCATCCGCACGAACAGTTCGACGACGTTTGCAGCAGCATGGACTATTAGCTCGGAGACCATGGCTGCGGTTACCCTTGACGCTACATCACAGACAGGAGCGCCTGCAATGGTGTACTCAACGGCGAACCTGGGTGCAAGAATGGTAAAACGTCATTTTTTCGGATGAATCCAGGTTCTGTTTACAGCATCTTGATGGTCGCATCCGTGTTTGGCGACATCGCGGTGAGCGCACATTGGAATCGCGTATTCGTCATCGCCATTCTGGCGTTATTACCCGGCGTGATGGTATGGGATGCGATTGGTTACACGTCTCGGTCACCTCTTGTTCGCATTGACGGCACTTTGAACAGTGGACGTTACATTTCAAATGTGTTACGACCCGTGGCTCTACCCTTCATTCGATCTCTGCGAAACCCTACATTTCAACAGGATAATGCACGACCGCATGTTGCAAGTCCTGTACGGGTCATTCTGGATACAGAAAATGTTCGACTGCTGCCCTGGCCAGCACTTTCTCCAGATCACTCACCAATTGAAAACGTCTGGTCAATGGTGGCCGAGCAACTGGCTCGTCACAGTACGCGAGTCACTACTCTTGATGAACTGTGGTATCGTGTTGAAGCTGCATGGGCACCTGTACCTGTACCCGCCATCCGAGCTCTGTTTGACTCAATGCCCAGACGTATCAAGGCCGTTATTACGGCCAGAGGTGGTTGTTCTGGGTACTGGTTTCTCAGGATGTATGCACCCAAATTGCGTGAATATGTAATCACATGTCAGTTCTAGTACAATATATTTGTCCAATGAATACCGTTTATCATCTGCATTTATTCTTGGTGTAGCAATTTTAATGGCCAAAAGCATTTACCGTATGGATACCCAAGATTACGGGAATGATGTTCAGACTGTGTGGTGCTGGGTTTGAGTTGTCAGTAGTGTGAGTGTCATGACGTGCCGTTAGGTAAGGTTGAGACAGAAACATTAGTGTATATTACAGTTGCAGACAGTGAAACAAACGATTTAAGGAGGTAATTAAGGCCAACAAGCAGATGTGTCACGTTAAAGTTAACAATTGGGAGACCTGAGTCCAAGACCGTTCATCCTGAAGATCAGAGGTCCATTAAAGGCCACTACTTTTCGTTGATAACAGCCAACAAACAGCAGTTGATAGGAGGCATCGCAGAAAACGAAAGGAACTGGTGAGACAACATGGAAGGATAGAAGCTACATAAATTGTGCACCTCTTATGTTGAACTGTGCAATCATCCGTGTGCTGTACTGAAGCTTAACGCCTGCTGTGTCGGCAACCAACAACACAACTGTGCTTCTGAATATGTCTAACAAACAGGGGACAAAGACAGGTGGGCCTGCTCTGACATCCACCAGGGGACGCCTCAACCGCTGCCACAGGCCGCGGATCACTTGGACCAATTCTCTCCCACAAGACATGTGATCGAACACAGGCGGCCCGGATGTATCCTACTGCCGAATGGTATTTAGGGTATCTCTTGTGTCAGACCACATCAATTAGCTCTGAGTGATTTTTCTGGGTCAGGCGCCGATTTCGCAAGAATTCCAACAATCAGGATTCTCACTCTAGGGACGCATCCACGACATCGCTGCCGTTCACATCTGACTTCGCAATCCAGGAAGCTGCCAGCAGTGGGCTTAAGACTGTTCGTGGCCTCACCGGCAGAGGCAGAGACACTGTCCTACGATGTGGCAGACTTGTGAACTTGTAAATTTTTTTCCTCTTTAACGTTTGAACGGCCACATGTCAAACTTGGACAATTTTTCTCTGTACAGGACTTCGATTTTTATAAAATGTTTGTTTAATGAACTCAGGTTCAGTGAGAATCTAACTGGCCTTCAGCTGCCACAACCCGGAAGTATTATTGTTCTATTTCAAGCAGTAACTTATATTATGTTTTGTTTTACTCCATGTCAGAGTAGACATACTATTAATCGTTGATACTAAAAGGAATACTCAAAACAAATTAAAATGTACTGAGGTGTTGAAATTCTGATAAAATTGACTGAGAATCCAATCTGCCACATTATCTGTTTTATTGCAGTTGCGTACAGACTGGTACAACAGGTTTCATACCATGCCATACACACACATGTATAGTAGCATTTCCTGGACCGCACCTACACTTTCTTATGATGAATGGGTGTTAATGAACGCCGTGTGGCTAGCGCCTCCCGTCGGGTAGACCGTTCGCCTTGTGCAAGCCTTTCGAGTTGACGCCACTTCGGCGACGCCACTTCGGCGACTTACGTGTCGGTGGAGATGAAATGACAATGATAAGGACAACACAACACCCAGTCCCTGAGTGATCTCCGACCCAGACGGGACTCGAACCCGGGCCGTTAGGTATGATATTCCGTCGCGCGGACCACTCAGCTACGAGGGGTGGACGTGAATAGCTGTTGTCAAGATGGGAGTGTAAACACTGGCGTATTCTCTGATATAAACTCAATATTCAGATGTTTAACACTTCGATAGTTTACGTTCGGAGAGCGCCAAGCGTCCATGTGGTAACGTGAAACCATCAGTGACAACTGGTTCTATTAAGTTTGACTTCCGTTGGTGGTCACGTCAGCGTTGCTCCTCATTGCACCTTGGAACACGCATTAAGCCATTTAGATAACGTGTGACATTAGATCTTAAGTACACCTGACAATATACTTGTATGGTACGAAACCGGTTGTACAAGTCTCTGAGCGAGTATAATAAAACAGCTAATGCGGCAAATTGTACTCTCAATCAATTTTACAACCATTTCAACACCTCAGTATATTTCATTTTGTTTGTGTGTTCCTTTCAGTGTGTATAATTATTTTAGTTGTGGATACCGCACTTATAACATCTTTTGATAAATAAATTTGTTCAGTTATTGCTACCTGAATATTTTTTGTACCGCCGTCGGCGGTGGTATCAACCTCGAGTCATGGAGCATTGGAAGACAAACCTATTAGACTACAACTGTTTGCTATGCAGCTGCTGCTGCTGCTGATGATGATGATTCCCAATTACGAAGTAATACTTTGGAAATGACGTACGTATACCACAAACATAATGTTATTTTATTTGACCAACGAGAAACGTTTCGTATTCCAACACTTAACCGCATTTTGCCATACTAGAAGACATGATTTTCTCATGCAGATGGAGCTAAGATTTCAAAACTTTTAGTGATCGGTTACGTAGCATGTTATGTTACATAAGGGATCTCGCGCCTACCTCTCTGAATCACCACCCATGTTGCTTCGGCAGTTGAGCGGCGGAAAATGCACGGGTTCGCTATGGATAAGAGAGCACAGACAGCACTCTGGAATCCGTCAGGCGTGCCTCCGCGCCTCAGTGGCCGCTGATGACTGCTGCCGCTGACGCGTCATCAGATGACCGCACGTGCGTTTGCGCCCGCTGTTTTCGATTACGTCCGTCCCACTCCACTGGCGCTGACGTGTGATTGCTGACGATTGGCTCGCATATAGCAGGTACGGGGCTAAAGCTTGGTAGGCCGTGCGTTATAATTGCGTCGGGGCGCGCAGGTGCGTGATGATTAAGTTAATGCGACAGAGCGCCCGGATTAGAAGGCCCACTGTTGTTATCTGGGCCGGTGTATTAACAGCGCAGGGGAGCGTGTTTGACGCACGGACGATCAAATGTGGCAGTCCCGCCAGGCTGTACGTTAAGCTCGTTTTACACGAGCGACTTTCTGGTCAAAATCGACTACTTGAAGTGCGTGTAACTTCCGCGCCTACATGTAAGTCGGAAGTTAACCACGACATTAATGATCTATAGACTGTGCCGAATGTGGAGTACGCAGAAACAGTGGACTGTGGCAGCATCTGTTAACACTGGAAGTTAACCTATTCCGGGTGAGCATACCACTGCTAGAGAAATGAATTTTGCGTTTTCGTGACTGAAAAGGTTGTATGAAGTACTGTTATATTTCCTAATACACGTATCAAAAAAAGTTTGGCATCATCGCAGTTCCTAGAATTCCTCAAGACAGACGTTGACTGTGGATATTGTATCATAGATAAAGTCCCTTTGACTGTTCAGATATGTCACTAAGCCCGCCCAAAGATGTAAAGAACCATGCATGAGCAGCGCCTATTAGACGGAGGGGATCCGACAGACGATCAGTTCCAGCAATTCCACCAGGAAGGAGGTATAGGGGTCGTGTTGTCTGTAGTTCAACCATGTCTAGACGATCAATAGTGCGGTTCGATAGCGTCCTCATTGTTCTTTTGTGCCACGAAGGCCTCTCATCCAAGGAAGTGTCCAGGCGTCTCGAACCAAAGCGATGTTGTTCGGACACGGAGGAGACACAGAGAGACAGGGTCAATGACATGCCTCGCTCAGGCCGCCCAAGGGCTACTACTACCTATGGATTATGGCTCGGAGCAACCCTGATAGCAACGCCACGATGTTGAATAATGCCTTTCGTGCAGCCACAGGACAGCAGCGCGGTACAGATGGGCCCAACAACATGCCGACAGGGCCACTCAGGATTGGCATCACGTTCTCTTCACCGATGAGTGTCGCATATGCCTTCAAACAGACAATCGTCGGAGACGTGTTTGAAGGCAACGCGGTCAGGCTGAACGCCTCAGATGCACTGTCCAGCGACTGCAGCAAGGTGGAGATTCCCTGCTGTTTTGGGGTGGCATTGTGTGGGGCCGACGTACGCCACTGGTGGTCATGGAAGGCGCCGTAACGACTGTACGATACGTGAATGCCATCCTCCGACCGATAGTGCAACCATGTCGGCAGCATGTTGACGAGGCATTCTTCTTCATGGACGGCAATTCGCGCCCCCATCCTGCGCATCTTGTGATTCGGGATAACGACATCGCTCGACTAGAGTGGCCAACATGTTCTCCAGACATGAATCCTATCGAACATGAGTGGGGTACAATGAAAAGGGCTGTTTATGGACGACGTGACCAACCAACCACAATGAGGGATCTACGCCGAATCGCCGTGAGGAGTGGGACAATCTGGACCAACAGTGCTTTGATGAACTTGCGAATAGTATGACGAATACAGGCATGCATCAATGCAAGAGGACGTGCTACTGGGTGTTAGAGATACCGGTGCGTACAGCAATCTGGACCATCACCTCCGAAGGTCTCGCTGTATGGTGGTACAAAATGCAATGTGTGGTTTTCATTAACAATAAAAAGGGCGGAAATAATGTTGATCTCTATTCCAATTTTCTGAACAGTTTCCGAACTATCGGAACGGATGTGATGCAAAACTTTTTTTGATGTATGTAGTGTTCTCCTGTAAGAGAGACGAAACATGTGAAATCAAAATGGTATATAAATTTTATACAGGAAAAGCCTATAAATACAGAGTAATTCAGCTGCCTCTACCTATGGGTCTTATGCAACCCACAACACCTTCAAATACCACGTTTACGATTTTCATATTCTCTCGTTCCCTACACACATCCTATTAGTCCTTGAGAAAAAAATGAACAGGACCTTTTTGTAGAAAATTTAATGTAGTTAAATTTGGTACTGGCATTTGTCTTCGCTAGAGGCCGTAATTTTTGAACTGTTCAAGAAAAACGTACAAAAGGGACCTTCAAACGCGTTTTCCTTGAATAACTCGAAAACTCGTATCCCAGTACAGAATTTAACTACATTAAATTTCTTAAGAGAAGGTCTTAGTCATTTTTTCTCTAGGACTAATGGTTTCCCTATAGCAGGCGAGAGAATATGAAAATCCCATACATGATTTTTGAAGAGTGGTAGGGGCAGCTGAAAGGCACTGTAGATTGAAGTGTTTTAATTTGAACTATTTCAACAGCGGGAAAGTCAGTACTTGATGTCAAAAATTATTTTCGATGTCATTTAGCACCAAACAAGAAAATAAGATTCAAAGCAAAAAGTAAATAGGCGCTGTTTACTGCGCTCTAAATATTGTTTGATGTGTTTGCAAGTACATATAAAGGGCTTATTTCAATAGTGCTACAAGTCCATTTTTGTTCATTCTGAGATACAGAGTCCTAAAGTTAAATGAGCGCTGAAAAATCTGCAGTTGAGATACCAGAAATATTCAAGTGCATATATATTTAACCATAGGAGTCTGTATCAGAGAATGAACAAAAATGGACTTGTACCACTATTGAAATAAGTCCTTCATATATTTTCCACAGAAAATAAATGTATATGTTTTGGGCGACACTTCTGCTATTCTTTCACTTGTCTGGAGTGTACAGAATTTACCACACGACCTTTAACAAGAACATCCACTATAAATCTTGCTTTGGTCATTAATAAACTATATTATCATTGCTTGTTCAAACATCTTATTGCTTTATTTCGATTTTTTCATAAAAAGGGTAGTCCGTCATAACCTCACTTTAGGTTTTCAGGTGCTAAATTGCACCGCAGACGGTTCTAACAACACATGCAGTTCTGGCACTGACGTCTAAAGGAAAATGACCACTTGATACAGACGCGACTCAGTGGATGAATAAAACGCCAGGGGCGCTGCAGAAGGCTCACTGTCCTCCAGTAGTTGACGGAGAAAAGAAAAACATGGTGTAAACAGGGCTTTGGAGCCACACCGTGTGATCAGACGCAGAAAAAATTACTAGTTTTAATTTTTTACATATACCAATTCAATTTTCAGATTTCTAGGACAGTTAACAAAATTTTCTCGAGCTTCCAGCCGCGTCCAGTGGTTAAATATCCTACTTCCTTTTATCGCTACGTAGACTGTCTGACCTCACGCACGTATAAAGTTGGCAGAGTTCCTGGACCACAACAACAGCAACCACGTCCATATACGGATCACGGTGGATCTAGTGGCGAAAAATGCCTTGGCGTTCCTTTACATTCCCGTCCGCCAGCCGCAGTGGTTACCGGAAACCCGCCTACACGGGATGGTGGTAGTAGTGAAGATACTTCTTCACCCCTTCCACCATATAACATACAAACGATCTCTCCTTAGGATACTCGTCCATCGATCGGAAGCTAACACTGAAAACCTGCCGTAAGAACTGAGCCATTCAAGGAAACCCCAACCAAATTCGCAAGCAATTCCTCTGAAGACAAGTAAGCAGCACGCCCCCGAGGAGAACACGAAGAAGCTTGCGTTTTGCCGTTTTGTGGCCCAAAACAGAAAAGAATAGCCGACTTCTAAAGTCATTAAACCGATTCTGTGTTCAGGCTTTTAGTAAAGACAACTCATGGTGCCTGTGCAAGGTGATGTAGGTCTCAGAACGCTAAGAACGTGCAAAATACCGTGTAGGAGTGGACAGCTTGATGTCGGATAAACTATACGGAGCACTGAAAAGCACTGCATAGAATACGAAAAATGTTTCCGCTTCGGTGTCCCGAGAAATCAGCGGTAGCACAATAAGCTACAACATTATTAAGATATTAGTTATAATACAAATACCATTTCTTACAGTTACAGAGAAGCTGTCGAATATGGAACTGGAAGTTCACTGCCACAACTAGCCACAAGCCAATTTATAAACAATTTTTAAGAAACCTGACTGGTGCGACAACTACAGCGCAGAGAGTACCTTCATGTAACTCGTAAGAAATGCTTGTAAGTATAGCATGAAACACTGATGTGAAATTTAGTAACATTAAATTCTTTTAAAAGGACCGTATAAAACAATTATCCATGTTCTTTTTACATATTTTATATAAGGAGCACCAACAACCCTACCACAACGAAGGCCAAAAATTAATTATGATTGTAGTGTTGCTCACGCTGCTAAATATTGCATTTTCGGGCAACAACAAAGTTATATTATGTGGCAGGTGTCATTAGAGCACAGTTAATAAAGTAATTTCTTGAAATAATGGATAAACTAGGCACTCATCTTTTCGTGTTTCCCATGCTGGTCTCGTTGTGAACTCATGAATCAACCGTCGAAAATCTAGGTAGTGATGATTCCAAGCTCGAATGCAAAGAGGCCTAAGTGTTATTCTGCGATATTCAAAAGTTTTATAGATGTGTTTCATAAACCATTCTTGAAGATTAAACTTTTGCAAGTTAGGACAATGGTGGTGTAAAAAAGTAATCAGCACTCCGAATTTAAGTTGCACTTCTTTTTTTATTACTTTTGTTGCAACATCACTTATTTTCAAGTATGTTTTATATTGTGAAGTGATGTTGCAACATGCAGTTCTGGCACTGACGTCTAATGGAAAATGACCACTTGATACAGACGAGACACAGTGGATGAATAAAACCCCAGGGGCGCTGCAGAAGGCTCACTGTCCTCCAGTAGTTGACAGTTAAAGTTCACATTTCATAAAAATTTGCGTCTTTTCAACATGACGACCAAGACTTGCCTCTCTAATAACCGCTTACGCGCCCAAAATTCAGAATTACAAGTACGTCAAAGTTCATAGTGACAAAAGAAAGAATACACATAAGAATAATGTCATTGCAATATAAACATATCGATGTATCAAAGTACCTCTACATTAATGAAATCGCCGGCCGCGGTGGTCTAGCGGTTCTAGGCGCTCAGTCCGGAACCGCGCGACTGCTACGGTCGCAGGTTCGAATCCTGCCTCGGGCATGGATGTGTGTGATGTCCTTCGTTTAGTTAGGTTTAAGTAGTTCTAAGTTCTAGGGGACTGATGACCACAGATGTTAAGTCCCATAGTGCTCAGAGCCATTTGAACCATTAATGAAATCCAATCTGAATGTTGTCACAGAAACATGTTAACTATTTTACAGAAACGCAGTAGAATACTGCTGGTATCGAGAGGTTGAGGTGAGGTGCCGTAATGGTTACGTAATTCAAGGACCATTACAGAACCTAACTCGTGCAAAGTTTGTAGCTCTCGAAAGTATTCTCTGCGCACTGATGTAACACATAAAAGGTGTTCTTAATATGACAAACAAAACATCGACGAGGACATTATTATTACTATTATTAAAAACTGAGCTTTAAAACATTCGAAATATATCTTCTCCTTCCTTCATTTGGTGATCGTAGAGCCAGTAGCGCTCAAGAATGCCCTCTATGGACTGCAGTAATTCATTTATGAAAATGTTACTAAGAGTTACATATAAAAAATCAGGGCTTCATTATCGTTAAAAACTTTAAAAGAAACGTAAGAAATTCAATAGCTGTTCTCTATTCCTCTTACTTTGCGGCCGCAGATTTATAACTGCGCCAGACCGAAAATGGCGCCGCGCTGAAGTTTCCTCTGCAGTGTCCAAACATTTTGTCGCGTACTTACTTAACGTCACATGCTTAAGACGTTAACTTGTTCGTAAAATAATCTGACGTCTGAAGCTCTTTTGTACAAGTCGGAATCTTTAACGGCTCGCGGTTTTACTGGTTAAAACTAAGAGCCTCTAAAACGAGAAGGAACACAAGGAAGTTAGAAGTAATGTTTAACACAGGATACAGCCTCGCGGACAGGCCCGTATCCTGAGCGGCTGCAGAGTATATTGCAGCCAGGTACAGGACGCATTCAGAGGCTGACAGCAGTTGCTGCCACCAACAAGGCCGACGCCGTGAGTCCACAAACTGGACTGTACAAACGCAAGGAGGTGAGTTTGCCAAGACAGAAACGCAAACAGATCACCGCTAAGAAAACGTAACAGCAACACAGACTTGCCGGCCGCGGTGGTCTCGCGGTTAAGGCGCTCAGTCCGGAACCGCGCGACTGCTACGGTCGCAGGTTCGAATCCTGCCTCGGGCATGGATGTGTGTGATGTCCTTAGGTTAGTTAGGTTTAAGTAGTTCTAAGTTCTAGGCGACTGATGACCTCAGATGTTAAGTCCCATAGTGCTCAGAGCCATTTTTGAACACAGACTTCCCGTATGTAGGCGGAAACGACTACAAGAAACCGCACTGCCCTCATTTCCACACACGCACAGCCGTATTCTGAAGACCTGTTTTTACAATCGTAGCGCTAAGTGAACTACCGATAATGATGAGTACACACTTGATTTTATAACGAGTAAATTATAACCTTGTCCAAGTTGTCAGTTGGTTAATATTATAATTCTTAAATAAATCGCATGACACATGTAATGCCCGACGTACGTTTTTGAAATGCTATGTTCATCTGAATTGCAATTTCTTGGACTTAATATTAAAGCAGTTACTACTACTGCTACTACTACTACTACTACTACTATTATTATTATAATTATATTAAAAGACTAGCTGAGAAACAGGGCGTAGTCCTGGTATTTATTTCTAGCTAGACTTCGTACACTGTAGCACGACAGTCTTTTGTAAAGGGAAGAGATTCTTTATTCAATCACAGACAAGCGACCGTAGATACACAACCGGCGTCTAAGACCGAGTCACATTCGTGTTGACAGGTGAAATCAGCTTCACAGGAGCCCATGGAGGGCCATTTACACACTATGCTACACAGATGGGATTGTCTCGGGACTTCCACCGGCCGCTAAGGTGACCGCGTGGCGGGGAAAACCCTTCCCTTGATGAGCACAATGGCTGTTCGAGCTGCTCGTTTCTGATGGACGCTTTTCGCGTCCACGGAAAAATTAAAGCTTGCCCCATAATTAATAAATATTGAACCATTTGTCTCACTGAAGAGCCAGAAGGCTCATATAAAGCAGAAAAGACAGACGATTACGTCTGTGAAGATACGCCACCGATATCCGCATTAGTTTATACGTTATTGTAAGTTAAATGTTATAAATACTTCCTGAACTATAAAAATGAGTATCTCGGTAACGTATTATGCGATTGCAACAAACGAGATGTCTAGGGATACATCTCGTACAACTGAATCGGACTGTGATAGTCGTTTTCCTGAAATTATTCACATATTTATATGAGAGGCCGAAAAGTAGATTTCGCTCAATTAAAAACAGCTTTTCTTACATAAATACAGAGAGAAACATTGAAAGTAATGGCAGTATTGTAAACTTTAAATATACTGGAAATTATGTAATGTATAATTTAAATTCTTTGTTAATACATACACCAGTAAATCCGAAAACGGACGAAAACCTTACAAATTATTATTTATAAATTAACTACGGTAGAAAGAAGAAAACTGATAACAGCATACTATTTCTAGGAAAATTTCCGTGTGACCTGATCTATCATATGTGTGTAAAAGGTTAAAATTAAGAATTCAAGCAATTTTAACTGACTTCTGTGGTGCTTGACCGAGGTTTCCTAGGTGAACAGCAGCAATTTGAAGGGGAGTCTAGGTACGGACGCTGTGGGATACGGCCGGGTTTGTGTTAGACTGTTTTATATGAGGAGCGTGTGTGAATTATTCAGAGTTCCCACTTCTGGACATAGATATTTTTCGGCATCTGGTGAGCTTGTTAGTTTTCGGATTGCCTGTGATAGAAGCCGCACTTGAGGTTTCAGTGTGTAGCCGTTGTGGAATTTATAGTTTGAGATACTGTGGAGATTAGCGTTTCTAGACAGACATGACGGTTTCAAATAAAAATTTAAATCACGTTACATTTTTTCCTGTGCTCCAATTTGATGAAATGAAGCCTATACGTTGCTCAAGTTGCTACAAAAATTCGTCTTGTAGTATTGGAGATTAAAGTGTTGAAACAGGCAATCACACAGACACAACGCTTTTTACAGTTTTATCATTACTATAGATTTCATATATTCTGTCGCAATTAAAGACTTAATTATTATCATATTACAACATTTTCTGTTTATCTTATCTTCATATTGATCAATCAGCGTCACATAAAAATTTCAATTCTGCTCTTTCTTTTCGTTTCCAATATTTCCAATTCTCCTTTCTCTTCTCTACATTTGTCTTTTGCTTTTGTCTATCCATGCTGCTCCCGATTTCTTATTTTTTTCTGCCTTGAAAGCCTTCTAAATTTATTTTTTTTCCTTATAAAATGTTTCTTTGTGTTACTTCCCTTTCTTTCATGTTGTTTCTTTCTAATTATTTTCTTATTTCTGTAATCTAAGTTACTCATGATATGTTTTTCCAAAACTACAGGAGTAGCCTCTACTTTGCCATTATTTTTGATATTTTCAATGTATTTTGGTGGATCTCATCATTACTTCTCATTTTTCGACCATCCGCGGTTTGTACTGCACATACTATTTTTCTAAGTATATCACTATCCAGTTTATAGTTAATCGTTGAGCATTCTCGTGCATATAAACACTCTGATTTTAACGCTTTCATACAGTTTTTGTATTTCTAGATACACATTTCTTCTTGTACGCATTTTTTGCCAGACCATATGCTCTTTTCATTTACTTAACGCTTAAATCCACTGCACATTTTTAGTCCATTCTGCCAGATTTCAGGTAAGGTGTTTCAATTTAGTAGCTCGCTCTATTTTGCCTACACTGATAAGCCCAAACGTTATAACCATTACACACCGCGGCGCGGTAACTATGTAAACGGAGCAGACACGGACGGGGAATCACCCTAGCGAAGATATGGGTTGCAAATGGGGAAATCTATTAGGTAAGCGACTTTCACATAGGTCAGATTATTGTTACGCAGAGCCTGTGAACGAGTATCTCGAAAACGGCGAAGTTGGTCTAAAGTTCACGTACTGTTGTCGTGTGCATCAACGGAAAGACGTAGGACAGTGAAACTATCACTAGGTGCTATATGCTTGGACGTCCACGACTCTTCACAGAACATGGGGTTCGGAGGCTTTTCCGCTCTGTAAAGTAGAATAGAGGGCCATCTCCGGCATCTCTGACGAAAGAGCGCAATGCAGAAGCTCGCACAAGTGTTTCGGAGCACACTGTTCGTAGTACACTGTTGAACATGCAGCTCTACAGCACATGTTGACCCAAGGGCATTGTCAATTAAGACTGCAGTGGGCACTGGAACATGGAGATTCCACGGTCGATCAACGGAAACGTGTCGGCTCTCCGGGTGGATCGCATTTTTGCTACGCTAAGTGGACGGTGTCTCCGCAAACACCGTCATGGGGCTGAACGACGGCTCGAAACGTGTAGCGCTCCACGGACGCAGGCAGTTGGGAGCATTACCATGCCGTAGGCGACATTCTCCTGCGCTCGCGTGGGAACTCGGGCAGAAATCGAAGACACGCTGACAGCTGCGAACCACCTGCATCCCTTCATGCTTCATTTGTGCCCCGACGACGACGTCATCTTTCCGTGTCTCAGAGCCAGAACCGTGCTAAGTGGTTTGAGGAGCATTACAGTGAACTCACGTTGATGTCTTGGCAACTTTATTCTCCTCATGTGAATCCTATGGAACCTATCCCGGTCGCTTTCGGGCGCCATCAGAGCGTACGCAAATCAGCGGACATTTATTTACGCGGATTACACGAACTGTCTGGCATCTGATGCCACATAGATCCGAAAACCTAGCAACAAACTGTCGGACCCCTGATACGCAGACTCCATGATGTATTTCCGAAGTCGGACAAACAAGCTATTAAGCAGGTGGTCATAAAGTTTTGGCTCATCCGTATATTTATATCTGATGCATTTTTTATATTCGTTATGAATTTTTTTTAGTTAAAATGCTAAGATCAGTTCTATTTGCTATTCTCACCGTATGATTTATTTGAGTAACTGCTTCTGTTAAATTTTCTAAAGTACGACAAAGTAGTCTGCAAACGCTGCGCAGTGTATCACATCTGATTTCATCTCCAAAATTATTGGTTAAAGCCTGTGAATTTTTAACGCCAAATTACAGATCCTTAAATTTTTTCGAATACACAGCTAGACAGGAAAGGTGACAAGCTGCCCTCTTGTCTAACACCAGTTTTTATTTAGAATGGGTGAGGTGTTTCTCTCATAAATTTTAGTTTACATATCGCATTTCTTAGAGTTTTGCGAATCATATTTGCTAATTTTGCCTTATCACCAGACTGTCTACTGATTTCATGTACTATCTCTCGGTCTACAAAATCAAATGCTATCTGAAATCAATGAAAGATGGTAATATCAGTTTGCTGGTTAACATTTTGTGGCGAATTACTGATTTTAAATTAAATCTGTTCAGTGCAGGATACTGTCTTTCCACACTTCATTGTCGTTATTATTGCGGCTCCCTCCGTCGGAGGTTCAAGTCCCACCTCGGGCATGGGTGTGTGTGTCGTCTTTAGCGTAAGTTAGTTTAAGTTAGATTAATTAGTGTGTAAGCTTAAGGACCGATGACCTCAGTAATTTGGTCCCATAAGACCTTACCACAAATTTTAAATTTCAATGTCGTTTTTATTAAAATCGTATGAATTATCGGTCAGATACCCGAACGCGTTCACGCTCTGCTCCCGGAATTCAAGGAGGTGAGCTAGCCCCGGAGATTAAAGACGCCCTGTAAGCCGGCCTGCCTGAACGTCGTTTTCAGGCAATTTCCCACAAACAACTTGGTAAATACACCACTGGTACTGACGTCTCTGGTCCCGAAAATATTTATAAAATGTTCTAACACTTGAACACGAGATTTATTCTAGGCGCAGACAGGTGGTATATACAGAGTCCATCCTAGGGAGGGGGGGGGGGGGGGAGAAGGGTGCTGACAAATCAAACAAAGAAGAAGAAGAAGACGATTTAAATCGTATGCATCTCTGAAGTGGGGGAGACGACAGATCGTTTATGGGATTGAGGAAGGAAGGGAGAGAAAGAGAGAGAGAGAAAGAGAAAAACAGAGAGAGAGAGAGAGAGAGAAAGGGGGGAGGGAGGGAACCGAATCGTGCGTCCGCTCCTGGACCGACTATAGTTTTCCGTTACTAAGATATTACAATTTCACCATCGTACGTAACAGTTATACCCGAGCTTTGTGTTTCTCATACCTCCACACCCTAGCTGGCAAAAGGCTGGTGCAATTTTTCACCGCAAATTTTCCCTTGCCCCTCTATCTTCCTCTGTTCCTCATTATTCTTTGCGCTCCGGAATTTTCTGTCTCTTCAAACTCCATTAGCCGCCAGACTGCGTGTTGGGCGGGCCATGATCTATGATCCGTCCGACAAGGGTGATATCATTAATAAATCAGCGCTGTCGCTCCATGATCCATTTTTCCACGGACCGCTTCCCGGACATTATGGTGATCAACTGCTCGCTGACCTCCTACATGATCAATCAGTTTTTATTACCTGTGTCCTCCCAGTCCCATACGTTAACTAACTTCCAGATGCAAACTAGCCACTGTGACATACTGGCACATAATACAGAAGCATTTCAACGGTATAATCATCATTAAATAAGAAATGTTCACAAACACCTGGTTTCTCCTTCTCATAGTCACAAATTTGCTTACTTTAGCCGTAAGTCATCGAGGCTGCCCGTGAAGACACTTTTGCATCACTTTCCATTCTTGCTCTGCGAAATGGTAATGCACACTACTTCAAAAATGGTTCAATTTTTTTTTAAGTCATTTCACCAGATACACAGGACACTTGTCTGATTTCATTAAAAATACAAAACAAAATGTATTAATAAATTGAGATTGTACTCAGACAAGAGAAGAATTACTTGAGTTATTTAGTCTCAAATAACTGACTGTACTATACATTAAAAGCCATAAAACTTTAGTAAAAATATATTTTAGAGCCCATGTTTACTGGACAATTTTTCTTGTTTTGGTCCATACTACCACCTGTCAAAACATGGAAAATTTTTTCACAGTCCATAATACGTAAATGTCAACGGCTTTGCAGCAGTGGTACCACTTTCCATCAGACTACAGAAGCTAAGCGCTGTCGGGCTTAGCTAGCAGTTGGATAGGTGACCATGGTGTTGGCAAGTGGGATGCAATCAGCCCTCGTGAGGCCAATTGAGGAGGCACTTGACTGAGAAATAGCGTCTCCGGGCATGAGAACTGACAACGGTTGGGGGAACTAAGTGCTGACCACATACCCTCCTTACCCATATCCAGTGACGGCAGACAGTGAGGATGACACGGCGGTCGGTCAGTACCGATGGGCCTTCCCAGGCCTGCTCGGAAAGAGTTTAGTTCAATCATCTGAAACTCCCTGTTACAAAGACGGATGAAATGGCGAATACGATTGGCAGCGGACCTATTCGTGGAATTAAGAGTTGTTCATTGAGGAAAAGAATCCTTGAGGTAATATTATGGCAAATGGTTCTTTGGCATATGTGTGGGACTCATACAGCCATCATCATACATGTACCTTTAAAGTCAGTGAAGAGCAACGTACACACAACTTTATTAGACTATATAGCAAAATAAGCATAAAATTACTCCTAACAAAATGGCTTGTAAAAGGTGACATATTCTGAAGTCACTGAAGCGCAGTACAGTGACTCGTCTGCAAACAAGCGACTAATGGTGACCAGACGCTGTAGTAGGCGACCTGTAGCGTTGTATGAGTTTTGCAGCCAAAAAAGATGTGGCTGATATTCTCTACTTAACCGCAGTCTGACAGTGGGGTCGTCGCCACACGAAATCGATGTAGATCCTTCTTGTAACAACGGTGTTAAAATGTGAGCGGCCGTACAATGTTCTTGAGTCTCTTGCAACATCGATTTCTGTCGTGGCACAAAACAGCAGTCAGTGCCAGGTTTACTCTGGCATAATTTTTGCCTTTGTATTTGGAGGTATCTTTCCATTCTGTGATGCACTCCACTCTGATTATTAATTTGATAACGCTGAAAAGGTCTGCACCTGGTAACTCTACCAGCCCCCTCTCTCTGTCGTAGATAGCTGCTTTGGCTATCGCGCCTACAGTTTCACTGCCAGAAATTCCAGTGTGCTGGTACTCAGCAAATGGTAACTTCCTCATTCTTACTTGTGATCTGTGATCTCAGATTCATGTCATATGCTACTGCGTGCTTGGTTTCTTCCCTGTGCAGATGTGGTTCCATCCAGAGATAGCGGTGCCACGCAGAAGTCGGCAACACACACCGGTACCACAACATTAGCTATGCCTCGATCCGCAACGACGAATGGGAGAGGCGGAAGAGGACAGGCCCTATCTTAGCATAGCACAGTCCTTGCCCAGAGGTGAATACAGAGTCGAGGATAGAAGCACAATGCCCAGTTCGTGACCTCAGCTGAAGCACTCAGCATCATTGAGTAGTACTGAAGAGTTATTCAAGTCACAGATGGCAATGTGCTTTTCTAAATGTAGAACTTTGTACTCCAGGAGAAGAGTCTGTCAATTAGTGCATCAACTGAAGCTTTAATAGCCTATGGCAGCTGTAAATTATCAAGCACACCTGTGCCAAAAGACCGTAACAGTTACGTAAATCTGTTCATCGTCGATGTAATAAAGTGAATTACTATTTCGTTTTGTTGTGGTTCTGACGAGCAGTCTCCCAGGGCAATCAAAGAGACCACAGTTACGGCCGAACGGCTGCAGTTTCGTCTGGTCGTGACATTTACAGTTCTAGTGATGGACTGGAATCATAAAGGAAACTAACTTACAGGCCACTTACTTCTCGGAGTAATGAAAGGCTGGTAGTATAGCGAAAAGCTCGGCTGACATAATCTTTAGTTCGTTAGGTGTCTTGCGTGTGTGCTTGTTTTGTTTTAGGGCGCAAAAATAACTACGGTCGTACGCGTCCGTGTCAGAACTGTAGAACACGAAGACAAAGAGAGGAGTTAAAAACGACTACACGTCAATCCCAAACGGCGGAAGAGAAGGCAGCTAAAAACAAGGACATGGAGAAAGGTCTGTAAAACACGCCATAGAGAAGCGGAGGTCCAGAACTAAAAATTAAATGGCGTTCGCTACGGCGGATAAAAAGTAAAACGCGGTCGACAGCCCGCGCGTCGTTCGCTAAAACGGCCAATTAGACAAACACAAACGGGAGAGTAAGCAGTTAAAAAAAGGGCATTCCGACAGGAAATGGCGGACAGTCGAAAGTTGAGCGCAATGTGCACAAAGTGGTGGGGGAGCAGCACTACTTAACAAATGGCGATGGCTAAAAAGGCATTGCCAAATACGACAAAGTGACCACCTGCTGACACATGGCAACACAGAGATCAAATAGTTCAAATGGCTCTGAGCACTATGGGACTTAACTTCTGAGGTCATCAGTCTCCTAGAACTTAGAACTACTTAAGCCTAACTAACCTAAGGACATCACACACATCCATGCCCGAGGCAGGATTCGAACCTGCGACCGTAGCGGTCACGCGGTTCCAAACTGACGCGCTTAGAACCGCATGGCCACACCGGCCGGCTCCTTCAAAGGATCGGTTTAGATCATGGGTAATGAACCTTTGCCACCTACCGCTCACTTCTGCATCACTGTTAGCAGTAAAATTTTCTAAATGCACACTAGTTTTACGGTAAAGGAAATTTAAGATGGAGAATAGTGACGTTACCTTACAAAACTTACAAAGCAGTGTTGCAGCAAGTTGAAGTATACAGGGTGGTCCATTGAGCCTCAACGGGCCAAATATCTCACGTAATAAGCGACAAACGAAAAAACTACAAAGAACGAAACTCGTCTAGCTTGAAGAGAGAAACCAGATGGCGCTATGGTTGGCCCGCTAGATAGCGCTGCCATAGGTCAAACGGATATCAACTACGTTTTTTTTTTTTTTTTTTTTTAAATATGAACGCCCGTTCATGTTACATATTCGTATAGTACGTAAAGAAATATGAATGTTTTCGCTTTGTGATAGATGGCGCTGTAACAGTCACAAACATATGGCTCACAATTTTAGACGAACAGTTGGTAACAGGTAGGTTTTTTAAATTAAAATACAGAACGTATGTACGTTTGAACATTTTATTTCGGTTGTTGCAATGTGATACATGTATCTTTGTGAACTTATCATTTCTCAGAACGCATGCTGTTACAGCGTGATTACCTGTAAATACCAAATTGCTGAAAATGATGTCCGCCAGCCTCAAATCATTTGGCAATACGTGTAACGACATTCCTCTCAACAGCGAGTAGTTCGCCTTCCGTAATGTTCGCACATCCACTGACAATGCGCTGACACATGTTGTCAGGCGTTGTCGGTGGATCACGATAGCAAATATCCTTCAACTTTCCCCATAGAAAGAAATCCGGGGACGTCAGATCCAGTGAACGTGCGGGCCATGGTATGGTGCTATTCAATACTGCTTCAACTGCACGCGAGCTATGTGCCGGACATCCATCATGTTGGAAGTACATCGCCATTTTGTCATGCAGTGAAACATCTTGTAGTAACATCGGTAGAACATTACGTGTAGGAAATCAGCATACATTGTACCATTTAGATTGCCATCGATAAAATGGGGGCCAATTATCCTTCCTCCCATAATGCCCCACCATACATTAACCAGCCAAGGTCGCTGATGTTCCACTTGTCGCAGCCATCGTGGATTTTCCGTTGCCCAATAGTGCATATTATTCCGGTTTACGTTACCGTTGTTGGTGAATGACGCTTCGTCGCTAAATAGAACGCGTGCAAAAACTCTGTCATCGTCCCGTAATTTCTCTTGTGCCCAGTGGCAGAACTGTACACGACGTTCAAAGATGTCGTCATGCAATTACTGGTCCATAGAAATATGGTAGGGGCGCAATCGATTTTGATGTAGCATTCTCAACACCGACGATTTTGAGATTCCCGATTCTCGCGCAGTTTGTCTGCTACTGATGTGCGGATTAGCCGCGACAGCAGCTAAAACACCTACTTGGGCATCATCATTTGTTACAGGTCGTGGTTGACGTTTCTCATGTGGCTGAACCCTGTTTCCTTAAATAACATAACTATCCGGCGAACGGTCCGGACACTTGGGTGATGTCGTCCAGGATGCCGAGGAGCATACATAGCACACGCCCGTTGGGCATTTTGATCACAACAGCCATATATCGACACGATATCGACCTTTTCCGCAATTGGTAAACGGTCCATTTTAACACGGGTAATGTATCACGAAGCAAATACCGTCCGCACTGGCGAAATGTTACGTGAAACTACGTACTTTTGTGACTCTTACAGCGCCATCTATCACAAAGCGAAAAAAGCGGTCCAACTAAAACATTCATATTTCTTTACGTACTACACGAATATGTAATAAAAATGGGGGTTCCTATTTTTTAAAAAAAGCAGTTGATATCCGTTTGACGTATGGCAACCATAGCGCCATCTGGTTTCTCCCTTCAAGCTAGACGAGTTTCGTTCTTTGTAGTTTATTCGTTTGATGCCTATTTCGTGAGATATTTGGCCCGGCCACTATCAATGGACCACCTGTATAATAATAATTACGGCGCCCGTTCCTTCGAACATGTCCGAAGGAACGGACACCATTTTGATCCTGCAGTCGTTATGAATCAAGAAACAGAGGAGTTAAAGATATTAGCGGCCAATGGGCGAGTTGAATATTGTGTCAGACCAGGATTCGAACCCAGGTCTCCTGCTTACTAGGTAGGTGCGCTGGCCACTGTGCCATTCGGAAACAGTGATCACTGTTACTGCGCGAACTACCCCAGCATGCACCAAATTCTCAACTTATACAGCGCTCTAGTTATGTAGTGCCGCCGTTCATTCCCCTCTTTAATCGTAAAAATTTGAGCTTGGTGTGCATATGGACTGAAGGAATCATTGGCAGTCATTGCCTTAATATACAGGGATATTACAAATGATTGAAGCGATTTCATAAACTCACTGTAGCTCCATTCATTGACATACGGTCACGACTCACTACAGATACGTAGAAAAACTCATAAAGTTTTGTTCGGCTGAAGCCGCACTACAGGTTTCTGCCGCCAGAGCGCTCGAGAGCGCAGTGAGGCAAAATGGCGACAGGAGCCGAGAAAGCGTATGTCGTGCTTGAAATGCACGCACATCAGTCAGTCATAACAGTGCAACGACACTTCAGGACGAAGTTCAACAAAGATCCACCAACTGATAACTCCATTCGGCGATGGTATGCGCAGTTTAATGCTTCTGGATGCCTCTGTAAGGGGAAATCAACGGGTCGGCCTGCAGTGAGCGAAGAAACGGTTGAACGCGTGCGGGCAAGTTTCACGCGTAGCCAGCGGAAGCCTTACCGTTTACCTGACACCCGATGACAAAGTCAGACGCTTTGAATTTTCGGCGCGGTTGCAACAGCTCATGGAAGAGGATGCGTTCAGTGCGAAACTTGTTTTCAGTGATGAAGCAACATTTTTTCTTAATGGTGAAGTGAACAGACACAATGTGCGAATCTGGGCGTTTTGTGCAATCTCACGGTTTAAAGTTTACGGCCCCTTTTTCTTCTGCGAAAAAAACGTTACAGGACACGTGTATCTGGACATGCTGGAAAATTGGCTCCTGCCACAACTGGAGACCGACAGCGCAGACTTCATCTTTCAACAGGATGGTGCTCCACCGCACTTCCATCACGATGTACGGCATTTCTTAAACAGGAGATTGGAAAACCGATGGATCGGTCGTGGTGGAGATCACGATCAGCAATTCATGTCATGGCCTCCATACTCTCCCGACTTAACCCCATGCGATTGCTTTCTGTGGGGTTATGTGAAAGATTCAGTGTTTAAACCTGCTCTACCAAGAAACGTGCCAGAACTGCGAGCTCGCATCAACGATGCTTTCGAACTCATTGATGGGGACAGGCTGCGCCGAGTGTGGGAGGAACTTGATTATCGGCTTGATGTCTGCCGAATCACTAAAGGGGCACATATCGAACATTTGTGAATGCCTAATAAAACTTTTTGAGTTTTTGTATGTGTGTGCAAAGCATTGTGAAAATATCTCAAATAATAAAGTTATTGTAGAGCTGTGAAATATAGCGTGTTCAAAAAAATGTTTCGAATATTTTGAGAGGTGGTAGTGCTCATAGAAATAAGAAAATTAAGTCCAATAAACATGGGTTACGAAACGCAAACTTTCCGAGGTAAACGCCTGTTTATAGGAAGGGCGGCGCGACGTCTGTTTGCGAATATTAGCTCAGTCGTTGCACTGGCGCTCCGTCAAATGTGTCGGCAGGGTATTATGTGTTTCAAATGTGTGTTAAATCTTATGGGGCTTAACTTCTAAGGTCATCAGTCCCTAAGCTTAGACACTATTTAACCTAAATTATCCTGAGGACAAATACACACACCCATGCCCGACGGAGGATTCGAACCTCCGCTGGGACGGCCGCATAGTCCATGACTGCAGCGCCTCAGACCGCTCGGCTAATCCCGCGCGGCAGGGTATTATGATGTCTTACCCACAGTACTCTACCTACCATTAGGTGGTCTGCAGTCAGTTGTGCGGTTCGAGTCGTGTTGTAGGCTACATTAGTTTTCGTCGAGTTTATCTGCCTTGTTGCGTAGCATTGTCAACACTGGGTACGTATTCTGGTGTTTTACCCTCTTCCAAACGCGGATTCTCTTTCGTGTTTACTGTTACTGCGCTGTTGTACGTACAAATGATGTAGTACCTTTACATTTTCTCTCTTCCACCACTTGTTAGCAACGGAAGCCTAATGCTCGATAAGTGAAAGGGAGGATATGATATACTTCTATAGTTTAGCAAATCGATATAGCCAGCGAGCCCGTGGCCTGTACGCTGTAAAATATCCACAGCGCGGAGTGTCCTCTTATAAGCTGTTCGGCAGACTTTTTCAGCGTCTGACGGACACAGGCACCCTGCTACCTCGGAAGACCAACACAGTCCGCACGCCTGACACGGAGGAGCGTGGGCTGCGTTCGGTGGGAGAAACCCCTGGGACCAGCGTGCGATGATTAGCAGCAGCATAAGGCGTATCTCACTACCTGATCTGGCTGGAACTTCATGAACAACTGCTGTACCCATATCACACACACTGCGTTCAGGCCCAAAGGCCAGAGAATCATCATAGAGGACGGCAGTTGTGTCAACGGCTGTTGAGGAAGAGTGTCACAGATCCATTGTTCACATCCAAGATTTTACTTGCCGATGAGGCAGGTTTCAGAAGAGATGGTGTTGTGAATCTCCACAACCAACATATGTGGCCATATGTAAATCCACAAGCACTTCAGGATAGAATCAACACCGATTCTCAGTCAACGTATGGGCAGGCTTACTTGACAATAGAGTAAGAGGGCCATACCACAAACGCTGACTGTGGCACATTATCTGGATTTTCTCATCAATGTATTGCCTACCTTGCTGGACGTTGAGCCATTGCAGCGACGAATACTAATGTGGTTCGTGCATAATGGCGCACCAGCACACTTCCGTCACAATGTGCGCGAACATCTGACGCAGACATTTCAGGACGGCTGGCTTGGTAGGGTGGAGGGGGACACATCTTGGCTTGCTCGTACCCCAAACCCCAATACCCCACACTTCTTGTTATGGGGACACTTGAAGGAACTGGTCTACGACACGCCAATCAACGATGTGTGGACACTACAAGGTCGCGTCTTCAAAGCGTGCCAGCAATTACTACAACAACCGAGTATACTGTTTTGTAGGGAGCACATTGTACTCATGTGGGAGCGATCTAGATGCTTGTAAAACAATAAACTGGTAGCCAAGATCGCAGGAATTCTTTTTATTCCGTGATTACCGGTTTCGGCGAAACTAAAGCAATATTACCATTGTTTGCCTTGATGTTGTAACCTATATGTGTCCTAAGATCCGATGATGGCGGCTTTAGTTTCACGGAATAAAAAGAATTCCTGCGATGTTCGCTGCCAGTTTATTGTTTTACAACCGAGTAAACTTCAAAGAGTGCGTCATTCTTTACGCCGGAGGGCAGAGGAGAACACTGTCATGAATGGATGCCACGTTGAACAACTGCACGTTTATCGCAGAAAGTATGCATTTCCGGTCCTATGTTTAGTGGACTTATTTTGCTTGTTTCGATGAGTACTACCACTTCTCAAAGTATTTGACACTTTTTTTGAGCACTCTGTATCTATTAAACTTCACTGATACAAATAAACATAGCCGAGGCGCTACAGTCGTGGACTGTGCGACTGGTACCGGCGGAGGCTCGAGTCCTCCCTCGGGCATGGGAGTGTGTGTGTTTGTCCTTAGGATAATTTAGGTTAGGTAGTGCGTAAGCTTAGGGACTGATGACCTTAGCAGTTAAGTCCCATAAGATTTCACACACATTTTAACAATTTTATAAATCAACGCCTACCGGCAGCTAACGTCTTTAATTCATTTGTGTCAATAAAAATATCCTTACGTCCCAATCGTCAACCACCGACCATGGAGCAGGAACGCCCACTAGTAGGGACCAGGCTGACGTCTAAGAACAGGGGGAAAAAAGACAAAAAAAACAGTATATCGATACTGTTCTACAGCAAAATCGTTATATCTCTGATATATAACTTAAGAACTTATCGATTATTCGATATTAAAAACATCGAGCATCGAATGCGATACCTTTTATTTGTCTCTTTTCTTGACTCGTAGGCGGTATAATTCTCATCACCAGATTTATTTGTCATTCCAGCTCCTACCAATCTTCGCAATGTAACAGTAAATGTCTTATAATGGGCTTACTCCAATTTCATATTAAGTACTGCAAATGAGCACCAAAATTGAACGTGACCGTATCTGTACTAGATATTTGTGAAAGCCTGTTGTTTCCCTGTGTCATTTCTACCATTCCAAATGATAGGTACGAGGTGCAAAACGAACATTTTGGTGACAGCACTATATGCGAGTGGTGGAAATTACCACTCCCTCCTTCCAACTACGAAGCAGAATGTGCGCTTCTGTTACCCACTGATTGCATGGATGTAGAAAAGTAACTTAGACTTGGCACAAAAATTACACACATTACTGCACTCGTATATAATGGGAAATGGACTCCTGATGTCTGAATGCTTACGGTGAGTACAATACTTCACGCGTGCAAAACATATCAGAACTAAATTTCAATGAAATATATATCAGAACTGTTTGGCTCACGAGACTCCTCAAGCATAGGAATGGGCTAAAAATATCGATATTTCAAAATATCGATACTTTTGTTTCGCTAATATCGATATCTTGAATAAATAATAACCACACCCTCGGCCAATGTTGGTAGTCCGGGTAGTAGCGTCGGCGTCAGCTGCCACGCCCACAAGCAAGCTGCCGCGCATATTGCAGTCTCCTCTGCCTGCTGCAACACGCGCAAGGCGAGAAGCGCGTGCCCGCAATATTCGCCGCCGCCAGCTCCCAGCTGCCGGCGGCTCGTGTTAGTTTAATGTGCACGCATCGCTCAGGATGACATGCATAAGGCATCGCAGCCGCCGCGCTTCCATCATGCCACGGCTGAACACAGCTGCACTCGTGCAATTACCGCCGAATCCGGCCTTAATGGAAACTAATCTATTGCGCGGTACGGCCGTGGTGGGAGGACGTGGAGGAGTGGCTGGAGGGGGGGGGGGATGAATCTCCGCTTTCACTGCGCCTCGAATAATGCGGGAGAAAGCCCGCACTGACAGTGAGGGGAAACAGGCATTTGGCGACAAAACCAAGTGAAACTCTCTGTAGGGGTATTCAAGCGAGTGGACAAGCCAGTACTCCCACATACCTCGCGCGGATCTCTACGATCGCAGGGAAACCCTAGCGAAATGTGGCAAGAGGTTTTTGCCATTTATCGACATCTCCTACTGTCCACACATGACGCCGAAACTGTTCTGTTATGAAATCGGACACTGTTGTTGTTGTTGTCCTCACTCCGTTTGATTCAGCTCACCATGCTAATCTGTCTCTTCATGTTAAGGTGAACAAATTCTCTTTCCAGCGTGCCTGTGACTAGCTCCGCCACAAACATTACGGCAGCTCACCTTGCCGCTACGGAGACATAAGAATGCATGTATACTGAAGCACAGTGTTTAAAGAAGGAATGGGAAAAACCACCGGTTAACACAGATATCAGTACCCTAATTCTGAATTACCGGTATTTGTTTGGTCTCAGTTATAACAGGTGTATTTTATTTTTTACTGATAATTGGTAAAAACCCGGAATATCAATTAGCCACAGCAATTGTAGTAAACTTTTAGTTTCAAAATAATTTTTTTTTAAATCGAGTAATTCTTATTTGAAAAATTTCTATTGCTTTGAAATATTGCATTATTATAGAAAATGGGAAATGCAATCAGTGCTGTCTTAATAGCAACGTGACAGAAACGAGCAACATACACATGGTATAAGAATCGGTACAGAATTGCTGAAACAATAAAGGACGTGTTACCCTGCGGCATGGCCTAATGTAAGGTACGTGTGTACACGCAGTGTGACAGATTGCCCCATCTGGTCTGTATGGTATTTTCCCGCTGTTGTCGAACATCAGTTGTATTACAGAATGGCACCATCCACAGTCTGAAAGCATGTTACGAAGTGCGGCCACCAATGAGTATACCGCTCGATTTGATTTAAAAAATTAAGAATGGTAGGAGACACAACAAACTTGCGACATCATATGAAGAGAAAACATAAACATTAATTCACATTTTCCAGTAAAAATAGAAAGCAACTGACCTGTTGCCTGTGTCTCCATGGTATGCCTTTATAGGCTTGTAGCCGTTGAAAACGACAAATTCAGACGAAAAATATGGTTCCCAACCTCAGTTTTCACACTTTAGCACTGACTATTCGTAACGCCCAGATAGAGGTAGGATCCTCGATTACAAGATTGTTGAGCAGAGCTACAAAAAATTCTTTGTAGTATTCAACCACTTATCATTTTTCGAGAAAAGCAACGAACAGTAGACGGACTGAGTTTTGTTTTATTTGACTATTTAATTTAATATTTTGATTCTGTGTGTCTTGAAACCGAGGGAGTCAAAAGTTTTCAATCTCTCTTCGATTTCTACGTTTATTACAGGAAATAATAAAATAGGAAAAACCGGAAATCGGTTATTTCAAAAACCGGGTAATTTCAGCAGTTTTATCACTTTCGAAAAATCCGATACAATCGAAAACCAACTGTTTCACCGATAACGACCACCCCTGCGTTAAAGCAGGCTACCTTTGGATTCCGCAAGCCTGTCAAGTTTCACGAGACCCGTTCAGCCTACTGCACCTGACAATAAGTTGGCTGTCAATCCAACGTGACTACACAGGTATATGTTTACATAGGAAGTTCCACTGTAGCACATTATCATAACAATGGAAGCAGCTAAATGAACAAACCAAACGTAAAGGAGGCTGAGGAGAAATTAAGAATTGAGGAATATATATCACTGACGAAACAAAGCCCAAACCCACCAGCGGAGTGTGTTTATGAGGCAGCTTCCAAATAAATCGATAGGTGTCTCGCAATGCAAACTGTGTAAAAATTTACGAAGCACTCATTCGGGAACCTCGAGTATGCTATGACATGTTTGTAAATATGACCAGCAGTTTCCTCACTCCATAAATATTTTGAATGAGGACATAGACTTAGTGGCTGAAAAGTGTGTGGAAATATATGCTAAGGAATTGAGGCAATTTAGCAGTACATAGGCTTTCAAAATTAAAAGCAAACATGAATTGAAATAGGAAAAAAGGCATGGCTTATTGAAAATTTAAAATAAAATTCTGGTGGTATCCAACGTAATGTGAAGAAAGGTTAGTATGAAAGAACTCAAACAATTTTGTTTATCTACCTACGAACCGACTGTCTTTGCAAAGGGAAGGCTGCAGGACGACCAAGAATGAGTGAAGAATGTATTGGACGAGTGAGAGAGTGTTCCACGCGTAGGCCCATGAAGGTTACTCGTGAACTAGCAACTCCAGTGACGTCTGTGTGGAGACTTTCAAGGAGACATTTACAACTACAGCCTTATGTTTTGCAGTTGTTACCAGCTCTGAAGCCTACAGACTACGGTTTACGTGCTAACTTTGCAAAAGAAATGCTGCTGCATGACGGTGAAGATATCCTGGATCGTGCCGTCTTCAGTGATGAATCGGCATTTCACCTAAATGGAAATGTGAACGTGAAATAACGTGCGTATATGGGGGTCAATAAATCCCCCCGAGATGGCACAGTTGCCACGAGACACCCCAAAATCACATGTTTTTAGTGCCATATCCCGGAGGAGCAAATCGAAGAAAAATGAAAGTAATGAGAAGCAGCAGAAATAAGAACAGCGAGAAACTTAACATCAGGATTGAAGGCCACGAAGTAGACGAAGTTAAGGAATTCTGCTACGTAAGCAGCAAAATAACCAATGATGGACGGAGCAAGAAGGACAAAGACAGGGTCATTGCATACTCCCAGCTAGAAACCAGAGGAACACACAGGAATAACAACAAGAGCAATATCCCAACACACACACACACACACACACCCTTATACGAGGGCTATTCGCAAAGTGAGGAACGATCGGTGGCGAAATGGAAACCACTGTGAAACGATCGGTGGCGAAATGGAAACCACTGTGAAAATCTGACGAGTCTTTTCACAGACGTTTTGCACAGTGTCTCTAGTATTCCCGTCGATTGCATCAAGACGCTCTTTTCAGATGTGAGTGCATTGTGAGCGGGTAAAGGTGCCTACAACAACGATGTCTCCCGCCAAGTAGGAGGGCCCGCTGAGAGACTTCGCCTTAATGAATGCAGCCCACCTAACGCAACTGCCACGCACTTCCTTCTCAATGGCAATTCTCAGCCGCTCTCTGCAGGGCCGAAGACGCTCCTGCAGCCTTTTCGATGGGGAAATGTTCGATCAGCCACAACACAGCCCTAATTGGCTCGTCCTGAGTATCATCCCTGTTCACACGAAACGCTGAATACGAAAACAACACTTGCGCGCAGGCTACGAACTATAGGCCAGCGTAGAGAATTATCGGAAAGAACAGGTGGCTGCCTCCTATGACGATGGTGTTGGAAATTTGGTATAACGCGGCGACTATGTAGAGAAGTACCTGGAAGGTGTAGATAAATGTGCAAAGAAAACAGTTTTCATTTTCACTGTGGTTTCCATTTCGCGACCGATCGTTCCTTACTTTCCGAACAATCCTCGTATTATATATTCCTAATTATAGCTTCAGAATAGTAGGCTACTTTAGGAAATGGTTCTATGAGAGCCGATCAAAAAGTTTCCGTTCGGTGGCCGTACAGTCCAGAATCGGTGTGCCAATCAGGAAAAATCACCGTGATCATTGAGGCAATCATCCCATTGACTCACCAGGCTGAAGACACCCGTTTGGTAGAATATCGTGTCCTGCTGCGTGAATATGTTCGTCACTGGCTGCCGCACATTGTCCTCCTACAGGAATTGTCGATCCTTCAGGGCCTCTTTAAAGGGACCGAAGGCGAGATAATCGCATGGGGAGAGGTCAGAAGTATAGGGACGGTGCTCGAGTGTCTCCCACTTAAGTGGCGTAACTTCTGCGTTACGACATTTGCAATATGGGGACGTGCGTCATCATAAAGCAGCAGCCCCCCTTGGAGCACCATCCCACATCGGTGGATCTCAACATACATGCCGTCCCATAAACATTCTTTATTCTCCGATGGAGGTACCGGTGTTTGTCCTTCGGCAGGAGAGTAAGGAATAACAGCACGATGGTCTTGTTTGATCGCATTTGGTAATGACGCCGCCAACAGTTTTCGTTTTCGCATTTATCGCACGCGCGTCGAAAAGACACGAATGCCACACTAATCCCTTTGCTACATGTCGGTGCTTATAAACCCGCATCGAAATCGTGCTACGTTGCATATACGCTACAGTAACGCCGTCGAACGGAAACTTTTTGATCGCCTCTTATATAATTTGGACTTTCCCTAATACGGATTGGGACTTGTCCCAATTAGTCTGGATTACTGAGGTTTCACTGCAATTCTAATGGGATGGCGACCTGTCTGCAGCACAGAAGGCTTCACGCCCGAGCTCAAAGCGCACTGCAGTATGCAGTGCCCGCCACCGCCACTGGTATATCAGCGCAATCCGAACCCCCTGCGTGGCTAATGCTGCTTCCACCGGGAAGTTAATATGTACTGTAATCTCTCCCAGTTACACGTGTGCAATTACGTCTCTATGAAGGCAGATATCGGTTGCTGCCATACCTGGATGCAGGTCTCCATGACTAATGTCTACAAACATAGAACGGTTTGACGTTTTTACTAGGCTGCTGCGGACAGCTGTTAAATATTTAAGAAAATTCATTTTTACAACTGCTTCGCGTCACTGAGCATCATACTGTACCTCCACAAACAAACAGAACACTAAACGTACACAAATGTAGCACAATGTTTTTTGCCAATGCATACTGTGGCGAAACTTTCGTCCGAGCATTGGAGTAGGCACAAGGGGAAAAGTGATAAATCAGTTCCACGGCAGAACAATTTTTAAGTGTTAAAACCTATCACATTTCATCATTGTTTTCTTTTCCAAATGTTATTCCTATTACAATTGCTTTTAGAACGCACAACGAAGAAATGTAACAAGTTTTCACTCTCGAAAATCTGATGCATGACTGACGTATCCCCACCCCTGTAAGTGTAAACAACCTCATATAATTTGATTTTTGTCTTTGTTTGCCGGCCGCAGTGACCGAGCGGTTCTAGGCGCTTCAGGCACGCGGTAAATGTAGATACGTAAACTACTGCGACGTCATTAACAAACTCGCCTCAACGGGAGCAACGTACTATAATTCTTTTCTTGGCTGACTAAGGACGAACACCAGTAGATATCCATTGGAGAAAGAAGAGCGTGTATGGGGCTGCATGTGTGTCGATAGCCACCACCGTGGAATGATGCACCGAGCAGCTGGTAGCGATCCGATACAAAACTCTGGCCAACCTGGAAGGTCAGCCTCATCCATTACAGAGAAGAGGGAGACACTCGAGCACCCGCCATATACTAATGATCTCTCCCCATACGTCTGTCACGCCTTCGATCCCCTAACTGGCGATTTCAGTTGGACGAGGACGTGCAGCAGGCAGGACACAGTGTTTTACCAAACGTGTATCTTCAACGTGGCGTAGGTCGGATGATAGCCTAAATGCTCACGGCAATTTTTAAAGACACTAACAAGATGAAGAGCATTGTATGTCGCATATCAATGAGCTTGTTTAATTAAACTGGTTTTTCCCTCCCATTTTTGTCCATCACAAGCAAGCAGGTTAACTTAAAAAAATCAGGGAATAGAAAATTAATTTGAAAACTGGCATCAATGAGAAAGATAAAGGACGCAGAGTTTATCTTTTACGTAGCACATTTATTTCATTAGTGAGTTTGAAGCACATCCTATGAATACACATGACTGGTGCCTGAATGAAAAATTTAACTAAATAATTCGCCAAAAATGGTAGAATAGCGCAATTAAAAAAGGAAAAACACACAAAAGGGAAGTGGAACACAATAATTCAATCATTCCATCTACATACCCACGACAGCCCGAAAGGAACAAAGCAACTTCCACACTTTTAATTTCAACCACCATCGTGGCCGATTTTTAGCAAAACAATTATGCCACATTCAGAAAATACATAACTACACATGCTTCAGTTAAGCTGAAGTACTTAAATATGCCATGAATTTAACATAGGGAATTTCTAATTCGACCTACTTCCTATCAGCAGAAACCCTCTCTAGGATCTACGAACTGCACTCACCAACCGCTAGCTGCGGAGTGTCCTTTCTCCACCGAGCTTCGCCTAATTACCGGTGCAACGGAAGCTACCAGAAGGGTAGGCTTCCGCCACCAACCTGCCAGACAAACCAACCTCAGATTGAAAGATGTAAACCTAAAAAAAAAAAAAAAAAACAAACAAAAAAAAACTAGTAAAAAAACACTCATTCAGTCACATTCACGCACACATAGTGTAGGGTGAAGGGAGAAACATAATAAATACAGGCCATGATTTCCAGGGAACACAAAAAAATCAAACATAATATCATTTAATAAGCCTTAGTTTGATTGCTCAGTCTTACTGGGAGAGTTAACAAATTAAGCCGCAATCAGGCGGTGGACAGAATTGGATGCACAGAATCCAGTGAAACAAGAGTCTTATGAAACGACTCCACAGAGACGTTTCAAGTTGTACTCAAGATTTCAAATGGTTCAAATGGCTCTGAGCACTATGGGACTCAACTGCTGAGGTCATTAGTCCCCTAGAACTTAGAACTAGTTAAACCTAACTAACTTAAGGACATCACAAACATCCATGCCCGAGGCAGGATTCGAACCTGCGACCGTAGCGGTCTTGCAGTTCCAGACTGCAGCGCCTTTAACCGCACGGCCACTTCGGCCGGCACTCAAGATTTACTACAAAATATACTGAGGTGCGTGAAGTTCATATAAGTTACTTCGTAATTTAATTCATTTTCCCACTTTTATTCATATTTAAACACTCCATCCAATGATGACTACCTGCTAAGTCGAAACCGGTAACTGCACATTTTTTATGACCGGAGTCTGAAAAATCCAGCCACATAATCTCGTTTACAAAGGGACCATGCGTTCTCCTAAGGCAGTATGACTAATCTGTATTAAGAATAGACTGCTCTGTTTAAGTATGGTGGATGTGCGCCTGTTCTGAAAGAATACAATTTGAAGAACGTGCAGCAAACCAGACACAGGGGTTTTGACGATGCGGTCCGCTACCACTAAAATGTGGCAGACGCTGGATCAAGAGCTATGAAGGGGGAGAAGGAGCAACGGGATACAGTATCTCGCGCCACCGCTGTTTCCGTGTTCCCACCTGTTCACGAGGGGGTTTCGTTACGAATGTTTAATATGCCATTCAGCTCAGGATGTAGGGTGCGTCGGTTTGGACGCAGCGGGGAATCACCGCGTTAAACCCGCCCAGTGGTGCCAACTTGAAAGCGCAGCAGCCGTCGCACGCGTGCCTCTTATCGGCGGCGATACACGCGCTTTTCAGAGGCGGCGCGGCTGTTACTGTGAGCGGAGTGGGTGGAATGGCGTGCTGGCGATAAAACGGCGCGCAGCAGGAAAAGGTCGGCTCCTGCTCCTTTTCCTTCTCCTGCTCCTGCTCCTGCCAGATTACCCTTCTGTCGAGACGCGGGCGGAGCTGTCGATGGCAGGGTGGCCCAGTCGATGCGAGCTGCCGCTGCTTACCCCGAACGATGAAGGCCTTCAAGGTGCCGGCCGTCAAAACACCGTGGGGCGACAACAAGAAATTGCTGTGACTCGTTTTCTGAAGGGAGAGCGAAATAGCGCCTGAAATTCGTTTCAGTGAAAGGCGAAAACGGTGTGCGCTAAGAGGAGCATTACTGAAGTTCCGCCCAACACCAATCACCTACACGGTTTTCAAATAGAGGCCAAGAAAGCTGATTATCACGCTTGCAACTGTGAATGCCACGTATCCCAGCACCTGGCGGCCAAACAACCGAATGTCTCTTCTCGACCATGGTTCACCTTGGTGAAGCTTAGAGTGCGTCATGTGACCTCTCGAAGTTCTGTTAAGCCGCCCACCTATACCGCTTCTGGACACTGATCAGGACACTACGGCGGTGACGGATCTGAACCACGCCATGTTGGCGGTACCGAGTACACGGTCGCACAAGCTATCTTGAATAAAAAATTGGCTGCGAGGGGCTACCTCCTTCCTAAAAGTATAGCTGCTTTACTTCACCGGTTCGATATATACAGGTACCACTTGCCGTCGAACTATTTAAAAGGCCCCGGTATCCAGCTTTCACTTACAAACTGTGTGGATATTGTCCTCCTGCTGAACCAGACTAGTACGAGAACTCGAACGTCTGTTTGTGTTTCTACTTTGCATTAAGAACTTGTGTTTGTAAACACGCCATTAGCCGGCTTTCAATTACAAGTTGCTGGGGATGTCATAGTCCTCTGGAACCGGCCCGGCTGGGACGTGAGTCGTAATTTTGTGTTTTTTAATTTATACAACAAACTTTTACTTTTCTGTAATCATTGTTCTATTGTGAAATTCACACTTATTTTAACTTGGCACAGTTGTAACTACTGCTGACTGCTTCGAGTTCGTCTTTTTAGTGTTTGTCCATCGAACTCTTTCAACTGTTCTGCTGTATAAATAACAATTATGTTAACATAGGACTTTTGTATTTAGTGTTCGCTAAATGCATTCTCCGAAAATTATTGCGAGCCGTTAATTCATGAGCCTTCGTGAATAGTAAACGGTTGTGAAAACACACTTGACCTCGTAGCAAAAAATAATCTTGAGCTAATAACGAGCATCAAAACGAATACACGGATTAGTGGGCACGGGGTTCAAAAAAAGCAGATAAAAATTCACTTGACGGCTTCTGAGAGACAATCTCCGCTCCTTCCAAATACACAACATAAGTGTATCCCATATGTGGTTTGAATTCAAAGAAATAGTATCGACAGCAACTAAGACATTTATACCAAATAAATTAACAAAAGGCGGAGCTGATCCCCCTTGGTACACAAAAAGGGCCAGAACACAGAACGGAAAAAGCATACCAAATTTAAAAGAACGCAAAATCTCCAAGATTGGCGATCTTTTACAGAAGTTCAGAAGTTCGAAATTTAGCGCGGACTTCAATGCGAGAGGCTTATAATAGTTTCCACAATGAAACTTTGCCCCGAAACCTGACAGAAAACCCAAAGAGATTCTGGTCGTGTTGAGTGCTATTGACAAGGGAGTTCAAATTTATTCTATATTTCTAGATTTCCAATAGGCTTCTGACACTGCACCACACAAGGTGCTACTGTACCACACAAGGTGCTCGTAGTGAAACTGCGTGCTTATGGATGACCGGTCTCAGTTATGTGAGTGGATTCGTGATTTCCTTTCAGAGAGGCCACAGTTCATAGTAATCGACCGAAAGTCATCGAGTAAAACAGAAGTCATTACTGGCGTTCCCCAAGGTAGTCTTACAGGCCCTCTGTTGTTCCTTATCTACATAAACGATGTAGGAGACAATATGAGCAGCCATCTTAGGTTGTTTGCAGATGATGCTGCCGTTTATCGTCTAGTAATGAGAAGATCAAAACAAACTGCAAAACTATTTAGAAAAGATATCTGAATGATGCGAAAATTGGCAACTGACCCTAAATAATGAACAGTATGAGGTCATTCACATGAGTCTAAAAGGAAACCGTTAACCTTCGGTTACACGATAAATCAGTCATGTCTAAAGGTAGTAAATTCAACTAAATACTTTGGAATTACAATTACGAACAATTTAAATTGGAAAGAACACACAGAAAATGTGGGGAAGGCAAACCAGCCTGCATTTTATTGGTAGAATACTTAGAAGATGCAACAGATCTACTAAAGAGACAGCCTACACTACGCTTGTCCGTCCTCTTTTGGAGTACTCTTGCGCGGTCTGGGATTCTTGACAGATAGGACTAACGGGGTACATCGAGAAAGTTCAAAGAAGAGCAGCACGTTTTGTGTTGTCGCGAATTGGGGGAGACAATGTCACGGACATGATACTAATGGCTCTGAACACTATGGGACTCAACATCTGAGGTCATCAGTCCCCTAGAACTTAGAACTACTTAAACCTAACTAACCTACGGACATCACACACATCCATGCCCGATGCAGGATTCGAACCTGTCACACGGTTCCGGAATGAAGCGCCTAGAACCGCTCGGCCACAGGGGCCGGCGGACATGGTACAAATGGATTTGGGATGAACACGTAGGAACAAATGTTCTTATCGTTGCGGCGGAATATTGTCACGAAACTTCTATCACCAACTTTCTCCTCCGAATGCGAAAATATTTTCTTGACGCCGAACTACTTAGGGAGAAACAATCATCGTAATAAAACAAGGGAAATCACAGCTCGCACAGAAAGATATAGGTGACCGTTTTTCCTGCGCGCAATTAAAGTGAAATAATAGAGAATTATTGTGAAGGTGGTACGATGAACCCTTTGCGAGGCACTAAGAGTGATTTGCAGAGTATCCATGTAAATGTAGGTGTAGATATGATCTTTGTTGCCGGGAGAAAAAAAGATATGCGTCCACATGAGGGGGATAACCTGAGTCACACAGAGAAACATTTGTCAAAATTTTAGCAGCAACAAATTACAGCTGTAGCCCAGCGCGCCACGGGAGATTTAACTCTCTACGATGTATGTTGTGAAAGTGCAGCGTGCTACTATAGTACGAAGAACAGACAATAAGACGATGCGGAAAAGGAGAAATGCCCACCAATTAGGTATGCACGAAACTGGCGCCCACGGCAAACGTCGATTATAACACACACTCACAAACACACACACACACACACACACACACACACACACACACACATTATAAAAAGTCCACGATCATAATAGTGGTGTTTAATGTAAATTTTCTTCCTGATCATTTCTTTTTATTTTATAAACTATATACCTAAAACCATTTTGGCTCATGTAATTAAACGGTTCAAATGGCTCTGAGCACTATGGGACTTAACTTCTGAGGTCATCAGTCCCCTAGAACTTAGAACTACTTAAACCTAACTAATCTAAGGACATCACACACCTCCATGCCCGACGCAGGATTCGAACCTGCGACCGTAGCCGTCGCGCGGTTCGAGACTGTAGCCCCGGCCGGCTGTAATTAAACGATGTTGTGTGTAGTAAAGGCAATCCTTCACTGGCATACATTATACGCGACCTTCAAATGAAGGCCGCTGACTGAATGGCCGTTGTGTACTATTCTTGTGTTTCCTTTTGATCAGAGTCAACTTCAATCGGAGGAGATACGCTACCCTGAGTGCATGCACTCTGTGATAAAACAGCGCAGTCACAGTTTTGTGTTACGTTTTTAATATCGTCATGTTTACGCGAGTGCTGCACTATGATACGTCTCTCAATAGATCTTGAGCAGAAAAAGTGGATTATCGAATAAAAAATAGTTTTTCGGTTGCTATTTAAAAGAGACGTGTTGCTCTTCGTATCATCGTACCAAACAAAAATACAACTTCTGTCCTGCTGGTTAATGCCCCCCTAGTACCTGAACCACTTTTGCTTTATATATTTTTTAGTTTGCTTCTGGGCAAAAAGTTATGCAGGAGGGGGGGGGGGGGAGGGGAAAGTGAGGATGATTCATGGGACACTCTGTAATACCCAAATTGGCATCATCACATGCTGCCCTGAAGGCGGATGTATTATACCTCGTTTAAAGTAGTATAACCACCGCCTTTACCGTATTCGTCAATTACAGCCGTTTACATCTGACTTTCGGAAAAGCATCATCCACACAATTCCGAAGACGGCAAGAGCTGACAAGTGCGAGAATTATCGCACAATCAGCTTAACAGCTCATGCATCGAAGCTGCTTACAAGAATAATATACAGAAGAATGGAAAAGAAAATTGAGAATGCGATAGGTGACGATCAGTTTGGCTTTAGGAAAAGTAAAGGGACGAGAGAGGCAATTCTGACGTTACGGCTAATAATTGAAGCAAGGCTAAAGAAAAATCAAGACACTTTCATAGGATTTGTCGACCTGGAAAACGCGTTCGACAATATAAAATGGTGCAAGCTGTTCGAGATTCTGAAAAAAGTAGGGGTAAGCTATAGGGAGAGACGGGTCATATACAATATGTACAACAACCAAGAGGGAATAATAAGAGTGGACGATCAAGAACGAAGTGTTCGTATTAAGAAGGGTGTAAGACAAGGCTGTAGCCTTTCGCCCCTACTCTTCAATCTGTACATCGAGGAAGCAATGATGGTAATAAAAGAAAGGTTCAGGAGTGGAATTAAAATACAAGGTGAAAGGATATCAATGATACGATTCGCTGATGACATTGCTATCCTGAGTGAAAGTGAAGAAGAATTAAATGATCTGCTGAACGGAATGAACAGTCTAATGAGTACACAGTATGGTTTGAGAGGAAATCGGAGAAAGACGAAGGTAATGAGAAGTAGTAGAAATGAGAACAGCGAGAAACTTAACATCAGGATTGATGGTCACGAAGTCAATCAAGTTAAGTAATTCTGCTACCTAGGCAGTAAAATAACCAATGACGGACGGAGCAAGGAGGACATCAAAAGCACACTCGCTATGGCAAAAAAGGCATTTCTGGCCAAGAGAAGTCTACTAACATCAAATACCGGCCTTAATTTGAGGAAGAAATTTCTGAGGATGTACGTCTGGAGTACAGCATTGTATGGTAGTGAAACATGGACTGTGGGAAAACCGGAAAAAAACAGAATCGAAGCATTTGAGATGTGGTGCTATAGACGAATGTTGAAAATTAGGTGGACTGATAAGGTAAGGAATGAGGAGGTTCTACACAGGATCGGAGAGGAAAGGAATGTGTGGAAAACACTGATACGGAGAAGGGACAGGATGATAGGACATCTGCTAAGACATGAGGGAATGACTTCCATGGTACTAGAGGGAGCTGTGGAGGGCAAAAACTGTAGAGGAAGACAGAGATTGGAATACGTCAAGCAAATAATTGAGGACGTAGGTTGCAAGTGCTACTCTGAGATGAAGAGGTTAGCACAGGAAAGAAATTCGTGGCGGGCCGCATCAAACCAGTCAGTAGACTGATGACCAAAAAAAAAAAAAAAAAAAAAAAAAAAAATACACCTGCGAGTATTTAATTCTAATTGTTTATCTTTTGAGGTTGAAATTTCGATCTTTATTCATCTGCTTTAGACGGAAACTACAAGTGAAAATATACTCACAGGTATAAATTCAACTACCATTCCAAAAACCAATAGAGTACGAACGTTGTTCGGGTCCTATAATAAACAAATGAAAAAAGAAACTGGACAAAAACCACGACAACGATTTTTTAATCCAACTCTAAAGCAGAACCATACGAGTGTGAGAAAATAATGTAGTAGCTTTTGTCCGTGTTATGTTTTCTTGTGTAACGTATGAATTGGAGAACGTTTGACCTTGCTTGGAGTTTGAAATAGCGGTTACAAAATAAAATATTCAGTAATTTTTGACATCCATGACTACCAAGTTTAATGATTACGTGACGGTTGTGAACCCATTCTGCATCAGTTATCATCATCATCATCATCTCTCGGTGTCGTGTTGCTTTCTGCCCCTATCAATTAGAGACGACAAAACTTTCTAATTTATTTATAGATAACACAGTTAAATTATGCCTTGTTGTTCAGACGATTAACTGGCGTTCATACGACACCATGCTCTATACATTATTACAAATCCTTATGGATATTTCACGTATACGTTCTGTCAATTGACAAGAAACAATACATCGATTCCGTTCTTGCTTCCTAAATAACCATTGACCTCTTCGTGATTTCTGTTATTGTCACACATTATATTATTGTCAAATGCCAAATACCCATGTATACTTCATTACACATATTTTGTTAAATTGATAGAGGAATATGTAACCTGAACTTTACCTTATAAGTTATAGCTTACATTTAACTTACAGAAATTCACTATCATTTTACATACATCACGTATTTTGACGAACAATTGAAGCTTAAAGTTTGTTATTAGTAATGGCATTTTTTCATAAACGATAGCCACGCATTTTGCTATTTATTTTAGCTTGCGTCTGGTCATCGCTGATTCGATAACAATGTGAGATCGGTAACACTATGTATCGATTCAGGTTACATCCATAGGTATTCATCTGGCGTCGTGTTAGCCATCTTTGGACAACGTGTAAGTATTGCAACCACTTACAGTAGGCAGCCCAAGTTGAAATACCGTATGTTACGGCACATTACAGCCTTTCGATCCTCGATCGAAAATAAAATTTCTTTTTCGTTGCATAATTTATATATCGTGTCATATTTATATCTTTTGCTATTACAGCTGTAATAATTACACTTTACCGCAATCTTATTACGAAATTATGTTATGCTCGGTAACCATTGGTTGTAAATGAGATTAAGCGGAAGGCTAAGACTCCTATAACCTGAGCGCGGAACGGTCCACCATGTTTTTCCCGAAGTATAGGATATTCATACGTGTTTATACACTGAACCACCAAAGAAACTGGTATAGGCATGCGTATTCAAATGCAGACATACGTAAACAGACAGAACACGTCGCTGCGGTCGGCAACGCCTATATAAGACAACGAGTGTCTGGCGCAGTTGTTAGATCAATTACTGCTGCTACAATGGCAGGTTACCAAGATTTAAGTCAGTTTGAAGGTGGTGTTACAGTCGGCACATGAGCGATGAAACACAGTATCTCCGAGGCAGCGACGACGTGGGAATTTTTCCGTATGATCAGTTCGCGAGGGTGCCGTGAACATCAGGAATACGGTAAAACATCAAATCTCCGACATCTCTGCGGCCGCAGAAGGACCCTGCAAGGACGGGATCAACGGCAACTGAAGACAATCGTTCTACGTGACAGAAGCGCAACCCTTCGCCGGCCGCTGTGGCCGAACGGTTATAGGCGCTGCTGCTACGTTTGCAGGAACAAATCCTGCCTCGGGCATGGATGTGTGTGATGTTCTTAGGTTAGTCAGGTTTCAGTAGTTCTACGTCTGATGACCTCAGACGTTAAGTCCCATAGTGCTAAGAGCCATTTGAACCATTTTGCAAACCTTCCGCAAATTTCTGCAGATTTCAATTCTGGGCCATCAACAAGTGTCAGCGAGCGAATCATTCAAGATCATCGACACATGCTGTCGGAGCCGAAGGCCCACTCTTGTACCCTTGAGGACAGCACGACACAAAGCTTTACACCTCGCATGGGCCCGTCAACATCGACATTGTACTGTTGATGACTGGGAACATGTTGCCTAGTCGGACGAGTCACGTTTCGAATTTTATCGAGCGGATGGACTTTTACGGGTATGGAGACAACCTCATGAATCCATGGGTTCTGCATGTCAGCAGGGGACTGTTCAAGCCGATGGAGGCTCTGTAATGGCTTGGGGCGTGTGCAGTTGGAGTGATATGGGATCCCTGATAAGTCTAGATGCGACTCCGACAGGTGACGCATACGTAAGCATCCTCTCTGATCACCTGCATCCATTCATGTCCAGTGTGCATTCCAACGAACTTGGGCAATTCCAGGAGGACAATGCGACACCCCACAAGTCCAGAATTGCTACAGAGTGGCTCCAAGAAAGCTCTTCTGAGTTTAAGCACTTCTGCTTGCCACGGCACTTCCCAGATATGAACATTATTGAGCGTATCCGCGATGCCTTGCAACGTGCTGTTCAGAAAAGATCTCCAGCCCCTTGTAATCTTACGGATCTATGGACAGCCCTGTAAGATTCATGGTGTGAACTCCTTCCAGCACTACTTTACACGTGATTCGAATCCAAGCCATGTCGTGTTGCGGCACTTACGAGTGCACGGGGGCGCTACACGATATTAGGCAGGTGTACCAGTTACTTTGTGTTGTGTACATAGTTCCGCGTAGTCAGCGCGTACAAAACTTTCCCACTACAGAGCGCCCCGCTAAGCATAACAGCGCAGGCGCAGCGCTCGTCCGCTAACGTAGAAACTTTTCTCCTCGGAGATCACACTCACGCAGTGATACATGAACGCGCGAGGTATTATAACGAGTGTACAGACCTCCGATTAGTCAGTCTGCATTTGTCTGCACCAGTCTGCATTTGTCTGTACCAGTCTGCATTAGTCTGTACCAGTCTGTACGAGTTCTACATTTGTCTGTACCAGTCTATAGTCAAGTTTCAGTCTGCGCCCAATAAGATTACCATATTCCTGTACAAAGACATGAAGATAAATGTAGAGACACTTTTGTCAAGTATCAGAGATATATGTGAGAATAAGACTGACGTACCAATGCCAAAGGAACTTCAGATTGTCAACTGTAAATAGCATCCAGAACCAAGTTAAGTAATTTTTATGCTTGTTATTATTTTAATAAATGTGTGTGAAAATTAATCATCAAGTTCTGTTATAAGTTGGTCATCGTCAATCTGCTACTCTAAGCGTGCCAGTGGCATTTCTATCGTCTGACCTAACGGCAGAAGATAAACACGCCACGATAAGACCACGAGACATATTGCTGGCACTCGCCTACTTCGTTAGAGCGACAAGTCAAATAATCTGATAATGTGTGTACTGAAGGTCTTACAGTACGCACACCACATTTTGGCTCTTCAGTGTATTTTTGTTTCTATTACTTACTGTGCATGTTACTGACGCGGGGCTCCTTTCGTCATGCATGTAGTGTACACTGCGCGGTTTATTGTAGCCTCCGTGTCGCAGTACGATACGGAACACAAAACGCTACCCAGATGAGCGACACTTTACGGAGGACGGGAGTGGTGGGGAAGAGGTGCTCCGATCGCCGTGCCCTTGTTCACACGGCCTCCGCTGTTGAACAACGCTGCTGGCACCCTCCCAAGCACAGATAGGCGGCGCGGCGACCAACAGCAGACAACACAGCGCCACGCGACAAACACGGTACTGCGCCATCGTAAACACGACGTCCCATCAGCACGTAGCGCGCAGTATCTTTAACTACTTGCCAGTGTAGTAACTTCATGTTCCCCATTACCTTGGGGACTGAATATAAATACGTGTGGCCGTAAACAAACATTAAACAACTCTTTGGTCAAATAATCAGTATGTACCACATGCTAGCACATAATCGAAACATTAAGGACATTCAAACTATATTTGAAATCATTTACACGCAGTATACATCAGAGTAAGTAATAAATTTAAGGAATTTTGAAGGAAACAGTAACGTTTCGTATACAGCTGCCAATTATTCAGACTTGAACGTATTCTCAGTCCTTGCGCAAAACTTCAATACGTTCAAGACAGAAGTATTTGTTTGCGTTGTCTACAGTGCTATTACGTTTTGCTGTTTTGTTTTGATGTACTTATACGGCATCTGCCGTAGCTGCCGACTGGCGCTTGGTGTTGTTACAGGGTGTTTCAAAAAAGATCGGTATATTTGAAACGGCAATAAAAACTAAACGAGCAGCGATAGAAATACACCGTTTGTTGCAATATGCTTGGGACAACAGTACATTTTCAGGCGGACAAACTTTCGAAATTACAGTAGTTACAATTTTCAACAACAGATGGCGCTGCAAGTGATGTGAACGATATAGAAGACAACGCAGTCTGTGGGTGCGCCATTCTGTACGTCGTCTTTCTGCTGTAAGCGTGTGCTGTTCAAAACGTGCAAGTGTGCTGTAGACAACATGGTTTATTCCTTAGAACAGAGGATTTTTCCGGTGTTGGAATTCCACCGCCTAGAACACAGTGTTGTTGCAACAAGACGAAGTTTTCAACGGAGGTTTAATGTAACCAAAGGACCGAAAAGCGATACAATAAAGGATCTGTTTGAAAAATTTCAACGGACTGGGAACGTGACGGATGAACGTGCTGGAAAGGTAGGGCGACCGCATACGGCAACCACAGAGGGCAACGCGCAGCTAGTGCAGCAGGTGATCCGACAGCGGCCTCGGGTTTCCGTTCGCCGTGTTGCAGCTGCGGTCCAAATGACGCCAACGTCCACGTATCGTCTCATGCGCCAGAGTTTACACCTCTATCCATACAAAATTCAAACGCGGCAACCCCTCAGCGCCGCTACCATTGCTGCACGAGAGACATTCGCTAACGATATAGTGCACAGGATTGATGACGGCGATATGCATGTGGGCAGCATTTGGTTTACTGACGAAGCTTATTTTTACCTGGACGGCTTCGTCAATAAACAGAACTGGCGCATATGGGGAACCGAAAAGCCCCATGTTGCAGTCCCATCGTCCCTGCATCCTCAAAAAGTACTGGTCTGGGCCGCCATTTCTTCCAAAGGAATCATTGGCCCATTTTTCAGATCCGAAACGATTACTGCATCACGCTATCTGGACATTCTTCGTGAATTTGTGGCGGTACAAACTGCCTTAGACGACACTGCGAACACCTCGTGGTTTATGCAAGATGGTGCCCGGCCACATCGCACGGCCGACGTCTTTAATTTCCTGAACGAATATTTCGATGATCGTGTGATTGCTTTGGGCTATCCGAAACATACAGGAGGCGGCGTGGATTGGCCTCCCTATTCGCCAGACATGAACCCCTGTGACTTCTTTCTGTGGGGACACTTGAAAGACCAGCTGTACCGCCAGAATCCAGAAACAATTGAACAGCTGAAGCCATTCCGCCAGACACGTTGTCAAAGGTTTCGGGTAATTTCATTCAGAGACTACGCCATATTATTGCTACGCATGGTGGATATGTGGAAAATATGATATGTGGAAAATATCGTACTATAGAGTTTCCCAACCCGCAGCGCCATCTGTTGTTGAAAATTGTAACTACTGTAATTTCGAAAGTTTGTCTGCCTGTTCCCAACCCGCAGCGCCATCTGTTATTGAAAATTGTAACTACTGTAATTTCGAAAGTTTGTCTGCCTGAAAATATACTGTTGTCCCAAGCATATTGCAACAAACGATGTATTTCTATCGCTGCTCCTTTAGTTTTTACTGCCGTTTCAAATATACCGGTCATTTTTGAAACACCCTGTATCTTTGGCTCTACTTCGCAGATCTCGGAAATCCTCTCAGACGACGTGGATTATCTGTCATTGCTCCTCTATCAAGAAGATGATTTCCCACAAACTGCGAAGATACTGAGATAAACATACAACACTGTGTTAGCACTGCAAAAGTTTGTGTGGCTAGTCTAGGGGAAAGCAATAAAACTGGCCTCACTATACAGCAGCCGCTACCCAACTGACTAAATCTCGGCGCGTAGAGAAACGTGAAAGAGAAGGATATAAAGCAGAACAACTAGCACGGTCTATTGGTAGAAAAAATAATGTATAATGTTGAAGGGGTCGTCTGTGAGACGGTGCCCCGCTCACGGAAGGTTAAACAGTTTCATCAGTATTCAATAAGCGAGGTAGCCTCATGGTAACGTGCTGCATTGGACGTTTTAATTCCCATTCGTCCATCCAGATTTCAGTTTCGTGCTCTGTGATTTCACCAACTCGTTTAAGGCGAATACGCTGGGACGGTTTCTTTGAAAAGGACAAGGCGTTTATCCTTCCCCAGTCCTATCTTTGGGGCGCCACCATAGGTTCAGTCGTCCGCTTAGATGGGTGCCGTGAGAAGGACACGAGTTCGATTCCCCGTGCTGTCGAGGATTTTTCCTTGTTGGGAGGACTGGTACGGAATGCACTCAGTCTCGCGATACCGACTGAGGGGGGGGCTACTTGACCGATTAGTAGCGGTTCCAAGGTCCGAAAGTCTCCAAAACGAAAGTGGTGTGCTGGTACACGACCCTCAATTCCGCATCCACATGATACCTCAATGCAGAGGATGACATGGCGGTTGCAATCATCAGCCAACAGCCAATACAGAATTTTTTCCTACACCTCTATTTCCTCCCTGTAACATTTGGCCGGTGGGACTGACAGTTATAGCGTCACGGACAACATCAATACTTGGCGATTTCAGTGTCTCTTCATGTACATAATAATTCACAATAGTAATTCACAATTCCGTGCTTGCCAGAGGGTTCGTCGAACCAGCTTCATACTATTTCTCTATCGTTCCACTCTCGCATGGCATGTGTGAAAAATGAATACGTAAATGTTTCCGTGCGAGCTCTTATTTCCCTTATTTTTTTATAATGATTGTCTCTCCTTATGTAGATCGGCGTCATCAAAATATTTTCACATTGGGGGAAAAAGTTGTTGACTGAAATACTGCCGGAACGAGCAACGCCTTGTTTTACTGATGTCCACCTCAAATCCTGTATCATGTCCATGACACTCTCTTGCCTGTTTCTCGATAATACAAAACGTGTTGCTCTTCTTTGACCTTTTTCGATGTTGTCTGTCAATCCTATCTGATGCGTGTCCCACACCGCCACGCCAGAGGAGGTGGGGGGCGGGGGTGGTGTGCTACTGAGTAGTCAGTAGCTGAGGCATCAGCTTTTTATACCCTAGCAGTATCCAGAACTGTCGAAAATTCAACATGAGTCGTCCGGAAATCCGATATGATATCACTCTCAAATATTTATTGATTGCATTTATACTATGAGGGCTGAGAGAGATGAAGATGGAACCAGTGGCAAGAAGTGAGTGTAGATCGCAGGTGGGTCCGGCAGTACAGCCGGGCAGAGAGTTGCAGTTCGCCGCTGCAGAAGGGGGAAAAATTTCTTTTTCCCATGAGGGATAACGTTTTAAAAACATATGAATATAAATGACTGTCGCTTATCTGTACATGTTAAATCAAACTGTATTAAACTAAGCAGATGATTCAGGGCCCCAATCCAAAGTTAATGGCTCGCACGGGCGAAGCGACGTCATTTAGCCGGCCATATCACAAACAGATTACAGCCAGTTTTAATACTCTTATTTACTGAATTTGTAATGTTGGCCATCACTGGCTTAATCAGATTATACGACGGCACTCACAATTTCATATACGTAGATAGAGTATTATCAAATTGTAATTCATTACAGTCGAGTGATATTTGTTGACAATACAGGTTATACTATATTTATGAAGTGACTCCCTCAGGTGATTAATTCCGGATCTAGTTGATGAAATCACTGCAGCATTTTTTGCCAGAAAACAAATATTTTTCGACACTTTTATTAAATTTTGACGTTTGATATGTCATTCCGTTCACACGTGGTTTCAGTACGTCTAATATATTTTCATAGCATCGAATACTATAGAAAATATTTCTACTAATTTAATAAGCTTTTCCCATAACCTTTTAAGAAACGTGAAGATTTAAAAAAATTTCGGTGCAGCAAGACACGAATCCATTTCCCATTGCTTTGTAATTCAGCGCTACGCAGAACTTCTGAAATAAACGACCAATTATTGGTTCAAATGGCTCTGAGCACTAAGCGACTTAACTTCTGAGGTCATCAGTCGCCTAGAACTTAGAACTAATTAAACCTAACTAACCTAAGAACATCACACACATCCATGCCCGAGGCAGGATTCGAACCTGCGACCGTAGCGGTCGCTCGGTTCCAGACTGTAGCGCCTAGAACAGCACGGCCACTTCGGCCGGCGACCAATTATTTTATGCTAATATCTACTAAAGGCTTTAATCGCCGATGTTTTATCAACTGACAACTGACTTTTAACTACAAGAAATTCTATCAAGAACGATGCGCTGTCGACGAATCCTCAATGCGCCGTTGCCTTAAAACGGAGTTGTTTCGTAACACCCGGGTTATAACACGAAAACTACAAAATACGAAAATTGTTTAATCCCCAGTATCACATTTATTACCACAAATCGCACCATTGACGACGCGTTGTCGAAAGATCCTCAATGTACAGAACCTTAGAAACAGCATCTATTCCTAGGGTGTAAGTTATAATATAAAACTCTCGAAATACGGACGTCAACTGAAACAATTACAATATGACTTCTCACACATTCTGCTTGTGACGTAGCGAGTATGACTGCCTCTTGGTGGTTCATCTTTTCGAAGCACGTTGCCCAAATATCTCGAAACGGCTCCTGAACGTGAAACAACAGGAAGTGACGACCCAAAACTCGTACAGCTCCGAGTTAACGTTAACTCGCTCGTCCCGTGTAAGGACGGGTTTAGCGGCTGCAAAAGAGCACTAGTATACTGGAATCGTTTGGCGATACGTCAAGAATGACCAGATAGCTCAGATGGTAAGACGCGCTGTTACTACGAGGGTCACTCCAAAAGAAATGCACAGTATTTTTGTAAAAATACAGTTTTCATTCTGCATGTGTGAAAGCGGGCACGGCAATATTGAGGATTGTCCTCGCAGCGGGAGGCCTCGTACTGCACACACTCCAGACAATGTGCATAGAGTTAACGAATTGGTGACTGCTGACAGACGCATCACAGTGAACGAATTGTCACGCTACGTCGCGATAGGGAAAGGAAGTGTTTGTAGAATACTGAAAGTGTTGGCGTTAAAAAAGGTTTGTGCCAGGTGGGTTCACAAGACATTGAAATGGCTCAAAAAAAAATGGTACGCAGCAAACTTTTGGAACAGTACGAGAATGGTGGAGATGAATTTCTGGGAAGAATTGTGACAGGTGATGAAACATTGCTCCATCATTTTTCACCAGAGAGGAAGGGGCAATCAACGGAGTGGCATCGTGCAAGTTCACCCAATAAATAAAAAATTCAAAACCATACCTTCTGCTGGAAAAGTTATGGCTATGGTGTTTTCGATTCCGAAGGACTCTTGCTTGTGGACATCATGCCAAGTGGAACCACCACAAATTCTGATGCATATGTGACGACACTGAAGAAACTTCAAGCTCGACTGAGTCGTTTTCGACCACATCGGCAAAAGCAGCATGTTTTGCTACTGCACGACAATGCACGGCCACATGTCAGTGAAAAAATCCATGGAAGCGATCACAAAACTCCGATGCACAACGCTGAAAGACCCGCCGTACAGTCCTGACCTGGCTCCATGTGACTATCATCTCTTTGGGAAACTGAAAGACTCTCTTCGTGGAACAAGGATTGAAGATAATGACTCCCTTGTGCACGCTGCCGAACAGTGGCTCCAACAGGTTGGTCCAGAATTTTACCTTGCGGGTATACAGGCGCTGATTCCAAGATGGCGTAAGGCAGTTGAGAGGGATGGAAATTATGTGGAGAAATGAAAATATTGTAATATATTTGTCGGAAGCTCACGCTAGTTGATATGTTGTACAGGAAACATTTCTGAAAAACAGGAATTTGTTAACATCGAGTACAGATTTAGGTGTCAGGAAGTCGTTTCTGAAAGTATTTGTATTGAGTGTAGCCATGTATGGAAGTGAAACATGGACGATAAATAGTTTGCACAAGAAGAGAATAGAAGCTTTCGAAATGTGGTGCTACAGAAGAATGCTGAAGATTAGATGGGTAGATCAAGTAACTAATGAGGAGGTACTGAATAGAATCGGGGAGGAGTTTGTGGCACAACTTGACTAGAAGAAGGGATCGGTTGGTAGAACATGTTCTGAGGCATCAAGAGATCACCAATTTGGTATTGGAGGGCAGCGTGGAGGGTAAAAATCGTAGAGGGAGACCAAGAGATGAATAGACTACGTAGATTCAGAAGTATGTAGGTTGCAATAAGTACTGGGAGATGAAGGAGCTTGCACAGGATAGAGTAGCGTGGAGAGCTGCATCAAACCATTCTCAGGACTGAAGAGCACAACAACAACAAACAATGAATAGAAAGCTTAAACAATCGTCAATGTGTTTAATCCCTACTTCCCTACTAACATTATAAATGAGAAAGTAAGTCCGTTAGTCACGACCTCATCGGTGAAATGATTTGGAAGAAATTTAGTATGGAGACAGCTTGAAGCCTGAGGAAGAACATAGGCTATTTTATGGGGGAAAGTTGACGAATAAGAAGGAGAAGTAAGGAATGTGTTCAAATGTGTGTAAATTCCTAAGGGACCAAACTGCTGAGGTCATCGATCCCTAGATTTACACCTACTTAAGCTTACTTATGCTAAGAACAACACACACACCCGTGCCCGAGGGAGGACTCGAACTTCCGACGGGAGGAGCCGCGCAGTTAGTGATATGACGCTTTTAACCGCGCGGCTAAGTAGGAAATGGAACACTTTTCTTTACACCAGTGAACAAAACTTATTAAATTTGTTGCATCGTGTACGTGTTGTGCGGATAATCGCTCCTGCCCACGCCGCTCGGCACACACCACCCGGTAGCGGCGCTGTGTGTGATGCGCCGCCATGCGTAGGGCCTGTTGGTTGGGGGGGGGGGGGACACCCACCGTGAGCTGTGCTTACCCAGCCAGACATAGGAGGGCAGCTAACGTTATTGCACGTATAATAATTTAACTTAATCAGTCGCAGCTGACGAGCAATGATTCATACATTTAAATTTTTAACTGATCGATCCACGTGTGGTGACTGTCACGATGTCGTTACAGTACATTCATGCTTCACGTGATGGACGGTCTGTGGTGTTACGCCATAACTGCAAAATGGGTCGATCACATTTTTTTACTCGGAAAGAAACTCCCCGCGTACTTCACGGTTCAGTCAGACATCTTTTTGGTACTTAGGGGCTCGGAGTTCTCAGGAGGCTTTGAAGCTTTCTCCGTGCCGCCGTACGGTCGACGCACTGGAAGATAGTGCCGCATACACTGGCGCTGAGGGCGATGGAGAACGAGCCCATTTCTCACGCTCTCTCGAGCGGAAGTGCAGAGGAAGCCTGCGCGGAAGCTGTCTTACCCCCTCCCACCGATCTCTTCTTATTGCATTCCTAGTGAATACCGTACCAATACTCCATTCACGGGGTAACAGCAGCGCCCGCTCTCGGAAGAAGTAATAACTGCGGCACATCAGTCGTCGGGCTTCTCCTGTAATTTCCCTACTCGGGCCAAGTTTCCGACATATTTCTCCGCCGCTCCACATTCGGAGAGCTCCTCGAGGCGGGCTCGGAATGCCGGAAAACGCGCGCTGCGCGGATAGAGGAGCCCGGAGCCCGCGCTTTCGCTCCAGCTGCACACCGCCCGCCATCTCACTCGCACACGCGCAGACAACTGGCAGCGAGCCGCTCCCACAAACATCTCCCGCGGAGCACTTCCGCCGAGAAAGGAACGTATTTGGTGAGAAGGTTCGCTTATCGCCAGACCATCTGGCGTTCCCCCGCCCGCGACACGAACCGGCCACGAGGCCTTTGAAGCCGCCGCCGAGTGCACGCGGCCGAGGCCTTTATCTGACATTTCTGCCGCCAGAAGCGGCACGGGGGACTCGACAGGCACTTCTGAGTGGGTCGTGATTAGCATCATCAGACAGCACGAGCCTTCTCCTACGTTTCCTAGCATACTGCCCAGATAACAGTGCATTGTCTCTGGAATTCGTCAACTCTTCCTATAGCGCCACCGATTATTACTCATACGAGGGAGTACACAAAAAAATCGGAATTATTTCAAATTCTTTACAAAACAACCTTATCCTCTTCAAAACACCCTCCATTCCAACTACACTACTGGCCATTAAAGTTGCTACACCAAGAAGAAATGCACATGATAAACGTGTGTTCACTGTACAAATCTGTTGTACTAGACATGTGATTACATTTTCACGCAATTTGGCTACATAGATCCTGAGAAATCAGTACCCAGAACAATCATCTCTGGCCGTAATAACGGCCTTGATACGCATAGGCATTGAGTCAAACAGAGCTTGGATGGCGTGTACAGGTACCATGCCCATGCAGCTTCAACACAATACCACAGTTCAGCAAGAGTAGTGACTGGCGTATTGTGACGAGTCAGTTGCTCGGCCACCATTGACCAGACGTTTTCAATTGGTGTGAGATCTGGAGAATGTGCTGGCCAGGACAGCAGTCGAAATTTTCTGTATCCAGAAAGGCCCGTACAGAACCTGTAACATCCGGTGGTGCATTATCCTGCTGAAATGTAGGGTTTCGCAGGGATCGAATGAAGGGTAGAGCCACGGGTCGTTACACATCTGAAATGTAACGTCCACTGTTCAAAGTGCCGTCTATGCAAACAAGAGGTAACCGAGACGTGTAACCCCAATGGCACCCCATACCATCACGCCGGGTGATACGCCAGTATGGCGATGACGAGTACACGCTTCCAATGTGCGTTCACCGCGATGTCACCAAACACGGATGCGACCATCACGATGCTGTAAACAGAACCTGGATTCATCCGAAAAAATGACGTTTGCCATTCGTGCACCCAGGTTCGTCGTTGAGTAGACCATCGCAGGCGTTCCTGTCCGTGATGCAGCGTCAAGGTTAACCACAGCCATGGTCTCCGAGCTGATAGTCCATCCTGCTGCAAACGTCGTCGAACTGTTCGTGCAGATGGTTGTTATCTGGCAAACGTCCCCATCTGTTGACTCATGGATCGAGACGGGGCTGCACGATCCGTTACAGTCATGCGGACAAGATGCCTGTCATCTCGACTGCTAGTGATATGAGGCCGTTAGGATCCAGTACGGCGTTCCGAATTTCCCTCCTGAACCCACCGATTCCATATTCTGCTAACAGTCATTGGATCTCGACCAACGCGAGCAGCAATGTCGCGATACGATAACCCGCAATCGCGATAGGCTATAATCCGACCTTTATCAAAGTCGGAAACTTGGTACGCATTTCTCCTCCTTACACAAGGCATCATAACAACGTTTCACCAGGCAAGCCGGTCCACTGCTGTTTGTGTGTGAGAAATCGGTTGGAAACTTTCCTCATGGCAGCACGTTGTAGGTGTCGCCACCGGCGCCAACCTTGTGTGAATGCTCTGAAAAGCTAATCATTTGCATATCACGGCATCTTCTTCCTGTCGGTTAAATTTCGTGTCTGTAGCACGTAATCTTCGTGGTGCAGTAATTTTAATGGCCAGTAGTGTAATACATTTGTCTCACCACTGCTCCCACTATTCGAAACATTGATTGTAGTCGTCTTTAGAAATGGCTGACAGCTCCTCCCTCGTTTTTTTCTTAACTTCTTCAGTGTTCTCAAATCAGTGTCCTTTCATGTCGGGTGTTTCACGGAGCCAGGTCAGGCGAGTTAAGTGCGTGGGGCAGCGGAACGACGGCATTTTTAGCCCAAAACTAACAGTGATGGCTGTGCGTGCCGGTGCGTTGTCGCGGTGTAGGAACCAGTCTCCCTTCTGCGACAAATCGGGTCTTTCTTGAAGAACACAGTTGCGCAATATTCCTAAAATTTCCAAATAAAAAGGCTGATTAACGGTCTCACCTGGGGGAACAAACTCTGAATGAACTGCGCCCTTGTCATCAAAAAAGCAAATCAGCAAGGTATTGATTTTTAATATGCCTTGAAACTTCCTGGCAGAATAAAACTGTGTGCCGGACCGAGACTCAAACTCGGGAACTTTGCCTTTCGCGGGAAAGTGCTCTACCAGGAGTGCTAGTTCTGCAAGGTTCACAGGAGAGGTTTGTGAAGTTTGGAAGGTAGGAGACGAGATACTGGCAGAAGTAAAGCTGTGAGGACGGGGCGTGAGTCGTGCTTCGGTAGCTCAGATGGTAGAGCACTTGCCCGCGAAAGCCAGAGGTCCCGAATTCGAGTATCGGTCCGGCACACAGTTTTAATCTGCCAGGAAGTTTCATATCAGCGCACACTCCGCTGCAGAGTGTGAAAATCTCATTCTTTAATATGACTTGACGACATTTTTTTGGATAGGGTGAAAATGACGTCTTCCACTGGCTTGATTGTTGCTTTGTTTCTGAGTCGTAACCATAGCACCATGACTCAGATATTCAAACGACTTGCCTTTGTCAAGCAGGACACTTTTCCACATTCAGGACTAGCAGTTTTTCATCAGACGAAATTTTGCCGAAGTCCTCTTGTATCTTCCTACAGTCCATCACCTTCGACACCTTACCGCACACCACGGTATCATCAGCCAACAGCCGCAGTTTTCTGCCCACCCCGTCCGCCAAGTTATTTATGTATACAGAGAACAACAGCGGTCCTGTCACATTTCCCTGAGCACTCCTGACGATACCCTTGTCTCTGACAAACACTCTACTTCGAGGACAACATACTGGGTTCTATTATTTAAGAAGTTACGATGTTCCTCCAGCAATGCATGGTGCTGATGTCGAGTCTATGGTAAAGCGCCTGTGTGAATACAAAACATTAAACCTCCCTCGATCCTGTGACGTGCGTAATTTGTTTCTATGTTTCATAGTCTGTCTGTAATAAACGAGTCAAATCTGTTCTATCTTTTTGACCCGCGCGGGTTTAGCCGAGCGATCTAAGGCGCTGCAGTCATGGACTGTGCGGCTGATCCCGGGAGAGGTTCGACTCCTCCTTCGGGCATGGGTGTGTGTGTTTGTCCTTAGGATAGTTTAGGTTAAGTAGTGTGTAAGCTTAGGGACTCATGACCTTAGCAGTTAAGACGCATAAGATTTTCACAAACGCCGGCCGCGGTGGTCTAGCGGTTCTAGGCGCTCAGTCCGGAGCCGCGCGTCTGCTACGGTCGCAGGTTCGAATCCTGCCTCCGGTATGGATGTTTGTGATGTCCTTAGGTTAGTTAGGTTTAAGTAGTTCTAAGTTCTTGGGGACTGATGACCATAGATGTTAAGTCCCATAGTTCTCAGAGCCATTTGAACCATTTTGAACCATTTCACAAACATTTAAACATTTTTTAAATCTTTTTGAATCACCCTGTACCCATACTACACTCTTTCAATGTACTGTCCAAGTTTCATCGTTCTCTAAAAAATGGTTCAAATGGCTCTGAGCACTATGGGACTAAACGTCTGGGGTCATCAGTCCCCTAGAACTTAGAACTTCTTAAACCTAACTAACCTAAGGACATCACACACATCCATTCTCGAGGCAGGATTCGAACCTGCGACCGTAGCTGTCGCGCGGTTCCAGACTGTAACGCCTAGAATCGCTAGGCCAGTCCTCATCGTTCTCTGTTACTTGGCAGTGACACATTATGCGAAATTTGCTTTCGATCTTTCGTTATGCACACTAGTATTACGTCCGCTGAAAATCTTTTCGTCATTCTGAGATGATGATGGCGTGTGACGAGGGCCTCCCGTCGGGTAGACTGCTCGCCTGGTGCAAGTCTTTCGATTTGACGCCACTTCGGCTACTTGCGCGTCGATGGGGATGAAATGATGATGATTAGGACAACATAACTCCCAGTCCCTGAGCGGAGAAAATCTCCGACCCAGCCGGGAATAGCGGAGTTACGGAACTATAATAACGGAATGTTCCAACCCATCTACTGGCAGCCAGAGTGGCAGAATATTGTCATTGAGGTGTGTTCAGTGTTGGTGACAGGCTACGAGCTGTTGTGACTCTAAAACGATCCCTGCCAGAACAAGTGGAACGTCGTCCGCAGAAGTTGATGGTCTGCCGACTGGAACCGCAGCCGCCGCTGAGGCGAGTCCCGCCGCCAGCCCTGCCGGTGTGCAGGAAGCGCCGCAACTGAGGCGCGTGGCAACGGGCAGCGTGCTTGCGAGGCTTCCAGGCCGATGGCGGTGACCGGTCGCAAACGAGAGGGGGTGCGTGAGGCAGCAGAGAGAACCAGCACAGTCCTCCTTCCTCATATACACTCAATTTACACTCTGTCGAGTTACCTTATTCTTATCCACAGTCTCCCCTTTATAACCAACGAGCGAATGTAAATGGTTCAAATGGCTCTGAGCACTATGGGATTTAACATCTGAGGTCATAAGTCCCCAAGAACACAGAACTTCTTAAACCTAACTAACCTAAGGACATCACACACATCCATTCCCGAGGCAGGATTCGAACCTGCGACCGTAGCGGTCGTGCGGTTCCAGACTGTAGCGCCTAGAACCGCTCGGCCACCCTAGCCGGCAGAATGTAAGATCACGCAAGGTACTCGTAATTTTGTACAGGTTGTGACACTACTCATGGTGTTTGATGTGATATTCTACGTTTGTTGTTGTTGTTGTGGTTTTCAGTCCAAAGACTAGTTTGATGCACATTTCCATGTAACTCCACCTTGTGTAAGCTTCTTCAGCCCCGAATAACAACTGCAACCTATATCGTTCTGAATCTGCTTACTCAATTCATCTCTTGATTTCCCTCTACGATTTTTACTCCTCAAGTACTAACTTGGAGATCCCTTCATGCCTCAGACTGTGTCCTACCAACCAATACCTTCTTCTTGTCTGGTTGCACCCAATTCTATTCAGTACCTCCCCATTAGTTATTTTGCTCCCCAAATAGCAAAACTCATCTACTATTTTTAGTATCTCATTTCCCAATATAATTCACTCAGCATCACCCGATTTAATTCGACTACATTCCACTATCAAAAATGGTTCAAATGGCTCTGAGTACTATGGGACTTAACATCTGTGGTCACCAGTCCCCTAGAATTTAGAACTACTTAAACCTAACTAACCTAAGGACATCACACACATCCATGTCCGAAGCAGGATTCGAACCTGCGACCGTAGCAGTCCCGCGGTTCCGGACTGAGCGCCTAGAATCGCATTCCACTATCCTCATTTTGCTTTTGCTGGTGTTCATCTTATGTCCTCCTTTCAAAACACTGTCCATTCCGTTCAACTGTTCTTTCAGGTCCTCTGGTGTCTCTGACAGAATTACAACGTCATCGGCAAACCTCAAAGTTTTTATTTCTTCTCCACGCATTTTAATACCTACTCCGAATTTTTCTTTTGTTTCCTTTATTGCTTGCTCAATATACAGATTGAATAACATCGGTGGTAGGCTACAACCCTGTCTCACTCCCTTCCCAACCACTGCTTCCCTTTCATACCCCTCGACTCTTATAACTGCCATCTGCTTTCTGTACAAATTGTAAATAGCCTTTCGCTCCCTGCATTTTACCCCTGCTACCTTCAGAATTTGAAAGAGAGTATTCCAATCAACATTGTCAAAGCTTTCTCTAAGGCTACAAATACTAGAAACGTAGGTTGGTCTTTCTTTAATCTATCTTCTAAGATATGTCGTAGGCTCACCATTGTCTCACGTGTTCCAACATTTCTACGGAAACCAAACTGATCTTCCCAGAGGTCGGCTTCTACCAGTTTTCCCATTCGTCTGTAAAGAATTCGTGTTAGTATTTTGCAGCCGTGACATATTAAACTGACAGTTCGGTAATTTTCACACCTGCCAACACCTCCTTTCTTGCTCACCAGGTGGCAGAGTTTTGTCACGGCTGGCTCTCCCTAGGCTGTCATAGTTCTAATGGAATGTTGTCTACTCCCGGGGCCTTGTTTCGACATAGGTCTTTCAGTGCTCTGTCAAAATCTCCCATTTCCTCTTCATCTACGTCCTCTTCCATGAACGGAGATTATGGTGAAAAAAAAGGCTTTTGCAATCAAAAGAGTAGGGAATAATATTGTGTATCTGAATCGTAAATAAAAGCAACCTGCTTTTAGAAAAAGAGGTGTTGCATTGGACACCCCTCATGCAAACATTCCAAAACAAAACTGTGACAGTGCGTCTTTCACATACTATGTTATACTGATGAGCAAAATAAACTGGTACACATGCCTGATATCGTGTAGGGCCACCACGAGCACCCACAAGTGCCGCAACACGCCGTGGCATGGACTCGACTGATCTCTGAAGTAGTGATGAAGAGAATTGACACTGTGAGTTCTACAAGGATGTCCATAAATCCATAAGAGTACGAAGAGGTGGAGATCTCTTCTGAACACGTTGCAAGGCGTCCCAGGTATGCTCCGTAATGTTCATGTCTGGGGAGTCTGGAGGCCAGCGGAAGTGTTTAAGCTCAGAAGAGTATTTCTGGACCCAGCCTGTAGCAATTCTGGACGTGTGGGGTGTCCCATTCTCCTGCTGGAATTGCCCAAGTCCGTCGGAATACACAATGGACATCGAGACGTATTAGGGGTGCCATATCACTCCAATTGCACAGGCCCCACATCATTACAGAGCCTCCACCAGCTTGAACAGTCACCGGCTGACATGCAGGGTCCATGGATTCGTGAGTTTGTCTCCATACCTGTACACGTCCATCCGCTCAATACAGTTTGAAACGAGATTCGTCCGACCCGGCTACATGTTTCCAGTCATAAACAGACCAATGTCGGTGTTGACGGATCCAGGCGAGACGTAAAGCTTCGTGTCGTGCAGTCATCAAGGGTAGACGAGTGGGCCTTCCGCTTCGAAGGCCCATATCTATGATGTTGAATGTGTCGCACGCTGACACTTGTTGTTAGCCCTCCATTGGAATCCGCAGCAGTTCTGTTACATTGAACGTACGGGAAAATCCCCACTTCATCGTTACTCGAAGATGCTGTGTCCCATCGCTCGTGAGCCGACACCACGTTCAGACTCACTTAAATGTAGCAGCAGTAACCGATCTAACAACTGCGTCAGACACTTGTCTTATATAGGCGTAGCCGACCGCAGTGCTGTATTCTGCCTGTTTACTTATCTCTGTATTTGAATACCAATGCTTATATATATACTAAGATGGTATATGTTCTTTCGGACATGTCCGAAAGAACATATACCATCTTAGTATATATATATAGTTAGGCTCACCGGCCACTTGATCTTCTTCTTCTTCTGTGCGAATGCACAAACAGTACCCGAACTCTTACGGGAATCGGCAACGCGCCGCGAGTAATGGGTATACTGGGCGGGGGCACTACGAATGTAGTGCGGGACAATACGTTGAGAGTGTGGGTTTCGCGGGAGGCGTGCCAGAGATAATTCCTGCAGTCGCGTTATTCTCTGTGTCCTCGGTGGCTCAGATGGATAGAGCGTCTGCCATGTAAGCAGGAGATCCCGGGTTCGAGTGCCGGTCGGGGCACACATTTTCATCTGTCCCCGTTGACGTATGTCAACGCCTGTAAGCAGTTAAGGGTGTTCATTTCATTGCAATACCAATGCCTATGTCAGTTGCTTTGGCGCTTCAATGTATTTGTTACGTTTTTCTTTGCTATTTACCTGCATCGAGTTTCTGAAATATTTCGTGACTGTACAGCCGCAGCAGGCGGCTGTTAGCATCACGTGCGATGCCTTCAGGGCGCCGGCGCCTAGCGGCGTGTGCCGCCGAACACCTCTGCCTGCAGGTCAGAACATCAAATGATATGCGCTGGGAGGTCGGCCAGGTACCGGCTCCCTGAGCTACGCGCTGCTTATCGCCCAGAACGGCTTCCCACACGGGCCCGTAATCGAGTCACGTGATGGACGCGCCGTGCGGACCTCCACAGGCTGGCCGCTGTCATCTGCCTCAGCAACGCCAACGCCCTGAACAGCACATCGCGGCCGCTGTGCCATAGGGGCTACAATTACTCACCCCTCCCCCACTCTTCCCCTCCCCCACCCTCCTACAGCCCATATTGTTTACCAGTCAGCTCCTTTAAGACTATGCTGATACAACAGCTCCATATCTAGCAATTATACACAACCGTTCTCACGGAAAAATATCCGTACCTAAGAACAGGGACGTTGCACCAGGCACACCAATAGCCGAGGAAGGAAATAGATGTAATCCGCTGAATTACAGACCCATATCACTGATGTCGATTTGCAGTAGGATTTTGGGACGTATACTGTATGAGAACAGTATGAATTATCTGAATGAAAACGATTTATTGACAAACAGCCAATACGGATCCACAAAATATCGGTCTTCTCAAACACAATTAGCCCGTTAATCTCACGAAGTAATCAGTGCTATCGACAGGGGATGCCAAACTAATAGTTTTACATTTCCAGAAGGCTTTTAATATCATTCCTCAGAAGAGACTTGTAATCGCACTGCGTGCCTATGCAGTATCGTCCACTTGTATGATTGGATCCGTCATATCCTGTCAGAAAGACCACAGTCTGTAGTATCTGACGGAAAGCCATCGAGTAAAACAGAAGTAATACCTAGCGTTTCCCAAGCAAACTCTTTTGTGACGCTTCGGTGGTACTTTTGGGGCAGCCACCACAAATTGTATAAAGCGTGAGTAGTGACCAGGATGTAGCTATGTCTGTTGGCCGAAAAATAATTAATGACAAGAATTGCGCCAGCTAGAATGAAGAGATAACTTTACTTTACTTCTGACGAAACGTGCACCAGCAATACAAGTCCGAGTAATATCCAAGAGTAATCCGTGTACTGAGCCTAGTCGAATACAATAGCAAATACCACACTGCAATGGCTCCGCTATAAACTCCACGAAAGGCTAGCAATAGGCAACAGACAACAGACTGTCCGTCTCGGGGCCAGCGCCCCTCCTTATATGCAAAAGGCAGAGGGCGCTCAGCCGTGGCGCGACCTCTTCCGTCGGCGGCAACGCCCTGAGACGCCGACGGCCGCGACAGGAACTGTGGCCAGAGATGTCACGGTCAGGGCGCGCGTGCGCGAGTTGGTTGGTTCGTTGGGTCCGTGGATACAACATACTCTCTGCTGTTGCGAATCAACGAGACAATCTGAGTAGCCCTCTTAGACTGTTGATGATGACAGATGATGCTGTCATTTATCGCCTTATAAAGTGATCAGATGATCATAACAAATTGCAAATGTAGGTAAGATATTTGTACAGTGTGGAAAGTGGCTCTAAATAACGAAAAGTGAGAAGTCATCCACATGAATACTAAAATGAATCCGTGTCCGCAGCTAGTCGTCTTGTGGCTAGTGTTGCTGCCACTGGATCACGGGGTCCCAGGTTCGATTCCCGGCCGGGTCGCGGATTTTCTCCGCCGGTGTTTGTGTTCTCCTCACCATTTCATCATCATTCAGGTAAGTTTGGAGACTTTACAGTGTAAAGATTAAAAATTTGTACGAGCGCTTATAACGAAGCAACTGAGCAACCCACAACGCAAATATCATCATCATCATCATCATCATAGCTAGAAGGAATCCACTACATTTTGGTTACACCATAAATCACAGAACTGTTAACGTTGAAAATTCAACTAAATACCTTGGGATTACAATCACGAATAATTTTAATTGGAAACAGCAATAGATAACGTTGTAGCGAAAGCAAACCAAAGACTGGATTTTATTGACAGAACGCTTAGAAAATTTATCAGGTCTATTAAATAAAATGCCTACACTACACTTGTGCGTCCTCTTCTGGAGTATTGCTGTGTGATGTGGGGTCTGCATCAGTTAGGATTGACGGAGGACATCGAAAAAGTCCAAAGAAGGGCAGCTAGTTTTGTATTTTCGCGAAATGGAAGAGTGAGTGCCACGGATGATACGCGAATTGGGGTGGCAATAATTAAAACAAAAGCGTTTTCCATTGCGGCAGGTTGGTCTCACGAAATTCCAGTCACCAACTTTCTGCTCAAGAGTGCGAAAATATTTCGTTGGCGAGAACCTACATAGGGAGAAATCACAGCATGCATGTTAAGATTGAAATGTTCGTTTTTCCCACGCACTGTTGAGAGCGGAACGATACAGAAATAGCTTGAAGGTAGTTCGATGAACCCTCACTTAATTGTGAATTGCAGAGTGATCATGTAGACTACACACAAAACAACTTGGCCCGTACCTGCGCACATCGTTCGGTAGGGGAGGGAACAGAGGAACGGTAGTGGTGGAGGGGTCTGTTGTAGGAAATCTTCAGTTCGACGGCGGAATCCTACACAGAAATACGTAACTCCCGCAACGCGTAAGCTACAGTTAGCGAGTTTGTAAACGATTCTGTTAATAGTGTATGTCAGCGAGACAAGCAGTGTCAACATTGCCGTAGCCTGAAGGATGTGCATCAAATGGCGGGTTTGAGGTGCCGAATCGTGGGCCCTATGCGGCGCAGTTTGCATATTAAAGTGGTTATCGAAGTCTGGGGTTTGTGATACTTGATCACCGAGTGGAAGACTACAAACCACTGGAAAGTGAGTAACTGTGCGTGGGTTTCTAATTCTGCTTAGCCACTTCCCCGTTTTTCTCGGTGACGGTTGCGTCATTAGCGAGAGTGTATTTGTTCGGTAAAGAGATATCTCGGAGGAGAGCACGGACCGATTACCTAGCTGGAGGTGGTGACGGACCTGGCCAGCGTTACTTGATGTGAATAAATTTTATTCATTTCTGCGTTGTTTCGACCATGGTGTCTATTTCCCTACTGACAGGGAACTGTATTCATGTTTTCTTGTTGTGGTGATGACTGTCGGCGGGAGTTGCTAGAGCCAGCAAGAGGCGGTCTACTGAACTGTCAGCGGCGGATCATTTTCATTGAAGTGGGCGAGTCACGGAATCTTTCGCGAAGGAGTTGAACTGTTACAGGGCATCAATTATTGAGTCCGCCTCTGTAGGTCCGTGTGTCTGAGAGTATGAAAAGCTGCAAAACCATCCCAGATACAACATCCGCTTACAAAACTCCTTGAAGTTTGCATTACTGTAAACGAACACACCTAGACCAAGTGACATGAGTCCTCTAATGTGCTCGACATTGGTGGACTGGAAAGGGGATCGCGCCTATTCGTCTTCACCGGTTTCATCCAAATGTGTGGTACATGCAGGGGTTAGCCAGAAATGATAGTGATAGAAATGGGAGCTCTAAATCGCCAAGCATTTAAAAGAAATATATTATTTTTGGCGCTGGTCGGGTGAGGTATCGGCCATTTATGATAGCGCAGACTACATGCAGTGATTGGCGTAGTGGGAAAGAATGGTCATCTGAAGGTCATGTGATGAAGTCCACATAGGATATTCTTCTTTTCTATTTTTATGTTGCTTACAATGCACATAAGCCGAAATAATACCCAATATATTCGACATGGGCCGAGCGGTTCTAGACGCTACAGTCTGGAACCGCACGACCACTACGGTCGCAGGTTCGAATCCTGCCTCGGGCAGTTCTAAATTCTAGGGGGCTCATGACCTCAGAAGTTAAGTCCCATAGTGCTCAGAGCCATTTGGGCCATTGTATATACAAGACGGACGAGGATTACCACCGTGCAATATTAAAGTAGTAAGTAAAGAACTTGAGCAAAAATCTTCAAAATAGCTCATATCTCATCCACAGAGAGAAAGAAATAGCTATGAGGAGACTGCTTAAATACATTCCACTGAACACCGCCAGCTATTCTCTCCAATGTACGTTGAATTGGTGCGCTTAGACAGAATCTTTAATGAATGTAAACCAAATTTGTTTTTCTACAGAAACTTTACAACAACTATGTAATTGTAAATATGCGTGTGCAACATGCCGAGAATTTTACTGATTCCCCTGATTTCATGATGAATATTACCCCAGCAAGTGTACGTCCTAAACTTGAAATTAATAAAACTATCTAATTTTATACACGAATTTCTTGCGTGCGCATTTGTATTAGCTGTTTTCTTTCAATGAAATACATTTTCAAGGATGTTTGTATTTTCACAGTCTAAAACGTTGCGCTGCATTGTAAACCACTTTATTTCGGCCACAAAATGAATTTTCTATGGGGCCGAACGAAAGTGATTTACAATGCAGTGCAACGTTTTTGACTGTGAAAATACAAACATCTTCGAAAATGTATTTCATTGCAAGAAAACTGCTAATACAAATGCGCCAGATGGACCCTTGTTGCATTACTACACAAATATGTAGCGCAGCTATTTTGGTTACACGTTTGTAATTTGTAAATTATTGTTTATCCTATTGCAACTCCAAAGAAACCAATGTTTAATATGTATTGACAAAAGCATGAACACCCATCTGATGATGTAAAAATTTCGCAGTAGTTTTGAATAAAGTAACCTGAAACAAATTTGTGGTCTCCAACAATGCGTTCAAATGACAAAATAGCATTAATTTTCTTTCATCTTTCAACAATTCATCACCTACCTCCTCTACTGTCCGCCTACGTAGCTGTGTAGGTCTGCGCTGCTGACTGCCATGCGGAGGATTCCTGATAGTGGCAGGAATTTTTCCTTGCTAGATGGAGTGGTAAATCTGGAAATTTGTGGTAAGTTCCTATGGGACCAAACTGCTGAGGTCATCGGTCCCCAGGCTTACACATTATTTAATCTAAATTAAAGTAACTTACGCTGAGGACAACACACACACACACCTATGCCCGAGAGGGAGGCCTCGAATCTCCGACAGGGCAAGGGGGGGAAGGGAGCCGCAAGAACAGTGGCAAGGCGCCTTAGACCGCGCGGCGATGAACAGGTCCAGGGTGCCCTGAGCCTCGAGAGACCAACTGAGGAGCTACTAGACATACAAGCAGCGGTTCCAATTTCAAGAAACCCGACGACAGCGAGGGCGGTGTGCTGACCACATGTCCCTCCATACAGCGACTGATGACGTCACTGGATGAGGGTGACACGGCGGTCGGATGGATCCAACTGGCCTGATGGGAGCAAACGGGGATCTTTATTACATTACCTATATCCTATCCTAGACACTGACGTTAAATATTGCAAGAAGGTCACCGCCTGTGTTCGACGTGACCGTGCACTAAACCACTGAAAGATGGCAGGTGGCAGCAACAGCAGTGGAGGGCTTATAAAGCGTGTTGGGAGAGACGTGGAAAAACAGTGCATTCGTTGTCGTAATGCAGAAACAGAACGATTTATCTGATTTCCAAATGGACATGGTCATGGGCTTTCGGGCCTAGTGCGGAACCATTTCCGAAACGGTTAATTTTTGAAAACTATTCGCGTGCCGTCGTACTTGAAGCATACAGAGTACAAAATGGAGCTATCAAAAACTGCCGCACCATGGGCCATAGATGACAGGAACGGTGGTCGCGGAGATGTATACGGGCGAGTAGACGTGCAACTGGTGAGTAACTGACCGCACAGATGAACCAAAGGGCTATCAACAGCGTCTCGTCAACGACCGTTAAGCGAAAGTTGCCTGGTTCATGCACCGAAGTTGCCTGCTGTTCATAGGCGACGAAGGCAGGAATTTGCACCCCAGGACCGCAAATGGACATCCACTACGTTGCCTCTTCACATGAATCATCTTTAATGCTCCATCGCACAGAATGCGCAAACACCCTGCAACAGACGTTGGAATGGTCAAGGGCGAAGGAGGGAGCGTTATGATCTGGGAAATGTTTTCGTGGCATTTCCTGTTTGATATCGTCACTAAGTAAGTCACAATGGATCAACAAAACTTTACATGCATCCTCGTGGACCATGTCCACACCTACATCCAGTTTGCTTTTCCTCGGAACGATGGCGACTACCAGCAGGACACTGGAACGTGTCACACAGCTCGCAGTATACGCCCGTGGTTGGAACACCAGCATGATGAGTTAACCTTACCCTGGCCAGCAAACTCCCCTGATTTACGATAAACCCAATCGACAATCTGTGGGACCACCTCGATCGGGTTGTTCGCGCGACGGATCGTCAACCGAAAAACACAGTGCAGCTGGCTACAGCACGGTTCCACATCCGTGTCGATATCTCCGAGAACGTCAGTGGTCTGCGCTGCAAAAAGTGGTTATTCACATTTTTGGAGTCACATTAAAGTGACGGGACAATGTATCCACTTCAATTCCTTGTTAAGAAAACAAGATTTCAATTTTAATTTCAGAGAGTCGCCTTCTGTTTTGTGTTCCGACGGAAGTACCCTACTGTCACCGAAGCCTGGGATAGTATTGGCGAGCACAAGGAAGGGCTGAAGATGGCGAAGAAGGGCGCTGGCGGGGGGAGGGGGGCGAAGAGTGGTCAGCGTGTCTGACGGCTATGTTGAAGATGCGGATTCGTTTCAAGGCAGTGCCAGGAATTTTTCTCTAGTGGGAAGTCTGGAAATAGTGGCGTGAGTACCGTGTTGGCAATAGAAGAGCTGCGTAACTGAGAAGTTCCGGGTCTCCGAAGCTGACAACGGCCGGGAGAGCGCTGTGCTGACACCATGCCCTTCCACGCACCATCGTAATGAAGAGAATGACGGTAGATGACACGCCGCCCGGTCGGTATTGACTGCCTCGACAGGGATAGTAAACGGAGCTTTAGCTATAAACTATTGACATTTGTATTGTATTGTACGTTAACCAGGGATGTAGAAACGACGGAGAGGCTCCGTTCCCGCCGCAGCCGCAGTGGTCCACAACCCTGCGACAACTACCGCAGTCCACTTCACCGCTCCGCCCCCCCACACCGAACCCAGGGTTATTGTGCTGTTCGGCCCCCGCTGGACAACCCCCCCACCCAGGGAACGTCTCACACCAGACGAGTGTAACCCCTATGTTTGCGTGGTAGAGTAATGGTGGTGCACGCGTACGTGGAGAACTTGTTTGCGCAGCAATCGCCGACATAGTGTAGCTGAGGCGGAATAAGGAGAACCAGTCCGCATTCGCCGAGGCAGATGGAAAACCGCCTAAAAACCATCTACTGAATGGTCGGTGCACCGGACCTCGACACAAATCCGCCGGGCGGATTCATGCCGGGGACCAGGCGCTCCTTCCCGCCCGGAAAGCCGTGCGTAAGACCGCACGGCCAACCGGGCTGGCACAACTATTGACATAAGAGTGGTCAGAAGTTTAACAGCTGTCTCGCGTGTCAAAATAATGCACACATTATTTTCTCGACCAATTTCGGTTGAAAAATTCAGTATTTGTTGTGGCACATCATGGAATATTTACGCCTCAACTCCTGCAGTTTCATAGGAGGCGGCGCTGTAAGTAGCCTTCAAAGTGGCGTCTGGAACGAAAGTGCGTTCCAAGCAGAGAGCTGCTAATGAGTGTCCTTTGGGGGAAAACTAGAGCATCGCAGCTATTCGCAGGCGCTTGTAGAATGTCTACAGAGACCTGGCAGTGAACAAAAGCACGGCGAGTCGTTGGGCGAGGCGTGTGTCATGATCGCAACAAGGTCGCGCAAACCTGTCCGATCACCCGCGCGCCCAACGGCCGCGTACAGCTGGCGACTCCTGCAACGTTGAAGCGTGCGGACACTCTCGTTCGAGGTGATCGACGGATCACTAACACCTCGCTGCTGAACTCGACGTCTCTGTTGGTACTGCTGACACACTCGTCCACCAGTTGGAATACTCACAGGTTTGTGCCCGATAGGTACCTAGTTCCGTAAGAAATACATGATTTTGTAGCCAAATGAGTGGGGACCAATACGGTGTAGTGGAATCCTGAAGAAAACCAACCTGCTTACAGAAAAAAGTGCGTTGCATTAATTACTGCCAGTGTACATAATCAATCCAGGTTCACCAATATTTCCGATTAAATCTGTAGAGCGGTATTTTGCGTAATTTGTCTGGCGCGCCGCAAATCGGTAAAACAGTGCGTGCATTCCAGCGGCGGTCGCGCGTCAAATTTCACGCAGAGGCAGAGAGAGAGAGAGGAACGTTTCAGCCACATTGTAGACACGTAAAAGCATTTCTTCCAGCTTTTGTCTGCTCTGTATGCTAAATAAATATAGCACTGCAGTTGGCCAATGCAAACGGAGGCGAAATGGGGGTCAAAGGTGAGTGGGCGTGACGTGGCCCTCAGAGCCGCTGGCCCCACGCAGAGCCAGTGCTGGAAGTGGCATTTAGCCGGTGTTTCCTCGCGAGTGTTCCGAGGCGGGCAGAGGCTCCTGTAGCGGGCCTGTAATTTAGCCGCCTGGCCGCTAATGGTACGGCCGGAGGGACGCCAAATCCTCTCGCCGGTAAGCCGATAACAGGGGGGGAACAGGTGTGAGGAGATCCCGGCTATGAAATACCGCTGGCTTCCCGCGGCCTGCGGCGCTTTTCAAAGGCATGCAGATTACGACGGAAACGGGAGGGAGGGCGGATACACTCAAGGAAGACCTGGCGACGGGCTCAGCACCCCAACACACACACGCGCGTGCCCCTCCACAATGTGAACGGCAGTGTGCGTACAAGAGCCGGAATTCGGTATATGAGAGGATGTCGCATAACTCTCTTGACACAAGTAGAACGTGTATACGTGACAAAGGATAACACTGCCGTATTGGTGCGACAACAAGAGGCAAAAATATATACGTTTCATTTATTTATATTTATTTTGAAATAGAATTTCCACAATCACGTTTACTTATTTCTATTTCGTTTATAAAAACTTCATATCTGCGACTACTTCCAGTGTCGTGAAGAACGATATATATACTACACAAAAAATACAATTATTGGTCTGGGTCACAAAAAAATAAAACATAAATGATGAAGGGTAGCAGCTAATTGATTCGGAGTCACAAAAAACGAAACGTACATAATTAAAACGAAAACAATACAGGTAGCTGCGATTAGATCGGTGTCGCAAAAGAACAATATATAAATAAGTGAGATATAAACAACACAGTGATTCTGTCCAAATATTGTTTCGAAAAATCATAAACAAAAAAATACTTTATTAGCTAAGGTTGTGTGGATAAAATTATCCTTCAAAAATAATGGGGACGATCATGAGGAGAAAAAGAAATCAAAATACTCAATGTAAACAACTTGCTATGTTATCAATAAATTATCTGTTCGCTGTAAGACGCTGTCCACACTGACAAAGAGAGGTCCGTAACGGTGGGATCGATTTTTTAAAACAAATCTATACGATGATGTTAGTTACGACCCAAGCAATCACACCCTGCAGCCATCAACTAACGTGGGCCCTTGTTTGCGAGTAATTTACGAAAAAATATTTTGGAATTTCACGTTATACTCCAATAGTAACGTTATTTACAATATTACATCAGCTTCACCTTTTTGGTGCGGTCCTCACATTAAAGATGTTGGATTCGAATCTCGTTGCATGCTTCCAAATTTTTTATTTTTTAATCTTCATTGAAATGATTTTGATCGTTATTTTTATTCACTTAACTGCTTTAAATGTAGTTTTTTTATTTCTACTTCTTCGTTGTGTCATTTCAATCAGCATATTCACTGTTTCAATTGCTCTCATTTCTTCTTCCTATCATTCTTTTTTCCACTTGCAATATTTAAGCATGTGAATTTCACTATTTTTATTCATCGGTTAAAAATACAAGACGAAATAATCTATTCATATCGACTGCGCAGCGGTGTCAAAAATGTACGTTTCGTTACAAGATCGAAGGCAATTGTCATATAAACATCCAAAACATAAATTCTTATTGCACTATGTACAGCGTAATCCAGATGAGGATTTAGAGAGAAGGAATCATAATTAAAGCGAAGTTCGAACAAAATGAGGAATACAAATAATGAATGCAATAATATTGGCGAGAATATGAGATGATAAAAGGGAAAAAATTAAATCAAAATCAGTAAACAAAAGTAATTAAATTCACAAGCACAAAGTTTCAAAGTGGCAAATGAAGATTAGGTAGAAAAAATGAGATCAACTGAAACAGTGAAGATGCTGATTAAATGACGTAACAAAGGAACAGAAATAAAAAAATTGCATTTAAATTACGAGGATTGTCCAGAAAGTAAGGTTCAAATGGCTCTGAGCATTATGGGACTTAACTTCTGAGGTCATCAGTCCCCTAGAACTTAGAACTAGTTAAACCTAACTAACCTAAGGACATCACACACATCCATGCCCGAGGCAGGATTCGAACCTGCGACCGTAGCGGTCGCACGGTTCCAGACTGAAGCGCCTAGAACCACTCGGCAGAAAGTAAGGCAACCCATTATTTTTCTCAGCCGAAAACAATGCTACGAATGTGAAACGTTACGTATGTATTATATGAAGAATCGTGATTGTGCGCGCGAAGTTTCCGTCTCTTTCGACAAATAGCGTAGTTGCAGGTTCAAAATAGCGTCTGTAGGTGATGTACGTTTCAAGCAACGTGCCGTCATCGAATTTCTCACTGCAGAGAAAGAAACTGTGGCGAATATTCACAAACGCTTGTGCAAAGTCTATAGAGCAGAAGTTCATTCAGTTCGTGAGCACGGAGGGTGAGGTCATCAGAAGGGGATTCGGCGGAGCTCCACGATTTGCAGCGGTCGGGGAGACCGTCGACGGCTGTCACACCTGATATGGTGCAGCGAGGACAGACGCATTAAGACTCGGCAGTTGGCGCTACATCCGTCAATCACCAAAGGACGCAATTATTCGTACTCTTGGATATTCAAAAGTGTGTGCAAGACACGTCCCGCGGTGTCTTACGGTAGGTTACAAACCGCACATGAAAAAACATTTATCTTGATTTGTTGCAACGTTTTGAAGCCGAGGGGGAGGCCTTCTTGTCTCGGATTGTGACTGGTGACGAAAACATGGTTCACCATTTTGAGCCCGAAACAAAACGACATCCGATGGAATGGCGAGAATCCCACCCCCACAGAAGAAAAAATTCAAAGCGACGGCTTCTGTCGGTATTCTGGGACTGTGAAAGTGTGATTCTCATTGATGTGATGCCAAGTGGCGGTACCATTAATTCAGAAGAGTATCTCAACACATTAATAAAACTCAAGACGCGCTTCCGGCGACTTCGGTTCCACAGCAACCCACGAGATATTTGCTGCAACACGATAACGCTCGGCCCCACACAAGTCTGTGGACTGCTGAACACATCGCAAAACAGGGTTGGGCAGTGTTACCCTATCCACCCTAAGGCTCTGAGCTAGTCCCCTCGGACTTCCACTTATTTCGGCCATTAAAGGATGTCATTCGTGGAAGACATTTTGAGGACGACGAGGAGGTGATTCACGCAGTGAAGCACTACTCCGCCAGCAGGACAAGGATTGGTGCCCAAAGGGCATACGCGCCCTTTAGGAAGGCCAGAGAACGGGATGGAGATAACGTGGAAAAATGGGGGGGGGGGGGGGGTAGATAAAACACAATTCTTTTGTGTGTGGTGTTCTCATTGTTCAATGACGAATTGTTGAAGAAAAAAAAAGCGGTGCGTTACTTTACGGGCAACCCTCGTACTTCACTGAATAACAATAACGATCAACGTAATTTCAAAAAAGATTCAAAAATTTAAAAAACGAAAAACTTCAAAACACCTAACGAGATGAAACTTCCTGGCAGATTAAAAATGTGTGCCCGACCGAGACTCGAACTCGGGACCTTTGCCTTTCGCGGGCAAGTCCTCTACCATCTGAGCTACCGAAGCACGACTCACGCCCGGTACTCACAGCTTTACTTCTGCCAGTATCTCGTCTCCTACCTTCCAAAATTTACAGAAGCTCTCCTGCGAACCTTGCAGAACTAGCACTCCTGAAAGAAAGGATATTGCGGAGACATGGCTTAGCCACAGCCTGGGGGATGTTTCTAGAATGAGATATTCACCCTGCAGCGGAGTGTGCGCTGATATGAAACTTCCTAACGAGATTCGTATCCACACCATTTGGTGTGTGAGGACTGCATGGTAACAGTTACGCCACATCAATAGTGCGACTGATATGAGTTTCAAAGCCCTACAGCATCATGCGAAACTCCGATCTTTTATTCGTCCATTACTCGCAAACGAGGGCCCATCAGGGTAATGGCTGATGCGTGTGACACCTTGGACCTTACCATACATTACCGTTGCTATAAAGGCCGCGGGACGCAACGCTTAGCGGTCTGACACTCGTGTTCCCACTAGGGCTGTTCATAAAATAATGATTAATCGATATTCCCCCATAAAAATATCGATACACAGGGTGATCCATTGATAGGGACCGGGCCAAATATCTCACGAAATAAGCATCAAACGAAAAACTACAAAGAACGGAACTCGTCTAGCTTGAAGGCGGAAACCAGATGCCGCTATGGTTGGCCCGCTAGTTGGCGCTGCCATAGGTCAAACGGATATAAACTGCGTTTTTCTTTTTAAATAGGAACCCCCATTTTTAATTAAATATTCGTGTAGTACGTAAAGAAATATGAATGTTTTAGTTGGACCACTTTTTTCGCTTTGTGATAGATGGCGCTGTAATCGTCACAAACGTGTAAGTACGTGGTATCACGTAACATTCCACCAGTGCGGACGGTATTTGCTTCGTGATACATTACCCGTGTTAAAATGGACCGTTTACCAATTGCGGAAAAGGGTCGATATCATGTTGATGTGTGGCTATTGTGATCAAAATGCCCAACGGTCGTGTGCTATGTATGCTCCTCGGCATCCTGGACGACATCATCCAAGCGTCCTTACCGTTCGCCGGATAGTTACGTAATTTAAGGAAACAGGAATTGTTCAGCCATATGTGAAACGTCAGCCACGACCTGCAACAAATGATGATGCCCAAGTATGTGTTTTAGCTGCTGTCGCGGCTAATCCGCACATCAGTAGCAGACAAATTGCCCGAGAATCGGGAATCTCAAAAACGTTGGTGTTGAGAATGCTACATCAACGTCGATTGCACCCGTTCCATATTTGTATGCACCAGGAACTGCATGGCGACGGCTTTGAACGTCGTGTACAGTTCTGCCACTGGGCACAAGAGAAATTACGGGACGATGACAGATTTTTTGCACACGTTCTATTTAGCGACGAAGAAGCCGGACACAAATATTCGATATGCTGTTTCTTCTGCTGAGAACGTATTAATTATAACCAGGTAAGTTGGTGAAAAATGTGTGAAGCACGTTAAAATGCCTCTGTGGAAAGTTCGTTTTCACTAAAACAAGCTAGTATGGTACTTTATTCAATGTGGTATATACATAAATAATTGTTCCAAATTAATGAAGTTAGTATAGTATTTCTACAACTGTTCAATTTCGCAAAGTAGTACATGATTCAGCTTGAGCAGTATCCAGAAGAAACGCTGGATCTGAAGCGATGTCAGTCGCTATCGATGTTATAACAGTGGATGGTGAACTCTGCGTAGTGGCAGACACTTTGTTTGAAGAAATGGAAGAAGATCATGATGTTAAGGAAAATCCCGAAGTGTCCTCAGCCGGCTTTGTGGCCGAGCGGTTCTAGGCGCTACAGTCTGTAACCGCGCGACCGCGACGGTCGCAGGTTCGAATCCTGCCTCGGGCATGGATGTGTATTATGCCTTTAGGTTAGTTAGGTTTAAGTAGTTCTAAGTTCTAGGGGACTGATGACCACAGAAGTTAAGTCCCATACTGCTCAGAGCCATTTGAACCATTTTTATTTTTTGAAGTGTCCTCCTTGGCTTTGCCCAGCTGCTTATTTAGAATAAAGAGACATTTTTTCATTTAGCAAGTTTTTCAGTCCCAGCTTCGACATGAACATGAGGCACGTTTAGTTTTTATTTATAGTACAACAGTTTTTTAATTATTATTATTACAGAGTGTACATAAAGTCCGGGAACACTTTCAATTATTTATCGCACAAGAACCAAACATTGTACAGATATCATACATACGTCATTTTTTTTTTTCATATATACCGCCACAGCGTAGTTGTGTAATTTGCCGATAGTCAGTACTAGTCGCAAGCATCGCGAGTTCAGGTGCGGAACGAGCTTTCTGTGTGTTGAAGTTGGACAAAAACAAATGTGCTACAGCTGTTCAGCGGATATTTAGAACCAAACACGGTAAGTAGGGGTCAGTGAAGTGAAGTGGAAGGAAGACAAGGATTTTTGGTGAGATGAGTATCGGGTAATATCAACAGCAGCAGAAAATGGTATAACAGGTGTACGATTCGTTATGAATAGGAAGGTAGGGCAGAGGGTGTGTTACTGTGAACAGTTCAGTGACCGGGTTGTTCTAATCAGAATCGACAGCAGACCAACACCGACAACGATAGTTCAGGTATACATGCCGACGTCGCAAGCTGAAGATGAACAGATAGAGAAAGTCTATGAGGATATTGAAAGGGTAATGCAGTATGTAAAGGGGGACGAAAATCTAATAGTCATGGGCGACTGGAATGCAGTTGTAGGGGAAGTAGTAGAAGAAAAGGTTACAGGAGAATATGGGCTTGGGACAAGGAATGAAAGAGGAGAAAGACTAATTGAGTTCTGTAACAAGTTTCAGCTAGTAATAGCGAATACCCTGTTCAAGAATCACAAGAGGAGGAGGTATACTTGGAAAAGGCCGGGAGATACGGGAAGATTTCAATTAGATTACATCATGGTCAGACAGAGATTCCGAAATCAGATACTGGATTGTAAGGCGTACCCAGGAGCAGATATACACTCAGATCACAATACAGTAGTGATGAAGAGTAGGCTGAAGTTCAAGACATTAGTCAGGATGAATCAATACGCAAAGAAGTGGGATACGGAAGTACTAAGGAATGACGAGATACGTTTGAAGTTCTCTAATGCTATAGATACAGCAATAAGGAATAGCGCAGTAGGCAGTACAGTTGAAGAGGAATGGACATCTCTAAAAAGGGCCATCACAGAAGTTGGGAAGGAAAACATGGGTACAAAGAAGGTAGCTGCGAAGAAACCATGGGTAACAGATGAAATACTTCAGTTGACTGATGAAAGGAGGAAGTACAAACATGTTCCGGGAAAATCAGAAATACAGAAATACAAGTCGCTGAGGAATGAAATAAACAGAAAGTGCAGGAAGCCAAGACGAAATGGCTGCAGGAAAAATGTGAAGACATCGAAAAAGATATGATTGTCGGAAGGACAGACTCAGCATACAGGAAAGTCAAAACAACCTTTGGTGACATTAAAAGCAACGGTGGTAACATTAAGAGTGCAACGGGAATTCCACTGTTAAATGCAGAGGAGAGAGCAGATAGGTGGAACGAATACATTGAAAGCCTCTATAAGGGTGAAGATTTGTCTGATGTGATGGAAGAAGAAACAGGAGTCGATTTAGAAGAGATAGGGGATCCAGTATTAGAATCGGAATTTAAAAGAGCTTTGGAGGACTTACGGTCAAATAAGGCAGAAGGGATAGAGAAGATTCCATCAGAATTTCTAAAATCATTGGGGAAAGTGGCAACAAAACGACTATTCACGTTGGTGTGTAGAATATATGAGTCTGGCGATATACCATCTGACTTTCGGAAAAGCATCATCCACACAATTCCGAAGACTGCAACAGCTGACAAGTGCGAGAATTATCGCACAATCAGCTTAACAGCTCATGCATCGAAGCTGCTTACAAGAATAATATACAGAAGAATGGAAAAGAAAATTGAGAATGCGCTAGGTGACGATCAGTTTGGCTTTAGGAAAAGTAAAGGGACGTGAGAGGCAATTCTGACGTTACGGCTAATAATGAAAGCAAGGCTAAAGAAAAATCAAGACACTTTCATAGGATTTGTCGACCTGGAAAAAGCGTTCGACAATATAAAATGGTGCAAGCTGTTCGAGATTCTGAAAGAAGTAGGGGTAAGCTATAGGGAGAGACGGGTCATATACAATATGTACAACAACCAAGAGGGAATAATAAGAGTGGACGATCAAGAACGAAGTGCTCGTATTAAGAAGGGTGTAAGACAAGGCTGTAGCCTTTCGCCCCTACTCTTCAATCTGTACATCGAGGAAGCAATGATGGAAATAAAAGAAAGGTTCAGGAGTGGAAAGGATTCGCTGATGACATTGCTATCCTGAGTGAAAGTGAAGAAGAATTAAATGATCTGCTGAACGGAATGAATAGTATAATGAGTACACAGCATGGTTTGAGAGTAAATCGGAGAAAGACGAAGGTAATGAGAAGTAGTAGAAATGAGAACAGTGAGAAACTTAACATCAGGACTGATGGTCACGAAGTCAATGAAGTTAAGGAATTCTGCTACCTAGGTAGTAAAATAACCAATGACGGACGGAGCAAGGAGGACATCAAAAGCAGACTCGCTATAGCAAAAAAGGCATTTCTGGCCAAGAGAAGTCTACTAATATAAAATACTGGCCTTTATTTGAGGAAGAAATTTCTCAGCATGTACGTCTGGAGTACAGCATTGTATGGTAGTGAAACATGGTCTGTGGGAAAACCGGAACAGAAGAGAATCGAAGCATTTGAGATGTGGTGCTATAGACGAATGTTGAAAATTAGATGGACTGATAAGGTAAGGAATGAGGAGGTTCTACGCAGAATCGGAGAGGAAAGGAATATGTGGAAAACAGTGATAAGGAGACGGGACAGGATGATAGGACACCTGCTAAGACATGAGGGAATGACTTCCATGGTACTAGAGGGAGCTGTAGAGGGCAAAAACTGTAGAGGAAGACAGAGATTGGAATACGTCAAGCAAATAATTGAGGACGTAGGTTGCAAGTGCTACTCTGAGATGAAGAGCTTAGCACAGGAAAGGAATTCGTGGCGGGCCGCATCAAACCAGTCAGTAGACTGATGAAAAAAAAAAATAAAGAACGGTAAGAAGCCACCAACGAGGAAGACCATGTACCACTGGCACAACAAATTCGTTACGACAGGTTGCTTGTGTCCGGCAAAGAGAAGCGACGTCCCAGTGTGAGTGAAGTAAATGTGGAGCGCGTACGACAGACATTCGTAAGGAGTCCAAAGAAATTGGTGTGTCGTGCATCCCGTGAACTCGAAATGGCTCCAATGACAGTGTGGAAAGTCCTGCGACAGAAGCTGTCTATGAAACCGGGAGAGAATACGGTAAGCGACTGCCACAGTCGACGATGCCATGGTGGGAAGTATCACTCATGGTTCGCATATCGAATGTTTGGAAAAAAACCTTTCAGTTTATCTTCAAAATGCAATACGATGTGGCCGAGCGGTTCTAGGTGCTTCAGTGTGGAACCGCGCGACCGCAACGTCTCAGATTCGAATCCTGCCTCGGGCCTGGATGTGTGTGATGTCCTCAGGTTTAAGTAGTTCTAAGTTCTAGGGGGCTGACGACCTCAGATGTTAAGTCCCATACTACTCACAGCCATTTGAACCAGTATGTATGACATGTACAATGTTTAGTTCTTGTGCAATAAATAACTGAAAGTGTTTCCAGACTTTATGTACACCCTGTATTATTATTATCATTATTAACAGTAGAAATAGTAATTGTGATGGGGATACTACTGTGTAGGAGGTAATGATGCATACTGCATAATTTTTTTAAGAATCTGTATGGCGCAAGATGAATACGTGAGCAGCAGAGGCAAATACTCGGCGAAGTGACACAACGGAAAAAGAAATGTCGGGTACAGCCTTTCTGCTACACATTCCCAGAGTAACGGACAGAATCGGCAGTATATTGCGCAAACACGGCGTAAACAATATTTACAAAGAACATGAAAGAGTGTCTCAAATCGGAAATGGGGAAAAGGAGCCCACTTACAATGTCGGGAATATACCGCATATAATGCACATGTTGGATCAGTCAGCACCCAGGATCTCATTGCTACACTTCGCACAAAACGCACCACCGCTCCTGGTCACGATCGTGCCACCTACCGTCACCTTCGTGAAGCTCCTGTCTCTTTCCTCTCCACCCTGGCCAGGCTCTACAATGTAGTCCTGTCCACCGGTTACTACCCCGACCTGTGGAAAACAACCCATATCCTCATGTTCCTTAGACCTGGCAAACCGCCGTCCGCCGTCTCCTCCTACCGTCCCATCAGCCTTACCTCGGTCTTCAGCAAGGTCCTGGAATCTATCCTCACCCGCCGCATCCACCAGCATCTCCGCCAGCACCGCCTCCTTCCCGTTACCCAGTGTGGCTTTCGGCCGTCCTTCTCTTCCGACGACCTTCTCCTCCACCTCACTCATCTCCTTTCCGAACAGCTTAATTCCCGTCGCTCCGCAATCTTCCTCTCCCTGGACCTCGAACCTGCTTATGACCGCGTATGGCATTCCGGTCTCCTCTTCGAGCTCCAAACCTTCGCCCTCCCCATTAACTACGTCTGTCTGATCGGCTCCTTTCTCTCCCACCGTCCTTCCTACGTCACCATCCATAACACGGATTCCTACAATTCCTACACCGTTTTTCCCTCCGCCGGTGTGCCCCAAGGCTCCGTCCTCTCCCCCCTTCTGTACCTTTTGTACACGGCGGACATGCCACTGCCGTCACCCCCCGTCCAACTTCTCCACTTTGCCGATGACACGGCCTTCCTTGCCCTCGCCCCCACCCTGCAGCGCTCCCAACACCTTCTCCAATCCCATCTTCACCGGTTCACCGCTTGGTGCAACCAGTGGTTGCTCAAGGTCAATCCCTCCAAAACGCAGGCGATCATTGTAGGAAAAACCACCCCTTCCTTCCACCTCCTTGATTTCTATCTCACCATCTATGGCCGTCCTATCGCCCTCACTCCGACCCTTAAGTACCTTGGCGTCACCATCGACCGTCGCCTCTCCTGGACTCCCCATCTCCGGACAATCCAAGCCAAGGCACCCTCCCGACTCCGTCTCCTCAAGCTCCTTTTCGGCCGTACGTGGGGTCTGGACCCCTCCACCATCCTCCACACCTATAAATCCCTCATCCGCTCTATCCTTTGTTACACCCATCCGGCCTGGATTTCCGCCCCACCCCTACCTTTTATAAATCCCTTCAAATCCTTGAACGCCATGCTCTCCGCCTCGCCTATCGCATCCGTCTCCCCTCCCCCACGCGGATCCTGTACGATCTCATTCCGTTCCCCCACCTCTTCCTCAAAGGATACGGATCCTCTACACCTCCCGTAAACTCGATCCTCCTCACCCGCTTGTCCCGCCCATCCTTTCCCGCCCCCGCCCGCTGCCGCGCCTGTATTCCCACGTCCCACCCGGTCTCCATCTCTCCACCCTCCTTACCCTCTCCCAAGGTGGCTTCCGCCAGCTCCCCCTCCCTGATGGTGTCGTCCTCCACTCCATCTACCCCTCCTATCAACTTTCATCCTCCCCCACTTCCTATGTCCTTTCCTTTAGGCACCCTCCCTCCCTTCTCTTTCATTTTCCCCCCATCCCCCTTCCTCCACCCCTCTTCCCCCGGGCTTCTCCTCCCCCTTCCTCCCTACCGCCTTATCTCCTCTGCCCATGGCATCTCTGCTCTCCCCTCTCCCTCTCCCCCCCCCCCCCCCTGCTCCTCTCTTGGCAGGTCCCCGGACTCGCACGCACTCAGTGGACTTTCGCGCGCCGGAGATCATCGCCATCAGTGTCTCGTGTGTGTGCCTTCGTTTTGTGTTTAGTGTTCTTTCGCCATCACGCCTCCACTGTAAACGTGTGCCCTCGCAGTCCTCCGTGTTATGTGCGCCGTGTCAACAAGTGTTAGTGTTTTTCTCGTCCAACGTGAACGGCTTCATGTTTATTGTTTTTTGTATCTACCTTTTTTGCCCGCCGTTTTCATTGTATTGTCTGTGTCACCTACATGTCATATAATTGTACCACTTAAGGCTGAAGAGCGGCGTAATATGCTGCTGACAGCCCGCCTGTATGAGATGCTTAAAATTACAATAAAGAAAAAAAATCAGTCAGAACCAGGATCACGGAACAAGCGACACTGCAGACTGGGGCAGGTGGAGGAATCGGCTGTGGCAGAGCACGCGTCGTATGAGGCCGACTACATAGTAAAATTTGCCGACACGGAAGTTCTGGCTGTAGAGAAGAACTATCACACCCGCTTGTTTAGAAGAGCTGTAGAAATACACAAACACGAGAACAGCTTCAATAAAAAAGAAGAAAGCCTCAAGGTAAAAGTATCCTGGATTCCTGTGCTGCAGCGAACAACCGTTGAAGGTAGTAAGAGGAGAACCGCGCAGGAAATGACCGCGGAGAAGCCCTTGGACGTTGGCGCGCTGGTACATATAACATGCGGCCGCGAGCTCGGCTCCAGTTTGGGACCGGCAAAGGAGGATGAGGCTTTGACCACGCCTGCCTCTCGTACTGGCGAAACGTAAAAAAAAAAAAATATCATCAGACGAACGTCGACCGAAGAACCCGAGACAGAAGCCAACAGACAGCTGACAACAAGTGGCCACGGAAGCCTTACCAATTTTGTCATGATGATGATGATGATGATGGTTGGTTTGTGGGGCGCTCAACTGCGTGGTTATCAGCGCCCGTACAATGTCCCAACCTTTGCTCAGTCCAATTTCGCCACTTTCCTGGATGATGATGAAATGATGAGGACAACACAAACACCCAGTCATCTCGAGGCAGGTGAAAATCCCTGTCCCCGCCGGGAACCGAACCCGGGACCCTGTGCTCGGGAAGCGAGAACGCTACCGCGAGACCACGAGCGGCGGACGAATTTTTTTTTTTTTTGTCATCTGTACAGAATCAGTACAGCCTGTGTTCAAATTATAGCTAACGGACAACAAAGGAATAAATAAATAATACATAACCTTCTTCCGTCATTAAATATGATTTCGATATGTTAGATACATTTCGTATGCAGCAATGTATGACCTGAACGTTAGCTGGCCGGTGACTACATTCTTCACTGCAAACTTTTCAAAATTTGTCCTGTATTTTAGTTATTTATGAAGTACCGCAATACACATGGACAATAGCGAAAAGAAAACCAAATCATTATCAGCCTGTGATGTGGGATTACAAAAATTGAAAAAATCTGTTTTTTTTTTTTTTTAACGAATAGTTCCCTTAGAACTCAATGAGAATACCTGCACAGAGGAGAACACATGCGAATTTAAAAACCGTGGTTTCTAATTTTTTACGCAAAATAAAACTTTACTGAGAAACTACGTGCAAAAGGGGATACAGCTTTACTTCATTTACGTAAAACTATGTTTTTCGTGTCACTTGTGATGACTCGAAAATTTCATGATACGGTACATTTCTGTGGCGCTACGAGCAACCGCTGTAGAAACAGGGGATATGATAGACATACTCCCTGTCATACTAGCGTCATCCCAGTGTGACCCGGTTAAGGGGAGGTTTACTATCTTTGGCCCGAAAAAAGCATGTTCCTTGAGAATTTTTTTCTAGGGATGTGTTATCGATATCAGTGTCAAATTTCGCCTAAATGTTTATTGATATTTCGTCTACAAACTGGAATGTTTTCGACCGGAAATGTTGAAGAGCAAAGGCGGAAGTGCCGTCGGAACGAAACAAAATTTCGATGCAGACCCCCACGCGCGGTGTATCACAGGTCAGCCGGCTCGTCTCAAATCAAAATTGAGTTGACGTTAGCGAAGTTTATAAGATTCTTTAGGAGTTGTACCTCGCTTAAGGTATTTGGACCATAAGAAACAAAATGCAGGCCATTTGAAAAAGTAGCGTTTTTTTCATCGATTTTTCCACTTCGTCGGCCAAGTAAAAATATTTGTAGTTGATTGATCGGAATAAAAGTGGTACAACTCCTAGACAATTTAGTTAGCTTCGTCGGAAACAAAGAATCATGCCAATCGGTTCAGCAGATTTGAAGTTACCATACCGCGCGATAAAAAAAACAAGTCATTTCGAGAAAAACGCCTTTGAAGTTTTGACTGCATATAAATGCAATATTATGCAACGTACGTTCAATCTGCTATTTTTGGTCCATAAACTAGTCCTTCCTCTTCCTGATAGAGGGTGTTCAGCTCGGCATGGGCCATCCTGCGCTGCGCCGCTCGTACGGTCGGTGACAAATGGTTTTCGGCCGCTTGAATCCGGTGGTCGTCCGAATGCTTGGCGAACTGCGTCGAATGCGGTCCCAGGGTGACGTCCATCGTTGTCATTGTCTTCAGAATTTCTGAATGCCCTTCGCTGAAGCTGCTCATTACCAGGAAAGTCGCAATCTCCGCAGTCTTCGCACCAGAATGCAAATGCTTGAGGGCTAACTTCACAACACACGCGTTCAAACTTTCTTTTGAATTTTGTGTGTTTCCTCCCAAGCACCGGTACAATAACTCGTCCTCCGGTACAATAACTCGTCCTCCAAAAGAAAAAAAATGGTGCGTGAAAAAGGCCGATTTCAGGCAAGTGCATAATTTGTTCAACCGCGGAAAACAAACATTTCCATTCCGTATTCGGAAAACCCGTTTCAGGGGTGGATTCTAAACACTTTTATGGATCCAAAAATGCAATTAAAAAAACGATTTTTTGAACCAAAATATAGTAAACCTCCCCTTAAGTAGGTTCTATTACTCTTCTACGCACCCCAGCAAAGTGCGTAGCTTCTGCGACGTATCGTTATCGCATTGCGTATCGCAAGAGTTACCGACGCGAATAGCTGTTTCGATAGAAGGTTTACGATATTGTCTTTCCAGTCGCTACCAATCTCAGCTTTCAAAACCGGGAGCAAAGACTGTCTCCACTGAACACATGAAGAAATCTAAGCTGTTTCAGAGTGAATTACAAACAACATATATGTGGTATGTAGCTCCGTGTGTCATGTCTGCTTTTTTTTATGGATAACAGACATGCTGAATACACTCTCGTCAGCTAAGTATGGTTGATTAAGTTGGCTGCGCCGAAAAAGCCGTCAGCACTTATAGAGACCATTCGAAAGAATTACATTCGTCAGCTATCGCGCCGTGACTCTTCTTAGAGTCCTAATTTCCATTTTGTATGTTAAGTTCCCTACTTGCAGCTCATGATTACTAATGGCATTTTAGTGAAGCTGTTGTGATAATTGGAAATTTGTGATAAACTGTGTGATGTTACTGATAGGTCATACAAATTTTTGTAAAGAAAAAGGAGATCATTCTAAAAATTTGTAAAAGGAAGTACGTAGGCTATTTATTGGAGAAACATAACAGCGACAGTATAATCACAGAAGCTACCAGAGAATGGTTAATATAAAAGAAAAAGTGAAGTTTTACGATCATGTTTTGTTATTTTTATCTCGAAGATGGTCTCTTGCTTTCTTTTGAAAGGTATAGGTTCAAATGGTTCAAATGGCTCTGAGCACTATGGGACGTAACATCTCAGGTCATCAGTCCCCTAGAACTTATAACTACTTAAACCTAACTAACTTACAGACATCACACACATCCATGCCCGAGGCAGGATTCGAACCTGCGACCGTAGAGGTCGCGCGGTTCCAGACTGAAGCGCCTAGAACCGCTCGGCTACAGCGGCCGGCGAAAGGTATGGGTTGTGCAATCGTCTTAATTTGTAGGAGACAACGAAGCAGCATTTTATGTAACCCACACGCAAATATACACTATAAAGCATACAAATTATTGTGGGTTTATTTATCACCAAATACTTCATCTTGTCAATTCTACGCCAAGAACAGTTAACAGTACTGATATCCGGTTCGCATCCATTATGGATAACACGACAGTAGCAACTGAATGTAGTGGCGACATAACAAACCACACAACGAAACGTAAGAAGCCAAAAGCTAATGGTAGACCTTCGTAATATTTACAAACACTGGACTATGTGAGAGCGACAACAAATCGATGTACAGAGATATTCAAGATAGGCGACTAACCATCGCCTCGTGATTTTACGTAAAAAATGAACATTTATATTATTAGCAGTAACATAATTTACTTATATACAAACGAATGTGTTTTCCTTGTAGACGTTCAAAAATGGTTCAAATGGCTCTGAGCACTATAGGATTTAACTTCTAAGGTCATCAGTCCCCTAGAACTGAGAACTACTTAAACCTAACTAACATAAAGACATCACACACATCCATGCTCGAGGCAGGATTCGAACCTGCGACCGTAGCGGTCACGCGGTTCCAGACTGTAGCGCCTAGAACCGCTCGGCCACCCCGGCCGGCTGTGTAGACGTCATTGCTATTAGATTAATACATTATAATTTGGATTGGAACACGGATTTCCTGTTTTTAGCTTACGAGTGCTTTAACAATTTTTTAAAATCTATAACGTCTTTGTTACAAAAATACCAGTAATAATAATGTTTACAGAAACGCTTGTAAATACGATATTCCCTTTCCTAATTAAAGACTTCTCCTGGTCCCACTAAAGCTTTGATCAATGTAAAAATTTCATGTTTTATATCATTTAAATTCTGATTTATAAAAGGTTTTACCTCTTTCTTGAACAAAGAAAAGAAAAGTTAAAACGCAAAGAAAACGGAAAAGTACTTTCCTAACAAATGATTTGCTCCTTACACTGTTTCTGACATTTGAATTTTTAAGTTTTCCTCGCATTTTCAAATTACATTTTTCTCCGGATTGTCTTTACTAGCCCCTCATCACTGAAGGCTCACATACAAGGGTGAATGAACGAACGCGCTTTGACAACTTACTACGTACTTATATGACGTCTCATAAACGAGTAAAAATCTCCACAGCAAGGAAAATGTTCAGCCCTAACCCTAAAAGAAGAAATCAAAGAGAGTAGCCCTACCCATGGACACACTAAAACAGCAGCCCGCTTCGGCGCACATTAGAAATTCCATCTCGTCGGAGACCGTTCAAATATAAGCAGCTTTCTAGCCATTTCCGATCCCGCGAGCAGCACCAGTTTGTAATAACACCCTCCCTGCACTCGGCTCAAGGCACCTCGAGATTCAGCGTTTCATTTTCAGCGAAAGCTCACCGCGAACCAAAAGCTCGGTAGCAACAACGAACGCATTAACTCCCAGAGCGCGCTACGAATAAAATGTCGAAATTACGCAAATTCTTATTGGTCTTTTTAAAGTGATCACGGTTTTGACTGGAGACAACAAGCAGCTTTCTACTACACCCAAGATCATATTGTTCTTCAATATATAGATTGTCGGAAGACGAAAATCATGGCGAAGAATCACAGGCTTATGGAACAAAGATTCTGCACCAATAGCATCCCTGTTCCTTATTGCCGTTCCTTCTGTAAAAAATTAAATAATGGTAACTGCTACACAGTGTGTTCGGGAAGTCGTTATGCTCTAGGCTACGGATGTGGATAACGTTACAAATTCGAAACTAAGTTGGCATAACGCAAGTTGGCAAAACTATTTCTTCTCTTGTGTAACATTTTACTGGTTGGGGCAGGTAATGAAGGCTATTGAATGTGACGTGTAGTGTTTAGAAGTTTAACCTGTTTTACAATTATGGTGCTGTCAAGCGAGGAACGGATTTTTCTTGGTGAACGTGTATTTTGAAAAACCGATAACTACACAGATTTAGGCACTGCTGAAAACTTCTCGGAAACAGCTGTACCTCGTCATAATATTGTTCGTCAATTTACTGAGAGATTTCGAGAGACAGTCTCAGTGTTAGACACTGAACAAACCGGAAGGCTACCTAAACAAGGGGTGACCAACTCGCAGCCCAAAGCAAGTAAGAATGCGGCCCAAGAAGTGAGCGTCTACCAAACTCCTGTAGCACGATGTGATTATTCTCTCATTGTTTCATCCCGTTCATAACACTGCCTCCCGCGCTATACTTGAATTTCATAGTGTCATTATTATAAACGGCTAGCCCGTCATACGCGGTGGTCTGACGCGCGTAGTCGCCGGGCGGTTTGAGGCGCCATGTCACGGACTGCGCGGCCCCACCCGCCGGAGGTTCGAGCCCTCCCTTGGGCATGGATGTGTGTGTTGTTTTTAGCATAAGTTAGTTCAAGCAGTGTGTAAGTGTAGGGACCAATGGCCTCAGCAGTTTGGTCCCTTAGGAATTCACACACACACACACACACACATGTGGTGGTCTATTATCTAACAGCTACTTCAGTTGCAACTGCGAAAGTAAGGATTTAGAGACGTATAATGAATTTAATTTATGGAACTACAAGGAAATTCTGTGATATTTCTGAGCAGTTGGGATGAAGAAGCTTTCTCACCATACATCTGATTATTATTATTCTCGTGTCAGAAACATATATAAAAAACAGTGTATACAATTATTGACAGATCAACATAGTTTATATAATCTTTGACCAGAGCACTTTCCGGTGCTTGGTGAAGGTCATCTTCTGTGCGGGTGTCTGGACACGGTCCACACTGAAGCATATTTTGTGTAGCCTGTTCTCATCATGACCAGAGGGTAAAGATTCTGAAAATCATTTCCAACCAGGAGGATATCTCAGCCCTCCATAGTGGCACCTTGGCTTCTTCATCAGTTGTTGTTAGTTTCTCCAATGTTCTGAGGAAACATTTCTTGACCTTAGTAGTTGTGGGTAGGGTTCTTCCCCATGCATGGGATGCAATTTTTTCCTGCTCCAGTTTCGTTCTTTCCCATTATGCTACTATTTCTCTTCGGACAGGAGGTGCTGCAATTCCTGCAAAGTGGTAGAGCCACTCGACTAAAGCTGACTTCAAGCTGCCTGTCTACTTCTGCATGTACCGTTTAGGGCAATATCCACCTGTCTGGCATTTGTTGACTTACACCACACAGGACAAACATACTCTGCAGCGTGGCAGCACAATGCCATTGCAGAAGTTCGTATGGTTTCAGCTTGGCTGCCCCACTGTGATCCTGCCAGCTTTCTCAGTAGGCTGTTCCTGGTGGAGACTTTTGATTTGAACTTCATGCAGTGTTTTTTGAACGTTAGAGATCTGTCGAGTGTTATTCATAGGTATTTTGGAGTCTCACAGTGTTCCAATTTAATCCCTGAGCATTCCCTCTCTAACTTGTGGGTGGTTTCCCTATTTCTCAGATGGAAAGCACACGATTTAGTTTAAGCTGTTTTATTCAGTAAAATTTCGACAGATCTTCAAGAGCACTCTTTGGGTGATTTCTGTTGAATCAAACTTTTTGCTTTGGGTTGCCAAAGCGACGTCATCATCACACAAGAAACTCCTCCAGTTAGGGGCTCCGAAAAAAATGGTTCAAATGGCTCTAAGCACTATGGGACTTAGCATCTGAGGTCATCAGTCCCCTAGACTTAGACCTACTTAAACCTAACTAACCTAAGGACATCACACACATCCATGCCCGAGGCAGGATTCGAACCTGCGACCGTAGCAGCAGCACGGTTCCAGACTGAAGCGCCTAGAACCGCTCGGCCACACCGGCCGACTCGATGGGACAGTACTGAGCGGAGCGTTAACAGTGAAACACGAAGACAGCATAACCTGCAAGTGCAATCTGTATTATAAGAATTCTGTAAATCATTAGGAGGCTTCAATTTACCTGTGGGACACTGGTACACGACAATATCACCACTCGGTCACAGCGGCCGGCGTTGGGGCTACAGGGTGGTCGTTAGTGTATATATTGAACAGAACTGGAGCCAACACACTTCACTGGAGAAGCCAATTTTTCTGTAGGCTCAACAGGCTGCGTTGTCCTTGGCGAAGAATCTTCGATTCTGCAGAAGATTGGCGACGAGCCTAATGAAGCTGAAATCCTTGGTTAGGTTATAGACCTTGTTTAGTAGTAACTGGTGGTTGACAGTGTCGTACGCTGCTGTCAATTCCAGAATACCACTTCTGTCACGTTACGGGCTTGAAAGCCATCTTCTGTGAACATCCAAAAACGTAGTCCCAATCACTATAAGTTAGTAGAAGTTAAAAACCTCAATGTGGGTAGCAATTACTCTCAATTTTTGCTATCTAACGCATCCTTAATTTTGTTATAACCGGTTTAATTTGGTATCATATTCATTGCTACAAATAAAAACCAAGTTTAAACATGTACGTCTCCATAACACACTTTCACGAATTTTTTTTACTTTCGTGCGGAAATGACCGATACAAAGAAATGATCTTTAATTCAGTTCAGTTTCCTCATTCGACGGCTCACAGACCTCACATCGGACTGAACCAACGATAGTTCAAAATGGTTCAAATGGCTCTGAGCACCATGGGACTTAACATCTGAGGTCATCAGTCCCCTAGACTTAGAATTACTTAAACCTAACTAACCTAAGGATACCACACATATCCATGCCCGAGGCAGGATTCGAACCTGCGACCGTAGCAGCCGCGTGGTTCCGGACTGAAGCGCCTAGAACCGCTCGGCCACAGCGGCCGGCTTTAAAAAGGTCTCTTCGAGGTAGAATCCTACGTATCAATACAATGTTTCAATAAAATTGAGGCAAGCAGAAATAAATGCTAACAATTTTTTTTTTCAATGCAGCACTTTGCCCAAACATAATCCTGGAAACAGGATGAAATACGCAGTCATACTTTTCGACAGTCGTTTTCAGGATTTTCGAAACGATAATTAAATTTTTTAATTTATGTGGTATCTTTTACAAACCATACATATAAGTTACCAGAATATTTTCAGATGGAACGCAGAGAGTTACAGTCTGACATCCAATTGAAAGAATAGTTTGGTCATGTATTATTGTTGAAAGTACGTACGTTTGTGAACACCTGTTTTCAAAGATAAAGCACACAAAGGATAAAAATCGAACCAAAATCTGAGATGAGCAACCTGAGATTTACAGCCACTTCGATCGAATCTGATATTGATACATTAGTTTCCCACATTCAAACTCAAATCTCAATTATTTGTATGATTTGTATTTACTTATACACAAAATTATTAATGGAACCTTATGTATAAAATGTCAAATTAATTCCATCTCTCTCCCTCCCTCTCTCTCTCTTTTCCCCTGCCCAAAAATACTCGTCTTCTACCAACGTAGCCAAGTACGTACAAGAAGAGAAATTCTTGGATGTCTGTAACTCGATGCAGCAGAGCCCAGCAAACTCATTACGCAAGATGGTAGAAGAAAAAAATATTGGCCTTGAAGTATGCATGAAGCGGTTAGGCAGACATCGAAATTGTTCCTGTATAACACGAGACCAGTGCATGTAATTTAAGATGCGGATCGTGAAAAGCTTATCTGTTACTGCAAATGCATTTATACTTTTATCGAGAGGACTATATTTAAAATTTCTCCCCCTCAGTTTGCTAGAGTCACAGTTCGATAGGATTTTGTGCACTCGTACTACCAGAGTCAAATAACGTCCATTCGGATCGTCTCTGCATTCTGTAAAATCGGTATTACTTTTACGATAACTCAGCTTTAGTTCTTAATAACATCCGCCTCCCGTCCTCCTTCATTAATGATGAGACGACTTGTGTGACATGCCTTGGCAGACCTGAGGACTGAACTGCCGTGGACAGTATTACGGGTGACATGCGGGCAGCTGTACTCACCGTATCAGCGAAGGGTCCCGGCTCCTTCATTCCATTTCTCGAAGGCTGGACACCTTCTGCAACAAAACAAACAACAGACTCAGTATCGGAGGCGTCGTCAGGCAGCTATGCGACATAGTAATGCAAGCAGCTGGCACATGTCTTACAGGTTGACCTACTCAAGGTGTAGCATAATTACTAGCGAAAACTGTACGATGACAGAAGCAAAAACAATCCGGTCAACATGGGTCATTCTGTGGAGCCGTTTGCGAGATAACTGGGAATGTGTGGTTACGGTCCACTTCTGTAGTTCAGTAGCCCACTTCTGTAGTCCAGCGACGACATAACCACTCGAGAACTGCTTCGACCAAACTCAGATTTCTATTGGCAAAAAACACCACTACCAGATGAATGAGTGGACACACAGCAGAATACGAACAGAAAACAGACAAGCGAATACCAATGACTCCCTTGCTTGTATCCTGTACGAATTTGGAAGTCCCCAGAAGACCCAAACGACGACAAGACCATTGAGAATACGCTCATAAGACTCATACTAAATATGCCTTACACACCTGATAGTCGCAGATAACGCACATACGTAACAGGTAGAGAAGCCGAATAACTGATACACACGAGAAACATTACACGGCGCGACATCCAACCTGCAATACTTAGACAGTGAACACAATATTTTCTAATTCCCTTGAGAAGATAATCTTTTCTTTTCAAACGAAACTATGTAATTTACAAATAGCATATTGCGCTTTCCGGAGTACAAAATTCCACAACGATAGTGAAGCCAGAATTCATTCGTTGATACGAAACGAAATTTTAACTTCTAGAAGAGTATATGTTACTCAAGAACAGAATTTCTTCTTTTTTTTACGACAAGTTTACATTATAAATACAACGCAACGGTAAAGGAATGAAGCTAGGCGAAGAAGCAAAGGAGGTTAAAGAATGGAAGGGATGTAGAAGGAGACGGTAGAATTTTTTTCTTTCTACACACTACCTACATCTCTTCTGCGCCTTTGTTTGGTTCCAAGTTGCCGATTTCCCTCCTTTCCTCGTCAGTTCGTAAAATTTCGTCACGTCTAGATTACATTGAACCAGTTCCTTTCTGGAACGGCTGATTACACCGCTCCCGCTTCTGAAACATACAGATTGACTATTTATTCTTGCGACGTTCTGTTTTACACAAAATATCACCACAGTTCACCACATATTGTATCATTACGGAATGTGCTTATATTAGGTTTCATTTGATTCTCGTTTCTTCGTCAGTCGCCCCACCAAAGCGTAAGTCCGAAATCAGACACTGTTGTTCTATTTCGGCACGTGGGTATTCGTGTGTATCCGAAACAGTTCTCTGTCTGGATCGCAGGTGAAATTTCTATAGCAGAATGCTGGCCCAGTTTCTTGAGGGGCTCGCTCAACCCGAGTTGTTGCATCACGTAAAATGTTACTGCAGTACAGACAAAAGAATGACTGCTTTGTAAAAAACCGTGGCTCACTCCCGACGAGTTTTGCGATAGTAGTGTTGTCTTTTACTTTTTTTTATGTATGGGCCTAATATGTTCTCCTGTTATTCACGATATTACGGTACGCACATCAAAAATCGCTGCACAAGCCATTAATTTTTCGTAGAAATCCATTACACCGCGTCCATCCCGGTTCAATGGCCGCAATACATGCCACGGACATCGCCATCTAATTACCGCTGAATGCGTCATCATCGATCGAGAGTTAATTACATCCACATCAATCAGCTTTCACCACTTAATAGCCTCTCGGTGTTATGACAGCAGACAATTTAAGATTCAAATGAAGGCGGTAACTGCTTTCTGTCCGAACCATGAACCCTTTCTGGAATTCACACCAGTTCTCATCGCTGTAGGACCTGTACTGTCACCAATGAGTACGTGTGTGCTGTCCAACATTTTAGTGCCATCATTTTTCGTGTCCGCGTTACAATGGAAAAACACCGACGACATCTTAGTATAGTGTGGACAAAATGCAGTGTGTCCATAAAGCCCTTCATCACTTCAAAAAATCATAACTTGGAAACTATGAGAGACAGAAAATTTTGATTTGCTATAAAATGTTTAGCAGCTCTCAATGTTTACCCTTTGTTGCAGATTTGACAAGCAGTGCGTCGAAACGGCGACAACACCACGAGAAGGCGCAACTGTCGTCTTGTATGCAAATCCGTAGCTCGTGGTCTAGTGGTTAGCGTTGCTACCTCTGGATCACGGGGTCCCGGGTTCGATTCCCGGCCGGGTTGGGGATTTTCTCTGCCCAGGGACTGGGTGTTCGTGTTGTCATCATCATCATTCGTGAAAGTGGCTAGATTGGACTATGTAAAAAGAAACTGGACTGTGTAAAAATTGGGACTTAATACGGTCGCTGACGACCGCACAGTTGAGCGACCCCCCCCCCCCACCCTCCCATTCAATCAATAAGAAACAAATCATCATCATCTGGTATGCAGAATCGAAATTGGTGATAACGGTCCTGCGGGACGTGCAGGATGCGCTGAATGACACATTTCCTGAGAGGTGGGTGGGTAGCGATGGTGCCATCGCAGCGCCCCGTGCTCTCCCGATCTCGTGCCACTAAACTTTTTTTTTTTCTGGGGATCGCACATACATAACACCAACCAATGCCACTGCTACCCTTCGTGCACAAAACAATGAAGCAATCATAACTGTTCATAGAACAACGCCCCATAGACATTTGTGAATGTGGAGCAATGGACAGCCCCGGACCACATCGCCTGGGAGTGTGCCATTAGATGTTACAGACCAGGACAGGAACGTCTTCGGTAATACAACGGTCTATAACATAATAAGAATTGAGGTACTGTAGCACAAGCTGAAGTCGCTGACAGCCAAAATATCAGCTTACAAACTGAAAGCCTACATGGCCGAGAGACCAACAAGAAGAGGCCGTACACCATGACAACGAGACGCATCACGGCTAAACATCCACCTTCAACGACCTTCCGAAAGCAGCGAGAAGATGAGCGTCGGGAAGGACTTCCTGAGACCCTGACAGCCGTCCCCCACTCTCTTCACATTCGGTGGCGTGGCAGCACAGACCCTGTGAATCCCGAGTTGTGCCTCGACGCTTCAACCGCTAACTTTCCTGGCAAATGAGGAAATCTAGCCTGGTTCTGAGACAAAGTACAGTAGTGTGGTAAAGAGTAGTGCTGTGTAGTGTAGTGGTGTATGGTAGTTGTGGTGTCACCGCCAGACACCACACTTACTAGGTGGTAGCCTTTAAATCGGCCGCGGTCCGTTAGTATACGCCGGACTCGCGTGTCGCCACTGTCAGTGATTGCAGACCGAGCGCCGCCACACGGCAGGTCTAGTCTAGAGAGATTCCCTAGCACTCGCCCAAATTGTACAGCCGACTTTTCTAGCGATGGTTCACTGTCTACATACGCTCTCATTTGCAGAGACGACAGTTTAGCATAGCCTTCAGCTACGTCATTTGCTACGACCTAGCAAGGCGCCATATTCAGTTACTATTCTGAGCAGATAATATTGTGAATCATGTACCGTCAAGGGCGACGTTCATCATTAATGGATTAAAGTTAAGTATCAAACTAATTACGTCCTCTTTCTGAATTCTAATTCCTTGTCATGTTCCAGACCTCACGTCAGTATAGTCCTTCCCTCCTCACGCCAGCCTGCGTGAGCTAAAACGCGTGCATTTCGGCCTCCACTAGTAACACGGTGTTGGCTCCTGCCAATACAACAGTAGTGTATCTCATAATTACAAAATTAAAAAAAAATTGTGATGCAGCATAGCACAGTAGACCAATAGCACTTGCCTTCTGCATCCTATATGGACAGGTATCTGTGCACCAGATGGTCAAAGGGTAATATGTACACTTTTTTAAATTATTATTTTTAAGTATATTTCAGCTTCCAATAACAGAATGAATCGGATCCTTCTTTTCATTTTTAAAATGTGGAGCTGTTGATTCTTTCTAATAGCTCATTTCACATATCTGGCCTTGTGAACAATACGAGTGCTTGTCCTCGGAGTCTTTCGGGGCGGGACGTTTGAATAAAATCTTCTGTTTTCAAGCCGCATCAATTCAAATAAAATTCTCAAGCTTTCCATGCCTAGCTCCACCATAACCGTCAAGGTAAAACTGCCACGGCTGGCACTATTTCCTGCTTATATACCAACGGTTTCGGCCGCTGTCACCGGGTAGCTCATAGCAGCTCCGGCCTGCCGCGTGACCAAATGACTCCAGACGGCGCGAGAGCCAGCGCCACATTTGAAACTGCCGCTCCCGCCTCCCTCCGCATTAATCATCCGTCGTTGCTTCCTTTTGACATCCAAAGCCCGCCCTCACGCTCTACTCAGTGTGTAGCCCTAGTCTCTGTTGAAATCGCTGCTGTTAATTCTAATCTCAGCCGCCTCTTTTATAACGGAGTCCCAGTATGTTGACGCACGAGCCAAGATTCTTCTGTTCTCAAACTATATTTTGTGACCGTTTTCGAGGTAATGCGCAAGTACGGCCAACTTTTCGAGCTCCCTATGCTTAACATGCACAACGCTCTGCAACCGTGCGAACTGCCTGGCCTGTACATATGCTGCCGCATTCGCAGGGGACACCATACACACAGGGCATACCAAGAGCTGAGTCGTCTTTAACAGGGTGCAACGTATCTCGTATCTTGGGGACGGGCCAGAACACTGGTCTCAATCCATCTCTCTGCACTATAGGTCCTTTTTTTTAAAAAAAAGAAAAAAAAACAAAACAATCTTATGGGACTTAACTGCTAAGGTCATCAGTCCCTAAGCTTACACACTACTTAACCTACATTATCCTAAGGACAAACACACACACACCCATGCCCGAGGGAGGACTCGAACCTCCGCCGGGACCAGCCGCATAGTCCATGACTGCCATGACTGCAGCGCCCTAGACCGCTCGGCTAATCCCGCGCGGCACTACAGGTCCTAACTTCCTGCCCGTTGCCCCACAGTATGGAAGGAAAGCCACCGGCTTGGCTTCTTCTGCCGATTCACAAAGGCGTCCTTCTTCGGTGACACCTGAAAGCGTTTGCAGTTTATCTTTTGTTGCAGCCATTGTCCCTGAACACGTGCCTCGTGTGCTGTAATTCAGACTGTAGGTGGCCGTGGTCAGAAATAACTTTGTATATTAACGTGTTCAGGACCGCATTCTTGTGTACAGAGTGGTGGAAACTACCGGCACTCGATTATCGGTCAGTGTGCGTCGGCTTCCTGTACACTGAATGATCAAGCCGGCCACCTGCCTTACGAACTAAAACATCTGACAACGGTAGCTTGCACTCCTTCTCCATCTCGATGGAAAATTTGGTGCTAGGATGGATACCGTTCAGGTGATCCACGATCTGCTGCAGTGCATTTTCACCGTGATGCCATATCAGGAAGGTGTCACTGACGTACCTGCGGAAGCAAGGCGGACGCAACACCGCACAGTTCGGAGCCTGCTCCTCAAACCGCCCCATGAAGAAATTCGCGACTGCCGGAGACAGTGGCGAGCCCATTGCTGTGGCATCCATTATTTCATAATATTCGCCGCGGTACACGAAGTACGTTGTCGTTAGAATACGACGGAACAGCTTGACGATTCTAGGTGGAAACTGTCGCGCCAAAGGATTCAGCGTGTTTTGTACTGGTACCCTCGTAAAAAGTGGCACCACGTCCACACTAACCGTTAGGTCGTTTCGACCTGTTTTCATTTTCTTGGGCGTTTCAACAAATGTCTGCAAGTTTATAACACGGTGCTCACGATGATCCAGTTTTAGCGCTAATAACCCCGCAATTCAGTCTGTAGGTGGCCGAGCTGATCGCACTAACAATGGGCCTAAGAGGAACATTTTCCTTGTGTATCTTCGGCAGATTTTATCCAGTCATGCCGCCGCGGAAGATTCCGAGGACACACGCAAACAGAACGCCTACACGACTGAATGCTGCCCCTAAGCTCGAGTATTTATACGCTTATACATACGATTCTGACCTAATCCTACTGGATTACGACGTGCCCTGTCACCTTTTGCTAGTTCGCTCTGCCCCGAGCACAGGTTGCTAGGCCCGGTTACATTTGCAACGTGCTAGTTTCTCGCTAGGCCGCATGTGCCCGAGTTACGAAATATTACTTCGCTCCTGGTCACACTGTGTTAGTTGTTTCACGTGGTCGACCGCTGACCAGTGTTGCAAACCCCCGTCTGCCCAGAGTAATGTCAACAATACTGTCCAGTGGCTGACTTGTTAGCACGACCGGGCCGCCCACTACCGCCTGGTCGCGGTAGAAATAAGACTTTAAAAACTCACAATTCGCGCGCCGAACTTTTGCGGGTGCAGAAATACTCAGACAACATCCGTGAGAAAACTTGCGAAATTTTGTCGTTGGTAATCCGTTTCACCCCTGCGTCGACACGAACTCAGTTTAGCATGCTATTGAAAGGTAGATGTGCTTGGAACACACCTCACACACCGGGTGTCCTCAAGAGGGCCACCTCCAATAGCAGGATAGGCTTGAGAAGCACGTAATTTAAGTCTCTTTTAGTTTGCTTTTAAACCTTGAAGTTACCTCGTCTACATCATTTTGTGATTCGTTTTAATCTTTTCATGGTTTTACTAGACGGTAAAAAGTTAGCTAAAAAACCAAGACGGCTGCCACAACTGCCGCCAAAATTGTTTACACACAGTATTTGGACAAATCCCTACATGGGGTGTGCACTCTTCGCCTTTATGACAGCTTGAACTTTGCACAATACATTTTCAATTGTGTCTATGAATATCAGCACATTGTTGCTCAAGAGCCGAAACTAGACAAGGCAGTGACGCTGAACGCTAAGACCTTGGGCGAAAATCATCCCAAAGATGTTCCAATGGTTTCAGGTCCGGACTGTAAGCAGGCTAGTCCATTTCAGGAACGTTAATGTCGACAATCCATAGCCTCACAGAAGTTGCTTTATGACAGGATGCATTTCCTTGCTGATACAAATAACCATCGTCCCCGAATCGTTCACTACTGTTCGCAGTATAGAGTGTTCTGAACTGTTACAGATCTTTCCACATTTAGCGTTTTCCTAAACGCAGATAAGGGCCCACGCCTTAACCACATCACTCAAATACGGTAACGCTGCCTTCTCCGCCCTTCAGTATTGACACTGCATACGGTGGCAGCTAACGTTCTCCCTCGATTTACCAAACTCTAAAGCTTTCCACAGAACTGCCACACGGTACAGCATGATTCATCACTCCAAATACCTCGTTTCCAGTCATCCACTGCCCAGTGGCGTCGCTCTTTACATAACCTCAAGCGTTGCTTAGGAACGACTACACAAATACCTTAAAGCGCCAAAGAAAATGGTATAGACATGCGTATTTAAATACGGATATATTTTACAGGCAGAATACGACGCTGCGGTCGGCAGCGCCTATATGGCAAGTGTCTGGCGAAGCTGTTACATCGGTTACTGGTGCTACACTGGCAGGTTTTCAAGATTACGTCGTGTTATAGTCGGCGCACGAGCGATGGGGCACAGCATCTCCGAGGAAGCGATGAAGTGGGAATTTTCCCGTACGTCCATTTTGTTGTGGTTGGCAGGAGAGCCAACACCGTGTTACTAGAGGATGCCGAAAGGCACGCGTTTTAGCTCACGCAGGCTGGCGTGAGGTCTGGAACAGGACAAGGAAATTAGAATTTAGAAAAAAAACGGACGTAGCTGGTGGAATACTTAACTTTAATCCATTCATGGTGAACGTCGCTCTTGACTGTACATGATTCAGTATCAATAGTAACTGGTAATGGCGCCTTGCTAGGTCGTAGAAAATGACGTAGCTGAAGGCTACGCTAATTATCGTCTCGGCAAATAGCGTATTTTGTCAGTGAATCATCGCTAGCAAAGTCGGTTGTACAACTGGGGCGAGTGCTAGGAAGTCTCTCTAGACCTGCCGTGTGGCGACGCTCGGTCTGCAATCACTGATAGTGGCCACACGTGGGTCCGACGTATACCAACGGACCACGGCCGATTTAAAGGCTACCACCTAGCAAGTGTGGTGTCTGACGGTGACACCACACATTTCACGAGTGTACCGTGAATATCAGGAATCCGGTAAAACATCTAGTCTCCGACGTCGCTGCGGCTGGAAAAAGATTCTGCAAGAACGTGACCAATCACGACTGAAGAGAATCGTTCAACGTGAAGTGCAACCCTTCCGCAAATTGCTGCAGATTTCAATGCTGGGCTATCAACATGTGTCAGCGTGCGAACCATTCAACGAAACGTCTTGGATATGGGTTTTCGGAGCCGAAGGCCCACACGTGTACCCGTCAACTCCGACATAGGACTGCTGACGGCTGGAAACATGTTGCCTGGTCGGACGAGTCTCGTTTCAAATTGTATCCGGCGGATGGACGTATACGGGTATGGAGACAGCGTCATGAATCCGTGAACTCTGCATGTCAGCAGGGGGACTGTTCAAGCTGGTGGATGGTGGAGGCTCTGTAATGCTGTGGGGCGTGTGCAGTTGGTGTCATATAGGATCCCTGATACGCCCAGATACGAATCTGACATGTGACAGCATCCTGTCTGATCACCTGCATACATTCATGTCCACTGTGCATTCCAACGGACTTGGGCAATTTCAGCAGGACAATGCGACACCCAAAACGTCCAGAATTGCTATACAGTGGCAATTGCTACAGAGTGGCTCCAGGAACACTTTTCTGAGTTTAAACACTTCCGCTGGCCACCAAACTCCCCAGACATGAACATTAATGAGCATCTCTGGGATGCCTTGCAACGTGTTGTTTAGAAGAGATCTCCACTCCCTTGTGCTCTTACGTACTTATGGACAACCATGCATGATTCAAGGTTTCAGTTCCCTCCAGTACTACGACAGACATTATCCGAGTCTATGCCAGTCGTGTTGCGGCACTTCTGCGCGCTCGCGGGGATCCCACACGATATTAAGCAGGTGTACCAGTTTCTTTGGCTCTTCAGTGTACGTGGCTTACGAGGAAGTCCTCGACCATTGTGCCCCATACTTATTAAATCCATGCGCACAGCCTTAGCGCTAGCTGGACTGCCCGTAGCAATTTGGATCTCACAAGTTATTCTTTCTGCCGATCTCAAGTAATCTTTTACAACCACCATCCGCCATGCTCGCTGCTTCTTGTCCGTCACAATATGAAGTATGGTACGTCTTGGTTTCTCTGTCGTTCTCCCTTCCCGTTTCCACCTCACAATCACATCACCAACCGTCGACTTTGACAGTTCTAGAATGGGTGAAATGACCGTGAAGAATCTGTAACTCAGATGACATCTAGTGACCACTCCATATTCGAAGTGACTGAGCTCTCCTAACAAACCCATTTGCTGATACTCCTTCTCTACTGGCAACACAATTCTCCCCTCCTGCTCTTATACTGGAGGGTCCGCCTATCGTGACGTCTAATGGCCAATTTCTCATTACACAGCGGTGTCCGGTTATTTTCCATCAGACTGTGTAGATCAAGAACCGCAGAGCACTTATAACGAGCCGGCGGGAGTGGCCGAGCGGTTCTAGGCGCTACAGTCTGGATCCGCGCGACCGCTACGGTCGCAGGTTCGAATCCTGCCTCGGGCATGGATGTGTGTGATGTCCTTAGATTAGTTAGGTTTAAGTAGTTCTAAGTTCTTGGGGTGTGACGACCTCGGAAGTTAAGTCCCATAGTGCTCAGAGCCATTAGAACCACTTACAACTTATAACGCTTTCTCAAGAAATCCGAGACGTAGCTGCGTATTACTATCAACTGTTATGTTTCTGACAGAAAGACTCAAATCCAGTCGCTCACCTGAAACGATACTCCACAGCCCCTTCTGAGAATCAGCGTCAAAAGTCTTCTAGAAATCCAGAAATATGGAATGAACTCGACGTCCCCTGTCGAAAGCACTCATTATTCCGTGTGTTACAAATTAAGTGAAACTTTTTCCACGCAGCGTGTTGGGCAAGAGATAAACAGCAGCTGTATATGACATTTAGAAGCTTCTATCAGCAATATGATAATAGTCTAACCTTACATTTCATTTTATTAATTATGAATGTTACGAAACTGCTTTTCTAGACCCATCTGTCCGATAACTCACCATAAAACAGAACGATGCGTGTATGTTACCTTAGATGCATCCCAGGAAGACTCATCCGAAGACGAGCAATAGCTTTCGTCAATTACAGATTATGTTTTCAATAGAAATCTTCCAACTAAAATATTACGTTTCACGTGACTGGAGAGCAGAATATTTTTACTGTCCCATCCTTTTACTCCACTTATTTGAATAAATATGAATGCACAATTAATGATATTTATTACGAAGGATATTAAACCAAACGTTTAATTAAAAATCTTGAAATTTTAATAATTTAAAATTTGTTGACTTTAATAAATTTATATTAAAAGCTATTTCCAGCTTACATATATGAAAAACACCGATTTAACACAGCTGCCGATAGGATTTAAAACAACAAAAATCTGAATGGACAGGGTCACTGAGGTGTCTCTTTGGCGTCCTGTTCAGCGGAGGAAACTGCCTGGATATGAATACATACATTAAATGTATTGGGTTTACCGACCCACTTGACAGCAATGTCTATTTCAAGCTGCATGCATTTCGCCTCTACTTAGAAAAGTGCAAAACAGCAATCAGCTAAAAAGAGGACGGAAATACTCGTGTGTTCCGAGGAATTTGAAGACGTGAATATTAAAATTACAGGAAATAAAATAAAACAAGCAGTATTATATAAATAGTTGGAGACGAAAGAAGCAAGAAGGACTAACCCGTCGCGCCTTCAGTTACATCTACGTCTACATCTACATAGCTACTCTGCAAATCACATTTAAGCGCCTGGCAGAGGGTTCATCGAACCACCTTCATAATAATCCTCTATTATTTCAATCTTGTACAGCGAACACTTATTTCCCTTCTTTTATTATGATGATCGTTATCTCTACGTAGGTCTGCGTCAGCAAAATATTTTCGCATGCGGAGGAGAAAATTGGAGATTGAAATTTCGTGAGAACATTCCGCAGCCACGAAAAACGACTTCGTCTTAATTACACTATGTGATCAAAAGTATCCGGACAAACCCAAAAACATACGTGTTTCATATTATGTGCATTGTGCTGCCACCTACTGCCAGGTAGTCCATATAAGCGACCTCAGTAGCCATTAGACATCGTGAGAGAGCAGAATGGGGCGCTCTGCGGAACTGACGGACGTCGAGCGTGGTCGGGTGATTGGGTGTCGCTTGTGTCATGCGTCCGTATGCGAGATTTCCACTCTTCTAATCATCCCTAGATCCACTGTTTACGATGTGACAGTGAAGTGGAAACGTGAAGGGGCACGTACAGCACAAAACCGCACAGGCCGACCTCGTCTGTTGACTGAAAGAGGCCGCCGACAGTTGAAGAGGGTCGTAATGTGTAATAAGCAGATAACAATCCAGACCATCACACAGGAATTCCAAACTGCATCAGGATCCATAGCAAATACTATGAGAGTTAGGTGGGAGGTGAGAAAGCTTGGATTTCATGGTTGAGCGGCTGCTCATAACCCACACATCACGCCGGTAAATGCCAAACGACACCTCGCTTGGTGCGAGGAGCGTAAACATTGGACAACTGAACAATGGAAAAACGTTGTGTGGAGTGACGAATAACGGTAAACAATGTGGCGATCCGGTGGCAAGGTGTGGGTATGGCGAATGCCCGGTGAACGTCATCTACCAGCGGATGTAGTGCCAACAGTAAAATTCGGAGGCGGTGGTATTATGGTGTGGTCGTGATTTTCACAGAGGTGGATTGCACCCTTTGTTGTTTTCAGTGGCACTATCACAGCACATTCCTACTTTGAAGCACCTTCTTGCTTTCCATTACTGAAGTGCAATTCGGGGATGGCGATTACATCTTAAAACACGATCGAGCACCTTTACGTAAGGCATGGCCTGTGGTGGAATGGTTACAAGACAGCATCCCTCTAATGGACTGGCCTGCACAGAGTCCTGACCTGAATCCTACAGAACACCCTTGGGATGTTTTGGAACGGCGACTTCGTGCCAGGCTTCACCGACCGACGATACCTCTCCTCAGTGCAGCACTCCGCGAAGAATGGGCTGCCATTCCCCAAGAAATCTTCCAGCACCTCACTGAACGTATGGCTACGAGCGTGGAAGCTGTCATCAGTGGTGAAGGTGGGCCAATACGCCGTGGCGGAACTGGGGTTGTCAGCGTCCTCAGTGGTAGCCGCTGCTGTCCGTGAGAGGTTAAGCCTGGACGTGGCCCTGTCCTGTCCTGTGGCATCACGCAATATCTCCACCGCTCATGCTGCAGTTACAGGCGGCGTCATTTCTCGCGGGTGAGCCGTTTTAAGTTCCGTGCGTCGAAATGCCAAGCTGTTGGCAGTTATTTTTCTGTTGATAGCCGGCCACGTTGTGATTGCATTACTTTACTTTCTGGCTTAGCAGTGCTACGCACATTTAAATGTTTGTTGTCTCTTTAAAATGAGTTTAGCCGGCCGGAGTAGCCGAGCGGTTCTAGGCGTTAGTCTGGAACCGCGCGACCGCTACGGTCGCAGGTTCGAATCCTGCCGCGGGCATGGATGTGTGTGATGTCCTTAGGTTAGTTAGGTTTAAGATCCAGGGGACTGATGACCTCAGAAGTTAAGTCCCATAGTGCTCAGAGCCATTTGAACCTTTTTTTTTTATGAGTTTTCTACGGTCGTGCCAGACACGTTGGTGGGTTTGTGGGTCACCTACAACGCTACGAACCCGCAACGTCGCACCGCTATGCGGGTCATCGCTACGCCCCCAGCAGGCGCACCGGACGAAATCGGCCGGACTTCGGGTGGCCTGCAGGAAGTAGCCTAGTTCGGAGGGCGTGCACAAAAGCAGTTGAGGCCGCCACATATACGGCACTTTTGGTGCATCCACCGCGCCATTTTCCTCAGCTAATTCGAGCCCACATAGCTATAGCTACCTAGTAGTCATCAAAGCCACGAGCGTGTAACTCGCCCGGCGAGCAGCAGGTGGTTTTCGGTTTCCGCCAGCAGAAACAGAAGTTCTCCAACACCACGCACAGCCCGGACCCGACAACGGCCTTACCACCCGCGGCCACCGCGCATCGCGACTCGCTACTCCGGCGGTGGATTCTGAAGCTGGAGCTGCTTTTATTGCCCGTGAGATGGGCACATCTTAGAAGATAGTCGTTTTTGTTTTCAAGAGAACTTTTCAGAGGATAGTCTCGCCCAAGGAGTTATTTATGTCGTTTCTCAAGACCATCACGTTGCCAAAGAAGTCACTCCTCTATTTTCAAGAAGAATTTTTCTTATTTGTTTTGAACTGGAAACAGAGCACAGAACGGTTTTATTGTCATATAAAATCAGGACGATATGGAGATCGTTACCGAGACAATATGCAGAAAATCTCGTGAAAAGCATGCCAAAAAGGTGCCAAGCTATAATCCATAATGGCGGCGATTGGAGTAACTATTAGGTAATTGTGCAATTAGTAATAACATGGAGCGCTCGGCCACTTCGGCCAGCTACGTCTATGGTCACAAACGTTTTGTTAACGGATTACCGGTTTCGGTCTATAATGACTATCATCAGATCAGTTTTATAAAAACAAAGTCCTAATGTACTGTTGCCATAGTGGCATCGTCAAATATTTGACTACAATGGCTACAGTACATTAGGACTTTGTTTTTATAAAACAGATCTGATGATGGTCATTATAGACCGAAACCGGTGATCTGTTAACAAAAAGTTTGTGACCACAGACGTAAATTAAAGAAAACTTATTGTATATACGGGTCACTGATTTATTCGCGACAATGTCGCAGCTTGTGAGCCTACACTTTATTGTGGAAGTGATAGTATGTATATACTGAAGACTAATTCTCTATTCTCAGTTCTTTGATATACGCATATCGCTCCTTCAAAGTATATATTGGCTTTCCTTTAAGCTTCATCTTAATATATAATCTAATATACGACCAAAAATTTTAGATCGGATTTGCATCCGGAGACATTGCAGACCAACATATTGTGGAGCTGCGTTGTCTTGTTTCCACGCTGTACAGGTTGGTTCAAATGGCTCTGAGCACTATGGGCCTTAACTTCTGAGGTCATCAGTCCCCCACAACTACTTAAACCTAACTAACCTAAGGACATCACAAACACCCACGCCCGAGGCAGGATTCGAACCTGCGACCGTTGCGGTCGCGCGGTTCCAGACTGTAGCGCCTAGAACCGCTCGGCCAACCCGGCCGGCCCGCTGTACAGGGATGACTGCGATATTTCGGATCATTATCCTCTGGAAGCAAGCAGTTTGCCTCGTCCGAACCAAAAAGCTTCTTAACGGACCTCAGGAGGCATTTTTGATAAATATTGCACATTTTTGCACTGCCTTGTGACGCTTCAGATATTTTGCACTCATTTTAAACTGCAACCAAGAAACAGAACATTCAACTCTCACATTGTTTATCTGTACACTGTGCAAAAGCGAGACCTCTACCAGAGATGTCGCGCGGATATTTCATTTAAAATTATGGCGTACACTTTCTTGTGGAACTGACTGTACACTGCTGTGTCGACAATGACGACCGTCCATCGCGAGGTAGAATGGCGGCTGCTGGCATTGCGGGCACGTGACCCGGGATGGAAGGACCGAGAGGCATTCAATAACTAAAGCAACACACTTTTTCTCGAGCAATTTCGGTTGAAAAATGCGGATTTTGCTGTGGGACATCGGAGATTATTACAATTAATAAAATATTCCGGGATATTATGCTGTGGTCGAAGGAATTTCACTTTAAAACATGACGTTTCGTCCACATCTGCGGAGGACATTTTCAGGAGGACTCGTAGCTTCGTCGAATGTCCGATTCGCACCCTGGCTCGCTACTGACTACGGCAAAATTCCGCTTCCGCGCAGTAGCGTGACGACACGTGTTTTGAATAAGCGAGCGCAATTGGCCATTACCCGCTGTTACTACCACTCCATGGTGGAAGACTGGTACACGTCTTCTTCAGTTGCGGAATCCAAATTTCATTCAGTTTCAGCCCCTGCTCCTTCCTACTGAAATTCCTGGAGTGTTTCACAAACTCTATGGCCTCTCTGTATAGCGTTTCGTGATATCCACTTGTGATTACCACTGCTTGAGTCCTATCAAAATGAAAGTGGTGGTCTCCTGGCTGTAAAGCTGATTTGTCAATCTTCCCTCTTCTGTAATTGCCCTTGTTCTCTTCGAGTCGTGTTTGACAGTTCTTTTTGTAGTACCCACGTACACCGCCCCACAAATACACGGAATCCTGTAAAGTCCTGCTTTTCCGGCGGTTGGCGAGCATCCTTGGCCGACTTATAGGTAATCTTGTATCTTCCGTGCCATTTTGTAAATTATCGCCATGTTCCGTTTTTTCAAGATTTTTCCTATGCGGTCAGTCAAGTCCTTAATGAATGGCAGCAAAACTTTCGACTCCACCGGTGCTTGAGGATCACGCGGTGGTCTTAACGCTCTTTTCACCTCAGCGAACGAAAAATCATTCTTGAGCAGTGCATCGGTGAGATGCTTTAAATCCGCATCAAGCAGCTCCGGTTCGCAGATTTTTCCTTGCTCTATCCGCCACCGTTTTTATGATTCCTCGCTTTTATTGTGGGTGATGGTTCGAATCCCGGTGTAGCCGTGTGGTACGCCGTGTGGCCCAAGCTACGATCTTCTTTCGTGAATACTACCACATCAAAGAAACTTAATCTTCCGCCTGCTTCCTCCTCCTCCTGCTTGGTAAACTGAATCTTCGGTATGATCTCGTTCAGGTGTTCGTGAAAACGATCCAGTTCCTCCCTGCCATGCCGCCACAAAAAAACGTATCATCCACGTAGCAGGCTTAAATATTCTCTTTCTTGTTCGCAGTTTCCAATGCCTCGAATTTTCCGTAAAGAAGTTCGCTATAACCGAGCTTACGGGTCTCCCCATTGCGACATTATCCGTCCGTTCACAGAACTCCTTGTCCTAACAGAACTCATCGTTCTATTTGAAATACATGATTGTGAGGCAATATTTAAACAGTTCTGCAACATCGGCAACAAAAATCCGATTCACCCGTTGCAACAATTCAGTGAGTGAAAACATAGTGAATAGCGACACCACATTAAAACTAACTAACATATGCTCCCGCTGTATCACAATGCCGTTTAATTTACTAATAAAATGTGCCGAGTTCTTGATACACGAATAGGAGATTATTCCCGCTGCAGCCCCCATTGTTTCACGAGGCGCGTTCCAAACAGAGAACTGTCACTGAATTTCTTTTACCAGAAAACCGTAGCACCACGGATACTCACAAGTGCTTGCAGAATGTCTACGGACATCTGAATCGATGGGCGAGACGCCTGTCATCATCGCAACAAGGTTCCGCAAACCTGTCCGATTTCCCGCGTACCGGCCCGCCACACGCAGCTGCGACTCCTACAATACTGAAATGAGCGAACGCCCTCCTCCTCCTTCAGACACCTCGCTGCCCAACTGGATGTTTCTCTCGGTAGTGTTGGCACACTCGTCCATCAGTTAAACCAAACCAAAGGGGAAACCAAAGGTGTGCGGCAACAAAGGACCATTTGTGCGGATTTGCTACAGCGTCACGAGGCTGATGGTCGCTTTTTTTTCCTTTTTTCCGAACATCGTCACAGGCGATGAAATACGGGTTCATCACATCGAACCGGAAACAAAATGGCAGTCCATGGTGAGGCACCGCACCCCCGCTCCTCCAAATAAAAAATTTAAAGCCGCTCCCTCAGCCGGTAAAGTCATGGCGACGGTCTTCCGGGACTCTGAACGAGTTATTTTGTTTCATGTCCTCCCTCATGGCGCAACGATCAGTTCTGAAGTGTGGTTTGCTACCCTCAGGAAACTGAGTAAACGACTTCAGCGCGTTCGTCGCCACAAAAATGCAAACGAACTTCTCCTTCTCCATGACGACGCAAGGCCTCACAAAAGTCTGCCCAACTAGGAGGGGCCCACAAAACTTCATTGGTCTGCTCTTCCTCGTCCGACTTCTATCTGCTCGGCTCAATGAAAGATGCACCCTGCGGGAAGCACTACGTGGATGATGCGGCGGTTACTGATGCAGGAAGACGTTGTCTCTGACGCCGACCATGCCGTCAAACAGACCCTCGCAGTAAGGCATTATATTGAAAAATAGCGTTTTGCAGCCAAAAGAGTGAGGAACAATATGGTGTATTGGAATCCTGAATAAAAGCAACCTCCTTCAGGAAAAAAAGTGATGCGTTGCTTACTGAACGCCCCTGGTATGTAAACGGAGCACAGACGAATGGGGAAACATTCTGCAGACACTATGAAGCACAGGTGGGCAGTTTGTTATGGCTCGGCGCCTGAAAACGAGCATCATGGAAACGGCTGAGCTGCTCGGCTATTCGCGGTCTACTGTCGTCAGCTTCTGCGGAAAGAGAAGAAACGTCAAATCAAAAACACCTTCAGCCCCCTGTATTTCCAGTTTTATTTTATTTTTTCTACTAGTTTCGGCATTACAATACGCCTTACAATACGCCATCTTCAGGTCCCCTGAGTGACGTGAGGAAAGAATCCCACCTCTTGTACCCGTCGCGTCGCTCAGAGAGCCTGAAGACGGGATAGTATAGCGCCGAAACTGGTAGCAAAATAAAATAAAATTGTAACTATAGATGGCTGAAGATGTTTTTCATTTGTCATTTTATATGGAGAATCCGAGGTTCCGCAATCATCCTGTGCAAAGACGGACTTACAGAGACCATGGGAAGTGGTTGAAGGACGGTGAAATCTCGAACAGGCGTCAAGATGTTGCATGGCAACCCCTCACAAAACAACGTAGAGGTCCGCCCTATAAAGCAGCATAAGCGGCGATCTGTGGCAGATATGATGAAAGAATACGATATTTATGTAGGAACAAGTGTTTCATCGCATATTCTTGAAGATGTGCCTCCGAAGCAGAAGACCCCTACTTGCTCCCATGTTGACCCAACGACATTGTCAGTGACACTGAAGAGCCAGAGGAACAGGTACACCTGCCTAATATAGTGTACGGCCCCCTCGAGCACGCAGAAGTGCCGCAACACTACGTGGCTTGGACTCGCCTAATGGCTGAAGTAGTGCTGGAGGGAACTGACACCATGAATCCTGCAGGCCTGTCTATAAATCCGTAAGAGTACGAGGGGCTTGAAATCTCTTCTGAAAAGATCGTTGCAAGGCATCCCAGATGTGCTCAATAATGTTCATGTCTCGGGAGTTTGGTGGCCAGCGCAAGTGTCTAAACTCAGAAAAGTGTTCCTGAAGCCACTAGGTAGCAATTCTGGACGTGTGGGATGTCGCATTGTCCTGCTGAAATTGCCCTAGTCTGTCGGAATGCACAATGGACATGAATGGAAGCAGGTTATCAGACAGGATGCTTATCTACGTGTCACCTGTCACCGTATCAGGGGTCCCATATCGCTCCAACTGCACACGCCCCACAGCATGACAGAGCCTCCACTAGCTTGAACGGTCCCCTGCTGACATGCAGGGCCCATGGATTTACGAGGTTGTCTCCATACCCGTACACGTCCATCCGCTCGATACAATTCGAAACGAGACTCGTCCGATCAGGCAACACGTTTTTAATAATCAACAGTCGAATGTCGGTGTTGACGGGATCGAGCGACGCTTTCAGCTTTGTGTCGAGCGGTCATCAAGTGTACACGAGTCGGCCTTGGGCTCCGAAAGTCCATGTAGATGATGTTTCGTTGAATGGTTCGAATGTTGACACTTGTTGATGGCCGTGCATTGAAATCTGCAGCACTTCTGTCACGTTGAACGATTCTCTTCAGTCGTCGTTGGTCTCGTTCTTGCAGGATCTTTTTCCGGCCGCAGCGATGTCGGAGATTTAACGTTCTACCGGATTCCTGAAATTCACGGTACACTCGTGAAATGATCGTATGGGAAAAATCCCCACTTCATCACTACCTCTGAGATGCTGTGTCCCACCGCTCGTGCGCCGATTGTGACAGCACGTTCAATACCACTTACATCTTGATAAACTGCCATTGTAGCAGCAGTAAGCGATCATAAAATGTCGTTCTTGTGAAACACAACTAACACTTTATTCACACGAAGTAATGAGTGCTATCGACAGACGATGTCAAATTTCCAGAAGTCTTTTGACACCATTCCCCACAAGCGACTTGTAATGAAATTGTGTGACTATGGAGTATCGTCTCAGTTGTGTGAGTCGAATTGTGATTTCCTGCAAGAACGGCCACTGTTCACGGTAATTAACGGGAAGTTATCGAGAAAAGCAGAAGTAGTATCTGGTGTTCCTCAAGGAAGGGTTATAGGTCTTATGCTCTTCCTGATTAACATAAACTATTTAGGAGACAATCTGAGCAGCCATCTTGTTATAAAGTCATCGGATGATCAAAACAAAAAGCAAAACTATTTAAACAAGATACCTGTATGATAATAATACTGTGTAGGAAGAAAACCACAGACCGCGAATACTTAGCAAATGCAACAGGTCTACTAAAGAGCGTGCTTACAATACGCTTGTCTGCCCTCTTCTGAGATACTGCTGTACGGGGTAGGATCCGCATCATATAGGATCGACAGATGACATCGAAATTGTTCGAGGAAGGGCAGATCGCTTTGTATCATTGCGAAATAGGGGAGAGAGTGCCATGAATACGATACACGAACTGGGTGGAAGTCATTAAAACAAAGGCGGTTTTTGCTGAGGCAGGACCTTCTCATGAAATTTCAATTACTAACTTTCTCCTCAGAGTGTGAAAATATTTTGCTGGCTTCCACTTACATAACGAGAAATAATCATTGTAATAAAATAATAGGACTGAGAGGTAGCATGGAAATATTTGAGGGATCGTTTTGCCCTCGAGCTCCTGGAGAGTGGAACTGTAAAGAAGTAGCTTGAAGATGATTCGATGAACCCTTTGCCAGGCACTTAGTTGTGAATTGCAGAGTAATCATGTAGATGGAGATGGCCACACAGTTGTGGCACATTACCACATATCGGTACTTGTATTTTAAATCTGAACAGCTGCAATGAAGTATTTCTTTGCTGTATTACCCCTCAGATGGAGAACATTGTTCCCCATTCTCGAGAGTAACTTGGCCAAAAATGAGGGCAGAACTTTCTTCTCGTTCCTCTGACCGTGATACCAATTTGCAGAAATTCGCAGACAGCGGATAATTAAAGAGGGCTTCGAGAAATTCCTTGCCAGAAAAGCGCAGAAAGGCGGCCCCGCAGACTTGATTAAATTCCACTCAATTAACGAGCACAGCTAGTTAAACGCGCCCATGTAAATAATATTTCCCCCTCCCACTTCCCGGAAATCCGCTCTGTGCGACGCGACACGGCTGCGCTCCAGAGGTCCTTAATTAAAAACTAATGATTTGTGGCCACAACCTGCAGCTGCGCTCTAACATGCCCGCACACTCTGTACCACGAACGTCAGGCTCACAATACACTGGCCACCTTCAACATGTTCTCGCCGGTGGACAGTAGCCCAACTCGCTTCAAAACCTGGACACAATAGCAAAAAATGAAGCTGCGCGTTCCGACTTGTATAGATTGCACTGGTGCATACTTCGTCGATCCTGCGATAATATTCCAGTCTCAGATCGATGTGATACCTGCCGTGACAGTTCACGGTAAACAGTGAGTCGGCGAAGGATCACATTTGTCAGATATTGTTTCTATAGCCTGTTTAATGTACAACAGCAAACCTGCCTAGTTGCCAGGATAAAATAAGAGTAGTATTTTTATGGCATTTCTAACCGGAATAAGAACGTATATCGACTCAAAACTAAACTACTACCGATATTATCTGAAATCGTTGGCTACGAAATTTCCTCTGCGTTGCTCCACTTTTGGATATGGCTCTTGTACTACCTTAATAGGATAGTTATCGAGTTCAAATGTATTTGCGTGCATAATTAATTTAGAGAAATGCGCCTCATTTGTACTAATATTTATTTAAAGCACGACCGGTTTCGAGATTTTAAAATTCATCTTCAGGTTTACGAAATTATAGTATTTGGTAACAAATAACATAGTGGTCAGCGTTCCTACCGTGCGGCTGCCCAGCTGCCAACATGCAGCGCCTGGAACTCTTGCACTGATTGCCCACCGCATGTTATGTATTACCAAAAGCTACAATTTCATACACCTGAAGATGGGCTTTTAAAATCTCGAAACCGGTTGTGTTTTAAACAAATATTAGTACAACTGAAAAGCATCTCCCTAAATTAATTATCATGCCTCTCAGTTGCGGCTGTTCTACGTACGAAATCTCGTGTATTTCCGTGCACATATTTGCACGTTTTTAGTGGACGGTCATTTTTTTACCATGCGTCGGTGCCACACGGTATGTAAGGGTCGCTCATTCTTACAGTTATATACTACGTTGAAGCGCCATAGAAACTGACATTACGCATGCGTATTCAAATGCAGAGATATGTAAACAGATAGAATACGGCGCTGCGGTCGGCAACGCCTATATAAGGCAACAAGTGTGTGGCGCAGCTATTAGTTCGGTTATTGCTGCTACAATGGCAGACTATCAAGATTTAAGTAAGTTTGAACGTGGTGTTACAGTCGGCGCACGAGCGATGGGACACAGCGTCTCCGAGGTAGGGATGAAGTGGGATTTTCCTGTACGACCATTTCACGTGTCGATGGGAGTTTACGGGTATGGAGACAACCTCAAACGGGCATTGACTGTTCAAGCTGGTGGAGGCTCTGTAATGGTGTGGGGCGTGTGCAGCTGGAGTGGTGAGACCCCTGACACGTCTAGATACGACTGTGACATGTGACACGTACGTAAGCTTCCTGTGTGATCAAGTGGATTCATTCATGTCCGTTGTGTATTCCGACGGACTTGGACAATTCCAGTAGGGCAATGCGACATCTTACAAATCGAAAACTGCTACAAAGTGGCTCCAGGACAACTCTTCTGAGTTTAAACACTTCCGCTGGCCAGCAATCTCCCCATACATTAACATTATTGAGCGTATATGAAGATAGTAACTGTTCTCGAAAGAACAGATACCATTCGTGCAGCTTCTCTAGAATAAATGATAATTAATTGAAGCCCTCAGCTGCCGACAGGTGTTGTTGATATACCTCGATGGGGAAAGCTGAAAATGTGTGCTCCGACCGGGACTCGAACCCGGGATCTCCTGCTTACATGGCAGGGGAATGTGGGTCTCACGGGAAGCGTGCAAGGGATAAGTCCCTGCAGTCGCAATATTCATCTGTGTCCTCGGTGGCTCAGATGGATAGACCGTCTGCCATGTAAGCAAGAGATCCCGGGTTCGAGTTCCGGTCGGGCACATATTTTCAGCTGTCCCCATCGACGTATATCAACAACACCTGTCGGCAGCTGAGGGTTTCAGTTAATTATCATTACTGAGCATATCCGTGACACCTTGCAACGTGCTGTTCAGAATAGATCTCCACCCCTCGTACACTTACGGATGTATGGAAAGCCCTGCAGAATTCATGGTGTCAATTCCCTCCAGCTCTACTTCGGACGTTAGTTGAGTCCATGCCACGTCGTGTTGCGGCACGTCTGCGCGCTCGCGGGGGCCCTACACAGCATTAGGCAGGTGTACCAGTTTTTTGGCTCTCCAGTGTATTATCACCAAAAAACGGTCATTAGGGTTTTCTGTAGAATTATTGCGGAGCTATTCTTTTTTACAAGATTAGAATTTCACCGAGTAATATTTTTCGTGCAGCATAGCTATTTAGATTCAGGGTGTCTACGTGGACAAGAAAAAAAAATTCCTGGTTTTTCCCGGATTTCCCGGTTAAAAACACAATTTCTCCCGGATGAAATTACGTATAAAGCGGGTGAAAATACATCCGTGTAAAGTAACAGTATACTTTCCCTCGAAGCTGTAAAACCTATCAGTCCTTTGAATCGTAAAGGTCTTATACCGGCGGAGGACGTCCCAGCACTTTAGGAAACGAAATCCAGGAAAAACAATGCGTTTGGAAAGTTGTTTGATGCGAGACAATATGCACAGAGTTTATTTTGGTATTGCGAAAGTATATACACAAATTCCACAAGTTACAGCACGGTAGCTTCCGAAGCTCTAAAATAGAGATTGCGTTGAGCGATGCACTTTTGTCAGCCAGTCATAGCTCACGTCACGTGATCTCGGTAGCGAATGACGGCAGTTATTCAGAGCACGAGGCCTACGAGAAAGACAGGCCGCGTCGCGTACTTTACAAAGGTAAGCCGAGCTCGCTCAACTCAGCAAAGTGCGTTTCTACACAGGTTAACTCGTAAAACGATGTGTATGTATCAACGAGAATTGCATCGTCTATTGGCATCCACTGTTATTAGTCCTACAATGATAGGAAGTCCGTCGGCCTACTAACAGGCTCTAATTTGGCAATTAAAATCGTGCCAAAATGATTATCAGTTGCGTAGAAAAGTCGAAGTGTTCTGGCATGAAGAGACTTGTGACATTGCTCAGTAACACATTATGCACATTTTTTTTGAAGGTCAATTACACTTTTTGCCATCGATTGCATAATTTTTATCTATGAAAGAACAACATTAAATATGAAAACTAACTTGAAGCTCGGTCTTTTTTTAGCGTGTGTTGCACGTTAAGTCATATCAAATACAAATGTGCCGGTAAAATTTTAAATAGTGGCATAAATGACTTATCTTCTGGGCCCGACATTTTTCAAATGGCTGACCCTCAAAGTGTTGCGTTTTAATGAGAGTTATAACGCCCTGTGATTTAAGAAATTCACTGCACATTCTCACACGTAACATAAATCATCTTGCGTGGAAATTTATTTTGAAAGTAACGCATCTCAAGCCACTATTCGTAATATTTTCTGGTGATCTGTTAAAAATGAAAACAATTGTGACGTCATGCACATCGAATGCACGTTAGTTGTTACGGACGTACTGCATAATCTTCGACCTAAAGCCTTTGACACTTTTCGGCGTCGGCAAACTGGTCTGTGCATTGTGTAAATTACCCATTTTCTATGCAACTACACTTTTATTTTGGTGTTGTTCTCTGATTTATGTTTCATTACTGCAGTATTATTCAGCAGTAGTGGACCAAAGTTCTTTGTCAGCGTATCAGATCTTACACGTCAAACCTACAAAACTTTAACTGAAATCTAAAACAATGAAAAATCCCGGAATTCTAAAAAATTCCCGAGTTTTTCCCGGATGTCCCGGGCCGTATACACCCTGAGATTTTATACATAGAACCTCAGAGCTAAAACATATGTATCAATAAGTTTGAAACAAACGAGTGGCAGCTGCACCGGACTCAATGCATTCTTCAATAACGCCCGATGCCGACAATAGTCCACGCAGTTTTGATACATGGATATGCCGCAATCGAAGCTGCTCCGTTTATCAGAAGATGCACAGGAATCTCGGAATAAGGATAGTCCCGTTGAGAAAACGATACATGTCGTACTCCATCGGCTTTTGACTTATTCGGATCCATTCATGTCGAGTGTGTAGAAAATGGAAACTGAAGAATATAAACATGTAGCCGCCTGAGGTAAAATATCTGCATTTAAAACTTCCTCCCAGCGGACAACACGACAGCTAACCTTCTGAAAGCGATAATGACAATAATGACGAATGTGGCTATGATTTCGAGTGCAACATGTAAAATATCAAATAAAACATTTTAGTAGGGCACTTTCGTCTTTTAATCCTTTATCAACTCCATGACAATACTTTATACCCGAAATTTTTCTCGAATCCGCTAAATTTATAATTTTTGATCCGCCGAAGTATGGCCGCCGTTTTGATGTTTGTAATTCCGACGTCGAATTTCTAATAAGCTACCCAAAGAATCTAAACAGAATACAGTTTTATCGAGTTTTATGTCAGATTTCCTATTATGTCCAGGTTCTCAAGCGAGCTAGCGCAGTGTGCGGCGGTGAGAATTGTGTCTCTCGCTGCAGAGCGGCGCGCATATTAATGCAGTCCTGTTTCCGGCCGTGGCTACTATTTTGATATATTGACCTTTTATTTCGAAAGTGGCGTAAGTCCTTTTTATTAAAACAAAGAGAGAGGTCACATAAAATAATTTTACACTAAATTAGTCACAATTTATGAGATACTTAATCTGTTAAGAAATCTCTCTCGGCCGGCCAGTGTGGCCGAGCGGTTCTAGGCGCTTCAGTCTGGAACCGTGGGACCGCTACGATAGCAGGTTCGAATCCTGCCTCAGGCATGGATGTGTGTGATGTCCTTAGGTTAGTTAGGTTTAAGTAGTTCTAAGTTCTAGGGGACTGATGACCTCAAATGTTAAGTCCCATAGTGCTCAGAGCCAATCTCTCTCGGTGAAGTGTCACACAATTTTTTGTATTCCAAATTGTTCGTTGCGCAGAAACACTCCCACGCAGCACTAAGTACACTGAAATAAAAGCCACAATTATATCAGCAAGATACAGAGGTCTCAAATATGCCTGACAGTGGTGGATGTGCTCTATCTGATGTATTTGCAACCTCTGTGCCTTACTTATGTATAGCTATGGCTTTTATTTCAGTGAGTGCTGCACGGGAATGTCTTTTCTGCGAGTTTGGCACCATGTTTTCAACGGCCAGATAGTAATGTGCCATAAACAGTGTCTTTATAATTCACGTATCCGGTAATCTGAAGATGGCAATATAACTTTAATTATACTAGTAATCATGATACGCATCAACTGCTTTCTGGACAATAAAACTTCTGTTTTGGAAGCTTTTTCACGCTAATGTAGAGATCGCTGTTGGTTTGCCAATGTCAGGTAATTACTATCTTTTATTTTCTTGCATTTTCTCGTCTGTAAACCTGGTAGACACTGAAATCACCCCGTCACAATTCCGAAGTAGACGCTGCAAGAGACAAAAAAAGAAAAAGGCGCAGGCTATTCATAACGGATTTAACCCGTTCTCTGCATTTGATCGACAACAACGCTACAAAAATTCATGCTGAGTTGGTGGAAGAGGTCGGCAACAATATACTACGAGATGATCACACTGTTGCAGACGCTTTAAGGATGATGAAACAAGTCAGAACGACGTGACGGAGCGTCTATCTCTCTGTGACGAACCGGAGGCCTTGCTGCTCGAAGGCTGCCGTATCACAACCGAGGTGATGGTGGAAAAAGTGAAAATCACTCACGTATCAGTTTTCAAAATACTGCACGACATTTTTAATGTCAGAAAGTTCGCTGTCCGCAGGGTTCTACGACTGCTCACAGCTAGATCTGTAAAACTACCGTAGGATACCACAGGGTGATAGACTACCACAAGTAAGAGTAGACTGCCGTAGTTTTCCTAGCAGCTTTAGTTAGTTAAGATCGCAACCGCGCTACCTCCACGTTAGGTGTGTTGCATACCTATCAGGCGTTCCGTCACATCCCTCGGAATGTTAGCATATGCGATCAGTGTGTTACCATACTCCGATTAAAATAACTTTGACACATTGCAGAGGTGGGGCAGTGTATCGGGCGTGCAGCCAGCCACGCTTCACAAGGCACCGCACGCAGGTCTACCTACAAAACAGGCAACACAGCATGCACTTGGCATTTGAGAAAGAACTGCGATTCGATTGCGGATGAAGCCTACCACTCGATAAGCTGAAGCGTCAAACACGAAGTAATTTTAATTGGAGTATAGGTTGTTCTACTAACCAAAAGTGGCGAACCATCATTTCATGTTTACCTGTTGAGGTACGGAACCCTAAAAACACGTGTTAGTATATTCCTAATGAGGATGGGTGAGACGGCTGTAGATATGCTGAATACCTTGGAAATTTAATTAAAGCCTGCCACAGCAAAAGACTGTGACGACATCTTTTATCGGTTTCTGTTTCTCCTTCCATACCCGTGTGAAGGCACATTACCGCGACCGCCTTTCCGTCAGTGTACGAGACTTGCCGGTTTGCCGGTGGCTGGACGCTCGGGCGCGGCCGAGCACTCGGACGTGTGGCGGTAAAAGGAGGTCGGTGTCGTGTTGGAGAGGCGACGGGACGCCGCCGTGGCGACTGACACTGGAGCAGGGCAATATCGCGCTCTCCAGGGCGCGAGCAGGCGGCGGGTGCAGCGCCGAAATGAACCCCGGCCCGGCCCTTATGAGTTCTGCTCCGCGCTCATAAAAGTTACCCACTCTGCGTGCTCGCTTGCTGTCGTGTTGAGCCCTGTAGCCGTCGGTGAAGGCACTACATCCACGCAAATCCCTTCCCGAGTTATCAGTCTACTGACTGGTTGGATGTGGACCAGGACAAATGCCTCGCTTTGTGACAACCTCTTCATCTCACAGTAGCACTTGCAACCGACGTCCTGAATTATTTGTTGGGTGTATTCCAATCTCTGACTTCCTCTACAGTTTTTTGCCTCCACAACTCCCTCTACTAGATGGACGTTAACTGGGACTGTTGATATTTTTAAAAATATCGGTAATCCGATACATTGATGTTTAAACTAACTCACCGTCCGCTCTCGGTATATTCAAAAAAATATTAACAAGTTAAGAACCGATAGGATCATCAGCACTAACAGGCTTTTCCTGCGTTTGATGCAGAACGACGCTGCAACACTTCGTGCTGAGTTGGTGCAAGTGTAGGACAACAACACTCCATCACACGGTGGCGCAGAGTAGGACTGCTGATGTTTTTAAAAATATCGGGAATCCGGTATCATCATCGGCCATCGATGTACCAAAAAATGTATCTATATATCGATATATCGACGCAAAAAACATTGACGTAACTGCCTGTAAAAATATCGGCTGCACATTGTAAATATACTTCAAGTTTTAGAGTGTACGTTTAAGTACTGATTTGTTATTAGATATTCTGTACATCAATAAGCTATCAGCCTACTCATCTCCCTTGGAGCACGAATTGAAAGGAAAACGATGCACGTTCATGCTTGCCGATAACCACTTTGCTAACAATGGTAGCTGCATGTAAGTGGCACATTAAAAGGTGTACAATGGTTCTCTCGTTCGGTTTCGTCACACATCGGATTTGTCTGGAATGCTTCACGCCAACTTCGCTGTTTTTTTCATATCTGCAAACGCCAGCAAACTTGCAGTCGTAATTTCAGAATTGCGTGATGAAGTTAGACGTTGCAGTTTTGTGCTGGTAGCGCCGATTACGTCAGCATTTTCCCACACATGTTTCCGCCCATCACAAAGACCAATCTCGTAATTTAAACTTTTTTCATCAGTTTCAGCAACTTTTTTTCAAGAATGCCGATGTGAAGAAATATCAAACTAGTTGCGTTAAAAAAAATTTTTAACGCTACTGGTGTGCTACTTCTTCACATGAAAATCTTGTTATTCCATTCGATTCCCCCCCGCCCCCCCCCCCCAGTGCAATCGGACTACTTGATGAAAGCTCAAAAAATTATGTTATAGCCGGCCGCGGTGGTCTAGCGGTTCTGGCGCTGCAGTCCGGAACCGCGGGACTTCTACGGTCGCAGGTTCGAATCCTGCCTCGGGCATGGGTGTGTGTGATGTCCTTAGGTTAGTTAGGTTTAAGTAGTTCTAAGTTCTAGGGGACTTATGACCTAAGATGTTGAGTCCCATAGTGCTCAGAGCCATTTGAACCAATTATGTTATAATACAGTTACAAATATATACCGAAAATTGCGAAAAAAATATAAAATAAAAATATTGGCGGTCGATATTACTCTATCGATATCTATAAATCGTTATATTGGCGAAAATACCGTCGGCAATGTACATCGATATTTTCCGGAAGAAACATGGATATATCGGTATATTATCAACAGCCCTACTGTTAACACAAGTCCTACAAGCCTGCCCCTTGAATCTCCTCATTGCATACCTTAACAGTCCACCTAATTCTCAATATTCTTCTGTAGCACCACATCTCAAAGGCTTCGATTCTCGTCTGTAGCGGTTTTCCCACAGTCCTTATTTCACTTCCATACAATGCTGTGTTCCAAAGGTATATCCTCAAAAATTTCTTCATTTGTTCGTCATGTATTAGTTTGCTTCCAGTTTAGTAGAATTCCATAATTCGTTTTCTTCGCGATAACCAATTTTGACAAGTTTCTCCCTATTCTGATTTGCATGTTTCCATGCTGTGCTCTAAAGGTCTCAGGAATTTCTTCCTCAAATTAAGCCTGTTTGATACCACTAGACTTCTCCTGGCCAGAAATCCCCTTTTTCCCAGTGATAGTCTGCTTTTAATGTTCTCCTTGCCCCGTCCGTCACGGATTATTTCGCTACCTAGGTAGCAGAATTCCTTAACTTCGTCTATTTCGTGATCCACAATGCTGATGTCAAGTTTCTCGCTGTCCTCATATCTGCTACTTCTCTAATTACTTTCTTCAATTTACTCTGATCCATATTCTGTACTCATTGCGTTGTTCATTCCGTCTTCTTTTCTTTGTTGATGATTGGCAACTTTTCGAAATTAGATCCAAATACGTTCTTTGAATGCGAATAATATGGTGTCAGCTGCATTCGGTACTGATGTTCTACCTGTTGGTGGAAATTTCTGCCATACCTGGGCTCGAACCCGGATTTCCCGCTTATCGCGATAAGCGGAAAATCCGGGTTCGAGTCCCGGTCCGGCACAAATTTTGATTTGTCATCAAAAGGTAGAACATTTGAAGCTAATACAGCTCACGCAAAGTTATTTGTATTTCGATCCAAAAACTTTCATCTTCGCTGGGGTTAGCAGTGTCATCAGCGGATCTTATCACTGATATCCTTTCACCCTGAATTTTAGTGCCACTCTTGAATCTTTCTTTTATTTCCGCCATTGCTTCTTCGATGACTTAAGAGTACGGGGAAAGACAGAATCTTCCTTCGTAGACTTCCTTTCTTATTCTTCCCTCTTGATTCTTATATATTATGAGTCTTTCTCTGTAGCTTACTCCTATTTTTCTACGTCTCGCGTAATTTACAATGTCGAATTATTTTTCTAGTTCCACAAATCTATGAGTTTTTGTAAGCCTTGCTTCCATAATCAAGCGCATCGTCAAAACTGCCTCTCTACTGCTTTTACCTTTGGAACAGACAAACTGATCGCCACCTAACAGATCATCAATTTCCTTTCCAAAATCCCTTACAGAGTTCTAAAACTTGACATTTTTACCTTTTTCTTGTTTTGATCAACATTCCTAAGGCTGTACTGGTACAACCTACCATACGAGTCTATGCTTTCTTGATGCCTCAGAATGTCTCCTCATTCTGCTGCAACATGTACAGAAACGAGACCGTAGTCATAAGAAAAGCATGAAAGGGATATAGCAATTACGAAGAGAATGAGACATTAACACAGACTGAACGTCATTTAATATATACATTGACCACCAGTACAGGAAATCGAAGAAAAATCTGAAATGAGAATTAAAGCTAAGCTCGGAAAGAAGCAATAAAAACTTTTGAGGTTTGCCTGTGACATTATAATTCTGTCAAGAACGGAAAAAAGACTAGGAAGAGCGATTCATCGGAACGGATTGTGTCTCGTAAAGAGGATATAGCCTGAATATAAACAAAAGCAAATCAAGGGTAATAGAATGTAATCGAATTAAATCAGCAAAAGCTGATGTAATTAGGTTAGGAAATCACTTTGCTACTTGGATGGGGAAGGAACTGAAGATGGCCGAACTTAAGACGATATAAAACGCATATAGCAAGGAAACCATTTCTGAAAAAGTTTAGTGTGTTTCATCGAATTTAAATTTTAGTCTTTTCTGAAGATACCTGTCTGTAATCTACGCTTATGCGAAATTGAAAAGTGGATGACAACAGTCGACTTAACAGGAGAACGGTAGCTTTCGAAATGTTGATTAGATGGATAGATCGAACAACTAATGAGAAGGTATGAAAAAGAACTGGGAAGAAATGACGAAGGCCAGCTACAAATGTAATTTTTTATGTGACGACTCTTGAAGGTTTTTAAATAAAACATACTTTTTTTTATGTGAGGTCCGCCAGTTATGCAAAACACTGTTTTTCTCATTACCCAAACATGTTTCACCACCACTGTGCCATCATCAGTGGGTTTTCGTTTTTTTATTTATTCTGCAATGTGAACATTTTGTTGAATGATTATAAAATTATGTGCATTTTTACTTCAAAAAACGGATCATTTCTTTTTGTAAATACCTTTACATTTGGTGTGCATGAACTTTCTGGATCACTTTTGTGTTAATTACTACAGGTAGTTTGTCATCTGCAACCAAATGATGTTGATGAGAAAGTTTTTTGCTGGGAGTTAATCTATCTTCTAGAACGTAATTTAGTTTTTCGCGATGTTTTCGCGCCTGTTTCCGTATTTGCTTACGTTTTCGTATGGCAAGCGCTTCCATTCTCAACATCATGCTAAGATGTTGTGATGCATACATAACTATAACAAGTATTGGCGCGAAAACATCGCGAAAAACTAAATTACATTCTAGAAGATCGGTTAACTCCCAGCAAAAAACTTTCTCATCAACATCGTTTGGTCGCAGATGACAAGCTACCTGTAGTAATTAACACAAAAGTGATCCAGAAAGTTCATGCACACCACATGTAAAGGTATTTACAAAAAGAAATGATCTCTTGTTTGAAGTAAAAATGCACATAATTTTATAATCATTTAACAAAATTTTCACATTGCAGAATAAATAAAAAAAACGAAAACCCACTGATGATGGCACAGTGGTGCCGAAACATGTTTGGGTACTGAGAAAAACGGTGTTTTGCATAACTGGCGGACCTCACATCCAAAAATTTTTAACTGCAAACACGGCCAATACAAGGACGGCCAATACAAGGAGCTGCATTTCAAAAGATGGATAAAACATACGTTATTAACATTCTACTTCTTTATTGTGGATGACCACATATTTATTTCTCAGTATAGTCACCCTGGCGAGCAACACATTTCTCCCAACGAGAGACCAGTTTGTGAATACTGTCACTCCAGATTCTAGTCTAAACTGCATGATATTGTCGACGGAGCCACAACCTCACACCTGCTCGCGCCGTTTCGTCACTATCAAAGTGAAGTCTTCGAAATGGTTATGGAAACAGATGAATATAGAATCGGGCCAAGTCGGAACTGCAAGGATGACCGACGACATTGAACCCAAGGCGTCGGATTGTTGCAGATGTCGCAGCGCTCGTGTGTGGTTTGGCATTGTCATGCTCCGTGTATGGACGGACTCTTCGAACTGGAAACTCGATTACAGCACGCTGTTTCTGACACACCGCCATCTTAGACGCTGCAATACGGAGCCCTCTAGCGCGAGAAGGCTGCAAGTAAGTAGACATGAAGGATAAAGATGTAGAATATTAATAACGTTTGCTTTATTTAAAAAGCTTAAAGAGTTGTCACATGAAAATTTAAGAGGCATTACTTCTCGACACGCCCTCGTAAATTTATGGCACAATTTGACCAAAATAAATGTAGTGAGAGGCGGGAGCAGGGTTGGAAGGGGACAAACACTATAGAGGGGCAAGGGACACCAAGGCTTGACTTCAGAAAGAAGATTGTGATGTTGTTCAGATGTTCAAATGTGTGTGAAATCTTATGGGACTTAACTGCTAAGGTCATCAGTCCCAAAGCTTACAAACTACTTAACCTAAATTATCCTACGAACAAACAAACAAACACACACACACACACACACACACACACACACACACATGCCGAGGGAGGACTCGAACCTCCGCCGGGATCAGCCGCACAGTCCATGACTGCAGCGCCTTAGACCGCTCGGCTAATCCGGCGCGGCGTTGTGATGCTGTCTGCAATAGTTATGTAAAGATGAAGACGGGGACAGGCTGGCGTGGAAAATCGCATCAAACCAGTTTTGTGATTGAAGACCAAACCAACAGCACCAACAACTATCTTCGTATTGAGGACTGATCGAAGACACATTAAAGGGATAACTGTTTACTAACAAAAACCGAACCTCATCATAATGTCCTTGGATGAATATTCACACAACTACCATTCAACATAAACGTCTCTCCTATGACGCTGGATGTGACATGCCAGCACAACTGCACCGGTGCTGCCGGCAACTGACATCTGACGTGCTACTGACACCGCCCAGGATGAGCTTGGACGGGTCTGCCATCGTGGAGCGCTGAGGCGAAACTGTTGGTACTGCCAACTTGTAGCGCTGGTACTGAACTGCTGATGCCGCCAAGGGGAACTGCTGCAACTGCCGACTTGAGGCGTAGCGCTTAACTGACTTTGCACGGACCGGCGGGTGTGAGTGGGAAACCGAGTGGCGCTGAGAGGGCACGAGACCTACCGTAGCAAAACAGTGCCCTGCTGACAGCGCTCTCTGCTGCGTATCGTAGAGACTGGCTCCCGCGGACTCTGTGAGGCGAAATGTAACTCTGTGGTAAATAGCCCAGGCTATACAAGGAGAATATCTGTTTTGATGACAGCCGTTAACAACATCCTCCTGCTAGTGCGGCTGACCGCACGGCCTGCCTGGTGTGCGGACGAAACGACTACCGGGCGGATACAACACCTTCATCAAGACGCATATCCAATGACAATGAAACTCTAGTGCAGGGCCAGCCAGAAATTCTGCTCGCGTGCGGTGTTCCTGCACATGTGCAACTTCCGGGTCGCAGCGTGCACGCCGCAGCCGTCAGCGTTCATGTAGTGCATGTTTCTACGCACAGATGTCGCTTTATCCGCTTGCTGGGATACTCTGTACCGGCGCATTCTAGTGCTCTTTCCACAGCTTGCAAGCCAACCATGGGAAAGTATTTACCGTATTAAACATTTAAAATACTGTCACAGTCTACTCATTGAGACGTCTACTTTTACGTTAACAGCTTAACCCAGTAAGACAAGCAATACAGTTAACAACCGTCGGTTTTTATTAAGGAAGCATGACTGACGGCACGTAAATACGAGTAATGCTTTTGACCTAGTATTTAAGAAAGAGAGCACTTAGCGACTTCCAACGAACCTTATTTATGATTTCAAATAACATTAAACTAATGCAAGGTTTTCTATAACTAATTCTCGGTGCCCTCAGTTACACCCATATAATTTCTGTCTCACTGACCTCTGAACAGAACTTACGCTGGCCGCCTATTATTAGGCGGTACAGCAAACAATGTGAGTTTTCACCAACGGCTACAAAAAAGAGTTGCAGTTCCCAGCGATTTTTAAACGACTGAGAACACAGATCTCCCGTCCTTTGCTTTTTCACAATACCTGCCATTTCTCAGTACTTCTCTGTTAAGGTTAGGGTCACCAGGGGTAAACGAGACTGGGTTGTTGCGCTCTTGCTTGTACCACAAAAACAGGGAAGTGGAGCCGCCGCCGTGCATTTAGGACACATGTCTAATAACAGATGTCGCTGTCGCACACGTGCGCCCATGTGCAGCACTTCCGCACGTCTGCACACCGTGCAGCGTTTGTCCGGCCCGGCTCTAGTGTTTCGTTTGCTTACATTTTTTTCCCCCGAGAGCCGAGTTCATGAAAAGAGAAATATAAGAAAATTTTGTCATATTTTACAAAATTTGCCGCAATCACAACCATTCCCTCTATGGTGACTCCGGTGTTCTGCAACAACATGCCATTCCTGTGAGCGGGATTTCAGTTCTGTATGCCGCAGACTGACTAAAGAAAGTGGTTCACTGCATCTAGATACATCACCCCGATCTCTCGTACGAAAGGGGCTAAGAGACAAAAGCTACGGCCACACGTGCGTTATTTCCAGTGGGATCCGAACTGGAAAAAACGTGACAGAAATAGAACAAGTCGCTGCACCAGTGGCGGAGCGGGTCTTTTGAACGATGCAAAACTCCAATTTTTTTCTAACTTTATTAAATTATATAGCCTGTCCTGGTTACACTAATATTAACAAAGTTGAGTTTGGAAAGAGAAATAACCGAACGAGGTGGCACAGTGGTTTACACACTGGACTCGCTTTCGGGAGGACGACGGTTCAATCCCGATTTAGGTTTCCTGATTTAGGTTTTTCGTGTTTTCCCTAAATCGCTTCTGCCAAATGCCTTTGACTGGACACCGCCGACTTCCTTCCCCATCCTCCCCTAAAAAAAATGTCGTGTGACTAGGGCCTCCCAACGGGTAGACCGTTCGCCTGGTGCAAGTCTTTCGATTTGACGCCACTTCGGCGACTTGCGCGTCGATGGGGATGAAAGGATGATGATTAGGAGAACACAACACCCAGTCCCTGAGCGGAGAAAATCTCCGACCCAGCCGGGAATCGAACCCGGGCCCTTAGGATTGACATTCTGTCAGGGTGACCACTCAGCTACCGGGGGCGGACCATCCTCCCTTAATCCGATGAGACCGATGACCTCGCTGTTCGTCCCCGCCGCCAATTCAACCAACCAACCAATGAAAAATGACTTATTCAGCTGCCCCTGCCGACGTCGTTTTATAGAAGTGTTGTATCTAGCCTCTAAAAAGCACGTGCAAGAATTTCATACTGTCTCACTCGCTACGCGAAAACTATACTTAATTACGCTTGAAAGGAAACCTCAGACGGCGAAAAATACTCGCATTTGTCCGGTGTTTTACGGGGGGCGTTCAAAAGTAATACATTTTTTCTGAAAGTAAGTTGATTTTGTACAAGGTTTTAGTAAATCATATTATTTCCCCCTCTTTTGGCTACAAAATCCTACATTTCAACATAACCTCCCCACGTATTCCCGCGGAGTGCACCCTTCACTGGACCAAACAGATGGAAGTCCAAAGGTGCGCTCCTGTCGGTTGCGCAGAATTGTATTATAATGGAGAAGGAGAATTTTTTTGCGCTTTTGTGGCATCTAACACGCTGAAGTCGTTTCTTCAGTTTCCTGAGGGTAGCACAATACACTTCAGAGTTGGTCGTTGCATGACGAGGGAGGATATCAAACAGATTAATCTCTTCAGAGCCGTAGTTCAACAAAAAATTGTAACGATCAGCCTCGTAACGCGCAAGCAATTCCGCACAGATGGTCGTTCGTTGCTCTTTACGGTCTTCAGCTAGGCCGTGAGGAACGCAGCTGGCGAGTGTGTCAGCACCACCAACAGAGACGTATGGTCGAGCAGCGATGTGTTTGTCATCCGTCAATCACCACGAACGAGAGTGTGAACACGTTCCAATATTGTAGGAGTCACAGCCGCGCGAGGCCGGTCAGCAAGCGGGAGATGACGCCTCGTCCAATGACTTGCCATGGCTGTGTTTACTTCCAGGTCTCTGTAGACATTCTTCAAGCGCCTACAATATTTTCGATGCTCTGGTTTTCCACCAAAATAATGACAGCTCTCTGCTTGGAACGCAACTTCGTTGCAGACGACATTTTGAGGGTTACATATAGCGCCAGCACCTCTCGGAACGTCATGAAACTATAGAGATTGTCGTCGATGGTGAGTGTTCATCGGAGGTGAGGGTATCGTCTGGAGTGCCCCAGGGAAGTATGGTAGGTCCGCTGTTGTTTTCTACCTACATAAATGATCTTTTGGATATGGTGGATAGCAATGTGCGGCTGTTTGCTGATGATGCTGTGGTGTACGGGAAGGTGTCGTCGTTGAGTGACTGTAGGAGGATACAAGAGGACTTGGACAGGATTTGTGATTGGTGTAAAGAATGGCAGCTAACTCTAAATATAGATAAATGTAAATTAATGCAGATGAATAGGAAAAAGAATCCCGTAATGTTTGAATACTCCATTAGTAGTGTAGCGCTTGACACTGTCACGTCGATTAAATATTTGGGCGTAACATTGCAGAGCGATGTGAAGTGGGACAAACATGTAATGGCAGTTGTGGGGAAGGCGGATAGTCGTCTTCGGTTCACTGGTAAAATTTTTGGAAGATGTGGTTCATCTGTAAAGGTGACCGCTTAGAAAGCACTAATCCGACCTATTCTTGAGTACTGCTCGAGCGTTTGGGATCCCTGTCATGTCGGATTGAGGGAGGACATAGAAGCAATTCAGAGGCGGGCTGCTAGATTTGTTACTGGTAGGTTTGATCATCACGCGAGTGTTACGGAGATGCTTCAGCAACTCGGGTGGGAGTCTCTAGAGGAAAGGAGGCGTTCTTTTCGTGAATCGCTACTGAGGAAATTTAGAGAACAAGCATTTGAGGCTGACTGCAGTACAATTTTACTGCCACCAACTTATATTTCGCGGAAAGACCACAAAGATAAGAGAGATTAGGGCTCGTACAGAGGCATATAGGCAGTCATTTTTCCCTCGTTCTGTTTGGGTGTGGAACAGGGAGAGAAGATGCTAGTTGTGCTACGAGGTACCCTCCGCCACGCACCGTATGGTTGATTGCGGAGTATGTATGTAGATATGTAGATGTAGAGGCTACAGCGGGGATAGTCTCCGATCGCCCACAACAGAATCCACATTTTTTCAACCGAAATTGGTCGAGAAAGAAATGTGTTGCATTACTTGTTGGACGCCCGTCGTACGAACGGCACTAGATGACAGACAGGATATCCCTTACTAGAGATTTCAAAAACTGCTGAGAGCGAGGGACGCACAAACGGGTCTAAAACATTTTTCCCCGCGTGTGAGGGACACGGCCCCTCAGCTGAGCTCCCGTTACACAATGGGCGGTTAGCCGGCCCAGCAGAGCGCGGCCGGCTCGCGCGCGGCTCCCCTCGCGCTTCCGCTCATGAATTCCGCAGCGCAGCCGCGTCCACTTCCTGCCGCCGCACGCACCCAGCCACGCCGCGGCGCACCTCAGCTGCAGCTGACACACCTCTCTGTAACGTGTCGCGTCGCTACAGCGAACCACCGCGCTTCACTCGATCACTCACTCAAGCGCAACGCGTCACATCGGCTCTGTTTACGCTGTTATACCAGCTGTGCCATCGGCAGTATGCGCGGTTAGGCGTGACTGGAAGACTGACAACGAGGGCACACGGGCGGCTACAAGAGCAATTGCCCATACACTTAGTACGATATATTTCTGTCCAGCTTCAAAGATTTTTTAAGCTGCTCCAAAAAATCGTTTCGCACCATCTGCATATCTGCGAATGAGTGTGGACTTTGATTGCCTGTTGTCTTCTGTCGCCGGCCGGAGTGGCCCGAGCGGTTCTAGGTGCTACAGCCTGGAGCCGAGCGACCGCTACGGTCGCAGATTCGAATCCTGCCTCGGGCATGGATGTGTGTTGGATCCACTTCTACTCTCTGTTGGAGACAACACTTCAGAATTCTATTTACATTATCATGACATACATTCAAACTCATCCCAAGTGTCATTAACAAGCTGGAAAAGAAAAACAAAAAAAAAAAATTATACAACACTAAACACATCACGACGATGTACGACCTCAGAACACCCCTTCCAATCACCCTAAGAAATTTTTATTTTCGTATGTTTTCAAGGTTCACGTTCCTATATTACACGAAGCAACTGACCATTCTGATTATTACAGTCACTAATGTAAATTAATACCAAAAATGCGTAATGCTTTTCTCCAAAAACATAACTGACATGGTTCATTCTTTTTTTAGTTCATGAAACAAAGATGTATGAATAATCTTTTATTACAATCCGTTTCGATGTTGTTCCATTTTCTCGGTATCTTTGTCAACCAAATCAAAGTAAAAACAACTAAGAAATTAAAGTAAATACGTCATTTGCATAAAGGCTGTATATGCAAGAATAACATTGCTACTGCTGAAAGCAGCCTGCAAAACAAATTTCAAATTTCCTACTTCACTGAATCCTTACTGGCACATTTGGTGACTTCCAGCAACGTCACCTCTGATGGACAAATTTAAAACGCTTCCACTGCTGCTCAATGTGAATTCGCTGTGGCAACGATGGACAGCACCTCGTCGATCTGGTGCGTATAAATCAACCGGCACGGTAGCCGCTCAAAAAGTTTCCGCCAGATGACGCGCAATCATCCGAAACATCCGAGCTTTTTACACTCGCCCCGCGATTTCCCTGCAGGGAAAACACTGCCCTGGTCACATTTATTAATGCCTGGACATCCGAGCGTCACGGGCTGAGTGAATAATGGGAGTTATCGACGTACGGGTTCGATACAAGGGATATTCGAGGCAGAGAATAAAAAAAAAAGTGGTGCAAAAGAGGCAGCGCGGGAACAGAAATGAAGGGAAAAAAATCCCGCTGCGCCGTCGCTTCTGCCGTTCCTCCTAAGTGCCGCCGTGGGAAATTATCAGGGTGGCCACCAGCTGTGGCGGTTGGCAACACTGCGGCCGCTGCAGCGCTCTGAGAGAGCAATCGAGTGCGGGGAACTGTAGGCGGCGGCACAAAACTACAGACCCTCGGACTCAGTCTTCCTTTACTTTACTGTTACAGGCCTTTAAGGTAGACGTATGACAGTGTAAAACTGACCGTTTAGTTAATATTCTGAAATGTAGTCTCCCGTACCCAAATGTTCAAATTTTTATCATAAGGCAAAAAAAAAAAAAAAAAAAAAAAAGGCTCTGGTTCTAGAAAGTCTTTTTTTATTAAAACCACGTTCGATTTTCCGCCAACTTAGAAGCATCCTCAGGTGATACATTACGCGCCATTAAAACTGCTACATTAAGAAGAAATGCAGATGATAAACGGGTATTCATTGGACAAATATATTATACTAGAACTGACATGTGATTACATTTTCACGCAATTCGGGTGCATAGATTCTGAGAAATTAGTACCCAGAACAACCGCCTCTGGCCGTAATAACGGCCTTGATACTCCTGGGCACTGAGTCAAACAAAGCTTGAATGGCGGGTACAGGTACAGCTGCCCATGCAGCTTCAACACGATTCCACAGTTCATCAAGAGTAGTGACTGGCGTATTGTGACGAGCCAGTTGCTCGACCACCATTGACCAGACGTTTTCAATTGGTGAGAGATCTGGAGAATGTGCTGGCCAGGGCAGCAGTCGAATATTTTCTGTATCCACAAAGTCCCGTACAGGACCTGCAACATACGGTCGTGCATTATCCTGCTGAAATGTAGGGTTTCGCAGGGATCGAATGAAGGGTAGAGCCACGGGTTGCAACACATATGAAATGTAACGTTCACTGTTCAAAGTGCCGCCAATGCGAACAAGAGGTAACCGGGACGTGTAACCAATGGCACCCCATACCATCACGCCGGGTGATACGCCAGTATGGCGATGACGAATACACGCTTCCAATGTGCGTTCACCGCGCTGTCGCCAAACACGGATGCGACCATCATGATGCTGTAAACAGAACCTGGATTCATCCGAAAAAATGACGTTTTGCCATTCGTGCACCCAGGTTCGTCGTTGAGTACACCATCGCAGGCGCTCCTGTCTGTGATGCAGCATCAAGGGTAACCGCAGCCATGGTCTCCGAGCTGACAGTCTCTGCTGCTGCAAACGTCGTCGAATTGTTCGTGCAGATGGTTGTTGTCTTGCAAACCCCATCTGTTGACTCAGGGATCGAGACGTGGCTGCACGATCCGTTACAGCCATGCGGATAAGAGCCTGTCATCTCGACTGCTAGTGTGATACGTGGCCATTGAGATCCAGCACGGCGTTCCGTATTACCCTCCTGAACTCACCGATTCCATATTCTGCTAACAGTCATTGGATCTCGACCAATGTGAGCAGCCGTGTCGCGATACGATAAACTGCAATCGCGATAGGCTACAATCCGACCGTTATCAAAGTCGGAAACGTGATGGATAAGCATTTCTCCTCCTTCAACGAGGCATCGCAACAACGTTCACCAGGTAACGCCTGTCAACTGCTGTTTGTGTATGAGAAATCGGTTGGAAACTTTCCTCATGTTAACACTTTCTAGGTGTCGCCTCCGGCGCCAACCTTGTGTGAATGCTCTGAAAAGCTAATCATTTGCATATCACTGCATCTTCTTCCCTTCGGTTAAATTTTGCGTCTGTAGCACATCTTCGTGGTGCAGCAATTTTAATGGCCGGTACTGTATAAAGAGGGATTAAAAAAGGAGTTTTTTTACAAAGTTTTCTTTTTGCACTGCTTTACTAACTACCGGTATTGTTATATGCAGTAGAATAGTTCTGAACGTTAGGTACTTACATAAACTGCGTCTCGCGACACACGTCATCGGCTCATGGATATATATATGAGAGAGTGAATATCATATACTTGGAGAATAGAGGTAACAAACTGAATATTTTATAAGAAATGGAGATTTTCCGAACCTTACAAAAATCTTCTGGGCTCACCTTAAAAACCGAGACAGAACAGAGACATGGAGATATTTTAGGAAATTTTCACTACCTAAAGAGATAGCCCATTGATCCTGTAAGGATTCCTGAGGAAAAACGCATTTGCTGCCAGTAAAAACTTTTACTGTTCATAAATTCTCCATTGGTTTTCAAATTGTGTGGAATAAGATCCATTACAAATATTAGTACTCTGCATCATAAGAGGTTTACCGAAGTAGGCCGGTCGGAGTGGCCGTGCGGTTCTAGGCGCTACAGTCTGGAGCCGAGCGACCGCTACGGTCGCAGGTTCGAATCCTGCCTCGGGCATGGATGTGTGTGACGTCCTTAGGTTAGTTAGGTTTAAGTAGTTGTAAGTTCTAGGGGACTGCTGACCTTAGAAGTTAAGTCCCATAGTGCTCAGAGCCATTTGAACCATTATTCTAATCCATATACACTGAAAAGCAAAGGAAACTGGTACATCTGCCTAATATCGTGTAGAGCCCCCGCGAGCACGCAGAACTGCCGTAACACGACGTGGCGTGGACTCGACTAACGTCTGAAACAGTGTTGGAGGGAATTGACGCCATGAATCCTGCTGGGCTGTCCATAAACCCGTAAGAGTACGAGGGCGTGAAGATCCCATTTCAACAGCACGTTGCAAGGTATCCCAGATGTGCTCAATAATGTTCATGTCTGGCGAGACTGTGTTTAAAGTGAGAGGAGTGTCCGTCCCGATAGCTGAGTGTTCAGCGTGACGGATTGCCGTCCTACGGGCCCCGGTTCGCTTCCCGGCTGGGTCGGGAACTATCTCCGTTCAGGGACTGGGTGTTGTGTTGTCTTCATCATCATTTCATCCCCATCCGGCGTGCGCAGGTCACCAAATGTGGCATCGAATGTAATAAGACCTGCACCAAGGCGGCCGGACCTGCCCCCGTAAGGGGCCTCCCGGACAATGACGCCAAACGCTCAAACTCAGACGAGTGTTCCTGGATCCACTCTGTAGCGATTCTGGACCTTTGAGGTGTCGCATTGTCGGAGGTGTCCCATATCACTCCAACTGCACACGCCGCACACCATTAGAGAGCCTCCACCAGCTGCTGACATGCAGGGTCCATGTACTCGTGAGCTGTCTCCATAACCGTACACGACCATCCACTCGATATAATTTGAAACGAGACTCATCCGACCAGGCAACATGTTTCCAGTCATCAACAGTCCAATGTCGGTGTTGACGGGCCGGGCGAGGCGTAAAGTTTTGTCTCGTGCAGTCATCAACGTTACAAGAGCGCGCCTTCGGCTCCGAAAGTCAATACAGATGATGTTTCGTTCAACGGTTTCCAAGCTGACACTTGTTGATGGCCCAGCATTGAAATCTGCAGTAATTTGGGGAAGGGTTGCACTTCTGTCACGTTGAACGATTCTCTTCAGTCGTCGTTGGTCCCCTTCTTCTTTCAATATCTTTTTCCGAGCGCAGCGATGTCGGAAATTGGATGTTTTATCGGGTTCCTGATATTCACGGTTGACTCGTGAAATGGTCGTATGGGAAAATCCGAAATTCATCGCTACCTCGGAGATGCTGTGTTCCACCGCTCGTGCGCCGACTATAACGCCACGCTGAGACTCATTTACTTCTTGATAACCTGCAGCAGTATATTCTGCCTGTTTACATATCTCTGTTTTTGAATGCTCATGCGTATACCGGTTTCTTTGGCGCTTTAGTGTAATAATATTTACCAAGTCAGTGGACAAGAGGCCACAGTTTCCGAGTCAATTATGGAAATCAAGTTTGAAGGTCACTTTCGTACATTTTTGTTGAATATTTAAAAAGTATGGCCTCTAGCGAAAACGTATCCCATAGAGAACTTAACTACATTAAACTTCATACAATAAGATCTTGTTCATTCTTTCTGTACAACTACACTCTGCACGTAGTGAGCGAGATAATACAGGGCGAGTCTAAAGTCCTTGGACACCTTCATAAGTTGGAAAATTAGAGGGAAAATTGAAATGTGATGATGGGAACATAGATTTGACGTGGGGCCGCAACTTTTGGAGTGATGTCATTCATGGCCGCCATCTTGAAATCCGCCATTTTGAATTCAAGTAATTTTTTTTTTTTTAATGGGAAGGTGGGGTGTATGACACATAAACTAACACTCGCTTGAGCTCTGAAATTGAATGGTGTAATTTGTTTTGTCTATGTTGTACAGTTTAGAAGTTATTAATGTTCAAAGTTAACTTCATACCAACTCATGTCTCCCTCTGTTCCAGGTGATCCAAAATGGGTCTGACACGTGAACAGAAGATCGAAAGCATCCTTATATCAGGGGAACGCAGCTACCGAACAATAGCAGCTGACTACAACAGACGGCACCCAGACAGGGAACCGGAATCGCACAGCACGAAGGCTCACGTTAACACCAAATTCCGGGAGACGGGCTCTCTTCACGACAGGGCACGTAGTGGGCGACCAAGGACTGCCACCAATGAGGAAACTACAACTGCGGTTGTTTTGTCGTTTGTTAAAAGTCCTAAACGAAGTACCCGTCGTGTGGCCCTAGCATGTGGAATAAGCCAAACCTCCGTTGTTCAAACCAATAACTGGCATCCTTACAAGCTGCAGATGCAACATCGACTTAACAAGGATGACCCCGATCGCCGGTTGGAGTTCTGCCTGTGGGCTACTGAACAACACGAACTGGATCCTTCGTTTGCCAAAGGCATACTGTTCAGTATTTCACATTGAAGGGGGAGGTTAATCGACATAATCGTCGATACTGGAGTGACTCAAATCCGAACTGGGTGTACCCAATTCGAGAACATAGTCCAGTGAAGGTGATGGTGTGGTGTGCCATATGGGACACCCGCATCATTGGGCCATTTTTCATTTGCAACACCTTAACTGCACCACAGTATCTGATGCTGCTGCAGGACCTTGTGTTCCCTTCCTCACTGAACGCTGACGGCATTTTCGCCATCTTATTTTCAGCACGATGGAGCCCCTCCACACTATGGTATTGGTCGCCGTGGTCCCGTGGAGTGGCCGCCCAGATCCCCTCACTTAACGCCCCTCGATTTTTATCTATGGGGACATCTTAAGCAGATAGTGTATACTGTGAGCATCCGTGATTTGAGACACCTGCAGGACCGCACACAACGCGCCTGTGACCAAATTGCAGGAGACACTCTCCTGTGCAGTCAGAGTGGTTGCGGCGACTACAGTTGTGCATTGCACGGGATGGACAATATGTGCTGTAGCAGTCGGTATGAAGGTACTTTCCCAACTTTGAACATTAATAACCACTAAACTGTACAAGATAGACAAAAGCAAATTACATCACTAAATTCCGGAGCACAAGCGAGAGTTATTTGATGTGTCATACACCTCCCTACCCATTTAAAACTGACTTGAATCCAAAATGGCGGATTTCAAGATGGCGGCCTTGAATGACATTCACTCCAAAAGTTGCGGACCCACATCAAACCTATGTTCCCATCATCACACTTCTATTTTCCCTTTAATTTTCCAACTTACGAAGGTGTTGAAGGACTTTTGACTCGTATATAAATCTCGTGCTTAGATTTTGAAGGTGTTGCAAGTTGCATAAAACCCACAGGTTGGGGCAGCTTATTCACCTTGTAGAAGGGATTCTCATCACTGCATACTTCATCCCTTTCTCCTGCACTAAAAATACCAGAAGCAGCTTCTGTGTGGATGACTTACCCCCGTGGCAGCTGCGGCCTTGCAAGGAAGGCTCTCGCCTGATGTAATTTACTGACAACCTCGGGGAAGCCCGAACGTAAACATGCGGGAGCTAGTGACAGGAACGTACCGATCGACCTGGGACGCGTGCTGACGCGGAGCGAAAGGTACATAAGAGGAACCAACGTAACAGCAGTACATAGTAGGTGGCGCGATAGCCCCACCCCCTGCAGGTCAAATGGCCCCTCAGCGGCCTTGAACACCTGCTGCCGTCAGCAAACAGAAGACTATCGCCCCACTCGCCTCGCACAAACAACTGACTGGTGGAGGAAGCAGGTAGGGGAGGGAGGCGACGCTTTGTGATTGGTCCAGCAAACAGCGTCGCAAGCGGGGCGTCGGCTACGTAACGTCAGTCTAATCCATCAGCAGGCTTTCGCCGATGGCGCGACGCTAGCAAATGGCTCGGAGCTTTCACTCTGCGCCTGTTTGAGGAACAAGCAGCTGGCTGGCGTACCGACCATCCCAGCCTACTTTCCTTTGGAGTTTTCCCATACGAGCTGTGTTTTCCAAGCGCCATTAGCACTGTGAAAGCACCGGGTACTTGGTTCTCTCAGGTTACGTACAAGCAACGGGAGCAAAACTGTTTGATTATGAAATGAGCCATTACATACAGAGTGTTGTATGCAATCCGCAATACCTTCAAATACTGTGAGCGCGGTTTTCATATTCTGTAGGAAATTTAATGTGGACAAATTTTGTACTTGGATGCGTTTTTATTAGAAACTGTAGTTATCGAATTATTCAAGAAAAACGTACGAAAGTGACCTTTCTTTGTCTCCGGCAAAAACGAGTCTGAGTACAAAATTTAACTACATTAAATTTTCTACAAAAAGATCTTGTTCATTTCTTGTGTAGGACTAACGGTTTACACATAGCAAGTGAGACAATATGAAAATATCGTGCGCGGTTTTTGAAGGTGTTGTGGGTTGCATAAAACCCACGAGTAGGGACAGCAAAATCATCCTGTATGTTGCAAAACATTTTTATTTTTCCAAAGCTTTCAGCATCTGTACTGCTTGTTACGCTCATTAACGCTCATTAACAAATGAAATAAACATTTGCCATCCACAGTGCCACTGCTCGCACATTTTTATCTGACGATATACATTGCTGGCCACTAAAATTGCATTACCAGGATTGATAGCAAGTAACAAAAATTTCTTACTGAGCGTACGAAAAATTTATTATTAAACTAGCTGTACCTCGCGGCGCATTCCTGTGGCCCAGTCTGTTGAAATGGAGAAGAAGGAAAAGAAAAAGGATACGTTTCTAATGTGTATGGGACTTGGATATACGTCGTTGCCTCCTCCCCCCACCCCTTTCTCCTGTCTTTGTTCGTCGCATCCTCCCCACCCTCTCTGTCTATCACCTCCTTTCTCCTCTCTAAGTCCATTTACTCCAATTCATCTGTCCATATCCTCTTCCTCCTCTGTCCCTCTCTCATTTGATCCTTGTTTACTGTTACGGCACATTCAGTTTCTGTAGTAGTATTCCAATCATAAGCCAATAAGCCATAACTACAACTCACATGTTTTATGTGAAAACCATCTGCAATGAAGAAAACAAAACAGCACACTTTAGAGTATATAATTTATATCCATAATAAGAGAGAATATGTACGGGAGAATCAATTTCTCTAATGTTTAATTGCTCTACTATCGTAGTTAAAACTGGCTGTGACAAAGGAAACAAAACGACACACTTTTATAGCATTTCCTTCCTCGCAGTTGCTTTTAACAGAAAATCTGTTGTTCAAAAAAATATTTTATAGCCTATGTCCGACTGCACATTTAATAGAGTATCGTTTAAAATTTGAAGTAAGTAGGTCATGAACTTTTCAAGATTCACTGTTATATATTTTATATACATATTTCAACACCTTACTTATTTTAAAAATATGAATCCTAATTCATCCAAACTTCTATTAGAGCAACGAGTAAAAATTTGACGTTTAACAATATGAAGTAAGTCGATCAAGAAAATTTAGAAATTTTTGGTAACAAGTTATTCCCTTGACATATTAAATATTTTCTTGTATATTTTGCATGATAAAATGTGTAACAGGTGGTTATAATTAACACTTATAACACGGAAACTAATTACCGTACGAGTACCAAACTTGGTAGCATTAATGTCCACAGTATGGGGTGCTTGATTTCCATTCGTTACAGCGCCACCGTCTGCCATCTTAGAGTTTAAAGTATAGAAGTCGTGTGCTTCAGAAACGTCCCAAAGAAACGCTAAACTATCGTGTGTCGACAACAGATAAAGATTATTGGATAAAAAATTTCGTTTTGGCTTTATCCATTTATCTACATCCGTGCAAAGTTTGAGCAGATTCGTACAAGTTTACAAAACTGAAGCGGCGCGCTTCAAAAACCTCCCAGCAACAAGTGCTTTTCGCAAGTAAAACCCAAACTAAGAAGCACAATTTTTTCAAACGGTTAGAAAGACCAGATTCCGATACACCGTTGGACTCCAGTAGAGAATTATTTAAGGATGACTGGTTTTGCTCGTAAAATCTGAACGTGGGTGGCTGTTTTGCACATAAATTCCGACCGGTGCACATACAAATGGTCCCACCTGAGCGTTGATTCCAGCCCAATTAAATCTTTTGCAAAATGAATTAATCGATGTCCTGTTCATCCTTCAAACCTTGCTTAATATACTGTGCATAGCTACAATAGACAGATGTTGAATGGCTAAGAAATGGTCGCTGGTGTGGGCTAAACGAAACTTTTTACTCCATGTTCCTAGCGCATATAGAAAGAGCCCCCCTCCCCTCCTCGCCGAACTGCGATTTCGCGCGCGGCCTTTTCATACTTTGGCGTTTCAGTAGCTCGGCTCAGCCTGTGTCTTGTAGTTTAGTAAGCACAGGGTCTGCCAAGGGCCCTGATAACTTGTTCCAGGCACGATGGCGTCGACGTGTGTAAGGCGCAAATGGCGTCCTGTGGTATAGCCGTCCATGCTGCATTCGCCTGGTTCCAAAGTTCATATATGGCGGATGGCATTGGGTCACAGCGCTGCACCCGCCGTTTCACCATATCCCACATTTTCGATTGGCAACAAGTGTGCCAGGGTAAAAGGCCGACATCCTGTGACACCAAGAAGGCACGCGTGCGTGCACAACATGTGGCCGTGCATTGTCTTGCTGGAAAATGACGTCTGGCGTGTTGCGCAAAAAGGGTATGGCTACCGGTCGCAGGATGCCATTCACGTAGGTCACACTTGTCATAGTGCCCTGGACACGCACCAAGAGTCTTTTGTGGTTGCACCCAATACCACCCCGCGACATAAGGCCTTGAGCCTGTATTCTTGTACGAATGCAGTCGCTGTGATGCCGCTTCTCCTGTCTGCTGGGAACCGAAATGCGGCCATCATTTCCAAACAAAGAGAACCTGGATTTGCCCGAAAACATAATCTGATGCCGTTTATGCCTCTAGTGACGTCGTTCCACACACCAGTCACGTCTAGCACGTTTCTGCACATTCGTCAAACGTAGGCGAAAAGTGGACGACGCGCACGTAATCCATGTCTTAATAAACGGTGACAGACTATCACCACTCATAGTGTACGATGTTTAACACTGTTACACTAGAGCCGAGGAGGGCGCAGATCTGTCCTGCAGTGCCATTCGGATGAAGTGTCGATTCTCTCGGGGGTGGTCTGGGTGGTGCGAACTGACCCATCTCGTGTTCTGCGGCCTTCCGTGAATCATTCTGCACACACCCGTTGCACTGCCGAAGCTCTTCGTCCCACAGGTGCACCAATTCCCCGGATATACGTATCACATTATCTCATGCCAATAATACGCCCTCTTCCACCCTCACCCTCACTGATTTGACGGTACGGTGAGCGCTTACGTTTGCGAGGAATTGGAAATTTGTGGTAACGTCTTATGGGACCAAACTGCTCAGGTCATCGGTCCCTAAGCTTACACACTATTTAATCTAACTCGAACCTCCGACGGGGGAGGGAGAGAGAGAGAGGGGGGGGGGGGAGCTTCGCGGACCGCCCTAGAACGCGCGGCTACGAGGAATTCTGCACGTCTGCTCGAATCATACACATAATGTTAATCATTTCTGCAGAACGCACTAATGTACATGTCCTGTGAATATGAGCGTCCAATCTCTAGCAGTTCAAGGTGTTCTGTTTTTTCTGAACATGAATGTATTTGTTCCAGCGCTTCCGTATTGTAACGATAGGCTGTGTCCGTCAAATTTATCCCTCTATAATTATCACAGTTATCCCAGTATCCTTTTTAAAAAGAGCGATTGAGACTGCATTCCCCTACGCACTTGGTACACATAATTTTTATTAAGGGGTTAATATTCGACTGAAATATTGGGATAGCTCGAAACAAAATTAACTAGCTCCAAAACGAACCCACCTGTGGGATGGTCATCAGGAAAGCATCCCAGATCTTTAATTACATGAACTGATAACAAACTATTAATCGCCTCTCTCTTCATGGCAAGTGGCTAATTAGTTTCTGTTGTATGGTAATTTATGGTATTATTTACTGGTATTTTGCCTGAGTAGTAATGTGAAGTTAAACTCGTCATTAGGGAAACAGCCAACGTCGTCCGTAAGTTCTTAGGTAGTCGTAATTCTTGAAAAGTGATCAGCAATATAAAAGCTAATCATAAATGCAACATTAAACTGTGTACTGCAAACTTTGTGGCAATAGTACATTCTATTCTGTTAAATTTATGAAAACTGACCTGTTAGCAATAATACAAACAATCTGACTGCGAGAAAAATATGAAATATAATTAACTATCGAAAACGCCCTGTCTGAAAAATATGTCACTCTTGAAATGTTAATTGTATCGCGCTTAAATTATAAACAGTGTACCTGTTTGCGCAATGAATAAATGCTGTGCTGCTGCTATCTCCAAACTACTGCGGCTGCTATGCCATTTAAAAAATAAAAATTCAAACTACTAACAAAGCGTGCTTTAAACTAAGGAGACATCCACAAAACTTGCGTACTAATATATCTCATTCCTGCCATGATCATTGCCAATTACTGTGAAACTTGGGAAAGCAAAATTATATATGAGAAACATGAAACAAAGAGACGAATGCTGATTGATGGAAAAACAATAAAGTAATTGTATTAACAGAACTTTACATCACTACGACAAAATATTTTGACATTTGAAATACACTCCTGGAAATTGAAATAAGAACACCGTGAATTCATTGTCCCAGGAAGGGGAAACTTTATTGACACATTCCTGGGGTCAGATACATCACATGATCACACTGACAGAACCACAGGCACATAGACACAGGCAACAGAGCATGCACAATGTCGGCACTAGTACAGTGTATATCCACCTTTCGCAGCAATGCAGGCTGCTATTCTCCCATGGAGACGATCGTAGAGATGCTGGATGTAGTCCTGTGGAACGGCTTGCCATGCCATTTTCACCTGGCGCCTCAGTTGGACCAGCGTTCGTGCTGGACGTGCAGACCGCGTGAGACGACGCTTCATCCAGTCCCAAACATGCTCAATGGGGGACAGATCCGGAGATCTTGCTGGCCAGGGTAGTTGACTTACACCTTCTAGAGCACGTTGGGTGGCACGGGATACATGCGGACGTGCATTGTCCTGTTGGAACAGCAAGTTCCCTTGCCGGTCTAGGAATGGTAGAACGATGGGTTCTATGACGGTTTGGATGTACCGTGCACTATTCAGTGTCCCCTCGACGATCACCAGTGGTGTACGGCCAGTGTAGGAGATCGCTCCCCACACCATGATGCCGGGTGTTGGCCCTGTGTGCCTCGGTCGTATGCAGTCCTGATTGTGGCGCTCACCTGCACGGCGCCAAACACGCATACGACCATCATTGGCACCAAGGCAGAAGCGACTCTCATCGCTGAAGACGACACGTCTCCATTCGTCCCTCCATTCACGCCTGTCGCGACACCACTGGAGGCGGGCTGCACGATGTTGGGGCGTGAGCGGAAGACGGCCTAACGGTGTGCGGGACCGTAGCCCAGCTTCATGGAGACGGTTGCGAATGGTCCTCGCCGATACCCCAGGAGCAACAGTGTCCCTAATTTGCTGGGAAGTGGCGGTGCGGTCCCCTACGGCACTGCGTAGGATCCTACGGTCTTGGCGTGCATCCGTGCGTCGCTGCGGTCCGGTCCCAGGTCGACGGGCACGTGCACCTTCCGCCGACCACTGGCGACAACATCGATGTACTGTGGAGACCTCACGCCCCACGTGTTGAGCAATTCGGCGGTACGTCCACCCGGCCTCCCGCATGCCCACTATACGCCCTCGCTCAAAGTCCGTCAACTGCACATACGGTTCACGTCCACGCTGTCGCGACATGCTACCAGTGTTAAAGACTGCGATGGAGCTCCGTATGCCACGGCAAACTGGCTGACACTGACGGCGGCGGTGCACAAATGCTGCGCAGCTAGCGCCATTCGACGGCCAACACCGCGGTTCCTGGTGTGTCCGCTGTGCCGTGCGTGTGATCATTGCTTGTACAGCCCTCTCGCAGTATCCGGAGCAAGTATGGTGGGTCTGAGACACCGGTGTCAATGTGTTCTTTTTTCCATTTCCAGGAGTGTATTAAAAACTCACTTTACATTACTAGTGGAGAAACCTGAACCAATTCTCCTTATTTTCTTACGAACAAGTATGCTATTCATCTTTGAAGATGTCCGCACCTCGTGGTCTAGTGGTTAGCGTTACAGCCTCTGGATCACGGGGTCCCGGTTTCGATTCCCGGCCGGGATGGGGATTTTCTCTGCCCGGGGAGTGGGTGTCTGTGTTGTCCTCATCATCAGCATCATTCGTGATAGTTGCTAGGTTGGACTGCGTAAAACAATGGAGTGCGAAAAGATTGGGACTTTGTATGGGCGCTGATGACCGTGCAGTTGAGCGCCCCACAAACAAAATATATCATCATTACCTTTGAAGAAAAACCATTGAATCACATTTTGTTACCTTATCACGAAAACCTCCAGTTCTAGATCCCTGACCACATTAATTATTATACTTGGATGTGTCGGCAAAGGCGCTATTACAGTACCTTTTGAAGTCTTCTGAATGAATTTACAAAATATATCTCCATAAATGAAAAATAATACAAGAATATTGTTGCCAGCACACAGGACAGCCTAAACACATCTTACTCCATCACAAGATACGATTCCTTCTCTCTCTCTCTCTCTCTCTCTCTCTCTCTCTAAGACTGCAGACTGAATTTCACTCACAAGCTAAGATTCTACCAACAGTCTTCTGCAGTGCAACTTCTTTGGCAGTGATGTTACCCACTACTACTTAGATGTTATTGAAGCTTTACTTTTCCTCGTGACATCCAGAAAATATTACCAAAATTACAATTTTCTTTATGAAACGAAACCCTTACATCGTTAGACACATTGCGCGGGCGGAAACATACGTAGCTCGCCACGTGGCGAATGTGGGAAGATTAGTTGTGTCACAGATTTCCAATAAGCAAGTTTCTTTTAGAATGTAAAACGATTATGGCTGGTAAAGCGGTCAAGAAGATCGACTAATTCCTTATTTTTATTCCGACAATGTCTCAGTTCCAAGTTCTGTGTTTTCAGAATCAACAGTAGTATCTATAGGCAGGACAGGATGTACTGTGTCGTCTTCGTCATGAAGAAGAGAATGAAATCACTCAGCGAGCGACCATCGACCTTGAAGTCGCTAATTTACGCAGGGCAGGGCGGCCGGATTAGTGTGCTGCAGGGCGCGTGCGTCCGCATCTGCTTGAGGAATTTGCCGGTACAGAAATTCTCCCCCACCCCGTGCACAGCCCGGTGCTTATAAAGAGCCGTACTGGTGTAGTGTAGTTACTGGCAGAAGCGAAAGCTGCAAGCTGCTTGTTCAGAGTCGGAGGGGGGTGGAGGTGGGGGAGGGGGCACACTGTTCGCGGGTAGGGATGGGGGGGGGGTGAGGTTTCTGAGTTTACACACCGCGTACAAGTCTTCAAGAAGAAGGAGGTAGTGTGCAGGGTTCTGTAATGAAGTGTACTGGGTGGCAAAACAAGATCGAGTTTCTCCTCTGACAGAAAATTCTACCGTTCGTTTTAAAACTGGAGAACAACGAAAAAACACAGCAACGTACATGAACACAATGGGTGAGTAACACTTATTATCAGTTCAAATCCATCCCTCCAGGAACCGTAACGGAGGATTTTCGGTTTTCTCTACATGAATTCAGGCACATGACAGAATGTTCCCATCATCGAAGTTGTGTCCTATTTACCTAGAAAGCTGGCAATCAGATTGGATAACAAATCAGTCACTCGAAAAACCTTATGTCTGTTACACTGTATCACTTGTCTTATAATTTTAACGTACGCATATGACAGCAAAGTTTTTCTCATGCCACTCTTCTGTGTCAGTTGTTGCCCATGTACGTCTGGTTTTATGTTCGTGCGCTCTTCAAGGGAATGGTCCAATTTGACATGTCGAAGCCTGCCCTGAAATTACTGATACGGGAAGAATCCACTGAAATAAACACAAGGTCAAAAGTTTGGCTGCTAAGACAACTGCAGGTATTTTTTTAAAAAAATGCTGAAAACTGCTTAATTCGTGGCTCACCAGGCAGCTGGAGGAACTTACAACCCTGGCGTGGGGGTAGCAGGCAGGGCATGCGCAACATGGCGGGCACGTGCCCCTGATAGACGGCACATCGGCAAACAGATAAATGGCACAACGCTACAGTAATTTGTAAAGCGTAGGCCTGCTGCAGTTTCTGTCGAGAGTTTCTCTTGCACAACTGTTCGAGTTACCATTAGTTGGAATCTGCAAATCGTTTAATATCCACAAAAATTAGCAGTTGCCTTTGCGGTGTCGCTAAATGTTAACAATAGAGATAAAACGCAATTAATTTAGTTTGTGATTTCTTCGTATATGCTTTCTAGTAGCATCTGTCTTTATGCAGATTCCAGTATTTCACAGTTTTGTAGAATCCAATTAATGTTTTCAACCTTACAGAGATGAAACATGAAGAACGGGGTATGCAATCGAAATCACTTACTTGTCCTGAAGCCCTAGATGTGATATTTAATAGTTGATTTCTTGCACATTCATTCGAAGGATGACGCTATTTCGTTAGAAATTGTGGAAACATTACAAGTTTTAGGAAATAACTCTAAGGATTTCGTGCATTATGATTTGTACGATGATGTGCTAATTAAAGTCCAGAACGAAAACGGTGTACTTTCGAAGCCCAAAGAAAACATGTACAGTAATACTCTTCAGTCAGAGTTAAACAAAAAATGGCAGAAAACGTTTCAACTTAAGCCATGTGCACAACCAGTTACGTTTCGTAAAATCTGAATATGAACTGTATAAATGAAGGAAAAATTTACACGACGTACAAAATATGCATCAAAATGAAACTCACAAAAGTGTTGAAAAAAACCTGTCCGAAAGATTTAGAAATGTTCATGATAGTCAATGTACCGTTAGTGAGGGTGGCTTGCGGAGTATGGATGTAGATGTAGATGTAGATCAACGAGACTGGGCTCCAAATTCTAACGAACATTACTGATTTCCAGGCTCCTTTGACCTCGTCAACACGCAAAATTACGATGTTTACTTCACGTAAACCTGTAGAGATGTTACGAACAGGACATACTTTCCAGAAATTCGTAGCTGATATGAAGATGGAGCTTCTTGTTATTCGTGTAACATGTTGTGTATAAGCCAGTCAGTCAGGTTTTGTGCAAGGCTGCGTGCAAACTGCACTTTCTCAAATGGTTCAAATGGCTCTTGAGCACTATGGGAGGTCATCAGTCCCCTAGAACTTAGAACTACTAAAAACCTAACTAACCTAAGGACATCACACACCTCCACGCCCGACGCAGGATTCGAAGGTGCGACCGTAGCGTTCGCGCGGTTCCAGACTGTAGCGCCTAGAACCGCTCGACCACTCCGGCCGGCGCACTTTCTCATTTTCGGTGAAAAAAACTCGATTGTGCAGTTGATGACTGCTGTGACATATTAATGAGCGTATGGCACTGGTGGCCGAGAGACCCCTCGCGGGGCGGTTCGGCCGCCGCTCCACAACATCTTTAACGCCACTACGGCGTCTTACAAGTGAATGGTGATGAAATGATGATGAAAGACACACAACACCCAGTCATCTCGAGGCAGAGAAAATCCCTGACCCCGCCGGGTATCTTTTTTTTAACCATATATATTTATTTAAATATATTAACACCGATATATTAAAAAAAAGAAATTTTATTCTATTAGTCTATTATATTCCTAGTGTTGGTTAATATTACTGTCATTTTATATGTTTTCGTTTTTATATTTTCCTTGTTAGTTTTTCTCTTATTGTTGTTCCTTAAACCATTTTACATGGCCATTTGTCGTCATTTCTTTTGAGGGGGTAGACATTGCAGGACAGGCATAACAGTTTATATTTGGCATCGATGCATTGATTTTGAGTTTATGTTTCTGTATGTGATGCACTTGTGATGCCTCAGGCACATTGTGTATTCTGGTTTGATCTCTTCCTCTAGTTTACACTGTTAAGTGGGACAGTATGAGGGAAACGTCACCATGATGGGTGGAGCAGAAGTGGAAGAAACTTTCTTTTCCATATACTACAGAATATACCTAAATTGAAGAAGAGAGAAAATTTTGTCATATTACATAAAAGAAGCAGAAAGGATAGTGTGAGTAATCAATAGAATTTTATAGGCACAAAGTAAAAGAAATCATTTTTAAAAAAATCTAATAATAATAATGAGTAGTTGGCACTTTCCACTAAGTAATGCTTGTTTCCTATTCAGTATAGTACAAATAATGAAAGAAAAGTTAATTAAGAAAAAAAACTGGTAGTACTACTGTGCATACTTTTGACACTGTTTTGGCTGCGAGCATGACAGATGTTTGGTGAGAAGCACTTTGTATCACTGATTTCACTAAGAAGAAACACATTATACTACTATACCTCACTATTTAATGCGAGAAGAGAAAGCACTTTATCTTTTGTGTTGCACTTGTTCGCTACCACTGCACACGTTCTTCTTGTGGTGAGTGTGGTGAGGTGGCTGGTGGCGGTGCTGAGGGTCACAGGCTGGGGAGGACTCTGGCGATTGCTGCCTGCAGTGGAATCTGCAGGAAGTTTCTGAAGTTCTCGCGGTAGCGTCTGTGCTGCTGGGCCGTCTTGTTCTCCCCCCCAGAGGTCCATCAGGAAGGCCAGCTGGTCGGCCTGCCTCCGCGCTACGATGGCGTGTGCCGTCACGACGAGGATCCAGAGAGTCGCCAGTCGCTTGGGCCGTGGAAATGGGTTGCACCCGGGACCCCGTGCGTGGGGAGCGAGAACGCTACCGCAAGACCACGAGCCGCGGACACATTCCTATACAACAATGCCAGTGATAAGAATCATTGGATTATTGTTTCTGCAGCCGCGCGGTTTGAGGCGCCATATCAGGGACTGCGCAGCGCCTCCTGCCAGAAATTCGAGTCCTCCCTCGGGCTTGAGTTTGTGTGTTGTTCTTAGCCTAAGTTAGTTTAAGTAGTGTGTAAGTCTAGGTACCGATGACCTCAGCAGTTTGGTCCCTTAGCAATCACACACATTTGAATATTTTTTGTTTGTGCAGCTGTATATTTGTCTTCACGAGCATCGAGACAAATTAGGATAAAAAATTTAAAAAAAGACTGGTTACTTGCAAAAAATGTTGTGTTCGATGTAGCAAAATCTCGAAAAATGGGAAAGAATAATTTTCGATGTTACATTCGAAATGTCTTCTTACCATTTTCAGAAAATAATTCATTGCTGTTGTTGGACTCTTGGCCTGGACATAATAACACCTCTGTCTTTAGGAGGGCTACGGAAACAAATTCGGATTCCCATCGGAGCTAACAGAGTCAGTCAGCCTCACGATTAAAATATAAATAAATAAAAAATCAACCGCTTAAAGCATTTTTTCAGAAAATTGTCGGACAATACAATTTCCGACAGCTCTTCGTCATTTCATTTTTTTTTTTTTTTTTTTTTCAACGTTGCAGTACTCTACAACTTCAGCCGTTTCTGCATTGTCAGTTTGTATACCCAAATTTTACGAATCTGATAACGTATGCCTGGTACTCAGCACAATATCCAGAACAACGGCCACGACCATTTCTTACTCAGTTCTGGTTCTATGTAAATAAAACTAGTAATGTCTGTGAAGTTCCTGAATGCATTAACTTTTCTTTTATCAGGTGTGCCTGGTGTAAGGAAAATGTTCGTTTTCGTCATCCGATAGACACTTCGCATTTTTGAGATGAATACAGGGAATAAACAAGGAACTGTTTCATTGTCAGTAAAACATGCATTATTCAAAAACTGTCATAAGAACTGTGCTACAGTAATTCTTACAAAATATTTAATGTCAGAAAATTAAAGTACCGTCTGGTGGTAGTCGTCTATAATGTAACATAATATACTGCCTTGATTTTATTGGGGTCGATATGAATTGCACGCTATTTATAAAACTGATTGCTCGAGACATTTCTGGTATGGTTTAAGTGTTTAAAAATTCGCGTGTGTACACTATGGGATTCGCGTTACGCAGCTCTACGTTCTCTTGTCACGGCTGCGTTTGCTCATTCCCCGATTCATGCACTAAGCAGGCTGGGCTGTACAAACCGCTGTTATTAGCGGTTATTCTGACGTAAAAATAAACAAATTTAACATTTTTTTTTAAAATACTTGCAGTGTGCCTTGGTTAAAATTTTGAATTTGCATTTCTATCGGTGTATTCTGTCAGCGTCAGGCAGTGAAATGCAGTTCCTTCCTGTAGAATTTATTAACTATTATAAATTAAAGAAGTTGAGCAATATCCTAGACCGAGTCTTTATAACGCCAAAGCTCGCGTAATTTCAGAATTTAGATTTATTTAATCAGGACTGAGTGGGTACACTTTATATACAAGATCTGTACCCGTTAAAATGTGTGCTTTCGGTTTAGCTGAGGAATGCTGGTGGTCACAGATTTAACAGCTATTGTGTCCCGTATTTACTAACTTTGATGTGAAGCAACTCTTGATCATTTCGTCCGTACCATGTGCTCTTTTACTTTCTGACAATTAAGTTCCGCATATGGCCGTACTAAGTACCTGTTTGTACATATTAGAGATTATAAGAGACCTGGTCATCACCAGTAAGGTCTTCAGGACGCAATTAAATATTGGCGAACCTTCAATTTTTAACTTGCAAATGAAGATTCTGACTATTCATTTTAAGGGTAGATCCTACAACTGCACTTTCAGGAGGTGATTCAGAAAAACCACTTACCTACCAAGGATAGTAGATAGTTACGTGGCACACCGTTACGTCTAGATATTTAAATCGACGTTCTTGTGTAAAGCAGCATGCTGTATTGGAACATTACGGGACTGTTTTTCCTACTCGTCTGCATTAACTTACACCTTTGCACATTTCGAGCCAGGTGCCATTCACACAACAACTAGAACGTCTTTGTATCTTGTGTCCTAGTACTGTCACTGAACGCCGATACCTTCCAGCACAGCACAGCTTCATCAGCAAACAGCCGCAGACTGCTGGAGTTACCTTGACCTTTGGTTGCGTACTGCGAGAAGTGGCAGCGGCGGATGTAGACGGTGCAGGGAGCGTGCAACTGAATTCCACTTGTGGCTGTTCGGATTCCGGAGGCGTGCAGTCTAGAACGTGGGGGAAGCGCCCTGCGAATAATTTAGTAGACAGCGGGGAGCTCAAAGGGAATCTTCGATGCGGAAGCCGCGGAAATAAATAACCGGAGGGCTTGACTGGGATTTGCCTCTTTCGCCGAGCCTGGCTAATAAGTAAATCTCAGCGCGGCGGCTCGCTTCAAACTGAATTAATGGAATTCGGAGCTACTTTACGGATGTGCCTGGAAATTTGCAAGATGCTGAAGTAGCGCAGAGACTGCGGGATTTATTGCTCTAAGGGTATTACTAATAACAATCTGAGAAAAGGGACAGCAACGTACTGCCTATACGAGACGTGTATAAAATGTTCTCGGTGGTTGTGTGTAGTGTACCGTGTGCGAAGAGAAAAAATATAGTAGAATGAAAAGTTAATTAAATACATTAACTTGAATACTAATAAGTCAGTTTGGGATCCGTGAACGGGACTTCGTGTAATCCTCTTGAACAATATGTAAATGGCATTAGCTTTCCATAGAGGAGTGTTTTGTTAACAGATGTTGCACTCGTCACTGTGAGTACGTGGTGCTACATAACATAGGAGGAGCGTTCAGTAAGTAATACAATACGTTTTCTTTTTTCTGAAAGCAGTTTGGTTTTATTCAGGATTGCAGTACATCATCTTATGGCCCGGTCTACCGGCTACAAAACCCTATTTTTCAACATAATCTCCATTCAACGCCACATATGTCACGTTACTGGAGGGAACTGTATCCCCGCACGGTACCAGTCTATTGGTCGACGTCGGAGCCAACGTCCTGCTGCATCAATAGCCTCCCCATCGTCCACGTATTGCTAATCGCTGGAGAGCATCCTTCATTGGGCCAAACAGATGGAGGATCTGTAAGTCTTATGTTAGGTGGCGAAGAATCCAACAGGCACACGAGGTTACACCAATTGATGGATGAGTGCGTCGGCAGTACCAACAGAGCCGTCCAGCTGGCCAGCGAGCTGTCTGACTGTGATCCGTCGGTCACCTCGAATGAGAGTGTCCGCACGTTCCAACACTGTAGGAGCCACGGCTGTGTGCTGACGCGGAAAATTCCACGGTGTCTCATGACAAATTTCCCATTTTTTCAAACTAAAGTGGCCGAGAAAAAAAATGTTGCATTATTTACTGAACGTCCCTCGTACTTCAAAGAACATTTTTACAACAATAAAAAAATGAGTGAGTGCTTAAATAATGACAGCAATTACAACAACTAAAAATAAATAAACATAACTTAATATTATTACTTCGACTCAAAAGAACAATTTATATCAGCTTGTGGCACTTGTTCTGATTGTCAACCCCATGTTTCTTCTATTGTCACTTCCGCAACTTTCCGCCATTTTACTGTTTTTAACAAAGTCACCGTTTTATAGCCTTTACATATTGTTTGTCTTCTTCCCATTATGTTTTTTAACTCTTCTATCGGCTGTTGAGCAGCGTATTAAGCTGCTCTCAGCCCCCCTTCCCCCCACTGTGGGGGGAACGAAATAATAATATTAAGTTATGTACAGTATGACAATAATATTTAGTGAACTAGTCGAGCAATGGTGTCTAACGGCACCCGGTTTCCTCAATGGGTGACGAGAGAAAAAGTGCCGAGAAACAAGAAAAAGTCATCCAATACATCTGATGGACGGAATTCTCTCTGTAACCGTTTAACTGTCTCTGACAGTAAGTAGAACGCTCGATGTAAACAGCGATATTTCATCGAAACACTACATTAACCCTAAGGAGAACCTAATTTACTTTAGTTAGTTAGGTTCAAATGGCTCTGAGCACTATGCGACTTAACTTCTGAGGTCATAAGTCGCCTAGAACTTAGAACTAATTAAACCTAACTAACCTAAGGACATCACACACATCCATGCCCTAGGCAGGATTCGAACCTGCGACCGTAGCGGTCGCCCGGCTCCAAACTGTACCGCCCAGAACCGCACAGCCACTTCGGCCGGCCTTAGTTAGGGAGTTCTTCAAAATGAACACCACATGTGACGCAAAAGTCCGTCAGGTGTCACGGATTCCTATTTTCTTAGTTAAGTAAGTAAACGTCACTTAAGACCTGCCCAAATCTGCTTGAATATGCTGGGATATCTACATACACATGGCCTGCATCGTTACACATCACGATCATCACTGTGACGAATGGTGCATTTAATTAATGAGCCTATCTGCATGGCTAGACAGGTGTACAGATGAAATAGCTACTATTTTACACCACTGGGTATATTTTACATGACAGGGTCTACAGGCAAACAGACGGCCTTACAAAGGATTACAGCACCGTGACAAGTGATGTGATTAACTTATGCACCTGGCTGAGCGTCTAAACACACACACATATACAGAGTGTTACAAAAAGGTACGACCAAACAAAGTGTCGAGTGCACCGACAGTCCAATGGGGCGTTTACCCCCGTAATGTGTGGACGATGCAGTTCAGATCAGAAGTGGCTGTGTGATCTTTTGGGGATGTCTTTCGTAGAATGACTCTGTCCTACTGATTCAAATACTACGAACATGAACTAGGAAATGTTTCATCCTAGTGTTGTGCCTAGGAATCCTGCATAATTGGTTCCCTCGACAAACAACCAAACACCTAGTATTATTGGGTTTTATTACACTACGACAAGATACAATATTTAACTTTGGTAGATGTGTCGCAAGCAAAGGGCGACATACAAAATAATCAGGCTTTTTCAGAATAGACAAATACAAGTCTGTGCTACATATAGAGTCCTAACGAAGTGGCTAACGTCAACGTCGCTCTCGAAGTGGTTAACACTGAAGCTGCTATCCAAGTGGGCTCCACCAGTCGGGCGCGGCGCTTATGTCCTCTTCACCTCGGGGCCGCTGCTGTCGCGTTGTTGTCCTGGAAGGTCAGGGTGCGATTGGCTGATTTCTTCTCACAGCCTTCTCTTCCCTGTTGTTCCATGTCGTAACATGTAGTGTATTGAAACAAGTCTGAATAGCGAAGTGTCAGGCCATCTCTCTGTGAAAAACAGCAGGCCACAAAATAAGCGGTGGCCTCGATGCTTAAAGACCACCGTATCACAACCGAAGAGATAGTGAATAGTCCAATATCAGGCAGGGATAAGTTACCAAAACGTTGCATGAGATTTTGAACATGACAAAAGGTCATAATTTTTTTTAATGGGACATCCAAAAATGTTCTGCTAGTTATTCATGATTGAAAATGCCGCCACAACTGTATTTTTATTACTGACGTTTTTTACAAAACCTGATTTTGGGACCTCATCCTCACCTTCAGGTGCCACTGTAAGTTAAAGTGAAAGCAATTGCCTGAACAATTAGATTCATAAAATGCTAAGATTTCTAAAAATAAAAACGGCCAAAAAATATAAACAGCATTAAACATACCAAAACCGAGTCTGAAAAGTACATTCCCAGGCGGACCATCTGTCCTACATGGCCTACCAGAGGGAGCATGAAAAAATGACTGCGCTGAAACCACCTCTCAAATGTGTCTGACGAAATCCGTGGACAAGTTGTAAGCGCCGCCGAAGGCCTGTACATAAGATGAATCGGTTTACTAATGTGGAGATAGACGAAGGCGTTTATTCTGGTTTTATATTTGCCACATTTACATTTCCGTCTACCGCTATGCAAGCTTTTCCGTGAGGCTGAAAGGACTAGTCCATATGGATCGTTCGTGGAGTGCCTTGCGCTCCGTATACTGCACTCCATTCGTCTCCCACTGGCCGGCGTGACCGGCATTCTACCGCCTCATAAGCGCGAGAAACCTTTTTTCCTTTTGCTTTTTGCCCTTTATCCTCTCGCTTTCGCAGCGTTTTGCTGCACAGCAAAAGCCAGCTCCAAATGAAAGGGAGAAAAAAGGCAGAAAGTGCGACTAATGAAAACACCGTGCCGACCAGTTCGGTCCGGCCAGGCTGCTGGCTTTGCCCTGCCGGCAGGGGAACCCCCGCAATCACAAGCGCAGGTGGCGCCGCGCCGCGGCAGCAGCTCGCACTCGGCTGCGCGCCGTCCCCTACCCCCTGCCCCTGTTGACAACTGCCGGCCGCTACACTGTAATTGCCGGCGCTGGCGCTCCCTGTGCAGTGCGAACTCCGCAGTTTAAACTCTGTGCGCTAGGCAGTTTTCACGGCTATCAAAGCGGTCTCCGCGCCTTCTCTTTAATCCGCGCCCCGTGGTGCCCCAGCCCATTACGGCCGCGGCTGGGACCCACCACCTGCTGTGCCGGGGACCGCGCGAGGTACTCACAGCGAGGGGAAGCACGGCGCAGTTCTGCGAAAACTCTCCGACCACAACTCGGCTTCAACGACTTGGAGAGCCAAATTAAGCTGGTTAATTAAACGTGTCCACATCAGACGGCTCGTACAGAGTGCACAGCGCACTTGTTTTACAACTTCCTGCTTCCATTTCAATTCACTGATTGACAGTCACATCAAACTACAGCAAATTACAGTGTTCTAACACTAAATTCCGTGGCGCTATCGAATAATGAGAAAATGATCAGGCACCTCAACCACTTCATTTTCGTTTCAGTGCATCATTCGAGGATGGTGTTGAATTAAGGGGTGTGTTTTTAAAACATATTATCATGCCGCTTTGCAGGTTAAGAAGCAGCAAGGAGAAAAAACATTGTAACGTTTGCTACAAATCGTATATATATTCATGAAATATATATTGACAATTGTACTAAAAGTCAGTGCCAGCTCGTGCAAAATTTTACCAATGTTCTACAATTTGGCGGCATACAGCTTTTCGATTTAGAATGATAGTAATCATAATTAAATTAAATATATTAATTTTACATATATAAAAAATGTTGAAACATATTTCAATTTTACAATTAATAGCATAACATTGCGAGGAGTAAAGTGAAACGATAAAGAAATATTATAGTAGCAGTGAGATTCGAGCCCGAGTCGAGAAACTGCCAGTAAGTGTGCTCGACTACTCTACAACGGCGCCGTTTCGTCAACTACTCCTAAAAAAATCCCTCATATTCCACGCTTGTACAATACGTTACACGCACCAAAAATAAAAAAAGTACTGGCCTGGTGCTGTGAGCAACGTAGCACCCATAGTACCGCAAGGGATGGCGTCACATCAGAGCAAGTGCAGTCGAAAACAGGCAACTGCGTCCGTTCTCCGAGTTGATCGTAGCGCGGCTCACCATCATTTCAGCACACAACACTGGTTCCTTGTTATCACGGAGAGAGCACTACAAAACATGTTTTCGTCCGTTTTATTTGCTCATGGGCACGCATTCGAAGAGAAATGTCGTAATTTTAGAGTGATTTCCAAGTCGCATTCGGAGAATTTGGTGCAATTTCTGGCTCACGTTCGAAGAGAAATGGCGTAATTTTAGGACGACATTTACAGTGTGCTGTAGCACATTAGCACGTGATGACCGGCTGCCACTGCTATAAGTTTCTATACTGCTGCTTTTGTGGCACGCCGATTCGTGTATGAAACTACTTATGACTCCCATATAACTGTTAGCTTAAGACAGAACGATACTCTGAAATCTTATCGATAGTGCAATAAGGTCCTTGCATTTTTATTCCCTGACGATCAGTTAAGAAATTTTCTAGACAGTCATACATCTGTTCTGTATCCTCTCATCGATCAATCCTTAGAGTTTGGGAAAAAATCACCCTGTATTTAGCCAGACATTTCGGTCTAAAGGCCGGACTATTTTACCGAACGAGGTGGCGCTCTGGTTAGCACTCTGGACTCGCATTCGGGAGGACGACTGTTCAAACCCGCGCCCGGCCATCCTGATTCAGGTTCTCCGTGATTTCCCTAAATTGCTTCAAGCAAATGCTGGGACGGTTCCTTTCAAAGGACACGGCCAATTTCCTTCCCCATCCTTCCCTAATCCGACGGGACCGACAACCTCGCTGTTTGGTTCTCTCCCCCACATGGTTCAAATGGCTCTGAGCACTATGGAACTTAACATCTGAGGTCATCAGTCCCCTAGACTTAGAACTACTTAAACCTAACTAACCTAAGGACATCACACACATCCATGCCCGAGACAGGATTCGAACCTGCGACCGTAGCAGCAGAACGGTTCCGGACTCAAGCGCCTAGAACCGCTCGGCCACAACGGCCGGCCCTCTCCCCCCAAATCAACCAACCAATCAACTTCATATGTTACAAAGGAATAGAGTCGTCTGAGCCAGAAAATGAAAATATATTGAATAAATTTGGCTATTTCAATTCGACTTACTTTAAAACAGGATACAGACGAAAGAATAACACTGGTTGGTATATCTCCTCATGGTACGTCCTCCTTATGGTATAACCTCGTTACACTTATCTCTCGCGTCAACGTCATTAGCTTGGAATGAGCCTAGTTTATCGCTAAAAGCTTTAAAAAAAAGCCAGACAGGCGGGATATGTTTGGCCGGACACGATAGTAAAAAGACAGGACACTTAGCAACCGTATCTATTACTATGGGTAATTACTATGTTTGTATAAAGCTACATCAAACGTAGTTGTATGTCTTCAACGCATTAGTTCTTTTATTATGCTGTGCTGTTATGTTCTTTAGGTTTTTCTTTAGAATGCACAGTACCCGAAACTGGTCGCGCAAATAAATTAATTTAAAGCACAACCTGATGGAATAATGTCCTTCAACTTTCTAAGTGCCATACTGGAAAACTCACTGTTACTAAGCGTCAATAAGGAAGTGTTTACGAGTTGCTTCTCGTAAAAAAAAAAAAAAGCATGCAGCCACTGACCACTGACAATAATGCTATTTATTTACACAAATAGCCCCGTTGTCTGTTTCGAATCGACAGAGGGTTATTTACGTTTATACTACATTACTACATTAGTTGTTCGCTGTTTTTTGGGACAACTAACGCAAACAGCAACAAATGTTGTCGACAGTCACACCATGGCGGAGACTGCGCTGCTTTTGTGCATCACACAAAGAAAAAGTAGTAAAAAGTAGTAAGCCACCACGCTTTTAAATGCGGACAACTCGAGTAACAACAGTCAGAATAGATAGGCAGCTACAGTATCCAAACTGCAATCGATGTTTTGACCGACGTGCTGACTGAAGATATAAATGTGTATTGCACCAATTGAAGATCTGTGAAAACCTGAAACGCGTATTGGTATAAATACAAATAGATTAAAAAATAAAATTTTTGATAACATTATCAGCGATCTATTAAAACTAAAATTTAAAGATTAAAAACAGTCTTGATTGCAGCTATTTATTTTTATTGGAGTGACCGGTTTCGATTCTATTTAAGAACTATCTTCAGACGGTAGTTATTCTAGCGTCGAAGGTCGCCGCAACTTGATACACGGAGTCCACCCACCGTTCTGGAGTCTGAAGATGGTTCTTAAATAGAATCGAAACCGGTCACTCCAATAAAAATAAAAAGTTGCGATCAAGACTGTATTTAATATTTAAATTTTAACATTAAAAATGGCTGGTTGCTGTATTTATTAAAGCAATAAACAAAATAAGTTTTCAGCACATTCGATGTTGAGGCAGTGACATATGCAAATGAAATGTAGGCTACTAGTAAGTGGGAGAAAAATATACGACTCTTATTATTGTCCAACGCAAATGAAATTGATTTTAACCGAAACAAAAAGTTGTCGGGTGAGATACGGCAATCACGTGCAGTGTTGCCGATGGCTCGTACGGCATTGTCGTCGATTACAGGGCACAGCTGATACTCTCCAAGCCCAATTGCACGCGCCTTCACTTGTTTTCACTGGGAAGTAATCTACACAGTTTAGAGTTCCTACAACAACCGTGTAATACGGAGTCAATGGCAAGACAACAGACGGCAAGATTGCAGGACCGGCGTAGTAAGCCGCTATTCAAAGATAATCCGCTTGGCTGGGAATATTTGAGCCCACGGACAATCGCTCGGAGTTCATCGAACTGCGATAAACGGAGTTTGGGTGAGGGTGGGAGAAACCAAATTAATGGAAAACGGACATCGGTGGTAACGGATTCGCTGCACCAAGTGAGTCGCCTCTGTTTACTTCTCTAGGGCGGAAACACCGCAGAGGTCCCAACAGCGCAGTAGGAGAGGGGCCAGGGTGGTGGGCTGGGGAGGGAGGAAAAGGGAAGGGGAAAGGTACTGTCCATGCCGGCACGAGTTTAATCTATCACGCGTGCCCGTGCCGATGGCTTGTAATCTCTTTAACAAGCTCCTTTGAAGAGGAACAACGGTAACGCGCCCTGCCGTCCACTAAACGGATTAAATCGGGCCACGTGACGCGGCCGACGGCTTCATCCGTCGGCGGGACGATGGGCGGCACAAGTGCGCTGTTTTCTATTCAGTAATGGCGGAGAAACAATAGCGCATCTCCTGCAGCAGCAGTGGGCGTAACAGAACGGAGCCTCCGACAGACTGCGAAATGGCACGTGTTTGATGTTCTGACAGCTTATGCAAAAAACTCACAGATCAGTGCTTCCCAATAATTATGCCACGAGGGGTTAAATGAAATTTTTGGAGGGGTAAAAACAAAAATGCCGGAGTGTGTTTCAGTCACAAAAGAATTTTAAAATTTGTTTTCAAAATTGTAAAGATGGTTGCACTGCAGCAACCGTGCACGTAATAAGCTGATGAAATCCAGTTTTCATTTGTTCACATAGTATGTTTTATCATTCCCTGATATGTTCCTTCATGGGTTATACTCACCCCCCCCCTTTTTTTTGTTGTATTTCAATCTGTTAAGTGTAGTTTACAAGACGACATTGGGTTGCGCCACTCGTTGCATGGACTGAGTTGCACGCAAATGGTTTCATATTTGACTGTAGACACGGCGAAACTACTTAAGTTTCGTCGCTTTCTGGGTTTCTGACTTGTGGCTGAAATGAAAGTTTTGGCAGCTGCACGTCGCATGAGTTGTGATGGAGTTAAAGCTTGTTGCGTGCAATCGCTGCATAAGAAAAAAATAAGAAACGTGTTTGGATTCGTAACTGGTTGAAGAAAAGGCGTCAGTTCGTTTGCTCAGCATCCTTGCTGAAATAATTTATAATGGAAGACCCAAGAAGTTCTTTTAATTATCTAAGAATGTCACCAGAACTGTTCACGTTTCTTCTAAATAAATTATGCGATAAGGAATAAAGATACTGTAATGCATGAACCACTGCCGCCAGCCGGCCGATGTGGCCGAGAGGTTCTAGGCGCTACAGTCTGGAACCGCGCGACCGCTACGGTCGCAGGTTCGAATCCTGCCTCGGGCATGGATGTGTGTAATGTCTGTAAGTTAGTTAGGTTTAAGTAGTTCTAAGGTCTAGGGGACTGATGACCTCAGATGTTAAGTCCCATAGTGCTCAGAGCCATTTGAACCAACTGCCGCCAGAACTGAAATTACATATCGCATTGCGTGCAATACAATCGAGAACACTCGGCCTGCTATAAGATGCGGATTTAGTTGGTGATGACACTTTTTATTACAGGGTGTATACGCGGGCAAGGAAAAAAAATTCCCGGATTTCTCCCGGATATCCTGTTTAAAAAATATGCTTTTTCCCGGGCGAAAATACACTTTTTCGGTGCTAAGTGACAGTAGGCTTTCCGTAGATTTTCCCTTGGAACTGTAAAACTTATCAATCCTTTGAATGGTTAACGTTTTATACAATCGCGTAGTACTTCCCGGAAAAAAAAAGACGAGGCAGAGAAGTTTTGGAGAGACTTTTAATAAAGGAAAGGAGAGAAGTTCTGAAAAGACCTTTGATTTGCAGCAACATATACGCTGCATATTTTCGTATTACGAAAGTATAAATTCGAATTGCACCAAACACAGCGCATTAGTTCCCGGAGCGTTGAAACCGAGGTTGCCACGTCCTTTTGTAAGCGAGATCTCGCCAGCCGATGACAGCAGCTATTCAGAGCATAGGACACGTGTTATAGTCAGCCACTAGCAAGATCACTGGTTACATAGCGCGAACACCCAAGAGGAAAAGTTTACGGTTTACATTAATGTACACAGTACCGTATATCTACAAGAAAAGCTAAGCTTTCACATATAATGTTAGTCTCTAATATTAACACGCTACAACATAATCTAAGCTTTCACACGTAATATTGATCTTTTTTTGCGTGTGTTATATTTTAAGACATCACACAAATGCGCCAGTAAATTTAAAATTATGACATAAATGTCTCGGCTCCAAATTCTTGTAAGTGGCTGGTCCTCAAACTGTTCAGTTTCGAACGCTCTGTGATTTAGATATCCATCCCACTTTCTCACACGTAACATAATTCATCTTGCGTAAAAAGAAATTTACTTTGAAAGTAACGCTTTTCTAACTACCGTTCGCAATACTATTCGGAGACTGTTAGAAATAGGTTTACCAGTTCCAGAGAGCGCCAGAAAACAGGCATTATTGTACGTGTGCAACTACAGTGGTGTAGGAAGCCTGCATGTTCGTGTGTATAAAGCACTAAGAGAGCTTACATTACACCATAAAAGAAACAGTGCATCAGAGGATACTCCAAAGAGCATCGGAATTTCGTAAACAATTCTAAAATGCATAATTCGGCTTGAAGTGCAAATTGGCTTTTTCCAGATTCTAAATGAAGTAGGTCCCATCTGATATTAAGCTTTTCAGTGTGGTTTTTGGGATGCAAATTTTCTTGGAGTACCAGTACTCTACGATCTCATTTTTGGTTCTTTGTTGTTGTTGTTGTCTTCAGTCCTGAGACTGGTTTGATGCAGCTCTCCATGCTGCTCTATCCTGTGCAAGCTTCTTCATCTCCCAGTACCTACTGCAACCTACATCCTTCTGAATCTGCTTAGTGTATTCATCTCTTGGTCTCCCCCTATGATTTTTACCCTCCACGCTGCCTTCCAATACTAAATTGGTGATCCCTTGATGCCTCAGAACATGTCCTACCAACCGATCCCTTCTTCTGGTCAAGTTGTGCCACAAACTTCTCTTCTCCCCAATCCTATTCAATACTTCCTCATTAGTTATGTGATCTACCCATCTATTCTTCAGAATTCTTCTGTAGCACCACATTTCAAAAGCTTCTATTCTCTTCTTGTCCAAACTATTTACCGTCCATGTTTCACTTCCATACATGGCTACACTCCATACAAATACTTTCAGAAATGACTTCCTGACACTTAAATCTATACTCGATGTTAACAAATTTCTCTTCTTCAGAAACGCTTTCCTTGCCATTGCCAGTCTACATTTTATATCCTCTCTACTTCGACCATAATCAGTTATTTTGCTTCCCAAATAGCAAAACTCCTTTACTACTTTAAGTGTCTCATTTCCTAATCTAATACCCTCAGCATCACCCGACTTAATTCGACTACATTCCATTATCCTCGTTTTGCTTTTGTTGATGTTCATCTTATATCCTCCCTTCAAGACACCATCCATTCCGTTCAACTGCTCTTCCAAGTCCTTTGCTGTCTCTGACAGAATTACAATGTCATCGGCGAACCTCAAAGTTTTTATTTCTTCTCCATGGATTTTAAACCTACTCCAAATTTTTCTTTTGTTTCCTTTACTGCTTGCTCAATATACAGATTGAATAACATTGGGGAGAGGTTGCAACCCTGTCTCAATCCCTTCCCAACCGCTGCTTCCCTCTCATGCCCCTCGACTCTTATAACTGCCATCTGGTTTCTGTACAAATTGTAAATAGCCTTTCGCTCCCTGTATTTTACCCCTGCCACCTTTAGAATTTGAAAGAGAGTATTCCAGTCAACATTGTCAAAAGCTTTCTCTAAGTCTACAAATGCTAGAAACGTAGGTTTGCCTTTCCTTAATCTATTTTCTAAGAAAAGTCGTAGGGTCAGTATTGCCTCACGTGTTCCAACATTTCCATGGAATCCAAACTAATCTTCGCCGAGGTCAGCTTCTACCAGTTTTTCCATTCGTCTGTAAAGAATTCGTGTTAGTATTTTGCAGCTGTGGCTTATTAAACTGATTGTTCGGTAATTTTCACATCTGTCAACACCTGCTTTCTTTGGGATTGGAATTATTATATTCTTCTTGAAGTTTGAGGGTATTTCGCCTGTCTCATACATCTTGCTCACCAGATGGTAGAGTTTTGTCAGGACTGGCTCTCCCAAGGCCATCAGTAGTTCTACTGGAGTGTTGTCTACTCCGGGGACCTTGTTTCGACTCAGGTCTTTCAGTGCTCTGTCAAACTCTTCACGCAGTATCGTATCTGCCATTTCATCTTCATCTACATCATCTTCCATTTCCATAATATTGTCCTCAAGTACATCGCCCTTGTATAGACCCTCTATATACTCCTTCCACCTTTCTGCTTTCCCTTCTTTGCTTAGAACTGGGTTTCCATCTGAGCTCTTGATGTTCATACAAGTGGTTCTCTTATCTCCAAAGGTCTCTTTAATTTTCCTGTAGGCAGTATCTATCTTACCTCTAGTGAGATAAGCCTCTACATCCTTACATTTGTCCTCTAGCCATCACTGCTTAGCCATTCTGCACTTCCTGTCAATCTCATTTTTGAGACGTTTGTATTCCTTTTTGCCTGCTTCATTTACTGCATTTTTATATTTTCTCCTTTCATCAATTAAATTCAATATTTCTTCTGTTACCCAAGGATTTCTACTAGCCCTCGTCTTTTTACCTACTTGATCCTCTGCTGCCTTCACTACTTCATCCCTCAAAGCTACCCATTCTTCTTCTACTGTATTTCTTTCCCCCATTCCTGTCAATTGTTTCCTTATGCTCTCCCTGAAACTCTCTACAACCTCTGGTTCTTTCAGTTTATCCAGGTCCCATCTCCTTAAATTCCCACCTTTTTGCAGTTTCTTCAGTTTTAATCTACAGGTCATAACCAATAGATTGTGGTCAGAGTCCACAACTGCCCCTGGAAATGTCTTACAATTTAAAACCTGGTTCCTAAATCTCTGTCTTACCATTATATAATCTATCTGATACCTTTTAGTATCTCCAGGGTTCTTCCATGTATACAACCTTCTATCATGATTCTTAAACCAAGTGTTAGCTATGATTAAGTTGTGCTCTGTGCAAAATTCTACCAGGCGGCTTCCTCTTTCATTTCTTAGCCCCAATCCATATTCACCTACTACGTTTGCTTCTCTCCCTTTTCCTACACTCGAATTCCAGTCACCCATAACTATTAAATTTTCATCTCCATTCACTATCTGAATAATTTCTTTTATTTCATCTTACATTTCTTCAATTTCTTCGTCATCTGCAGAGCTAGTTGGCATATAAACTTGTACTACTGTAGTAGGTGTGGGCTTCGTATCTATCTTGGCCACAATAATGCGTTCACTATGCTGTTTGTAGTAGCTTACCCGCATTCCTATTTTCCTATTCATTATTAAACCTACTCCTGCATTACCCCTATTTGACTTTGTGTTTATACCCCTGTCCCTGACCAGAAGTCTTGTTCCTCCTGCCACCGAACTTCACTAATTCCCACTATATCTAACTTTAACCTATCCATTTCCCTTTTTAAATTTTCTAACCTACCTGCCCGATTAAGGGATCTGACATTCCACGCTCCGATCCGTAGAACGCCAGTTTTCTTTCTCCTGATAACGACATCCTCTTGAGTAGTCCCCGCCCGGAGATCCGAATGGGGGACTATTTTACCTCCGGAATATTGTACCCAAGAAGACGCCATCATCATTTAATCATACAGTAAAGCTGCATGCCCTCGGGAAAAATTACGGCCGTAGTTTCCCCTTGCTTTCAGCCATTCGCAGTACCAGCACAGCAAGGCCGTTTTGGTTATTGTTACAAGGTCAGATCAGTCAATCATCCAGACTGTTGCCCCTGCAACTACTGAAAAGGCTGCTGCCCCTCTTCAGGAACCACACGTTTGTCTGGCCTCTCAACAGATACCCCTCCGTTGTGGTTGTACCTACGGTACGGCTATCTGTATCGCTGAGGCACGCAAGCCTCCCCACCAACGGCAAGTTCCATGGTTCATGTTTCTATATTGTGGCATAATGCTATATATGGCAGAAGATGATAACGTGCACTTGAAATTGCACTTGAAATTCAGCGAACAGTTGGAACTAGCCAATACTGTAGAATGAAACACTTCGTTTCAAATAGAATGATTGCCTCGGCGGAAAGATTAATAAAGCCAAATTTCTTTAGCACACTTGCAAAAATAACTTCACTGTTCTGCAAATGCTTGACTGCTACTAACTTGGAAACAAAATAAAATCAGAAAACTGAAATTAATAATATATTTTTGCCCTCCGTAATTACGTGAATGTATTTTAATTCGCTTGATAGCTCCCGGCCACAGAAATCCGTTTTGTTTTCATTTGACATGGGAGCTGTACACGAAGAGAAGCAGCGAAATGACTTAACGAAAACATGGATCACGTGGAGGTTAACCCCCTCCCCACTACAACTCAGACAACTCTGTGCAAGCGTGAATCTGGCAGCTAGGGCGCGCGAGAAAAATTTTTCTCGTTTGCATCTGGCTGCTTGCTGCTACTACCGATACAGCTAACAGCCAAACTTCAAGTTAGCGGGAGAAGGTACTGTTTAATACGCGAGTCAAATGCGCATGCGCAACAGACCGCTGGCAATTGGTCAAACGAACCTAATGTGAACAGTTGTGACGTCATGCTCATAGCAAGCAGTTTATTGTTACGAAGAATTACAGTCTGCGCCCTACGGCATTTGACATATTTTTGCTATTTGCAGACGCTTGTGCGTGCACGGTTTTTTGTTGTTGTAAATTGCTCATTTCCTTTGCCACTAAAGTTTTATTTTTTTCCCTCTCGTTTATATTTTATTTTGCAGTATCATTCTCCAGTAGTAGGATATAATAACATTCTTTGCTAGAGAATCTATTCTGCAGTCAAAGCTGAAAGCTAAAACAATGAAAAATTCCCGGAATTCCGAAAAATTCCAGGGTTTTTCCCGGATTTCCCGGTTGTCCCGGGTCGTATACACCCTGTTATTAACACCAATAATTATTAACATTAACAGTAACAGTTATTAACATTGACAGCAGTAATTATTCGAAGCAGGCCGCATTAAGAAGATAACGGTTTTGTAAACAACTCTCTTGAAGATAGATCTGTTCAGCGGCAATATTTCAAAATTCAAACATATGTCAATGGGGATCACTACTGCGACGTTTTAAATATATAAACATTGAATAAAAAATGTAGTTCTTTGATTTCTGTAGCCTTCTTTCCTATCAACAATATCCCTTAATAGAAGAAAAAAAAAAGATTCGGCCTACTCGAACGATGTGATTTTTGTCTTGTAGACGAGAGCATTTACATTTGCTTGTATTTCTCTTCATTCAGTTGTATATGTGCTGCTAATTCAATAATTTTTTTCTTGCAGCTCAGGGGTTCTGATCGCACGTGATGGTCACAGGAGCAGCAATATGTTGCTTATTTTTGTTATCAGCATCATTGAAATCCCACAAACACCTATGCAAAGCATAGACCTCCGAAAAGCGAACATTATTCTCCGTTCTCCATTTCATGTTTGTCTACACTCTGCGAACATACATAACCTCAAAACTCATGCAACTAGTGTTGCCGAAGTTGGAACACGCCGAAAGTGTTTAGTTTCACCGATGAGTAGTGCAAACGAGTGTTTAGTTTCACCGATGAGTAGCGCAAACGCGCGGCGCGCAAGCGCAGTGGCCGCTATCGCAAAAATAAAATGGTTCAAAATGGCTCTGACCACTATGGGACTTAAACATCTGTGGTCATCAGTCCCCTAGAACTTAGAACTACTTAAACCTAACTAACCTAAGGACATCTCACACATCCATGCCCGAGGCAGGATTCGAACCTGCGACCGCAGCGGTCCCGCGGTTCCAGACTGTAGCGCCTAGAACCGCTCGGCCACCCCGGCCGGCAACCAGTAGCGCAATTGCCTGCAACTTAGTGTCGTCGTGTAAACTAGGCTTTATATTCCCTCTTTCTCATAAGTGTATTGTTTCATGTTTGTTGACTACTGCTTAATGCGGCTCCATGTATTTATACTTTTTTTACTCTACGTCAATATGTTTCTCGAAGTTTATTAGTTTCAGACACTGTTACATGGGACATTGTCCTATTTATTTACAAGTTCTTCTCGTGCTGGTTTATACGCATAATTACAAATAATTAACACTGTTTACCTGATCTGTTTGAACTTTTCATTCTATATGACTTTAATGCCTCCCACCTTTTTCCGATTTTCATTAGTTTTTTTCTGTTTTAATTCTAACTAATAACCATTTTACTTACTGAATCAGGCATTGCTGCTCAGCGCGGCTATGTGCACACTCCTATCATAGTTTTCCTATTTCCAGTGCCTGCACATCTTAGTCACTCGCCACATATCACTATACTAAATATCTGCTGGATCCAACGCCACAAGTGTTTTACTTTAAATGTTTTACGGTAAAGTCCTACACTATTGGGCTATTACCTTCAATTACGCATTTTAACTGCTGATATTGGTGGTTGACATCCATATTGTGCTACACATGAGCCTTTTGCCTCCAACCTCTGTTAATGTTAATATGTTAATCTATGAGTAAATTTTGTAATTTTTGTTTACGTAATTTGGTTTATTCTCTGTATGACCTTTGTTAACCATTTTGGAATAATTTACTCAACAGGTCCATTTTGCTTCTTAAGAAGACAAATCTACATTTGTCAAAACCATATCAAACGCTTAATTAACCTTTAATTCTGCGACTGGTTGGCTGTTATTTCCAATCTCATCAAGTTTCGAAACCAAATTATTTTTAAACCTTCATTACTATTATCACCATTCCGGAAGACTAATACTACCCCCACAAACCATGGACCTTGCCGTTGGTGGGGAGGCTTGCGTGCCTCAGCGATACAGATGGCCGTACCGTAGGTGCAACCACAACGGAGGGGTATCTGTTGAGAGACCAGACAAACGTGTGGTTCCTGAAGAGGGGCAGCAGCCTTTTCAGTAGTTGCAGGGGCAACGGTCTGGATGATTGACTGATCTGGCCTTGCTGTGCTGGTACTGCGAACGGCTGAAAGCAAGGGGGAAACTACAGCCGTAATTTTTCCCGAGAGCATGCAGCTTTACTGTATCGTTAAATGATGATGGCGTCCTCTTGGGTAAAATATTCCGGAGGTAAAATAGTCCCCCATTCGGATCTCCGGGCGGGGACTACTCAAAGAGGACGTCGTTATCAGGAGAAAGAAAACTGGCGTTCTACGGATCGGAGCGTGGAATATCAGATCGGGCAGGTAGGTTAGAAAATTTAAAAAGGGAAATGGATAGGTTGAAGTTAGATATAGTGGAATTAGCGAAGTTCGGTGGCAGGAAGAACAAGACTTCTGGTCAGGTGAATACAGGGTTATAAATACAAAATCAAATAGGGGTAATGCAGGAGTAGGTTTAATAATGAATAAAAAATAGGAAAGCTACTACAAACAGCATAGTGAACGCATTATTGTAGCCAAGATAGACACGAAGCCCATGCCTACTACAGTAGTACAAGTATATATGCCAACTAGCTCTGCAGATGATGAAGAAATTGACGAAATGTATGATGAGATAAAAGAAATTATTCAGGTAGTGAAGGGAGACGAAAATTTAATTGTCATGGGTGACTCGAATTCGAGAGTAGGAAAAAGGAGAGAAGGAAACATAGTGGGTGAATATGGATTGGGGGAGAGAAATGAAAGAGGAAGCCGTCTGTTAGAATTTTGCGCAGAGCATAACTTAATCATAGCTATCATAGCTAACACTTGGTTCAAGAACCATAAAGGAAGGCTGTATACATGGAAGAATCCTGGAGATACTAGAAGGTATCAGACAGATTATATAATGGTAAGACAGAGATTTAGGAACCAGGTTTTAAATTGTAAGACATTTCCAGGAGCAGATGTGGACTCTGACCACAATCTATGGGTTATGAACTGTAGATTAAAACTGAAGAAACTGCAAAAAGGTGGGAATTTAAGGAGATGGGACATGGATAAACTGACTAAACCAGAGGTTGTACAGAGTTTCAGGGAGAGCATAAGGGAACAATTGACAGGAACCAGAGGTTGTACAGAGTTTCAGGGAGAGCATAAGGGAACAATTGACAGGAATGGGGGAAAGAAATACAGTAGAAGAAGAATGGGTATCTCTGAGGGATGAAGTAATGAAGGCAGCAGAGGACCAAGTAGGTAAAAAGACGAGGGCTAGTAGAAATCCTTGGGTAACAGAAAAAATACTGAATTTCATTGATGAAAGGAAAAAATATAAAAACGCAGTAAATGAAGCAGGCAAAAGGGAATACAAACGTCTCAAAAATGAGATCGGCAGGAAGTGCAAAATGGCTAAGCAGGGATGGCTAGATGACAAATGTAAGGATGTAGAGGCTTATCTCACTAGAGGTAAGATAGATACTGCCTACAAGAAAATTAAAGAGACCTTTGGAGAAAAGAGAGCCACTTGTATGAATATCAAGAGCTCAGATGGAAACACAGTTCTAAACAAAGAAGGGAAAGCAGAAAGGTGGAAGGAGTATATAGAGGGTCTATATAAGGGCGATGTACTTGAGGACAATATTATGGAAATGGAAAACGATGTAGATGAAGATGAAATGGGAGATACGATACTGCGTGAAGAGTTTGACAGAGCACTGAAAGACCTGAGTCGAAACAAGGCCCCGGGAGTAAATAACATTCCATTGGAACTACTGACGGCCTTGGGAGAGCCAGTCCTGACAAAACTCTACCATCTGGTGAGCAAGATGTATGAGGCAGGCGAAATACCCTCAAACTTCAAGAAGAATATAATAATTCCAATCCCAAAGAAAGCAGGTGCTGACAGATGTGAAAATTACCGAACTATCAGTTTAATAAGTCACAGCTGCAAAATACTAACACGAATTCTTTACAGACGAATGGAAAAACTGGTAGAAGCCGACCTCGGCGAAGATTAGTTTGGATTCCATGGAAATGTTGGAACACGTGAGGCAATACTGACCCTACGACTTTTCTTAGAAAATAGATTAAGGAAAGGCAAACCTACATTTCTAGCATTTGTAGACTTAGAGAAAGCTCTCTTTCAAATTATAAAGGTGGCAGGGATAAAATACAGGGAGCGAAACGCTATTTACAATTTGTACAAAAAACAGATGGCAGTTATAACAGTCGAGGGGCGCGAAAGGGAAGCAGCGGGAAGGGGTGAGACAGGGTTGTAGCCTCTCCCCGATGTTATTCAATCTGAATATTGAGCAAGCAGTAAAGGAACAAAAGAAAAATTCGGAGTAGGTATTAAAGTCCATGGAGAAGAAATAAAAACGTTGAGGTCGCCGATGACATTGTAATTCTGTCAGAGACAGCAAAGGACTTGGGAGAGTAGTTGAACGGAATGGACAGTGTCTTGAAAGGAGGATATAAGTTGAACATCAACAAAAGCAAAACAAGGATAATGGAATGTAGTCGAATTAAGTCGGGTGATGCCGAGGGAATTAGATTAGGAAATGAGACAAAGTAGTAAAGGAGTTTTGCTATTTGGGGAGCAAAATAACTGATGATGGTCTAAGTAGAGAGAATATAAAATGTAGACTGGCAATGGCAAGGAAAGCGTTTCTGAAGAAGAGAAATTTGTTAACATCGAGTACAGATTTAAGTGTCAGGAAGTCGTTTCTGAAAGTATTTGTATGGAGTGTAGCCATGTATGGAAGTGAAACATGGACGATTAATAGTTTGGACAAGAAGAGAATAGAAACTTTCGAAATGTGGTGCTACAGAAGAATGCTGAAGATTAGGTGGGTAGATCACATAACTAATGAGGAGGTACTGAATAGAATTGGGGAGAAGAGGAGTTTGTGGTACAACTTGACTAGAATAAGGGACCGGTTGGTAGGACATGTTCTGAGGCATCAAGGGATCACAAATTTAGCATTGGAGGGCAGCGTGGAGGGTAAAAATCGTAGAGGGAGACCAAGAGGTGAATACACTAAGCAGATTCTGAAGGATGTAGGTTGCAGTAAGTACTGGGAGATGAAGAAGCTTCCACAGGATAGAGTAGCATGGAGAGCTGCATCAAACCAGTCTCAGGACTGAAGACAACAACAACAACAACAATACTGATTATATAAGTTACCAATAGTTACATTTTTTGCAAATGCTGGCATTAACGTGGGGCAGTATGTGCTGGAGACTACATGAGATTACAGATTCTGAAACGAATATGTGAACAACATCCTCCTCACATAATCCACCCACTACAGACATACTTTGTACGACGCATCTATGACACAAAAATTGAGGCGTGTACATCACATATCCTTAAATATCTCATGAAAATGCCATCTCAGAATTTTAGCTAGTTCCTCAAATGGGCCAGAAACTGCTTAATTATTCATACTGATAAATTACTTGACAGCACAAAGTATCAGTAACTATGTAATGGCTGCTGAATTACTATAGGGGCCTACATATTATCATTATTATTATTACTATTATTATTAGGGCCAGTGGCCTTGCGTAATGGTAACACGACTACCCGTCAGATCACCGAAGTTAAGCACTGTTGGTTTTGGATAGGTGGCTGTCGGGGTTGCCGAGCGCTGTTGGCAAGCGGGGTGCACTCAGCCCTCGGGAGGCAAACTGAGGAGCTACCTGACTGAAGAGTAACGGCTCCTAGCGTCTAAACTGACAACGGCCAGGCGAACGGCGTGCCGACCGTATGCTCTCCATACCCCCATCCAGTGTCGCCTATGCCGTGAGGATTACACGGCAGGCCTTCAAGGGATGTTCATACGCAGTTTAGTTTCAGTAGTAGTAGTAGTAATAGTAGTGGTCAGACAAGAAGCTTTCACCGTCTGAAGTCTTCCAGTTTCTGTTATTTCAGAAGTTTGGCGATCAAGTGGACTGCAGACAATACTTACAATACACGCATTTTTAATTTGGTTGAGTGTAACACTGCGGTATCTCTGTTGATCCATTGTGGGCATAGGACAGCGGCTGGTCAAATACTTAACAAAGAAATTCGCCAAACAGCTGTGAAATTGACAAGTTATTTTATTTTACTATTGATACCAATTTCGGTAGTACATTGTGCCGTCTTCAGATCGCATATGCACCTTTCAAAAATAATTGACACTGGCATTCTGGGACCATATGTTTCTGGATATTGTGAATTCGTACTTCAAGTGCTTCCTTCGAAGACTTGACTGCAACTCAAACTTCAGTTGCAGTCAAGTCTTCGAAGGAAAGCACTTTGGCATAGTGATTTCTTCATTATGCTATCTTCAGGCCCCATGTGCACCCCTAAAAAATAATAGATATTGGCGTATTGGGGCCAAATGCTCCTTGAGCTACAGTGGTTACGATGTCTTTATAACGTAGACGCGCAAAGAAAGGCATTCCTTGTGTGATGCTACTCTTTCCTAATCAGTCAACTATCTCGTTGTCTCTGATTCTTGAATGCCCCTTGTCCCAGAGCAGCTTCACTCGTAATAAAGCAAATGGATTGTTGTGTTCTTCTTCGCCCTCCTTTTTTTTAAGTTTATTTTGTGATACCTTCGATATTGTCATTTACATGCCATATGCGCATTATCTTAAAACTTCGAATACTGACTCCAGGCTGATTTAGTATAACTTTACTATATTACCGTCTTTTTGTTATTTAGAATCCGTAAGTCCGATAAGTTCATCAAAAAATTACAAAATATTAGTAACTTCAAATTTCATTATCATTGTTTATATGGAAACATATACTAACTCCTTGATAAAGTAGAGAAAAATCTATATAAAAAGAGAATGTATGCCTACAAAGAGTGACGAAAATATGTTAGCAACATCTGCACTCATTTAGTTGAGATGGAATTAAAATCTGTAGTTAAAACATTGTTACTGGAATAAAATTCGCTATTTTGACCAGCATAATCCAACCGAAGTGATTATTGTATGTGAAAGTTCATTTTTATACGAATTTCCATTCACTATTTAGTTACTCAGAACCGTAAATCTTTAACTGTAGCTTATGAAAATCCAGCAAACAGCATTACGTAGATACAGTTTTAATTAGAAGTTAGTTATATCAGCCTGCGGAATGTTATGAAATGTGCCAGATCTGTATCTGTCGATAAGGATAATTGTACCACAGACGATTTAGTGCAAATTGCAATTCAAAAAATGTGGCATGTTTTATCTAAATTCGGTGTCTGGGAGATCATTTAATAATCTAGTGACTGTTTTAAATGATTGATTGGATAGCGACTGTGTAATTAACTTGGACTGTATCAAACTTCAGAAATGATCAATACCTACAGTGACAATAAGATCAGACTGTAAACTATGTTGTTAACAAACGATACACACTGCGTATATTTTACTCATTCTGTTATCGTTATCTGCTCAGGACAGTGCAATGAGAAACTGATACAGTAATTCTGTTAATGACTTACTTGCCACACATTGATAACTCTACTTAATTACCTTAGTGTTAGCTTATTGCAGTCGAACAATATCGCAGAATATCAGTGCAGTATGAGGCTACCCATTTATCTGTACCATAATTATAGTAAATGAGACTCGAATGGCCATAAACAATATTTCCTTTTGCATCCAACTGCAGCTGAAATGTGTGAACTGTAAATCTGATGTAGCCTACATTACAGACAAAAGTCCACTTTCAACACCAATTTCTCAGCCAGTTTCGAAGAAGACGAAACTATCGAGGGAATATTTGTACAGCTAACGGGAAGTTAAAGATTCTTCTGTTTTGTGTGATACAATGATGGATTAGTTCGTATTCATTGAAGAAATCATAGTTTCTCGAGCGCACTCCTGAAATTATGTAGTGCGTATCTGAGTCTCTCTCTTACTGATAGAGCCTCAGCCATAAAACTGCTCGTTTCAAGGGAAAGCCCGTACATGGCTCCTGTTTCCGTAGTAGGGCAAAAGTATTCCAATCCTGTTCCTTCACTCGACGTAGTTCCGTCAGCCTCCCCGGATCTATGATATTTCCGAACCAGGGCAAAAACTTGGCATAGTGGCGCCCTCTCGCCCCCCCCCCCCCCTCAACTTTCCATCAAGCGTTTGAGATAGGACGGCAAAAACTTAAAAAAATCGATTTTTCAAAAATATGTTCATTTTAAGGCGCACATTTTTCTGAAAAGTTTTATATAAAATATATACGTTCGAAGAAATATAAGACATTTTGTCTTAGTGTGCCAAAGTGTAGTGCCACGCCTCTTCACACAGTACGTCATGTATTTCGCTAAGTGGAATTCAAAGATGTATATTTTATAACAGAAGCCATCAAGCCTATATTCAGGAGAGTGGAAATTAAAATGTCCTAAGGTGCCTCTCCTGCTCCCAGTCGGAAAGTTTGACATCCTAGTCCCCCCAAAAAACTCACAATTAGTAATTAATACTGGGTGGGATTATTTGTGACCGATAGAATGAGAACTCTTGAGAAAATTTGCACCCTTTATTGCCTGTTAGCTAATAACTTTCTCTTTAGTGTGACATAAAATAAATATAGGAATAATAAAAGCGATAAAGACAAGAGACAAGCAAGACAGCTCACATTCCTTCAATCTTTTGGTCCCAGCATTTTTTTCTCTCTATCTTGCTACAGTCTTACACGGAGTGCTTTCCTTTCTGAGAAAGAATCGATAACCTCAAAAAGTTCGTTAAACGTGTCTAATATTGAAAAAGTTGTTAACACGAATAGTACCCAAGGCTGGCGTGGTTTCTTGATTTGATTGCGTCTATTTTGTCACTGTCTGTTAGATAAAACGGAATAGGCCTTTCCAACATTGCAGAAGTTGTAATACACCAAATAAGCGAGACTGTTTTGGCACAAACGGTCATTTTTATCTACCTCTTGCACATATATAACATGACGGAATACAATCCACGAAGTACCAATATCGAATGCCTATTAAGCCTGCTACAAGTAAAAAGTCTGATGTTAGGAAATAGATTCACATTTCATCTATATGCTCCAATTTTTCAAGCATGAGATCGAATAGTAGGAGTAGAAGTAGTAGTAGTAGTAGTAGTAGTAGTAGCAGTAGTAATACGAAATTTTTACATAAATTTGGACTCGTCATATTCATCCATATAATTTGTGTGATGCACCCGTTTCTTCACTAATTCAACTATTCCTGCCAATGTCAAAACTTATTCTCCAATAACTTCACTAGCCCTGTCAGAATCGCCGGTCTAGTTCTCCCGCGTTTATTCTTCGGTTAGGAGTTATTATGTGTTCGTACGTCGCGTTTTCTGCACTATTCCGAGAATAGCGGCTGCTAACCGGGGACTGTACAACAGGCCGTTAGTAGTGTAGCGATCTGGCAAAAATTTTCTGACAATTTCGTTTTCTTGGATGCACCGAGAAGATAATCTGAACTGTTTGTTATACCTGATAATCGTTTATTTCAAATCTTGTAGTTTGAATCTATGGATTTCGCTAGTAATTATAACAACGCTTATCACCCGCACACCCGATCAACCACATAAACAATCAGCGACAGCCATCCCCCGAATCGGGTTTATTGAGCTCGGCTCGTATAGCCCCGTCCCCTTTTGTCTGCACGAAAGTTCTTTTATTTCTAGATGCGACGGGGATTCCCCTGGGAGAGACATCACGTACACTACGCACGCATTCAACAATCAACTTATGATTCGTTCAGAATTTAACCTAGAATGTGTTCAAAAATATTCAAAAACCAACAGGGATGCGTTTCAAATTCATATGAACAATCGAAAGACCAACGTGCGCTGCATACTAGGCGCTTCAAGACGCGATGAATAATGTTTAAGTTTTTCCATTAATTTTCGGGTATGCAGCCGCAAGAAATCTCCTTCTTTTTCTAATATTTCGGCCGTATAACGTTTAGCCATCTTCAGAGTTGAGCCGCAGTCTTAATGGAATAGTCTTTGCGCCGCCAAAACCTGAAGATTCACATCAATGACAGATGTAGCGAGGCGCCTTGGTTAATACAGTACAGATGGTGCGTACCAGAAGTCTGAAGTCTGAACATCGGAGTAATCATTCAGTATGAGCGGTATGATGTAATGCAACTAATAGAAGACACTATATGTACGAGGTCTATTAAAAAAAAGCAGGAAATTTGTCCACAAAATTTTTCTACGCTTATCTTTTACTTCTTGTGCACAGTAGCCTGCGAAATACTCTCCTCCACATTTGATACACCGCTCCCAAATTCGTTTTCCACTTCTGGAAGCAGCCTCGTTACGCCTCTTGCTCGCTCGCACGAAGCGCCGTCTGCGAATTTTCTTTTATGTCGTCTACCGTTGCAAATCTTCGTCTTTTCAACGGCATTTTCAACTTTGGAAATAAAAAATGTGCGCAGGGGCCACATCTGGAGATGAGGCAGCACAGTGATTCCGATTTTTGTGCTACAGTCACGCACCAACAGGCACTAATAAGCGGGTGCGTTATCGTGATGCGAGAGACATAGACATGAATCGTCTCGCCACATTTCAGGCCTTTTCCTTCTCACATTTTCTCGCAGGCGTCGCAACATGTCCCGATAGTAACATCGATTAACAGGCATGGCTTTGACATTTGACCTGACCTGAGGAGCTTTTATTCGTCTTGCAGAACATTGTATGGATTGAACCTTGGTGTCAACATCATAACCGTACACCCATCTCTCATCACCATTCGGGACGATGACGGTTTAGACTTGCACCCGGCCATCCTGATTAAGGTTTTCCGTGATTTCCCTAAACCTCTTCAGGTAAATGGCGGGACAGTTCCTCTGAAGGGCACGGCCGACTTCCTTGCCCATCCTTCCCTAACCCGATGGGATCGATGACCTGGCTGTTTGGATCCCTCCCCCAAAGCCGGTGTGGCCGAGCGGTTCTAGGCGCTTCAGTCTGGAACCGCGCGAGCGCTACGGTCGCAGGTTCGAATCCTGCCTCGGGCATGGATGTGTGTGATGTCCTTAGGTTAGTTAGGTTCAAGTAGTTCTAAGTTCTAGGGGACTGATGACCTCAGATGTTAAGTCCCATAGTGCTCAGAGCCAGTTACGATTCTCATAAGGAAAGGCACGTTCTCATTTGCGAGGCGAAGGTCTTTCTGGTCTTGACTCATGAGCCGTGGAGGTAATATGATGCATTCCAAAATGCTGTGCCAAGGTTTCATGACAATCTAACTGAAATGTTACATGCTTCTGCAAATTTCGGACATTCAGTCTTCGACTGGGACGCACAACTTCGTTGACGTTCCTGAGATGAGCGTTGTCGGCTTAAGCACTCATCACCATAGGCTTGCTGCACTATTTGCTATGTCTCTGTAATGGTTTTCTCGAAATTTAAAGCAGACACGTTGCTCCTCTAATTTACCATCTCGAAATTCGCAAACTCTGCGGCACAACGTTCTATTCAATATAGAACTGAGCAGTCACTAACAGACATACATCAATGAAACTTCCGGTAGTTAGCCTACACATTAAACATAGGCGTGTGCGGGGGATGCCAACCGCATTTCGCTCCAACGCGGCACTGACGTGAAATTACGAATGTTTCGGAATTTTTTGAACAGACGGCGTATTTCTTAGCCATGCGATATGTTCCTGGTACTGGTAATTTCGTTAAACACCCGGAGCCTCTTAAGAAGTGGATATGGTCACACGGCTGTTCTGTGAAGTATCAATTTCTGAGATAACATATACCTTCACACCAACCCTGAAATAACTTATGCAGATCAAATCAAAAGATCGGATGAAACCTACGGGCATACCACCTCAAAAAGGATCGTGCCGAAGATTCAAACGAGCTTAAATCTCTCTCAGAAGCAATAAAACAACATCAGCATTCAATCAAAATTAATAAAATAATCCGGGCTATTTTGCCATGGTCGAATGGATTTCACATTATAACCCGAAATTACGTCCCCATCTGCGGAGGACAAGAGGGGTCCCGAGTTCGAGTCTCGGCCCGGCACACAGTTTTAATCTGCCAGGAAGTTTCATATCAGCGCACACTCCGCTGCAGAGTGAAAATCTCATTCTGGAAACATACCGCAGGCTGTGGCTAAGCCATGTCTACGCAGTATCCTGTCTTTCAGGAGTGCTAATTCTACAAGGTTCGCAGAAGAGCTTCTGTTAAGTTTGGAAGGTAGGAGACGAGGTACTGGCAGAAATAAAACTGTGAGGACGGGGCGTGAGTCGTGCTTGGGTAGCTCAGTTGGTAGAGCACTTGCCCGCGAAAGGCAAAGGTCCCGAGTTCGAGTCTCAGCCCAGCACACAGTTTTAATCTGCCAGGAAGTTTCATATCAGCGCACACTCCGCTGCAGAGTGAAAATCTCATTCAAGAGGGGTTGTAACTTCAGTGCTTTGCTCAAGAATGGTTATTCATCCGTTGAGGTGAAAAGAGCGTTAAGATCGCTGCGCAAAAATCATAGCAGTGCACAAGCGCCTCTGAAATCGATACTTTTCCTGCCTTTCATTAAGGACAATACCGACAGTACAGGAAAAAATCTTGAAAAAAAACGGAACATCGGGGTAATCTACAAACCCGTCCGGAAGATACACCTAAAATTGACCAATAATGGTTGCAAACCGCTGGGAAAGGTAGAAATTTGTAGGAGTCCGTGTAGTTTTGGGGATATTTACGTGAGCCGGCCGGGGTGTCCGAGCGGTTCTAGGCGCTTCAGTCTGGAACCGCGCGACCGTTGCGGTCGCAGGTTCGAATCCTGCCTCGGGCATGGATGTGTGTGATGTCCTTCGGTTATCTAGGTTTAAGTAGTTCTAAGTTCTAGGGGACTGATGACCTTAGAAGTTAAGTCCCATAGTGCTCAGAGCCAATTTGATATTTACGTGAGAACTACAAAAACAGCGGTCAATAACGACTAGAAGAGCACAAGGATAATTGCAGAAGTATAGAGGTTGACAAACTAGCTGTCGCAGAATACGCTTTGCAGGCAAGACACCACCATATTCACTTCGATAGGACTCAAGTAATGGCAGCCACAAGCGGGTACCACGAAACGCTATTCAGAGAGACCACCGAGATTCTTACACAAGTCAGGAATTTCAGTAGGAAGGAGGAGGGCTTGAAATTGAATGAAACCTGGATCCCGGAGCTGAAGACGATGTGTACCAGTCTTCGAGCATGAGGTGATAGCAACAGCGGAAGACTACAACAGATAACATCAATTGCAGCCGGGTATTCAAAGCATATGACGTCACGCCACTGAGCGGGAGCACGCGTATACGGAATTCTGCTACAGTCATTAGCGTGCCAGGATGTCCATCGTACACTCAAGGAAGCTACTATCGTCCCCATGAAAATGTGCTCCGCAGATGGGATGAAATGTTGGGTTTTAATGTGAAATCCATTCGACCACGGCATAACAGTCCGGAATATTTTATTAGCTGTGACATTTCCGGCAGTAAAAGGTTATATTTTACAATTTGAGTTCAAAAAAATGGCTCTGAGCACTATGGGACTTAACATCTATGGTCATCAGTCCCCTAGAACTTAGAACTACTTAAACCTAACTAACCTAAGGACAGCACACAACACCCAGCCATCACGAGGCAGAGAAAATCCCTGACCCCGCCGGGAATCGAACCCGGGAACCCGGGCGTGGGAAGCGAGAACGCTACGGCACGACCACGAGATGCGGGCAATTTGAGTTCGATGTCCCGTTGTTGATGCGGTCAGTAGAGACGGAGTGCAAGTTGGGGCAGGGCGAGCTTGGGGGCTTTGACCGTTTCTAAAGAACCATCTCGGAAATCGCCTTAGGTGACTTGGGGAAAACACGGAAAACCAAATTCTGGATTGCGCCGTTGCTCAGGAATGATTTCCCGGCCTGCCGAGAGCCTGCAGAGCGACATAAAGCCTACCCGCCCACCGTGTCCGCTCCTCTCAAGCCCGCGAGTTGTGGGGCCGGGTGACAGCCGCGTCCCGGTGGAACCGTAGAATGTGAGGAACAATGGCCGGGCGTGGGGCGCAGTGTCGCCGCATAACGGGACGTCGGCGCTGCGGCACGCCCCGCAGCACACGCCGCGACGCCAAGAGGGGGGGGGGGGGGGGGGCTTGGGGGTCGCAGCTCGTGCGGCCCAGTTCCCACTTCCCTGGCACTCGCAGCCGTTAACACCACCATAGTGGACAAGATCGTCAACGTAATCAAGAAAAGACCGTACTTCCGGTACGGTAATGGAAGCGTTACAAATCAGTCGCAGACATCTCCCTTAACGAACAAATAATGTAAACAAAACATACATAATGAACTGTAGGAATAAGGCTGTCCTCCTTGTTTCTTGCAAGCAATAAAGAATGTACGAGGTGCATTCAAGTTCCAAGGCCTCCGATTTTTTTTCTAATTAACTACTCATCCGAAATTGATGAAACTGGCGTTACTTCTCGACGTAATCGCCCTGCAGACGTACACATTTGTCACAACGCTGACGCCATGATTCCATGGCAGCGGCGAAGGCTTCTTTAGGAGTCTGTTTTGACCACTGCAAAATCGCTGAGGCAATAGCAGCACGGCTGGTGAATGTGCGGCCACGGAGAGTGTCTTTCATTGTTGGAAAAAGCCAAAAGTCACTAGGAGCCAGGTCAGGTGAGTAGGGAGCATGAGGAATCACTTCAAAGTTGTTATCACGAAGAAACTGTTGCGTAACGTTAGCTCGATGTGCGGATGCGTTGTCTTGGTGAAACAGCACACGCGCAGCCCTTCCCCGACGTTTTTGTTGCAGTGCAGGAAGGACTTTGTTCTTCAAAACATTTTCGTAGGATGCACCTGTTACCGTAGTGCCCTATGGAAAGCAATGGGTAAGGATTACGCCCTCGCTGTCCCAGAACATGGACACCATCATTTTTTCAGCACTGGCAGTTACCCGAAATTTTTTTGGTGGCGGTGAATCTGTGTGCTTCCATTGAGCTGACTGGCGCTTTGTTTCTGGATTGAAAAATGGCATCCACGTCTCATCCATGGTCACAACCGACGAAAAGAAAGTCCCATTCGTCCTGTCGTTGCGCGTCGACATTGCTTGGCAACATGCCACACAGGCAGCCGTATGGTCGTCCGTCAGCATTCGTGGCACCCACCTGGATGACACTTTTCGCATTTTCAGGTCGTCATGCAGAATTGTGTGCACAGAACCCACAGAAATGCCAACTCTGGAGGCGATCTTTATTTGTCGATCGTGTCGTCAGACCGGCTTGTGCGAGCCCGAGGTTGTTTCGGTTTGTTGTCACACGATGTACTGCCTGTCGCACCCACGAACGCACTTTCGACACATCCATAACTCCATCACCACATGTCTCCTACAACTGTCGATGAATTTCAATTGGTTTCACACCACGCAAATTCAGTAAACGAATGATTGCGCGCTGTTCAAGTAAGGAAAACGTCGCCATTTTAAGTATTTAAAACAGTTCTCATTCTCGCCGCTGGCGGTAAAATTCCATCTGCCGTACAGTGCTGCCATCTCTGGGACGTATTGACAATGAACGCGGCCTCATTTTAAAACAATGCGCATGTTTCTATCTCTTTCCAGTCCGGAGAAAAAAATCGGAGGCCTTTGAACTTGAATGCACCTCGTACTTGTAAATAAGCAGCACAGCACATGTAAACTTGCACGCATGTTAGTTGTAAATAAACTGCTAGATAAAGGAGTAGAAAAGTTTTCTTCCATATCTCCTTACGCTGGCTTCTACGACCCAAGGTTCCCTACCTCAAATTGTTCAGTGGAGCGTTCTCTATGTCCTGCTGCATTTTTGCGCGTTCTTACGGAAACGCCCTGTATAACTGATTGTTTACACACAGAACTTCTGTATCATGTGTTGAGGATGTCACTACACATTTCATAGTAATCATCGCGTTTATCACTAATACAGGGTGGTCCATCGAACGTGACCGGGCCAAATATCTCATGAAATAAGCGTCAAACTAAAAAACTACAAAAGAACGAAACTCGTCTAGCTTGAAGGGGGAAACCAGATGGCGCAATGGTTGGCCCGCTAGATGGCGCTGACATACGTCAAACGGATATCAACTGCGTTGTTTTTAAAATAGGAACCCCCCTTTTTTATTGCATATTCGTGTAGAACGTAAAGAAATATGAATGTTTTAGATGGACCACTTTTTTCGCCTTGTGACAGGTGGCCCTGTAATAGTCACAAACATATGGCTCACAATTTTAGAGAAACAGTTGGTAACAGGCAGGTTTTTTAAAATTAAAATACAGAACGCAGCTTCGTTTGAACATTTTATTTCGGTTGTTCCAATGTGATACATGTAACTTTGTGAACTTATCATTTCTGAGAACACATGCTCTTACACCGTGATTACCAGTAAATACCACATTAATGCAATAAATGCTCAAAATGATGTCCGTCAACCTCAATGCATTTGGCAATACTTGTAACGACATTCCTCTCAACAGCGAGTAGTTCGCCTTCCGTAATGTTAGCACGTGCATTGACGATGCGCTGCCGCATGTTGTCAGGCGTTATCGGTGGATGGTTCAAATGGCTCTGAGCACTATGGGACTTAACTGCTGTGGTCATCAGTCACTTAGAACTTAGAACTACTTAAACCTAACTAACCTAAGGACATCACACACATCCATGCGCGAGGCAGGATTCGAACCTCCGACCGTAGCGGAGGCGCGGTTCCAGACTGCAGCGCCTAGAACCGCTCGTCCACTCCGGCCGGCTTGTCGCTGGATAACGATAGCAAATATCCTCCAACTTTTACCACAGAAAGAAATCCGGGGACGTCATATCCGGTGAACGTGCAGGCCACGGTATGGTGCTTCGAGGACCAATCCACCTGTCATGAAATACGCTATTCAATTGCGCTTCAACCGCACGCGAGCTATATGCCGGACATCCATAATGTTGGAACTACATCGCCATTCTGTCGTGCAGTGAAACATCTGGCAGTACCATCGGTAGAAAAAAATTGATCTGAGCACTATGGGACTTAACATCTATGGTCATCAGTCCCCTAGAACTTAGAATTACTTAAACCTAACTAACCTAAGGACAGCACACAACACCCAACCATCACGAGGCAGAGAAAATCCCAGACCCCGCCGGGAATCGAACCCGGGAACCCGGGCGTGGGAAGCGAGAACGCTACCGCACGACCACGACATGCGGGCTAACATCGGTAGAACATTACGTAGGAAATCAGCAGACATTGCACCGTTTACATTGCCATCGATAAAATGGGGGCCAATTATTCTTCCCCCCATAATGCCACACCGTACATTAACCCGCCAACCTCGCTGATGTTCCACTTGTCGCAGTCATCGTGGATTTTCCGTTGCATAAATAGTGCGTATTATGCCGGTTTACGTTATCGCTGTTGGTGAATGACGCTTTGTTGCTAAATAGAACGCGTGCAAAAAATCTGGCATCGTCCCGTAATTTCTCTTGTGCCCAGTGGCAGTACTGTACACGACGTTCAAAGTCGTCGCGATGCAATTCCTGGTGCATAGAAATATGGTACGGGTGCACTCGATGTTGATGTAGCATTCTCAACACCGACGTTTTTGAGACTCCAGATTCTAGCGCAATTTGCCTGCTACTGATGTGCGAATTAGCCGCGACAGCAGCATCATCGTTTGTTGGAAGTCGTGGTTGACGTTTCACATGTGGCTGAACGCTTCCTGTTTCCTTAAATAACGTAACTATCCGGCGAACGGTCCGGACACTTCGATGATGACGTCTAGGATACCGAGCAGCATACATAGCACACGCCCGTTGGGCATTTTGATCACAATAGCCATACATCAACACGATATCGACCTTTTCCGCAATTGGTAAACGCTCCATTTTAACATGGGTAGCAAATACTGTCCGCACTGGCGGAATGTTACGTCAGACCACGTACTTATACGTTTGTGACTATTACAGCGCGATCTATCACAAAGCGAAAAAAGTGATCCAACTAAAACATTCATATTGCTTTACGTACTACACGAATATGTAATAAAAAATGGGGGTTTCAATTTAAAAAAACGCAGCTGATATCCGTTTGAACTATGGCAGCGCCATCTAGCGGGCCAACCATAGCGCCGTCTGGTTTCCCCCTTCAAGCTAAGCTATACGGGTTTCGTTCTTTGTAGTTTTTTCGTTTGATATTTATTTCGTGGCCCGGTCACTATTAATGGATCACGCTGTATAATACGATGTGCGTGCGTGGTACATGCACCAAACAAATCCAAGTTTGAAAAGATGAAATAAAAAATCAAAAGCAATTCAAGGGTTCTGTTACCACCACGAACCTGATACGGTAGCGCACAGAATGAAATAAAAGAGCGAGCTAAACTGGCAGAAGGCACAGGCTAACGGTTGGCGGCCGTTACAGTTGGGGAGACCACAACGGTGCTGTCAACCGCAGCAGACCGCAGGAATGGAGCCGACAAAGCAAGGCGGCGCGATCGCCTTTTGTTGACCCATCTCTGCTGGGGCGGAACCAAATAGATAAGAGTACGCACAGAGGCTGTGGCACGTTATTTAGCGCTCCCTGCGCTGTACTAGTAGCCGCGATATTTTCGAAAGTCAATCTGTGGTTGTTCTGAAAGCGAGATAGTACGTTTGTGAACATGTAAAATAAGCTTTTGCCGAATTTCTTTTGGAACTCATGGCTAACGTTTCTGCAGCGTACAACTGGACACACAAAAGAGTAAAACTACAAATATTTCTTATCTCAAGCGAGTACTCTTTTATTGACCATCTGCGGTTACAGTATGGGCATGAAAGCTAATGACACTGACAGGAGACTATATACATAGGAATGGTCAGTATTCAGGGATGTGGCACGAACGATCATTCGAAGAAAAAAAGTCTAGCAAACACAGGCTCTAGAAGGCACACCTTAAGAGCTATCAGCACTTGTTCATCTTCAATATTGTGAAACAAATCTATTCTGCTGCGGGCTCTTTAATTTCCATATTCTGGAGGAGACAGAACAATGAACTAAAATGCTCACCTTAAGAGTTATAAACACTTATTCATCTTCGCCACAGTGAAACACATCTCTTCTATCCCAAAACGTGGAAAGCAAAGAGCTTGAATTAGAAGAGATGAACAAGTGCTCATAGCTCTTAAGGTGTGCGTTTTAGAGATCATGTTTATCAGACTTTTTTGCTGCGAATGATGGTTCCTGTCATTCCTCCTAGGACACCCTGTACAAAGAGTCAATGCAATTTGAAGGAAGGTCAGCATTGGCCGTAATTTTGATGGTTTATTGGCAGCAAAATCGATTTTCTATCACATAATGATAATCTTCAGTGCTGTAGGGTACAAATTAAAACTCATAGGCACTGGTGTTATTATCAGTAACCAAAGCTATGAAACGATCTGGAGTTGTGATCATTTCATAGCTTTGGTTACTGATAATAACACCAGTGCCTATGAGTTTTAATTTGTACCCTACAGCACTGAAGATTATCATTATGTGATAGAAAATCGATTTTGCTGTCAATAAACCATCAAAATTACGGCCAACGCTGACCTTCCTTCTAATTTCACGTATATGGTAGTTGTGCACACAGCACTCTATGGAGTCGCCAGTCAATAAGAGTCAATGCGCTACGCTCAGCGGTGATACTGTCTCTGGCTATAACTGTAATTTCGTTATTTCCTTACGCATATCATGAACCACACCCCTTCCTTCGCTTCTTTAGACATTACGGAGGGTTGCTCAATTTTCTTCACTCTGGTCGTGATGTTGTCTCTCTACGATATTGTCTATGAGCGGAATGAAATAAAAACAAATCGGCGACGGCCAACGTTGGACAATGTTTCCTGGAACGTTCAGATGACTGGCGCTGGTACTGTGCCCTTCTCGGCTGCTGGCCTCTATTTCCGGATATGAATGAAATGGAACAGCAGGCTCTTTCACATTCAGTAGGTACTTAATTAATATTTTACTCTCGTGCAGATCCAAGTGTGCGCCAGCTATAGGGAGCGTCATAATGAACCTTCCCCCGACCCAACAATATTTTAGTAGAAACATAATTATTCATTTTTACATACAATTTCAACCTTTTCTGTCGATAAATCAAAAGTGTCTCGAAAATAGTATGGAATTCTAGTTATTACACGCTGTGTCTGACACAGGAGCGAGGACCTGGCCAGATGGATCCTCTTTCTGCCTCATCAACATTCCAGCCGGCTAAATTCGCACATCCACATAGGCGAAAACGAAACAGAATTCCTCTTATAGTCTACGGACCTGTGTTCATAATGTTAGTGCTTCGAAAAATACTGATTATGATGCAAGCTAATTTCTAAAAAAATTGCGAAAGAATGCCTTTAAAATGCTGTATTTTTTCCTATTTCAGTTTACTGAAATTTATACTAAAGAGATTTACAACACACTGAGGTAAATAAGTTATTATTAAAATTGTATGTACTGATTTTACGCTAAAAATATAAGTAAAAGTACATTATAAGTAATGTTGTTGGCGGGGTCGGTCGATGAGGGAGGAGGGAGTTGGAGGGTGAGAAGCAGATGATGACACATAACAAACGAAGGATCTCCACTTATCAGGAACCTTCGATCCACGTCTAATTTCACTTTTTACTTGCTGAAAATGATCCGTTTCCATTGGTCACTTCTTCATTTCTTATTTTTATTGGGAAATATTGAGCAATTAATCATCTCATCTGTATGGCATGTGACTTATTCAAAGTGTACTGTTACAAACTACAAGTTGCAGAGGTATTTCGCCAGCAACGGTAAACACGCGCACGCTGCCGAGAGGGTGACTTGGCTCTTATTTACACAGACATGTGACATCAGTATAGCATTCGAACAACTCTGGTGCAAAGAAAGTTTAAGTTTTGTGGTTGTCCAATAAGCGAACTCGCTTTATGTAGCCGTCTTAGAAACGCGTTTCTTTTAAATTATCTCTACGACGTTGACATGCTTTTCCTTGTGCTTTAATGACAATCACACTGGACGCTAATCTTAACGAAACAGTAGCCTTCTATAACGGAATTCATTAAAATTCGCTATAAGACTACTGGCTTGTCTTTTTCTTTACCAGTTATTATGTCGATTTCTATGATGTTATTCAGAAGCTTACTTTGCTACGGCATACCAGGAACACAAGCAAATTTAGGAATACTCTAGGGAATTTTAGTCGTTCTTGATTCATTATTGTATCAGTGGATTTAAGCATTTCCTCTTCTCCTGGTATCATATTGTCTAATCGCTGATTTTATTTCTGTGTTACTTTTTGGTGCTAAAATTGTTCACTCACAACACCACATACTCTTTACGTAATTCCCCTCTATAGCCGAACACACTCTTTACATGAAATCTTCCTATGTGTGCACCATGCTGCTCAACCAGCTCAACCCATTGGATCGATGTGGCATCTACCGTTTCCAAGCTGTCTTCTACAAAAAAAATGGTTCAAATGGCTCTGAGCACTATGGGACTCAACTGCTGAGGTCATTAGTCCCCTAAGAACTAGTTAAACCTAACTAACCTAAGGACATCACAAACATCCATGCCCGAGGCAGGATTCGAACCTGCGACCGTAGCGGTCTTGCGGTTCCAGACTGCAGCGCCTTTAACCGCACGGCCACTTCGGCCGGCTGTCTTCTACAACATTCAAAGAAATATTACAACACACGAAAATAAAAAATATTCGTAAAATCTCGGTAACATTACAAAACAAACTCGAGGTCAGTACACGGATGCCAGCCAGGGTGGCCAAGCGGTTCTAGACGCTACAGTCTGGAACCACGCGACCGCTACGGTCGCAGGTTCGAATCCTGCCTCAGGCAAGGATGTGTGTGATGTCCTTAGGTTAGTTAGCTTTAAGTAGTTCTCAGTTCTAGGGGACTGATGACCTTAGAAGTTAAGTCCCATAGGGCTCAGAGCCATTTGAGCCAGTACACGCATGCAACATTATGCCTCGTCACACCTGGACTGTCAAAACGATCATGTTCCACAAAGCTCCTGTATCCGATATGTGCTCCCACATCTTGTCGTATGAGGGTACGTAATGCATCAAGGAACAATGTCGGACATGATCGTTCAAGTGGTCCAGGTGTGGGGAGGCATAATGTTGCATGGCTGTACTGACCTCCAAATCTCTGTACACAGTACACCCACTTCCTGACCTCCAAATCTCTGTACACAGTACACCCACGTCCTGACTTCATTGTTATGGGCGAAAATGCACGACCGCAGCCAACTGCGCCGATGGAGCTCTTCGAAGGTGAGAATAGTAGTGGGACAAAAAGGTAATCACCCCACTCTGCATTGTTGCTAAATGTATTCAGGATGGCGGCATGGCAGGAAAATAGTTCAATTGGGCTATCTCCACTAACCTAACCCCATCTTCTCCCCCCTTCCTCCATAAAATGGCGGGAAGTTCATATTCTAGCAGGACAATGCAACACACCACAGCTACCTCCACTAGCCTAAGAAGATGGTGGGAAAATAGGTCACTAGGGCTACCTCCACTAACCTAAGTCATCCAACCGTCTCCTCTTCCTAGGAATTGGCAGCAGAAAGACTCAGCCAGTGCTGGGCTGCTGGATAGGATGGATGTAAGTCTTTATTTTGCATGCAATGTTTATTTAAACAATATGAGGCAGTAGCTCCAACCAGTGTGTCCACCATGAGGTTCAGAGTCCAGCTGACCTAGTACACAGCACTGCCACCAGAGACTACTGTCATCCCTTCCATGATGTAATTGATGTAACCCAAGATACCGGCCTGGGGGGGGGGGGGGAGGGGGGAATGGTGGGAACAGGACTCTGCCTGTTCTGGGCTGTTGGAGAAAGGAAGGAGTGTATTTTATTTATTTTGAAACAATTTATTTGGGGGTGGATTTTACGTAGTTTATTTATTACACTGATACAAAACACTTGTTCTGACGTACTTGGGGTCACAATATACAGCATACAGACCTGAAAACTACTCGCAAACTGTCGAAATAATGCAATACAATGATGTGGAGACACGCAAACAGCTCGAAAACTGTCAAAATAATGCAAATATAGCACTCTGAAAACAAATTCACTAATTCTAAACTGTACAAATAATGCAGTATTTAGTCTACAGACCTGCAAACTATTCATAAATCACCAAAATAATGCATGCAAAAGGCTCTGCAACCACACACACAACACGTAAACAGCCGAAAATAATGCAATGACGAACACTCACTGCACGTTAAAAAGGACCTTTCAAACTATCATCAACCATGACGTATCAGTGTGGAACAGTTCGCTGATATGCACGCATCGACGCCACCGTGAGACATCAGGTGAAAGTCACGTCTATTTTCGGATATACAGTTAGAGTTCTTTGACTGCTATACTGATGTCACATGTCTATGTAAATAAGAGCTAAATCACCCCTGGGCATCGTGCGTGTGTTTACCATTGCTGGCGCAATACCTCTCTACATATAGATATTGACTTCACAGGTAACACTATAGAAATTTGTTCCAATGCTTCCCAGAATAGCAAAGGGTGCATTGTTTCTAGCAATCCTAATGGGACATGATTTACGAAAAGTTTGCAGGTCTGTAGGCTAAATACTGCATTATTTGTACAGTTTAGAATTAGTGAATTTGTTTGCAGACCATTATACACGCATTATTTTGACAATTTTCGAGTTGTTTGTGTGTCTCCACATCATTGTACTGCATTATTTTGACAGTTTACGCATAGTTTTCAGGTCTGTATGCTGTGTATTGTGACCCGAAGCATGTCAGAACGAGTGTTTTGTATCAGTGTAACAAATGAACTACGTGAAATCCACCCCCAAATAAATTGTTCCAAAATAAATAAAGTACACTCCTTCCTTCTCCAGCAGCCCAGAACAGGCTGAGTCCTGTTCCCACCATTCCCCCCCCCCCCCCAGACCAGCATCTTGGATTACATCATGGAAGCAACAACAGTGCCCTCTGGTGGCAGTGCTGTGTACTAGGTCAGTTGGACTCTAGACCTTATGGTGGACACACTGGATGGAGCTACTGCCTCAAATTGTTTAAATAAACACTGCATGCAAAATAAAGACTTACATCCATCCTACCTCCATCCCACCAATGGCTGAGTCCTTCCGCCACCAATTCCTAGGAAGAGATGGCAGCTGGATGATTTAGGTTAGTGGAGGTAGTCCTAGTGACCTTTTTTCCGCTATTTTCTTAGGTTAGCAGAGGTAGCCATGGTGTGTTGCATTGTCCTGTTGGAATGTAAACTTCTGGCCATTTTCTGAGGGAGGGGAAGGAAGGGGGTTAGGTTAGTGGAGGTAGCCGAATTGACCTATTTTCCCGCCAAAATTTTATCTTCCCACCATGACGTCGTTGCTTTGCTGCCATATCTATCGCCGCCATCTTGGATCCGCCATCTTGAATACGTTTGGCAACAATGCAGAGTGTGGTGACGCTATCTTTCCCCCACTACTTAGGATATTTGGTAATGGACTGGTCTGTCTGTTACCTTGACTTAAATCCCATCTAGCAGATCTTGGATGCTTTGGAGAGTCATATTACAGCACGCCCACAGGGACGAACACCCATCCAGCAGTTGACAACGGCACTGGTGGAGGAATGGAACTCCATTCCACAAGAACTCCTTGCCAACCTTCCGGCGAGCATGCGAGCAAGTGGTATAGCATGGACTGCCGGCTTTGCTAAACACGTACACTATTAAAATAATTTCCGCCTTTTTTAACATCCAAGGATCAGTACTACATTGCAGTCAATTCAGTGTAACTACTCGTTTTTAATAACAGCGTCATTTCTGTTCTGCTCACTGCGCTTTACTTTCAGCTACCTTATTTACAATACTGTAGCAATTCTTACTATGTATGATCCAGGATTCATGGAACTATGTTACTTTGCAGTGACACGTCATGCAAAATTACTTTCGTCCTAAAGTTTTGCACACCAGTGCAATACGTCATTATGTTTTCGGCGACCATGAGGTCAACATATGCTGTATAGAATACTTTTGAGCTTCAGTAAATATGCCGAATGTAGGCGGAACTTTTAATTAATATATCATGATGGACATTCAGCAGTTTGACAGTAATAGTTACAATGCTGAGACTGAGCCGAACTATCAGAGAACGTACATAGCGGATTTAGATAGGAGACATACGAGCAAGTACTTCAGCGACATACTTTGCTTGCAAATGATTCAGGATATTGCAAATTTCGTTTTATTAGCGTGGCCAGATGGCACAGTTGTCAAGGGTAATGTAAGAGAAGTGAGACGGTGCCCCGCGCGTCAGTGAATCGTTTAAACTTTGTTCTGTGTGTTATCGTATTTTACCTGTTTGTGTTCCCTATTCTCTGAGCGAGGTTTGGGGATCAGCCCTGCATTCGTCTATGCGAGCCTGTGGAACTGCCAAGAGCCACACTCAGGCTGGTTGGCTGCATCTTTTGCTATACAAACAGTTGTGTACAATAATATACGAAAACTGCATGCTTCAATGAGTTTGCCAGAAACGAAAGAAGACAGATAAAGAATAATTATGGAATCACGAGAATTTCGAATGTGCACGCCACGGATGGGACGGCGGGAAATAAATTTTTTTTTTCGTTTTTCTTTACACCCTTACACAAAATATCCTGGTAACGGCCAGCACCTGTTTTTGTACGTCTTCGCATTGTCCATCCGACACGCTCCTCCGCCCACAGGAACGTCCACGAGAGGCGCTGAATACAAAAACTTAGCGCGGCGCGTCCCTCTCTTGCGCTCACGGAGAGTTGGAGCGTTTATTCCTTTTTGCGGCCGCTAAGCACCAAAGCCGGCGCATTTCTCGCGAGAGACGGCGGGGACGGCAAATGGGAGTCGTAGCCGCCAGCCGCGCGTTTCACTGCCGCCCGTTGTTCCGCGCGCGCGCTCGAGGATCCGTCTCCATTCTGAGAGCGGCGCGCCGGTCATTCCGGGGAACCCCCGCGCGCCGCTGCTGCACTCTGCCGGCGGCCGCCGCGGCGCGGCAGTCTTTTGTCACCTGGCGCGCCGCCGTTATTCCACTTAGAGCGCGGTAATACCCGGAGCGCGAGGCGGGCCCAGCCGAAAGAAGAAAGGGTAAGCGAGAGAGGAGAAAAAAAAGACAGTGGCGATCAAAGAACGCCCACCAGTTCCGCCAGAGATGACGACGCCAGGTCTGCCGCACTTTTACTGGGAAACTTTCGTCGCACTCGCGGCTGTGGTGACAACTTCGCTCGAACGCGGTATCTCCCCACTGCCAATACCGCGACATAGTAAAAAGTGTCCAAAACTTAAGAAGATATATCGAAAACAGAGGAATCTACATTTGAAGAATTTCTAGATTTAAATGGAGCTTTTAACAAAATAGGAAAAGAGGGATAAAATATTGCAGAAGATGTGAACAGAAATCAGACTGCAGCTATGAAGCTAGACGTACATGAAACAATAGTTAAACGGCATTCAATCCCCACAATGAGTAAACAGTAGAGGTAACGAAGAATAAATTTGGAACACGAATTAAAATTTACGGTAGAAGAAATAAAAACTGTGGTGTTCCCCAAGAAAGTGTTACAGGCCTACTGCTGTTCGTGATCTATATAAACGAATTACAAGACAAAATGAGTAGACTTGTTAGATTGTTTACAAATGATACTGTCATATACCGTCATGTTAAGTCATCAGATGATCAAAACCAATCGCAAAGTGCTTTAGACAATCCGTATGGTGCGAAAAGTGGCAATTCACTCTAAACAATGAGAAGTGTGAAGCCATCCAAATGAATACTAAAAGGAATCCGCTCGGCTAGCCGCGTGGTCTAACGCGCTGCTTGCCGAGCGGGAAGGCGTGCCGGTCCGCGGCACTAATCCGCCAGGCGGATTGGTGTTGAGCTCCGGTGTGGCGGTCAGCCTGTGGATGGTTTGTAAGGCGGTTTTCCATCTGCCTCGGCGAATGCGGGCTGGTTCCCCCTTTTCTGCCTCTGTTACATACACTATGTCGGCGATTGCTCCTCAAACACTGTCTCCACGTACGCAGCCGGCCGGAGTGGCCGTGCGGTTCTAGGCGCTACAGTCTGGAACCGAGCGACCGATACGGTCGCAGGTTCGAATCCTGCCTCGGGCATGGGTGTGTGTGCTGTCCTTAGGTTAGTTAGGTTTAATTAGTTCTAAGTTCTAGGCGACTGATGACCTCAGAAGTTAAGTCCCATAGTGCTCAGAGCCATTTTCCACGTACGTGTACACCATAGTTACTCTACCACAGAAACATTTGGGGTTACGCTCGTCTGGTATGAGACGTTCCTGGAGGTGGGGGGGGGGGTCTACTGGGGGCCGAACCGCACAATAACCCTGGGTTCAGGTGTGCGGCGGCGGCGGGGTGGGTGGACTGCTGTGGCCTGCTATGGGGTTGTGTACCACTGAGGGCGAAGGCGGAACGAAGCCTCTCCATCGTTTCTAGGTCCCCGGTTTAATACATAATACACAATTTCGGTTTCATGATAAATCTATACGCTGTAAATTCAACTAAGTACTTACGGGTTATAAGTGCGAATAACTTAACTTGGAACAACAACATTGATCGTGTTGTGGGGGAAGGAAACCAAAGACTGCGATTTATTGGCAGAACAGAATCCGCCCGCATCTGGAGTAATGCTGTGCTGTGTGGGATCCGCATCAGATAGGATTGAAGGAGGACATTGTAAAAGTCCAGCGGTTGGCTGGTTCAAAATGGTTCAAATGGCTCTGAGCACTATGGGACTTAACATCTAAGGTCATCAGTCCCCTAGAACTCAGAACTACTTAAACCTAACTAACCTAAGAACATCACACACATCCATGCCCTAGGCAGGATTCGAACCTGCGACCGTTGCAGTCGCGCGGTTCCAGACTGAAGCGCCTAGAACCGCTCGGCCACTTCGGCCGGCTCAGCGGTTGGCAACTCGTTTTGTATTGTCACGAAATTGTGGAGAGAGTGCCACTAATATGATGCGCGAATTGTGGTGGCAATCATTAAAACAAAAACGTTTCGTCATTGCGGCAGGATCTCCTCATGAAATTTCAATCACCAAATTTCTTCTCACATTGTATTTTGTTGTCAGCCGCCTACATAGGAAGAAATTATCATTGTCATAAAATAAGAGAAATCAGAACTCACACGGAGAGATTTAAGGGTTCGTTTTTCCCGCGCGCTGTCCGAGGGTGGGACGGTCAGACGGTGGTCAGATGAACCGTCTGCCAAGCAATTATTTTTGAAGTGAAGAGTAATCAGGGAGATATAGGTGGTGATGGTGACGTCTTAATTCTGTCACAAACTGCTAAGACTTAGGAGAGAAAAAGAAATTGTAGTGTTGTTTGTGTTCGCGCGAATACAGACACTGTGCCGTATGTGCGCTTGTGCCGCAGTTTTGTAAGCGTGGCCGTCTTGTACTGCCACGGCGGAGCCAGCTGGTGTGCTGAAGGTAACACAACATGAACGTAGTAAACTTGTACGCCACATATTTCTAGTTTCTCGGTGTTATTCTGTCTTCATGGTTTAGATGTTTCATGACGGATGGATTATGTATCCGGTTGACTTGGTGTTTATTTTACATTTTATATGGTTTTACGATTGAGGGTGACGTATCCAGTCACTTTTACGTACGTTTTTATTACTTGTAGTTCAAGTTATCTGCGCAGACGTGCAAGAAAGGACTATGCCCTTTTCCTTCATTTGCATCTAATACATTGGTTTATTCTTTTTGTAGACAATCTGATGATGCCCCAAAAGGGCAACGAAAGAAAAACAAGGGTAATGGCATGTAAACGAATTAATTCAGCGATGCTGACTGAATTAGATTAGGAAATGAGACAACGAAGGTAGTAGATGAGTTCTCGGTATTCGGGCAGTAAAACAGCTGTCGATGATCGAATGCAACAGGCAATGGCAAGAAAAAATTTTCTGAAAAGGAGGAATTTGTTGACGTTGAATATAAATTTATGTGTTAGGTACTTTTTTTCTGAAAGCTGAAAATCTATGTATCAGGAGAAATAGTTACTAAAGGAGTACATATCATGTGAAATGTCTGTCTGATTCGTAGATTTGACAATTAATGTGTTCCATTATGAGAATCTATGCAAGGCTGGACACGTGAATGGCATGTATACTTTGGCTATCAGAGGTTGTTGTATTATTGAGTAGACGAGCGAAGGAAATGGGAGCAGTCGTCGGCGAAAGAGGGAGAGGGAGGCAGGGGGAGGGGGAGTTGTGCCAGTGGCGGATATGCAGCACAGAGATTTTTATTTGAGATGTTTCATCTTGATGGGTAGCTGAGGATAGGGAATGACTTTATACGACTGTATACAGAGAATCATTCAAAAGAAAAGGTGACCTGTTTTGAGTTTAGTTTGCTGCAAGCGTTAGCCGAGTAATTATTGTAGTGTAAAGACTTGACTGTGTCTAGCAACATCTAAGTGTTGGTATATAGTGGTGAATTCTGCCATGCGTTTAGTATTCCAATTACCTTTCTCCCTCCACTCTTCGTTAATGTATTTGATTACGAAAGGGAAAGGGTGAATCGCATGTAATTTAAAGAACTTGTACAAACGTAAATTTTATGGTGTGCGACACTACTAAGGGAGAACTACAGTTTAGGTTACTATGAAAAATTCCTGTGTCAGTACTAAATGTAGTTTCAGGATACTACCTTTTGTCATGTATAAATATTTCATGAAGCTTATCCTCACAGCTAGATAATTTATCCGATAAAACCTGCACTGTCGCGCCTCGCACTACTGCTTTGAGACAAAAACCACATTTCAGGAAGGACAACAAAAGTTTTATTTACGAAAGATAAATAAAAAAAACAAGGCATTTTGCCGCGCAGTGATTTATTTCTGGTACGTGCATTTCAGCATCTAACATTCTTGTAGTGTGCAGAGTAGAGACGAGGTATCCCTCGCAAGGTAAGAAACAACTGTAGGGCCCAAATCAGTGGTAGTGAACTAGGTCCCTACCGTCCCTTTCGACCAACTTCAGGCTTTCATGGTGGGCGGTAGCCGGTAGGTATTTTAAAAAACTTGTTCATTAAGTTATCATAAAATTCTGACATAAACTATCTGCTAAGTAAGTATTATTTCATGAATAAACTTACTATAGCTCTGCTTTACAAATTTTATGAAGCAATTTTACTTCCCTACTTTACAATGCAACTGGTGAGCGATATATAAAGAAGGTCGAATACTCCTCCGCTAAATGAACCTTTTGAGAGAAAATTAGAAGCAGTTCTCATTTACAAAATTTCATAGACCGAGTGCTTACACATAATTAAACTTTCTGTATTTACCACTTATAACACGGAAACTAATTACCGTATGAGTACCAAACTTGGTAGCATTAATGTCCACCGTATGGGGTGCATGATTTCCATGCGTCACAGCGCCACCGTCCAGCTCCAACTGTGGCCAGCAGGTGCCGTGATCAGTCATCGTGGTTCATGGTCTCACACACCTGACCACTCGCAGTGCACTTGTTGACGTGTAAACGTGAGCTTGGGCAAAAGGAGTAGGGCATTATTGGTGAAGCTCTGTTATCAAAACAGCAGTAAAGCTGCACTTCGACAATATCGCCATCTGAAAGGATTACGAAAGAGTTCTCTTTCTCTACCTGCTGTGCGGAGCACGATGAAGAAGTTGGAATTTACTGGAGAACTAGGTGTCGCTCCGGAAAGAAGCCGACGACCGGTTGCACCACATAACTCCCGATCGCCAGGCAGTGCGTGTGCTGTATCACGACAGTTGGAAATCCCGTGGTCCACCGCACGGAAGGTGCTTCGAACCATTCTCATGTGGTATCCGCACAAGATCTGTTCCAATACAGCAGCTTGCACCACACGACGCACAACTACGTGTTGTCTTCGCTTTCCAAAATGGTCCAAATGGCTCTGAGCACTATGGGACTTAACATCTGAGGTCATCAGTTCCCTAGAACTTAGAACTACTTAAACCTAACTAACCTAATGACATCACACACAACCATGCCCGAGGCAGGACTGATTCGAACCTGCGACCGGAGCAGTGGCGCGGTTCCGGACTGAGGCGCCTAAAACCGCTCGGCCACAGCCGCCGGCTTCTTCGCTTTCCACTTTCTTGCCAGGATTAAAGTCGAGGAAGACTGGGCCTGCACCATCCTATGTACAGACGAAGCTCATTTTTCTCTGACGGGTGAGGTGAACACACACAATTTCCGAGTGTGGAGATCTTCACCGCCATTCACTGTGCATGGAGTTATTCTGTACGGTGAACGTGTCACCGTATGGAGTGCTTTCATAGCTATGTTGATCACTGGCCCATTCTTTTTTGAACAGGTTGGCGCTCAAGGACCAAAGAGATACAGTGTGACTGCGATATGCTTTGCCAGCACGGGAGAGACGCATTGAACTCGACAGTGTTCGTGCAAGATGCGGCCCCACCGTGAAGTTCACCTGCTTCTCCGAAAACACATTTGGAAACGATCGAATTATCAGCTGATCGTTTCCAAATGCTTGGCCGGCTCGATCAGCTGGTCTCACTCATCCCTGTGATTTCTCATTGTGGGCTCACCTGAAGGACAGGGTCTACCATGGGAACACTCACACGTGTGCCGATCGGAAGAGCAGCACATCAACAGAGGCAGCCAGTACACCTACGGACATGCTTCGTTCTGCTGTGCAGAATGCAATCCATCGCTTTCAGCCTCTTCTGGACGCTGACGGGTGCAATACTGAGCCCCTTTTGCAGCAGTAATGGTACCGGCATGTAATGGTATGATGTACCTTAGCAGCGTATTAAAACTGTTTCAACTGAATTGACTGTGCATATTTCTCTTCCCCATGTCCTTGACATTAATGCTACCTAGTTTCTTATTCGTACGGTAATCAGTTAGTGTTAAATAGGGAAAATTTAATTATAAGCAACCGGTAAATTCAGTCGATGCGTTTTTTTCTAATAGGACACATATTCGTCACGCAACAGTTAGCCAGTATGAAAGTTGTTTCATGAGAAAGTCAGTCTGAGTGTTACTAATAACCATTCTTCATATTCAATCTCATTTACAGATAGTCAGACGGAGTCTAGATTAGTCGATGTCACACATCTTAAAACTAATGTCCGCGTTTAAAAGATAACAGAGGCGATGCCAGATCGACATGCATGAGCGACACTGTAATCGGAATTTAAAAGTACTCGCTTTCACACTCTTAGCGAGAGGTTGTGTCCCACAGAGTTTCCAGTTAACAAGCTTAAAAACATAATTAGTTTCAAGATATCTGTCTAGAATATAGTCTTGCAGAGAAGTGAAAAGGAACGATAACAGCTGAGACATGAAGACAGGTGGTGAACAGAAGAACACTGAGGATCAGATGGTGAGAGCGGATTACTAATGGCAGTTACTGAATCGAATCACGGAGAAAAGAAGTAAGTAGCACAACGTGACCTACAGGCGGGACCGATCGATGGGAAACATCGTGACCCAGCAGGAGTACTTAATTACGTAACTAAATGAACTGTCGCTGTTAAAAATCGTCGAGGTTCGGCTGCAGTGAGCAGGCTCATATGCATGTTGATTGCAGTAGCTGCAGAGATGAAGACGCTTGCGCACAATACACCGGCATGGAGAGGTACATCAAAACAGTCTTTGGACTGAAGAACACAAAAAATTTAAAAAATAATAATAAATAAAGGTCAGAGACTATTTCCTGAACAGGATCACAGAAGACTGAAATGCGGAGGTGCAGCACAAGCAAAAAAAAAAATTGCACATAACGTTGCCTCAAAAACGTAGTTTTGCTAATTTCTTGGAGTGAAGATGCCGAGAGATCGCAGCTTTTTTGTAATCGCTGTCTGTCTATCCGATGTAAATTTCTCTGGTTTCTGTAAAACACTTCAAGTCAACAATGTACTTTGAATTTCGTAGTGTACTCGCAATACACCGATATCTGGGAGCCATTCTGTCGTACTGATCAGAGACCCTTACTGCCATTAGCCATAGCACAAGGACGATTCGGAAGTAAGAAATGATCGGTCGCGGAACGGAAATCAAACTGACAATCAAAACTAAGTGTTTTTTTTTTTTTTAAGTTGGTTGCGCCTTCCAGCTACTTCTCTGCGTATTCAGCTTTCCCATTTAATATATCTATTGAAGTGTTGTACCAACATTCCAACACCCTCGTCACAGCTTGCAGTCTATGTCAAAACGTTGTCTTCATAGCTAGTCATTCATCTGAATTCAGAGGAAAATCAAAGGCAGCCAAGTCCGGGCTGTATGGTGGGTGACGAAACAATTACCATCGAAAACGCTGGAAGGGTGTTCTCACTGCGCCTATAGTGTGCGACCAAGAACTGTCACGAAGAAGGAAATGCGCCACAGTTAAGTTATGTGGGGTTGCACGAAATCGGCGAAATCTTGCGGCAGGCACCCATACCTGGCGGGAGAGACGATTTTCTAGGCATATTTACGAGCTCACTGTGCGCTCAGAACTGAAACGAGCGACGTGGCGCTGTCTACGGCATACTAGAGACGCTGCCCAACACATCTGTGCAAAGCTTCATCTGATTTTCACCGTGGTTCCCGTTTCGCGCCTGATCGTTCCTTACTTTCCGAGTAGCCCTCGTAGATTCGGTTACTAGCATGCTCGTGGAATCAGTAACACTATCATTTATTTGGCCCAGCAGCTTTCCACTGCTTCAGATATATAAACTTATTTCTTTTTACTCACTCAATACACGTCGAATCCCTTCGTTCAAAAGGTAACAAGCGGGCGTACCTGTAAAGAAAAGAACACTTACATGAGAGTCATGCTAAAGAACACAGAAAACATGTGCAAGTATAAGGTTCGGACACTAACGTCTGCGGCGTCATGTGCCATAGCATTTACACAGCCTGTACATTTACAACTTTTGGAGACTCAGCCCTGTAAGACAACCCTTGTTCCATGACATTGAAACAATGGTCGTTAACCCTAAACGATCGTGCCAAACACCACGAAGACGTTCATCAAGTAGACAATATGCATTCTTCTGTTTCTTTGAACTTTATTTTTCTTCATTCTCATGACAAATGTGATATTTGGTACTTTGAATATTTTGACTTTCCACTCTCCATAGCCTCCTTAACCGTGCCATGTCACAGGGGTTAAGATAAGGATCTGCCAGTAGGCCATCTGCTGCGATGGTACTGTAAATGATCTACAAATGTACTGGCATTGCTTAAAGGTTTGGGTGTTTTTCCTCTTTATTTAATATATTATTATTTTAATCCCCTTTGTGTTTAATTCCAGCAATATTTGAAAATGCTTAAATTAAAGTTACAAACATTTGTCACACAGGTGACTACCAATTAAGTGCACGAATAAAATTTTGTTGGGAGCCGCTGGGACCTCGGCAAGTGAAACACGTCCGCCGAGTACACAACGGTGGCGTAACCGTTGTAAACACTCGGAAGAACTGTAGTACAAACAGACAGGGAGCTTACTGCCTCATAGCGTGCGAGAGGGAACATCAGTAGCACCTGCTTCAGAACTTAGACAAAAGTGCAGTACAGACACAACACTGTTCTATAACAGAGCTATTGTAGTAACTTCACGTACCGGTGACACAAGTACGTCTTTCAGGCTGCAAACTTTGTGTAAAGGAACACACTGCAGCTTTGAAGATAAAGATTAGGCCAGCTGAGAGAGATGATAAGCTCATATAATGGGAGTACATGTGGTCACCAGTACAGGCGGGGAAACACGTCCGCTACTGCTCTAAAACCCTCGGCTTCCTCTGTCTGGCCACTCCATCTGCATCCCTGATACCTATGGTCAGCTGTACCAGTTGCAGGATGTCATGGTGAACGCAACGAAGTGTCTACAGCCACTGCCAATTGGAGTACACTGCTACCAATCTGCAGTCTTCTGACTGTGAAGGGAACTTTGCGAGCTACGTTCCTGTCACGAGACTGAAGTTGAGACCTGGACCAATCTCCTGAGGATGCGGAACCGCTCTGCCCGTCTGCGAGCTGTTCAACTGCGGAGTGCCTTTGCCGCCACTCCTGGGCAGTAAAAGTACAGCCTCACCGTCGGTATTCTGGGACCGCATCTCGGGCTATCCTTCATGCCGGCCTTCGGTCTTTCAAGTACTCGCCGTCTCAACAGTCAACAAGGACTTTCAGATTTCTGTGCCGAGTCTAAGCGCAGCAGCACTGAACCAGAGTGCCGAGCCTCCGACAGACGTCCACAGCCACGGCGGGCTGTAGCGACACATCGGCTGCTGGATCCTCCTACAAAAGGACCGCGGCACAGACCTGACCTCAAACAATCCAGGAGCCGGCGCCTGTGGATTCGTCGCCGGCCGCTGACGCATTACCCCGCGCCCTCGTGCAATGCGGGCCGCTGCTAGGCCGCACTAGGAAGGGGACAGGGTCACTGCAAAACTCTCGGAAATAAATGTCCGTTAATTGCTTGGTGTCTTTGGTATTGGGCCACGTCACGCCCACGTTTCGACCGACTTGCTGCAGTCCTCTTAAAGGGGCCAAAGAAACCGGTACACCTGTCTAATATCGTGTAGGGCCCCCGCAAGCACGCAGAAGTGCCGCAAACCGACGTGGCGTGGACTCGACTAATGTCTGAAGTAGTGCTGGAGGGAACTGACACTATGAATCCTGCAGGGCTGTCCATAAAACCGTAAGAGTACGAGGGGGTGGAGATCTCTTCTGAACAGCACCTTACAAGGCATCCCAGATATGCTCAATAATGTTCATGTCTGGGGAGTTTGGTGGCCAGCGGATGAGTTTAAACTCAGAAGAATGTTCCTGAAGTCACTCTGCAGCAATTCTGGACGTGTCGGGTGTCGCATTGTCTTGCTGGAATTGCTCAAGTCCGTCGGAATGCACAATGGACTTGAATGGATGCAGGTGATCAGACAGGATGCATACGTACGTGTCACCTGTCAGAGTCATATATAGACCTATCAGGGGTCTCATATCACTCAAACTGCACACGCCCCACACCATTACAGAACCTTCCCCAGCTTGAATAGTCCCTTGCTGATATTCAGGATCCATGTATTAATGAGATTCTCTCCATATACGTACACGTCCTTCCGCTCGATACAATTTGAAGCCGGCCGTTGTGTTCGAGCGGTTCTAGGCGCTTCAGTCTGAAACCGCGTGGCCGCTACGGTCGCAGGTTGGAATCCTGCCTTGGGCATGGATGTGCGTGATGTCCTTAGGTTAGTTAGGTTTAAGTAGTTCTAGGGGACTGATGACCTCAGATGTTAATCCCATAGCGCTCAGAGCCATTTGAACAATTTGAAACGAGACTCGTCCGACCGGGCAACATGTTTCCAGTCATCAACAGCCAATGTCTGAGTTGACGATCCAGGCGAGGCGTAAAGCTTTGGTATCGTGCAATCATCAAGGTTACAGGAGTGAGCCTTCGGCTCCGAAAGCTCATATCGACGATGTTCCATTGAATGGTTCGTACGCAGACAGTTTTTTATGGCCCAGCATTGAAATCGGCATCAATATGTGGAAGGGTTGCACTTCCGTCACGCTGAACGATTCTCTTCAGTCGTCGTTGGTCCCGTTCTTACTGGATCCTTTTTCGGCCGCAGCGATGTCGGAGAGTTGATGTTTTACCGGATTTATGATATTCACGGTACACTTGTGAAATGGTACTTCATCGCTACCTCGGAGGTGTTGTGTCCCATCGCTTGTGCGCCGACTACAACACCACGTTCAAACTCACTTAAATCTTAATAACCTGCTTTTGTAGCAGCAGTAAAAGATCTAACAACTGCGCCCGACACTTGTCGTCTTATATGTGCGTTGACGTCAACAGCGCCGTATTCTGTCTGTTTACATATCTTCGTATTTGAATGAGCGTGCCTTCTTTGGCATTTCAGTGTAGTAGTTAAAATGACGCGGTCCAATATCCATAATTGTTTTATCCAAAATGACACAGGCCCTGGAAGCCTGCGAACTTATATGAAAGATGTCTCAATAGCGATCCGGCCCTTCACAGGACTCCACCACTGCAGCTCCGCTTGTCTATCCTACACTCAATTACGACGCAGCATCTGGCGGGCTTCTAACGGGTGTCCGGGAAGTAAGTACGAATATGCATTTTGCGCCACTCTGTCATATACCGGATAGCAGCCGTGGGTTTTTCGTGCATTTTATCTGTGATCCTTACCATTAGTAGCTTGGCAGCTTTTATGTGGTGAGCACTGCTGTTTGATGTTTATTTTCGTCAGATGATAACAGAGCAACATATCCAAGTGATAAACAATTATTACAAAAACAGTGAAAGTCTCACGGCAACCGCTCGTGAATTGCGTCTAACACTCGGACGTAATGTTGCTCCAACCGAATCATCAGTTCGGAAGTTTTGGACCACGGGTTCTGTTTCAAACGTTAAGAAAACAGGACGACCGCGTTCTAACATAAGAAAACATTGCTGTCTTGCGTAACAGTGTGACCGTAAGCCCCAGAAAATCGATTCGCCGACGACCTCGACAACTGAATTTATCACCAATTTCAATGCACGAAATCCTTTCAAAAGATGTGAAAATGCATGCGTACAAGATTCAACCTTACACAAAAGCCTGCAGATCGTGGAGAGAGATGGCTCTTGGCTCGACAAGCAGAGAACGAGTACTTCATAAACTGAATAATTTTCTCAGATGAGGCGCATCTCAATAAGCAGAACTGTAGAATGTGGGGTAACGAAAATCCGCGAATGACTGTGGAACATGAGATGCGCCCACAACGCACGACCGTGTGGTGTGGGTTCTGGGCAGAAGGAGTGATCGGCCTGTACATGTTTTGGAGAGCTGCCGTCACTGTGAACGGAGACCGTTACCGAAACATGTTTTGTGTAGGCTTTTTCGCTCTTATTGATGAAAACGACGTTTTATGGTTTTCACCATGACGGTACGACATGTTATACAGCTCGTGAAGCGATTGCTCTGCTGAATGAAAAGTTTACTAAAAAAAAAAAATATGTCTTAACCTGGCAACCAGGTCTGGCCTGCGAGATCATGCGATCTTACGCATTGTGACTCTCGTTTGTGGGGAATTATGAAAAGAAACGTGTACGTGAATAAATCGCAAACAATAGACCAACTGAAGGATGAAATTAAAATCGTTATTAATGGCGTCTCAGCAGATGTTTGTGAACGCGTCACTGAGAACGTCAGTGAACGTACTGCTCGTTGCCGCTCGGCCTTGGGTGGACATATGGAGGACATAATTTTTCTTATAAAAATATAAGACTTAATGTATTTGTGTCCGCAGCTCGTGGTCTTTCGGTAACGTTCTCGCTTCACGCGCACTGGGTCCCGGGTTCGATTCCCGGCGGGGTCAGGGATTTTCCCTGCCTCGAGATGACTGGGTGGTGTTTCGTCGTCCTCATCATTCATCCCCATTACGGATGGAGGAGGGCAATGGCAAAACACCTTCGCTAGCACCTTGCCTAGTTGGCGGTGCGGGTCTCCCGCATCGTTCCCTACGCTCCTCGCGGTATGGGACCTTACCATCATCATCATCACCATCAATGTGTTTGTAAAAAGAACATTATACTTTCAATAAATTTTGTATGTTCTACAGTACTTTAATATCTGTCCCTACTTCCCGGACACCGTCTATACAGGGTGTTACAAAAAGGTACAGCCAAACTTTCAGGAAACATTCCTCACACACAAATAAAGAAAATATGTTAGTGGACATGTGTCCGGAAACGCTTAATTTCCATGTTAGAGCTCATTTTAGTTTCGTCATTATGTACTGTACTTCCTCGATTCACCGCCAGTTGGCCCAATTCAAGGAAGGTCATGTTGACTTCGGTGCTTGTGTTGACATGCGACTCATTGCTCTACAGTACTAGCATCAAGCACATCAGTACGTAGGTAGCATCAACAGGTTAGTGTTCATCACGAACGTGGTTTTGCAGTCAGTGCAATGTTTACAAATGCGGAGTTGGCAGATGCCCATTTGATGTATGGATTAGCACGGGGCAATAGTCGTGGCGCGGTACGTTTGTATCGAGACAGATTTCCAGAACGAAGGTGTACCGACAGGAAGACGTTCGAAGCAATTGATCGGCGTCTTAGGGAGCACGGAACATTACAGCCTATGACTCGCGACGGGGGAAGACCTAGAACGACGAGGACACCTGCAATGGAGTGGGCTGACGAGAATCCGCACGCAATTGTGCAATCACGTCATCAACACAGATTTTCTGTGAACGTTTCGGCAGGCATTGTTGGTGATGTCTTGACTGGGCCCCATGTTCTTCCACCTACGCTCAATGGAGCACGTTATCATGATTTCATACGGGATACTCTACCTGTGCTGCTAGAACATGTGCCTTTACAAGTACGACACAACATGTGGTTCATGCGCGATGGAGCTCCTGCACATTTCAGTCGAAGTGTTCGAACGCTTCTCAATAACAGATTCGGTGACCGATGGATTGGTAGAGGCGGACCAATTCCATGGCCTCCACGCTCTCCTGACCTCAAACCTCTTGACTTTCATTTATGGGGGCATTTGAAAGCTCTTGTCTACGCAACCCCGGTACCAAATGTAGAGACTCTTCGTGCTCGTATTGTGGACGGCTGTGATACAATACGCCATTCTCCAGGGCTGCATCAGCGCATCAGGGATTCCATGTATCCTCGCTAACGGAGGACATTTTGAACATTTCCTGTAACAAAGTGTTTGAAGTCACGCTGGTACGTTCTGTTGCTGTGTGTTTCCATTCCATGATTAATGTGATTTGAAGAGAAGTAATAAAATGAGCTCTAACATGGTAAGTAAGCGTTTCCGGACACATCTCCACATAACATATTTTCTTTCTTTGTATGTGAGGAATGTTTCCTGAAAGCTTGGCCGTATCTTTTTGTAACACCCTGTATATTGAAGCGAATAAATTACAGTTGCTACCAATTTCTTTAGCTGGATGAAAACACAGCCCCCATTATTTTCTACGTTGTGGTTGTCGAAATTGTAAGAAACAATAAATAAATAAAGTAGCGTACACGGTGAATCGTCGTGTTTTACTAGATCCACAGTGGGCATCGCGAGCCTGCAAGTTGTGCAGTACGCGTAGCCATCTCCTCCTCCTCCTGGGATGCCGGCGACACGCAGGGCTGCCCTCATGGTGGCGGGACACGGCTTCGCATCCGCCGCGTCCCAGTATGCGCGCTCGCGCGTTGTTCGCGACGCTATTGTGCGGCACGGCGCGGACCCCAACCCGTTACGGCCAGTCACCGTCATTCGACTGTTTGTCCTACGCCGGCCGCACTTTTCTCCCTCCCTGTCCCTCCTTTTGTACTTCCTCGGCGCGCATTCTGCACATCGAGAGCGGAAAAAAGCAAAGCCGCGTACTGCAGTCTGCGAAAAGCACAAAACCGGTGTGTCCTCCAGCCGTGGCTGACTACGACGACTCTTAAAAGACTTAAGCTCGTCCCTCGCTCTCTGAATTTATCTAATTACTGGAAACAGGGAAAACCGTCACATACCGTGCTCCACCAGGGCGTTACAATCCAGCAAATACAGAGGCATACAATGCAAAAAGCAGAAGAATGGAGACGCACAACTGACAGGAATATCTCTGATGGATTAAAGGTCATATACGTGTGAGGGGTAATGAACAACACGGTCCAGTCACATTAATGTCACCACAGCCTATGTTACGTGTCAACGTGCAATAACCACTCACGGACGGAGTTGTGTCAGGAGGACGTGCAAAACAGTGCAGTCATTGTCTTAATGGGGAAACGGAGCGACTTACCTGACGTCCGAAAGGGCATATCGAAATAGACGACAGAGGGATAGAGAAACAATTAAAATCGCTCAAAAGAGGAAAGGCCGCTGGACCTGATGGGATACCAGTTCAATTTTACACAGAGTACGCGAAGGAACTTGCCCCCCTTCTTGCAGCGGTGTACCGTAGGTCTCTAGAAGAGCGTAGCGTTCCAAAGGATTGGAAAAGGGCACAGGCCATCCACGTTTTTAAGAAGGGACGTCGAACAGATGTGCAGAACTATAGACCTATATCTCTAACGTCGATCAGTTGTAGAATTTTGGAACACGTATTATGTTCGAGTATAATGACTTTTCTGGAGACTAGAAATCAACTCTGTAGGAATCAGCATGGGTTTCGAAAAAGACGGTCGTGTGAAACACAGCTCGCGCTATTCGTCCATGAGACTCAGAGGGCCATAGACACGGGTTCCCAGGTAGATGCCGTGTTTCTTGACTTCCGCAAGGCGTTCGATACAGTTCGCCACAGTCGTTTAATGAACAAAGTAAGAGCATGTGGACTATCAGGCCAATTGTGTGATTGGATTGCGGAGTTCCTAGATAACAGAACGCAGCATGTCATTCTCAATGGAGAAAAGTCTTCCGAAGTAAGAGTGATTTCAGGTGTGCCGCAGGGGAGTGTCATAGGACCGTTGCTATTCACAATATACATAAATGACCTGGTGGATGACATCGGAAGTTCACTGAGGCTTTTTGCGGATGATGCTGTGGTGTACCGAGAGGTTGTATCAATGGAAAATTGTACTGAAATGCAGGAGGATCTGCAGCGAATTGACGCATGGTGCAGGGAATGGCAATTGAATCTCAATGTAGACAAGTGTAATGTGCTGCGAATATACAGAAAGATAGATCCTTTATCATTTAGCTACAAAATAGCAGGTCAGCAACTGGAAGCAGTTAATACCATAAATTATCTGGGAGTACGCATTAGGAGTGATTTAAAATGGAATGATCATATAATGTTGATCGTCGGTAAAGCAGATGCCAGACTGAGATTCATTGGAAGAATCCTAAGGAAATGCAATCCGAAAACAAAGGAAGTAGGTTACAGTATGCTTGTTCGCCCACTGCTTGAATACTGCTCAGCAGTGTGGGATCCGTACCAGATAGGGTTGATAGAAGATACAGAGAAGATCCAACGGAGAGCAGCGCGCTTCGTTACAGGATCATTTAGTAATCGCGAAAGCGTTACGGAGATGTTAGATAAACTCCAGTGGTAGACTCTGCAGGAGAGACGCTCAGTAGCTCGGTACGGGCTTTTGTCAAAGTTTCGAGAACATACCTTCACCGAAGAGTCAAGCAGTATATTGCTCCCTCCTACGTATATCTCGCGAAGAGACCATGAGGATAAAACCAGAGAGATTAGAGCCCACACAGAGGCATACCGACAATCCTTCTTTCCACGAACAATACGAGACTGGAATAGAAGGGAAAACCGATAGAGGTACTGAAGGTACCCTCCGCCACACACCGTCAGGTGGCTTGCGGAGTATGGATGTAGATGTAGATGTAGATCATCATTGACTTTCGGGCCAGGGGTGAATACACTTACGGAACATTAAGTCTGCAAAATGCTCGCGTAGCGCCGCCGTGGATAAACTGTACGGTGCATGGAAAAATGGTGCCGTCCAATATGGACGCCGAGGCTGGTGTCACACGAGCAGTCGATGACAGGAGTGAACTTTTGTGTCGTCGTTGACCCTGGAGGGTCTTCTACCAGGGGAAGCCAGGGAGAGGATGTTGTTCGGTGGCCGGTACCCCCTTTCTACAACTGCTCACATATATTAGCCGGCCGGTGTGGCCGTGCGGTTCTAAAAGAATGTTCCTGAAGTCACTCTGTACCAATTCTGGGCGTGTGGGGTGTCGCATTGTCCTGCTGGAATTGCTCAAGTCCGTCGGAATGCACAATGGACTTGAAAGATGCAGGTGATCAGACGGGATGCGTACGTACGTGTCACCTGTCAGAGTCATATATAGACGTATCAGGGGTCTCATATCACTCAAACTGCACACGCCCCACACCATTACAGAACCTTCCCCAGATTGAATAGTCCCTTGCTGATATTCAGGATTCATGTATTAATGAGATTCTCTCCATATACGTACACGTCTTTCCGCTCGATACAATTTGAAGCCAGCCGTTGTGGTCGAGCGGTTCTAGGCGCTTCAGTCTGGAACCGAGCGACCGCTACGATCACAGGTTCGAATCCTGCCTCGGGCATGGATGTGTGTGCTGTCCTTAGGTTAGTTAGGTTTAAGTAGTTCTAAGTTGTAGACGACTGATGACGTCAGAAGTTAAGTCGCATGGTGCTCAGAGCCATTTGAACCATTTGAACATACATTAACAGGGTTCTTTATTCATAACAACAAGAAGCTACATGAAACTTCCTGGCAGATTAAAACTGTGTGCCGGACCTAGACTCGAACTCGGGACCTTTGCTTTTCGTAGGCAAGTGCTCTACCAACTGAGTTGCTCAAGCACGACTCACGCCCCGTCCTCACAGCTTTACATTTGCCAGTACCTCGTCTCCTACCTTCCAAACTTCACAGCTCTCCTGCGAACCTGCCCCAGGCTGTGGCTAAGCCATGTCTCCGTAATATCCATTATTCCGGGAGTGCTAGTTTTGCAATGTTCGCAGAAGAGCTTTTGCGAAAGGCAAAGGTCCCGAGTTCGAGTCTCGGTTCGGCACACAGTTTTAATTTTCCAGGAAGTTTCATATCAGCTACACTCCGCTCAGAGTGAAAATCTCATTCTGGAAAGAAGTACTTATCTTTAAGCAAGTTGTTGTGGTACAAACTCTACCATAATAGTCCACGTTAGCCTCATTGCTGGTCAAACACACAAGTCCACGATAAACAATACACTCTCGTAGCTGGTGATGTGAACTGACAAACGCCAACTAGAACAGCATCTGAGCTGACTGCGACTCACTCTGTCTGCGAGTGGCCTGACTGTCTGCGACTGACTGGGCCCCGCGGTCCGCGGCGGCGACCTAAATACTGGCGGTCGAGGGGGCGTTGTCGGCGCGTTGCTTGCGAGTCTGTCTTTGGCCTCTCTTCTGAAAGGTGCGCTTGATACAGCGCCTATTTTCGATTTTCTTGCGACCTCTTTGCCGACCGGTATGCTGGCGACAGCTATGCCACCCGAGGAGATATGCACGGCAAATAAATGTGCAGCTGTTGAGAATCTGGCCCTCTAGATGAACCAATTTCCATTTACCGGATACTTCAAATTTAACGTCACTCATTCAGGGGTCTGAAAAAAGTTTTCTAACGACCAAATGCTCACCAGATTCAATTAACCATGCCGCCATTCCTCGTGTAATAGTTCAAAACCCTCACTTGGCAGTGGTTTTGCACGCATAGTTGCGTAGCGTACTCCACAACAGCGGCTTAGGCCGAAAACTTCCAGCCACTCCCACAGTCGACAGTTCGCCCCACATGAAGGAGTGACGGTACGAGCCATCCGCTGCCGTCCGTCCATCTGTCGATGTATCCACAACAGCCCTACTCTCCTAAACGCGAAGCTGCGGGCAGAGCTAAAATACTCTCTGCCACGCCCCTTGGCCCCCTCTCGCCGGCCGGGGAAAACATACATGCAGCGATGGTAACAAGTATGTTTGATCGCCGCCACGATCGAGTCGAGCAGCACCACGGCTTAGTCATATTGTTCGGATGTGAAACATGGACAAGAAACAGTAGAGACAAGAGGAGCATAGAACCTTGTGAAATGTGCGACAGAAGAACGCTGGAGATTCGGTGGGCAGATACGATAACTAATGTTGAGCCGGCCGGGGTGGCCGAGCGGTTCTAGGCGCTACAGTCTGGAACCGCGCGACCGCTACGGTCGCAGGTTCGAGTCCTGCCTCGGGTCATGGATGTGTGTGATGTTCTTAGATTAGTTAGGTTTAAGTAGTTCTAAGTTCTAGGGGACAGATGACCTCGGATGTTAAGTCCCATTGTGCTCAGAGCCATTTGAACCATTTGAACTAATGTTGAGGTACCGAACTGAATTAGGGAAAATAGAAAGCAGTAGGACAATGTTAGTAAAAGAAGGGGGTAGTGCTGGGTTGACGCATAAGTTCGTAACGGTTTTCCATAACTTTGATGAACCCAACAGATACACATAACAGACGCTTCAGTTACCAATAATATGGTCTCCTTCACTATTTACAAGTCTGCCAACGCTGGAGTAACTTCTCGACTCTGCGAGTGTATAAATCACGTGGTTTTGAGAAAAAGAACAACTCGTCGAGCCATGTTCGGAGCGCATTTAATCTGGAAAATAAGGTTGTTCGATAGAGACCGGAAAGGGAGTTAATATGGAAGCACAAGATCAGGTGAATATGATGGGTTCGAAATTACTTCCCAACCCAACTTCCCTATAGCTTTTTGTCTGTCTAGCGGAATGCTGGCATGCGTTATCGAGGGACACTTCACGCAGTCTTCCTGGTCGTTGTTCTGGAATTGGGTCTGCTAGACGTCTCACGTATTGACAGTAAATGACAGCAGTGATGGTTCCAGATCGCGCAAGCAATTCGTAGCATACTATACCGACGCTGTTCCGTCAGATGTATGAAATTATCTTCTGTGGATGCGCGCAGGTCATTGTGCCGGATATTGATGCTTTGTTTGGGCTCAACCATTCCTTTCTTTTCCTTATGTTAACATGAAGACATCATTTCTCATCGCCAGTAACGATGCAAGACAGGAATGGTCGGTGTTGTTCACTAGCAAGCAAAGATGCACATATGGTCACCCGTAGATTTTTGTGATTTTTGCTTAGAGCACGGGGTACCTGTACACCCAATTTTTTAACGTTATCCACTTCTTGTAAACGTCGCACGATGGTAGAACGACCACAGTTCTAAACATATGCTAATTCTCCAGTACAATAACGCGGACTATTGATAAATGGATTCGAGCGATCTTCATCAAGCCCCGAAGGTCTTCCTGAAGGTGGAGAGTCACTACGTCGAAACGAATCTCCTTAAAGCGAGATACCATTTTCCTGTCGTGCTCTATCCTATAGAGTTACGCCATACATGACAAAAATGATTCTGGCAGCCTCTACTGCTGTCACCCCTCTACTGAAATCAAACAGAAGTATATGTCGGAAATGTTCCGATTCGTCCATTTGGCAATCCATTTTCTAGCGTCCACAACTGCACTATCTCCAAGTGAAAAAAGGACAGTATGTGAACTCAGACAGCAACGGTGAACTAAAATAAAAAAACGCTACGAACTTATGCACCAACCTTATACACTGAAGCGCCAAGGAAACTGGCTGGTATGGGCATGCGTATTAAAATATAGAGATACGTAAACAGGCAGAGTACAGCGCTGCGGTCGGCAGTGCCTGTATAAGACAAGTGTCTGGCGCAGTTGTTAGATCGGTTACTGCTGCTACAATGGCAGCTTATCAAGAAGTAAATGAGTCCCAACGTGCCGTTATAGTCGGCGCAACAGCGATGGGACACAGCATCTCCGAGGTAGCGGTAAAGTAGGGATTTTCCCGTACAAACATTTCACGAGTGTACCGTGAATGGAATCCGGCAAAACATCGCTGTGGCCAGAAAAAGATACTGCAAGAACGAGACAGAAATACGACCCTTCCAAAAATTGCTGCAGATTTCAATGGTGGGCCATCAATAAGTGTCAGCGTGTGAACCATTCAACGAAACATCAGCAATATCGGCTTTCGGAGCCGAAGACCCACACGTGTACCCTTGATGGCTGCACGACACAGAGCTTTACACCTCGCCTCGCCGTCAACACCGAGATTGGACTGTTGATGACAAGAGACATGTTGCCTGTTCGGACGAATCTCGTTTCAAATTACATCGAGCGAATGGACGTGTACTGGTACAGAGACAAACTCATGAATACATGGACCCTGCATGTCAGCAGGGGACAGTTCAAGCTGGTGTAGGCTCTATAATGGTTCGGGGCGTGTGCAGTTGGAGTGATATGGAACCCCTGATACGTCTAGATACGACCCTGACAGGTGACATGTACGTAAGCATCCTGTCTCATCATCACTAGCATCCATTCATGTCCATTGTGCATTCCGATGGACTTGGGCTATTCCAGCAGGATAATGCGACACCCGACGCGTCTAGAATTGCTACAGGGTGGCTCCAGGAACACTCTACTGAGTTTAAACACTTCCGCTAGCCGTCAAACTCCTCAGACATGAACATTACCGAGCATATCTGGGATGCCTTGCAACGTGTTGTTCATAATAAATCTCCATCCCCTCGTACTCTTACAGATTTATGGACAGCCCTGCAGGATTCATGGTGCCATTTCCCTCCAGTACTACTTTAGACATTAGTCGAGTCAATGCCACGTCGTGCTGCGGCACTTCTGCGTGTTCGCGGAGAACCTACACGATATTAGGTGGGTGTACTAGTTTCTTTGCACTTCAGTGTATGATACGACATTTAGTGACGCATGAAAGAATAGACAACTTGGTAATGGACAGTGCTGTGCTAATGTAGGTAAGTGTGCCTACAGAAAGTTGATTAAAGTGGACGTGTTCAGAAATGAAGAAGCTTGCACAGGATAGAGTGGCGTGGGGATCTGCGGCGAACCAGTGTTCGGACCGAGGACGACAGCGGGGGCGTGTCGTGGTCGTCGGGACGGGCGGCCGGCTAGCGGCGCGGTGTCCCCTTTAATGCGTGGGCGGTGTGGGCGTGGCGCCGGCTGCTTTGCATAATTTCAATCAGCCGCGGCGCGGCGACAGACACGGCCGCCAGCTGCCGCCTGGGATCAGCGCGGCTTCCGCCTCATCACGCCGCGGAAACACTGCCAGGCCTACAGCGTCCAGTTACAAGCTCCAGCGCAGTCTTTCAAACACCTTCCTCCCGTCAGCGGAATACCCAACTAGCTGATAAGGGTCCACTTCCCTTGTTTTTCCACATCTTTTCTGAATTGCTTTCCTCATATACTGACGGAAGCGACGAACGAAAACTTGTACCATTGCCACGATACGAGACACTTGCTCACTATGCAGTCTGCATGTATTCATAACAGATGTGTGACACTTGAAAAGGTATCGGAAACCATATAGTTTCATTTGGTATTCCTACAAATTGCAGCTGGTGCTTTGCTTTCGGGTGCAAATACGAATAAATTTTGCAACTGCCCAACAGGCGAACACATTACGTATATTTGTCTGTCCAGAACAAACGATTCCTAACATTAACTCCAAACATTGGATCTTTGCCTTTGTGCTTTACTGATAGCTGTTCATTTTTGGAACACAACCTACGACCAGTTCAGGGACAGAAGTGATGACACTTTCTGCAGGACCTGACCATCATTTTGCAGGATAGTGCTCAAGAGCGTACTGTGCAAGCTGTCAGTGATTTGTTTAACTGATGGGGCTTCTAAGTGCTACACCACCTACTGCATTCCACTGGCTTAAGCCCTCGTGAGTTCAACTCGATTTATAAGCTGAAGGAAACTCACGGCATTCGCTTCAGAACTGCTATAAATTAATCGGGCAATAAATCGCGCCGCTCGAAGTGTCAACACAACTGGCACTGCCAAGAGTATCCTACGACTTCCATATCGCTGGCAACGGGCTATACACAATGCTGGTGACTAAAACTTTGAAACACGTATCTGTTTTGTACGAGCTGTAAATAAATAGTTGCAATTATTCAAGTTCCAACCCTCGTATATAACCGCTGCTGCCCACAGCGCCGTATTCTGCCGCTTTAGATAACTTCGTATTTGAATACGCATGCTTATACCAGTTTCTTTGGCTCTTCAGTGTATTTCCGCTTCTATTATGTTGTTTAGAAGCTTCTTTGCAACGGCTTACCGGGAACATTGAGCGAATTTAGGAATTCTGTTGCGAAGTTTACGCTTTCGTATTCGTTTACTATTGTATCAATAGACTTAAGTTTTGTTTTCTCCTGTTATCGTATTCTGTATTCGCTGATTTTATTTGCAGAACAGTGAGTGACTCACTGAGTTTTCTGTCTACATCAACGCGAGCACTTCCTTGTTTACCGAGCGACACATGACGTCTGTGTGGTAGTTTCTAGTGTGGAACAAATATTTCGTTGTACAGAGTCCATAGCCGTCACTGCTTCTGACGTTACTTTGGAACAGATGATGTGGCGTATATGATCTCACTGTCCACATATGTAACCTGGCCGACTCTGTCTGTATGCATTAGATATGTTGGCTGACCTATTATTCTGGGATAATTTACATCACTGTTCCACTGAGTTGTACAACAAACGACCCTGCTAAAACAAATTATGACGATGTATCCTGCCGTTTGGCAGCTGTACACTAACCAATGTATTTTGTTTTGATCTAAAGATGGCCCGTATGTAAGTTGAAACTATTAATCAAACAAAGTAAATTTGTGATAATGACAACCAAGGCTTTTTCTGAATCCACGGGCTCAATACAACGGATGGCTTATCTCCATTTTCACCAGGTCAAAAAATATAATTTGAGTTTACTTATTGATTACTTTGAATTCTTCTGGGCTTGCAGCGTTATAGATGTCTTGAAAGAAAGTTATCTATACAACAAGCCAAAACGCTGCTATATTCAAAGAGTTTTTATTAAGACTTTATTTTTTGGTGCTATAAGCTTATTTGGGTCGAAGCCATTATTGAGCTATCTGCAAACAAATGGAGCTGTTAGTGCATATATCTGTGTATATTTGTAACTAACAACAACGTTATATATACCTGTCGTAGTACTTACTTTCATAACACATCGTTAAAGCTGTCGCTGTCTAACCCTTGTACTGCTATGTATCGTAGGAGTAGCGCAGACAAAATTGTAGATATGTAATGTCCCAGCTGTGGAATTTGTTGCTGAGCAGTATTGCTAAGAGTAATTTAATATTTTGCGTATGTTAATATAATTGGCTTATTCAACTGTGGAGTAGTGTGTGGTAATAGTATATCTTTGGTAACGTTCGCTGGTGTTGCCTTTGGCTGTAAATTTGTTTTATGCTTTATCGCGTTCTATAATTTCAATAAACTTGTTAATATAATTTTTATGTTTTAAGTCGGTTTGCTTCTTAGTGTTATGTGCAAAATTTGCATCACATTTTAAAATTGGTTTACATTTTTATTTGCTATTTGAATGTTGTTGAAGACTGTGGCTGTGCTTATGTCACTGATTTTGGTATGTTCTCGGTATCTGATTTTGAAATTTCTGCCACTTTTTCGCAGTCGCTACTGGGTGTATGTGCACAGGTACTTTCATTTTTCCGCAGTGTTCTTAGGTGCAGCACGGTATACAGATCTTACTGTGGGTTTCTTGAGTAATGTGTTACGTTCGTCTGATATTTTTCCTATATATTTTTGTGATATTTACGTTATTTTCTGTTTTGTTGGTGCCTCTCTTATTAATTTTATACTTCAAACATTGCTTCAATACTCTGTCGAACTTACACAAAGCATGTTACACGGTATGCAAATCTTACTGTGGTTTTCTTGAGTAATGTGTTAAGTTTGTTTCATATATTCCCCACGTTTGTTTGTGATATGTTATTTTTCGTTTTGTTTGTGCCTCTCTTACTAATTTTATATTTCACACATCGCTTCCATACTCTGTCAACTTACACAAAGCATGTTACTGTCATTCATAAACAAATTTAAAAAAAAACAGGAAACTCTTGTCTTTGATGATGATGAAGAACTTTCTATCCAGTACGAAATAACAATAATAATTACATATTTTTTATCTATGTGCATGTAAACTGTACATGCATCAAAAGTACAAGTAATTACTTTGGTTACATAAATGCGCAGAATTAACGCGATCAAATAATTTTCATTGCTCATAAAATGCAATTTATATTCTGTAAGGATATAAAGTACATAATGGACTAACAGAGAATTATGTGCGGTTCTAATTACGTGCATAACAAGCAATTAAACAAACAAAAAACAAAGAGAAGTCTTCGCTTCTCAGCGTCTCTCTTACACACCCATTTATGTTTCTTTCCCTACCAATACTACCGGTAATCAAATGGTTCAAATGGCTCTAAGCATTATGGGACTTAACATCTGAGGTCATCAGTCCCCTAGACTTGGAACTACTGAAACCTAACTAGCCTCAGGACATCACACATAACCATGCCCGAGGCAGAATTCGAACCTGCGACCGTAGTAGCAGCGCGGTTGCGGACTGAGGCGCCTAGAACCGCTCGGCCACAGCGGCCGGCTACCGGTAATCCTACCATTTACTACGTCATTTCTTGTAGTTTACCAAAACTACCGAACCGCAGTTTTAGTAGAGCGCAAGCCTACTCCAGCCAATTGTTTCAAGTTTTAACAGTGCTATGTCATTTCCAGAAATTCTTGAGAAAATGATGCATGACTGTAAAATAATGTTTTCACATTTTCGTATGATGGTTTACTGACATTCGAAATGTGGCAGCAATAATTCCGAATGCGTTATATTAACGTTCCACATGGTGGGATATAAACCCCTGGTATATCGACTCCCTACTAATCATAGGTGCTTAGCGGGAGTGTCTATCGGTATTTCGGCAGGCGTACGGCTTGGCATCTAGCCAAATGGAAGTGCGTTTCCTGTTATTGGCCACAGCGGACGCACTGTGCAAAAAGCTTCACAAGTTTTGGCGCAATATAAACTGCACACCACACCTGCGACCTAGATTACGGCCGGTTGCGGCACTGCTAAACGCGATCGTATACAAACGCTGGCGCATGATGTAAGATATTCGCCTGCAGCTTTCAGTGTTTGCGCTCATAACTGTGGTACCGATTATTCGTGCACGTATTTCCCGCCTCATTTTGTTGATTCAGCGCTCTCTTGAGCGGACATATCACATTTTAAAATGTGAATCACTTCTGGGGAAGTGCAGAATGCGTTTATAGCTTTCTGCATAAGGGAACGCACCATAGTAAATTACTGAAAATTCCACTCGGCAGCTTCTTGACATTGTGTCTTCGAACGGCGCCCAGTAGAAAGAGCTTACAGTAGGCTGCAGAAAAGAATGTGTGCGAGAGGCGAGTCGATGACAGGGGAAACAGTCCTTCCCTTCCTAGGTTACCATTGAACAGAACTGAGATGCTACAACTAGGTGCATGCGGGCGTTACCCGAAGAGGTGAGGGAGCAGCATCATAGATGTTTCTGATCTGCACGCATGCATATCCCCATCCTAGATGCGGAGATATGTCTAGTGCAACACTCGTTCTGTTGTTTCCGAAGTTCCGTCTGTTTGGTGCTTTGTTTTACTACGCCTCGCCGTTCAAAGATACTATTTTTCTACGCCTTTAAGCCCGCCTTTGCAATGACAATTTGACCGGCTGGTCCATGACGAAACACATGATATGTAAAGAGTTTTGCCATCATCTTGGTGTTTGCGGCTGCTTAATTCAGCGGATTATGAATACAGAGTAAAACAAAATGTCTCAGTTCCTCACCAAAAAAAAGCATTTGAGCATGCTTTCGGCGAATACATGTTGAAGAAGAGGACCGATTCTGGAACCTCTGATGGCCGAAACAGTCCTAGTTCATTTACAAGCCACTTAGATGAATGAATAGTTAGCGTCGCCGAGAGGAAATAAAAGGACACTGAAATCGTTCTCATAACTGAAACACCTGCTTAGATTGCTGTATCACTACTGAAGGACCTCATATTTGCCGTCCAAAGATCCCAAACAGTGCAGGAAATTCCATCTCGACTTAAAATTTCGTTTGGAGGCTGAAGGTAATTTGGAAAGAAACCAAACATATAATTAAACTGTTTTGCTAAAATAAGATACTGGCAGCCTCCCTACACACACACACACACACACACACACACACACACACACACACACACACACACACACCGACGTTGATGGGATTTGATTGGTGTATATGTAAACGTTCTGTGTTTCCTTTAGCAATCCTTCAGGTGTGGGCTACACTTTCAAAGTCTCTGGTCTGCCTGGAATTTCCACATACGTAACATTATGTCACTACAAAAAGTAATGATACCGTGTTCTCTAGGCAATCACGGTACGATGTCTTCCTGGCCTCCGAGGCCTTAGGACATATTCTCCTCCGTGGACCACCTGACTAAATGTAGTACCTGCAGTATCCTGGCGCTCGGGTAGTATTTAGGGCGGCACACGCGCTACGCTCAACCAGTTTGTTCCGCGTTTCCTCGGGCAGTCGCCAACTGCAAAAGCATTCCCACAATCCGATCTCACACTGGAATCGCTGCTACGCAGCAACCTTCGCATCCAGGAGCTGCTAGCTATGGCAACTACGGACGTACACCATTTGTGGCATCTGCACTGAAGTGACATTGCCTCCAATTCTGTAACCAGCTATTACACTTTGTAATACTCGTCTTCGGTTTCCTTCAGCATTATGCCAGAGGTAAACTTCTATGGGTCACTTCGGGACTAACCTTTGTTCGTTCTCTCCGAACTTTAACTTTCGCACATCACTTCTGGACTTCAACTGTGGCTCGCTTGGTATATGGAAATTGGATTCTGGAACTTTCAATTAACTGTGATATTTTCAGGCTTTCAGCCCTCAGATATTATTGTTGTTCTTTCAGTATTTAAGAAGCAACAACTGTTCAAAAAATGTGTTCCAAACTAACTCCCATAGAAGACGTTTATGTGTGTGACAATAAACTTAATATTAATTTTCTATCTGGGTATTTTTCATGCGCATACTTTGGCGAACATATCAGTTTATACTCTTCCACTGAACTCGTCATCACTGGCACCAAGTGCTCTACATTTACCGAACCAAATTTATGAATTTTAATACGGAATGCAATAAGTAACTTCCCCTTATTTGATCTCGAGCACAAACTACAGTACAAACTACAGTATTCTTTCCAAATGCACTACATGCACCATGAACAGCTCACATGCTTTCATCTTTTGGAAATGAAAGCGCGGGAACACTTTTTTCCTTGTTAATCCTGTATTTTACGGTACAACCTGGAACGTAGAGGGCATGTTACATCTCAAATATCTAGAACAAACAACAAACCCATACATTCTTTTCGAAGGCAAGAAAAAAAATTCTTAATGAAGGATTACTTATACAACGAAAAAATCATGATCCGCCAGAATGCGGACAGTTTTCTGATACGCAGGCAGACAAATGTAGAAATACACCGAGGAGGCGAGTCATCAGTTACTTCCCGAAACAGCAACGGACCTTCTACGCCCAGGTGTAGTGCAACAACTGTACGTGGCACGGACTCGACAAGTCGTTGCAACAGCCCTGCAAAAATATTGAGCCACACTGCCTCTACAGCCGTCCGTAATGGTGACAGTGTTGCCAGTGCAAGAAGTCACCTTTCCATTACGTCGCATACACGTTCGATGGGATTCATGACGTGCTATCTGGGTGGCCATATGCTTCGCTCGAATTGTCCAGAATTTTCTTCAAACCAATCGCAAAAGAACTGTGGCCCGGTAACACGACGCGTTTTCATCAATAAAAATTACATCGTTGACATGAGGTTACCGTGATGTGTTGGCAGAAGAGCCAACGCCGTATAGCTAGAGGAGGCCGAAATGCACGCGTTAAAGCTCACGCAGGTTGGCGTGAGGTCTGGAAAATGACAAGGAATTATAGTAGCCAAAAATAGTACATAGCTTCTGGAATACTTAACTTTAATCCACAATTGTTGTACATCGCTCTTAAGGATACATAAGTGCAATCTCAATATACACTGGTAATGGCGCCTTGCTAGGTCGTAGCAAATGACGTAGCTGAATGCTATGCTAACTATCGTCTCGGCAAATGAGAGCGTATTTGTCAGTGTAGCTTCGCTAGCAAAGTCGGCTGTACAACTGGGGCGAGTGCTAGGGCGTGTCTCTAGACCTGCCGTGTGGCGGCGCTCGGTCTGCAATCACTGACAGTGGCGACACGCGGGTCCGACGTATACTAACGGACCGCGGCCGATTTAAAGGCTACCACCTAGCAAGTGTGGTGTCTGGCGGTGACAGCACACGACGAATGGCTGAAAATGATCTCCACGTAAGAGTACATAGCCATTTCTAGTCAATTATCGGTTCAGATGGACCAGAAGATCCAGTCCGTTGCTTGTAAACACGCCATGATGGAGCCACCACCAGCTTGCACAGTGCCTTGGAGTCCACGGCTTCGTGAGTTCTGTGATACACTCGAACCCTACCGTCAGATCTTACCAAATGAAATCGGGACACATCTCACTAGGCTGCGGTTTTCCAGTTGTCTAGGGTCTAAGCGGTAATGTCGCGGGCCCAGGAAAGGCGCTACAAGCGATGTCGTCCTGTTAGCGAAGACACTCGCGTCAGTCGTTTGCTGCCATAGCCCAATGACGCCAAATTTCGCCGCATTGCTCTAAGGTATACGTTCGTCGTACGCGCCACATTAATTTCTGCGATGAATTCACCTATTGTTTCTTGTCTGCTAGCACTGACATACCTATGCAAACGCGGCTGCTCTCGCTCGTTAAATGAAGGCCTTCGGCCACTGCGTTGTCCATGGCAAGAGGTAATGCCAGAAATTCGGTATTCTCGACACACTGATGGCACTGTGGATCTTGGAACGTTGAATTCCTAACGATGTCCGAATGTCCCATGCGTCTACACTCCTAGAAATGGAAAAAAGGACACATTGACACCGGTGTGTCAGACCCACCATACTTGCTCCGGACACTGCGAGAGGGCTGTACAAGCAATGATCACACGCACGGCACAGCGGACACACCAGGAACCGCGGTGTTGGCCGTCGAATGGCGCTAGCTGCGCAGCATTTGTGCACCGCCGCCGTCAGTGTCAGCCAGTTTGCCGTGGCATACGGAGCTCCATCGCAGTCTTTAACACTGGTAGCATGCCGCGACAGCGTGGACGTGAACCGTATGTGCAGTTGACGGACTTTGAGCGAGGGCGTATAGTGGGCATGCGGGAGGTCGGGTGGACGTACCGCCGAATTGCTCAACACGTGGGGCGTGAGGTCTCCACAGTACATCGATGTTGTCGCCAGTGGTCGGCGGAAGGTGCACGTGCCCGTCGATCTGGGACCGGACCGCAGCGACGCACGGATGCACGCCAAGACCGTAGGATCCTACGCAGTGCCGTAGGGGACCGCACCGCCACTTCCCAGCAAATTAGGGACACTGTTGCTCCTGGGGTATCGGCGAGGATCATTCGCAACCGTCTCCATGAAGCTGGGCTACGGTCCCGCACACCGTTAGGCCGTCTTCCGCTCACGCCCCAACATCGTGCAGCCCGCCTCCAGTGGTGTCGCGACAGGCGTGAATGGAGGGACGAATGGAGACGTGTCGTCTTCAGCGATGAGAGTCGCTTCTGCCTTGGTGCCAATGATGGTCGTATGCGTGTTTGGCGCCGTGCAGGTGAGCGCCACAATCAGGACTGCATACGACCGAGGCACACAGGGCCAACACCCGGCATCATGGTGTGGGGAGCGATCTCCTACACTGGCCGTACACCACTGGTGATCGTCGAGGGGACACTGAATAGTGCACGGTACATCCAAACCGTCATCGAACCCATCGTTCTACCATTCCTAGACCGGCAAGGGAACTTGCTGTTCCAACAGGACAATGCACGTCCGCATGTATCCCGTGCCACCCAACGTGCTCTAGAAGGTGTAAGTCAACTACCCTGGCCAGCAAGATCTCCGGATCTGTCCCCCATTGAGCATGTTTGGGACTGGATGAAGCGTCGTCTCACGCGGTCTGCACGTCCAGCACGAACGCTGGTCCAACTGAGGCGCCAGGTGGAAATGGCATGGCAAGCCGTTCCACAGGACTACATCCAGCATCTCTACGATCGTCTCCATGGGAGAATAGCAGCCTGCATTGCTGCGAAAGGTGGATATACACTGTACTAGTGCCGACATTGTGCATGCTCTGTTGCCTGTGTCTATGTGCCTGTGGTTCTGTCAGTGTGATCATGTGATGTATCTGACCCCAGGAATGTGTCAATAAAGTTTCCCCTTCCTGGGACAATGAATTCACGGTGTTCTTATTTCAATTTCCAGGAGTGTAACTACAAGTGCAGTTCTGTGTTCAGTCTGTTTATTCCCGTCGTGCGGCCATAATCACGTCGGAAGCCTTTTCACACGAATCACCTGAGTACAAATGACAGATCCGCCAATGCACTGCCCTTTTATACCTGGTGTACGCGATACTACCGCCATCGCGCGTATCGCTATCCCATGAATTCTGTCACCTCGGTGTAAATGCAGTTATAAGAAAGATCACAGCGGCAAATGTCGAACGCTACTGAAAGTATGGAGCTCACAATGGCAGTCTAATGTGGCGTCACAGCCGGGCTCTCCCCCTCTTTTCATGAACAATTTGTATTATATAGCACCATCTAGTACGCATAAATCAAACAACATTCAGTATTATTTGTCGTCAGTATCTGTGTAATACTGCGATGCATGTAGGCTAAAGCGAATAACAAGATAGAACTCTGAACAAAGAACTTATTGTATACGTGTACTGATATAAAAAAGAATGCTGTTGCCCTATTGTGTAGTCGGCTGCTTTCTCTTGCTGCATCGATTGGAATTAGAATGTGAGTTTGTGTTAACTGTTTCTCATTAAAAAATCTCAAAAATATTCTCTTGAATGTAATCATTTTACAATCCTTTTCTTTGAAAGTAATAGTAAAAGTCTTTCAAAAACCTTGAATGCTTGCTGCTCCGCATCTTCTGTACACCATGAGTGTATATTTCTAGTGTAGCTCATGGTGTATGAAAGATAAGTAAAAGAGTGTATTTTTGTCAAGATATATTATTTAAATACATAGGCTTTTCGTTTGTTTCGCAATTTTTTCAAGCGCCATCGTCCAATAAAACCTGCAATCATTTTAATTTTACGAAGTCCAATATTCTCCCGAAACAGTGTCTGCCGAAGAGAAGAGAGTATTTCTTTTCGCGTTCGATTAAAAATTACCAAAAAAATCGTCTGCTAGACTAACTGTGAGCCGTAGCTTCTTTAATAAATGCAATAAAAGAAGAACACAGCATTATTCTTGTGTCTTTCCTGCAGTCATTGACAAGAAATGAAACAAAAATATTTTGACTTTCTGGTCTCAATTTTCTTGTACGTTGTCCCCAAAGATAGAATTTTCTACGATTGATTTACGTAGCTTACAGCGGACGATTATAAGATTCAGGAACTAAGTGTAATTACATAGATGGTGACGTCATACGAGGTGTGATTGCCAAGTTTTAAGAATGGATCCGCTACTGCTTACTGGTTTGGCGGGCAGGTACGCAGAGGGTGGCCTTGACCTTGAACGGCCTCTGACAGGAAACTGCGTTCCCTTTATTTAGTTCGTTGTTGCAGCTGGTTAAGTGCGGGTCTGTTACGGCCTGTTGCCGGATTCTGTCTGCGTGAAAATGGACGGTAAAACGGAGCAACGAGTTTGTGTGAGAGTTTGTTTTAAAACCGGGAAATTAGCTGCTAAGACTTAAGAACTATTAAAAACAGCTTTCGGAGATAATTGTATGAGCCACTCACATGTTTCTGTCCGGTTCAATAGATTAAAAAATGGCCGCGAATCATGTGAAGATGAACCACAGTCAGGCCATCCTTCCACCTCAAAAAGGAAGGAAAACGTTGTGAAAGTTCGCGACTTAGTGCGCTCTGATCTCAGACTTACAATTAGGGAGATGGCTGATGAACTTAATTTAAGTTTCTATGCAGTTCAGTCAATTTTAACCGAACATCTGAACATGCTTCGAGTGTCCGCAAAATTCATTCCAAAAGTGTTGTAAAGTGGCCAGAGACAATACCGACTTGAAGTGTGCCAAGATGTGATTAATCGGACTAAAAATGACCCAAATTTGTTAAATGAGGTAATTACAGGTGACGGACCGTGAGTATATGGACATCATTCTGAAACCAATGTGCGGTCTTCGCAGTGGAAGGCTCCAGGTTCAACACGACCGAAAAAAGCACGGCGAAGTCTGTCGAAGGTGAGGACAATATTGCTGATATTTTTCGATTCTACCGTTATTGTGCATCATGAATTTACCCCTGGAGGACAAACAATTAACGAGGAATACTACAAGTGTGTGTCCTTGAGCGTTTGCGCGAAAAGGTAGGGAAGGAAAGGACTGCATTGTGGAAAGACAGTGTGAGCGTGGTTGTGCTATTGTGTCATTCTGCGCATCGGATTAATCTCAGATGTACCCTTTACCCTGTGGCTCCTGCAAGATGCAATTTCCACCTCCACACTACTACAGAAGTCAGACAGACGCTCCTAACATTCTAAAAAGAAATACCTGAAAAACTTTCAGCAATAAATATCTTCTGGAGTCGTCCACTGTAAGGAAATGACACAAAAATTCACAAAATTTCTTACGTAACTACTGGCATACTTGGGTACTGGAGTAGTGCTAGTTAGTGTAAGAAAAACATGAAACTAACGAAAATTATTATTTATTTTGCAAAAATTCTGAGAAATCGCAATGGCGTTTTTAGTTATGAACTGAACACGTTATTTCCGAGTTCTTTTCGGAATGTGAAGTTACCTCTCAAGGATAGGATTCGCTAATGAAATTTCTATACAAAGTTTAAGATTGTTATTGGCTTGGCAGAATGGCTGAGAGCCGCGCCTACTCAACTTGAATAATTACACGTTAGAATGTTGCTACGTACGGTCGAGGCTGTCGCATATGAAATGCAGTGAAGGGTACTGTTGTGCAGAAATATGGGGCTCGCAATAGCTGTAGCGCACAATACCGTAAGCTGCGATGACTGCTGTCTGCACCGCTCTCAGCTGACAAATAAGATAACTCTCGTTCTATCTGGATTGACCTTCGCCAATCAAACTCTCCCTACGCCTTGATGAAGTCGAGGACTCCTATTCACCCCTAGTCTAACTATTGGTGTGGTACACCAGTCAGATAACCAGTCCACTGCGATGCCACTCAAAAATTCGCTCCCAGGGGTTTAACTATAGCTCTGTCCGTTCACACCGCACAATAAGTGTGTCGGCCAACACAGTGAACAACACTTAATCGCAAGGACTCAATATAGAGTAGCACTTCGATTCGCTCTCGATAGAGGTGCTCTCCCAGTGAGGTACTGAGGAGAGACTTGTTCCTCGCTCCAAGAGCGACAGCAGAACGGCGCCTCTCCACGCCAGACGTGTAGGGGTGTATCTTTCGGTCTCATTACTTCTTCAACTCAAGGCGTCAGAAATATCGTCTGCCAATCAGCATTGCTCTTCTAAAACGGGAGAATGACGTTTCGTTTAAGGCAACCAATCCGGAAATCTGTAGCATCGGCGTTTGGCGTTTGCTGTCTCCCTGTGAAAACCTCTGAAACTGCGTGATACGTTTGTAATGCATGCGTAGGCAGGGCACTCCCACACAATGTAGTGGAATTTGCTTTTAAGCCGAACACGGGGTCGTTCTTCCTTTCACTCGGGCAAACGCTGTCTGCTGTACGGGCGGTCACCGGCCGACATACACTCCTGGAAATTGAAATAAGAACACCGTGAATTCATTGTCCCAGGAAGGGGAAACTTTATTGACACATTCCTGGGGTCAGATACATCACATGATCACACTGACAGAACCACAGGCACATAGACACAGGCAACAGAGCATGCACAATGTCGGCACTAGAACAGTGTATATCCACCTTTCGCAGCAATGCAGGCTGCTATTCTCCCATGGAGACGATCGTAGAGATGCTGGATGTAGTCCTGTGGAACGGCTTGCCATGCCATTTCCACCTGGCGCCTCAGTTGGACCAGCGTTCGTGCTGGACGTGCAGACCGCGTGAGACGACGCTTCATCCAGTCCCAAACATGCTCAATGGGGGACAGATCCGGAGATCTTGCTGGCCAGGGTAGTTGACTTACACCTTCTAGAGCACGTTGGGTGGCACAGGATACATGCGGACGTGCATTGTCCTGTTGGAACAGCAAGTTCCCTTGCCGGTCTAAGAATGGTAGAACGATGGGTTCGATGACGGTTTGGATGTACCGTACACTATTCAGTGTCCCCTCGACGATCACCAGTGGTGTACGGCCAGTGTAGGAGATCGCTCCCCACACCATGATGCCGGGTGTTGGCCCTGTGTGCCTCGGTCGTATGCAGTCCTGATTGTGGTGCTCACCTGCACGGCGCCAAACACGCATACGACCATCATTGGCACCAAGGCAGAAGCGACTCTCATCGCTGAAGACGACACGTCTCCATTCGTCCCTCCATTCACGCCTGTCGCGACACCACTGGAGGCGGGCTGCACGATGTTGGAGCGTGAGCGGAAGACGGCCTAACGGTGTGCGGGACCGTAGCCCAGCTTCATGGAGACGGTTGCGAATGGTCCTCGCCGAGACCCCAGGAGCAACAGTGTCCCTAATTTGCTGGGAAGTGGCGGTGCGGTCCCCTACGGCACTGCGTAGGATCCTACGGTCTTGGCGTGCATCTGTGCGTCGCTGCGGTCCGGTCCCAGGTCGACGAGCACGTGCACCTTCCGCCGACCGCTGGCGACGACATCGATGTACTGTGGAGACCTCACGCCCCACGTGTTGAGCAATTCGGCGGTACGTCCACCCGGCCTCCCGCATGCCCACTATACGCCCTCGCTCAAAGTCCGTCAACTGCACATACGGTCCACGTCCACGCTGTCGCGGCATGCTACCAGTGTTAAAGACTGCGATGGAGCTCCGTATGCCACGGCAAACTGGCTGCCACTGACGGCGGCGGTGCACAAATGCTGCGCAGCTAGCGCCATTCGACGGCCAACACCGCGGTTCCTGGTGTGTCCGCTGTGCCGTGCGTGTGATCATTGCTTGTACAGCCCTCTCGCAGTGTCCGGAGCAAGTATGGTGGGTCTGACACACCGGTGTCAATGTGTTCTTGTTTCCATTTCCAGGAGTGTAGATTAGGCTGTGTCGTCCTCTGAAGGGACTGGCCCCCTGGCGTGCGGTCTGCCTCTCTCGAACTTAAGGCTCCTGTGACTGTCGTGTCTGGAAGGTACGTGTGTACGCCAGCCTCGAGTATTTCAACCACAGTGCGCTTACTTGTTATTTGCACATCGTTTACATGAATTCATACAACACTGACTTTATCTTATCGAGTTTGGGTTCGAATGAAGCGTCTTGAAGTGCGGAATATGATTGTGAGAGCGGAATATGTAAGCAATGAATGTCAGGAGACCACGACGTCTTCAACAGGAGTTGGGTGCTACAACATGACAATGCTCCGGTTCATTGTGCCTTCTCCATCATTGAATTTTTGACCAAATTCAAAATTCCTGCGCTTCCACAACCGCCATATTCCCCTGATTTGGTCCCTGAAATTGTCACTGAAAGATAAGCGATTTGACTCGATTGAAGACATCCAGGCAAATACGGAGAGCGTCCTTAGCACACTACAGGAAAAAAATTTTCAGGAATGTTTCCAAAAATGGAAAAACACCGTTGGAACCGGCGTGTTCAGTCAGAAGGGGACTATTTGGAAGGAGATGCATCACGGGAGGATGTAAGTACCACCACTGTACAAGTACAAGCCCATCCTTAAAACTTTCCAATCACACCTCGTACTAAGCGATTAGGCCTCGGCCGTAACCGAGGGGGAGGCCGCCTGTAGTTGTCGCCCCGTTGCGGCCAAAGCGCAGAGCGGCAGGTTCCGCGCGCCTGGGCGCGCCTTTTGTGCCATTAACGAGCCTGCGTCCGCAGGTGCAGGGCCGGTATCCCCTGCTTCCGCGGGCAGCCGCAGTAAAGCTCTTTGAGCGCGGCGCCATGACGCTCCGCGGGAGCTGAAAGCCTTCACACAAAGCGGCGCCCGCCGACACGTCGCGGGGCAGCAGCCATTGCTCACCTCAACGTCCTTTGATTCTCTTAGCACTGGTCCAATCGTTTTATTCGATTGGTGACGACTTCCCAATTTTAAATCCGACCAAGTACCGCCGTCAGCTACTCGTAAGATATTGCAGTGTATATAACTGAGGATGGAAGGGAGAGGAAGGGAAGAAAACAGGAGGAACTAATGGTATCAGCTGCATCGGGGCTTTGTGCGCAATCAGCGGCGACGAGTGAAAACGTGTGCCGGACCGGGACTCGAACCCAGAATTCCTGCTTACTAGGCAGATGCGTTAACCGCAACATAACCCGGACACACTATTTGTCACAAATTCGTGAGGTATATCGGCGCGCTCTCTGACTGACTCACATTAACAACGTCACCTGTCAGCAGACCCGTCCGTGCCCTCCATGTTTTCTAATTTTAGACTCCTGCTGGAGGTCGAACGTAAACGTCCATCTGCACTGAAGGCTGTATATTCATTGAGTTGCATCTTGCCCACTCGTCTTCAACAGGGTGCCTAAGCGATGCTGCGTTCTCTGCATCTACATTTATCCTCCGCAAACCAACCAACGATGTCTGGCGTAGGGCACTTTACGTGCCACTGTCATTACCACCCTTTCGTGTTCCAGTCGCGTATGGTTCGCGGGAAGGACGACTGCCGGAAAGCCTCCGTTCGCGCTCGAATCTCTCTAATTTTACATTCGTGATCTCCTCGGGAGGTATAACTAGGCGGAACGAATATATTCGATACCTCATCCAGAAACGCACCCTCTCGAAACCTGAACAGCAAGCTACACCGCGATGCAGAGGACCTCTCTTGCAGAGTCTGCCATTTGAGTTTGCTAAACATCTCCGTAACGCTATCACGCTTACCAAATAACCCTGTGACGAAACGCGCCGCTCTTCTTTGGATCTTCTCTATCTCCTCCGTCAACCCGATCTGGTACGGATCCCACACTGATGAGCAATACTCAAGTATAGGTCGAACGAGTGTTTTGTAAGCCACCTCCTTTGTTGATGGACTACATTTTCTAAGGACTCTCCCAATGAATCTCAACCTGGTACCCGCCTTACCAACAATTAATTTTATATGATCATTCCACTTCAAATCGTTCCGCACGCATACTCCCAGATATTTTACAGAAGTAACTGCTGCCAGTGTTTGTTCCGCTATCATATAATCATACAATAAAGGATCCTTCTTTCTATGTATTTGCAATACATTACATTTGTCTATGTTAAGGGGCAGGTGCCACTCCTTGCACCAAGAGCCTATTCGCTGCACATCTTCCTGCATTTCACTGCAATTTTCTGATGCTGCAACTTCTCTGTATACTACCGCATCATCCGCGAAAAGCTCAAATGGTTCAAATGGCTCTGAGCACTATGGGACTCAACTGCTGTGGTCATGTCCCCTAGAACTTAGAACTACTTAAACCTAACTAACCTAAGGACAGCACACAACACCCAGCCATCACGAGGCAGAGAAAATCCCTGACCCCGCCGGGAATCGAACCCGGGAGTGGGAGGCGAGAACGCTACCGCACGACCACGAGATGCGGGCATCCGCGAAAAGCCGCATGGAACTTCCGGCACTATCTACTAAGTCATTTATACATAATGTAAAAAGCAATGGTCCCATAACACTCCCCTGTGGCTCGCCAGAGATTACTTTAACTTCTGTAGACGTCTCTCCATTGAGAACAACATGCTGTGTTCTGTTTGCTAAAAACTCTTCAATCCAGCCACACAGCTCGTCTGATATTCCGTAGGCTCTTACTTCGTTTATCAAGCGACAGTGCGGAACTGTATCGAACGCCTTCCGGAAGTCAAGGAAAATGGCATCTACCTGGGAGCCTGTATCTAATATTTTCTGGGTCTCATGAACAAAAAAATTGTTCAAATGGCTCTGAGCACTATGGGACTTAACATCTCAGGTCATCAGTCCCCTAGAACTTAGAACTACTTAAACCTAACTAACATAAGGACATCACACACATCCATGCCCGAGGCAGGATTCGAACCTGCGACCGTAGCGGTCGCGCTCTCATGAACAAATAAAGCGAGTTGGGTCTCACACGATCGCTTTTTCCGGAATCTATGATGTTCCTACAGAGTAGATTCTGGGTTTCCAGAAATGACATGATACGCGAGCAAAAAACATGTTCTAAAATTCTACAACAGTTCAAGCAAATAACATTAGTAGCTTTATTTCTATAGGGTGAGTCACTAACTATTGCCACCAAGAATAACTCCGAATGTATGATAGAAGCTGAAAAGTTTGTGGGACAAATGTTGCATGGGACAACGGGGGACATAATATGAAGTTGGTTTTTTGTTGCTAGGTGGGGTCGCTTCAGAGATATGATGGTCAACTTTGTTTTTTTAAATGGGATGCTATAGTTTGGTACTTATTTTCAGGTCTTTGAAGGCCAACGAAAGTCAAAAAGGTGGCACGAACGTCCATTTATAGGTGTTCGAAGTGATGACCATTCGTATCAATGCAGGGCTGCAATCTTCTTATCATGGATTGAGTGGCATTCCTTATCACTTCGGAACTTATCGAAGGACATGCTCTGACAAGTCTCTCTCGTATATCGCGCAAATAGTAAATATTTGCCGAATACGGCGTATCCATCTAACGTGTTACTGACATGTAAACACCATTCGACGGTTTCGCACTAATAGGAACGGTAAGACTAGTATCGTCGAATCAAGCGATGTGAGTGATGTGTTCATTCGAAGAACAAGTCGACATGCTTCTCATTTACGGAGAACGCCAACGAAATTCAGTGAGAGCTACAGAATTATACGTAGAAAGATATCCTCAACGTATCCAACTAGTCGTACATTTAAATATGTGTATGATAACCTGAAAACAACTGGATCCTTAACGCATCGGTAACATATCCGGCAAAGGAAAGTTACTAACGAGGAAACGGAAATTGGTACTTTTGCCACTGTGGTTCGAGATCCTTGTGTCCAAGTAAGCACTTGATACGGATCACTAACGACCGTATACAGAGCCGATCTGAGCGTCAGCGGGCTATTCGCTGACGTTTCCTTACCGCCTTCTCTGGACTTGCATTCGTCGTCTTCGTTCCGGAGCTTGTGGTTACGCCAGAAAACAATGTCCACCGAGGCGAATGAATTATATCTATGTGGGGTGCCTGTGTCACGCCCGAAAAAACAAACCCCACACATTCATGTAATTTATTCATGCGATGCGCAATGAATCCACAACGTTCAGTGCAGGTGCAAATTTAGTTCGACCTCCAGCGGGAATCTAAAATTAACGTGCATGGAGGACATGCACAGCGATGGCGGATAGGTGGCGCTAGTTGGGAATGTCGCTTAGCTAGGGAGCGTGCCAAGATAGTCGAAGCATTTGCGATAAACACTTTGTCCGGATGGTAGCCGGCACGGTAGCTCAGCGTGTTCGGTTAGAGGGGCTCCGTGCTCTCTGTAATAAAAAAACTGAGTCACCCAGACCAAACGCAACGAATTATATTGAGAAAAAAAAAGGAGAGAGAGAGAGAGAGAGAGAGAGAGATGGTGTCATGGTTAAGACCACTGCCTATTAAGCAAAAGATCCCGGTTTCGAGTCCCCTCCATGCACACATTTTCACCCGTCGACGGTGATTCTTGACAAAGTTCCGATGTAACTGATATCATTAGTTCCTTCCCTTTACTTCCCCCTCCACTTTCAACTACATATGCATCACAGATGCGGATTCCGCGTGGTGTCTGTTCTTTTGGACATGTCGGCAGCGACTTTCCCCTGTATAGGATTACATGTGCAGAAACGACGACATATGGAAGTTTGGGTGTGAGTGTGAGTCGTGCGCTGATAGCCAAAGCGGTTAAAGCGACCCGTAGTGTAAAGAGGGATATCCGCGTTCGAGTCCCCGTCTGGCACAAACTTTCACTGTCTCCGTCCCCTTATACAGCTGATGGTTGTTCGCATTCGCAATTCCGAAAACATTTCATGTCCACCACAAGGTCTTAAGGCATGCATCCACTAGCAAGTAACTTCTGCAAGTATTTGCTGAGGTCTTTATATAAAAACAAAAACTTGTGCACGTTGAGTTCCGCAAGTCGCTTGGGCAAGTGAATTTCAGGAAGATGCTGCAAGCACTTGCTGAAGTGTTTGCGCTAGAGTGGCGTCATGGGACGTGCAATTGAAAGTTTACCTTGTCGTGCTTAGAAATCATAGCAGCTGACACCGTTTTTGTACCCGTATTACCACAAAAAAATGTGCGAGTAGGGCTCGCTCAGCTAAAGTTCCTTACAAACTTAACTATGCATATACATAGTTCATTCATCCCGGGAAATCGACAATCAAGACGATTTTTGCCTGTTATCTATATCGATACAGGCCATATACGACTACCCATTCTTAAGGGGCACAAGGACCGACAGACCGGTGGATAACAAATGATTAAAAAAAATATTTTTTCGTGTGTTATAATTACAAATTAAGAATTTTCGGATTTTCTCCCATAGTTCTACTGCTAAATCTTATTTGCCAAATTTAATGCTTCCAGGCCAAGGGGAAGTGGCCTACAGGTTTTGATGAACGAGTTTGGGAGTATCAAAATATGTGACTAAACGGCCGTATCTTTTGACTGCACTGACTTAGAAGCTTCAATTTTTTGCGCCACCAAATCTTAATATGTGATATAAATTTCAAATTGACACGTTTACCCGCTCCTGAGAATAAGGGGTTTTAACAGTTGTAGAACCAGACAAGAGCGACGGAAAAAAACATAGTCCTATAAGGGTTTAGTATTTTTACCCTAAAAGTCGTGACGAAAAACAGGAAGAAAAAGAAGTTTTTGCATCAAGAACCGCATTTATAGGCGTACGTACATTGTTCTGAAAAAAATGTGAAGACCCAGAAGTGGAGGAGGCAACTGAGTAGAAGCCTATGTGATGTTATTTAGTGTTTACAAAATCGAGCCGGCCGCGGTGGTCTAGCGGTTCTAGGCGCTCAGTCCGGAACCGCGCGACTGCTACGGTCGCAGGTTCGAATCCTGCCTCGGGCATGGATGTGTGTGCTGTCTTTAGGTTAGTTAGGTTTAAGTAGTTCTAAGGGACTGATGACCACAGATGTTAAATCCCATAGTGCTCAGAGCCATTTGAACCATTTGAACAATTCACTATGACTTGCATCCCTGATGAACACTACGCCGAGGAGAACTACTGTATTCCATTACTTAAGAAGTCTTCTAGCCACTGGCATATCTGTGGACCCTTCAGCACGCTCGGACATTCGTTAACAGTTTGCAGTCGAGCATTACACCTATCTGTTATCGCGTGTCTGTAAACCAGCCTCTAGATTCCCTCGGTGGATACACAGACGACCGAATCCATCTCGCGGCTTGCTTTTTATTATTCAATCTTCAGCGGAGCAGCCGTTTACACAGCTGGTGAGTTTATTTACGTGGGACGCCACCGCGGCGTTTTATTGCTCCTCTAAATATTAGACGCGGCCTAGATATTTCATTGTTCCGTGAGTGAAGCAGCTTTTATTATGGGAGCCGCTGCCAGCTGCGCTGCGGTATTGCTGTTTATTCACCGCTCCGGTAGCAAGCCGTGGTCGACGTCGGCGCTATAAAAGGCTGGCTCACGTAGAGCCAGGTCTGGAGACGTAGCAGTTACAACCGAGGGCGCCAGCGGTGGCAGTTCCGGAGAGATGACAGCTGTCCTGTGGAAACTACAGAGTTATACTACTTAACAGAATGTTGTGCCACCTTTGGAACGCTATAGCGATTCTATCTGTCATGTACAAGTCCTCTGTAGGTTTCCGGAGATACGTGGTACCAGTTGTCCACGCAATTCCAGTAAATTACAGGGTGATGAAACTTTGTGGTGGATTAAAACTGTGTGCCCGACCGAGACTCGAACTCGCGACCTTTGTCTTTCACGGGCAAGTGCTCTACCAAATGAGCTATCCAAGCACGACTCAGGCCCCGTCCTTACAGCTTTACTTCTGTCAGTATCTCGTCTCCTACCTTCCAAACTTTACAGAAGCTCTCCTGCGAACCTAGCAGAACTAGCACTCCTGAAAGAAAGGATACTGCGGAGACATGGCTTCGTCACAGCCTGGGGGATGTTTCCAGAATGAGATTTTCACTCTGCAGCGGAGTGTGCGCTGATATGAAACTTCCTGGCAGATTAAAACTGTGTGCCAGACCGAGACTCGAACTCGGGACTTTTGCCTTTCGCGGGCAAGTGCTCTACCAACTGAGCTACCCAAACACGACTCACGTCCCGTCCTCACAGCTTTACTTCTGCCAGTACCTCGTCTCCTACCTTCCAAACTTTACAGGGCGATGGTTTGTGGTTGCGGAGCTGGCACCACACCGCGTCGAAGATGTGTTCCATCGGGTTCACTTCAGGCGACTTTGGTGGCCAAGACAGGATGCAAGATCATTATTCTTCGAACCACTGAATCACGATTCCGGACTTCTGACAGAGGCAGTTATCCTGTTGGAAGACCCAATCAAAAAAATGGTTCAAAAGGCTCTGAGCACTGTGGGACTTAACTTCTGAGGTCATCAGTCCCCTGGAACTTAGAACTACTTAAACCTAACTAACCTAAGGACATCACACACATCAATGCCCGAGGCAGGATTCGAACCTGCGACCGTAGCGGTCGCGCGGTTCCAGACTGTACGCCTAGAACCGCTCGGCCTCCGGCCGGCTTCGCAATCACTGTCGGGGAAGACATCAAGCATAAAGAAATGTAAGTGGCCCACAAAGATGTTCGCGTCGTCCACAAGTGTCACAGTGCCTTCGATTACCACCACAGGTCCCATGGAAGCCCACGTGAAAGCCCTCCATAAAATAACATCGCCCCCACCGACCTGCCTCAGCTGCTCAGTGCATGTATTGAGCACCTGTTCACTTGGATAACGACGTATTCAGGCACGAACGTCGATCTGACGTGACAAGAGACGCGATTCATCCGACTGGGCAATACGTTTCAATTACTCCACAGTCCAATCTCGTTGATCCCGTGCCCACTGCAATCGTAACTGACGATGTAGTTGGGTCTGCACGGGAAAACATGGGGATCTTCTGCTTCGGAACGCTGTGCCCAACAATACACGTTGAACGGTGTGTTCCGAAAAACTCCAGGGCTGTACCGTATCGTCAGATCGGGAACAGATATTCGCGTATCCTGCTTTACAGAGCCGACAAGCCTCCTACGCCCACATTCTGTGGTGAGATGTGTGCGTCCAACACCTTGGCCCCTGGTCGTGCTTTCACCATCCTTCAGCCGGTTTCCGTAAATGATACATAGCGACAGTAGTGCGTGAACAGCAGCCTAAGTATTCTCATGTTTCTACCCATCCGTCATCATTTGCTACGCACTTTTGCCAACGATGAACAAGTGTCTGCTTGCCACGCGGGTAAAATCTGAGCAAGCTGAGGCTAGTCAATACCTTATAGCTTTGGTGATAGCGTCTGAAATTGGAAAATGGTGGCCTCGTAGCTCACATTCATAGGCAAAACAGCTCGCAGTCTCAAGGTGATAATTCATAAAAATAGGGTATATGTGGTAGGACATTCTTCATAGGTAGAATGCAGCAACATATCTCCGACGGAAAGACATCGACAGATGTAGAAGTAACTTCAGACGTGTCCCATGGAAGCGTGTTGGGTCCCTTGCTATTCATATTGTATAATAATGACCCAACAGACAGCATCAGTAATAACATCTGAGTTGTGCAAATGATTCAGTTGTCTAAAGAATAGATTCAATCTGAAAGTAACCTACACAAAGAAAGATAATCGGAACCTCTAAAGATAAGCGGAACCTCTACAAACACCTGGCTGAAACAGTTTGTAATGATTTGAAAAGGAATGATCACACAGGCTCAGTCGTAAGTAAAGCAGATGGCAGATTCCGGTTCATTGGACACAATACAAAAGATATTGCTTACAAAACATCCGTGCGACACAATGCTGCTCAAATTTGTAGCGACACATACCAAACAGGACTAACGGAGGATATTGAACGTATGTTGCATCGAATCACCACAGGTATGTTTCACTGACAGGGGGGAAATGAAACCGTGAGCTGACAGACCTTCAAAGGTAGTCTAGATACGAATTTACAGGAGCCAGCACTATGCGAAGAATCTAGAGGTTTTTGCCCAAGCCCACACTCCCCATAGTCTCAAACATTTTTATTTCACGAAAACTTCTTATTATTGCCTCTTTGCACTATTTCATGTGCAATTCTAGCTCTTTGAAGATTTTCCACCCCAAAATTTTAATGTGGAATATTTGTCACGCTGGACAGTAGAAAGTATAAAATACTGGATGGCACAACGTATTGTTAAGATTTCAATTTAATTTATTGATTCTAGCTGTAAAATCTGTTTTATTCTCATTTTTATGGAAAATTATTTCTGGAAGAATGAATATATTAATACCAGCTTACTTGTAAACGCATTTATTTATAATTAATACAAGCACATATTTATCATACAGCAGCAAGTCACCACATATATCTCAGTTCCGCCCAGTCAGGTTGTTATATGCCATAAAACAGAGCTGATTCACTGCAGAGTACATTATGCTAGAAAGTTAATAAACAATAAAATATAAAAAAGCAACCTAAATTACAAGCCAACTCAATGTGTCAGTTTTTATGCGTGAGATCTTCTGAAACAATTTCTGTTTACATTTAAGCACGAAAATACATCTACATCTACATCTACATCTACATCTACATTTATACTCCGCAAGCCACCCAACGGTGTGTGGCGGAGGGCACTTTACGTGCCACTGTCATTATCTCCCTTTCCTGTTCCAGTCGCGTATGGTTCGCGGGAAGAACGACTGTCTGAAAGCCTCTGTGCGCGCTCTAATCTCTCTAATTTTACATTCGTGATCTCCTCGGGAGGTATAAGTAGGGGGAAGCAATATATTCGATACCTCATCCAGAAACGCACCCTCTCGAAACCTGGCGAGCAAGCTACACCGCGATGCAGAGCGCCTCTCTTGCAGAGTCTGCCACTTGAGTTTGTTAAACATCTCCGTAACGCTATCACGGTTACCAAATAACCCTGTGACGAAACGCGCCGCTCTTCTTTGGATCTTCTCTATCTCCTCCGTCAACCCGATCTGGTTTCCACACCACACGTATGATACCAGCTTGATACATATCTTATAGCGTCCTCTTGTTTCGTTACACATAGGCCACGATCATACTTGTGCATTAGCAGTCTACAACTGACAGAACTGTTGTGGCAGCTCTCTTCATCTTTTTTAACATGTTATTTTTACGTGGGCGTCCTCGCTTTGTCTTTCCTGTCAACACTAGCCCACCCCCAATTTCTGCTTAGAGTTTGCACAGTAGAATAAGTCGTTCTTGAAAAAACTTGCCAGGCATTGCGGCATTTGAGCCAACTTCTGACTATCGGAACTTAAATAGTGTGCCAGAAGATGTATAATTACCACCTTCTTGATTTTATGTAGTATCTTTAAAGTGATGATAGCATTTCCGTAAAATCAGTACCATCCATACAGCTGTTGTACGCTGGGATAACAGCTGGTCTTGGGACTTGTAAATATTCTTCTTGTCATTTGCCCCACTTGTTTTCCATACCCTGGAGCTCAACACAAACGGAAGATGATAGCAGAGTAACAAGTTTGTTGTCGTACCATCTCACGACAATGAATCGCCCAGTGTGGTCTACTAGGTTTGCTAATGCTCCTCGTCCTTCGGTCTTCATGTCTTTTTTGTTGGGAAAATCACAATCTTTCAGCCTATTTGCTGTAACTGTTTCTATGAAACAATTACACCCATTCAAGAGATACTGAACAAGAATACCGCTCGTTATCGTTATCTTGTAAACGTGGCTTTCTTGCAACGTGACTGTTAATTTTACGACCATTTCATATACGAGCCCTACTCTGCTTCTCTCTTCCTTTTATACATTTTTTTTTCCTGCGGTTCCGTGATAAATGTCAAAGTCATATAAGCAGCCATAAGCCCCTTCCCTACCCCACCTTACAGGTTTGTTCTGCATAGATTGTTTCAAGGCGTTTCTGCCTTCAAAGGTAATTACTTCTACGACACTTAGATGTTCTTCTGAAACTTCAAAAAAAAATTTCTGAATTGATTTTGTCACGGTCGAATTTTCCAGAGCTTATCATTAGTTTTAACTTCATTAGTTGGTAACAAATTCGAAGTGGAGGAGGCTCAACTTTTTCAGATCTACATCGTGCCTTAACGTTACAAACCAATGGGTGAGCCATGTGGCCCTCCGAGAAGCAGCGAATGCCAGGCATTTGAGCAAGTCTCATTCTCAAGTACATGCCTGACAATTATTCCAGCTACGACTTGCTTGTGTTCACTGTTAAAAAAAATGCCTCTGAGCACTATGGGACTTAACATCTGAGGTCTTCAGTCCCCTAGAACGTAGAACTACTTAAACATAACTAACCTAAGGACATCACACACATCCATGCCCGAGGCAGGATTCGAACCTGCGACCATAGCAGTCGTGCGGTTCCACACTGAAGCGCCTAGAACCGCTCGGCCACTGCGGCCGGCTCACTGTTGTTCCAGTCTTTTGAACGCTGTACTGATTTGATTGGTGTAACAAGTTGTGATGCTCATCGTCCGTCAGCACAGTTCTGTAACATGCCAGAGGACTCATTGGTCTAGTAGTAGCTGGTACAGAAAGAGAAACAAATGACTCAATGACTGGAGCAAAATCTCCCTTCTTCCACTGTAGTCGATCAAACTTTTCAGCAACACTGTCGTCTCTCTGTATGGACTCTTCAGCTTCTTCAGCTAAACTATCTTCAGCATCATTTTCAGCAGAAAAAGAAATACTCGGGGACACCTGCTCACGTTTTGACAAGTCTCTTGTTATAACGGCAATCGTTCCATCAGAGTCATCATCAGCATCATCTCAGCACAAATCGTCTGCGTCACTGATATCAGACTCGTCCAGAATAGAAAGAATACCCTCAATGCATAGCTACAAAAATTATAAATAGTCATTACCACTTTAATTTTATCACATGAAATGAAATAATTTGGTATCCATCCAAACTGTTTTACTCATTGCCCAATCTAACGTATTTGTAATATGCATTAACAGCCCCTGTTACAGCACAGTATAGAATCCATCAGTAAATAATAATTACTACTTGCGCTACGGCAACATAAAATATGGAAATATTCCAACTGTTCACAGCAGCGTTCGCATGACGAAACTACCTCCGTGCGCCTTGTCTGCACCAGTGATTCATAGGCAGGCCACCAGAGATCGATAGGGAGGCGTTACCAGATGTGCCACACCAGCATTAAACAGAAAGTATTATCGGGCTGGGAAAAACCGTCCGGTTATAACTGATACCGTCACTTTAGGTCTTAATAGTCCGGTATATTTCGATATTTCTTTGGTCTCGGTTATGACAGGTGTTTTTATTTTGTACTAACAACCGAGCCATAGCAGCAGTACTAAAATTTTTCGTTTTTAAGTAAACTTTTTTTAAAGAAGGAGTCACTTTGCTTGGTAAAATTTGCACTGCTTTGAAATATTGCGTTATTACAGAAAATGAGAAAAGCGTTCCGCGCAATTTTAATAAAAATGTCAACAGAAACGAGCAATAACTACTTGGGATAAGAATCGGGACAGCATTGCTGAGACAAGAATGCCCCCGTTGTTGCGTGTCGTGGTTTAAGGTCTACACGGCAGTTTCTCGCTGTAGTCGCCGGAAATCCGTTGTGTTACAGAATGACAACAACTCTAGACGGGAAATATTTTTACGAAGTGACGTAGCAATGAAGTAGAATGCTTCATTTGCGTAAAAGATAAAACTTTGTCTATCATTTCTATGAAATAATAAAAGAGGAAGGAAACTATGACAGTAATATCCACAGCCCGACACGGTGGTCATAAAAGCTTTTTTAGTATCGCACCGCGTCGTAATGCAAAAAACTGCACTTGACAACACAACGTTTCGGCCACGATTACCGTGACCCTTCTAGGTCTACTGTTGTGCTTTAGCTGTATGGACTCTCTTGCATTTTGTCATTACTGCTTACTAAGTATGAAGTTACGCCACAGTTTCAAAAAGTTGTTTGTTATGACTAGCTACATGAGGTGGCAGGAGCGGGAGGAACTTTATTACAATAAGTTGCTACGGTGGAGAGAGTGGGGTGCTACTGTTGTTTACTTCATTCATTGTCTAAAATAAAAACAGAGAGTACCTGATCTGCTGCCTATGTCTAAATAATATGCTTCATCTGCTTGTAGCCTTTAAAAACGGACAAATTACGAGGGTTGCCCAGAAAATAATGCATCGCATTGTTTCGGCTCAGACAAAAACTACAATGTTGCGAATGTGAAAAGTTACGTCTGCATTATCTGAAAGACTCCTGAGTAAGCGCGTCAAGTTTCAGTCACTTCCGACGGTTACCGTGGCCGCAGGACAGTTGCAAACTGGCGTCTGTAGGTGATGTACTCTTTACAAGCAACATGCCTTCAGTGAATTTCTCACTGCCGAGAAAGAAAACGTGGGTAATGTTCACAAACGCTTGTGCAAAATCTACGGAGCATCTGCTGTCGACAGAAGTACAGTTAGTCACTGGGCACGGAGGGTGAGGTCGTCAGAAGGCGGTTCGGCCGAGCTCCACGATTTGCAGCGGTCGGGGAGACCATCCACGGCTGCCACACCTGACAAGTTGCAGCGAGCTGATTTCGTCATTCGCGACGACAGACGCATTACGACTCGGCAGTTGGCTCTGCATCTGTCGACCCGCACCCTTGCTTATTCAAAACTGTGTGCAAGATAGATCCCGCGGTGTCTAACGGTGGATCACAAATCGCACATAAAAAACAATTATCTTGATTTGTTTGCAACGTTTTGGAGCCGAGGGGGAGGCCTTCTTCTCGGATTGTGACTGGTGATGAAACCTTGGTTCACCATTTTGAGCCCGAAACAAAACGACAGTCGATGGAATGGCACGAATTTCACTCCCCACAGAAGAAAAAAAAAAAAATTGAAAGCAACTGCTCCCGCCGGTATGATAATAGTGTTCTGGGACTGTGAAGGTGTGTGATTCCTTGGCCGCGCGGGATTAGCCGAGCCGTCTCTGGCACTGCAGTCATGGACTGTGCGGCTGGTCCCGGCGGAGGTTCGAGTCCTCCCTCGGGCATGGGTGTATGTGTTTGTCCTTAGGACAATTTAGGTTAAGTAGTGTATAAGCTTAGGGACTGATGAGCTTAGCAGTTAAGCCCCATAATTCACACACACATTTGTGTGATTCTCATTGATGTGATGCCAAGAGGCGGTACCATTAATTCAGAAACATGTCTCAAGACATTAACAAAACTCAAGACGCGCTTCCGGCGACTTCGGCGTCACAGCAAACCAGGAGATGTTTTGCTGCAACACGATAACGCTCGGCCCCACACAAGTCTGAGGATTCCTGAACACATCGCAAAACGGGGCTGGACAGTGTTTCCTCATCCACCCTACAGCCCTGACCTAGCCCCATCGGTCTTCCACTCTGCCTTTAAAGGGTGCCAATCGTGGAAGACATTTTGAGGACGATGAGGAGGAGATTCACATAGTGAAGCACTGGTTCCGCCACCAGGACAAGGATTGGTACCGACAAGGCATACATGCTCTTATTTCGCGCTGGAGGAAGACCACAGAACGGGATACAGATTACGTGGAAAACTAAGGTGCGCAGGTAAAACACCATTCTTTCGTGTTTGTAATTCTCATCATGTTCAATAAAGAATTGTTGAAGAAAAAATGCGGTGTACTACTTTCTGGGAAACCCTCATATAATGACAGGCCTAGCCCACTTACTGGTGCAGTCACGACCGTGCAGAAAACATCAGGTTTCTATGTGACGTGTTTGCTGGAAAACTTTTAGATGCAGAGAAAAGGCAGGTAACACACTCAAGTAGCCACATATTAAGGTGCCAATTATCACAGTAATTGTATCTATACCTCTATCAAGTTGTAAACTCTACTAAGCACAGTGGAACGTGTGGCCCTCGACGAGCACGCGGCGTCAGGCGTGAGACCCAGATGTATCCACCGGCGATCCCGTGTTAAAGCATCGAGTGTGGGCGGTTGCTAGTTTCTTCACATGTGCAATGGTGTGGTAGAACCAATAATGGTATGCAGTGGTACGGGATGTGACAAGAATCTTCAGTGTACAACACCCGAGACGTTCATTCTAGAGAACGACGCGAGGGGAGGCTCGAGACGGCTGGTCTCGTAAGCCACTCGACTCGCCGCGGACGCGGGCGAAGGGCCACGAAAAACACGCGCAGCCGAGCGGCGGAGGAACCGCCGCCAAAAAAAGAAAGGAAAGCCAGAGGAAAGGCCAGGCGAGGCGAGGTCGGAGCCGCGGCGGCTGTGTTTTTACACGGCGGAGGCCTCAGCCGACAAAGCCCTTAAGTTTCACCTGAAGGACCGCAGCAAGCCGCCCAAAAAGCTGGCGCTCCCAATTACTGCTCCCCGACACACAGCCAGTCGTTGTTCGCGGGACACTTTGTACAAACAGCTATTACAGCACGGTGTCTACTCTAGCAGGCGCTAGCCGCCGAGTCTGACAGTCTGGAACCTGGTACGTCGAGCGGCCTTTTAGTCTGAGTCATCAGGCTTCTGACTGGTGTGATCCGGTCCGCCACGAATTCCTCTCGTGTGCCAAAGTTTTCATCTCAGAAAAGTACTTCCAACCTACGCCCTCAATCAGTTGTTGGATGCATTCCACTGTCTCTGTCTTCTTCTACATTTTTTACCCTCTTCAGTTCCCTCTAGAACTGCGGAGATTACTTCCTGATGCCTTAACACACGTCCCTTCTACCTGTCAGTTTTCATTACGTTCCTTTCCTCGACGATTCTGAGGGGAACCTCCCGTGCTTTGTAGTCTTCCGCCACAGGAAAGTAAGCTCGTTGATGACGAAGGGTCACTAACGCCAGATTTTTGAAATGATAACCACTTTAAAAAGCAAACTGTGCCACGTAGGGTCCACGACTCGGCACCTCAAACCCACCAGGTACTCTCGCATACTTCTCGATTTTGGGAACTCCGAAACGTTCCACGAAATTATTCAACACAAGCGACCTCCCCGACTTCGCACGGGCATCACACCTTTTTTCTTTTTTTTCACAGAATAGAAATTGCAACCTACGTCCTCAATTACACACATCAAAAAAAGTTTAGACTGTTCAGCAATGTCACTAAACCCGCCCAAAGATTTAAAGAACCATGCATGAGCAGCGCCTATGAAACAGAGGGGGTCCGATTAGTTCCAGTCATTCCACAAGCAAGGAAGTACACGGCTCGTGTTGTAGTTGAACCATACCTAGACGATCCGTATTGTTACTTTGAGCCAGGAAGGGCTGTCAACAGGGGAAGGGGCGTCTCGGAGTGAACCAAAGCGACGTTGTTCAGACATGGAGGAGATACAGAGAGACAGGAACTGTCGATGACATGCTTCGCTCAGGCCGCCCAAGAGCTACTACTGCAGAGGATTACCACTACCTACAGAATATGGTTCGGAGGAACCCTGACAGCAACGCCATCATTTTGAATGATGCTTTTCGTACAGCCACAGGACGTCGTGTTACGACTCAAATTGTGCGCAATAGGCTGCATGATGCGCAACTTCACTCCCGACGTCCACGGCGAGGTCCATCTTTGCAACCATGACACCATGCAACAGGGTACAGATGGGCCCAACAACATGCCGAATGGACTACTCAGGGTTGGCATCACGTTGTCCTCACCGATGAGTGTCGCATATGCCTTCAACCAGACAATCGTCGGAGAGGTATTTGGAGGCAACCCGGCCAGGCTGAACGCCTTGGACACGTTGTCCAGCGAGTGCAGCAAGGTCTAGGTTCCCTGATGTTTTGGGGTGGCGTTATGTGGGGCCGACGTACGCCGCTGGTGGTCATGGAAGGCGCCGTAACGGCTTTGCAATACGTGAATGCCATCCTCCGACCGATAGTGCTACCATACCGGCAGCATATTGGCGAGGCATTCGTCTTCATGGACGATAATTCGCGCCTCTATCGTGCACATCTTGTGAATGACTTCCTTCAGAATGACGACATCGCACTAGAGTGGCCAGCATGTTCTCCAGACATGAGCCCTATCGAACATGCCTGGAATAGATTGAAAAGGACGACGCGACCCACCAACCACTACGCCGAACCGTCGTTGAGGAGTGGGACAATCTTGACCAACACTGCGTTGATGAACTTGAGGATAGTATGCCACGACGAATACAGGCATGCATCAATGCAAGAGAACGTGCGACTGGGTATTAGAGGTACCGATGTGTGTATTCCAATCTCTGTCTTCCTCTACAGTGTCCCATCATCCTGTCCCTTCTTCTTGTCAGTATTTTCCATTTATTGGTTTCGTCAAGAATTGTGTGGAGAATTCCCCTCGTTCCGTGCCTTATCAGTAAACCTGACTTTCAGTGTCCTTCTGTAGCAACACATCCTAAACAGTTCGATTGTCTTCTGTTCCGGATTTCCCACAGTCCATGTTTCACTACCACACAACACTGTGCTCGAAACATACATTCTCAGAATCTTCTTCTTCAGCTAAAGGCCAATGTCTGATACCAGTAAACTTCTCTACATCAAGAATGTCCTCACTGCCTGTGTTAGTCTGCTTTTCATGTCCTCTTTGCTTCGTCAGTCGTGTGTACTTTTGCTTCACAGGTAGCAGAATATCTACTTCGTGATCATTTTAAGTTTGTCGCTGTTCTCATTTCTCCTAGTTCCCATTATATTCGTCTTTCTTCGGTTTCCTCTAAACCCATGTTCTGTACTCATTAGAGTGTTCATTTCATTCAACAGATCCTGTAATTCTAATTTACATTTACTGAGGATAGCAATGTTACCAGCAAATCTTATTACTGATATCCTTCACCCCGAATTTTAATCTCATTCCTGAGCCACTCTCTTATTTCCGTCACTGCTTCTTCTATGCACTGATTGAACAATAGAGACGAAAGATTGCATCTCTGTCTCACACCCTTCTTAGTTCGAGCACTTCGTTGTCTTCCAGTGTTATTGTTCACTCGCGGTTCCTGAATATTATGTACTACTATGTCTTTCCCAATAGATTACCCCTATTTGTCGCAGAATGTCGAACATCTTGCACCATTTTGCATTGTCGGGCGCTTTTTCTAGGTCGAAAAATCCTATGAAAGTGTCTCGATTTTACTTCAATTTTGCTTCCATTATCAATCGTAACGTCAGAATTGCCAGTCTGGTGGCGTATCTTTCCAAGAGCCAAACTTATCGTCATCTAATACATCCATAATTTTCTTTTCCAACTGTGCCGGCCGGGGTGGCCGAGCGGTTCTAGGCGCTACAATCTGGAACCGCGCGCCCGCTACGGTCGCAGGTTCGAATCCTGCCTCGGGCATGGATGTGTGTGATGTCTTTAGGTTAGTTAGGTTTAAGCAGTTTTAAGTTCTAGGGGACTGATGACCTTCGAAGTTAAGTCCCATAGTGGCTCAGAGCCATTTGAACCAATTTTTTCCAACTGTCACCTCACAAGTCCTTCACCTCACAGATGCCTTCAATGTACTCTTTGCACCAATCCTCTGCGTTTAACAGTGGAATTCTCATTGCACTACTAATGATGCCGCCATTGCTTTTAATTTCATTGAAGGTCTTTTGAATTTTCTGAAGGCTGATTCAGTCCTAACGATGATCATATAGTTTTCTATTTCGTCAGTTAATATTATTGTGCAATATTACAGGGTAAGCAATAATACTGAATTTCTATGGGTGTGATTAAACGGTTGCGCAATAATACTGAACTCATCAAAAACCTCTGAAATGCCGTCTGGAAACGTTGCGTCGTCTGTGGGCAGAACTGACAACATCCCTCGCAGTCCTGAGTCTATTGACTGTGGATATCATCGTTTTCGCTATTCGTTGTTGTGTTGAAAATGAGTTCAAAACGAGACGAAAGAGCGTTATTATTTTAGTACATCCAAACGTAAATTAATTAATGCGAAGTTGTATACACCAAAGAGCCAAAGAAACTGGTACACTTGACTAATATCGTGTAGGGCTCCCACGAGCACGCAAACGGGCAGTTAACACGATGTGACATGGACTCGACTAATGCCTAAAGTAATGCTGGAGGGAACTGACACCATGAATCATGCAGGACTGTCCATAAATGCAAGAGTACGAGAAGGTGGAGATCTCTTCTGAACAGCACGTTGCAAGGCATCACAGATTTACTCAATAATGTTCACGTGTGGGGAGTTTGGTGGCCAGCGGAAGTACTTAAAATCAGAAGAGTGTTCCTGAGCCACTCTTTGACAATTCTTGACGTGCGGGGTGTCATATTGTCCTGCTGGAATTGTCCAAGTGCTTCGGGATTCACAATGGACATGAATGGATGCTTACATACGTGTCACAGTCAGTGTCATATCTAGACGTATCAGGGGTCCCATACCACTAAAACTGCACACGCCTCCACCAGCTTGAACAGTCCCCTGCTGACATGCATCGTCCGTGGATTCCTGAGGTTGTCTCCATACCCGTACATGTCCATCCGCTCGATACAATTTGAAACGAGACTCGTCCGACCAGCCAACATATTTCCAGTCATCAAAAGTCCGTTGTCGCTGTCGGTGTCAAATACAGAGATACGTAACAAGCAGAATAAGGCACTGCGGTCGGCAACACCTATATAAGGCAACACGTATCTGGAGCAGTGTTAGATCGGTTACTGCTGCTGCACTGGCAGATTATCAAGATTTAAGTGAGTTTGAAGGGGGTGTTATTGTCGGGGCACGAGCAACGGGACACAGCATCTCCGAGGTAGCGATGAAGTGTAGGCATTTTGCCGTACGACCATTTCACGAGCGTAACGTAAATATCAGGAGTCCGGTTAAACATCAAATCTCCGACATCGCTGCGGCCGGAAAAAGACCCTGCATGAAGGTAGTACATGAGTTCTGGCATTTGGGTAGCAAAATAGCTGATGATGGTGCACGTAGATAGAATAAAAATTTAGACTGAAAATGGCAACAAAAGTTCTGCTGAAGAAGAGAAATTTGTCCACATCGAATATAGACTTAAGTGGTTGGCGCTATTTCCCCGTCCTGTGTCTAATTCACGATATAATCATACAAACTGTCACCAGATGTCCGTATGATCGTGTTCTGCACGCAAGATGGCATTCCCGTCAACGGACAACGACGCCAACGATTGCGTCAGGGCATCCATCAAACGGGGTAGTATTTGCGGGATAGACCCACATCCACAATCGCTGTGTACACAGTGACAGACGGTACAATATGGCATACGAAGACGGCTACCGGACTGTGGAGGGCCACAGGAAGAAAAGAAGCATGACAGTCAAAGCCGATATGGCCCGACGCCTTAATGTGGACCTTTCTGTTGTTTCTCGGATGTGGCGACAGTTTGCGGAGGGCGAAACTGTATCCCGAAGACCAGGGCAGGGGCGACCGTGTATGACATCAGACAGAGGACCGTTATTTGGTTGTAAGGGCACGACGGCACCGCCTTAGTACTGCACGACAACTGGAATCTGACCTCGCAGCATCCACTGGACGTGTTGTATCGAGGCAAACGGAAGAATTCGGAAGAGGCCTTTAATGTCGGAGACCTCCTGTACGAGGTACATTCAAGTTCTAAGGTCTCCGATTTTTTTTTTCTCCGGACTGGAAAGAGATAGAAACATGCGCATTGTTTTAAAATGAGGCCGCATTCATTGTCAATGCGTCCCAGTGATGGCAGCACCGTACGGCAGATGGAATTTTACCGCCAGCGGCGAGAATGAGAACTGTTTTAAATACTTAAAATGGCGACGTTTTCCTCACTTGAACAGCGTGCAATCATTCGTTTTCTGAATTTGCGTGGTGTGAAACCAAGTGAAATTCATCGACAGTTGAAGGAGACATGTGGTGATGGAATTATGGATGTGTCGAAAGTGCGTTCGTGGGTGCGACAGTTTAATGAAGGCAGAACATCGTGTGACAACAAACCGAAACAACCTCGGGGTCGCACAAGCCTGTCTGGCGACACGATCGAGAAAGTGCAGGGATCGCCGAATGACTGTTGAACAGATCGCCTCCAGAGTTGGCATTTCTGTGGGTTCTATGCACACAATCCTCCATGACGACCTGAAAATGCGAAAAGTGTCATCCAGGTGGGTGCCACGAATGCTGACGGACGACCACATGGCTGCTCGTGAGGCATGTTGCCGAGCAATGTTGACGCGCAACGACAGCGCGAATGGGACTTTCTTTTCGTCGGTTGTGACAATGGATGAGACGTGGATGCCATTTTTCAATCCAGAAACAAAGCGCCAGTCGGCTCGATGGAAGCACACAGATTCACCGCCACCAAAAAAATTTCGGGTAACCGCCAGTGCTGAGAAAATGATGGTGTCCATGTTCTGGGACAGCGAGGGCGTAATCCTTACCCATTGCGTTCCAAAGGGCACTACGTTAACAGGTGCATCCTACGAAAATGTTTTGAAGAACAAATTCCTTCCTGCACTGCAACAAAAACGTCCGGGAAGGGCTGCGCGTGTGCTGTTTCACCAAGACAACGGACCCGCACATCGAACTAACAGTTTCTTCGTGATAACAACTTTGAAGTGATTGCTCATGCTCCCTACTCACCTGACCTGGCTCCTAGTGACTTTTGGCTTTTTCCAACAATGAAAGACACTCTCCGTGGCCGCACATTCACCAGCCGTGCTGCTATGGCCTCAGCGATTTTCCAGTGGTCAAAACAGACTCCTAAAGAAGCCTTCGCCGCTGCCATGGAATCATGGCGTCAGCGTTGTGAAAAATGTGTACGTCTGCAGGGCGATTACGTCGAGAAGTAACGCCAGTTTCATCGATTTCGGGTGAGTAGTTAATTAGAAAAAAAATCGGAGGCCTTAGAACTTGAATGCACCTCGTATGTGTGCCTCTGACGCATCTCCACAGAAGGGAACGCCTAGAGTGGAGTGGTCAACATGCTAATTGCACGGGGCCAACGTTCTTTACACAGATGAGTCCCGGAGAGTGATTTTCGACGCATTCGCATCTGGAGGGAACCTAGAACACGATTACGGAACCCAGACATCGTGGAAATTGACCGATATCGAGGAGTATCCCTAAGGATGTGATCAAGGATTACTGTGACCACTCGAACAGCTCTTCATGAAATTGTACGGGTGAACCAGCAAGGTTTAACTGCAGTCAGGTGTCGTGACGAGATCTTATCTTGAGACCTCATTTGCGGTTGTTGCGAGACGCTGCGGGCCCGGACTTCGTACTGATGGCCGACAATGCTCGACCTCACAGAGCACGAGTTGTCAATCTTGTCTTTGAAACGGAAGATAACGGAGGCACGGCGTGGCATGCGCTCTCCCGATTTGAATCCCAGGGAGCAAATCTGGGATACACTAGGGACACAGGTTGCATCATCTCAGCGTCCACCAAGCCGGCCGGAGTGGCCGAGCGGTTCTAGGCGCCTCAGTCTGGAACCGCGCGACCACTACGGTCGCAGGTTCGAATCCTGCCTCGGGCATGGATGTGTGTGATGTCCTTCGGTTAGTTAGGTTTAAGTAGTTCTAAGTTCTAGGGGACTGATGACCTCAGATGTTAAGTCCCATAGTGCTCAGAGCCATCTGAATGAGCGTCCACCAACCGCCCTCTTAGAGTTGCGAGCAGCTCTGCAGGAAGAATGGGCGTTATTGCCTCAAGAAGAGACTGACGACATGATTCATTACATGCCCCGACGTTGTCAGGCCTGTCTTGCTCCCAGAGGTGGTCACAGCCCATACTAAGTGTTGTGGATTGGCAAGACAGCCAATCCACTATGAGGAAGCCGAAAGGCACGCGTTTAAGCTCACGCAGGCTGGCGTGAGGTCTGGAACAGGACAAGGAATTTATAGTAGCAAAGAACGTACGTAGCTGCTGGAGTACTTAACTTTAATCCATAAATGGTGAACATCGCTCTTGACGGTACATGTTTTACAGCATCAATAGTAATTGGTAATGGCGCCTTGCTAGGTCGTAGCAAATCACGTAGCTGAAGGCTATGCTGAGTATCGTCTCGGCAAATGAGAGCGTAATTTGTCAGTGAACCATCGCTAGCAAAGTCGGCTGTACAACTGTGCGAGTGTTAGGAAGTCTCTCTAGACCTGCCGTGTGGCGGCGCAGAAGAGAACAGAAGCTTTTGAAATATGGAGCTACAGATGAAAGCCTAAGACTAGGTAGATAGATCACGTAAATAATGAGGAGCTACTGAACAGAAGTGGGGAGAAAAGAAATTTGTGGTGCTCTCTGAGTAGAAGAAGGGACTGATTGACAGAACACATTCTATCAAGTGATCCCCATTTAGTATTGGATGGAAGTGTGTGTGTGTGTGTGTATGTGTGTGTGTGTGTGTGTGTGGAAGGGGGGGGGGGGGGGAAACCGTACAGGGAGACTAAGAGATGAATACAGTAAGCAGATTCAGAAGTATGTAAGTCGCAGTAGTTATTCGGAAATGAGCAGGCTCTCGCACGGTAGAGTAGCATGGAGAGCTGCACCATACCAGTCTTCGGACTGAAGAGCACAACAACAACATCCAGTTGAGAGACAGGTCACTTGTCCTAGCTAGTATTAACCGCGGCTGATTAAAGTCTACGTCGCTGTGGGACGTTGCCATGGTCACAGCAAGCACGAGCGGCGGAAAGCCTGCACAACGTGGGCGGGCGCCGACGACATCCCACGCCACGATAGCTGGTTCGCTGCCCTGTAGACAATAGCGCATTAGGCCGGGACAGGGTTCAGTCCCCAGAGGAGGCCGTTACCGGCGCGACGACCCGAGAGTTTCCCTGCGAGTGCGGCTACTGTCCGGGCAATCGGCCAAATGTCTCACTCACACACACACACACAGTAAGACGCCGATGCCAGAAACTTACGGTATCAAGGATCCCCGGGAAGATTGCCAGCTCTCCAGCGTGACACAGCCATATTGTACAGGCTTACCAGAAAAGCACAAAAGAAACCTTTCGAACAACAAAATCTCTATGTAAACTGGTAAAAACCATTCAAAAGCAAAGGTCACAAAAAATAATTTTTATTAAAGAGAACCGGACTCAACTGTCTTAGCTGTCATCTTCAGGTCTTAGCTGTCATCTTTAGGTCTTAAACTTTTTTTTTTTTTTTAGTAAAACATGTTCATTTTGCGCTGAACCTCACGCACAACTCGGTACATTATAAACGTTTGTCATCACCAAAATATTTAAAAACACACAACACATTGTCCGCGTGGCCAGGTCCATACATATATTGCCCACAGATGGACATGGCCTTTTGGAAAAGGTGCTGTACGTTTTTAAACATTTTACCGATGACAAACGTTTATAATGCACATAGTTTTCTCCACGTGACAATTGTGCGTGAGGTTCAGCGTAAAATGAACATGTTTCACTACAAGGAAAAGTTTAAGACCTGAAGATGACAGCTAAAACTGTTGAACCGGTTGTCTTGAATAAAAAATATTTTGTGTGTTCTTGGCTTATGAATGGTTTCTAACCATTAAAATAGATCGCACTTCAATACTCTCATAATGAGAAAATTCAAAAAAGTATACAATTTCGTCGATAAAGATAAAGTATTCAATGTAAAAGAATATGGAGGTGACAATAAATCAATGGCAATCACTAAGCAAACTTTGACAAAGGCAATTTCGGAAGTTAATATTTTAGGTGAAATGTGAAACACTTTCGAAATCAAAAAAGGCGTAAGCAGGGGTATGAGCGACTCCATTATTATTCTGGTGAGTTAAGGAAAAAGAGATACGAGAAGGAGAAGAGGAACAGAAGAAGTGGCAAAAAACAGAGTGAAATTTTTGCTGATGGTTTAGCAATCTTAGCAGGGAATGTACAAGAGGCATCGAAACAGATAAACTTTCTTCGAAAGGTAGCAGAAAAAGCTGAAACACAAATTTCGTTTCGAAAATCCCTATACATGAGCAGCGTTACATGTGCACCCATATATGTGGAATCAAAATATGGAACAATAAATAAAGTTTCAGAATTTCAATCCTTCGCAAAAAGATAACAGGAAACTGACGTATTACAATTTGGTGACTAAAACCAGGTGTTTTTATGCCTTATGCTTCGCCATAAATGCATCCAAACAGTTACATAATTTGGACAAAAAAGAGAAAAGAATAGTATTTCGAAAAAAACATTTTCAAACTGCCTGTTCAACTGAATTAATAAAATCAACTACCGGCAAACTCTTCGGTGTGGGTGAAAAATTTAAACCCTTGAGCATAAACGGCATACACGATTACAGCAGCCAAGCAGATCTGCTATTGTCAAACATTGTTTGGATACTGGTCACGCTATGTTATATAACAATACCGAGATATTGGCATGCACGTCCAGCTATTGGGACAGTGTTATTAAGGCAGCTGCTACTTTGTAGTCTTTCACTATCGATGTCTCTGACTTTGGTCATCTTTGGTGGCACTAGTGCTCAGAGTGTGTGTGTGTGTGTGTGTGTGTGTGTGTGTGTGTGTGTTATCTTTCCTGAATTACGCCAAGAACGTGTGTGTCTTATCTTTCCTGAATTACGCCAAGAACAGATGTTTTAAATTTGCTTGTGCATCGCCTGTCCGTTGCAGTTTGTGCCTTGAAAATGGCGGGGTATATTGCCAACGTACATGGCTGAATTTCCGTAAGTTGTTTGAAAACAATCATGAATGTTGTATCTGCTAACTTGTGTATATGGCATTAAAAATTCTTGTGAAACAGGAAAATAAGTACCGGTTTCTGACTGACACTCTTAGTAACACGACCAAGCTAGTTCCCGGAACGGCAGGCCTACAGTTCGTTTCGTCCAGTAATACAGTACTTACTTGGTGGCCGCAACTCTTCCACTCCCGTATTTCGTGGTTCTAGATAAAGGTAACACTTGTAGGAACCACTACCACTTCCTCTACAGGAAATATTTAGTAACCGAGAGGTTCTTCAAGTGCATTCAGACGGCATACTTTAGGAACATCAAGATATTGATCTATGTATCCCACTTTAAGTCCGCATTTTTTAAAGAATGAGACTGAAAAACTGTATGGTCCAGACAGGTGTAGTGTCTCTTAAGTATGTCAGAGATCTGTTCTTCTTTTTAAATTTTGGCCAGTATTACGTTAATTTGTTTTTGAAACAGTCAAATTTTCCTACCAGACGGTTTCATATATCGAAAATTATGAAACTGAGTGAAATACGTTTTTTTTTTCTCGTTGAATACCAAAATACCTCGCTTGACAAGGTCTTCTCAAAGCTTAGTATGGCACTAACTTTGTTGTGTGAAAACTTCAGAAAAAGGAGTTTGTCTTGATCTTGCTTCAATTTTTTGTCACTCGGAAGAACTATGAAACCGCTATCTCCTACAAAAATCACATTAAAATTCTGAAATTAACGTATGGTATCTGTATTGCTATGTGACTATCCCGGAACCCTGTAACATTTGAAGGTTAGCTGCCTAACAGCATACACGGGTACGAAAAATTTCACATTTTCGACAAATTTTTGACCGAATTTAAAAATTTAAAATGTTGCCATAATCTACTCAAGACTTACACAATAAAACAAGTATCACAGTTTGAGAGTGTATGCTTGTTCGAGGCAACCTAACAGATCGCACACAAATACTCGAACTTTATTCATCCAGTATTTAAGAATGAGAGCACTTACGAGATTCCATTAAATTTTGCAGATGAGTTCAAACCTTCACGAAACATTTTCTCGCTGACACCGACCATAAAATAAGGAAAGGAAATAAGTTTATCGCTTACTACGTGCAGTAAAATTTCAGCGTCAAGCGTGACGTTTTAATCTATTACTTCATCATTAGTACTAGCTCCAATCGCAAAACATTTTGTAGAGAGTGTCCACATACGCTTCAAAATTACAGTCTATCATTGTACGCCACATTGGACAGGAGCTACGCCGTCATAAATATTGAGATGCGTGAAAAACTAGCTTTTGTAAAAACGAACCGCATTGGGATTTTGCGTTTTCAATCATTAATGTTTTACATGCTTACTGTAAAATACTGAAACACTAACTCATTTGTAAAGCAGTCAGACTTCTGTAATTGTTTCATAGACAGAGGTGGGGTTACTGTTGTCCATTATGCCTCCTACTTCACGTCCGCATTTTCGTAAGAATGAGATTAAAAGGATGAACGGTATGAATGTTATACACGGTATATGAATAAGAACATCAGATTTGGCATGTCAATATTTCTGAAACTACACTACTGGCCATTAAAATTGCTACACTACGAAGATGACGTGCTACATATGCGAAATTTAACCGACAGGACGAAGATGCTGTGATATGCAAATGATTAGCTTTTCAGAGCATTCACACAAGGTTGGAGCCAGTGGCGACATCTGCAACGTGCTGACATGAGGAAAGTTTTAAAGTTTTCAACCGATTTCTTATACACAAACAGCAGTTGACCGGCGTTGCTTTGTGAAACGTTGTTGTGATGCCTCGTGTAAGGAGGAGAAATTCGTACCATCACGTTTACGACTTTGATAAAGGTAGGATAGTAGCCTACCGCGATTGCGGTTTATCGTATCGCGACATTGCTCCTCGCGTTGGTCGAGATCCAATGACTGTTAGCAGAATATGGGATCGATTGGTTCAGGAGGGTAATACGGAACCGTGCTGCATCCCAACGGCCTCGTATCACTAGCAGTCGAGATGACAGGCATCTTATCCGCATGGCTGTAACGGATCGTGCAGCCACGTCTCGATCCCTGAGTCAACAGATGGGGACGTTTGCAAGACAACAACCATCTCCACGAACAGTTCGACGACGTTCGCAGTAGCATCGACTATCAGCTCGGAGACCGTGGCTGCGGCTACCCTTGACGCTGCATCACAGACAGGAGCGCCTGCGATGGTGTACTCAACGACGAACCTGGGTGCACGAATGGCAAAACGTCATTTTTTCGGATGAATCCAGGTTCTGTTTACAGCGTCATGATGGTCGCATCCGTGTTTGGCGACATCGCGGTGAACTCACATTGGAAGCGTGTATTCGTCTTCGTCATGGGGTGCCATTGGTTACACGTCTCGGTCACCTCTTGTTCGCATTGACGGCACTTTGAACAGTGGACGTTACATTTCAAATGTGTTACGACTCGAGGCTCTACCCTTCATTCGATCCCTGCGAAACCTTACATTTCAGCAGGATAATGCACGACCGCATGTTGCAGGTCCTATACGGGCCTTTCTGGATACAGAAAATATTCGACTGCTGCCCTGGCCAGCACATTCTCCAGATGTCTCACCAATTGGAAACGTCTGGTCAATGGTGGTCGTGCAACTGGCTCGTCACAATACGCCAGTCACTACTCTTGATGAACTGTGGTATCGTGTTGAAGCTGCATGGGCAGCTGTACCTGTACACGCCATCCAAGCTCTGTTTGACTCAATGCCCAGGCGTATCAAGGCCGTTATTACGGCCAGAGGTGGTTGTTCTGGGTACTGATTTCTCAGGATCTATGCAGCCAAATCGCGTGAAAATGTAATCACATGTCAGTTCTAGTATAATACAGGGTGATTCAAAAAGAATACCACAACTTTAAAAATGTGTATTTAATGAAAGAAACATAATATAACCTTCTGTTATATATCATTACAAAGAGTATTTAAAAAGGTTTTTTTTTCACTCAAAAACAAGTTCAGAGATGTTCAATATGGCCCCCTCCAGACACTCGAGAAATATCAACCCGATACTCCAACTCGTTCCACACTCTCTGTAGCATATCAGGCGTAACAGTTTGGATAGCTGCTGTTATTTCTCGTTTCAAATCATCAATGGTGGCTGGGAGAGGTGGCCGAAACACCATATCCTTAACATACCCCCATAAGAAAAAATCGCAGGGCGTAAGATCAGGGCTTCTTCGAAGCCAGTGATGAAGTGCTCTGTAACGGGCTGCCTGGCGGCCGATCCATCGCCTCGGGTAGTTGACGTTCAGGTAGTTACGGACAGATAAGTGCCAATGTGGTGGCGCTCCATCCTGCTGAAATATGAATTGTTGTGCTTCTTGTTCGAGCTGAGGGAACAGCCAATTCTCTAACATCTCCAGATACTGTAGTCCAGTTACAGTAGCACCTTCGAAGAAAAAGGGACCAAAAGCTTTATTGGCTGAAATGGCACAGAAAACGTTCACCTTAGGCGAGTCACGTACATACTGAGTTGTTTCCCGCGGATTCTCAGTGTCCCATATACAGACATTGTGACGGTTGACTTTCCCGTTAGTGTGGAAAGTTGCTTCATCACTAAACACAATCTTTGAAACGAAAGATTCATCTGTTTCCATTTGAGCAAGGATAAAATCACAGAAATCGATTCTTTTAATCTTATCAGCTGCAGACAGTGCTTGAACCAATTTCAGACGATAAGGTTTCATAACTAACCTTTTTCGTAGGACTCTCCATACAGTTGATTGTGGAATTTGCAGCTCTCTGCTACCTCTGCGAGTCGATTTTCCTGGGCTGCGAACAAATGCTTGCTGGATGCGTGCTACATTTTCATCACTCGTTCTCGGCCGTCCAGAACTTTTCCCTTTGCACAAACACCCATTCTCTGTAAACTGTTTATACCAACGTTTAATACACCACCTATCAGGAGGTTTAACACCATACTTCGTTCGAAATGCACGCTGAACAACTGTCGTCGATTCACTTCTGCCGTACTCAATAACACAAAAAGCTTTCTGTTGAGCGGTCGCCATCTTAGCATGAACTGACGCTGACGCCTAGTCAACAGCGCCTCAAGCGAACAAATGTACAACTAAATGAAACTTTATAGCTCCCTTAATTCGCCGACAGATAGTGCTTAGCTCTGCCTTTTGTCGTTGCAGAGTTTTAAATTCCTAAAGTTGTGGTATTCTTTTTGAATCACCCTGTATATTGATCCAATGGATACCCGTTTATCATCTGCATTTCTTCGTAGTGTAGCAATTTTAATGGCCAGTAGTGTAATAAACATATACAATGAATTTTGAATTTTGATGAACGGGAAACTGAAAACGTTTTTTTTTTTTTTTTTTTTTTCATAGGTGTTCAATATGCCCCCCTTGAGATGCATGGTATATGTCAATGCGCTATTCAAATTGTCCCCACACTGCAGCGAGCATGTCTTGATTTACAGCTTCCACAGCTGGTGTTATGCGATGCCTCACTTCATTCACTGTTGTTGGTAACGGGTACACATAAACAGTCTTTCATAAACTCCCACAAGAAATAATCACATGCAGTCTGGTCCAGTGATCCTGGAGGCCAGTAATGTAAGGCTCAATCATTTTGTCGAGTGCGAACGATTCAGTAATCCTTTGATTGAAAAATTACAGAACATCCAGGTTCCAGTACTGTTGATAAATTAAGACGTTTGAATCAGTCTCCAACTGTAGGACAAGAAGATTCCCACGCATATCGAGGTATGTGCTTCCTATAACAGTGTTCTCCGCAATGAAAAATGGACCGTACACCGTTTCCCGTGAAACTACACAAAACACATTAAATTTTGGAGAGTTCCTCTCATGTTGTACAATTCCATGTTTCCGTACTCCATATTCTCACATTATAACAGTTCAACTTTCATTTAAATGGAATGTTGCCTCGTCACAAAACACTAGGTGTGGAAGAAAACTGTCATCCTTCATCTCGTCAAGAATGAAATTACAGAACTGCACACGCTGTTGTTTGTCACCTTCACGAAGAGCTTTCAGTAGTTGCATTTTGTATGGTTTCATGTGTAAACGTCGATGCAACATACCCCAGACGGACATCGCGGGCACGGGATTAGCCGAGCGGTCTAGGGCGCTGCAGTCATGGACTGTGCGGCTGGTCCCGGCGGAGGTTCGAGTCCTCCCTCGGGCATGGGTGTGTGTGTGTGTTTGTCCTTAGGATAATTTAGGTTAAGTAGTGAGTAAGCCTAGGGACTGATGACCTTAGCAGTTAAGTCCCATAAGATATCCCACACATCTGAACACATCGCGGGCATGCCGAGCTGTCGAGCTGCACAGCGAACGGATTTCTGCGGACTCCTTGTGAAACTATGGCGGATGCGTTCGACGTCTGTGTCAGACACTCGGGGACGGCCCGGCGATTTGCCCCTACACAGACAACCTATTTCTAGGAATTGATCTTGCCATCGTCTAATGATCTGTGATGCAGGAGGATCCACACCATACCTAGTACTAAAGTCACGCTGAAGAGTTATTACTGACCCGCACGGCGCAAAACGTAGAACACAAACCGCCCTCTGTTGCCGTGACACCATTTTTACTAGAAATGAAGTGGGCGCACATTGCTGCTACCTAGCGCAAAGCATGTAAACCTCGAGAGTTTGCTCTTTCCAACAGTACGTTGTTTACGCACTTATCTCAAATAATATAACAATTACGATTTTTTAAAATCGGATGATTCTTTTTGATACACCCTCTATATCTGTATAGTGTCTCCAACGACGTCAAAAACGTTTCTCTATTGGGGTGGAACTTATGGTAACTTGTTTATGGAACTGATCATATACGATATACGCTTTCATCAGTTGATTATCAAAGTACCTCACGCGGCTACATGCCTAAAAAGCATCGTATCGCGTTGCGACTGCTGTGTGAAAGCTTCGGAATAAAGCGCTTTTATCTTTCTTTTTTTAATTTTCGGCAATATTTAAATCGTAAGAAGCAGAAGTGAGAAGTTTAAAGTCTCCATCTCCACAAAAAGTGATGTTAAAAACGTACAGTAGTAGCCACAGATGACTCTATATATGCGCTCTGTTGCGTCCACATCAATCTTTGACGCGTGATGAAGTAGCTCACAATTCAAGTTACAACAATGAAGTTGTCAAGACCCCCAAATTATTGTGATTCTAACATTTGTTTCATACCACCCGATCCAAATAACTACAGCCAGAACTAGCCGAAATGGGGCGCAACCAGTGGTATACAAATAAGTTTTATTTTGTGCTATGAACCGAGTTTTTGTTTCAGGTATTGCAATTTTCAGAAGGGCCCTGTCGGCCGTGAGTCCCGTGATGTTCCGCGCAATCTGCCGTTCATCAGATCCCGCGCAGCCGACTCCATATTGCAATTCCAGCCGAAAACAGTGTAACTGGTGATACTAATCACAAAGCTCTCTTGCACGAGCACCTGCCGAGCACCATTCAGAATGGAAATGAACCACGCGCTACAGTAATTAAGTGCGGAGCTAATTTCACGTCGCGCACGAGGCGTACGCATCGAATAAATGTAATCCACATGCGACATGGAATTGTATTGCGGGCTGTGGATCACTGAGGAAATGTAATGCCTCCGATATCTTGATAGATGTGGTAACAACAACAAGCGGTGTTGTGATGCACAGGCAGCGTCGCCGGGAAATCCCGGCATGGAACTCAATTTGACCGGAATTTGATGCAGAGAAAACACTCGTTCTAGAAACTTTACGCATGCTCGTAGCATTATCGTTTTTCCGTCAAAACTTTCTTTTCTGTTCATAAAAAAATGCTGAAGTACCTGATTTTCTCCCTCGAATCTCACCCCTGTCAGGAAGCCAACAATATCTGCCAACCTCGAGAAAATGCTGTTAGTAAGGGCTTTACAAATATGGGGAAACAATTTTAAAAATCAGGGGCCTTATTAGGCCTTAAATGCTATACCCGTATTTCATCTACATCTACATTATACTCCGCAAGCCACCTAATGGTGTGTGGCGAAGGGTACATTCGGTACCACTATCTGATCCCTCCAGCCCTGTTCCATTCGCGAATAGTGCGTGGGAGGAAGGATTGTCGGTAAACCTCTGTATTGGTTCTAATTTCTCGAATGTTCTCGTGGGCAATACGCGAGATATATGTGGGTGGAAGTAATATGTTGTCTGACTCCTCCTGAAAAGTGTTGTCCCGAAATTTCAATGGTAAATCTCTCCGTCATGCACAACGCCTCTCTTGTAACGTCTGCCAGTGGAGTTTGTGTAGCGTCTCCGTAACGCTGTCTCGCCAGCTAAACGATCCCGTGACGAAACGCGCCGCTCTTCATTGGATCGTCTCAATCTCCTCTATCAGTCCTACTTGATAGGGATCCCAGATAGATGAACAATACTCAAGATTCGGGCGAACAAGTGCCTTATAAGCTACTTCTTTCGTGGATGAGTTACATTTCCTCAAGATGCTTTCGATGAATCTGAGTCTGGCGTCTGCTTTTCCCACTATCTGTTTTATATGGTCATACGAGTTAATGTCGTTCTGGATAGTTACGCCTAGATATTTTACGGCAGACGCTGTATCCAGCTGTTTGTCATCAATAGTCTAGTTGTACAGTAGTGGACTTCTTTTCCTATGTAGGCGCAATATGTTACGTTCTGGGTCAACTGCCAGAGTCTCCACCATTCATCAATTCTCTGCACGTCGTTCTGCAAATTCTTACTTTCTTCTGGCGTTACTACTTTGGTATGAACAACTGCATCATCTGCGAACAGCATTAAAGAGCATCCGACGCTTTCTATTAGATCATTTACATATACACGGTAGTCCATTGATAGTGACCGGACCAAATATCTCACGAAATAAGCATCAAACGAAAAAACTACAAAGATCGAAACTTCTCTAGCTTGAAGGGGGAAACCAGATGGTGCTATGGTTGGCCCGGTAGATGGCGCTGCCATAGGTCAAACGGATATCAACTGCGTCTTTTTAAATAGGAACCCCCATTTTTTATTACATATTCGTGTAGTACGTAAAGAAATATGAATGTTTTAGTTGGACCACTTTTTTCGCTTTATGATAGATGGCGCTGTAATAGTCACAAACGTATAACATTCCGCCAGTGCGGTCGGTATTTGCTTCCTGATACATTAGCCGTGTTAAAATGGACCGTTTACCAATAGCGGCAAAGGTCGATATCGTGTTGATGTATGGCTATTGGGATCAAAATGCCCAACGGGCATGTGCTATGTATGTTGCTCGGTATCCTTGACTACATCATCCAAGTGTCCGGACCGTTCGCCGGATAGTTACGTTATTTAAGGAAACCTGAGCGCCGTTGTCCACTGCGCTGTGGATCTCATGGAGGAACAGAGCGAACTGAGTTTCGAAGGATCTCTGTTTGCGGAATCCAAGTTGATTTTTATAGAGGAGACGTTCATTTTCCAAGAAATAATTCTGGAGCATAAAACGTGGTCCATAATTCTACAACAGATTGGTGTCAACGATACAGGTCTATAATTGGGTAGATGTGTCTTAAGGCCTTTCTTAAAAACAGATACTTTCCGATTCAAATAACGAAAATTTTCCAGAAACTAAAACAATTATTAATGAAAAAGCCAATTTAGGTGGAAAAAGTTAAAAGTTAGTTTAACGAACATCAGGGGTGCTTTAGAAACATTTCGGTAATTATCTAATACGGCAAAATTAGTGCACACGTATCTCAGAAATTATTAAAGAACACAAAATCTAAACGTGGAAACAAAATCATATTACATTATTAAATGAGAGGACTGTCTTCGTTGCTTTATACAAAAATATTCACATCTCATCCTCACCCACTGATTATTCTTCATCTTGAATCTCCGTACACTTGTATAATACGGAATCCGGATTTTCATTGGTGAGTGAATATAATATTCTCTTGAGCGACAAACTTGTTGTACTCTTCGCAACCCGAATATGATCCTTCGTGAAATAATTTTTCTAACATGCTTGTCCTAAAGGCAAATGGTTTATTTTATCTATCATCAAAGCACTTGAGGTCGCTGTTTTCATACTAGATCGAAAGTCAGTATTATTTTTCGTAAGAACACTAAAAACTCTTACAGCTAGCATTACTGACAGGAACAAGCAGTAATGCTGCCTTAAGTTTGCTCAGTGACGAATAAGTCGTAATGCCTGATGTACCATATATATGGCATATATTTTGCACAAAGCAATATAAGCTCTCGCTTTTTCTGCTGTTCGAAAGTCATCAAATTGCTATCTTGAAATTTCGTATTCACTCAGTACGTCAGGAAATAGGTCATTCAACTTCACAACTAATGAAAAAAAGATTCTTTTATAATGGAGCCACCGCCAACTTGTCTCCGTCCCGCAGAATAGGTGTCAAGGACCTGTTCCCCTGGAAGACGTCGGATTCGCGCCCTACCATCGGCACGATGATGAAGGTATCGGACTCATCAGACTAAATTCAAATGGCTCTGAGCACTATGGGACTTAACATCTATGGTCATCAGTCCCCTAGAACTTAGAACTACTTAAACCTAACTAACCTAAGGACATCGCACAACACCCAGTCATCACGAAGCAGAGAAAATCCCTGACCACGCCGGCAATCGAACCCGGGAACCGGGGCGTGGGAAGCGAGAACGCTACCGCACGACCACGAGCTGCGGACATTCATCAGACCATGCAACGCTCTATCACTGTGACAGTGTTCCGTGCCGAAGGTAATGTGCCCCTTTTAGTCGTAGTTGCCCATGTCGTGGTGTTAACATTGGCACATGCATAGGTCGTCGACTGCGGAGGCCCATCGCTAGGAGTGTTCGGTTCTCTGTGTGTTTAGACACACTTGCACTCCGCCCAGCGTTAAAATTTGATGTTAGTTCCACGACAGTTCGCCGCCTGTCCTCTTTTCCCAGTCTACCCAGCCTACGACGACCGACATCTGTAATGAGGGGAGGCCGTCCAACGCCACGACGTCTGGACGTCGTTTCACTTGATTTCGCCACGTGTTGAAGATACGAGGGTAATCCCAAAAGTAAGGTCTTCTATTTTTTTATGAGTTCAGAATTCTATTTGTGTGGCAGTGGTCACACTGTTATGAACAATGCTTCACGCGCTGTGTGTAAACATGCGCACGCCGCGCTCAGGTGCTCAGTCTTGGCTTGGCAGCCGTTGAGAATGGAGCTCCCGTTGGATGTTACCGCCAAGTGCGAACTGCCCACAATTATTCGGTTTTTGAACGCAAAGGGCACTGCACCGATTGAAATCCATCGCCAATTGACGAAAGTGTACGGTGAGTCGTGCATGGATGTCAAAAATGTTCGTAAGTGGTGTAGAGAGTTTGCAGCTGGTCGGACCGAAATTCACGACGAACAAAGGAGCGGGAGGCCGTCGGTTTCTGAGGAGACACTGTTGAAAGTTGAGCAAAGCACGAGTGACGATCGGCAGATCACACTGGACGATATCTGCACGTTGGTTCCTGAGGTTTCCCGAAGCACCGCCCACAGAATTTTAACGGAAACATTGAACTACCGGAAGCAGTGCGCGCAAGATGGGTGCCACGCATGCTGACTGAGGACGACATGCGGCAACGAGTTGATGCTTCCCGCGCATTTCTTCACCGCCTTGAAGCCGAACAGGACAACTTTGTGGACTGAATTGTCACGGGTGACGAAACCTGGGCGTATCAGTTTACACCTGAGACCAAGCAACAATCACGCCAGTGGCGGCATCCTTCTTTGCCAAAGCCGCGGAGCTATTATGACATGGGCATACAAAAACTGCCACAGCGTCTACAAAAAATGCATCGACAGAAGTGGTGATTATGTCGAAAAATAGCTAAATGTTCGAGCTGCAAACTGATGTAAACCATTGTAGAAATAAACAAATCTGTGTACTTATAAAAAAAAATAGGAGGCCTTACTGTTGGGATTACCCTCGTTGTAACCACAGCACTTCTCGAACACCGGACAAGTCGAGCCTTTTCGGAGATGCTCGTGCCGAGCCTCAGGGGCCATCACAATCTGCCCTCGGTCAGACTCAGACGGACCGCGCGCCGTCCCGACTCTGCACACGGACAGCACGCTCACTGATACTCCATGCACCGTGCGTGTGTCTGACTAGCAGACATCCTTCGCCGGGTGACGCTGCTATCGCCTGGACGAGGTTATATCGATAGTAGGTCGGTGGTCATAGTGTTATGGCTCATCAGCGTATTGTTGAAGAAGTCCTCGTGTAATCACATCTGATGATGAAAAAACCTCTGACAACTTCACAAAATTTTATAACAATATTTTTTTCAAACCTGGTATGACTAATCTAGCTTCTAATACCTACACAAATTTATCTTCTTCCTCTTTGTGTTATTTATTTTTTTGAAATTTCAGTTCCGGTAGACAACCAGAAGTAGGTACTGCAGAAGCTCTGATAAATCTCATAAAAAAAAGCCTGTAACCAAGATATTTAGGATGCTGTGAGCTTTATGAATTACTGACTTTCTTTCTGACAGAACACGTTTGCTTTGATGTATAACGAAAGAGAATTATGTAAGAAAAGATGATACAGTTTAGTACGTAGATCATTTAGAATGGGGTGTACACTACTTAAGTGAGAGTTGTTTATACTTTTTGAAGCTTCCTCACTAAAAATTTTACCAGAGGTTCCCACTGTTCAGTTATTCTTTCTACTGACTGGGGCAAAAAGAGGTTTACTATGTTCTCAGAAGAAATTCATTAATCTATAAATCAAGTTAGCGAAAGGTAAATAGCACCTTTTCCGATTTTTTTAAAATGTCAATTAGTAAAACTGTCATTTTACGCAGTTTTAGTAACTTCCCGAAACTCTGTAATTAAGATGAATTATGGACAATCTCTAATAACTGACATCCTTGCAACATGATCTTAACAAATAAAAAAGTAAAAATTCACATTGTGCATATAATCACCACCATTATCATCATCTGCCTTTTCTCTTCTTCGTCATTCGTTTTGCAATATGGCGAATCTATCTTGATGTCACTCGTTAGGTTGTACGTTCTCGGTCCTTCTACGTTTTGTTCATTGCCAGTTCGTTCTTAATAATGCTTTATTTACTGTGACGCGTCATATTTATTATGTTTATTACCTTACCATTAAGTTCCCATGTAATTCGGCTCAAATTTCACCAATGCATGATGATGCCCAGCACATTGTGCTGCTGGGGTCAGTCGACATCTAACGCGCCAGGGTGGTCCGAGATGGATGCATGGAGCAGGACCTGTTTTTAGATCTCCAACATCACCAAACCATAGTCCTTTGGTTTTCTTCTGTCTGGTACCCTCCCAAAACAAAAGTGTTCTCGTACACTACTCCTGTTGATACGGTTGAATAACTGAGCAGCAAACTATACAGTTCTGCCAAGATTTATGACACAATAAGTCCGAATTTGAAAGAATTCGTAACTCGCAACAGAGGCGACTGTAGTACTGCACAGGGGACTGATGACCTCAGATGTTAAGCCCCATAGTGCTCAGAGCCATTTTTGTAGTACTGCACATGGAGGGTGATATATGAAAAAAAACGTAAATTAATTACAAATTAGAGCGTGCACACACTTTACTCAACGTGTAAACGTCACTATAGATATTCGGATCCACGTTATGACGTGTTCGATTTGCCTGCGATCATTGGCGATGATGCGGCGTGGACGAATAGTGAAATTCTGCATCTCCCGCTGAAGTGTCGGAACATCGATGCTGTCGATGACCTCCTGAATGGCTGTTTTTAGCACAGCAATGGTTTTGGGGTTATTGCTGTACACCCGGCTTTTAATATAGCCCCACAAAAATGAGGCGCATGTGTTCAGATCCGGAGAATATGGTGGCCAATCGAGACCCATGCCAGTGGCTTCCGGGTATCTCAGAGCCAGAATGTGGTCGCCAAAGTGCTCCTCCAGGACATCAAACACTCCCTGCTTCGGTTGTGTCGAGATCCGTCTTGCATCAACAACATCTCGTCAAAATCAGGGTCACTTTGGATAATGGGGATGAAATTATCTTCCAAAACCTTCGCGTAAAGTTCGGTAACTATGCCATCAACGAATATCGCACCGATTATTCCGTGACTGGAGCCGAACTTTCCCGCGCAACGCTGGAATCCGCCGCTCTGGGTGTCGACACCCTCAATGACGACGTTATAGGCCCGGCCTTTGACGACTGCGCTTTTCTAGCGAACCTGCGCACAAACTGGCGAGCTACAAAAGTTAGCCACAGTCGCACCTAAAGTTGACGAAAATATTGTGCAATTTACACAGTTCCATCCAACGAAATGGCCCCGAACTCTTTAAGCTACGCACTAAGGTGGCAAGTCATGGGATGACACGTAATATCGCGTCGGACCTCCTTTGGGCCAGTGTAGTGCAGCATCGTGGCATGGACTCAACAAGCTGCAGGAAGCCCCGGCAGAAATACTGAGCCATGCTGCCTGAATAGCCGTCCATAAGTGCGAAAGTGTTGAACGAGACGGATTCTGACCTCTCGATTATGTCCCATAGATGTTCGATGAGATTCATGTTGGGCGATGTGGGTGGCCAAATCATTCACTTAAACAGTCCAGAATGTTCTTCAAACCAGTTGTGAATAACTGTGGCTCAGATGACCCAGAACATTGTCATCCAAGTAGCCAAACATAGCCATTTGCTAACAATTATATGTTCAGTTGGAGCAGATGATCCAGCCCGTTCCATGCAAACAGGCGACACCATTATGGAGCCACCGCCAGCTTGCACAGTACCTTGTTGACAACTTGGATCCTTGGCTTCGTGGGATCTGTGAAACAATCGAACCCTACCATCAGCTCTTACTAAGTGGAATCAGGACTCATCTCATCATTCAATCGACTACGGTCCAGCCGATGTGGTCACGAGCCCAGGTAAGCAGCTTCAAGCGATGTCGTAGTTAGTAAAGGCACTCGCGTCGGTCACCTGCTGCCGTAGCTCATTAACGCCAAATTTCCAAGCACTGTGCTAATGGATATGTTCGTCGTATGTCCCACGTTGATTTCTGCTGTTATTTGACGCAGCGTTGCTTGTCTGTTAGCACTGAAACTCTCCACACAAAAGTCGCTGCTCTCGGTCGTTAAGTGAAGGGCGGCGGTCACTAAATTGTCCGTGAGAGGTAATGCGTGAAAATTGGAGTTCTCGGCACACACTTAACACTGTGGATCTCTGAAATAGAATGTCCCGTGCATTTAGCTCCAACTACCATTCGGCGTAGAAAGATTGTTAATTCCCGTAGTGGAGTCGTAATCACGTCGGCACCTTTTCACATAAATTACCTGAGTACAAATTATTATTATTGCTGTTGTTGTTGTTGTGGTCTTCAGTCCTGAGACTGGTTCGGTGCATGTCTCCACGCTACTCTATCCTGTGCAAGCTTCATCATCTCCCAGTACCTACTGCAACGTACATCCTTCTGAATCTGCTTATTGTATTGATCTCTTGGCCTCCCTCTACGATTTTTACCCTCCATGCTGCCCTCCAATGCTAAATTTGTGATCCCTTGATGCCTCAGAACATGTCCTACCAACCGGTCCCTTCTTCTTGTCAAGTTGTACCATAAACTCCTCCCCAATTCTATTCAATACCTCCTCATTAGCTATGTGATCTACCCATCTAATCTTCAGCATTCTTCTGTAGCACCACATTTCGAAAGCTTCTATTCTCTTCTTGCCCAAACTATTTATCGTCCATGTTTCACTTCCATACATGGCTACACTCCATACAAATACTTTCAGAAACGACTTCCTGACACTTAAATCTATACTCGATGTTAACAAATTTCTCTTCTTCAGAAACGCTTTCCTTGCCATTGCAAATCTACATTTTATATCCTCTCTACTTCGACCATCATCAGTTATTTTGCTCCCCAAATAGCAAAACTCCTTGACTACTTTAAGTGTCTCATTTCCTAATCTAATTGCCTCATCATCACCCGACTTAATTCGACTACATTCCATTATCCTCGTTTTGCTTTTGTTGATGTTCATCTTATATCCTCCTTTCAAGACACTGTCCATTCCGTTCAACTGCTCTTCCAAGTCCTTTGCTGCCTCTGACAGAATCACAATGTCATCGGCGAACCTCAAAGTTTTTATTTCTTCTCCATGGATTTTAATACCTACTCCGAATTTTTCTTTTGTTTCCTTTATTGCTTGCTCAATATACAGATTGAATAACATCGGGGAGAGGCTACAACCCTGTCTCACTCCCTTCCCAACCACTGCTTCCCTTTCATGCCCCTCGACTCTTATAACTGCCATCTGGTTTCTGTACAAATTGTAAATAGCCTTTCGCTCCCTGTATTTTACCCCGGCCACCTTCAGAATTTGAAAGAGAGTATTCCAGTCAACATTGTCAAAAGCTTTCTCTACGTCTACAAATGCTAGAAACGTAGGTTTGCCTTTCCTTAATCTAATTTCTAAGATAAGTCGTAGGGTCAGTATTGCCTCACGTGTTCCAATATTTCTACGGAATCCAAACTGATCTTCCCCGAGGTCGGCTTCTACCAGTTTTCCCATTCGTCTGTAAAAAATTTGCATTAGTATTTTGCAGCTGTGACTTATTAAACTGATAGTTCGGTAATTTTCACATCTGTCAACACCTGCTTTCTTTGGGATCAAACGAGATACAAGGGCCCTGCACAAACTTGTCACGCTAGTAGGTTGCTGTATGCTATCGAGAACTTGCATATGTTTAAACACGCAGTCAAGAATTATTAAACTCGTCTGAAATAGTAACTCGCCCCCCGCAGAAGACGGCTGCTGGCCCTCGTAGCACCTCCAGTGTCACGTGCTGTGACGCAAGAGCCACGGCCTGTCTTTCTTTCTCGTGGGCCTCGCAATCGCCGGCTGACGCAGCAACCAATGAGAGACGTCGGCGTAGACATGCCCCCAAGAGGTTCCTTACGCCGCCGCCGAGTTCTTACGTCAGGGCGCAGTGCTGCTTAGCTCAGTCTGCAATCATCACTTACGACGACAGCATCGTCGCATCAAGAGGACTGCTTCATCAGCTCTATCCACTGCTCGCCAGTATACAAACGAACATCCGCACCGAACTACACTTATATCGTGCAACAGTCCTACCAGCCATCCTCTATGGTTGCTCCTCGGGGGGCAGCAACTGCAGTCAACCATGAAGCCCATTCAGACTCTACAAAAAATTTGTTGAAGGACGATTTTAGGAGCCTCGAGGTGGATACGTGTCAGAGATTCGCATCAAGAACTGTGCCTCGACACTCTCCGAGCCATCCACAGGGAAAATGTTAAAGAACATCGACACTTGGGCCAATATCTCGCCATCTGTAATATGTGGGATTAGTTGCCCCAGAAAGATGACGTCGCATTCGGGTACCTAGGGCTATTATCGAGGTACCCCAGTGGAAACAATTTAGCAAAGCCCCCACCATCCCTAGAAGGGCTTATGAATTCATTAAGCCTGCAGCCTTCTTACGGATCAATAGAGAGCAAATGAGCCTTTTACTTAAAAATTAGTAAGTCCAGCCATGCAGTGGTACTAGTTCTGCAGGAACCATGCATGCTCCCCCCCCCCCCCCCCCCACACACACACACAGCCGCGCTGGATTAGCCGAGCAGTCTGAGGCGCTCAGCAGTCATGGACTGTGCGGCTGGACCCCGGCGGAGGTTCGAGTCCTCCCTCGGGCATGGATGTGTGTGTGTTTGTCCCTAGGATAATTTAGGTTAAGTAGTGTGTAAGCTTAGGGACTGATGACCTTAGCAGTTAAGTCCCATAAGATTTCACACACATTTGAACATTTTTGAACACACACGCACACACGGACGGACGTACAAACAAGCGCGTGCGCGAAAGAGAGTTGTGTGTGTGTGTGTGTGTGTGTGTGTGTGTGTGTGTGTAGGGGGGGAGGGGGGGGAGGGGGGGGGCAGCTTACTGCTAGCAGGCAACGTACGTGCTGTGATTATTTGCTGTTCCAAAGAACTGGAACAGTGACTATGTTTAGGACACGCGTCGATTTTGGTACGATTTCTTATAATACTTAGGTAAAGACATATCGGGGGTGAAAGCCTTTTAGGACAGCGTAAAATCAGATACATAAACTCAGCTAAGACTTTTTAACTATGGTATAGCGGACAGGACTACAGTATAGTGGTGGTTCGTATCCTGCTTTCTGCCAAGGGTTTCTTTCCACCTTCACGTTTTTATAAATGATTCTGCGGCTATCATAATAATTTAATGGAAATATGTTTGGGAATATTCGATATTATATTTAAATATGCGCGCTCTCCTTTCAGGAGTGCACCCCGTACCCGTCCTGCCACCAAGGAGGCATCACTAGCAGTAGCGAGCCCAGGTCTCCCGCATGGCAGTCAGCCGTGCTGACCCTTTCGGCTACGGTCGTGGGCTGTAAAGCTAGACGAGACAGCAGTATTCTGCTAGTGAATATAGGAGAAGCAAAGCTGTTGTCTGTAACGTAGGTATCTACGATGTACACTCAACCACACATTTCTTTCTCATACTCTTTATGTAATTTACCTCCCAGAGACGAAATATTTGTTTATTTGGTAGCTCTTTAATTTTATTTGCTTGAATACTTTATTGTTTAAAAAAAATGGTTCAAATGGCTCTGAGCACTATGGGACTCAACATCTTAGGTCATAAGTCCCCTAGAACTTAGAACTACTTAAACCTAACTAAGCTAAGGACATCACACACACCCATGCCCGAGGCAGGATTCGAACCTGCGACCGTAGCAGTCCCGCGGTTCCGGACTGCAGCGCCAGAACCGCTAGACCACCGCGGCCGGCTTTATTGTTTACTTCTGTCAAACAACTGCGTAGAGCAATAACATTACATTTTCCTAACGTTGTAGCATTTTCATTACTCTGAAATGTATTCAGAAGAACGGAAAGCAGGTCGCCAGTTTGCGCAACCACTGCAGCTCTCGAGCGGCAAATTGGCAGCGTTCGCAGCCCCTCTTTGTGAGCAGACTGCGACGACATTGCAGCAAGTTACAAATATTTCCGTCCCCTGTCGACCCGCTGAAACCCATGGGCAACGCACTGCGGCGCTACAATAGACGAGAGCAAAGTCAGACCTGAAGAAACCTAATTAACAGAGCTTCCGTCTCCTTGCGACTCCATTTCCTCTTTTTCATTGCGACAGGAGCAGCTTTTCCTCCCGTACGTCTCTCTGGATTTCGTTGCTATTATTCTGAATAAATATTCATCAGACTGCTCGCAAAGCGAAGTACATTTGCGCAGATTTTTATCTATGTTAGTACGGAGATTACGATGCACAAGAGTTTATGTTGAATGTTCTAGATGACTTTGACCTTGAATACTGGGTCATGCTTCCGCGTCACGTTACCCACTTGGGCTGGTTATACTCAGGAGCACCCTTCCCCATCCACGTCGAGCTCCTCACACAGTAAGCTGTTGTGCAAGTTATATTCAAGGTCACCCACAGAGGAAACCCTGCTCTACCCAGGCACCTTGGACAGTTGTATGAGGTATATTCGAGATCATAACATCACGTCGTTGGTGGAGGCTTGTGTGATGTACAACTGGCGAAAAACCCGTTTCTTGGTCAATGTGAGCACGGTAAAATGGTGGGTAACCCCTCCCACCTCTCAGCCAATGAGAGCACCTCCCCCCCACCCCCCCTCGGATCAACAAGATTCAAGCTCCACCGTCCCCCTTATCATCCTTCATAACTGACTCAATTGTGTAGGCCTCGTCTTCGAGGTCTCTGCAACCTATGGAGAGGTCACGTTTGTTTGGGGTCATGATGTGGATATTTGGTGTAAATAACAACAACAATTAACGAGATTATTGTTAGATTTACCCGAGTTTTGTCGTTTTAGGTCTGGGCTCTATGAGGAGAGGATCAGGATGTGGATATTACTTATAAATAATATCAAATTAAATTCATTGTATTCCAAGTATGCGCGTTGTCACCATTCAAAGTTATGTGCTCGATAGGGAGAGGATCAGGGCGTAATTACTTACTGTAAATAATAACAAAATAAGTTTACTGTCAATCAAATTATGCGGGTTTCACGATTTTAAGTATGTGTTCTGTTCAGAGAGGACCAGCTTGTGGGTGATTGTTATCAAGGACAAATTAATTGTGTAATTAATATTATTCCAAACAGGCGAATTTCGTCATTCGAGGCGTCAGCACACACCACCCACCATCCACATGCAGAAGAGGGAGACGTAACCAATCTCATAATTAACTGCTGTTTTCAGTTAACTTATTGCAATTTTTATCGATTTTTTCCAAATACAGACATTTCTAGCCTAAATGCAATGCTAAAAAATTACGGCAGCGCATCATTTAACAACAAACAAGCTCTTGCGAATCTTTAGATGTTAAAGAAGTACTAAAACACGATATATAAACAAACTCTTGCTAAGTGATCCGTAGATTACTAGTGCGTGTGACGTAATATTTTTATTTAACAAGCGTGTTCGCCTATTGCTAGAAACAATGACGTCACTGCATATCCCGGTAAGTATTTAAAAAATTATGACGTAAGGCACTAGTGTGTGATGTCGTAGCATTTCCAAGACTGTCAACCAAGGACGTGTGTAAACATGGCAAGTATAAGAATTACCACACTGCTACAAAAACACACCTAGCTTACAAGATCCGTCCTGGTAGCTGCGCGGTCAGCGCAGAAGATTGCTAACCATAGGGGCTTGGGTTCGATTACTGGCCGAGTCGGAGATTTTCTCCAAATGGTTCAAATGGCTCTAAGCACTACGGGACTTAACATCTGAGGTCATCATTCCCCTAGACTTAGAGCTGCTTAAACCTGACTAACCTAAGGTCATCACACACATCCATGCCCGAGGCAGGATTCGAACCTGCGACCGTAGCGGTCACGCGGTTGCAGACTGAAGCGCCTAGAACCGTACGGCCACACCAGCCGGCGCAGATAGTAAAATGAATGTTCTAACGGAATATTGTGACAGCTTCAAGTAGACAATACACGTACTACGCTGGTGTTTCATGATAACCTACTCCCTATACTGAACAGAACAAGAAAGATGCCATCCACACATAAGCTCTACTGTGAAAAAGTGGTATGTTCGGGGGAGGGGGGCTTGTGTCTTATTGTTCCAGAGAGAAAGGAGGAAGGGGAGGAATTGTTTACAACCATCTTAACTGAACAATGTCATTTCTGATGATGAGAACAAGGACAGCGCAGCACCCGGTCCCCGAATGGAGCAAATCTGCCGGCCGATGTGGTGGAGCGGTTCTAGGCGCTTCAGTCCGAAACCACACGGCTGCTACTGACTGATGACCACAGATGTTAAGTCCCATAGTGCTCAGAGCCATTTGAAGCATTTTGATACCATCTCTGTGTTATAATAAAAGAAAATTAAACAGTTTTGTGTCATGTATTTACGATAATACGAGTACAGAACTGCTGTTCAAGAAATGTTCTAGCTACTGGTGGTGTAGTTGTGAGTGTATTATGTTCAAGTGAAGTGAATTCGTTCTTGATCAAATTGTTGGTGCTCCTATGGTGGGTACTCTCGTAACGGAGGTAACCGAAGAGTTTGTTGTTTTAAGAGGCCCAGTATCAAAGGTACATACCGCTTACAGGAAAAAGCGGAAAAACATCATCCACTAACTCACAACGCAGACGAAAATATTTGTAAAGTAATCGTGACATATGATCACTAACGATGAATATGACGAAAAGTAAGCAGATGATAGCTACCAAAGTCACTGCATAATTACGTGTCGCAGTCGCAAACCGTGTCAGCATCGTAACAACAATAAGAGAGCTCCAGAAGCAGGGAACTGGAGGGCGATATGGAATTCCAAAACCACTCATCAGAGATGAAAATGCCCGTAACAGGAAAACAAGGAGTAAAACCTGGACTACAGTTCAATAGAAAGGTAAACTCATCCCCGTTCGCTTTAACGCTCCCTGCTTCGGCCTGGACCATTTCGAAAATCGTTGCAGAATGGCCAACGGCCATAAGCTCAATGTACCGTAAAACGTGATTCAGTGATTCATCTGGAAAGGCCACCTGTCGGCTGTCAGTGGGCGTCCAGTTCCGGTACTGACATGCAAATTCCGGTCTTTGTCACCGATGAACAGCAGTCGGCATGGGTACACGAACCAGGTGCCTGCCCACACGCAGCAGCGTTCGCTGTACGGTCGTTGAGGAAACAATCTTGGTAGCCGCTTGATTCATCTGGGCGATCAGTTGCTCAACAGTTGTAGCGCCATTGGATCGCAAACATCTCTGCAGCCATCGTTCACCCCCATCATCTAAGACCAGTGGTGCACCACGGTTTCCCCGGCGCAGGTTTTGGATAGCATCATTCTGCCCCCCCCCCCCCCCCTCTTTAATATTTTAATGTTCGTATAATAAGTTGCCGTCTCTTTAATCTAAGAATAGATGATCAATGCAGCTAGCCGCTATCTCTGTGTAATGTCTTGTCTGTATAGGCGTGTCTGTTGTCTTTAAGATCCTTTCACCTTCACACACAAGTCTATACAGTAAAGTAAGGCGAAAAATTAGACTAATGGAGGATTATTAGTATTCTCTCTATTTTCATTCGCTCTCTCTCTTTCTCTCCTTTATCTATGTATAGTTTTTAATATAAGATTTCATTACGTGATATAGTGATAAAAAGAATAAGCCAAATAGAATCTTTGGTGGAGTCCTTCGTCTTGGTAATCAGCGGCTGGCTTGCTGTAAGAGATCTTTACATTTATTATTACTGTTAAACACTGCAGTCAGTCGGGAGAATCAATCGTTTGGACAATTATTTCCTTTTACGAAAGATTGCGAATTCCAGATGTGTACGAAGCCTTTTTGGACGATTTTACACAGACTCAGTGATTGGAGGCCCTCTTCGACAAAGCTGAAACTTCCCTACTAATTACAGGGCCAACGTGATCAACAAATGATTCAGAAAAAACTCATTCGTTCATTCACTCCAGAACAAAAAAGTCACAAACCTTATTTATGGAGGAAATCGTGTATTAAATCCATCTCCATTACATGTTCAGATCTGCGGTGATTCTACGCCTTAATTATTTTCCTTTTACAATCTCTTTCTCTTCAAATGGTTCAAATGGCTCTGAGCACTATGGGACTTAACATCTGTGGTCATCAGTCCCCTAGAACTTAGAACTACTTAAACCTAACTAACCTAAGGACATCACACACATCCATGCCCGAGACAGGATTCGAACCTGCGACCGTAGCAGTCGCGCGGTTCCGGACTGAGCGCCTAGAACCGCTAGACCACCTCGGCCGGTCTTTCTCTTCAAAACAAACCGCTAGCGGCACAAATGTTAATTGGCTCGCTTTAACGAGAAGAAAAGCAAACTCCAGAAGCCGTCCTAGTTACCCCTCTCACAACCATGGAGAATGCATGTATGCATCTCTGTATTTCAAAGAATAAACGCACTAGAAAATACTTTGGCGTCGACGAGCTGTCGCCGCATATATTACGAGAAAATCAGATCAGATAACTTTTCCAAAGTGAATGAATGTGGATGGTTTGATATAAAATGATTAATTGGTGCGTGGTAGAGGGTATTTGCTGTGGGGACATTACACCCCCCCCTCCGACACCCTTTATATAACCCCCCCCCCTCTGCCGTCTGTGAGAGGTTACTGAATGCTAACATGGCGTACAGCAAGATGTCTTTTAACAAACGAGGTTATGTGTAGAAACGGATGTAATACGATAATATTATCTTGGAACTCTTCCATTTGGTCCGTGTTTGCATAGAAAGAGTAATATTACAAATTGAGTCCGCCTTGATGCAAAACACTGTGTTATTTGTTTATTTCTTTATTATCCCAAACTAGTTTCGGCGACAAATATCACCATCATCAGTGTTTTTTCTTTTAATCTAAAACATGCAACACAGTAAAACATTATTACATTTTTACAAATCGTCTTTTGAAATATAGTTTTATATTGATACTTCCAAACTATCTTATTTATTGTATGCTACAGCATATTTTAAGCAATTATTGGCGCTGTTTGTGACATATTTTCTGTGCTCTTTTTTTTCTCTCTGTTGCCGTCTTTTTACTTAGCGAACATCATGTCATCTGCAACCATGTGAGTGGCTGTTAGGAAACAAATACTCAAAGGTGAACTTCGTATGTCAGCAGTATATACTTGGGGTTGTGGCAGTGTTGTGGAAACCAGTTATTTTGGTGTGTAGTTAGCTGTTGCTTAGCTAGTCATGTACTCACGTTCGTTAGATGGTGTGTGGCTGCTTTTTACACAGAAAAACAAAACTTTTGCACTTCGTTTCTCATCCAGAATATTACGCCATCTTGCTGTTCGCGTGTGTCGCGAGAGGCGTATCGCAGGTGGCGAGAAACGCTATGAAAAACTGTAGCGCGAATTACGACGACTTCTGATCATTATTTATGTCTCTGTGTGTGATGAGGAGGTGGTTCTTTTGCGTGTGTGTGCTTTCTGTTTTGTGCCCTTTGTCAGTTCTCTCAGAGCGGTAAAGAGTGTGTTGTTGCAGAGTGTTGTGGTTTCATTTATTACGTTTTTCCCTTCGACTATAGCCTTTTGTATGTGGTAATTTTCTTCTATAGTTAGTTGTCGGTATAGACTGTTGCTGTTTCTCAGAATGCGTAGATCGTTTTCGATATAAGTAGGGTTATGGCTTTTGTTCATTAGATGTTCTGCAAATGTTGAATGTTTGCTGTCACTTCTTAGAGCTCTCATGTGCTCTGTGTACCTCGTTCGGAAATTTCTGCTTGTTTGTCCTATGTAGTGGGCCTGACAAGAGTTGCAAGTGAGTTGATATATTCCAGCGTTGCTGAATTTGTCTGATGTTTTTCTGACTGGTCTTAGTCTTTTCTGAACTGTATAGTTTGTTCTGAATGTTATTGGGATCCCATGCTTTTTTAAGATGTTTCCTATTCTATGTGTTATTTTGTTATTGTATCTTAGTGCGTACCATCTCTCTCTTTTTTTTTTTTTTTGAAGTGGTGTGGTCTGCTGTGTTGTCTGTGTGTGCTGCATGTTTCCGTTTTACCTTGTTGCTGAGTTTGTTTATGATGTCTGTTTTGTAGTCGTTTTCAACAGCAATTTGTTTGATTATGTTTAGTTCCTGTGTGTAGTTTTGTGGTTTAAGAGGTGTTCTGTTTATCCTGTGGAGCATGTGTGTGAAACTGGCATATTTATGCACTGTCGGGTGGTTGGATGAGCTGTGGATAACAGCTATAAAACTGTATTTCAAAAGACGTGTTGTAAAAATGTAATAATGTTTTACTGTGTTTGTACAACCATACCATTTTCTGCATGTTTTAGATTAAAAAACCGCCCTGATGATGGTGATATTTGTCGCCGAAACTAGTTTGGGATAATAACGAAATAAACAAATAACATAGTGATTTGCATCAAGGCGGACTCAATTTGTGATATCACTGGATGTAATACGAGCAGTAAAAGAACGGACAGCCGCAGAAATCAAAATAATTCCACCCTAATGAAGTAGGTCCACAAGTTACGACATTCCTGGATGTGGACGGCAGGAGTCGCCCTCCTGTTCGCAGTCCGTGGTTCGGATACGCGCAGACAGGTTTCCCACGCCCAGCGACCAGAATTTCCTGTCACCGGTAAGTGCGCTGCATTCCCCGCCTGTTTGTTTTGCTCCGCTGCTATTGCGCAACACGTGGTTTCCTCGCCACATATCCGAAACTGGGCGACCTTCAGGGACTGCCGCACAAGGCTCAGAAACGTCGCCTTTACGCGGCAAGGCGTAACGCGCTCCCTAGTACTCACCAGGCACGGGTCACTGCCTTTGCCAAAGACTGGTTTGATGCACCTCACCAGCACTTCCTCTTTTGTGCCAACCTCATTTCATCACACAGCCGCATTTGAAGGAAGGAAGAAAGATCATGGTTTAACGCCCCGCCGACATCGAGGTAATAAGAGATAAAGTTGCCACTCGATTTTTTTAAGGATGGGGAAGGAAATCGGCCGTGCCTTTTCAAAGATATCATCCCGGCAATTACATGGGTCGATATAGGGAAATCGCGGAAAATCTAAATCTCGATGGCCAGACCCCGATTTTAACCTTCTTACCCCCGAATGACAGTCCAGTGTGCTAAACACGCGCCACCTACCTCGGTGCACTTGCATCCCCCGCCTTCAATTACTTGTCTGGTGTAATCCTACCACTGTCTTTTGGCCTCTACATCTCTCTCTAATACCATGAACGTAATTTCCTAAATGTAAATGTCGTGTGACTAAGGCCTCTCGTCAGGTAGACCGTTCGCCGGGTGCAAGTCTTTCGATTTGACGCCACTTCGGCGACTTGTCGATGGGGATGAAATGATGACGATTAGGACAACACAACACCCAGTCCCTGAAGGGAGAAAATGTCCGACCTAGCCGGGAATCGAACCCGGGCCCTTAGAATTTACATTCTGTCGCGCTGACCATTCAGTTACCGGGGGCGGAAACGTAATTCCCTGATGACTTAACACATCTCCTACCATTCTGTCCCTTTTTCTTTCCATGGATCCCTTCGCCGATTCTGCGAATAACCTCCACATTTCTTATCAGTCCGCCTAATTTTCAGCACCCTTCTATAGCACCACATCTTAAGACGCTTCGATTCTCTTGTTTATTCAGGGTTTCCACAATTCTTGATTCACTTCTGTACAATGCTGTGCTCGAAACGTCCATCCTCAGAAATTTCTTCCTCATTTTAAGACCGACTTTTGTACTAGTAGACTTCTTTTGGTCATTAATGACCTCTTTGCCTGTGCTAATCTTATTTTAATGCCCTCTTTATTCGACTCTCATTTTTTGCTTCAAAGATAGCAGAATACCTGAATTCACTCTTCTTCATTACGATCATCTTTCTTCTCTCTATCATCAACCCATATTTTTGTTGAACACGTCCTGCAATTTTCCCTCCTTTCACCGATGGAAGCAATATCATCAGCGAATGTGGATACCCTTTCACCCTGAATTTTAATCTCGCTCTTGAACCATTCTTTGATTTCAAACACTGCTGCCGCGCGGGATTAGCCGAGCGGTTCCAATGGTTCAAATGGTTCTGAGCACTGTAGGACTTAACATCTATGGTCATCAGTCCCCTAGAACTTAGAACTACTTAAACCTAACTAACCTAAGGACATCACACAACACCCAGTCATCACGAGGCAGAGAAAATCCCTGACCCCGCCGGGAATCGAACCCGGGAACCCGGGCGCGGGAAGCGAGAACGCTACCGCACGACCACGAGGTGCGGACTAGCCGAGCGGTCTAGGCGCTGTAATCATGGACTATGCGGCTGGTCCCGGCGGAGGTTCGAGTCCTCCCTCGGGCATGGGTGTGTGTGTGTGTCCTTAGGATAATTTAGGTTAAGTAGTGTGTAAGCTTAGGGACTGATGACCTTAGCAGTTAAGTCCCATAAGATTCCACACACATTTGAACATTTTTTTCAATCACTGCTTTTTCGATAAATATATTGAAAAGTAGGACCCTTTCTGATACGTGTCTTCAATTTTATTTTTCCTCTTGGTTCTGCAATGTATTGTTTACTAACTCTCTATTTTTCTGAGAATTTATAACATCTTGCACAATTTACAGTATTGAACGCTTCTCAAAGTTGACAAATTCTTGGAAAGTGACTTGATTTTTCTTAACTCTTGCTACCATTATCAAATGCAACATCAGAACTGCCTCTCGGTGGTGCCTTTATCTTTCCTAAAATCAAACTGCCTCGTCGTCTATCAGATCTTCGATATTCTTTTCCATTCTTCTGTGTATTATCCTAGTCAGTGTAGAAACTGTTGGGCTCTCGCTTAACAAATAACAGCCTATAATTACTGGTCCACTGCGCCAATTTCTTTTCGCACCCCTAACGACTCGCTGAGAAACTATAGTGCATGGCTTTCAATGTGCAGCAGGACCAGTGATGTGTACGTGCAAATAGGCAAAAACTAATTAAATGATTTTATTTTTTATCGAGGTGATAATCAAAACTTTATGACTACGTGCATGAACAATGGTACTGATGATGACGATGATAATGTTTGGGTTATGGAGCGCTCGACTGAGCGGTCATCAGCGCCCGTACAAAGTCACAATTTTTACACAGTCCAAGTTTTTTCACAGTCCAATTTAGCCACTGGCACAAATGATGATGATGAAATGATGATGACAAAGCAAACACCCAGTCCGCGGGTCGAGAAAATCCCCAACCCTGCCGGGAATCGAACCCGGGACCTCGTATAGCAAAGGTACTGAGTAATAAATTTCGTTCTTGAAACCTTCGTATTACCGAGAGTCGTTGTGCACGAAAAGGTTCTCTGCAATGCTCTATTGGAAAACGAGTCCTCTGAAGCGCTAGGAGTAATCGTTTCAACCGATGGAGCATTTTACTGACTCAAGGGCGTAATATCCCGAAATACCCGCACAGTAAAGGGTCGTGGCGGTGAAAAAGTGCACAGTTCCGCACACTGGCCTGAGCCGGAATTTCATTCCGTGGCAGGCTTGTGCCTCAAAGGGCCGCCACAGGGAAACAGATTGAGGGAAGCAGATACTCGCAAAGTAAGGAAGCGGAGTGCTTCCTGGAAGTGGCAAGCGCCAGTAAAACAGGGACAGCGCAGCAGCCCAAAGCGGATTACGGGTCCGTCCCCGCATCCACCCCCACACCCGCTCCCATTGACCGCAGGCTCGCAATCCCAGGCCGGGGGACTGACCAGAGGCCCTCTTCCGGAAAAAAAGTTCTCGGGCACTGGCCTTCACAATCCAAGTAATGCAGGCTGCATGGTTCTGGATTAAGAAGGGAAACATAACAAAAATAGAGGAGATCTTAGGCATTGGGGCAGGGGACAAGGGTGAGATTCGGCAAAGAGGAGTACAATTATGGTAAGAACTGTGGGACGCGGATGAAACAGGGCGCAGGACACATGAGTTGATACCAAGCATTAGGGAAGGGCTAAAAATGAAGTACTTTGAACCCACCAGAGGACTAATCCATTTTCTCACTGGACATGGACCTTACCCGGCATACTTATGTCGGTTCGGGAAAAGGGCCACACCCGCGTGTGAATGTGGTGAACTGGAGGGCACTCCCGATCATGTGATTTACGAGTGCCCCCTCTTCAATGATGTTGCTTCTATACTACGTGACCAACTACCCGAGCATGACACTTACCACCTAATAAGACAAGAAGACACCTTCCAAATAATAAATAGACTTGCCAACGAGGTATCGCAGAAGGTGTTGAGAGAATACATGAGGGAACAAAACTAAATAGCACAGATTATGACAAATGTGCCCTACTCCCATACCGCCTGTGCGTGGATAGGCCGACCCTTTAGTCTGGAATCCGCCACGCACGGGATTAGGGGGAGTGGGGAATAAGAATAACCCGGATTTGACAATACACTGGAGATGACGTAGGTTAGAACTAGTTGTAGGAATTAGACTAGAAATCTATATTTAGGAACCTGCAGCGATTAACATCCTGGCCTGCCCAGTGTCAGGGGCACGCCCATCGGGATTAGCTCGATGGGCAAGGCAATAAAGTAGGTTTGTACATTGCTGACACATATGTGACGCTGCACGAAGTAGAACGCAGGTTTAGTTAAAATGTTAGAAGTTAAAATAAATAACTGTATAGCTGCCCATTGAAATTAGATTATAGCTGTAGCTCACAACTTAATATATTGTAATTAGCTGCTAATTGTAACTAACAGTAGCAAGTAAGACTCACTAATCAAATAAGGAGGTGGGTTGGATGTATAAATATTATTGTTGATGGTAAATAAAGATTTTTTAAAATGCATTTGATAGGAGCAACAATTTGATCCATGGCGGACGGTGTTGAGAGCACCGCACCTATACAATTCTACGTCAGTCACGAGGTTTTTAATTTCGTTCAGGATGCATCTCGACGGTTAAGTGATCAGCATCAAGTGGACGGCATTTACATAAATCCAGAACGAATCATTCACTCTGCAGCCGAGCGCGCATTGTTTTGGAACTCCCTGACGCATTATAACTGTGTGTACGACTGGGACTCAAAGCCGCAACCTTTCATCAATGCAGTCGGTAAGATCATTGCCTGCGAAAGGCAAGCTCCCGGGTTCAAGCCCCGCTCCGGAAAATATTTTTAACCAGTGGGAAGTTTCAGTTGTAACTGAAATATACTGTCATGATCCCGACAGACATTTTATGTAGTAAAAGTATTTCAATGTAATTCATTTACATCTACCTCTGCAAACATCCTCCGTAAGTCACTGTACAGTGCACGGTTGAGGATACTTCGTACCACTCACTGCAACAACGAATTTTCGCAGCTGGTGCGACTAGACGCTTTATTTATAAAATTCCAAACGCTGCAAAAGAGTGTTCTTTTATTATAATTAACATATATGATAACTGCATTAAATGACTCTTCTGTTGATAGGGGAGACTATTGTATCATGACGATAGTCTGCCTAGGAGCACTTGATATTTTCAGCGCGATGTTTCAATCTAGTAATCGATTTTAGTATCACATGGGCGAACGCGCACTAGAGACTGCCATAAACAGTTTGCCACATTTTGTACTGTTTTTGTTGTTGTGAGAGATGAGGTTGTCTTTGGTGCAGCATTTGTAAATGTTCTGAGCTCTACAGATTTAAGTGCTGCATAATATATTAAAGCTGCTTGGAAGATACTGTTAATTTTTCAATTATAGAATTTTGTTGTGAGTAGAATTCTATACATATTTTTAAAACTGGTTTCATGATGTGTGTACGATGAGCCGTATTTCGTCAGTTGTGCACCCTCTTGTACATACCCGGCCCGCATCTCGTAGTCGTGCGGTAGCGTTCTCGCTTCCCACGCCCGGGTTCCCGGGTTCGATTCCCGGCGGGGTCAGGGATTTTCTCTGCCTCGTGATGGCTGGGTGTTGTGTGCAGTCCTTAGGTTAGTTAGGTTTAAGTAGTTCTAAGTTCTAGGGGACTGATGACCATAGATGTTAAGTCCCATAGTGCTCAGAGCCATTTGAACCATTCCTCTTGTACCTCGAAGGGGGAGAATATCTTCTACCATTGGCAAATGCGATATCTGAAAATGAACAGTTTCTTTCTCTTCAGAATCTTCGATGTGACTGAAGTGAGAAGAAAAATTCACCGTCTATAGAAATAATTCTTCTGACATCAGTCTTATATCGAACTTTCGTAAGTGTCATCTCTGACACTCAAGTGAAAGATTCGTTAGATGCACCTCGCTTAAAATCTTTGCCCTCACAAAGTTCACACTCACATTTATCTTTGTATATAATCATGGCTTAAAAGCCGAAAACCGGTTAGCTCAGTAATAAATAAATATGTAAACTCCGTTCACAGGCCCTGGCGGACTCCCGGTAACTCCTGCACACCGCCCCACTGGATGCGGTATGGGAGGAGTTAACATACCGCAATAATAAATATCGCAGAACAGTGTTGTACAAGTATCGTGTGGCTTTAACTCGCATGGTAATAATCATTGTATTAATTCAGAAGTTGGTGCCTAGCTTAACTTCAGAAATTTTCGCCACTACATAATTTCTATGCTGGAATCTTGCTGTACTACTATGTCTGTAATTGCCTAAGGTATCATTATTGATAAATATTTTTTGACATATGCTTTTTTAGAAGACTTATCACTATACACTCATGTACAGAAAGAAACGGAACACCTTGAACGACTAGAGATAGGACGTTCATATTCACAGGACATGTGTGAACATTAGTATGTTCTGCAGAAATCATTTGAACCATGTCGGCCCGCGGGTTAAAGGTCAACATCGATATCGTGGCGCAACACCACCTACTGGTAAACTGTGCCCGTGGCTCTCATTGTCGCTGTAAACCGAAGATAATTGAACAGTGTAACTTGCGCAGGATGCCGCCTCGCAGACGTACGCGCGAACCGTACCGTCAAATCAGTGAGTTAGAAAGAGAATGTATTATTGGCATGAGAGAATGTGATGCATGCATCCATGAAACTGCGCCTCGTATGGGACGAAGTGGTTCAGCAGTGCAGCGGGACTGTGCGGAATAGTTCACGGAAGGCCGAACAACACGACGAGATGGGTCAGGCCGCACTACCCAGACCACTGCCCGAGTAGATCGACACCTCGTCCCAATGGCATTGTAGAAGAGTCTGAGTCCTCGGCCCTGGCGCAACAGTGTAACACGTCGTACACTGTGAGGGGTGATAGTCTGTCACTGTTTATTACAACACGGATTACGTGCGCGTCGTACACTTCTCCGCTTAGCTTTGACGAATGTGCAGAAACATGTTAGACGGCAATGATGAGTGGAGCAATGTCACTGAGGATAGGAATGGCTGTTTTAGGATGAATCCAGGTTCTATTTTTTTTTTTTTTTAATTATGGCTGGATTATCGTTCGCGGCAGACAGGGGGAACGACATCACAGTGATTACACCCGCACGTGACACACAGTGCCAATTCAAGACCGCATGGTGTGGGGTGTTATTGGGTACAACGACGAATCACAGTTGGTGTGTATCAAGGGCACTGTCACCAAGTGAGCTAGGTGAATGGCATCCTGCAACCGTTAGCCGTGTCCGCCCGCGGTAGCTGCTGAGTGGTCGCGGGCACGGTAGCTCAGCGTATTCGGTCAGAGGTCTAGCTGCCCTCTGTAATAAAAAACTGAGTTAACGGCTCAACACTGAACTTGAACGGGTGTCATTGGACATCCGCACCGAACAAATGCAACAAACAAAATCGAACAAAAACGAGAATAATAAAAAAAAAAAAGAAAAAGAAAAAAAGATGCCGGCACGGTAGCTCAGCGTGTTCGGTCAGAGGGTTAGCTGCCCTCTGTAATAAAAAAAAACTGAGTTAACCGATCAACAACGAACTTAAACGGATGTCTTACGACGTCCGCCCCGAGCAGATGCAACGAACAAAAGCGAACAAAATGAGATAAAAAAAAGTGGTCAGCGCGACGGAATGTCAATCCTAAGGGCCCGGTTTCGATTCCCGGCTGGGTCGGAGATTTTCTCCCCCCAGGGACTGGGTGCTGTGTTGTCCTAATCATCATCATTTCATCCCAATCGAAGTGCAAGTCGCCGAAGTGGCGTCAAATCGAAGGACTTGCACCCGGCGAATGGTCTACCCGACGGGAGACCCTAGTCACACGACGTTTACATTTTTACCGGTAGCCCTTTTATACAACACTCAAGACGCCGTTCTTCAACAAGACAATGCACGACCACACGTTGCTGCACGAACACGTGCGTTCTTGGTGTCACGGGACGTCAGCCTTTTGCCTTGAACCCACCGAATCACAAGACTTGCCGCTAAACGAAAATGTTTGTGATATTGTGACACGATAGGTGCAGCGCTGTGACCCAATGGCAACCACCACAGATGAACTTTGGAACAAGGTGAACGCAGCATGGATGGTTACACCACAGGACACCATTCGTGTCTTATACGCGCGATGCCATCACGCACGGAACAAGTTATCGAGGCCCATGGCGGACCCTGTACCTACTAGGCAACAGGACACGTGTTGAATCGAGGCGACAGAAATGCTTATCATTTCTGCAGAACATACTAATGTACTTGTCCTGCGAATATGAAAATCCTCTCTCTAGTCGTTCAAGATGTTCTGTTTATTTTTCTGGACATGCGTTTACTCTAGTTCACGAGCACGGTCCAGTTCCGCGCCAGTACGAGGGCTGTAACTCGAGATGTGAAGTAGAATGTATCACTGATTTGGACGGACGCGCAAAGCAGCGTTCGCACACAGTAGTAGCAGGCGCGATGTCGGACGAGCACGCCCTCGGGGCGCTGAGCTAGCGCCGGCTGAGCGGCTATCAGTGGACGCGTGGGCAGCCGCCGCCACACGTCAGCGACACCCCCACTCTGCTCGGCACGCACTCGGACGCGCCACACCTGACGCTCAAATACTGACTGCAACGGGGCTCACCGCCAGCGCACGCACTACAAAGGCTGTGACGCGATCATGCCAAATGACGCTGCTTCGGAAATTAGCTCCGTATCTGTTAACGTAAGTGGTTGACAATATGAGCAACTGGGTGAAGCATCTAAACGGCTAAAAGGGTCACGCGGTGTCTAACTGCTTCCAAGGGCATCAAAAATTTTATTTTCAGTATTTCATATTATTTTTGGCCGAATTGAAAACTCTAAAATGTTGTCATGATCTACTCATTAATAGGTATAATCTTATGATCGAAATTTAACACAGTAAGACACGTGTTATAGTTAAAAACTGCGTACATATCTTGAGTCAGCCTAACACTCCCACTCATAAAACAGTTTTACCAAGAACCTTATAAATGTTCACTGGCATAGTGAAGTACCCGATTGGTTGAACCTCACTGTACCGAAGCGCTGGATAGGCCACAAGGGGCCCAATGACATGGCTTGCTTTGCATGGCCTCCACGTTCACCCGACCTAACGCCATGCGATTTTTTTCCTTTGGGGCTTCATCAAGGATCGTGTGTACGCTATCAGCAGACCTCCCTGAATTAAGAAACCGGATTGAAGCAGCTGTTGCTACAATCACTGAAGACACACATATCAACGTTTGGGAAGAAGTCGGCTACAGACTTGATGTATGCCGTGTGACAAATGGAGCTCACATTGAACATTTATAAGGTTCTTTGTAAAACTGTTTCAGTTGCTCTTTCATTTGACTATCATTTGTAACTGTTAAGTTTAATATAATAAATATTATAAAGTGTTAAAACCCCGATATTCGTTTATAAACACCCTGTATATTCATCCAGTATTTGTCAGTGAGAGCACTTGGGAACTTCCAATTAACTTTACACATAATTTCAAACTTTTTCGATTTTCTTCTCGCTGACACCCTGCACAAAGTAATGGAAGGAATACAGTTTATCGTCTACTACATTTGCGCCGTTCGCGCACTAAAACTTCACCATGAGGCACTACATCTTAATTTATTACTTCTTTGCCACACAGACAGTTTCCTGTTACACTACTGAATATACATGCATAATTATGCCACTGCACAACACACTTAGATATGCGTGAAAAACTAGCGTAAATCGCGCAGGCTCTACTCATCCAGTGGATAATCTGAAACTAATAAAACCGACATAATCACGATTTTGCGTATTCGACACCACAGGTTTCACACGCTCAACGCCAAATATTTAACACATTAAATCATTTGTAAAATAATCAGATATTTGGAGCTGTTTTATACATATGAGACAGAATCTTTAAAGAATCACTGGCGGTAGAGGAGGGTGGTAGGACCCAGTATATTATACTGGAAGCTTGATATTCAACAGAAATGAAAGTAACATTGGAAGTGCCCGAGGAGGCCAAACATGACCTCTAAATTTCTCCATATACATAAACTATTAGAAAGTAATGTTGAAGAATTCCTGTGACCAGTCACAAATGAAGGTGATTTATTTATTATGCCCATCTGCAACATTCAGTTTCGTTTTTGCACATTCATTGTTGGAGTTCATTATTGATCAAGTATGCAAATGGTAATTGCATATTTGGCTCCAAATTAGTCTTTTGAAACACCATATTTCTAGATTCACAAACCAGCACTACTTAAAATGTTACAAGCAGTGGACGAAACATTACCTCGCAGCATGTAACAAGTGTACACTCGAATACAGAAATTTTCATCGATTTCAAATGTAAACACGCTGGATGCTCATGTTTCGTGCACAGCGTATAAGGAGATCTTATATGAATCTTGGTCTATGGTGCTTTAAATCATCACTCGGGAGTCAAATAAACGATTATCATTTTGATACTCGATATGTATTGACCTCCAATATTGAATGTGTAAAGACGAAACTGAATGTAATCGCCTCAGGATGGGAATAAGCCTGAATCTGCTCGTGATTTGAATAAATCGCCTTCAACTGTGACTCGTAACGTATTATCTTAAACATTACCCTGTAAATCATCTTTGCATATTGAGATAATTATAGACAATTCCTCGGGGGTACCCCGGTTGTTTCATTTGTTCCTGTTGAACATTAAACAACGGGTATATTGTACTGGGTTTCCTAAGTGCGTCATTCGTGAATGGAACAGGAAAAGGAGAAGGATCGGTGGGGAGGGAGAACTGAAGGAAGCAAGGAGGGAAGATCAGGGTAGAACGTCTCGTCGACGCTGACATCAATAGAGACTGAGTACAAGCTCGGATTGTTGCAAGGTTCGAGTAGGAAATTGGCCGTATCCTTTCAATGGAACCGTGCCGGTGTTTGGAATGATTTAGGGAAATCATGGAACATCTAAATCTGGATGGCCGGACGCGGATTTGAAGCTTCGTCCTCCCGAATGAGGGTCCAGTCCGTCCAACACCTTGAGGTGGCTTTCACTCAACAACTTCTACATTTACTACTGGTTTACATAGCGCCCACCGTGGTGACTCAACTACGAGTTCAATTTGCACGAAAGCTTCACAGGACAGAGAAGGAAATAAGAAGCTAATATTAGTCCAACGTGGTGCAGCTAATATCATTTGTAAATAATATCACATTCCTTGATGAACATCTCGCAACTCAACCTTTGTTCGATACTGACAAATGAAGTTCAACCACCTGAAAATGATCTATTTCATTTGGTATACTTAGATCATTTGTTTTCTGAATTGGGAGGAAAAATGTGCAATTAATCATTTCCTTTATATAGCAACTGACCTAATCAAAGTGTGTTTTCACAAACTGTATTCGGTGCTTGCTTTCGTGTGCAAACACCAACGCACGAACACGCTTTGTACAACTGTCAGTAGGAGACACACTATCTTTTTGAGCTCACTCCATAACATTTAAGTTTTGGCCCTTGTGCTTTGTTGATAGCCACTATACCACGAGCTGCGGACTTTAGTCAGGTTGCGCCACAAATTTCTCTTCTCTCCAATTCTATTCAATACCTCCTCATTAGTTACGTGAGCTACCCATCCAATCTTCAGCATTCTTCTATAACACCGCATTTCAAAAGCTTCTATTCCCTTCTTGTCTAAACTATTTATCGACCATGTTTCATTTCCATACATGGCTACTCTCCATACTAATACTTTAAAAAAGGACTTCCTGACACTTAAATCTATACTCGACGTTAATAAATTTCTTCCCTTCAGAAACGCTTTCATTGCCATTGCCAGTTTGCATTTTGTATCCTCTCTACTTCGATCATCATCATTTATTTTGCTTCCCAAATAGCAAACTCATTTACTAATTTAAGTGTCTCATTTCCTAATCCCTCGGCATCACCTGATTTAATTTGGCTACATTCCATTATCCTCGTTTTGATTTTTTTGATGTTCACCTAATATCCTACTTTCAAGACACTCTCCATTCCGTTCAACTGCTCTTCCAAGTCTTTTGCTGTCTCTGCCAAAATTGCAATATCATCGGCAAACTACAAAGTTTTTATTTCTTCTCCTTGGACTTTAATTCCTACTCCAAATTTTTCTTTTGTTTCCTTTACTGCTTGCTCATTATGCTGATTGAATAACATTGGGGATAGGCTACAACCGTGTCTCACTCCCTCCTCAACTACTGCTTCCCTTTCGTGTCCCTCGACTCTTATAACTACACTCTGGTTTCTGTACAAATTGTAAATAGCCTTTTGCTCCCTGTATTTTAGCCCTGTCACCTTTAGAATTTGAAAGAGAGTATTCCAGTCAACATTGCCGAAAGCTTTCTCTAAGTCTACAAATGCTATAAACGTAGATTTGCCTTTCCTTAACATGTCTTCTATCAGAAGTCGTAGGGTCAGTATTTTCTCGCGTGTTCCTACATTTCTCCGGAGTCCAAACTGATCTTCCCCGAGGTCGGCTTCTACGAGTTTTATCATTCTTCTGTAAATGACTCTTGTTAGTACTTTGCAGCGGAGACTTATTAAACTGATAGTTTGGTAATTTTCACACCTGTCAGCAGCTGATTTCTTTGAATCTAGGATTATCATATTCTTCTTGAAGTCTGAGGGTATTTCGCCTGTCTTGTACATCTTGCTCACCAGATGGAAGAGTTTTGTCATGGCTGGCTCTCCTAATGCTATTAGTAGCTCTAACGGAATGTTGTCTACTGCCGGGGCCTTGTTTCGACTTAGGTCTTTCAGTGCTTTGGTTAATATTGCACTATTAAACGACTTTCTTGTCTGGTATGTGGCGGAGGGTACCAGTGCTATTTCCCCCTTTTCCTGATCCACTTACGAATATTTCGTCGTAAGTACGGTTGATGGAGAGTCCTCGTGTAACCACGATTCTCTCTTAATTTTACATTCGAGGTCTTTTCGTGAGATAATCGTAATAGAAAACACTTTATTGGCTGACTCAGGTGAAGAGTAAAAAAAAACCTGAAATCTACCACAGAGATCTGTTATAACCTCATCGAAATGTCTGAAATCTATTGAAAAATTTGACCCTCACAATACCATAAAGCAGAAAATAATTACTTAAATAACAATCTTTTTAATGCTACACATTTTTAAAACAGACAAAAAAGCATAAATAATTTCTCCTAGTCCCATACAGATTCCTGACATCACACAGAGAGAGTTCTGAAAATCTGTGCTAGTAAATTTTTAGTAGTTATGAAACTAGATGTGCAATTTAAAACGAAAACCGTGGTGCTCATGCAATACACAACTGATGCATGAATAGTTCACCGCCTTACAATTATCTATAGTATGTTCCCCATGTTTTTCGTTTTAAATTCTTATTCTCATAGGTATTAAAAATTCACAAGCATCAGATTGTTATGACTATCTATATGGGATGAGGAATCTTTACGGGGATAGGAAAAATGATTTCTCACCTTCTAGTCCGTTTTGAAAATGTGTTATATTAAAAAGTTTTTAAGTAAATAATTATTATTGCTAAAATTGTACTTTCGCACAACCATCCTTCTCTCCATAACGGGATACAGTTTTTCAGTGAGTTGTTCCTCTGTATTCAGTCCGTTGTATTCCAGGACATTTGAGAATATTAATGTAAGCTCGAGAGCTTTGTAGAAGTCTCTAATTTTTTTCGCTTGAAAAATACTTCTGTGTAAAAAGATGTCCTGCGACATGGAGATCACTATAGCTACCACCGAACAACCACACCACAGCGGGGGAACGAGCGGTAGCACCAGACACAACAGTGATTATCATTGGGTGGCAGTGAATATCATTGGGTGGTTTTGGAGGTACCGCACCAACCACAAGCACTTTAATTTGTATATCGCGCAGCCACAGGCAACACACGTATCACAATTAATTCCAGTACATACGTCCAGTCTGCAGAACACCATTCCCATAAAGCAGTTTTCATTTCCTCGCCGTCACGATCGTCCGAGTTGTCTTTCGCATTACCAAAATTTAATGGTATTGTTTTCCATTTTAAAATTGTTTTCCTCTTTGTTTCTTATGCCAACAAAATTGGAAAACAATAGTTGTATGTGTGCATTAAAAACAAATATATCTACATAATCACGTTAGAGCTGTGAAAACACACTTTACATGCAATGTAACAAAACTGCCCTTTTATTCGAAGAAATACAGAGCAATTCAAATGAAGCAAACCTGTTTATGGAGATACAAGGAAGCGTACGGCAACACGCTGGAACGTACCTGAAACAAAGAGAAATAAACTCTGTTAGTTACAGTAGCGATATATCCCCCAGTAATGCAGCCTAATACTTCATGCATTTTTCAATGTAAAACACACACACACACACACACACACACACATTACAAAGTTGGGAGCAGATTCTCCACATCCATATTAGCTCTAATGTCTCTAATTTTACCTTCGTGTTGTTTTTGCGACGCATATGTAAGATGAAGTAGTATATTAAGTGCCTCTTGTATGACCGCATGCTCTCGAAATGTGCTGAGACTTCGCTATGTACAACAGAATCATCCACAAATAGCTTCATGGCGCATACGACGTTATCGTCTAGGTCATTTGCATATAATGTGAAAAGTACTGAGCCTATAGCATTGTGTTGGGGTACACCCGAAGCTAATTCGATTTCTCTCCACCAAGAACGGCCTGCTGCGTTCAAGTTGTTTGGAAATCTTTAGTCCAGTCACAAAGCTGGTATTCCGTATGCTCGTATTCTGTTCATTAGGCGACAGCGCGGAACTAAGTCGAACTCGTTTCGGATGTCAACGAACACGGTATCAATTTGCCCGCCAGTATCTACTGCCTTGTGTGTCTGCAATGGTCGTGGAATCCATGTTTATCCCTATTGAGAAGATTTGCAGTCTCTAGAAAGGTCGTAATACACGTACGTAAAGTGCGTTCCAGAATTCTAAGAGACGCGGCGGAACAATATGGGCGCCCGGCGAGCCCGGGGAAAAAGCACGAGAGACTTGTCAGCATATGCGATGGACGCGGAACCCACGTAAGACCCCTACGACTAATGGCCTCATTAGGCCCACACTGAAGCAATGCGACTTATCTGTCGGAGTCGCAGTTAACAGGACACTTCTGTATCTTATCCTCGAGAACTGCTCACAGACGACTGGCCCAAGCAAAGTAGACGCTACTGCAGAGAGCACTTTCGCTGAATGAACTGCTCTACCCTGGGTGAATGCGACTGAGACACGGAGATAAATGCCACTTGTATTGTCTAATGGTGGCGACTCAGGACCAGCGACGATCACACACGCGCATGGCATACAAGAAGCTGAGAACATCGATGAACTGGATATAACAGTCAACCAGTTGCAAAACACAGGTGTTTTAAATCTTGACCATTGTTTCGACAGAAGGTATTGTACATAGAATCACATATCATCTATATCCGACTTCGGAGTCGTTGACTTCCTCTAATACATGTGCGTATCATCCACTTAATCAGCATTTAAAATATATGATTTAAAAGTGGTTGCTCTTTAGTGTAGAACTTCGTCTTAATACACTACTGGCCATTAAAATTGCTACACCACGAAGAAGACGTGCTACAGACGCGAAATTTAACCGACAGGAAGAAGATGCTGTGATATGCAAATGATTAGCTTTTCAGAGCTATCACACAAGGTTCGCACCGGTGGCAACACCCACAACATGCTGACATGAGGAAAGTTTCCAACCGATTTCTCATACACAAACAGCAGTTGACCGGCGTTGCCTGGTGAAACGTTGTTGTGATGCCTCAACAACCATCTGCACGAACAGTTCGACGACGTTTGCAGCAGCACGGACTATCAGCTCGGAGACCATGGCTGCGGTTACCCTTGACGCTGCATGACAGTCAGGAGCGCCAGCGATGGTGTACTCAACGACGAACCTGGGTGCACGAATCGCAAAACGTCATTTTTTCGGATGAATCCAGGTTCTGTTTACAGCATCATGAAGTTTGGCGACATCGCGGTGAACGCACATTGGAAGCGTGTATTCGTCATCGCCATACTCGCGTGTTACTCGGCCTGATGGTATGGGGTGCCACTGATTACACGTCTCGGTCACCTCTTGTTCGCATTGACGGCACTTTGAACAGTGGACGTTACATTTCAGATGTGTTACGACCCGTGGCTCTACCCTTCATTCGATCCCTGCGAAACCCTACATTTCAACAGGATAATGCACGACCGCATGTTGCAGGTCCTATACGGGCCTTTCTGGATACAGAAAATGTTCGACTGCTGCCCTGGCCAGCACATTCTCCAGATCTCAATTGAAAACGTCTGGTCAATGGGGGCCGAGCAACTGGCTCGTCACAATACGCCAGTCACTACTCTTGATTAGCTGTGGTATCGTGTTGAAGCTGCATGGGCAGCTGTACCTGTACACGCCATCCAAGCTCTGTTTGACTCATTGCCCAGGCGTATCAAGGCCGTTATGACGGCCAGAGGTTTTTGTTCCGGGTACTGATTTCTCAGGATCTATGCACCCAAACTGCGTGAAAATGTAATCACATGTCAGTTCTGGTATAATATATTTGTTCAATGAATACCCGTTTATCATCTGCATTTCTTCTTGTTGTGGCAATTTTAATGGCTAGTAGTGTACTTCGATGGTCATCGGGACTCAGTTCGAAGCGGGACCCATCACTGGAGACCATTCTATTCCAGTCAATGGAATTCCAAGCCGAACGCACTTCTGGAGACGCCCCAGACAGCGGTGGGGTAACAACCTGTGTGTCGCCCGCCACGCGGGTGGACAAGCACGAGCGATGGTCTGGGCTGACATTTCTCTTCACAGCAGGATCCCTTTGGTTATCATCTGCGGCACCCTTACAGCGCAGAGGTCTGTCGACGATATTCTGTTTTGTTGCCCTTCATGGCAATCTAACGTGGAGTTACATTTCAGCAAGATAATGTCCGCCCGCACACGGCGAAATTTTCCACTACTTGTCTTCGTGCTTGCCTCACCCCAAATGGCGAGCAAGGTCGCCGGTTCTCTCGCAAACTGAGAGCGTTTGGAGCATTATTGGTAGGGACCTCCAACAAGCTCAGACAATCTAAAGCGCCAATTTGACAGAATTTGGCACGTCCAATAGCTCTATTAATCAGTGCCAAGCCGAATAAACTGCTTGCATAAGGGTCAAAGGTGGACCAACGCGTTATTGACTTGCTCGCTATGTGAAACCTTTTCTTTTAAATAAATCATCCATTTTTTCTGAAATTGTAATCATTTGTTTGTCTGTACGTGAACAGTTGATCTATCGATTTCCGTCTCATTTGGATAATTTATTCGCAGTGCGTCGTTCTTTTGTCTTAGAGAGTATCATTTCCTGACCATCCATATGTGATAGCCCTGACCGCTTCTGCAGTCATCTTAGCCCGTTTTCTGTTGTTCGGAGTAAGAGGGTTTTGTTCTGACTGAATAAGACAGGCCGGACTTTCGCTAGTCCTCCTAAATGGGCTGAGACCGAACCTGCAGCGCTGGCTCAAAGGGCCGGTAATTTACCCATGACGGGCGGTGTTTTCCGACTCCCGTAGCAGAAAAAGTTCTAAAAGTCCTGCCAGGAAATAGCATTTTATGGAAGCTTTGTTAGTAGGGGTAGAAAAATGCCTTCATTCTGCTCCACATTGAGATTGGCTGAATAGCCTAAATGTTAAATACACACAACAACAAAAGTTTTGCACTGAAAAAAATGGCTCTGAGACATATGTTCATTTGCAATGAGTCCAGATCACCAAATAAAAAAAAATCGTTAGTGTAACGTCAGAGGCGCCTGTTTCCCGAGCGGCTTTTCATAGCACTCCTGAGGAACATCAGTGCGAGGTAGGACGTTCCCTTGCTCGGCTGCAGGCTTGAACCTGTCGTGGCATACCATCGACGACATCATCATGCCACACGTGGTCCACATTCTCCCACTGTTCAATTGTTTTTCTGCGTAAGCCGCGCAGAGTACGTGGTCGCTGTGGACGTCTAGAAGTAGCTCGTTCGAGTCAATCCCACACGTGCAGAGGGTCCAGAAAAACGTACACACTCGTTGATGGTTAATATTTTTGGAACAAAACGACGTATCGTTGCGGGTTTGCGCTGTGGCGTAGTTCATTGTTTTCTCAACAGATTTTGGCGCACATTTTCCAGCCGAAGACACTCCAACAATGAATGAAGTAAGATGGTCATTTGAGTAACGCAAGGGTCCACTGAAGTGATAGCTGAAGTACGAAAACATGATGGAGGTTGAATGGCAATGGCGTAATGTATACGCAAATCGGCCACCAACACGTACAACAATTTATCCTATTCGAGATAAATTTGAAGTTGACGGTACTGTTCAGGATCTGCATAAGAAAAGCATCAACAAGTACAGTTTCCGACGCTGCTGTGTTGCAACATTTTGCTAGGTAGCCTCGAATCTGTGAAGCAGAGTACATGTGAAAGCGGGGTAAGCCGATCAAGAGTACGACGAATTCTGGAGGCTGAAAGTGGAAAGTGTACATTCCAAGATCGTTGCATGCTATGAAAGAGGACGACCTTGATCGTTGCGAGGATAAACGGTTTGCAGGGATGGTTTTCTTGTCTGACGAGTCGCAATTCAAACTGAACGGTGCTGTAAACCGCCACAACCGCTTGTTATGGGCTCCAGAAAATCCTCACGTTCACATGGACAAACGTGCTTTAATGCGCGTCATCGCACGGTTTGATTGGCCCATTCTTCTTTGAAGGTACTGTTAACTGGTGAGGAGTATTTTCATATGCTGCAAACATCGATTTTAGCTGCTATGCGAGAGGAGCTATGAAATGAAGGATTTTACCTGCAGCAGGACGGTGCTCTACCTGACTACCACAGAGATGTCAGAGCCTATTTGGGTGAAACTCTAACTGGACGATGGATAGGTCGAAGAGAAGTTGCTGAGTACCCACCAAGCTTTCCAAACCTTACAACTCTTTTCTACCTATAGGGGACCTTGAAACATGAAGAATATCAACAGAAGCCAGCCACACTGAACGAGCTACGAGAAACTATGGAGGCTCCCTGTGCGGCTATCACACCGTCAACATTGAGATCCGCAGTTCGGTCAACAGTTCAGCGACATTGGCGTTGTTTGGCTGCTAAAGGGGGTCACTTTGAACGCATAAAATAAGCTTTCCCGTGGAAGAATTGTCGTTGTGAGTCATTTTGTTCCATTAATACTGACTGTAAAGTGCATTCATTTTTCTGGATACCTCTGTATTTGAGTTCATGTCCAGGAAACAGGCGAGTCACTCCATTTCAGTGGTCCTTGCATGCTGGAGGAACGAGTTCTCTGTAACAGCACGATGAGCACGCGATCTGCCAACCATCAATATGAAGCTGTCACTAAAATGTTGGCGATATGGTCCCACTGTTTGATGCGGAAACTAGCCCCTGTGCCGTGAAGCAGTTGACTCTGCTTTCAACAATCACGAGAGGGGTACGATGGTCAATGCAACGCTACCCCAAATCATCACGCCACCAGCATCTTGTTGCAATGCGGAGCACAGTGTTACAGGCGTTCGGTATTACCGGTTTGTCTCCTAACCGGGGTAGCCGCGCGGTCTATCGCGCCCTGCCACAGTTCGTGCGGTTCCCCCCGCCGGAGGTTCGAGTCCTCCCTCGGGCATGGGTGTGTGTGCTGTCCTTAGTTTAAGTTAAGCAGTGTATAAGCCTAGCGACCGATGACCTCAGCAGTTTGGTCCCACAGGAACAAAATTCTAATTTCCTAACACGTCATCTGCAATATAAGGGCACAAAATGATCCGAGTTTCGTCCGTAAACACCACTCGACCCACTCAGCACGAATTATTTGCCCATCTATAAATGAAACCACTGTGGTGAGGCCTACAGCATGGTGCTCGCCACGGTCATCGGGAATGAAGATTCGCATCGTGCAATCGTCTGACAACAGTTGTATGCGATTCATTGTGTCTTGTAGATTCTTCGAAAGTCAAATTCGGTTCTGAAGCTCAAAAGTCTTACATCGATCATCCTGTGCAATTCTCTAGTTCTGCAATGAAAGTCCTCGACATTACCTGTCGACTGGAACTAATTCCATGTCAGAACAACATCACTTTGAATCCAGTGCACAGGTCGAGCAATTTCCCTGGCTGACAAACCTGCGCATAACGTGACGATACGAACACGATCACTGGTTGCGATTCTTCTTCGTGGCATTTACATTACTGTTCGTAGGCGTCCCTAATCCACGGCTATTGGTGCTTCAATTTCAACTGAAATGCTGCAGTATATTCGAGTGCCGCATTCGACCGTAGGTAACTGTGTGTATAATCACAAACAACTCCAGGGCAGATCTTCCTCTCAATATAGGAACTTCTGTATCCCGGACAGGGCACCTTCGTTGTTCAGTTGTCTGGTTACTCAGTTCGTCTCACTGGAATTTTCATCAGCTGCATCGAAACGTTTTCCACAAACTTGTTCCTTCAATTTGGAAAAAAAAACCGCAAAGTCTGATGAGCTCAGATCAGGACTGTCTGGTGAGGGGGAAAGTATTACCCATCAATATTTGTCGGACGTTTCTGTCACTGTTAGGGCAATATGCGGTCTTGCAGTACTGTGCAAAGTGAGGTCACCAACTGCAAGCACGTCAGGTCTTTATTGATGAATTTTCTGGGGCAAAACATTTTGCAGAAACGGCTTGCAGTAAGAGCCTGTTACAGACGTCCCCCGAGGCACTCTATTTGTAGCTATGACTTTATTCATGTCATGCGCAAAGATTGTCAGTTTCACCTTCGATTATTCATGGCAGATTTTTTCCGGGAGTGGACAATCGGAACTTTTCCATTGTGGTGACGGAGATTTCTGGCTCAAAACCTAGTATCCAGGTTTCATCAAGCGCAATACCCATTTTTATCAAGTCTTCTCCTTCGATAACTTTGACGTAATTCTTCTGCGATTCTTTTGCGACCTGCTCATCTGAAAGCAGCTTTTCTCACGTTCAACTTTTCAGTTGTAGTTCTGTTAAACTGAAGTGACAGACATTCTGACCTAAAATGCAATTTTCTCACATGGTTTTCGTCGATCTTCCCTCAAAACGTCACTAACAATAGCCTGAGAGGTGTAGTGTGCTGCAGCTGATTGCCTTACACTTCTTGGGTTATCCTCAGTGCTTACCCGGCATGCACGCAAACGAGCAGACCACCGTGATAATGTGCTGCGATCCACTACACTATTATATTAGCACACACCTCTCTGAAAGCGTTGTATATTTCCGTTCGGTTCTTTCCATGCAAGGATTCAATTTTGATGTGGGAACGTTGGTCGCTACGTATAATCCGACCTGATTCGGTTTCAGCTTCCATTTTAAAACCCAGTTATATATATGCTGGTTCGTGTGGTTATGTCCATCTAGAAATTTTTTCTGAAAGCAGCTGGATTGCTACAGCACGTTTTAAATTACTGACTCTGGAGCGGCGAAAAGTTTAATCCCCCCTCGTGGGTCAAAGCGAGGATGGCACCCTCATTCGGAGAGATTTTACATGCGTAGCAGCACAGAGAATTAATCCTGGTTTGCCAATAATCGTTTCCGGTTGAATCTGTCTAGCAGTAGGTCGTGTAATTTGTTTCGCGCGCAGCGCGCTGTTTAAGCCGTCCTCTCACGGGACGTGAAAATGCACATGGACTACGAGATGGACTACGAGATGGCGACGCCGCAGCTTGGGATTCTACCCGCCACTAGAATGCAGAGCGTGAAATAAAAGAGTTTCACACGTCAGATTTTGCCTCGTATAGAGGAACATGGCCAATGAGATCCGATAATTTTTACGTCACATGCAGAGCAGAAGAGCTGCCATATCGTGCTGTGTTAAAGATCGTATTTGGTGAGTTTTCTTCCTCATACAGTATATAGTACGAATATATGCCGTCTCAAAATGTGGTACCACCCCATCGGCGTGTCTCAGTTGACAGCGGAACTGCAGGTTTCCGTCTGAGTACGATCGCGATCGCGCGGGACTTGGCAGAATCAGTGGTGGGGGCCCACAGAGCCGCACCTACAGCGGTTCTGTACCGCGAGCGCCCTCTGTCACCACTCCAGCCCGCTCGCGCTTAGAGCCACAACCCTGCTGGATACTCCGACTCTGTAGGTTGTGCCTTACTACAGCGAGCCTCTTCCTTGTTGACCCTAAGATGTCTGGACTGTTTCTTGTTACATCAGTTGTAATCAGTGTTTGTACACTTGAGGTACACAAGTTAAATAAATCTTCTGTTTAACGAGTTAGTTTGCATGGCGATCCTCCACAGTAAGAACAAAAATATTTGTTTTGTAAATAAAAAACACCTTCTACCGCTGCACTATCTTTTATTCTCCCAGATGCATTTCACCTTTTTTCACCTTGAGGTATCATTAGTGGGATTTATTATGATACAGTTATGATACACTTTTTTATATACATACACACATTAAAAAAATATTTTTGGATTACCCTGGCTCCCAGAACTCCTTAAGATAGATGTTGACTGTGTATATTGAATCACAGACACAGTCCCTTTGACTGTTCAGACATGTCACTAAACCCTGCCAAAAATGTAAACAACCATGCATGAGCAGCGCCTATTAGACGAAGGGGGTCAGACAGCCGATCAGTTCCAGCCATTCCACTAGGGAGGAGGTACACGGCTCGTGGTGTCTGTAGTTCAACCATGCCTAGACGGTTAATACCGTGCTTTGATCGTATCCGCATTGTTACTTTGTGCCAGGAAGGGCTCTCAACAAGGGAAGTGTCCAGGCGTCTCGGGGTGAACGAAAGCGATGGAGGAGATACAGAGAGACAGGAACTGTCGATGACATGCCTCGCTCAGGTCGCCCAAGGGCTACTACTGCAGTGCATATCCGCTACCTACGGATTATGGCTGTGGCTAGGAGCAACCCTGAAAGCAACGCCACCATGTTGAATGAAGCTTTTTATGCAGCCACAGGACGTCGTGTTGCGACTCATACTGTGTGCAATTCGCTGCATGATGCACAACTTCACTACCGATGAGCGTCGCATATGCTTTCAAACAGCCAATCGACGGAGACGTGTTTGAAGGCAATCCAGTCAGGCTGAATGCCTTAGACAAACTGTCCAGCGAGCGCAGCAAGGTGGAGGTTCCCTGATTTTTGTGGTGGCTTTATGTGGGGCCGACGTACGCCGCTGGTGGTCATGGAAGGCGCCGTAACGGCTGTGCGATACGTGAACGCCATCCTCCGACCGATAGTGAAACCATATCGGCAGTATACTGGCGAGGCATTCGTCTTCATGAACGACAATTCGTTTCCCCATCGTGCACATTTCGTGATTCTTTCGGGATAGCAACATCGCTCGACTAGAGTGACCAGAACGTTCTCCAGACATGAACCCTATCGAACATGCCTGGGATAAATTGAAAAAGGTTTATGGACGTCGTGACCCACCAACCACTCTGAGCGATCTCCGCCGAATCGCCGTTGCGGATTGGGACAATCTGGACCAACAGTGCTTTGACGAACTTGTGGATAGTATGCCAGGACGAATACAGGCATGCATCAATGCAAGAGGATGTGCTACTGGGTATTAAGGTACCCGTGTGTATAGCGATCTGGACCACCACCTCTGAAGGTCTCGCTGTATGGTGGTACAACATGCAATGTGTGGTTTTCATGAGCAATAAAAAGGGCGGAAATAATGTTTATGTCGATCTCTATTCCAATTTCCTGTACAGGTTCCGGAACTCTCGGAACCGAGGCGATGCAAAACTTTTTTTGATGTGTGTAATTAACTATAGCCTTTTTGAGCCGCGTCAGACTTTATAGCAGTGCCAATAACGACTGTTATCACTGGCAGACGTACCATAATGGTTAAACTTGTGCTATTGAAATAAAGGCTGAACACTTCCGAAAAGTGATGAGTGAATGACACAAGGAGTGGCGAACCGAGAAGACATGGTGAGGCGTCATTGAAACTTCGCATACGTGCACATCATCAGCGGCTGCACAAATGATTAGAGTTGCGCGAGCCACGCAAGAAGAAGTAGTGGACTCCCAGCAACGTACTTTCATCCCGCACTATTGGTAACAGTCTAGCAGCAGGCAGACAACAGAACTGCCCTCCCACGCACGGGCAATAGACTGGTGCTACTACCGCAACACAAGCGTCTGCGTTTGGAGCAGTGCCGTGATTAGCAACCATACACTGCTGATCAGTGATGCATTGTGTTCAGTGACGAACCGCAGGTCTACACTACCCCACAAGATCTTCGTCGTCAGGTATGGTGTCGACCTGGGGACAGGTCCTCCTCTTCCAATGTTTTGGAGAGTCACGGTAGTGTTGCTCCTGGTACCACGGTGTGGTGACCGAGTAAGTATAGCTACAGCTAACAGCTTCTGATGAATACGCGAACTCGAACGGTACAACGTTACGTCACCAACATCCACTGTTCCCAGCCGTCACCTCTCATGTGAGAGTTTCGTAGTGCCATTTTTCAACTGGACAACGCTTGTCCACACATGGCACGTGTCTCTATGAGGTCTCTTCAAAAATTCCGGAACTTTGTCCACAACATTTTTCTACAGTTACTTACCGTTCATGGTCTAAAAATGGTTCAAATGGCTCTGAGCACTATGGGACTTAACATTTATGGTCATCAGTCCCCTAGAACTTAGAACTACTTAAACCTAACTAACCTAAGGACATCACACAACACCCAGTCATCACGAGGCAGAGAAAATCCCTGACCCCGCCGGGAATCGAACCCGGGAACCCGGGCGTGGGAAGCGAGAACGCTACCGCACGTGCATGGTCTCAAATGGCTCTGAGCACTAGGCGACTTAACTTGTGAGGTCATCAGTGGCCTAGAACTTAGAACTAATTAAACCTAACTAACCTAAGGACATCACCCACATCCATGCCCAAGGCAAGATTCGAACCTGCGACGGTAGCGGTCGCTCAGCTCCAGACTGTAGCGCCTAGAACCGCACGGCCACTCCGGCCGGCGGTGCATGGTCTCCTTCAAAATCTCTCCTCCACAGTTGATACACAGCTCCCAACGCCGTTTCCACTTCCGGAAGCAGTCTTGGTACCCCTCTTGCTGGATCGCGCGAGGTGCCGTCTGCGAAATTTCTGTTATCTCGTCTATCGTTACAAATCTAAGTGGTTGTCAACTTTGGAAATAAAAAGAAAGTGCGCAGGGACCAGGTCCGGAGAGCACGGAGAATGAGGCAGCACAGCGATTTCGTTTTTCGTGCAATAGTCACAGGGATTAATGTGCGGGTGCGTTATCGTCATGCATGAGCCACGAACTGTCTAGTCACTCTTTCCTTCTCACATTTTCTCGCAGGAGTTGCAACACGTCCCAATAGTACCACTGTCCCTGTGGCTAATTTATAATGAACTAATCCTTCAAAGTCAAAGAAAACTATCAGCACGGCTTTGGCCTGACCTGACCTGACCTGACGAGCTTTTTTCGGTCTTCGAGAACCTTTCCCGATCCAATGTGAAGATTGAACCTTGGTCTCAATATCACCGTAGACCCACGTCTCATCAACAGTTATGATTCTCTTAAGGAACATCTCGTTCTCATTTCCGCGATCCAAAAGCTCTTCACAGACTGGGAGGCGAAGGTCTTGCTGATCTTGACTCAGGAGCCGTGGGACGAACTTGGTGGCAACGCGATGCATTGCAAGATGCGAGTCAGGATTTCATGAAATGAGCCAATTTAATGTGAAGTTGAATTCGTGAATAGAGAAACATTTAAGCTCGTATTTAAGTTCATAAGTAACCTCGTAAATCTTAAAAAGTGATCAGCAAAGCAAAAGTTAATCAGAAACGCAAAATTAAACAGTGTACTGCAACGCTTGTGGCAAGAGTGCAGTCTGTCCTGTTACATTTATGAAAACTGTCCTGTTACCAATAATACAAGCGATCGGAGCGAGAGAAAAATATAAAATATATGTGGTGTCACCGCCAGACACCACACTTGCTAGGTGGTAGCCTTTAAATCGGCCGCGGTCCGTTAGTGTACGTCGGACCCGCGTGTCGCCACTATCAGTGATTGCAGACCGAGCGCCGCCACACGGCAGGTCTAGTCTAGAGAGACTCCCTAGCACTCGCCCCAGTTGTACAGCCGACTTTGCTAGCGATGGTTCACTGTCTACATACGATCTCATTTGCAGAGACGACAGTTTAGCATAGTCTTCAGCTACGTCATTTGCTACGACCTAGCAAGGCGCCATATTCTTCAAGAATGTATTCTGAACTGATAATATTGTGAATCATGTACCGTCAAGAGCGACGTTCATCATTAATGGATTAAAGTTAAGTATCAAACTAATTACGTCCGCTTTCTGAATTCAAATTCCTTGTCATGTTCCAGACCTCACGTCAGTATAGTCCTTCCCTCCTCACGCCAGCCCGCGTGAGCTAAAACGCGTGCAGTTTGGCATCCACTAGTAACACGGTGTTGGCTCTTTTGCCAACACATTATTCTTCTGGAACTTCTCGGATAGTGAGTCTCCGATTGGCACGCACAATTTCGGCTACGCTCCTGACATGAGCGTCGTCGGTAGAAGTAGAAAGGCGTCCTGAACGAGGGTCATCTTTAACTTCCGTTCGGCGATTTTGAAACCGTGTGAACCATTCGTAACACCTAGTACGGCTTAAACACTTATCACCGTAGGCTTCCTGCATCATTTGGCGTCTCTCTAAAGGTTTCCTTGAGTTTCACGTAAAATTTAATGAGGACGCGTTGCTCCTCTAACTCTGCCATCTCGAAATTCGCAAACTGTGCAACACCGCTCTACTCAGTACAGCAGTGAACCATAACTAACAGATATACAACAACGAAACTTCCGGTAATTACACATTAAACAAAGGCGTGTGCATGGATGCCAACTACACTTCTCTCCAACACACCATTGGCGCAAAATTATGAATGTTCCTTAACTTTTTGAAGAGATTTCTACGTCTACATCTACATCCATACTCCGCACGCCACCTGAAGGTGTGTGGCGGAGGGTATCTTGAGTACCTCTATCGGTTATCCCTTCTATTCCAGTCTCGTATTGTTCGTGGAAAGAAAGATTTTCGGTATGCCTCTGTGTGTGCTCTAATCTCTCCGATTTTATCCTTATGGTCTCTTCGCGAGATATACGTAGGAGGGAGCAATATATTGTTTGACTCCTCGGTGAAGGTATGTTCGCGAAACTTCAACAAAAGCTCGTACCGAGCTACTGAGCGTCTCTCCTGCAGAGTCTTCCACTGGAGCTTACCTGTCATCTCCGTAACGCTTTCGCGATTACTGAATGATACTGTAAAGAAGCGCGCTGCTCTCCGTTGGATCTTCTCTATCTCTTTCGTATGAACTGTCTACGTGATGTTGTATTCCCATGGCCAACAACATCCCCAGATCTGCCTCCAACAGGACATGAGTCAACCCACTTCCAGGACATTAAGGACCAGTACTACAGCTGTGGGCCAGCTTGCCTCTGGAGAGGATACAGCGTCTTTGTTTTCCATAATCAGCGCAAGGAGCGCTGTGTAATACCGTTAAGTGTACTCGTGCTGCCAATTTCTATGTCAATGAGACTCGATTTTCTGAACACTGAAAGAAAGTCGCATGCCTTCTCAACCCCTGAAGTTTCATTTCGTTTCCTCCTTCCCTTCTGGATGCTTCACAATTTTTTGTCTGGCACAGTATTTTCCTTTAACGCTAATACTACAGTGATTTAAAACACACGCACGTTCTGAGATAGCTTTTACTGAAATTGAACGTAAGCGTCGTCACGAAAGCGTGTCGCGTATCCCTGGCAGAGTTGGCTCCGGCCTGTCAGCAGTGAGCCTGTATCGAACCGCGCGCCCCCAACTCGCGAGCCGTCTGCCACAGCTGAGCCACTGATTCACGGCCCACCCGCCCCGCCGCGAGAGGCGCTGCGGGCGCGTTACGTCACGGAGAGCCGCGCCATTCGTCAGCCGAGCCGCAGGAAGTTCGGTGCCCGGCATCTCGCGCGCAGACGAGGATTTCCCGCGAGCCTCGCCGACAGATCTGGCGCCTCCACCTTGCTGCTGCTACCAGCTAAACTTTTATGGAACCCGGATTCCCAATCTAAATAGGGACAAACTTCGCGCGATACGGCAGCAAATTTCTACTCTGATCTCTCTTTTTTTTGCCGGCTTCAGAATGCGTCCATCCACACACCGTGCACCAGAATCACGTACACCTCTCTCTTCTATTCCATCAGCTTATGGTATCTGACAAGATCGGTGATCCGTGCCCCCGCCTCCTCCCCCCTGTGCAATCCATAATTAGTTTAATTTTTACAATGTTGCAGAAGCAACGAAAAAGGCTCGCTAAAAAAAAAAATAAAAAAAAACCCTCCAAGATTGGCGATGTTTTACTGAAGCTCGAAACATAGGGCGGATTTGAATGCGAGATGCTTTTAACAGCTTTCACTATGAAGCTCTGCCTCCAAATCTGGCTGAAAATCCAAAGGTTCAAATGGCTCTCAACACTATGGGACTTAACATCTGAGCTCATCAGTCCCCTAGAACTTAGAACTACTTAAACCTAACTAACCTAAGTACATCACACACATCCATGCCCGAGGCAGGATTCGAACTTGCGACCGTAGCGGTCGCGTGGTTCCGGAATGAAGCGCCTAGAACCGCTCGGCCACAATGGCCGGCAAAATCCCTGTCTTTCTGGTGATAGGCAAAGTATACCGGCGGCAAGACATAATCAATAGCTTCACTACGCGATACCAATGGTAATACAACCGATGATAGCGCCTCTATAGCCGAGTTATTAAATAAAGTTTTCCGAAAGTCCTTCACCAAAGCGGACGAAGTAAATATTCCAGAATTCGAATCGAGAGCAACTGCCAACATGAGTCACTCAGGAGCAGATATCCTCGGAGTAGTGAAGCAACTTAAATCATTTAATGAAAGTAAGTCTTCCTCTCCAGACAGCATACCAACACCGTTCCTGTCAGAGCATGCTGATACAATAGCCCCATTCTTAGCATTCAAATACAACCGCTCGCTCGACAAAAGATCTGTACTCAACTAGAAAGTTGCAGAGGCTACTCCAATATTCAAGAAAGGCAGTAATTCACTAAATTACAGACCCATATCATTAATTTCGATATGCCGCAGGATTTTGGAACATCTATTCTGTTCGACGTTGTGAAACACAAGTAGCTGTTTACACACACGAAGTGTTGAGTGCTGTCGGCCGGTATGGCCGAGCGGTTCTAGGCACTTTAGTCTGGAACCGCGCGACCGCTACGTTTAGAATCCTTCCTCGGGCATGGATGTGTGTGATGTCTTTAGGTTTAAGTAGTTCCAAGTTCTAGGGGACTGATGACCTCAGATGTTAAGTCCCATAGTGCTCAGAGCCATTTATTTTGTTGAGTGGTATTGTCAAGAGTTTTCAAATTGATTCCATATTTCTAGATTTTCAGAAGGTTTCTGACAAATTCCTCATAAGAGACTTCTAATCAAATTGTATGGCTATGGAGTATCGCTTCAACTGTGCAACAGGACCTGAGATTTCCTCTCAAGAATCGGCAGTTCGTGGACGGAAAATCATTGAGTAAAACAAAAGTGATGCCCTCTTAGATTGTTCGCAAATGATGCTGTTTTTACCTCTATCGTAAAGTCATCAGACGATCAAAACCAACTGCAAAGTAACTTAAGACGCGATATCTGAATGATACGAAAAATGGCGATTGTGTCTCAGTCCGGGAAAGTATGAGGACACATGAACATAAAAAGAAATATGCGTTGATAACACGATAAATTACACAAATTTAAAGGCTGTCAATTCAACTAAATACGTAGGAATTAGAATTACGAACAGCTTCGGTTGGAATGATCACAAAGACAATCTAGTGGGGAAGACAAAGCAAAGACTATGTTTTACTAACAGAACACTTAGAAGATGCAACAGGTCTACTAAAGAAACTGACCACACTACGCTTGTTCGTCCTCTGCTAGAGTACTGCTGCCCTGTATGGGATCCATACCGGATAGGATTCACAAAGGGCGTCGAAAAAACTCAGCAAAGGGCAGGTCGTTTTGTACTATCGCCCTCCGCCACATACCGTTGGGTGGCTTGCGGAGTATAAATGTAGATATAGATGTAAGTAGGGGAGAAAGTGTCACGGATATGACAAGCCAGTTAGGATGACAGTCACAAAAACGAAACTGTTTTTTGTTGCAACGAGATCATTTCATGAAATTTCAGTCACCAACTTTCTCCTCCGAATGAGAAAATATTTTATTCCCGCTAACGTACACAGGAAGAATTTATTATCATAATAAATAAGAGGGATCAAAGATCACACAGAATGAGTCAAGTTTAAATGTCTCTCACGCGCTGTTAAAGAATGGAACTGTAGAGAAATAGTCTCAAGGTGAATCATAGAACCTTCTGCCAGGCACTTAAGTGTCAGTTGCAGGGCAGTCATGTAGATAATTTTTCCCAACGTGATTATACTAGACGACAATGAAATTATTTTCATTAAGAAATTTGCCGGTGTAGTTTTGGGTGCATATTTCAGGTGAATTACTTATAATGTTCGATCACACGCAGTTTTGATACAAATTTAGAGCTTGTGTGAGCAAAATGTAGCTATGTAAAGGGATCCTCACACCCTCAGCATTTATTACGTAGTAATACAGGGATGAGGAAGTATTGAATAGGATTGGGGAGAAGAGAAGTTTGTGGCACAACTTGACCAGAAGAAGGGTTCGGTTGGTAGGACATGTTCTGAGGCATCAAGGGACCACGAATTTAGTATTGGAGGGCAGCGTGGAGGGTAAAAATCATAGGGGGAGACCAAGAGATGAATACACTAAGCAGATTAAGAAGGATATAGGTTGCAGTAGGTACTGGGAGATGAAGAAGCTTGCACAGGATAGAGTAGCATGGAGAGCTGCATCAAACCAGTCTCAGGACTGAAGACCACAACAACAACAACAATACAGGGTGGCTCAGGGTGGCTAGAAACTGTCTGAAAAGCTTGTAAGGGTGTTGCAGGTTAGTTTGTGCTGAGAAATAATTGTTCAAAAAAAATTCAATAAGTTGCGCCGTTTCTGAGTTAATTAGCACAGAAGTTAGCCAATCAGGCCGCTGCCCACACAAATTCAAGCGGCCCGCCTGATACAGTGAGTGGCAGTTGTTCTCATAGCGTAGATGATTGCGCACGAGACTGCTCAGCCTTTGGTTCAGTTTTTGTATCGCTTACGCTCGATTTTAGGAAACCAAACGAAGAACACATTTGGTGACACCGTTTCTGGTGGGCCGCTTGGAGTTGCGCGAGCAGCGGCATCATTTGCAAACTTCAATGTTAATTGACTCGGAAACGCCCAAATGTATCGATTTTCTTTTTTCTTAACAGTTCCTTCTTAGCATAACCTAACCTGCAACACGCTTACAATCTTTTCAGACTGTTTCTGATTACCCCGTACTGCGCGAAAGTGCGACGCAAAGAACGGGACAGTAATTTTGCACAGTATTCCTGCCCGGAATGCCTCAGACAGAGCTCAATATTCATAGCGAACACGGCGGCCCCTGAAGATGTACAACCCGCATGCATTGCGCCTGAGTTGCACGCCATGCAAAACGCAAGCAGATATTATGCAGAACGAACGATGTAAGTGTGAAAAGCTTCCAGTGAACATTTCAATGGACCAGAGGCTCATTCACTGCAGCATAGATTCATAAACCACCACAACTAACTACAAATTAAACAAGTGAACTGTGTATCGTGTACGTGTGCTGTTTAATATGTGCTTTTCTGCAGTAACAACTGTTCATACGAACTACAACAATTATTTACTGATTACTAATTGAAGGCTCTCATGATCTTACGTCCGTGGTGTGTCAATTGCTGCAAGGAAAAAAAAAGCCATGTATGCCCAGAGGTAGCCGACCTGATCTTATTTGCCAATTATGTGAACTGCTACAAGCAAAATAAACATTTCTGTTTATTGTCATAACACTGCGATATGTTTCCTCTAATACTGTAGACATCGAGGTATCCGGCGTTTGCTAAACAGCCAGGCATTTCATTTCTCAAAGCACCGCATAGTGCTTTAATATACATCCTCCGGCAGACTCCCTGGTCTGTCATTTACTTTTTTCTGTTCTTTGCGGAAATTTGTTCGGAGCTAGTTAAATTTTTCTCGGTCTCGGCAAAAACTGCCGTATATTGCGCAATATGATGAGCGACCGTCAACTTTTTTAAAGATCTGCAGTCTCCAACATATTGCACAAGTTGTCAACACAGCTCGCAGACGGTCGATATTACTGCGCAAGAATCAGTACTTAGCAATAAATATTGAGCTATGAGGGCCCCTTAATCGTTACAATAACGCCAGTATTTATTTATCTTGCAATATAACCTGCAAAAACAGTTCGAGTCTCGGTCCGGCAAACAGTTTTAATCTGCCAGAAAGTTTCATATCAGTGCAAACTCCGCTGCAGAGTGAAAATCTCATTCTGGAGTTGTTTAATTTTATAATGTATAATACATCTCGCTACATTTTTCAGTTACATTGTAGCGTTGAGGCCTATATGTTTGTTTTACATATTGCTTTACACGAAAGCTCCAACAAGGGGAAATAAATCGATTGGTACCCGCTTGTGTGAATTTCATGGCTTCAAAAGCTTAGTCTCCCACGGTCTCCCGAAACGTAATAAATAAAATAATAAAATAAAAAAACCAGTTTTACAATGACATCAGTTTCCTACGTAGAACTATGTCGTCTTCGCACAGCCTCGTTGTTCCTTGCAATGACATACGCTACCTTCTTTACCTACTGCCCTCTTTTGTATCTCTGTTAGCAGTAAAATTTTCTAACCACCCATTGGCTCCACAGTAATGGAGATTTATAAAGAAGTGAAGTAACTTTACTGCGTAAAATTTATACAGCAGAGTTACAGCAAGTTAAAGCATATAATAATAATTACTCACCAAACACTTCCTGTCAAGATTTTATGAAAACCCAATGAAAATCTTTTCAGAAACCCTACCACCTACAGTCCACCATGAAAGCTGGAACGTCCATCAGTGGGCGGATGGCGGTATGGACCACTGACTATTTGATCTCTTGATCAGTCATTTACTGCGGAAGGCGATAGGGACTACTATCTGATCTCTTGATCAGACATTTACTACAATCTCCTTCATCGTATTAGATAACTCAATAACATACCCAGCTTCAAAGGATAGTTAATGACATACTGGTATCTACTGGAGCAACAACAATCTGTACTTTTTTCCCAATACGCACTCGTTAAATGGTTCAAATGGCTCTGAGCACTATGGGACTTAACAGCTGTGGTCATCAGTCCCCTAGAACTTAGAACTACTTAAACCTAACTAAGCTAAGCACATCACACACATCCATGCCCGAGGCAGGATTCGAACCTGCGACCGCAGCAGTCGCGCTGTTCCGGACTGAGCGCCTGAACCGCTAGACCACCGCGGCCGGCGATGCGCACTCGTTAGCTCATGCTTCTTTCCAATCAGTTCTGCCTCATTTCCCATCACGCTTAGCTGGTGCCGTCCACCTAAATTTAGTTTTCTCAGAATGTGCTATGTTACTTGTAGCTTTTGTACACCCACAAGTACATATTGTATCGGCCACTATTATTATTATTATTACAGCGGCTGCAACAGAAGCAGTAGTATTAGTAGTAGTACTGCAACTATTAATTTCGTTCTTGGTGGTTCAAATGAGCACTATGGGGCTTAACATCTGAGGTCATCAGTCCCCTAGCCTTAGAACTACTTAAACCTAACTAACCTAAGAACATCACACACATCCGTGCCTGAGGCAGGATTCCAACCTGCGACAGTAGCAGCAGCGCGTTCTGGATTGAAGCGCCTAGAACCGCTCGGTCACAGCGGCCGGCCACTGACTACAGATGTGGGTGTGTTATGAAGAGCTGTTCGAATATTGTACCCTATCCATTTTAATGCCCATCTCATAGTCACCTTTCAGCTGGACTGCTGGCAGCACTTTGGAACTCACGCTGATTTCAGGCAATGCTTTACAACCACCATCCGCAATGCTCGACGGTCCCTATCCGTTAGTGCATGAAGTAAGCCTGGCCTTGGCTCAGCTATGGTTGTTCCTTCGCGTTTCCATTTAACAGTCACATCGTCAAGAATCGACTTTGGCAGCTTCGTTGTTGTTGTGGTCTTCAGTCCAGAGACTGGTTTGATGCAGCTCTCCTTGCTACTGAAACCTACATCCATCTGAATCTGCTTAGTGTATTCATTTCTTGGTCTCCCTCTACGACTTTTACCCTCCACGCTTCCCTCCATCACCAAATTGGTGATCCCTTGATGCCGCAGAACGTGTCCTATTAACCGATCCCTACTTCTAGTCAAGTTGCGCCACAAATTCCTCTTCTCCCCGATTCTATTCAGTACCTCCTCATCTACCATCCAATCTTCAGCATTCTTCTGTAGTACCATATTTCGAAAGCTTCTATTCTCTTCTTGTCGAAACTATTTATCGTCCATGTTTCACATCCATGCATGGTTCACTAAATACAAATACTTTTAGAAAAGACTTCCTGACACTTAAATCTATACTCAATGTTAACAAATTTCTCTTCTTAAGAAACGCTTTTCTTGGCATTGCTAGTCTATATTTTATATCTTCTCCACTTCGACAATCATCAGTTATTTTGCTCCCCCTACTACTTTAAGTGTCTCATTCCCTAATCTAATTCCTTAGCATCACCTGATTTAATTAGACTACATTCCATTATCCTCGTTTTGCTTTTGTTGATGTTCATCTTACATCCTCCTTTCAAGCCGCTGTCCATTCCGTTCAACTGCTCTTCCAGGTCCTGTCACCGGCAAACCTCAAAGTTTTTTTTCTTCTCCATGGATTTTAATTCCTACACCAAATTTTTCTTTTGTTTCCTTTACTGCTTGCTCAGTATACATATTCAATAACATCGGGGAGAGGCTACAACCCTGTCTCACTCCCTTCCCAACCGCTGCTTCCCTTTCATGTCCCTCATTTCTTATAACTGTCCTCTGGTTCTTGTACAAATTGTAAATAGCCTTTCGCTCCCTGCATTTGACCCCTGCCACCTTCAGAATTTGAAAGAGAGTATTGGCAGCTTTACAAGGATTGAAATGTCCCTCATGGATTGTTTCTCAGGTGACGTCCACAGCAGTCCATATTCGAAGTCACTGAACTGCCCTGACCGAGCCACAGTGCTGTTACTGCTTCTCTACAAACAACACCACACTTCTACCTTTTTTTATGCTGGAGGGTGCACCCCCCGTGACATCTAGATGTCAATTCCGCATTCCGTAGCGCTGTCCGGATATTTTCGATCAGACGGCGTAACTGCTTAGATAAAAGTATCTGAAGCTTAGGGGTGGAACCTCGTACTCTAAGAAAATCATTCTGATCCGTAAAAATGTCTATCTGTCAGGTATGCCAAAGCAGCCGGTTGCCCACACAATGCCGAGAAATTATAACAGCTTACTTGTTCTCAGACTGTGACGACGTGCCGCGCTTAGCCGCTACACAATGGCCGGAAGCTGCCTGCCTCCACAGCAACGCGTCTTATTTCACTTGTGTCGTCAGCGTGAAGTCTTGGCGAGAATCTTCGTCAGCTGAGCTCAGATCTCTGGTGAGGACCACGCTATGGAGTGATCGGTCAGAGGTGGAGAATGAAATTTTTAGCACCAACATACATCGACTCCAAAAATCGCGTGGCTAAGGTGCAGCATTAGGTTTGCCCGTAAGTGTACTACAATTTTTTAACAGTTAATTTACGACGGTTGTCCCGAAAGTAACGTACCGCATCTTTTTCTTCAGCAATTCTTTATTGAACATAATGAGAATTACACAAACGAAAGAATGATGTTCTATCTACACACCCTGTTTTCCACGTAATCTCCATTCCGTCCTATGGCATTCCTCCAGCGCGTAACAACGACGCGTATGCCTTGTCGATACCAATCCTTGTCCTGATGGCCGATTCACTGTGTGAATCACCTCCCTATCGTTCTCAAAATGTCTTCCACAAACGGCATTCTATAATGGCCCAAACAACACGCAACTGCACCATATCAGGTGTGGCAGCCGTGGATGGCCTCCCTGACCGCTGCAAATCGTGGAGCTCCGCCGAGCCGCTTTCTGATGACCTCGCCCTCTGTGCCAGTGACTAACTGTACTTCTGTCGACAACAGCTGCTCCATAGACTTTGCTCAAGCTTTTGTGAATATTCCGCACAGTTTCTTTCTCTGCAGAGAGAAATTCAATGACGGCACGTTGCAGCATCACCGATGGAGGGCGCCACGAACTTGTAAGTCGTTTTCAGCTAGGTGTCCGGATAATTTTGATCACATGCTGTATATATCACTATATATATTGGTGATATATTTTCCCCCGATATCTTTTGAAATTGTAGTAGAACATAAATATACCTTCACTGTGTGAAGGAGTCTTACTACATTTTGAGCTTTCATCACATCCAGTCTTTTCTCTTTGACTGCGTGAAGCAAGTATAGATGGCACAAAGAAGAAATCCGATTGCACTGGCTGTGTGAGTGGAACAACAAGATTTCCGATGTGAAGAAACAGCACACCAGTTGCGTTAAAAAACTATTTCTAACCCAACTAGTGTGCTATTTCTTCACATATGCATCCTTCAAAAACAGCTGTTAAAATTATGAAAAGAAAAATCTAAATGACAAGATTGGTCTGTGCTCTGGACGAAAGCGTGCGAGAGAAAACGCTACCAACAGAAACCGCCACGTTTACTCCAGAACGCAATTTTGACGCTACAACTGATAGCTCACTGGCGTTAGCGGAAGTGATAAAATAAGTAAGCAGACATGAAGTGTTCCGGATAAATTCGACATCTGACGAAACCTAACGACGGACCAATCGGACACCTTATATTGTGTCCCTTACATGCAGCTACCATTGTTAGAAAAGTGGTTATCGTCAAGCGTGAACGCTCATCGTTTACCTTTCAATTCCTGCTCTAAGGGGGATAGGCAGGCTACTAGCTTGTTGATGTACAGAATATCTAATAATAAATCAACAATTAAATATACAGCTCCAAAACCTGCAGTATATTTACAATGTGCAGCCGATATTTCTATAGGAAGGTACGTCAATATTTTTTCCTTCGATATATAGGTACATTTTTCGGTACATCGAAGGCCGATAATGATATCGGAGTCCCGATATTTTTAGAAATATCAGCATTCCTACTCTGCGCCATCACATGATGAAGTGTTGTTGCCCTACACTTCCACCAACTCAGCACGGATTGTTGCAGCGTCGTTCTGCATCAAACGCAGGAAAAAAATTACCACACGATGCGCCACTATCGTCAGCGAAGCCTGTTAGTGCTGATGATCCTATCGGTTCTTAACTTGTTAACTTCTGAAAAGCGGGTTTCTCCTGCCCGCCAGCAGAGCTTTCGTGTAGAACACTATGCTTAAAAGCGAAAGAATCCCTCTGACAAACGGCAGTGATATCATAGAAGTTTCATACCGTCAACAACACGCAGCGTGAAGACCCGGCTATATCCAAATGCTCGTTGTTATCGCACTAGGGACACTTGTAGACCCACGAATCGAACTGCGGCCCTGCAAGCACCTGTTGATTTAGTTGAACTAATTGTAGGACAATACGGTGCGGCGTGTCTACCGTTAGCCACACAGCCGGAGGGAACACATCTGTCACCGCCTCCCACCAGACGTGGAGCCTATCTGTGTACCATCGTGTATCGTTCCGTGTACCTGTCGGTGTATATACAGGGTGAAAATACTGCGTGGTTGCTGTTCTGCAGCTTCTAAGTATTTGTTAAAAGACATTTATAACAGCATACATATCGATATTTGCAATTTTGTACCCATAACAGTTGACGGATAATGTTACTTACATAATTAGCACGTTTATATCAAATGAGGTGCGTGTCAATCATAGATTCCCTATGACGTCGTGACTGATGTAGATCTAGAAAACACAGAACCCCATGGATGTTTAAAACCTAATTATAAACACGTCTATACGGTATCAGATAAACAACTACTGGGCACCCCTCTGTAAAGCGGAACTGACCATTAGACGTCACGAGAGGTGGGGACTACTGTGTTGCCAGTGAAGAAGCAGTAAGAGCAGAATAGGTCGGTATGGACACCTCAGCGACTTCAAACGTGGAATAGTCACAGGACGTCACTCGAGTAACAAATCCATCAAGAACACGCCAAACACTTTAAAACTGCGTAAAGCGACTGTTGGTGACGTGACTGTGAAATGGAAATGTGAAGGAACAACTATAGCTAAACCAAGACCTAGTACGCTGAATGGCAGGGATCGTCGAGCTTTGCCGAGGGTAGTTGTGAAAAATCGATTGGGATCTGTGGAAGGAATCACTCTTCTGACCTAGAGTGCTACCAGCAATCCACCGGGCCCAGTACGTGCGCGCGGAGAGTTTAAAAAAATGCTTTATCTGTCATCAGTGTAGTGCGAACAGTGAGGAACGAAGGAGGTGGTGTACGATATGTGGCCTTTTTTTTGTCATCAGAGTCGTCTAACTGGTTTGATGCGGCCTGCCACGAATTCATCTCCTGTGCTAACCTCTTCATCTCAGAACTCAGAGTAGCACTTGCAACTTACGTCCTCAATTATTTGCTGGATGTATTCCTATCTCTCTCTTCCTCTACAGTTTTTGCCCTCTACAGCTCCCTCTAGTACCGTGAAAGAAATTCCCTCATGTCTTAACAGATGTCCTATCATCCCGTCCTTATCAGTGTTTTCCATATATTCCTTTCCTCTCCGATTCTGCGCAGAACCTCCTCATTCCTTACCTTATCAATTCCACCTAATTTTCAACATTCGTCTGTAGCACCGCATCTCAAATGCTCCGATTCTCTTCTGTTCTGGTTTTTCCCACAGTCTATGTTTCACTACCATGCAATGCTGTTCTCCAAACGCACAGTCTCAGAAATTCCTTCCTCAAATTAAGGCCTATGTTTGATACAAGTAGACTTCTCTTGGCCAGCAATGCCCTTTTTCCCAGTGCTACTCCGCTTTTGACGTCCTCCTTGCTGCGCACGTTATTGGTTATTTTGCCGCCTAGGTATACAAATGGTTCAAATGACTCTAAGCATTTTGGGACTTAACATCTGAGGTCATCAGTCCCCTAGACTTAGAACTACTTAATCCTAACTAACCTAAGGACATCACACATCCATGCCCGAGGCAGGATTCGAACCTGCGACCCGCGCGGGTCCAGACTGTAGCGCCTAGAACCGCTCGGCCACTCCGACCGGCTCATGTCGGGTGATATGGGTAGCCATACGATTTGCCCCAACTGTAAAGAATGTTCTTCAAACTAGTGCCATGGTGCAAAATTCCTTCGTTGTTGGGGAACATGAAGACCATGAATGGCTGCCAATGGTCTCCAAGTAGCCGAGCATAACCAATGAGCGGTTCAATAGGAACATGTAAACACAGCCTACACTATTGAGGAGCCACCAATAGATTGCACAGTGCCTTGGGTCCGTGGCTCCTTGGGGTCTTACCATCAGCTCTTCCCAACTGAAATCTGGACTCATCTGACCAAGCCATAGTTTTCCAATCGTCTAGGGTCCAACTGATATGGTCACCGTGGTGTCGATAGCTATGATGCCACGGCGTAGGTGCAAGTTTATAGGTTGGCACTACGACACCGACACCGACCTCTAGCAGGCGCTGTGCAGATCTACGAGCTCCGCCGCAGATTCTGCCCATTTGATCAAGAGCAGACGGCCTAGAAACATCACTTCAACTTCAGAGGATGTTGGCTTGCTATTGAGACTTTGTACTACTTACGACGGGTCTAAGGCTTCGCACCTCAGTGCAAAGTTATGTAACCATTTATTAACTCGTTTTTGCCTATAGTAAACATCTATAATTCACACTGCAGTACCGAGAGAATTTCACCTTTTCCTGCTCCTACTCACTTCCTACATTCGGCCTACCCTTCAGTTTACAGGAGCAGACCCACGCACCGCCTTCAAGGCGGGATACAAAAGTCACGAACACAGACAGCAGGTAATGTGCTGTTGGGAAAAGCACTCGCGTCCGTCGTCTGCTGCCATAGCCCATTAACTCCAAATTTCGCTGCGCTGCCCTAGCGGATTCGTTGCTCGTACGTCCCAAATTGATTTCTGCGGTTATTTCACGCACTGTTACTTGTCTCTTAGGACTGACAACGCCGCTGCTCTCGGTCGTTAAGTGACGGCCCTCTGCCGCTGTGGTGAGAGGTAGTACCTGAAATTTGGTATTATCGGCAATCTTGACACTGTGGATCTTGGAATATGGAATTCCCTAACGATTTCCGGAATTACCCTTGCGTCTAGCTCCAACGACCATTCTGCTTTCAAAGTCTGATCGTTCCCGCAGTGTAGTCATAATCTTTTCACATGAATCACCTGAGTGCACGTGACAGTCCCTTATATACCTCGCCATCTGTACACGTGCATATCGCTATCCCACGACTTTCGTGTTACGGGTCTCGTGTTATCTCTGAGCTACGCTACTCACGCAGGCGGAGAGGCTCGGTCAGGACGCCCCCCTCGTGAGCCAGGCGGCTACTGGAGTGGCCAGGGGACACGCCAGACCCAGGCACGGAAGCCGTGTCCGGCGCTCGCAGCCCGCCGGCTTCCACCCACCCGCACCCACACCCACGCACAGCAGGGAGGGACGCGTGTAGAATTTCGGGCCCGGCAGGGCGTGGCGGTCCCGCCCACACGAGCCGGCCTCGCAGCCCGCCACTCCCTGCTTCTGTCCCCCCGTCTCCACAGCCCAAATGCCGTCCCCAGTCAACCGTGCAGCAACACTGCCTCCCTGCCTCCTCGACGACTGCCACATCACGACGTGTCGCTCAGTAGTCTCGTCCGCACTGCGGCAGCTTATGCTTACACCGACACTCGGCAAACAATGTGAACACATTACTATTTCTAATAGAAGTTGACAGTTGTCTTACAGGATGACAACTATACTTACCTGCGAACATACTTGAGATTACGATCAAAATTAAATATATAGAATATATAACGGGCTATAAAAAGTTTCTATTTGAGGGCGTTGCTTCACTGCACGTATACGCAAGGTAACGCGACTATGGTGCGGGTATATAAGCAATAGGGGCATTCGTGTCTTTCCGACGTGCTTGCCGTAAATGCGGAAACGTGAACTGAGGCGACGTTATTACCAAATACGTCGGAAAAGGACCAACGTGTTGTAATTATTTTCGGCCGTGCGGTTCTAGGCGCTACAGTCTGGAACCGAGCGACCGCTACGGTCGCAGGTTCGAATCCTGCCTCGGACATGAATGTGTGTGATGTCCTTAGGTTAGTTAGGTTTAAGTAGTTCTAAGTTCTAGGCGACTGATGACCTCAGAAATTAAGTCGCATAGTACTCAGAGCCATTTGAACCATTTGTAATTATGTTCTTAGCTGCCGAAGGACAAACACGCGTAGAAATCTATCGGAGTATGGGGGAAGTATATGGGGCATTATGTCTGTCAAAAACAATTGTTGAATGATGTGCCAAGTTCCGTGCTTGTGCTTCATGAAAACGCGCGTCCCCATATCGCAAATATAACACAGTACTTAGGTCAGCTCAAGTGGGAGACACTCGAGCACCTGCCGTTTAGTCCTTGTGATATCGTCCAGAGACCGTAGTGTCACAGCGAAGTCGGCAAAGCGAATCGATACGTCAGACATTAACGAGTCTCTGCAAATCTCTAACAACCAACGAGAGGCACTCCATCTCCCTCGCGCTGACGTCAATATAACGTGGCGCATGCGAGAGTTTTGCCTTAGTGCGTGACCTCCACTACAGCAGTCAACATCATAGTTGTTAAAGTTTCAGATGAACTTGCACTGTTGTAAATATCGAACACCGTACCTCAAGAGAACAGTTTGTTAGTTGATGCATCAAATGATGTTTTCAAAGTGAGTGACAGTTGTAAATTATCCAGTATTCTGTGACAATGATGTATGTCAAAGTTAAGTAAATCTTTTATCCAAAAGAAAAAGGGCTCTAAGCACCATGGGACTTCACATCTGAGGTCATCAGACCCTTAGACTTAGAACTTCTTAAACCCAACTAACCTAAGGACATCACACACATCCATGACCGAGGAAGGATTCGCACCTGCGACCGTAGAAGTAGCGCGGTTCCGGACTGAAGCGGCTAGAACCGCTCGGCCACAGTGGCCGGCTCTTTTATCCATTAATGAATTAAAGTGAGCTAATATTTGTTGTGTTTTAGTGCGATAAGTCCTCTCCCAGAGCAATCGAAGAACCCACGGTTATGGTCGGACGAAAGTAGTTTCGTCTGGACTGCTGTGATGACAGTTCTGATCTCTCCCCACGTGGTTATCACGCCTTCTGTCCTTTAATAAAGGCTTCCTCTCGGAAGAGGATGTGCTGTACGAAGTTACAGACTTCTTCACGCAGCAGGACATGGTGTTTAAACAAATAGGTATCGTCAATCTGGTGCTTCGGTAGAATGATCTCCAAGCTAACGGCGATTTTGTCTGAGTGTCATACCGATTCTGGATTGCACGCCTTTCGAACGATATACTAAGTAACTTTTATTGACAGATTTACATGTCAAAAAACCTACATCACTTTTCCGAGTAATCGAAGTTCACTTCTAAAAACTTCTTGTAACGATGACGATCTCCTCCAACCCCTCTGAAGAGACGTTCTCTCCCCGTGAATTGATGCACTTGACAACATTGTCCTTACGTTCCTTGTCATCTTTAAACCACTGTACACCAAGCCACTGTTTCAGTTGTAAGAAGGGCTAACAGTAGCTGTATGTGTGGTAGGGTCTGCAGGGTGGGTGTTGGAATGGTGAACCTTATCCTTGGTACGGGCAGAAGTGTGAGGATGCACATTGCTCAGGACTATCCCAGACAGCAGTTTCTCATACCGTTGAATTTGGGTGACACGTGAATCAGAGGGACAACTGCCGATAGTTCCGCAATTTTTGATTAACTTGTTTCAAGGTTTTATCGACCTCGAGATTGGATCTACCACGCCGTTCGTCATCACGCACATTCCTTTGGTCAGTTTTAAAGTATCGATACCACTGCCCATTCTTTCCTTTGCTCGATACTGCAGGCCCACAAACTAAGAACAACTCGTGATAAACTTGGGCAGGTCTTTTCCAACACAAAAATCGAATTACAAGACGCCCATCGCAACTGGAGGAACTAAGAGTTTTGAAGTCACTGATGTTTGCATTCCCCCACAGATGAACGATTCTGGATGCAAAACAATGACTTCTCTGTCTTCATAAACAATCAATACACTGCGCCGCATTTGTCCAACTTAGTTCTGGCCTACCGACATCCAAATGAATGCATACTGTCGAGAAAAATTAGAAATTTCTTGTAAGTTCCAGTGGGACCAAACTTCTGAGGTCATCGGTCCCTAGGCTTGCACACTACATAATCTAACTTAAACCAACTTCCGCTAAGGACAGCACACACACCCATGTCCGAGGGAGGACTCGAAACTCCGACGGGCGGAGCCGCACGAACCGTGGCAAGGCGCCTGAAGACCGTGCGGCTACCCCGCGCAGTACTGTCTACGAATACGTTTCTTAAACTTGTGGATATAAAATAAATGTCAATATAATAAATAACAGGTTCAAGGCAATAGCACAGGGTCTATTCAGCGGAAGAACCATGTGGATTTTAAAAAGGTCGATACTGTATGGTTAATGTATTTAATCTCCATCAGATTGGTAGAGAGAAGCACAGACTTCAGCCTAAAAACGTATACCGCCTTTGTTGACTGTGAAAAGGCATTTTATAAACTAAATTGAGAGCAGCCTGGAACATAGTGCAAAAGAATATCCCAAACACCTCATTCACATAATACAGAATAATTATATACCAGGTGTCTTTCCCAGAAGTCGCCAAGCACATTTTCTCTGGCGTTTCGCCAGATATTTGCAATGGTATGTGTAGATGAGTCGCCCCAAACAACTACTGCTCATCATGTCTTTCACGCGACCCCCCAGTGTCAATGGAAAGCGTCGGTTCGTGTCCCGCTACAAACAAAATTATTTTTAAAGCGGAATTTAGCGTGTCCATTCGATAGAGTGGTCCCAGATTAGTCCTCTGCCATATTCGGTTTAGCGGTGTGGATTAACAGGGACAGAAAAGACGAAGATTAAGCAGTACTGCAGCAGCGACTGCGTAGCGCTGCTGTATGCGGGTAGCACACTAACAGATTGCGCGGGGCAGGACGGCACGCGAGAGTTTACTGCCAAACGCGATTGTTAATTCGCAAGCAGCTTACCAAGTAGCATTAAAAAGGTTGCAAAACTCGAGCTCTTCTACGAGCGGATGAAAGGCGTGGGAGGTTGTTTTTTTTTTTGGGCGGGGGGGGGGGGGGGGGTACTGGTGGTAGTGCTCCAAAGGCAGACAAGGGACGCCATTCTACTCTAACAGCTCATCATTATAAATTCAGATACTGTTTAACGAACCGCGCGTCTTTTGTTGCAAGTTTCTGACGAGGAAAACGTCGTGCATATTATGTCGAGTCGTCACAATAGCGCGAACGTAAGAACAAAGATGAGGTCTGGTAGAATACAGAAGGTGAGCGAAATAAATCTGGCCCGGGAAATATTTATTAGACTGAAGCGGAGCTGACCCCTGTTTCTGAAGAGGAGAACTGCCCATCACGGAAAATTCTAAAAACCGTGATTTCGATCCACCAATCGGATGTTTGCGCATGCGCGTCTCCCGCATACTCTTCTGTCCCGGTTACTTGGCTGTCACTGAAAGTTTGAGTGCGCTGTGTCTGGCAGCCGCATTGTAAAACGAGTCTTTCACAAAACTGTTACTGCGATACAGTATGTCCCAAAACAGTGAAATCCGTATCTGCATCGTCTCGCAGATATAGATATTTTCAGCAAACTGGAGCAAACAGCACACGCCGCCTTGACAATCTCGTCAGGAGTGTCTGAGGTGTTGCGTAGTGTAATCTCCTGGCCACTTCGATAGCCTGATCTCTCTTTCCCTATCCGGGATTGAGAACTTGTGTTCGGTCTCTAAGGACAACGATGGTGACGCGCAGTTAAAACCTGATATTCCTTACTTCAGGCCCCGTGAATGTCACGGTAAATATTGTTCTGCCCACTATGCATCAAAGTCGGCTAAGAGTCGGAAGAGACAGAAACCGTACTGACGTGTTAAGAGTGTAATTTCTCTTGTCGTGTTGTGAGAAAATTCCACTTGTTTTCTACATTGATGCGCTGTGCACAGAAATTGTGATCTTTGCCGCATACGACGAACAGTCATGGAATGTATGTTGTCATCCTGTATTAACTGTTTCTACTTCGTTAACTCTCATAAGATATAATACAATTATCTGTACCATAAATTATTTACTTACTCTTGTTATGATGCTCGTTATGAAGTAATTGGATCTCTGTAATAAATCTAATATTACGTAAATTTTGCCTCATTCAAGTAGACCATAAATCTTTCTTAGATCTGATGATAGTTAATGTATATTTATGATACACAGTAATTTTCGTTAACGTACCAGTGAAATACTTATCCCTTTCAGACCCTCTGGCTACAGTTGCATAAAATTAACTTTTACAGTGGCTTAACTGCAAAGGAAGTATTTTTCTCAATGGAAACCTGAGGTACAAGCTTGTGAATGTCCAACCTTTTTCTCATGCACAAGTGTTGACTTTAGTCAGGAACCGCGCTGCTGCTACAGTCACCAGTTCGAATCCTGCCTCGGTCATGGATATGTGTGATGTCCTTAGGTTAGTTAGGTTTAAGTAATTCTAAGACTAGGGGACTGATGACCTCAGATGTTAAGTCCCATAGTGCTTAGAGCCATTTGAACAAGTGCTGACAACTGTTGGGCATCACTATGAAAATATCGGCAAGTCAACGTAGTAGCTGGTGACCAATACAACACACAGATGTGGTTGGTGCGCTATGTTCCACTGTATAATTGAATGTTACTGTTATTTTACATAGAAGTCATTGAATGTTCATTTCACTATTTGTTACAGTAGAGAATATTTCATATTTAATTATTTTAGTCCACGAAATGAAGCCAAATGTACGAAATATGTTTTGAAAACGGGTACGTATTTTTGTATAAATCTGGCATCTAAAATCTTTAAAAACTCACCTAAGAGCATTACCACATAAAGAGAAATTATCCTTTCTCCAGATATGAAAAGATTAAATTATATCTCTCTCTGGGGAGGTAAATCATGAAGTAGGTGCTGAATCGTGTCTGGTGTGAATTACAGTAATGTTCGTAATAATCAGTGACACAGAACCTGCTCTTCAGTTTTTCTGATATTTAGTCCGACAGCCACGGTCGTACTAATGCAGAATACAGAGACTACACCAGATGAGACGGGCGGAATATTGAACTTATACGTTCCGTTCGTAAAATAAGCAGAGACTTACTTTACGACAACTCCTAAATTTTGTCTGAACGTATCGCTCATTTGTAGAGTGGTACTGCATCATTTTTGTATACATGTAGACTGCGCACGCCCCTTATGTTTTGTGGCGGAGGGTACTTCTGTACTACTGTCAGTCCCCAGCCGCTTTCCCTATTCCATTCCTGAAAGGCGCACGAGAAGAGCGACTATGAGTCCCAGTTTCTCTGATTTTATCGCCACGACTATGTCCAGCATGTACAGGGTGGGCATAAAGTCATTCCCTGATTACAACGATTTATGTTTCCTTCTACATCTACACCTACACATATACTAGGCCAGCCACCGTACAGTGCGTGGCGGAGGATACCGTGTACCACTGCTTGTCATTTCCTTTCCTGTTCCACTCGCAAATAGAGCGAGGGAAAAACAACTTGACTATATGCCTCCGTAGGAACCCTAATTTCTCGTATCTTATCTTCGTGGTCCTTCCGAGCAATGTATTTTGGCGGCAGTAGAATTGTTCGGCAGTCTGCTTCAAATGCCAGTTCTCTAAATTTTCTCAATAGTGTTTCTCGAAAAGAACCTCGCCTTCCCTCCAGGGAGTCCCATTTAAGTTACCGAACCACCTCCGTAACACTTAGGTGTTGTTCGAACCTAAGGGTAGCAAATCCTCTGAATTGCTTCGATTTTTTCCTTCAATCCGACCTGGTGCAGCTCCCAAACACTCGAGCAGTACTCAAGAACAGGTCGCACCAGCGTCCTATATGCGGTCTCCTTGAAAGATGAACCACACTTTCCTGAAATTCTCCCAGTGAACCGAAGTCGACCATTCGACTCCCTTATCACAGTTCTGGCATGCTCGTTCCACAACTCATCGCTTTCCAACGTCACGCCCACTTATTTAAAAGACTTGACTGTGTGAAGCAAGACACTAGTAATATACAGGGTTATTACAAATGATTGAAGCGATTTCACAGCTCTACAATAACTTTATTATTTGAGATATTTTCACAATGCTTTGCACACACATACAAAAACTCAAAAAGTTTTTTTAGGCATTCACAAATGTTCGACATGTGCCCTTTTAGTGATTCGGCAGACATCAAGCCGATAATCAAGTTCCTCCTACACTCCGCGCAGCATGTCCCCATCAATGTGTTTGAAACGGTAAGGCTTCTGCTTTAGCCTTTTCCGTAAGATTTTCCAAACCGTCGGCTGTGGTACGTTTAGCTCCCTGCTTGCTTTATTCGTCGACTTCCGCTGGCTACGCGTGAAACTTGCCCGCACGCGTTCAACCATTTCTTCGCTCACTGCAGGCCGACCCGTTTTTTTTTATTTCCCCTTACAGAGGCATCCAGAAGCTTTAAACTGCGCATACCATCGCCGAATGGAGTTAGCAGTTGGTGGATCTTTGTTGAACTTCGTCCTGAAGTGTCGTTGCACTGTTATGACTGACTGATGTGAGTGCATTTCAAGCACGACATACGCTTTCTCGGCTCCTGTCGCCATTTTGTCTCACTGCGCTCTCGAGCGCTCTGGCGGCAGAAACCTGAAGTTCGGCTTCAGCCGAACAAAACTTTATGAGTTTTTCTACGTATCTGTTGTGTGTCGTGACCATATGTCAATGAATGGAGCTACAGTGAATTTATGAAATCGCTTCAATCATTTGTAATAGCCCTGTAGTATCTGAACATCACAGGTTGATCTTCCTACTCATCACCATTAACTTACATTATTCCACACTTAGGGCTAGCTGCCATTCACAACATCAACCCTTCCCCCACCTCCTCCTCTTCCTCGAAAGGATACGAATCCTATACACCTCCCGTAAACTCGATCCTCCTCACCCGCTCGTCTCCCCGATCCTCTCCCACCCCCGCCCGCTGCCGCGCCTGTACTCCCATGTCCCACCTGGTCTCCATCTCTCCACCCTCCATACCCTCTCCCAAGGTGGCTTCCGCCAGCTCCCCCTCCCTGATGATGTCCTCCTCCCCTGCATCTACCACTCCTATCAACTTTGATCCTTCCCCCCCCTCCTGTGTCCTTTCCTTTCGGCACCCTCCCTCCCCCCCTTTCCCTTCCCTTCTCTTTCCTTTCCCCCTCCCTCCTACCCTCTCCTCCGGGCTTCCCCTCCCCCTTCCTCCCTCCCCCTCTCTCCTTTGCCCGTGGCATCTCTGCTCTCCCCTCTCCCATCTCCCCTTCCTCCTCCTCCACCCCCCTCTTGGCAGGTCCCCGGACTCGTACACGCTCAGTGAACATTCGCGCGCCGGAGACCATCGCCACCAGTGTTCAGTGTGTGTGCATCGTTTTGTGTTTCGTGCAGTTCCGACTCAACTGTTCACATGTGCCGTCGCCGTTCGCCGTGTTTTGTGCGCCATGTTTCCAAGTGTTAGTGTTTTTTCGTCCAACGTGAACGGCTTCTTGTCTCTTGTTTTTTTTTTGTATCTCCATGTTTTTGCCCGCCGTCTTTTTTTGTATGTCACCGCTCTATCATGTTTATTGTGCAACTAAAGGCTGAAGAGCAGCGTACCATGCTGCTGCCAGCCCACCTGTATAGGTGTTTAAATTACAATAAAGGAAAAAAAAAAAAATCACAACATCAACTGGAAATTTTGTCTAAATCGTATCTTCCTTCAGTCACTCTAATTCGACACCTTAGCGTACACCACGGCATCATCAGCAAACAACCGCAGGCTGTTGCCCACATAGTGCACCAAATCATTTATGTATAGAGAGAACAACAGAGGTCCTATCACACTTTCCTGGACCACTCCTGACGATACCCTTGTCTCTGGTGAACACTCGCCGTCGAGGACAACATATTTGGTTCAATTATTTAAGAAGTCTTCGAGCCACTCACATATCTGTGAACTTATTCCACATGCTCCTTCCTTGTTTTACGGCCTCTTTTTCCGCAATCGCAGTTATAAAAGCTATGCACGTTAATGCTGCTAATTACAGCCGCAAGACTGAGCGAGGTGGCGCACTGGTTATCACGCTGAACTCGCATTCGGGAGGACGACGGTTCAAACCCGCGTCCGGCCATATTGATTCAGATTTTCTGTGATTTCCCTAAATCGCTTCAGGTAAATTGTGTGATGGTTCCATTGAAAGGACATGGCCGACTTCATATCCTAGTCCGATGCCACAGATGACCTCGCTGTTTGGTGCCTTCCCCCAAATCGACCAACCAACAGTCGCAACACGGTATTAACCTATTTAACAAAAATATATTTCTAAAAAACTATGCTAGGTACAGCTATGTGGTTTGTTGTAACTCAACCCGCGGAGTTTTTCGTGGATACACTTCCACACGACTATGAGATTTTTGCAAATGGCAGCTAAACAAGTGAAGTTTTTGTTCATATATTCTTACATGTGCTCTGACAGCATCTATTTCTTTCCTCTCTCTCTTGTTACATGCAGGTAAAAACACTGTCGCCCATTACAGTTCACCGACAGTTTCGAAGTGTTCTGAAGTGCCTATGGCCGATATCCGCCAGATGTGCGAACGTCAAACGAATGCATGGAAAGCTCAAAGAGACTGCCTGTGTTGATGACTAATCAAGAAGCGGTAGACCTGGAATGAGTGGTGACACTGTTGATAACAATATGGGAATTGTGGGTCCTCCTTGACACAGGACACTTTTGTTATTTACTTATTTATTCCTCAAAGTAGTTTCAACAACAAATATCGCCATCATCAGTGGGTTCTTTAATTCCTATTTACTATACGTCACACCATGGTTGTAAGATTGTTGTCGCTGTTTGCGGCATATTTTCTGTGTTTTTCTGTTGCCGTTTTTCTCGGCATACATTATGTCATCTGCAAGATCATTGGCTTGCAGCTACTTTTATACACAGAAAAATATAACTTTCGCACTTCGTTCATAATCGAAAACATTGGAACAGCAAGGTGGCGTAATACGAAGAAGTGCGAAAGTTGTTTTTTGGGTGTAAAAGTACCTGCAGGCCTTCCAACGAAAAAAACACAGAAAATATGATGCAAGCAGGGACAACAATATTAAAACCATGCTGTAACGTATAGCAAATAACAATTAAAGAACCCACTGATGACGGCAGTATGTCGCTGAAACTTCGCTCATGCTCATAAATTAAGGATAATTGCAGAATGTGGTGCCACATAACTTGGCACTACACAATACTGGCGCTAATAGCATAGGCACATAGGGAACACACACGACACAGATCTGTAAGTCAACGGTATTGGTGATAAGTTGAGAAAACCGTCCCGAAACACATGTGCTGCAAAACGCCACTGTTTCCTGCGCATGTAACCCGACATCAATGTGGGACATGATCACCGTACACACGTACACAGGCCACACAACGGGTTGGCATACTCTGGATCACGTGATCGAGCAGCTGCAGGTGTGTAGCCTCCCATTCTTTCACCAGTGTCTGTCGGAGCTCCTGAAGTGTCGTAGAGGTTTGAAGACTTGCAGCGATACGTCGACCGAGAGCATCCCAGACGTGCTCGATGGGGCTTAGGTCTGGAGAACAGGCAGGCCACTCCATTCGCCTGATGTCTTCCGTTTCAAGGTACTCCACCACGATGGCAGCTCGGTGGGCCCGTACGTTATCATGCATCAGGAGAAAGGTGGGACCCACTGCAGCCCTGAAAATGCGGACGTCCCGATACATCTGACCTGTTACAGTTCCTCTGTCAAAGACATGCAAGGGTGTACGCACCAATCATAATCCCACCCCATACCATCAAACCACGACCTCCATACAGGTCCCTTCCAAGGACATTAAGGGGTTTGTATCTGGTTCCTGGTTTACGCCAGACGAAAACCCGGCGCGAATCACTGCTCAGACTACACCTGGACTCGTCCGTGAACATAACCTGGGGCCACTGTTTCAATGACCAAGTACTGTGGTCTTGACAACAGGCTTTACTGGCTCTCCTGTTATCCAGGGGTCAGTGGAATGCACCTTGCAGGTCTCCGGGCGAATAACCATGTCTGTTTAGTCGTCTGTAGACTGTGTGTCTGGAGACAACTTTTCCAGTGGCTGCGGTCTGCGGGTACTGATGGTGAGATCTTGTGGTGTTGTACACTGTTGACGTTCCGTACCGTAGCGCCTGGACACGTTTCCTGTCTGCTGGAATCTTTGCCATAATCTTGAGATCACACTTTGTGGCACACGGAGGGCCCGTGCTACGACCTGCTCTGTTTGACCAGCCTCCAGTCGTCCTAGTATTCTACCCCTCATAACGTCATCAATATGTGTTCTTTGAGCCATTTTCAACACACAGTCAAACCAACCAACCAAAAGAACTGACTTGCACTGGGTCCCGGCCGGAATCCATGGAAATTCTTTGGGATCAGTGGAAATGTCGACGTCGCTCCAGACATCTAAACACCTCCCTGAAAGAGTTCCCAGCAGAGTTTCAGCTGCCACATAAAAGAGAAGGGTGGACGCACCCCATTTTAATGTCCATTAATAAGTGTTCGGATAGTTTTGATCAGGTAGTGTATATCCCGTACGCGGAACCTCAAACGCGCCTCTGATTCAGCGGCCCCGTTGAAGGCCGTGCGGTGGTATGCGACGCCGTAAAGGAGCCTGTGACTCAGCCGGCTGCGACGCTGCTTACCTACTGCCACACATTTCTCTCTCTGTTCCACCCCTTGTCGTTCAGCTCGCTTTCGGCCGGAAGAACGTAATATACCTTAAGTTTCCGGTCACTTGACGGACTAAACGGGGTAAAATTCGATACGAGAAATGCTATTAACAATGATGTATCTCGGAATATATGGTCTGAAACTTGAGGCAATGCAATATTTCTGACGCTTAAATTCACAAACCGTACATGCACTCCCAAGCCACTGTGACCACAGCCTATGAGAGATTTCTGCACCCCGAGCGTCAAACAAGGTATCTCGAACTGAATGGCCTCCTTTATGCCACCAAGAACAAATTCTCGAAACATCGTTCACGTAAAATCCAACTAGAGCATTTCTCACGTGACCTACTGAAAGCCATGCATCTAGGTACTAAGATAGACGCAAAAGTACTCGACTTCCGAAAAGCATTTGACTCAGTACCACGCTAACAACTAGTAAGGAAAGTAGTGTCATATGGGATATTAAATGAAATTTGTGACTTGACTGAGGACTTTTCGGTAGGGAGCACATAGCATGTGACCTCGGATGGAGATCGATCAAGAGGTGCAGACCTAACTTCAGACGAGCACCCGAGAAATGCGCTGGCAACACTACAGTTCCAAGTAGTATATTAATGAGGTTGCAGATAATATTAATACGAATCTCAAACTCTTCGCAGATGATGCAGTTGTTGTCAAAATAGAAATACTGGGCGAAACAAGCTGTACAAATATTCGGTAATATGTAGATGGGATACTACGTAATAGGCTACTGAAGCATGTGTGGAAAGTCCGAGGTTACGATTAATATGGGCTGCCAGGCCATTAATGGACAACGTAATCAACAGTTGTAAGAGTTTATAAATTCTAATAAAACCTGCAAGGCCGGTGCTATGTTCCTACGTGTAGTGTGGGACATAAATTCCATATACAAGCTGGTAAACATGTTGTTCGAGTCCGAAACCGAGAGTTTTCTCCAATTATAATTGAATATAACAAAATCACTAATTACACGATACTTCCTTAGGTTGAATCATAGCACTTTAGAATGATTTAACGAAGCCATGGAGAAACAGTAGGAAAACTACGCTCAGGGCCTTCTGCTTCCAGAATTTTCAGCGCCGTGCTATTTCTCGCATTCCGTGGATATACTTCCCACAGATTTCTCAAAGTTCTACACCTGTTGCCAGGAAGGAGAGAATTAGTGAGTTGGCAAACTTCGCTCAGTGTCAGATAAGACAAAAGCAGCTGCGCACGGTCGACTGCAGATCTTCTGGGGAGTTAGCGCAGGTCAGGCGATCACTTACGTAGCCTGTCTTGGCCAAGGCACATGGCAGTGCGTACGGGGTCTGTTCAAAAAGTCCCGGAATATTCGTAATTTCGGGGCACTGGTGTGTTGGAGGGAAATACTGTTGGTATCCCTGCACACGCCTGTGTTTAATATTCAAATGACAGAAGTTTAATTGGGTTAGATAGAGCAGCAGTCAGTCGTAGAATTAAGTTGCTTTAATATGACATTTATAGTCACAACGCAGATCAGATTTCGACCTGTGTCAGGTCATTTTCAATGCAGTGCGGAATTGTAGCAGTTGTTCGTGCTCAAGTGAATGCTTACACAGTTCAACCATTCCGCGACTGATTCCTGCTCTATCTAACCCAATATAACCACAGTCGTTGCGTGCACCCACCCCATGGAGGGCAAACCTGGAAAAGTTTAATTGTTGAATCTACAACGTTGTATCGCATAGTTTGCGGATTTCAATGATGATGATGTTTGATTTGTGGGGCGCTCAACTGCGCGCAGTCATCAGTGCCCGTACAAACTCCCAATCTTTTCACAATCCAATCTGACCACTTTTACGAATGATGATGAAACGATGAGGACAATACTAACACCCAATCCCCGGGCAGAAAAAAATTCCAACCCGGCTGGGAATCGAACCTGGGACCCCGAGATTCAGAGGCAGCAAAGCTAGCCACAAGACCACGGGCTGTGGACGCAAATTTCGAGATGGCAGAGTTGGAGGAGGAACGTCTCTGCATTAAACTTTGCGTGAAACTCATGAAAACTCTTACACAGACACACCAAATAATGCAGAAAGCCTACGGTGACGAGTGCTTAAGCCGTACTCGGTGTTACGAATGGCTCACACGGTAGAAAAATGGCCGGACGGAAGTTAAAAATGACCCTCGTTCAGGACGCCCTTCGACGTCTACCGACGACGCTCGTGTCGGAAAAGTCAACGGAATTGTGCGAGCCAATCGAAGACTGACTGCCTGAGATATTGCAGAAGAATGTTAAATTTCTGTTGGACCATGTCATGAAATCCTGACACAGAATCTTGGAACGCATCATTACGCCACCACGTTTGCCCCACGGCTCATGCGTCATGATCAGAAAGACCGTCACCTCGCAATCTGTGAAGAGCTTTTGGTTCGAACCAGATGTTCCTTGTAAGAACCATAAATGGTGATGAGACGTGGGTCTACGGTTATGATGGGGAGACCAAGGTTCAATCTTCACAGTGGGTCGGGAAAGATTCTCCAGCCGGCCTGAGTGGCAGAGCGGTTCTAGGCGCTACAGTCTGGAACCGCGCGACCGCTACGGTCGCAGGTTCGAATCCTGCCTCGGGCATGGATGTGTGTGATGTCCTTAGGTTAGTTAGGTTTAAGTAGTTCTAAGTTATAGGGGACTGATCATAGATGTTAAGTCCCATACTGCTCAGAGCCATTTGAACCCTGTGCTGCCTCATCCTCCATTCTCTCCAGGTCTGGCGCCTGCGGACTTTTTTTACTTCCAAAGTTATAAATTCCGTTTAAAGGACGAATAATTGCTACGATAGACGAGATAAAAGTACATTCGCAGACGGCGCTTCGCACGTTCCAGCAAGATGCATGAGAAGACTGCTTCCAGAAGAGGAAAAGGCGTTGCTAGCGGTGTATCAATTGTGGAGGAGTGTGTTTCGAAGGAGACAATGCGCAATAAGTAAAAAGTGAGCGCTGAAAAATTTTGTGGAGAAAGTTTTTGAATATTTTGAACAGACGTCGTATTGTAGGCAGCTCAGGAGAATGCCAGTGGGCAGGGGGGTGGGGTGGGGTGGGGAGGGGAGTAGTGGTCGTTTATCAGTCTACCTTTCGACAGTCGTCTTTCACGATCTGCATAACTTTTAACTAGTTCCTTGTCGAATCCGTGACGACCCAAGGGACGTCTAGCGGCCACCGTGTCATCCTGTGCCTTTCGGCGAATGCTGTAAGGAGGGGCATGTGATCAGTTCACAGCTCTCCCAGCCGTTCTGCAGGCATTCCAGACGTTGGAGCCGCCACTATTCAGTCAAGCAGCTCCTCAATTGGTATGACGTAGCTGGGTGCAACCCGAACTAGTCCTCCCACCACGGAAACATGCTTGGCAGTACCGGGAATCTAAACCGGGACCGGATCCTTCACATTGTGTCTCTATTACTAGTCACCTGAAAAATATTCCCTTACTGCATTCAGTTCAAAATACTTTCGGACTCAGATTTCGCCAGGAGGGCATAGAGGGCGGAGTAGAGTTGTCACACACCACCCCAACGTAATCCCATATTTCATTCAATTCGCTAAAACTCGCATCAGTGTATTATGGAAGAGCTACACTACGTTTTCATTACAGTACGTATGTTAAAATCTACAGCGGAAGTACCAAGAGAAGCTTCAATACACGGCTGAAGGGAAACAAAAGCCTTTGCCGACGAGAGAAAACAGAGAAACCAGCTGCAACAGAGCACTGTCTTCTGCCAGAAAATCGTCAAGTGAGACTCCGCCGCAGCAGCGAAAAACGCCTTTCTTTTAAGGATGTCCACCCCAAACCATGTTCGTGATACCCTCTCCCCTACTTCTCGATAACACAAAAACGTGCTGCTCTTCTTTGGCCTTTCTCCATGCCACCGTTAATCCTATCTGGTAATGATCCCAGTCCGCGCAGCAGCACTCCAAAAGAGGACAGATAAGCTTAGTTTAGTCAGTCTCTTTAGTAGATCTGTTACAGTTTCTAACTGTTCTGCCAAAAAATGCAGTCTTTGATTTGCCTTCCCCACATTTTTTGTGTGTTCTGTCCAATTTAAGTTGTTCGTAATTGTAATTTCTATGTATTTAGTTCAATTTACTGCCCCCAGATTTGACTGATTTATCGTGTAACAGAACTTTACAGGATTCCTGTTAGCACTTACGTGGATGACCTCACACTTTACATTATTCAGGCTCAACTACCAATTTTCGCACCATGCAGATAGCTTTCCCTACCATAATCTACGTACTACGAGGAATAATCTTATGTAAAATGTTGAACACAGTAAGAGAACAACAGAGTTAGAAACGTGTAACGGGACATCCTCCTCTAGCATTACTTTTCCTCAACAATAGTTGTCGAAATCAGTATTATGTTTGGAATTTTGGACAGGTCAATATTATCTCAGCTGCTTTCCTGAAAACTTTCGTATATTTTTACACATAATACGTTGTATTTCCAGTTATAATTTATGAAATGGAATTGCTTTATTTTCGATGTTACAATCGATAAGTACTATTTCTGAATGTACACATAAAAAAAAAAAATTCAGAAGCATTTGAAATTACGGCTTATTTGCCAGCTTTAAGCTTTCTATTATTAATTACGCAATGTAGTACTGTTAAATACGTTTATTTCTGGATTCATATATGAAATAATAATCAAAACTGATTCATTTGTGAAGAAAACTTGTACACCGTTTAGAATATTGTTATTTCCGCTGAGTGACAGAGTAGTAAGCATGCCTCTGATGTGATCGGACTATTTTTTTGGGGGGGAGGGGGGGCGAGCAATGTAATTTCGGCCTCGTTAATGTGAAAATTCAAAAGGCCGCATGATATACTAAAATGTGAAAAAATATATTAACGTTACAACAAAAACTCTGCAACAACAATCTTCAAATTTATTTATTTAGATCAGTTCCATCATAAGAACCTACAAGTGAGAATTTCAGCTTCAAGAATCAGATCCCTAGGAAAGAAGAACTGGAGCCAACTTAACACGAAAAACTAAGTTAGAAAGTCTACTGCAATCTTCGTTCCTCACAAATTTTTCATAAAAGACTTTGCTTATTGTGGACAGTAACTGGAATTACGAAGGAAGGGGCAGATTACAAAATGTGTATATGTCTTGAGTCAGAGTAACTCAAGCTGCGCCAATTATCCATACTATATTCATTCGGCGTATGAGAATGAGAGCACTCAGTGACTTTGAACAAAGTAACTTCTCTTCTTTCATCGCTGAAACTTCCCACAGTAATGAAAGGAAAGAAGTTTATCACTTACTGCATTTTTACTTTTCACACAGTAAAACTTCAGCATCAGGCATGACGTTTTTATTTGCCAGTATTTCACTCTAACTCTATTCCAACACACTTGGCAGTCAGCATTCACGTATGTATGCCACTGAATGTACCTGTAAAACTGTATCATTATAGACACATAATTCAGGAAAAACAATTAAATACGTGAACAACTAGCTTTTCTCAAAATGGAGAAAGTAATGAGATTTTCGAAAATATTTTATACATTCGAGTTCGATTCTTTAATGAATCAGGGATGGGGTTACTGCTTAGTTATAAAACATAGGATATAAGAAATAAAGACCCAACCCAAACTACCAAATAAATGGTGACACGCTGATAATGGTACCAAAGAGCAGTAGACTCTCCATGTGCCAGACCTCTCTACACATTACGAAGAAAGTCAGCATCAAGTATCAGATTCCATGCAGTGCGGACAGCGAATTCAGTGCAGGTGCGTGTGTCGTCAACTCTAAAATTCTAATAGTCACACGAGATTCGCGTTCAGCAAGGTCGATTACTGCTGCTACAATGGCAAGTTATCAGGATTGAAGTGAGTTTGAACGTGGTATTATAGTCGGCGCACATCCAATCTCCAATGTCGCTGCGGACGGAAAAAGATCCTGCCAGAACGGGACCAACGACGAGTGAAGAGAATCGTTCAGCGTGACAGAAGAGCAATCCTTCCGAAAACTGCTGCAGATTTCAATGGTGGGCCATCAAGTGTCAGCGTGCGAACCACTCAACAAAACATCGTCGATATGGGCTTTCGGAGCCGAAGACCCACTTGTGTATCGCTGATGACTGCACGATACAAAGCTTTATGCCTCGCCTGGGCCCCTCAACATCGACATTGGACTGTTGATGACTGGAAACGTGTTGGCTGGTCGGACGAGTCTCGTTTCAAATTATATCGAGCGGATGGACGTGTACGGGTATGGAGACAACCTCATGAATCCATGAAGCCGGTATGTCAGTAGGGGCCTGTTCAAGCTGGTGGAGGCTCTGTAATGGCGTCGGGCGTGTGCAGTTGGAGTGATATGGGGCCACTGATACGCCTAGATGAGCATCCTGCCTGATCACCTGCATCTATTCATGTCCATTGTGCATTTCGACGGCAATTCCAGCAGGACAATGTGACATCCAACACGTCCAGAATTGCTACGGAGTGGCTGCAGGAACACTCTTCTGAGTTTAAACACTTCCGCTGGCCACCAAACTCCCCAGACATGAACATTATTGAGCATATATGAAATGCCTTGCAACGCGCTGTCCAGAAGAGATCGCCACCCCTGGTACTCTTGCGTATTTCTGGACAGCCCTGCAGGGTTCATGGTGTCAGTTCCCTCCAGTACTAATACAGTCATTGGTCGAGTCCATGCCACGTCGTGTTGCGGCACTTCTGCGTGCTCGCGGGGGCCCTACACGATATTAGGCAGGTGTACGTGTTTCTCTGGCTTTTCAGTTTATTATAATACTGCGCTATGAAACGAGCTTTGGAAATTAAAGTTAGTTCTGCGCTATTCCCATTCTATGTATCTGGACTACGAAACATCTTTAAACACAGCTTTGGAGCATAGAATTTGTGTTACACCATTGTACTCGAGTCACTTATAACTACAGCTGGTGGTTACGGAGGAATGCATAGTTTGAAAAACATGTAAAATAAGTTATAGCGGTCAAACGGACGATTCACATTTAATTTCGTCATTTGTGCAGTATTAATCGGGAGAGATCTTGGAAAGCTGCATTCAGATAACAAAGTAAACAGCACGCAACACTCTAGTCCTATTTACTCTTGGGTCGTACTCGAGTGTTTGTGATTATGCAGGTTTTATTATGTAGGAGATCAAAAGAATCCAAATCCCTCTAGTCTGTTAAGGACATATTCAAGTCTTCCTGAGCAGGAATTTTTGGAAGAACAACGAGATTCTTCTTGCGTAACAGCGATAAATATATATACGGAAGAAAAATTTTAAAAGACAAGTACATTGTAATAACGATCCTAATTATTGTGGGTATCTCTGAGGACTCCATTTAATACAGAAATGGCATTCTTTCCACAATCTACTCTTGATCTAATTCAAAAATGGCTCTGAGCACTATGGGACGCTCGGCCACTCCGGCCGGCAGATTAAGATCCCTAGACCTATTTAAATCCCTAGACCTATTTAAACCTAACTAACCTAAGGACATGACACACGTCCATGCCCGAGGCAGGATTCAAACCTGCGACCGTAGCGGTTGCGCGGTTCCAGACTGTAGCGCCTAGAACCGCTCGGCCACCCCGGCCGGCATCACATATTGCAGATATTCACTCTGGTTGGCCCTCGTTCACGAGTAAGTGACGTAAGAAGATTTCGGAATTTTGTATGAGACGCAATAACGTTTCAAAAAGCTTAATCATGCAAAATGGATGTGGGTGTGATGGATAGCAAAACAGTTTCCTTGTCGGTTCGAATCTCGAGACCTTCAAATCTTTTTATTTTTAAATCTTTATTGCAATTACTTCGATAATTATTTTATTTACTTATTGGTTCAAAAGTAATTTTTGTAATTCTATTTCTTTTTATCCAAATAAACTTTTCTATTTGTTTAATTTTTCTTTATATCGTTCTTTTTCCACTCGGAATTTTTGTGAATGAGTATATAATTATACTTACCCATTATAATATTCAATTATCTCAAAATTCCGATCTATCATTTAAAAAACAAAAGCGAAATATTTGTTTATGTTTGTGTAATGGTGCGAAACATGTATTTTTGTTACCAAATGTGCAATTTTTTACATGGTAATCGTCGTAAAAACATTTAAAACATAACCTAGATATCTACTGCACTATGGACAAAATAGCGCAGATGAAAATTTAAATAAAGGACGGGTTTATAAGTAAAGCAAAATGCAAGCGAAATGATAAAGAGATATAATGAACGCAATAATGTGGATGAAAAAACAAAGTACAAAAACAAAAGAAATTAAATCGAAGTTAACATATAAAATTAATTAAAAACATATGAACAAAGATTTCAAGCGGAGAAAGAATGATAGTAAGAAAAATGAGAGTAAATGAAGAAGTTCATATTATGATTAAAATTATGTGACAAAGGAATGGAATTAAATAATTCCATTTAAATCAATTAACTGACTGCAGATAATGATCAAGGTAATTTCGATAAAGTTTAGAAAAAATTGTGCGCCTGACAAGGTTCGAACCAACAACCTACTGTTATCCTACCCATTACACCGCACAGGCGTTCTATATGATTATGCTTCTTTTAACACTATTGATTGTCACACAAAATTTCGAATTATTCTATAGCCAATTACTCGCAATTTTGAGGCCCGAGCAGGGCGAATGGCTGCTCTGTCTGATACCTGGAATCTTAACCTACATCACCGTATCTCTTTCTTCAGTTGCTTACTGTGGCAGTTCGGCCGGGAGCAGGTAGTTTAGAGTAATTACGACTTCCGGGTGCTGGTAAGTCGTGACAAAGCGAGCAGATATTGGGCGCAGGTTTCTGGTTGCGCGCAGTTTTCATGGATTCCTGTCTGCCCATCACTTCTTCTCCCCTCTGTCTGACCTTGAGCCTTGTTTATTGTTACTGCCAACGAAACTTTGATAGGCAACTGAAGTCGCTTAAAATAAATAGGTAAATTGGTTGGTATCTCTGGTAGAAGGGATATAAGAAATGTTCTTGCTCCTGGATCTGTGAGTATACTAGCTGCAGTGTCAGTATTTCGCGTAGTGTTAATCTGCAAACGGCTTGGATTACACAATTTCGGACGATTCAGATTCCGTAGTGGTCTTCTAATCATAAGCCAATAAGCCACAAATAGGACTCTCCTGGTTTCTGTTGAAAGCGACTGCGAGAAAGGAAACATAGTTGTGTATAAAATTTTTCTTTGAAATTAGGTATAACGAGCAACAATCTGTCTAATGACTGAAATGCCCTGCTATACAACATTTTCTTTCTCGCACTCGGTTTTAACAGAAAAACTGCATACTGTTGTTTAAAAGTATATGTAGCCTACGTCCGTTCGAATGCGTATCATTTATGGTGTAAAAATCAAAGTAAATCGGTCAAGAACTTTTCGGGATTTTTGGCAATAACGTTAAAGGACTTTTTTTATATATTATACACTCCTGGAAATTGAAATAAGAACACCGTGAATTCATTGTTCCAGGAAGGGGAAACTTTATTGACACATTCCTGGGGTCAGATACATCACATGATCACACTGACAGAACCACAGGCACATAGACACAGGCAACAGAGCATGCTCAATGTCGGCACTAGTACAGTGTATATCCACCTTTCGCAGCAATGCAGGCTGCTATTCTCCCATGGAGACGATCGTAGAGATGCTGGATGTAGTCCTGTGGAACGGCTTGCCATGCCATTTCCACCTGGCGCCTCAGTTGGACCAGCGTTCGTGCTGGACGTGCAGACCGCGTGAGACGACGCTTCATCCAGTCCCAAACATGCTCAATGGGGGACAGATCCGGAGATCTTGCTGGCCAGGGTGGTTGACTTACACCTTCTAGAGCACGTTGGGTGGCACGGGATACATGCGGACGTGCATTGTCCTGTTGGAACAGCAAGTTCCCTTGCCGGTCTAGGAATGGTAGAACGATGGGTTCGATGACGGTTTGGATGTACCGTGCACTATTCAGTGTCCCTTCGACGATCACCAGTGGTGTACGGCCAGTGTAGGAGATCGCTCCCCACACCATGATGCCGGGTGTTGGCCCTGTGTGCCTCGGTCGTATGCAGTCCTGATTGTGGCGCTCACCTGCACGGCGCCAAACACGCATACGACTATCACTGGCACCAAGGCAGAAGAGACTCTCATCGCTGAAGACGACACGTCTCCATTCGTCCCTCCATTCACGCCTGTCGCGACACCACTGGAGGCGGGCTGCACGATGTTGGGGCGTGAGCGGAAGACGGCCTAACGGTGTGCGGGACCGTAGCCCAGCTTCATGGAGACGGTTGCGAATGGTCCTCGCCGATACCCCAGGAGCAACAGTGTCCCTAATTTGCTGGGAAATGGCGGTGCGGTCCCCTACGGCACTGCGTAGGATCCCACGGTCTTGGCGTGCATCCGTGCGTCGCTGCGGTCCGGTCCCAGGTCGACGGGCACGTGCACCTTCCGCCGACCACTGGCGACAACATCGATGTACTGTGGAGACCTCACGCCCCACGTGTTGAGCAATTCGGCGGTACGTCCACCCGGCCTCCCGCATGCCCACTATACGCCCTCGCTCAACGTCCGTCAACTGCACATACGGTTCACGTCCACGCTGTCGCGGCATGCTACCAGTGTTAAAGACTGCGATGGAGCTCCGTATGCCACGGCAAACTGGCTGACACTGACGGCGGCGGTGCACAAATGCTGCGCAGCTAGCGCCATTCGACGGCCAACACAGCGGTTCCTGGTGTGTCCGCTGTGCCGTGCGTGTGATCATTGCTTGTACAGCCCTCTCGCAGTGTCCGGAGCAAGTATGGTGGGTCTGACACACCGGTGTCAATGTGTTCTTTTTTCCATTTCCAGGAGTGTAGTATAGATATCAATTTCCTGGTTATGTACTCTAAATCCACATAGCACTGAGCTAAATTTTATTAGTCGTCTTGTAATACATAAACTCTAGTATCATTTACTGGGTTTCCAATATTTTCACATTCTTCGTCGGTGCAAGTGACGTGAAACATTCAAAAAAAAAAGATGTGACAGAGTGTTTCCGATTTTTAGAAAAAAACCTTAACTATGTTATTTGAGATATGTGCGTGAACAACGTACTGTTGGAAAGAGCAAACTCTCGAGTTTTACATGGGTCCCGCTAGGTAGCAGCAGTGTGCGCCCACTTCAGCTGTAGTAAAAATGCTGTCGGGACAACAGAGAGCGTTTTGCGTTCTACGTTTTGCGCAATACGGATCAGTAGTAAATGTTCAGCGTGACTTTCGTACTAGGTACGGTATGGATCCTCCTACAGCACACACCATTAGACGAGAGCATGAATAATTTCGAGAAACAGGCTGCTTGTGTAAAACAAATCGCTGCGCCATCCACGAGTGTCAGGAGTCCGCAGAAATCCGTTCACCGTGCAGCTCGACTGCTCAACATGCCTCCGATGTCCGACTGGCTAGTGTTCAGTCGACGTTTAAACATAAAACCATACAAAATTCAGCTACTGCAAGCTCTTCGTGAAGGTCACAAACAACAACGTGTCGAGTTCTGTTCATCCACACTTAGGTTTTAGTGATGAGGCAACATTCCATTTAAATGGAAAGGTGAACCGTCATAAAATATGGGGTACGGAACAACCACATGAAGTTGTACAACATGAGAGGGACTCTCCAAAATTTAATGTGTTTTGTGCAATTTCAAGGGAAAAGGTGTATGGTCCAGTCTTCTTTGCCGAGAATATTGCTGCCGGAGGCACACAACTCGATGTGATTGAGAACTTTCTTTTCGCACAGTTGGAGACTGATTCGAATGACTTCATTCACCAACAGGATGGGGCACCGCCACACTGGCATCTGGAAGTGCGGGAATTTTTAAATCAAAGGATTACTGAACGATGGATCGGTCGCACAGGACCAAGTGATTCAGCGTTACATTACTGCCTCCAAGGTCACTGGACCTCACAGTATGTGATTACTTTTTGTGGGGGTTTATAAAACACTCTGTTTATGTGCCTCCGCTACCAACAACAATGAATGAATTGAGACATAGCATAACAGTTGCTGTGGTAGCGGTTACTCAAGACATGCTCGCTGCAGTGTGGGAACAATCTGAATAACGTATTGACGTATGCCGTGCATCTCAACGAGGGCATATTGAACACCTATGAAAAGCTACGAAAAAAAAAACTTTTTGGTTTTCGCGTTCAATATCAAACTAAGTTCATTACGTATGTTTATTAGTTTCAGAAATACAGACGTGCCAAATCTTTTTGATGCACCCTGTATATTAGATCGCTTATTACGGATGTAGCAAAGCTTCACAGTTTTACACGAGCAGAAACAAGATCACTTTGTCCATATTCAACATGCACTAATTCACTACGAGCGTTAAATTCTCCCTCATCTGGAATACTTCCATCAGCTTCACACCAGAACAATTGTCCATCGTCCACAGCTCGCAACTGAATGTTCTTTTTTTGCTTTTATTTTTTTTTTAACGTCTCTCTCTCTCTCTCTCCCGGAGCTACCAGCGTTACGTTGTTTTGGCTCTTTGCACTTCATGTTACACTTCACGCCGCTGTAATCTGAGGATAGGAAGTCTGTGTACCCCTGCTATGTGCGATTCGAGTAATCTCAGGGCGTTTTCATGTTTTATCTGTTTGTGTTTTGTATTGAAATAGTTGGTGGAAAAGCGACGCACACGCAACCCCCCCCCTCCACACACACACACACACACACACACATAAATGACCGGTGTACCTCGTCCGCGTGTCACTTTGCACGTTGCACGGCACGAAACGCAGAAAATTGTCAATAAATGCAGGGAATGGGGCATTAAAGCTGTGTTCGCCCGGTCGTGCGGCGCTTAACAAAACTTTACGCAGTCCTGTTCCAGTCTTAAGAGGCTGTCTCCACGGAACAATTTGCTGCCGTAGTAACTGCGCCTCTATATGGTGTGTGTAACAGAATTTGGTTGTAAAGCTTGGCGCAGCTAAAACAGTAATTTCAAGTAAGGTAGAGGTTGTAGCGAGGAACGTGCAATCTGCCGAGCGTACGAGACAAACAAGTATGATGCAGCAGGGTGTTATGGTTATGAATTTCTGCAATTACTACAACGTTCATCCATAGACGTGTACATTGGGTAATGCTGAAGATCAATTTCGGAGTTAACTTGCTTACCTGCAGCTATATACTGATCTGGACACAAGCTCAGAAGATACTAATTTACGGCAAGATGAAATGCAACGACCATGAGGTCGCACGTAAAATGTGCTGTGTTGTGCAGAACACACATTTCTTTCTTTATATCAGTGTTCTGAGAATCCGGCCGTATATGGATTACGGTTGTCTTTGCTACGTCTCGGCCAGCGAATATGCCCTACGAGCGGTCGATAGTTACCACTATAAAACGATCAAATGGTTCAAATGGCTCTGAGCACTATGGGACTCAACATCTGAGGTCATCAGTCCCCTAGAACTCCGAACTACTTAAACCTAGCTAACCTAAGGACATCACACACAGCCATGCCCGAGACAGGATTCGAACCTGCGACCGTAGCGGTCACGCGGTTCCAAAGTGAAGCGCCTAGAACCGCACGGCCACACCGGCCGGCTATAACACGATCAAGTGCTGCTTGAGTGCCCTGCGGTCAGCCTCTAGCAATGCACTTCTTATTGAAGCCAATGACCTCAGCTAGAATTCATAAGACGGTACATTCGCTCGAAATATCTACACAAATGTGCACAGTTTTGTGAAGACCCTTTGTTTACGAGGGTTCCGGTGCTGACCGAGAAGCGCTTCAATAGTACCGACTGGTTAGAAATTTGGAGATTTCTGGTAAGGTCTTGTGGGACCAAACTGCTGAAGTCATGGGTCCGTAAGCCTACACACTACTTAGTCTAACTATCTTACGCTAAGGACAACACACACACCCCTGCCCGACGGAGGACTCGAGCCTCCGAAAGGGGGGGGGGGGAGGGGGGGAAGCCGTGCGAACCGTGACAAGGCGCCTCAACACTGGGGCACACACGGTATCCTTTATGATATTTAAACAATGCACGAGCGAACTGCGACTTAAAATTTTAGAAAGCATTCTTGATTGGAGCACTGCGATCGGTATACGAGGGTCGTTAAATAAGTAATGCCGCACATTTTCTTTCTCAGAACATATTTATTGTTAAAGAGTCAGAATTTGGTGACAATATCCATCAACATGTCTTGTCCAGGTCCTATTTTTCTACGTAGTCTCCATCCCGTTCTATGGCCGCACGCCAACGTTGTGAAAGACCATGTATTCCCTGCTGGTAAAAGCTCTTGTACCGTAGGCGTGAAGCAAGATTTCTGCTGGATTCTTACCCGATCGAACACGTGGGAAACGGTTCTTGAGTTTATACAGAGACTTCACGTGGCTGTGACAGGACGTTCTGAGCGTGGCTGATCATGGAGCTCTGTCTCTGCATTTCCTGAGGCTGTGACTTTCTTCATCCATCACCCAACTGTACTCCTATCAACTGCAGCATCGCCATAAATTGCACTCAAACGTTTATGGATGTTCACCACGGTTTCTTTTCCTCTACACAAGGATTAAATAACAACAAGCTGCTTGTAACGTGAGTCGAATGAAGACGCCATTTTTACACTCTACTACAGCTCTGCCATCTGACAGAACGGCTCGAAATTCATCGGCGTACAGAACAAACATCAAATGTGAAGCACCAACAAGAACGTTTGTCTATGTACATTTAAGGCTTTTTTTTTAATGTGGGCCATTACTTATTTTACAACCCTCGTAAAATGCTAAAAATCAATAAAAAGTCTCGATCGCGTTTTCAGATTTTTTGTTAGTAACCGGTTTCGGCGCTCTCCTCAGAGCATTTTCAAGCTTATCTCCGCCATTATGGCTGCTGGTGGCGGCAGACGGAGCGAGATCCATAGAAGTACGGTTGTCACTAGGTCAGCACTAGAATCATCGACAACAAAGAGTGACAACCGTACTTCTACGGTGACAACCGTATTTCTACGGATCTCGCTCCGTCTGCTGCCACTAGTAGCCAAAATGGGGGAGATAAGCCTGTAAATGGTCTGAGGAGAGGGCCAAAAGCGGTTGCTAACAATTAAAAAATCTGATACGCGATAAAAATTGTTTTTACTGATTTTTAGCGAACTGCAACTGTTTCGCGCCATTTCTGTTTCATGACAGATTACAGGAATGTAACAGATTCAGACATCCGCACGGATACACCATACCTAATATGCTGCGCGGAGTAGCCGAGCGATCTGAGGCGCCTTGCCACGGTTCGCGTGGCTCCCCGTCGGAGGTTCGAGTCCTCCCTCGGGCATGGGTGTGTGTGTCTGTGTGTGTTGTGCTTAGCGTAAGAAGTTAGGTTAAGTAATGTGTAAGCCTGGGACCGATGACCTCAGCAGTTTGGTCCCATAGGAACTTACCACCACCCAATATGAGCCTTCAATTGTTGTAAGGACTTTTAAGAGGATGGGAAAATGCGCGCCTCTGTACACAGACGGATCACGTATTTCGGCTGGTGTCGGCGGCGAATTTTATGACGAACAGGCACGCCACAGTGTCAAATTCAAACTGCCTCCCGAAGCTTCGGTACTTACAGCGGGGCACACTGCAATACTAGAGGGACTTAAACATGCTGACGGCTTGAATACAGATACAACCACTATTCTGAGAGACTTGTGATCAACACTCCTGCTTATTTGGAGTCATGTTGTCAGCAACACCAACAATTACTTGATGTACCAGATTACAAACCGTGTTGCAGACCTTCAGCACCTAACAAGGAAATCATCATGCTGTTGGGAAATGGTCAACATGGTTTCAGGGCTCGCTGAAGGTGCCACCTAGCTTGGGTCAAAGGAGTACGAACACGTTCCTTAAGCAAACCTTCTGCAAGATGTGCTGCGGCAGAGCAAAATCTTGTGGGACAATATGTGGTATGTACCACAGAAAGTTTCTGCCCGCCAAGTTTTACCTCCGCTTTAGCCACGGACGGTTCCGATTCCACCACTACTGGCCACAATGTGATTATGAAGAGGACGCGGACATCCATCAAACATCTTCGGCTGACCACTGCGATACCGCACGACAACTGAATTGCTTCGCAAACTAATTCCATCAAAATAAAGGAAACACTACTTACAACGAATTATGTGTCTTAGACGCTAAACACATTATCGTTTAACTAATTTGTTTACAACCTAATGTGTCGTCGTAACTGCCGTCTGCTTCACATCTCCTGTGCAGCAAGCTACGTAAATTTAAGTATTAACTGTGTTTTTCTTACTTGTCACTTCTTTTTCCGTGTGTTTTTGCTCTTAGGAAGCTTTACTTTTCGAGTACTAGTAATAGTGTTCCATAGATTTCGTGTTTGTTTTGAATACAGCCAGAGACAGTTAGTTCTTATTTTCACTGTTTCCAACAATAAGTGTCTAGTAACTACAGTTTAGTCAGCTATCAGCCGCCTTTAGTGAATTAGCAGTCTAGTTAAAAGTTGATTACTTAACTCTCTACAGTAAATTGTTGAATTCTTAGGATGGATAGGATGTGTGACTGCTGTGTAAGGACGCAGGAGGAGCTGGCCACTGTTCACGAACAGCTGAACGTGCTGATGGCCGCGGTCAGCCGTCTTCGGGCTGCTGCCTCGGAGTGTAGCGGCAGTGGGGAGTCTGGTGCGTCGCATGGTACACGTCAGGTGTTACATGCTTTACCCATGGTCCCTACTACCGAGACATCTTCGCGGGTAGCGGGCGCGGTTGTGTCACCATCTCCCCAAGGGCAGTGGCGGGTTCAGCGGCGCACGAGGCGGAGGGTCAATGTGGAGGCTGGCCGTGTGGCATCGCCCGCTCTGCCTGTGAGTGGACATGTGGCCGCTCCTTCAGCAAGGTCCGAGCAGGCACACGGGGGGGGAGGGGGGAGTTTATTAGTGATTGGGAGCTCCAATGTTAGGCGGGTGATGGAGCCCCTTAGTGAAACAGGGGAAAGGTCGGTGAAGAAGGCCAGTGTTCACTGTCTGCTTGCCGGGGGGTCTCGTCCCAGATGTGGAGGAGGCCCTGCCGGCGGCGATAGAGAGCACTGGGTGCACCCGACTGCAAATTGTTGCTCATTTCTGGGTTCAGACGTCATCCTCAGTTCGTACAGGTGGTTGGCGGAGTTGGTGAAGGCGGAAAGCCTCGCTCGCGGGGTGGAACCTGAGCTAACTATTTTTAGTATCGTTCCCAGAACCGATCGCGGTCCTCTGGTTTGGAGCCGAGTGGAAGGCTTAAACCAGAGGCTCAGACGATACTGCGGAGATCTGGGGTGCAAATTTCTCGATCTCCGCTATCGGGCTGAGAAATGTAGGGTCCCCCTGAATAGGTCAGGCGTGCACTACACGCCGGAAGCGGCTACAAGGGTAGAGGAGTACGTGTGGAGTGCACATATGGGTTTTTTAGGTTAGAGAATTCCCTCCCTAGGACCGACAATACGCCTCCTGAGACGCGACAAAGTAGCAGTAGGCAAAACGCAACAGGGAATGACAATATTAAAGTGGTCATAGTAAACTGCAGGAGCGTCTATAGAAAGGTCCTAGAAATGCTCTCATTAATACACGGTCACAATGCCCACATAGTACTAGGGACGGAAAGTTGGCTGCAACCAGAAATGAAATTCTAAACTCAGATTGGAATGTATACCGCAGAGACAGGCTGGACAGTGAAGGGGGAGCCGTGTTTTAGCGATAAATAGTGCTATAGTATCGAAGGAAATTGACGGAGATCCGAAATGTGAAATAATTTGGGTGAAGGTAACTGTTATAGCAGGCTCAAACATGGTAATTGGATGTCTCTATAGGCCCCCTGGCTCAGTAGCTGTTGTGGCAGAACGCCTGAAGGATGATTTGGAAAATATTTCGAGTAGATTCCCCGACCTTGTTACAGTTGTGGGTGGAGACTAATTAACCAGGTATAGATTGGGAGACTCAAACGTTTATAACGGGTGGCAGGGACAAAGAATCCCGTGAAATTTTTTAAGAGCATTATCTGAAAACTACCTTGATCAGTGAAACAGAGAACCGCAGAACAGGGAATCAGCGATCATAAAGCGGTTACAGCATAGGTGATTTCAGCCGTAAATACATAATACAGTCTCATGTTTGTTAGGTACACTTAATAAATTTATCACAAAATGGTTTGTAACGCATCACGAACCTCACCGTAGCGACACAGGCTCAACTTCCGGTATTGCAACTGTCCGTAAATGTAAATACTGTCTATGCGCTTTGAGCCGAGTTGACAACGCGGTATTCCTCGCGAGCTATGCGGCGACAGACCATTAACGCTGTAGCGAGCCATAGGAATGGAGGCGTTACAGACGTCACTTAAAGTCAGACGAGATGCGCCGAACATTGTGGTACCGTGGCGAATCCGGTCCATTTGGTAATTAATCCATTTACACTCGGCGGGGCCGACGACCGGCGCCCGCCTCCCCCAGGGAAGAGCGGACTGGGAGCTGGCGGAGCCGAAAGTGAAAGCGGCGGCGGAGTTTGGCGGCTCTGGCCTACACGGGAAACCCGGCAAGTTGAGCAACGGGCAGCCGGGGCGCGGGTGTGCGGCTGGCCAGCCGGCCGCCCGACGAACTCCACCCACGCAGCCGCTGTCAGGGGTGTCCGGCCAGCGCCGCGCGCCACGGCTGGCAGCGACTCACTCCATGTGGCTCCTCCCCTGTAGCCACACACCGGCTCAGCTACTCACTGTACTCATCTCTTGGCTACCGTCCACTATTTTTACCCCCCACACACTTCCGTTCAATACTAAACTGGTGATCCCTTGATGTCTCAAAATGTGTGCTACCAACCCGATCCCTTCTTCTAGTCAGGTTGTGCCACAAATTTCTTTATTCCCCAATTCTACTCAGTACTTACGTTATCTACCCATCTAATCTTCAGCATTCTGCTGTAGTACCACATATGAAAAGCTTCTATTCTTTTCTTGTCTAAACTGTTTATCGTCCGTATTTCACTTCCATAGATGGCTAAATCCCGTATAAATAATTTTACAAAAGACTTCTTAACACTTATATTTGACGACAACAGCTTTCTCTTCCTTAGAAGCGCTTTTCTTGCCAATTACAGACAACATTCTACATCCTCTCTACTTCTGCTATCATCAGTTATTTTACTGCCCAAATAACAAAACTCATCTACTACATCTCGTTTCCTAATCTAATTTCCTCACCATCATCTGATTTAATTTAACTACATTCCATTATCCTCGTTTTGCTTTTGTTGATGTTCATCTTATATTCTCCTTTCAAGACACTGTGCATTCCATTCAACAGCTCTTCCCAAGCCTTTGCTGTCTCTGACATAATTACGATGTCATCGACGGATCTCGAGGTTTGTATTCCTTCTCCCTGGACTTCAATTTCTCTTTCAAATTTTTCTTTAGTTTCATTTACTGCTTGCTCAGTGTACAGATTGAATAACATCAGGCATAGGCTACAAACCTGTCTCAATCCCTTCTCAACTAATGCTTCCCTTTCATACCCTTCGATTCTTATAACTGCCATCTGGTTTCTGTACAAGCTGCAAATAGATTTTCGGCCCCTTTATTTTTACGCCTTCTACTTTCAGAATTTCGAAGAGTGTATTCCAGTGAACACTGTCAAAAGTTTTCTCTAACTCTACAAACTATACAAACGTAGGTTTTGCTTTTCTTAACATATTTTCTTAGATAAGTCAAGGGGTCAGCACTGCCTCGCGTGTTCCTCCATTTCTCCGGAATCCAAACTGATCTTCGCCAAAGTTGGCTTCTACCAATTTTTCCATTCTTTTGTAAAGAATTTGTATCAGTATTTTGCAACCACGAGTTGTTATACTGATAGTTCGGTAGCATTCACACCTGTCAGCATCTGCTATATTCAAGCCTGAGGGTGTTTCGCCTGTCTCACACATCGTGCGCACCAGACGGAATAGTTTTGTCGCGGCTGGCTCTCCCAAGGCTACCAGTAGATCTGATTGAATGACGTCAAATATTTAACACATTAATTCATTAGTAAAGTACTCAGACGTTTGCAGCTGTTTCATACATGGGGGTTCCATTCTTTGAAGAATCGGAATTTACAGTTTACCAGTCTCGATTAAACCATAAATCAGGAATGTCATTTTTTCTCTACTATTCAACCTGTAAATCGATAAAACCACGAAGCAAACCAAAAAACGTTTACAACTCGGATTAACATTCAAGGTGAAGGTAAAGAACTATAGCAATGGGATTAACTTTTAGGGTGAAAGAAAATGAACGGTAAATTTGTTAATGATAGTGCTGTCGTGTTGTTTGAGGCGATGGAACACCCAACGAATTTTTAAGCAAATGCTGCTATCCTCTGTGGAAGCGGTGTAAAATTACAGAACCTGCTGCACTTAATGAACCAACTCCTGACAATGAGCGCAGAATACGGAATGAAAGTAATATATAGAAAGGCGCCAGTACTGAGAAGTAACGGAAATGATATCAGTGACGAAATTACAGTTAGAGGCCTTACAAGGAGAGGTCCTCAGCGTGCCATTGACTTTTTGAAACTATTTATAAGGTGATGTAGGTTAAGATACCATCTATCACGCATAGCAGCCATTCACCCTTATGGGCCCTCGTCTGCCAGTAATTGAAGAAAAAACAATCGGAATTTTGTGTGACACTCAATAGCGTTAAAAATGTTGCCTTATATAGTGTGGTTATGTGGTGTAATGGATGGGGTAGCAACTTCATGTACAGGAGGCTGCGGGTTCGAATCTTGTCATGTACACAGAATGTTTATTATTTTTAAATCTTTATCGACAAGGCTTTGATCATCATTCTCATTCATTTAATTGATTTAAATATAATTTTTAATTCCATTCCTTTGTCACATTATTTTAATCATAATATCAACCTCTTCATTTGCTCTCATTTTTCTTCCTCATTCTTTCGCCACTTGAAACTTTTGTTCACGTGATTTTGATTAATTTTGTGTCTTAATTTCGATTTAATTTCTTTTGTTTTATTATCCTGTTTTTTCGTCCACATCACTGCATTCATTATAACTGTCATTTTCCTTGTATTTCATTTTACTTATAAACCCATCTTTCATTTAAATTTTCACCTTTGTCCATATTACAAGAGGTATTTAGGTTATGTTCTGAATGTTTGTATGACAATTAGCGTAAAAAATGCACTCTGATAAAGAATACATTTTTCACAGCACTACACAAACACAGATAGATTATCTCGTCTTTCGTTTTTTAACTCATAGATCAGAATTTTCAAATAATTGAATATTATAGTAGATAAATACAATTATATTCATATTCACAAAAATTCTGATTGCAAAAAGAGTGATACAAAGAAAAAAATGAAACAGATGAAAAGTTCATACAGTGACTAAAATGATGTGAGAAAGCAATAGAAAAAAATTACATTTAAACCAATTAGCTGAAAAAAAATGATGATCGAAGTCATTTCGATGAAGATTTAAAAACAAACAAAAAATTGTTGTACCTAGCGAGATTCGAATGCACAACCTCATGCATATAATGCTGTTATCCTAGCCATTACACCATACAACCAGACCATTTAACATACCTTTTTTAACGCTACACATTGTCCCACAAAATTTCGATTTTTTTCGTCAATTACTTGCAAATGAGGGCCCACCGGGCTGAATGGCTGCAGTTTGTGATACCTAGGTGGCTTACCCCATAATCCAAGAAAAGAGTTTAACTTTTTAAAACCATCATACATTCTTTTTTCCGTCCTGTTCATGCTTATCACTTTAATCAAGAGGCACATTTGCATACAAATGTTTGTAATCACTTCACAGAAATTGTTGTAATTGGTATGATCAAAGATGAATTTATCCGTAGTTCGGAGAATGTGTGATAGTGTTAAAAAGATGAAAAAGGTTGTCTTGGATTATGGGGTAAGTTTATACTGTTCATTTTTTCCCCTATTTCGCTCATTTTTTTCGCTATTTCGCACATATTTCCCGGTTTTGACTGACAAATTTCTCACCTCATTCAAGAGCAAAAATAAATCATGTATTAAGACAAGTTACACCAGATGATGGAACCACAGGGTGCGAAATGCATCGTGTATTTAATAAAACACCAAAATTTGTGACTGAGGGCGTTTTTTAATTTATACTTCCAGTGTAATGAGTACAGTCACGTTTGAAGCTGCAAAACATGGATAAAATCAAACCCCTCGATTTTTTTCTTTTCCGCATTTCCCGCCGTCCAAGATTCAATTTCGCTGTACTCCAGCCGCATGTACTGACGTTTGGTACTGTACTAGACTTCTTTTGGCCACGAATAATTCCATAACTTTACATACTTCGTGGCCCTAACTTTCACGCCTTGAGGAGCCTTGTCACAGTTCGTGTGGCTCCCCCCGTCGGAGGTTCGAGTCCTCCCTGTGGCATGGCTGTGTGTGTGTTGTCCTTAGCGTAAGTCAGTTTCAGTTAGATTGGGTAGCATGTAAGCCTAGCGACCGATGAACTCAACAGTTTGGTCCCATACGAAGTTACTACAAATTTTCCCTAACTTTCACGGTAAGTTTATAGCTAATCCCATATCTGCTACAACTCATTGCTTTTATCTCTCTTCGGTTTGCTCTCAGTCAAAAAAATGTTCAAATGTGTGTGAAATCTTATGGGACTGAACTGCAAAGGTCATCAGTCTCTAAGCTTACACACTACTTAACCTAAATTATCCTAAGGACAAACATACACACCCATGCCCGAGGGAGGACTCGAACCTCCGCCGGGACCAGCCGCACAGTCCATGACTGCAGCGCCTAAGACCGCTCGGTTAATCCCGCGCGGCTGCTCTCAGTCCATACTCTTAACTCATTAGGCTATACATTCTACTCAACACGTAACTTTTCTTCACTTTCACTGAGAATCGTAACGTCATCAGCGAATCTTATCGATAATATTCTTTACCCTGAATTTTAATGACACACATGAACCTTTCTCTCATTTCCATTACTGCTTCTTCACTGTACGAACAGTAGGGACGAAAGACTGTACCCCTTTTTAATCTGAGAACTTCGTTGTTCCTTGGTTCTTGTACAAACAGCATGTCCCCCGTCTTTCCCTGCAGCTTACATCTATTTTTTCCTGACAATTTCAAACATCTTACATTATTTTTAGTTGTCGAAGGCTTTTTCAAGTCGATAAATCCCATAAAAGTGTTTGGATCTTTCGGAGGTCTTGATTCCATTGTGAGCCGCAACGTCAAAACTGCCTCTTTGGAGCCTTTACCTTCCCTAAAGGGTAATATATCTGTGGAAAAGTCGTATATTAGACACATATTTATCAGCTACCAAAGAGATTTTTTACCAAACCTTCGTTGGACCATTTATCATTATCCATCAATCTGGAACCGTTACGAAACTGGATTAACGGAACGCAGAGAATGCGAGGATCGGCTTTTTAATTTTTACAAAAACAAAGAAAACCTTTTTTTCTAAAATCGTTCGTTTCCCTCAAAAGATTCGTCTTTAAAGTTTATACATTTCTGCATGTGTTCGAACCCATTCTCAAAGAAATTACTCCACACCGATATTTTACTACCGCAAAAACTTGATTTTGGGAAGATTCAGCGGCTCCTAGAGATCATAAAAACTCTATCCGTGCAATCTCTGTTTCACGTAAGGGAACAAAAACAATTCTTTATGTGATATATCGGGTAAATATGGGCACTTTGGCATTAATTATATTTTTTCTCCATCAAATAGTAAATTCCTGATGTAAGAGAAAAACAGATCTCAGCCAAAATTGGGAACTGAATTAAATTTAATGGTGACAAGTGAAAATTTGTGCCAGACCGGGATTCGAACCCGAATTTCCCGCTTTACGCAAGCGCAACTTCAGTTATCTGGACACTTTTCCCTAGCAACAGGAATTCTCAACATGTCGCCCACTACAAATGTAGCGTCCACATGTCCAACACAACAGACACTTTAAAGTGCTGCGCAGCGTTTAGCACGTTCATGGTGTTCAAGACTTGGGGCAAAACACAAATTGTTGTGTCACATTCAGTAGTAGCTGTTCTTCTACCCTCTAAGAAATGGTCCCGACATGTCCAGCCCAACCAAATGTACTTCGCGAAAGAATCGCTTTCGTTGGCCTGGTTCACCTCAGGATACCCAAACAGTTGACTACGAGTCAGTTCCGGCTCGTACGTATACGATAGTTGACCAGAAGTATCCGGACCCCCCTATGTAATGCGGAATTGACCACCAGATGCCAAGAGATTACTTTTGGGTACTACTCTATAATTTTATATTTCAAGTTCCACATATTTGAAAATTTTAATTCACAGATATAATGAAAACAATAACAATGCTGCATTTCAAAATTCAGTAAACTCGTGTGGCATTACAGCAAGGACATTATTCCAAGGGGTGAGATCAGCCGGCTAGTCGGAAACGGTGTTCTTCCGGCAAGCACAATGTCTCCTCTCCTAGCAGAACGTGAGACATGTGTCTAATGTGTATTGTGTCGGTGAGCGTTACAAATGCGTGAGCACTGTGGTGTTTAATTCGTACTGTATGATGATGGGATAAGGGAGAAGGTGAAAACCGTTACTGACTGACGGTTCACCATCGACAGTGTCACATGGTCTCACTTCATAAGACCCTGAGGATAAGTAGGGAATTTAAACCAGAATGTTGGCATGAAGTCAGGTGATCAGGAACATTACGCCAGCACATCTCCGCCTTCAAGGTCAGATACTGGCAATGAAAATTTCAACCACCTCTAGGATTCGAACAAGGTTACCTCTGAGTTGAGAGTCACCACACAGGCGTCCGGTAGCGACATCTGCTAAAGAGGCGATCTGTTTATTTATTTTTTATCAGATGTAAGTATCAATCAATACTAATGAGTGTGATACTTTTCTTGCGATAATATTGATAAAGTATCGCTAGCTTTCGTTCGAGGAACTGACGTCTCGATTATGTCCCATAAATGTTCGATCGCATTATGTCGGGCGATCTGGCTGGCCAAATCATACTCTCCAATTGTCCAGAATGTTCTTCAACTCAATCGCGAACAGTTGTGGCCTGGTGACAGGGCACATTGTCATCCACAAAAATTTGATCACTGATTGGGAACATGAAGTCTATGAAACGTTGCAAACGGTCTCCAAACAGCCGAACAACCACTTCCAGTCAATGATCCACGTTAACACAGCCCACTCCATTATGGAGCTACCACCAGCTTGCACCGTGCAAAAAAATGGTTCAAATGGCTGTGAGCACTATGGGACTTAACATCGGAGGTCATCAGTCCCCTAGAACTTAGAACTACTTAAACCTAACTAACCTAAGGACGTCACACATACCCTTGCCCGAGGCAGGATTCGAACCTGCGACCGTAGCAGTCGCACGGTTCCGGAATGTATCGCCTAGAACCGCTCGGCCACACCGGCCGGCTTGCACGGTGCCTTGACAACCTGGGTCCATGGCTTCGTGGGCTCTGCTCGATACTCGAACCCTACCATCAGCTCTTCCCGCCTGAAATCGGGACTCATGTTTCAATTCGTCTAGGACCCACCGATATGGTCACGAGTCCAGGAGAGGCGCTGCAGGTGTTGTCGCGCTGGTAACAAAAGCACTCACGCCGGTCGTCTGCTGTCATAGTCCATGAACGCCAAACTTCGCCGCACTGTCCTAACGGATACGTTCGTCGTATCTCCCACATGGATTTCTGCGGTTACTTCATGCAGTGTTGCTTGTCTGTTAGCACTGCTGCCCTCGCTACCTGAAGACCGTCGACCACTGCGTCGTCCTTGGTCGGAGGCAATGCGTGACATGTGGCGTTCTTTGCACACTGTTGGACGCTGTGGATCTCGAAATATTGAAAACTCCGACGTTTTTCGAAATGGAATTTCATATACGTTTAGTTCCAGCTACAATTCCGTGTTCAAAGTCCGTTATGCCTGTCGTGAGGTCATACTTACGTCGGGAATCTTTTCACATGAGTCCGCAGCTCGTGGTCGTGCGGTAGCGTTCTCGCTTCCCGCGCCCGGGTTCGATTCCCGGCGGGATCAGGGATTTTCTCGTGATGACTGGGTGTTGTGTGATGTCCTTAGGTTAGTTAGGTTTAAGTAGTTCTAAGTTCTAGGGGACTGATGACCATAGATGTTAAGTCCCATAGTGCTCAGAGCCATTCGAACCATTTTTTTTCACATGAATCACCTGCGCACAAATGACACGCTCCGACAACGTACTGCCTTTTTACACGGAAGAGCCAGAGATACTGATACACCTGTAAAATGTCGTGTAAAGGCCCCTGCGAGCATGCAGAAGTGCCGCAACACGAAGTGACATGGATTCCACTAATGTCTGAATTAGTTGGTTCAAATGGCTCTGAGCACTATGGGACTCAACATCTTAGGTCATAAGTCCCCTAGAACTTAGAACTACTTAAACCTAACTAACCTAAGGACATCACACACACCCATGCCCGAGGCAGGATTCGAACCTGCGACCGTAGCAGTCCCGCGGTTCCGGACTGCAGCGCCAGAACCGCACGGCCACCGCGGCCGGCTCTGAATTAGTTCTGGAGGGAACTGACACCATGGCTCCTGCTGGCTCCCCCTAAATCCGTAAGTGTACGAGGGGGTGGAGATCCCAACACGTTGCAAGGCATCCCAAATTTCCTCAATAATGTTTATGCCTGGTGAGTTTGGTGGCCAGCGGAACCATTTAAAATAAGAAGACTGTTTCTGGAGCCACTCTGTAGCAATTTTAGACGTCCTGCTGCAATTGCCCAAGACCGTCGGAATGCACAATAGACATGAATCGATGCAGGTGACCAGACAGGATGCTTATGTACGTGTCACCTGTCAGAGTCGTACCTAGACGTATCTGGGTTCTCGCATCACTCCAACCGCACACTCCCCACACCATTACAGAGCCGCCACAAGCTTGAACAGCCCCTTGTATTCAGGACCCATGGAATCATGAGGTTGTCTCCATACCCCTAGACGTCCATCCGCTCGAAACAATTTGAAACGAGATTCGTCCGACCAGGCAACATGTTTCCAGTCATCAACAAGCTAATGTCAGTGTTGACAAGCTCAGGCGAGGATCGATAATGTTTCGTTGAATGGTTCGCACGCTTACACTTTTTAATGGCCCAGTATCGAAATCTGCAGCAATCTGCTGAAGGGCTGCGCTTCTGTCACGTTGAAAATTTCTCTTCAGTCGTCATTGGTCCAGTTCTTGCAGGATCTTTTTCCGGCCGCAGCGATGTCGGAAATTTGATGTTTTACCGGATTCCTGATAGTCTCGGCACACTCGTGAAATGTTCGTACGGGAAAATCGCCACATCGGAGATGCTGTGTCCTATCGTTCACGCGCCGACTGTAACACCACGTTCAGACTCACTCAAATCTTGATAACCTGCCATTGTAGCTGCACTAACCGATCTAACGACTGCGCACAGATACTTGTTTTCTTATAAAGGCGTTGGAGACCGCTGCGCCGTATTCTGCCTGTGTGCATATCGCTGTATTTGAATACGCATGCCTATAGCAGTTTCTTTGGCGCTTCAGTGTACGCGGTGCTGCTGCCATGTGTACATGTGCATATCGTTATCCCATGATATTTGTTACCTCAGTGTGTGGCGCATGGTTTTCTTTCGCCCACGGAGTGGTAGTTGCTTCGTAAATGCTGCGGAAGGCCGTGAGAGCGCCATGCGGTGTGTGCGGCCGTATGTGGAACAGGTCAGTGAGCCAGATGGAGCGGGGAAAGCCGGCCACAGCCGCAGCTCACTTCACGTGGAGACGGCCGCTACCAGGGGCGGCGCCACGAGTGATGTGTCAGAGGACAGCCGTAACAAGCCGCAGAAAAACCCTATGACGCCTCACTCGCTCTTCACATACACTATCAGATCAAATCCGAGCCCCTATTAGTGGACGTTAATAGAAATGGTAGCCCATTCCTCCCCAAGAGTTGAATGTTGGACGCTGGCGTCTCGACGTTCTGACTCATCCCAAACGTGTTCCACCGCGTTCAGGTCGGGACACTGGCTACGCTAGTTCTATCAAGGATGTTACTGTCCACGAATCATTGCCCCACGCACGCTGCTTTCTGACGGTATGTTAGCATGCTGACATAATCATCGTCCCCCAATCGCTCCTCTCCTGTACATAACGCTGTAAAATGTGTTCATATCCTTCTTAATTTAGCGTTTTATTAAGCGCAATAATAAGACCACATCCTCAAAACACATTCTTCGTACTTAAATGTCGGCACTAGAAATAAAGGCGGGTAATGTTCTCCAGACATTTACCGAACCAAAACCTTTCCATCGCATTGAGTATAGAGTGAGTCATCACTCCACATCACTCGTTTCCAGTTATCCACTCTCCAGCGGCGTTGCTCTTTACACCAACCTCAAGCGCTTCTTAGCACTGACCACTGAAATGGGTGGCTTACAAGTAACTGCTCGGCCACATATCCCATTACTTTTTGTCCTCTGCGCACAATCACTGTGCTGCTTGAACTGCTGGTAACACTCTGACATTCACGAGTGTCTCCTTCCGCTGATTTCACACAGTTTTTTACAGCCATCCTGCACAATTCTCGATGGTCTCCGTTCGTCAACTAGTGAGGTCTGCCTCATCTTGGTTTAGTTGTAATTGTTCTTTCGCGTTTCCACGTCACAATCACATCACTAGCAATCGACTTGGGAGCTTCAGATGGACTGAAATGTGCGTGACGGATCTGTTACAGTGGTGACATCCAGAGGTGGGAATAATGTACGATTAAATTTGTACATGGTTTGGAAGTACGCGGTTGCACCAGTGACTCTAACCCGGCTAGGAATCGTGTTGAAGTTAACATGGATGACACACAAGGATATGTAATTCCCTGCTGCAGATTCTATGCAATGGTTGGCGGAAGATGGCATGCCAGTGTCTCGGCAACCTATTTCCAAATGTTTTCAGTGGGTGAGAATGTGCTGACTAGGGCTACACTCAACTACCCTCTATATCGAGATAGGGTAGGATAGCGGGGGCAACATGCAGTCTTGCGTTATCCTGTGAAAAGATAACGTCACGGAGATATCTGACATAGGCAACAACCCCAGGTCTTGACAGGTCAGAAACACACTGCTGAGTCAAAACACTATCACCACCTGCTTGTTAGGTTGTCTGTCCGTCTTTGGAACGAAATACATCACTGATTCTGCGTATCAGGTATCCGACAGTTTGTCTACGCATAGATCATGTATTTCGCGTAAATGCCGTTCATTCCAATTACGGCGTTCGTGGAGACGACTGTAGACCTAATGTAGCAAAAATGCGGTTCACTCGTAGAACCGACACGTTTCCATTCATCGACGGTCGAATCCCGATGGTCACGTGCCCAATGCAGTCGTAATTGACGATGTCGTTGAATCAACATATGAACATGCAGAGATGGTCTTCTGTGCAATTCTATGTTTCACAACAGACGATGAACGGTGTGCTCCGAGACACTTCTGCGTGCACCAGCATTGTGCTCTTTCGACAGAGATGACACAGACCACCATCCATCCTACTTTACAGAGCAGACAAGCGTCCGAACCGCATGTTCTGTGAAGAGTCGAGGGCGTCCAACCATTCAGCGCCCAGTGGTAGTTTCAATGTCGTTCTAGCTCTTTCCGTAAATGCTCACAACAGTAGCACGTGAACATTCGACAAGCTTCGCCGCTTTAGAGATTCTCGTTCACAGGCTCTGCTTATAATAATCCGCCATTTGTCAAAGTCGCTTATCTCAATGAATTTTCCCGTTCGCAGACCACATCTTCGCTAGGGTGATCCCTCCTGTATGTCTGCTATGCTGACATACTTTTGCCTAATGTGGGAATTGAGGTTACGAGGGACCATCCTCCTCAAAAAAATCGAATAAAGTAACAGAATGTAGGAACAAGCAACGATTAACGACCAAAGCAAAATTCATAGTGTATGCTCTCGACAAAGGTAGTATGATAAGTTCTCCTCATTCCTGAGAACTGAAAGAGTACGACCAATGTCGTCCGAATACTTCAAAACATCGACATTTATTTGCTCGAGAAATTGTGTAGGATGTCCTAGGAGCCATGGTCAATATTCGAGGATATGACAGAAAAGATCACTCGAAGTAAAAATGTCTAATACATCTGCGGTCTAAAATAAATACCTTACCAGCTATGAGCGCTGCTTTACCTTCGATATTGTGGAACACATCTCTTCTGCTTCAAGCTCTTTGCATCCCATATTTTGAGAGGAAAATATGCATCAAAACAAGAAAAAAAGTCCTGCAATAAACATGGGATCTAAAGTGCAAATATTACGAGCTATGACCACTTGTTCATCTTCGCCGCGCTGAAACACATCTCTTCTACTGGACAAGTGCTCATGGCTCCTAAGATATGCATTTCAGAACCCTGTTTACTGGGCTTTTTTCGTTTTGGTCCATACTACCTCGTCCCAAAGATGGAATGCAAGAAGACTGCAACAGATGATATTTGTTTCACAGTATCGAAGATGAAGTAGTGCTCATAACTATCAAGGTATACATTTCAGAGTCCATTTTACTGGAGTTTTTTTGCTTAGAATGATAGTTCCTGTCATATCCTTGAATATTTACCATTCTCCTGGGACACACTTTACACTTACAAACACATCAAAAAATATTTAGAAAGCAGTAAATTTAGCAGTTGTACATACCTTGTCGCACCTATAATGCAAATATTCTCGACAATTATTTTTCTTATTGAATAAATATGACTTTCCACTAATGAAATAATATTTATTAATAACAATTATCTATTTACATTCTTACTTATACATAGTATATGCTTTTTTGTGAAGGCATTGTGAAACGTAAATACTTTTTTATTACATTTCGTCTGCCTTGTGGGAGAACACTAGTAGGAAAAATTCTAAGACTATGTGCAACCTTTTCAACGTGTCACGGAAGCAAAATAAATAAATAAACACAATAAGGGGACACAGAAGCACGAAATCCATTAACGTAAAAGGAGTCAGTTCAGCGAGAATACGTTACATCCGATGTCAGCAGGTGATATCCGAAAGATTTTAGAATTCCCCCCATTACACACAGTCAACTGAACACTGACAAACACGTGCAATGTGGTTGACGGATGATTTTCACACATGCACGCGAATCGCAGTCACGAGTAGTCGATTTTGACCACAAACTCGCTCGTCAAAAACAGGCTTTACAGCACTAGCTCTGCATTGTCAACCACTCATTATGGCACTGAATAATAAGGGATAGACATTTGGAAAATTTTTATTAAAGTTCACTAACATTCCTACAGGTAATATAAAGTCATGGCAGAGACAGAGATGGAAGCAGGAAACGACACGGTACGTCACAAGTGGGTCAAGCCCTCGACACATTATGACACCGTCTTCCAACTGAGAATACGCATTCAGCAGGAAGAAGACTGTAACAGAAAATCAAAGGAAATGAGACAAGCATATTCGTTAGCTCGCAAGACATGGTGCAAGAAACTCTCTCTCTTACACAAGAGCACGTAGTGAGGAACTGACACAGCAGTTAACAACCGGTTAACTGAATATAGCAGAATATGGGCGACACATGCGGTCATTAAGAACCTCGGGTCACAGCCTCACTCCCTTCAAATACTCCATTGTTCCAGCTCTCACCATGTGCCGATCACTGGGATTGGTGGCATTCACAGTAATAGCACTCGATTCCATGACGACGACAGTGTAGTGAATCTATGTCACAGATGCTCCAGCACAGCCCGTAAACTAGCTAAAAATGTACTTCATATGACTGTCGTCAACTGGTGAACTTCATGCTGCTTCCGAGCACCACCATTGAACATGAACACGGAAGCCAGCGAGGGGCTCTTGGGGTCCACATTCCCATTCAACACTCAGGCACCTGCGGGGGCTGAAACCTACTTGGAGGTGGTGGGGCAATCAACAGACTACGTGACTACTGACACAGGTACACCACTGACGGGGTCATCATAAATCTCGGAGTGGGACTGGGGACATTCCAGCAGCCAGCACGAGACCACTTCGCGCTGGGCAATGGCCGCCACGCCGATTCTGGGCCGACTAAACAGATGTCAACTGGAATACAACGTGCGGCTGAGAATGGTGCGGATGAAGGATTACTTGTAAACTTTGAGAATAAATGATTGAACTCTAATAATGTTTTACTAGTGTCAAAGACGCTTTACTGGTTTCCAACAGCTACCCTAACTTCATGCAGAGGTGTCTCCGCTTGGCCCACTATGCACTATATGTTTGGATGTTTGTTGTCCTCGAGCATCTCCTTCAAGCTACACTGACATACTATCAAATACTGTACATTACACTACTAAATATACCCCCAAAAATTAAAATCTTTTTGATTGCAATATTAGCTTCCATTATCATGCAAGTAGTTGCCACTGATCTACGATTACATAAATTGTTCCATTGTACATTATGTGATCAAAAGTATCCGGACATCTGCTGAAAATGACCTACAAGTCATCCATCGGTAATGCTGCAATTCAATACGGTGTTGACCCACCCTTAGCCTTGATGACAGCTTCCACTCTCGCAGGCAAACGTTCAATCAGGTGCTGGAATGTTTCTTGGGGAATGGCAACCCATTCTTCACGGAGTGCTGCACTGAGGAGAGGTATCGATGTCGGTTGGTGAGGCCTGGGACGAAGTCGGCGTTCCAAAACATCCCAAAGGTGTTTTATAGGAGCCAGCCGCTGTGGCCGGTTGTAGGCGCTTCAGTCCGGAACCGCGTTGCTGCTACGGTCGCAGGTTCCAATCCTGCCTTGGGCATCGATGTGTGATGTCCTTAGGTTAGTCAGGTTTAAGTAGTTCTAAGTCTAGGGGACTGATGACCTCAGATGTTAAGTCGCATAGTGCTTGGAGCCATTTGATTTGTTTTATAGGATTCAGGTCAGAACTCTGTGCAGGCCAGTCCATTACAGGGATGTTACTGTCGTGTAACCACTCCGCCACAGGACGTGCATTACGAACACGTGCTCGATCGTGTTGAAAGATGCCATCCCCGAATTGCTCTTCAACAGTGGGAAGCAAGAAGGTGCGTAAAACATCAATGGTCTGTGTTGTGATAGTGCAACGCAAAACAACTACACACGCTGGCAGATGACGTTCACCGGGCATTCGCCATACCCACTCCTTGCCATCGGAACGCCACATTGTGTACCGTGATTCGTCAATCCATACAACGTTTTTCTACTGTTCAATCGTCCAACATTTACGCTCCTTACACCACGCAAGGCGTCGTTTGGCATTTACCGGCGGGATGTGTGGCTCATGAGCAGCCGCTCGACCATGAAATCCAAGTTTTCTCACCTCCCGCCAAACTGTCATAGTACTTGCAGTAGATCCTGTTGCAATTTGGAATTCCTGTGTGATGGTCTGGATAGATGTCTGTCTATTACACATTACGACCCTCTTCAACTGTCTGCGGTCTCTGTCAGTCAACAGACGAGGTCGGTCTGTACCCTTTTGTGTTGTACGTGTCCCATCACGTTTCCACTTCACTATCATATCGGAAACAGTGTGGAAATCTCGCGTACAGACGTATGACACAAGTGACACTCAATCACCTGACCACGTTCGAAGTCCGTCTAAAGACTACTGAGGTCGTTGATATGGAGTACCTGGCAGTAGGTGGCAGCACAGTGCACCTAATATGAAAATCGTATGTTTTGGGTGATGTCTGGATACTTTTGATCACACAGTGTGTGTCATTTATTATATGTCTGACTATTGTAATATCACTACATTTTGTCATACTCATGTAACATTTTAGCACGTGACGGTTGGAAACTCCGTCCTTCAAAACATTTATTTTATTTTGTAATCTACATTGGTTTTATGTTTACACTGTACTGCATAAGTTAATGGTTACAAATACATCTTCTGTTTAGATTATTGACTAACGAGTATTTCTGTTACGTCATTCACACTGTTACGGTACAATGCTATGTAAATTTTATCTAATGTCAATATGAGTTTTCTCTTTACACAAGTTGCACAAATGTATCTTTGTCATGTTGTCTACGATGTTCTGACATGTAGTTCGTCACTATGTGCGGTTTCATTGTAAATTTACTCTTCGATTTCATTTCTATGGTCAATGCCAGTGCCACCTACCTGCCTTCATTTACTTCTCAGACAGCTCAATCGCCACAGGTAGTTTGACACTGGTTCACTTCTAACAGACAACGGCACTATCGAATATGCTTTTATGTGCTGAGGTCTGTATTATATTGTGTATATGCTCACTTTCGTGAACCAATTACTTACGTTTGGTTTAAATTTAAGTTCGATATTAACTGAAAAGTCTACACATCGGCCACTAATATGCATGCGTATGTTAGTATGTGTATATCTGTTATGGTTAATTCCTTTGTACCTTTATCCCACAGCTTCTGTCTGATGATGAAATTTTGAAATGAGGAACGTTTAATAAAGAACAGTGTGATGAAGTTGAGCCTTGCATGTGCCAGACTTTTGATCCGGGCGCCGCAGAAGAAGTTGGTACAGACGTGGATGCTACACATCGCCCCTACGGCTCGCCGTGTACAGCACGGAGAGCCGCGCTGATCCCGGGGAAATGACGCGGCCCGGCGCCCGCCTCGGGGTCGGAATGGAGGCCGCCCCGCCGAGTTTTGGACGCGCGATAATCCCAGCTCGGACCTGCGCGGCCGCCTTTGTCGCGCGCGCCGCGGTTGGCCAGATTTATGACAACTTTTAATTGCTTTCTGCCCCGCGGCGGCGTTATTAACTCCCGGGGAAAACTCCGCCAGGTACGGCCATTCACGGCCCACGTGGCTGGGAACACGGCGCCGCTCCTGCTGGAACCATTCTTCTCCACACAGAGGTTCCCAAACTACTGAACCGTTACAAAGAGCTTCCCTTTCACCACGGCTAAAATAAATCTGGCGTCTTTACGGCAACTCGAAGGGAGACGTTTGTGGTCTTTATATCGTCCTCAGAACTTGTATAGCTACTAGTCTGCGCTGATGAGTATATCCTAGTAATAACTACTCTGCAGATTACAGGCTGCACAGATGAGGTACACGCTAGTATATCTGCGGGTATTCGCATCGATACGAGGAGTGTTCAGTATTATAAGAAAAGCAACACTTTTTTTGCCGGGTAATTTTGGTTGAAAAAAATGCGGAATTTAATAATCTGAAGCCATTTTGACTATTTTTCGACCGTGACTGTCTCAAGAAATATGCAAAGGTTTTTTTAAATTACCGCTACCAGTTACAAACTTTGTCAACTATTGTATTACTTATTTATTTAACGACATGTTTCGAGGGAATACCTCATCTTCAGGTTAAATGGCATTACAAAAACAACTTTACAATAAGGTCATACTGATGTTACATAGTCTCTTTATAAATACTGTGGTCATCCAGTGGAAGAAGAGAAAAATTAGTAAGAGGCGATGTCACTTTGGAAGCTTTTTGTGCAAACACCAGTCCAGCTTCTTACTAATTTTTCTCTTCTTCCACAGGATCACCACAGCATTTATAAAAAGACTATGTAACATCAGTATGACCTTATTGGAAAATTGATTTTGTTATGCCACTTGGCCTGAAGATGAGGTATTCCCTCGAAACATGTCGCTAAATAAATAAATAATACAATAGTTGACACAGTTGGTGACTGGTAACGGTAATTTAAAAAACCTTTGCAATGCGGAATTTGTTGTGGGACATCTTGAAATGTTCCCACTCCAGCCCTTATACAGGGTGATTTTTCTCCACCGTGTACAAACTCTAGAGACTGATCGATGACGGCATACGGAACAAGAAGGGTCTAATAAACTTTTCCGGAAATGCATGGTTTCCATGCTGGAGACCATTTATTCAATCGTACTTTGTAACAGACACTGCGGTTTAATACGTGCTACACCAAGCAGCCACACTTACAGTGCAGGACTTACTAGCGACAGACTATCCACATCGGTAGCAGTTTTGACACTGGTTTCTTCACCAGGCAACCAAAATTCCGGGATTTGCGTCATCCAGCCTATTCACGGATGAGACCACCTTTACGCGGATAGGTATCGTCAACTTTCGTAACAGTCGTGTGTTGAGTGTGGTGACAGCTAATCTTCAGCATCGGTGCAGCCGAAATGTGTGGGCCGGGATAATTGGCGACCGTATTTTGGGACCAGTCTTCCTTCCACGTCGTCTCACAGGAACTACCGGCGTTTCTTTCGGGTAACTTTGTCTCCCCTGCTGGAAGAAGTGCCACTGACGATTCGAAGGGTTATGTGGCTGCTACATGATGGTGCCCGAGCCGACTTTGCCGTTAATGTCCGGGCGCATCTCAATCTTGTCTCCCCCGGCCGGTGGATCGGATGAGGGGGTCCAGCTGGATTACCTGCTCGTTCACTGGATCTCAACCCGTGCGATTTCTGGTTATGGGGACATCTCAAAAGTATCGTCTATGAAGAGCCAATTCCAGATGTGGAGACACTAGAGCAGAGTATTCATATTGCCTTTGACACCGTTCGGATGCAGCTTGGTCGATGTGAACGATGAGACAGAGCATGCTACGGCGCGTACGCGCATGCGTTGATGCAGATGGAAACCATTTACAACACGCACAGTAACTGTGGCTGCACGGTTCAGCGCGTATTAGACCACAGTCCCTGTAGCAATGAATGATTGAATACATGGTCTCTAGCATGGATACCACGCATTTCCGGACATAAGTTCATTATATCTTTTTTGTTCCGTGTCCTCTCATTGATCAGTCCCTAGAGTTTGTACACGGTGGAAAAAATAACACCGTATTTCATGAATTTCCGATAGCCGGCGGCGTTATACGTAGCCTTGGAAATAGTATCTACAACGGAGGTGAGTTCCAAGCACAGAGCTGTCACTGAGTTTCTTCAGGCGGATAACCTGGGCATCGCAGGTAGTGTACGGAGACCTGGCAGTGAGCAAAAGCACGTTAAGTCGTTAAGCGAGGCGTCTGTCATGATCGCAAGAATGTCGCGCAAACCTGTCCGATCTCCCGTGTGCCAGCCAGCCCCAGAGCTGTGACTCCTGGGTTGGTGGTAATGTGTGACGCTCTCGTTCCAGATGATCGACGGACCACAATCAAACACCTCGCTGCACAACTGGCCGGCTCTACTGATAGTGCTGACACATTCGTCCATGAGTTGGAGTACCCAAAAGTGTGTGCCCGCTGTGTTCCTCGCCGCCTAACAGAATACCATAAAAAAAAAGTCTAAGCACTATGGGACTTAACATTTGACGTCATGAGTCCGCTAGACTTAGAAGTACTCAAACCTTGCGACCGTAGCAGCAGCGCGCTTCCGGACTGAAACGCCAAAAATCGCTCGGCCACAGCGGCAGGCCATAAAGAGCAAAGAAGGACCATCTGTGCGCAACTGTTCTACATCTACATCTACATCCATACTCCGCAAGCCACCTGATGGTGTGTGGCGGAGGGTACCTTGAGTACCTCTATCGGTTCTCCCTTCTATTCCAGTCTCGTATTGTTCGTGGAAAGAAGGATTGTCGGTATGCCTCTGTGTGGGCTCTAATCTCTCTGATTTTATCCTCACGGTCTCTTCGCGAGATATACGTAGGAGGGGCCAATATACTGCTTGACGCCTCGGTGAAGGTATGTTCTCGAACCTTCAACAAAAGCCCGTACCGAGATACTGAGCGTCTCTTCTGCAGACTCTTCCACTGGAGTTTATCTATCACCTCCGTAACGCTTTCGCGATTACTAAATGATCCTGTAACGAAGCGCGTTGCTCTCCGTTGGATCTTCTCTCTCTCTTCTATCAACCCTATCTTGTACGGATCCCACACCGCTGAGCAGTATTCAAGCAGTGGGCGAACAAGTGTACTGTAACCTACTTCCATTGTTTTCGGATTGCATTTCCTTAGGATTCTTCCAATGAATCTCAGTCTGGCATCTGCTTTACCGACGATCAACTTTATATGATCATTCCACTTTAAATCACTCCTAATGCCTACTCCCAGATAATTTATGGAATTAACTGCTTCCAGTTGCTGACCTGCTATATTGTAGCTAAATGATACGGGATCTTTCTTTCTATGTATTCGCAGCACATTACACTTGTCTACATTGAGATTCAATTGCCATTCCCTGCACCATGCGTCAATTCGCTGCAGATCCTCCTGCATTTCAGTGCAATTTTCCATTGTTACAACCTCTCGATATACCACAGCATTATCCGCAAAAAGGCTCAGTTAACTTCCGATGTCATCCCCTAGAACTGAGAACTACTTAAACCTAACTAACCTAAGGACATCACACACTTCCATGCCCGAGGCAGGATTCGAACCTGCGACCGTAGCGGTCGCGCGGTTCCAGACTGTAGCGCCTAGAACCGCTCGGCCACCCCGGCCGGCCGGGGACAAGTAGAGTGGTACCATGCGGGCATACAGGCCTTCCCAGTAAGTGTCGCACTGAACGGAGATTATGTTGAAAAATAAGGTTTTGTAGGCAAAAGAGTGGGGAATAATATGGTGTAGGTCAGCCGTGCGGTCTACCGCACTGCTTTCCGGGCGGGAAGGCGTGCTGGTCCCCAGCACGAATCCGCCAGGCGGATTAGTGTCTAGGTCCGGAGTGCCAGCCAGTCTGTCGATGGTTATTGGTTATTCCACCTCAGTTACACTATGTCGGCGACTGCTGCGCAAACACTGTCTCCACGTACGCGTACACTCGTATGGTGTGAGACGTTCCCGTGTGTGTGTGTGTGTGGGCGAGGAGGGGGGGGGGGGCGGGGCACTGGTGGCCGAACCGCACAATAACAATAAACCTGGGATCGGCGTGGGCGGCGATTGGGTGAGTGGACTGCTGTAGTCTGTTGTGAACCACTGAGGGCTACGGCGGGGACAAGCCTCTCCGTCGTTTCTAGATCCCCAGTTCCATACAATACAATACAATACGGTGTATTGGAATTCTGTATAAAACAATCTTGCTTTCAGAAAAAAAGTGTCATATTACTTAGAACGCCCCTTTTAAAACCGCGCAGCTGTCAAAAATCTTATCTTTTACTGAAAAAAAACGCTAAAAGGAGCGTCTAAGCACAGTAACATTTTTATTTCAGCTAACTGAGTTTATTCGCAGTTCTCAGCGCGCTTAAGTTTCATTCACGGTGGCAACGTGAGCAGATGAGGTAACAAACGCAGCAGCACAGCTGTGAAAGTTGGCTGCGACCGCACACAGCTGGTCGCTGTCCGTGAGGTTCACCTTGACGCGGAGGCGGCTTCTCAGCAATTACACAGGCGCCGCTCGCAGCCATCACGGCAGGAGCTGCTAGCGGCAGTGTACTACGTACGGCTTTATCCTGGACCTACCGACAGTGGACGAGGGACTGTCACTTCGGGGAAAAAAGTTACATTGTTTTTAGGTACCTGCATAAATGCCTGACTGGTACACGCCGAAGACCCTTCGTCACAGTGCCGTAGCACGCTGTTTTAGGAGGCAAAAACAATACGGCGTAGCATATATTCCTTTTATGGGAGCAGCTAGCTTCAATCGAAGCTTACTGAGAAGTGACTACAAAATGACGTGTATCTGCCCAGAACATTTGTCGACAACTACCGAGTTTCGTCGTCGCATCGAGTTTTACGGGAGTAAGGTCTGTGGGTAGGCCCTTCGGAATTGTGAAATTCAGAAAAATACAGCTAAACATTTGTGACAAGCAAGAATACAAGTATTCTTTGGGGGACATCTGCAACTGTTGGTAAATTTTTTCAGAACGGTTTATCACAAATAAACCTGGACACACGACCCGGGTTTCAGGATGTAAAGTCCATCTTCAGGCACTTGATTTCCCACGAGAAAATAGTACCAGTCATATAAAACAAATTCCAGCAAATTTATCAAGTAGCATGCGAGAGCCCGGGCAAGTGACGCAAAAATCTTTCTCGTGCGTTATCTGCACGGGATCTTACACGCTAGCCCGCATCTCGTGGTCGTGCGGTAGCGTTCTCGCTTCCCACGCCCGCGTTCCCGGGTTCGATTCCCGGCGGGGTCAGGGATTTTCTCTGCCTCGTGATGGCTGGGTGTTGTGTGATGTCCTTATGTTAGTTAGGTTTAAGTAGTTCTAAGTTCTAGGGGACTGATGACCATAGATGTTAAGTCCCATAGTGCTCATAGCCATTTGAACCATTTGATCTTACACGCTACTTGGCGAACTTTCTGTTTTTCTTTTACATGACTGGGATGATTTTCTCATACGCAATCAAGTGCCTGAATATGGGATTTACACGCATTTACAAACAAGTGCAGTGGATTTATTCATCATGAAAAATAATACAAATGTCATTGCTGCTCGTTTCACTCGCAGCAGTTTAGTTTTTCGTCTTTTTTAGTCAGGCTGAATCACAAAATGGAACAAAACTCACTCCTGAGAGAGAGCGCTATTATATGTAAATAACATCGATTACTGCGCAGTATTTTCTATCTCTACATACAGGGTGTATCAAAATGAATCATCCGATTTGGCACGTCTGTATTTCTGAAACTAATAAACATATACAACGAATTTTGTTTTTCGATGAACGGGACACTAAAAGAGTTTTTTTTTTCACTGCTTTTTATAGGTGTTCAATATGCTCTCCTTGAGATGCACGGCGTACGTCAGTGCGGTATTCAGATTGTTCCCACACTGCAGCGAGCTTGTCTTCAGTTACAGCTTCCACAGCTGCTGTTATGCGATGTCTCAGCTCGTTCACTGTTGTTGGTAACAGAGGCACATAAACAGAATCTCCCCACTAAAAATAATCACATACATTCTGGTCTAGTGACCTTGGAGGCCAGGAATGTAAGGGTGAATCACTTGGTCCTGTGCGACCGATCCATCGTTCAGTAATTCCTTGATTTAAAAATTCCCATACTTCCAGATGCCAGCGTGGCAGTGCCCCGTCCTGTTGGTAAATGGAGTCTTTCGAATCAGTCGCCAGCTTTGGGAAAAGAAAATTCTCAAGCATATCGAGATATGTAACAGAGTTCTCGGCAAAGAAAAATGGACCATACACCTGTTCCCCTGAAACTGCACAAAACACATTAAATTATGGAGAGTCTCTCTCATGTTATACAACTTCAAGTGATTGTTCCGTACCCCATATTCTCAAATTATGACGGTTCGCCTCTCCATTTAAATGAAATGCCGCCTCGCCACTAAAGACTAAGCGCGGAAGAAAACTATCGTCCTTAATCTTATCAAGAACGAAATTACAGAACTCCACACGTTGTTGTTTGTCACCTTCACGGAGAGCTTGCAGTAGCTGAATTCTGTTTGGTTGCATGCGTAAACGTCGACGCAACACACGCCAGACGGACATCGCGGGCATGTTGAGCTGTCGAGCTGCTCAGCGAACCGATTTCTGCGAATTCCTTGTGAAAACATGGCGGATACGTTCGACGTCTGTGTTAAGACACTCGGGGACGGCCCGGCGATTTGTCATTACACAACCAACCAGTTTCTCGGAATTGTTCATGCTATCGTCTAATGCTCTGCGCTGTAAGAGGATCCACACCATACATAGTACGAAAATTACGCTGAACAGTTATTGCTGACCCGCACTGCCCAAAACGTAGAACACTAAACGCTTTCTGTTGTCCCGACACCACTTTTACTGTCCGCCCCTGAAAGCTGAGTGGTCAGCGCGACGGAATGTCATACCTAACGGCACGGGGTCGATTCCCGGCTGGGTCGACGATTTTTCCGCTCAGGGACAGGGTGTTGTGTTGTCCTCATCATCATCCCCATTGACACGCAAGTCGCCAAAGTGACGTCAACTCGAAAGACTTGCACCAGGCGAGCGGTCTACCCGACGGGAGGCCCTAGCCACACGGCATTTACCATTTTTAATAGAACTGAATCGGGCGCACACTGCTGCTACCTCGCGGGAACCGTGTAAAACTCGAGACTGTCCACTGCGGCCGGAACTTCACAATAACCCTGGGTTCGGTGTGGAGCGGCGGTGGGGTGGGTGGACTGCTGTGGGGTTCTGAACCACTGAGGGCTATGGCGGGAAGGACGCCTCTCCGTCTTTTCTAGGTCCCCAGTTCAATACACAATCACAAATTCGAAAAAGAGCATGCTTCTATGGCCTTAATTAGCGTGAAAAGCTTCAAAGATTATGCAATTTGTGAACAACGTAAAAATTCGATGAAAGAAAAAAAAGATCTATGCAGGCCATACAGTCTACGCGGGTGAAGCAGCGGGCGCTAAGGTAATTTCACTAACAAGAATGTGACAGAATCTTTCACATATATGAAGATGCATAAAAAAAATTTAACAGAAGGCCGCGAACCATTTTGTTGTAACGCTGTGACTCCGCGTATTAAACCCCAATGAACACGTGCAGCGTCCAACAGGATTGTCTTTCATCTTAGGATCTCCTGAAGCCTTTTACTGACGCTGTATCATAAACTGACATTTAATGATAACAAATCGTTCGAAGAGTGGCGTGTTTGTAATAAATCTTCAACGTGCCATCGTCTTGAAACGGCATACATTCTCAACATGCACGTCCTAATACGAGTACGGCGAAATCTAATACGGCGACTCCTGAATTCTTCATTTGTTGACTGCTACCGAGTTTTATGGAAGACACGTCTTTCTGATATCACTTCACACTAAGTTTCTAGAGACACTTGCTTCTCCCTTCACTTCATCAGTGAACTTCGCCATTTTATTTTGCCTACTGTATGAGTGTGTTATGCTTCGGCAGTACAGGGACTTCCACGCGTAACAGGGCTGCATACGTACCTGCAAGCGAACAAAAAATTAATTAACTTCATTTTTTGAGATGATAATTGCAACTTCACAAGCAGGCTTCGTACACAAGAGGGCGAAGTGGTATTGTTTGCCGGCAGTGAAAAACTGTGTTTTTTAAGTATAAACTCATTTTATCCGAATACGAAGAAAGCTAAACAAGAGTAGATCGAGGAAAGAAGTAAAAGATGAGATGTCTTCCACATTATTACTAAGAAATTATGTTTAATTTCGGCTAAATGATAAATCCCACACATTTAAAGGTTCTCGTTTCACACCTGGGGATTACAATTCCGAACAAATTCAAGTAAGTACCATCACACAGAAAATGTTGTCGAAAAGATGAATAAAAGACATGCTTCATTGGGAAAACATTTAAAAGATAGAAAAAATTGTAAAGAGACTGCCAACACTACAACTGTCCATTTTGTTCCGTGGTGATGCTCCGCGGTAGGGGATCCTTACAAACAGGACTGACGAAGAACATCGAAGAAGCTCAAAGAAAAGTAGCTCGTTTTGTATTCTACCGAAATAAGGGAGAGAGAGCTACGAGTATGATAAGCGACTTGAAGTGGCAAAGGCGAGATCTTTCCACTAAATTTCAGTCACCAATTTCCTACTCCGGATGCAAAAATATTTTGTTGATTCCCACCTACATACGCAGGAACGACCATAATAGTAATTTTAAAAATGCATCAGGGTTCGCACTCAAGTGTGAATTGCGGAGTGATTTTGTAAATCCAAATGCAGATGTATTTTCTTCCACTTAAATTTCGTGAAATGACAGCGGTAGAGAAAATGGAAAAAAATAGAGTTCATACAGGAGGTTACGGCAAATAGTTCGTCCCACATCTGTATGCGAACGGAAGAGGAAAGAGGGGGGGAACGATAATATTACGAGAAGTACCCTGTGTTGTGGGTTGGCAGGAGAGCCAACACCGGTATACTACAGGAAGCCGAAAGGCACGCGTTTTAGCTCACGCAGGCTGGCGTGAGGTCTGGAACAGGTCATGGAAATTAGAATTTAGAAAAACGGACGTAGCTGGTGGAATACTTAACTTTAATCCATTAATGATGAGCGTCGCTCTTGACTGTACATGATTCAGTATCAATAGTAACTGGTAATGGCGCCTTGCTAGGTCGTAGCAAATGACGTAGCTGAAGGCTATGCTAACTATCGTCTCGGCAATTGAGAGCGTATTTTGTCAGTAAACCATCGCTAGCAAAGTCGGTTGTACAACTGGGGCGAGTGCTAGGAAGTGTCTCTAGACCTGCCGTGTGGCGGCGCTCGGTCTGCAATCACTGCTAGTGGCGACACGCGGGTCCGACGTATACTAACGGACCGCGGCCGATTTAAAGGCTACCACCTAGCAAGTGTGGTGTCTGGCGGTGACACCACACCCTGCGCTTAAACACGGCAAAACGACAGTTGTAGTTGTAGGCCTGGATACTCATAGACACAAAATGACAGCAAAAGTAATATAACGGTACAATTACATACTACATCGCTGCACTTCCAGGCATACTATTGGCTTGATTCAGGTATGCTATCGTTTTACATCGCTTGTTCAGTTGGTGAATACTAGAAATATGTCGTTCAACTTAAAATAATGTAGCGGTTTGTCATTACGTGGTTTGTGGTCAACATGGTGATAGTGGCAATATTTGAGTCTCTATTCGGTTTTCGCCGCTTCTGGGTCACAGGCGTACAAACCAACTCTACGCCACATACTGTTCCTACCCTATCTTATCTTAAGCTCGTTGTATGTCAGATACGAGCGCAACGCCAGACACATTTCCGCAATCTCCCTGCAAATTTAGCTGGGCAAACACGGCACAAACCGCCAGTGGCTCTATTTGAGATTCCGGCTCCCTATTCCATATACAGAACTCCTCGAATTTCTTGGGTAATGTCCACTGTAGCGCGAAACACTTCTGAGGCAGCAAACGGGACATAAATGCTAGTGCCAAAGGATAGAGTATGCCTACAGAGCAGCTTAAAGTAGAAAGACCACTTAAAAATAGCCGTAGGTAAGCCAGATGCCAAACTGACAATCAGTGGAAGAATCCTCGAGAAGTATAGTCCACTCACAAAGCAACGCAAGAAATGAACTCAGGGCCGAATGTACCTCTGAAATGACGCACATTTCATAACGTTGACAGCTGATTGTACCGCATTCAAAGATTTCGCGGCCAGTAGGTTCGTGCAACATAGTGCCTCCCTATACTTTAACACACGGACAGCCTAAAATGCTGGACGTAGGCTCGTATGGTGAGAGATGGGAACACGTAATGAACACCGGAACGTATTGCGAGGGGAGCCACGAGGAACTGGCATTTGCAGGCGGATTGCACACAACACGCCATTGCACAGAGCGGCACGATAGGCTTCGTGTTTTCAGTGGATCACACAGCACAGAAAACGCTACTGTGGCTGTCTTCGAGGCGCTGAGGGCTTAATGAGGCGTTTAACGTGCACTGTGTGGAAGCTGTAGATAAGGCCAGAGGTGGTTCTTTACCTCCTGCTACACCACTATCAGAATGTCATCGACATCTGATTGTTTACAGGACAACTACAACAGAAATAAGCAAGCAGAGAAGGACTTCGTTGGCGTATTCGGTCCTACTAGAGCTGTCCACAGTTACAGTCTCGGAAGCTGTCATACGGCCGGGAGAGCGTATCCGCATCCAGTGACGCCTGTGGGCTGGTCGGTAACAGTGGGCCTTCATGGCCTGTTCGGGAGGAATTTCATTTTAAGTTCACTGTTAGCATGTCGATTTGCTACCTCGGTCAGTAGCGCACGATAACTGTGACTACTGGCGTAACTGTTGTGATTTGTTTTCGTACTGTGCTTTGTTTCTCTGTACTGAATTTGTTCCTTCTTTTTGCAACAGGATGTCCGAAGCTAACAAATGAATTGCACAGAAACGTGATAAAGCCATCACTATCTTGCAAAGCGAATACCGTAGTGCAGGTTAAAAGGGATGCGTATATTCAGTAGCTAATCGCACAGCTGTTACTGCCGTAGAGACAATGGCGGAACTGATATCGTCGATGCCTTCATATCTGTCAGTCAACTTATCGTCGTGATCCTGCTGTACTCTCCACACAACCTTCGCCTCTCTTGCTGTAATGTAATGCGTCTTACCGTAATTTCGCTTTAGTGCCGTATATACGTTCCTTAAAGTGCGTAACAAATCGCGCGCTAAAGCGATCGAGAAAAGTCTCGTGTAGTTAGACGCTCCACGAGGCGAAAATCAGTACCGTACGCGCAGAGGGCAAGCTGTCATCGAGTGCTACAGGAAAATCTGTAGTTATTTTTTTTTCGCTGCTGCCGCAGCGTTATATGTCGTGACAGTGAGCAATACGAAATGAAGTAAACGGTCTTTATGGGCGAAAAAATCGATGAGCAAATGGGAGCAGAGGGAAAACTTGATATTTCTTCGAAAATAACTTCTTCTAGAGGAGGAATACTTGTTTCAGAATTCAATGAGGATGAGCGAAGATAACTATCGAGTCCTACTGAACACTGTGGAATAGAAATTATCTAAGCAGGACGTGTTATGAAAAAAGCGATTACTGCTTCAAAGTTGTTACCGGTTATTCTAAAGGTACATTCACACTGAAAACCAGCTCCAACAAACTCTGTTGACAACTGTTTTCAACTCGAAGTTTGACTTCGTTTTCAACTGTTGTATACAGTAGTACGAAGTCGCGAGTCTGAACAACTAGTTGAGGGAAGTTTGGTCTCCGGTCTATAGCTGATGGTCAGTGAGCAAAAACAAGGCCATAGTTGTGACTTTCGCGTGCGCATTTTCTGTATTTCTTTCTTCGTCTGCTGTGTTTCTTTCGACAATGGCAACTCACGAGTCGTCAACAGATCTAACAATTCAGTTTTTGTTAGAAAATGAAGTTAGGAATCCTGTGTATGGTCCTTCTGATTCTGCGTATAAAGGCAGATATAAAAGGAAATGGACAAATATGAAAACACAGTACAATCGTGAGCTTTGTAAAATGGTCAAAACTAAAAGTAGGTCTGGAACAAGTGAGGTTTACGTTCCGAAACAGTATCTGGAAGACGTGAACAAGCCAGGGAGAAAAATATTTACAATCGTAAGTAAAATGTCATTCACTAGCGTAACTGAAGCTGTAAGACTTTTGGTCCGAAATTTTGTAATTTCAACTATATTTTAACCGGAAATTTATTTATATCTCTTGTCATATCATTTTGTCAACATCTGATACAAAGTAGTTTGCAAATTAATGTCTTACACTGTTAATAACTAAAGCTATAAGGGTTTTGTTCGGAAGTTTTTATATTTGTCTTTTCACTCGATATTTATGTATTCATATTTCTCTCGCCATTTCACTTTACCAACATCCGATACAAAGTAGATTGCAAATTCATCCGTTATATTCTTTGTGGTTCTTCCTACGTTACCTCCCTTTCCCTGAAGACATTTATTTTACGGAGATATTCTCCAACTGCCATCCGAAACCCTGCCTGTTTCTGGATGTTCCACATCAAAACTGCCAGGTGGTGAGTAAACTGTGGCATTTTCTTTATTTCTTCTAAGGAAACTGTACAAAGACACAGTTGCAGAAGTCACTAATGTTGCTTTTTCAGGACTTACGTGCATAGTTGTTCTAAAACACCGAAAAACTGCTTACAATATTACAAAAAAATTCTTCAGAATTCTTCTAGCGCCTTTCTCTTGCCATCCTGCGTATGGGTTCATCATGAGTCTGAAAGAGCAAAAGCATCATCTCGCACCATAACAAATGGCAAATTTTCACAGTCAGAATCCATTTCTATTGCCTTTCTGTAACAAAAAAATAAAAACGTGCGTTTAAAAAAAAATAAAAACGCCGAACGTGTGTTTACAAGACATGAAACTACTTAAACCTAACTAACCTAAGGACATCACACACATCCATGCCCGAGGCAGGATTCGAACCTGCGACCGTAGACTGAAGCGCCTAAAACCACTCGGTCACAGAGGCCGGCCGTGAGACTGGGATCTGCAGAAGCAGTGTTCATAGAATTTTACGGTCTCAGAACTTTAAGCCCTACATCCCAAGACTTCTCCAAGCTGAGAGGCGAAGCGAATTTTGTGAGTAGTTCATTAACAGATGTGAAGAAGAGCAACGTTTCCAAGATCGAATTCTTTGGTCAGGTGAAGCGACGTTTAATTTTGAAGGACAATTAACCGCCATGATTGCGTGTACTGGGCCAGGGAGAATCCATACGTAACTGAGCAAAGGCATGTTAATCTACCAGGAGTAACAGTCTGGTGTGGTCTGTCTTCTAGAGGGTTAATCGGGCCGTACTTCTTTTACAACACAGTCAAGGGCGACTCGAACTTGGAAATGTTGGAAATGATAACTCCTGGCCTTAGCGTTGTGCTTGGAAATGAAGATTATTACTTCCAACAGGATGAGGCGCTACCTCACTATCATCTGGATGTTAGGGCATTTCGCAGTCGTACATTCCCTTCCAGACGGATAGGACGAAAAGGAAGTGTGGAGTATGCCGCTCGATCTACAGATTTAACTCCTCTAGACTTCTTACTGTGTGGTAATCTCAAGAACAAAGTTTACCCTGCGAGACCACACACGTCCGCAGCTCGTGGTCGTGCGGTAGCGTTCTAGCTTCCCACGCCCGGGTTCCCGGGTTCGATTCCCGGCGTGGTCAGGGATTTTCTCTGCCTCGTGATGACTGGGTGTTGTTTGATGTCCTTAGGTTAGTTAGGTTTAAGTAGTTCTAAGTTCTAGGGGACTGATGACCATCCCATAGTGCTCAGAGCAATTTTTTTGAGACCACACACACTGGATGAACTTAGAGAGCAAACTGAGCAAGCCTGTGATGCTATTCCGTTGGAAACAATAAAGTTGGAATGTCGCTCAGTCGTAGGCCGTTTTCGACGGTGTATTGCGATGGACGGACACCAATTTGGAAGTTTACCACCTAAAGTCGGACCATGAGGCACCTGACATCACTAAAGTTGTATTTATAACCCCTTTCAATAAAGAGATCTTCAGTTTCGAAGAATGTATACATTATTTTGTATATATAAACACGTCCAGGCGATAGCAACGTTACATGGTGAGAAATGACTGCTAGTGAGACACACGCACGGTGCATGTACTGTAGTATCAGCGAGCGTGCTGTCCGTGTGTAGAACGGGGATGATGCGCGATCTATAGTTTGACCGAGGGCAAATTGCGATGGCCTGGAGGCATTTCGGAAACTGCACGATTTGGGTGTTCCAGAAGTGCTGTAGTGAGTGTCTTCACCACGTGGCGAAACCAAGTAAAACCAAATCCAGATGTCGTGGGGTTAAGCGACCACCCCTCATTCATAATACGTGTCGGACGTCGTAGACTGGGCAGACGTAAAACAGAACAGGCGGCGAACTGTGGCGGAAATAACATCAGACTTAAATGTTGGACAGATTACAAGAGTGTCTGAACACACAGTGTAACGCACACTCCTAACGATTGGCCTCCGCTGCCGACCACCAATGCCTGTGCCAATGCTAACACTACGACATCAGCAACTACCACTGAAATGGGCACGTCAGCATCGGCTCTGGACGTTGGCGCAGTGTCAGAGCGTTGCATGGTCTGATAAATCCCGATACATTTTTCATCGATGGGAGGGCGCGAATCCGTCGTCTTCCAGGGGAATAGGTTCTCGAGACCCGTACTGTGGTACGGAGACAAGCTGGCGGCGGCTGCATGGGGAACATCCACGTGGGCATCGGTGGTTCCAGTGGAGCTCGTACCATTCACCATGACGGCCAAGGAGTAGCAGACCACGTACACCCCTCCATGTTTCCCTACCGCAGTGGCATTTTTCAACTAGATAATTCGCCTTGTTACAAGGTCAGGGGTGTGAGGGAGTGGTTCGAGGAGCACAGTGGCGAGATCCAGTTGATGTGCTGCCCCCCCCCCCCCAACTCCACAGATCTGAATCCGATCGAATACATCTGATTGAACGTGGTGTCAGAGCTCATCGACCGCCTCTCCAGAATTTATGGGTGTTAGGTGTCTTGTGTGTGCTGATGTGGTGCCAACTCCCTCCAGGACCTCACTGCTTCCATGACACTACCCATCGGCACTGTTGCCGCGCCAAAAGGCGATATACCGGCGATTAGGTAGGTGCTCATAATGTTCTGGGTGATCAGTGTAACGTGCTACTCATTGCGATTTGCAATCTTGGTGCTCTACAGTGGCAGTTTCCGGTTGCTGCCCAACGATCTAACATACATACTCGTACGTGTAGAAGTTATACTTTAACTCAACTGAATCTCTCTTACAATTTCGGTTTTAAACTGAATATAGCTGAAATATGGTTGCTTAAGTCAGTTTGCGCATGCATAATATTCATATTATCGATGCTGTACTCACAAGGGAACCTTCCCATCGCACCCCCCTCAGATTTAGTTATAAGTTGGCACAGTGGATAGGCCTTGAAAAACTGAACACAGATCAATCGAGAAAACAGGAAGAAGTTGTGTGGAACTATGAAAAAATAAGCAAAATATACAAACTGAGTAGTCCATGCGCAGGATAAGCAACATCAAGGATAGTATGAGCTCAGGAGCGCCGTGGTCCCGTGGTTAGCGTAAGCCCCTGCGGAACGAAAGGTCCTTGGTTCAAGTCTTCCCTCCAGTAAAGAGTTTTAATTTTTATTTTCAGAGTTCAGGCACTCACATATAATCAATTTCACTCTCCAAAATTCCAGGACGTGTTCAGATTTGCATGGACATATGCAGGATTTGACGGTCTACACAGGGAAACATTTGAAAACGTTAAAAACATATGTTTTGACAGAGCACAGAGAAAACTGTGCGACTGTGAAACTTTTGCATTCATTTGTTGCAGTTTATGTGATACACTCTTATGTTTTCATCACTTTTTTGGGAGTGATTATCACATCCACAAGAAAACCTAAATCGGGCAAGGTAGAAGAATCTTTTTACCCATTCGCCAAGTGTGCAAGTTAGGTGGGTGGACAATATATTCCTGTCATGTGACGCACATGCCGTCGCCAGTGTTGTATAGAATATATCAGGCGTGTTTTCCTGGATAAAATGTTTCCGGTTCCCATTGGAGAGGCACGTCCTTCCGTCTACTAATCGCACGGTTTTGCGGTGCGGTCGCAAAACACAGGCCCTAAACTTATTACAGTGAACAGAGACGTCAATGAACGAACGGACAGATCATAACTTTGTGAAAACAAAGTAAGTAAACTTTTGGCTCAAGGGTAGACTTGAACCAAGGACCTTTCACTACGCAGCTGCTCACGCTAACCATGGAACCACGGCGCTCCTGTGCCCAGATATGCCTTGATGTTGCATATGTTGGCCATGGACTACTCAGTTTGTATATTTTGCTTATTTTTTCATAGTTCCACACAACTTCTTCCTGTTTTCTCGACTGATCTGTGTACAGTTTTTCAAGGCCTATCCACAGTGCCCAATTATAACTAAATCTGAGGGGGGTGCGATGGGGAGGTTCCCTTGTCAGTACCAACACTCATACGTAATGTACTTCAAAGAGTTCAAATGGCTCGGAGCACTATGGGACTTAACATCTGAGGTCATCAGTCCCCTAGAACTTAGAACTACTTAAACCTAACTAACCTAAGGACATCACACACATCCATGCCCGAGGCAGGATTCGAACCTGAGACCGTAGCGGTCGCGCGGTTAATGTATTTCACCACATAGGTTTCAAGATTACTCCTGGTAGATTAACATGCCTTTGCTCGGTTACAATATGAATTCACCCTGGCCCAGTACACGCAATTATGGTGGTTAATTGTTCCATCAAGGTTAAACGTTTCGCAATTTAACTCTAATGGAGAAGGACATCTTTTTTCGAAGCTACTCACCACCATTGAGAAAGATATTTACTGAGAAGATACAAACAGCAAGCAGTCCACCACACGAAGAGGTGGGTATACCTAATGTGATCAAAAGTATCCGGACATCCCCAAAATATACTTTTTCATATTAGGTGCTTTGTGCTGCCGTCTACTACCAGGTATTTCATACGAGCGACCTCAGTAGTCATTAGACGTCGTGAGAGAGCAGAATGGGGCGAAACTCACGAACTTCGAACGTGGTCAGGTGATTGGGTGTCACTTGTGTCATACGTCTGTACGCGAGATTCCCACGCTCCTAAACATCTATATCTACATCTACATGTTTACTCTGCAACTCACACTTAAGTGCCTGGCAGAGGGTTCATCAAACCATTTCCATACTACTTGTTTACCATTCCACTCTCGAATGGTGCGTGGGAAAAAGGGACATCTAAATCTTTCCATCCGAGCTCTGATCTCTCTTATTTTATTATGATGATCATTTCTCCCTACGTAGGTGGGTGTCAAAAAATTTCGTAAAAGGATCTCGCCGCAAACAAAACCGCCTTTGTGATTCTTTGTTTCAGTTTGTTTCAGTGACTGCCACCCCAATTCGCGTATCATATCAGTGACACTCTCACCCATATTGCGCGATAACACGAAACGGGCTGCCTTTCTTTGCACTTTTTCGATGTCCTCCGTCAATCCTACCTGGCAAGGATCCCACACCTCGCAGCAATATTCCAGCAGAGGACGGACAAGTCTAATGTAGGCTGTCTCTTTAGTGGCTTTGTCGCATCTCCTAAGTGTTCTGCCAACAAAGCATAGATTTCTGCGTGGATGACCACGCACTTTTCTTTGTTTAGTGCCAATTGCCACTTTTCGCAACATACAGAAATTCTCTCTAGATCATTTTGCAATTGGAATTAATCGTCTGATGATTTTACTAGACGGTAAACTACAGCATCCAGCATCATCTGCAAACAATCTAAGGAGGCTGCTCAGATTATCACGTAGATCATTTATATAAACCAGGAACAGCAGAGGGCCTATGACACTGCCTTGCGCAACGCCAGATATCACTTCTTTTCTACTCGATGATTTACCGTCTATCACTACGAAATGTGACCTCTCTGAGAGGAACTCACGAATCCAGTCACACAACTGAGACAATACCCTATATGCACGCAATTTGATTAATAGTAGCTTGTGACAAACGGTATCAAAAGCATTCTGGAAATCTAGGAATATGGAATCGATCTGAGATCCATTGTCGACAGCACTCCATGGGAATAAAGAGCTGTGTTGCACAAGAACGATATTTTCTGAATCCGTGTTGGCTATGTATCAATAAGTCATTTTCTTCAAGGTGATTCATAATGTTCGAGTACAGTATATCCTCCAAAAGCCTACTACAAATTGAGGTCAGTGATATAGGTCTGTAATTCAATGGGTTACTCCTATTTCCTTTCTTGAATATTGGTGTGACCTGTGCTACTTTCCAGTTTTTAGGAACAGACTTTTCGTCAAGTGAGCGGTTGTATATGATTGCTAAGAAAGGCCCTATTGTGTCTGCATACTCTGAAAGGAACCTGATTGGTATACCATATGGACCGGAAGACTTGTCTTTCTTAAGTGATTTGAATTGTTTCGCAACATCCCTAGGTCCACTGCTTCCGATATGTGAAGTGAGAACGTGAGCGTACAGGCTGACCTCGTCTGTTGACTGACAGAAATCCCCGACAGTTGAAGAGGGTCGTTATGTGTAATAGGCAGACACCTATCCAGACAATCACACGGGAATTCCAAACTGCATCAGAATCCACTGCAAGCACCATGACAATTAGGCGGCAGGTGAGAAAATTTGGATGTCATGGTTGAGCGGCTACTCATAAGCCACACATCACGCCGATAAATGCCAAACGACGCCTCGCTTGGTGTAAGGAGCGTAAACATTGGACCATTGAACAGTGGAAAAACGTTGTGTGGAGCGAGGAATCAAGGTACACAGTGGCAGGCTGTATCAGATCCTATGGCAGGCTGTGGATATGGCGAATGACCGGTGAACGGCATCTGCCAGCGTGTGTAGTGCCAACAGTAAAATTCGGAGGCGGTGGAGTTTTTCATGGAGGAGCCTTGCACACGTTGTTTTGTGTCGCACTATCGCAGCACAGGCGCACACTGATGTTTTAAGCACCTTCCTGCTTCCCACTGTTGAAGAGCAATTCGGGGATGGCGATTGCATCTTTAAACACGATCGAGCACGTGCTCATAATGCACGTTCTGTGGCGGAATGGTCACACGACACACGGTCCTGGCCTGAATCCTATAGAACACCTCTGGGATGTTTTGGAACGCCAACTTCGTGCCACACCTCACCGACGAACATCGATACCTCTCCTCAGTGCAGCACTCCGTAAAGAATGGGCTACCATTCCCCAAGAAACCTTCCAGCACCTGATTGAATGAATGCCTGCGAGAATGGAAGCTTTCATCAACGCTAAGGGTGGACCAACACCATACTGAATTCCAGCATTACCGATGGAGGGCGCCACGAACTTTTACGTCATTTTCAGCCACGTGTCCGGATACTTTAGATCACATTGTGTATATCTTTTCATAGTAGTAAAAAAATCCTGGGGAAGTGTCTTTTATAAAGAATAACAGTGACTATTGGAGATAATACATCTATTAAATGAACAGGACAGTCACAGAATGTTTTAGGGAAAAAAATCAAATATAGGTAGGTTGGGACCTGTTACCTTTCTCATTATACATTAAGTATATTCACAATTGCAAATACGGACGACTATCACCTGTAGAATGGAATGACGACAATGAACATTGGTCTCCGACCGTGACTTGAACCCGGATTTGCCACCCATCGCGAGCGGTCGCCTTACCATCTGGCCACCTACGCACGACTCACGGTCAGACCCATACAGCCATCTGTCGTCTGCCATGCATCTACTATCTGTACTCGTACATCCGTTATGCATACGCCCGTACAGGCGAGACATTTTACTTGAAAGTCTCTCTTGCCCGGTGTCGGCGGATAAATACTACATTTCAATGCTTGTGTTATTGTGAATTACCATGCAAACTGTCCAAAGCAACTTTACATCGTAATTCAGAATAACACAGGCACTCCAATACAACATTTCTCATTCTAGTTTACGACGCTATCAACCACGTTACGACTCCAGAGTGAGAGCACTGTTCAGAGAATGGAAACAAGGTACAATTAGGCTTCATTCTCTTTATTTTCCATGCAGTTAGGCAATTACAATCGTGATGACCTTTTTATTTCCCGTGCGATTGGCCAATTTCCACCGTGGTGACCCAAGACTGAAATTGACCAGGTGGACGGAAAATAAAAAGAACAGAGCCTACTTGAGCCATGTTTTCATTTTCAGAACCCGTTCAAGTTATGTGGACTTCCACAAAATAAAATTTTAAGACTAAGTTTCACGGTACATAATGAGTTAAAGGCTGTAACTGCAAATGTCATTTCATATTTAGGACAAATTGTACCATACACAAAGCGCTTCTGATAAATCACAATTGTGCCGTAGCAATAATATGGTATACTTTCACAGTATAACACGAGAAGTACCGAATACAAGATGCGTTCAGCTACCGATATGTACTTTACTGCCTCTATATTGCTACAAATCGTACCCAAAACGACGCGTTTTCGAGAGATCCTCAATATTCTGGTGCTTTTAAACATCTTTATATGCATACCGCATACCCTGTACACGGTGATCAGAACCCCTCTGAAACGTTTGTAAGTGTGTGTCAGGGTAAGTTGTGCTGAGAAATACAAGGTGCATTCAAGTTCTAAGGCCTCCGATTTTTTTTCTCCGGACTGGAAAGAGATAGAAACATGCACATTGTTTTAAAATGAGGCCGCGTTAATTGTCAATACGTCCCAGAGATGGCAGCACCGTACGGCAGATGAAATTTTACCGCCAGCGGCGAGAATGAGAACTGTTTTAAATACTTAAAATGGCGACGTTTTCCTAACTTGAACAGCGTGCAATCATTCGTTTTCTGAATTTGCGTGGTGTGAAACCAATTGAAATTCATCGACAGTTGAAGAAGACATGTGATGATGGAGTTATGGATGTGTCGAAAGTGCGTTCGTGGGTGCGACAGTTTAATGAAGGCAGAACATCGTGTGACAACAAACCGAAACAACCTCGGGCTCGCACGAGCCCGTCTGACGACACAGTCGAGAAAGTGGAGAGAATTGTTTTGTGGGATCGCCGAATGACTGTTGAACAGATCGTCTCCAGAGTCGGCATTTCTGTGGGTTCTGTGCACACAATCCTGCATGACGACCTGAAAATGCGAAAAGTGTCATCCAGGTGGGTGCCACGAATGCTGACGGACGACCACGTGGCTGCCCGTGTGGCATGTTGCCGAGCAATGTTGACGCGCAACGACAGCATGAATGGGACTTTCTTTTCGTCGGTTGTGACAATGGATGAGACGTGGATGCCATTTTTCAATCCAGAAACAGAGCGCCAGTCAGCTCAATGGAAGCACACAGATTCACCGACACCAAAAAAATTTCGGGTAACCGCCAGTGCTGAAAAAATGATGGTGTCCATGTTCTGGGACAGCGAGGGTGTAATCCTTACCCATTGCGTTCCAAAGAGCACTACGTTAACAGGTGCATCCTACGAAAATGTTTTGAAGAACAAATTCCTTCCTGCACTGCAACAAAAACGTCCGGGAAGGGCTGCGCGTGTGCTGTTTCACCAAGACAACGCATCCGCACATCGAGCTAATGTTACACAACAGTTTCTTCGTGATAACAACTTTGAAGTGATTCCCCATGCTCCCTACTCACCTGACCTGGCTTCTAGTGACTTTTGGCTTTTTCCAACAATGAAAGACACTCTCCGTGGCCGCACATTCACCAGCCGTGCTGCTATTGCCTCAGCGATTTTCCAGTGGTCAAAACAGACTCCTAAAGAAGTCTTCGCCGCTGCCATGGAATCATGGCGTCAGCGTTGTGAAAAATGAGTACGTCTGCAGGGCAATTACGTCGAGACGTAACGCCAGTTTCATCGATTTCGGGTGAGTAGTTAATTAGAAAAAAAAATCGGAGGCCTTAGAACTTGAATGCACCTCGTAATTACACACATAAAAAAAACAGAATTGCATCATTCCGGTTCCCAGAACTCCTGAAGATAGACGTTGACTATGGATATTGTATCACAGACACAGTCCCTTTGACTGCTCAGAGATGTCACTAAACCCACCCAAAGATGTAAAGAACCATGCATGAGCAGCGCCTATTAGACGGAGGGGGTCCGACAGCCGATCAGTTCCAGTCATTCCACCAGGAAGGAGGTACACGGCTCGTGTTGTCCGTTGTTCAACCACGTCTAGACAGTCAGCACCGCGGTGCGATCGCGTCCGCATTGTTACTTTTTTCCAGGAAGGGCTCTCAACATGGGAAGTGTCAGGCGTCTCGGAGTGAACGAAAGCGATGTTGTTCGGACATGGAGGAGATACAGGGAGACAGGAACTGTCGATGACATAAGTCGCTCAGCAGTGGATGACCGCTACCTACAGATTAGGGCTTGGAACCCTGACAGCAACGCCACCATGCTGACCAATGCTTTTCGTGCAGCCACAGGACGTCGTGTTACTACTCAGACTGTGCGCAATAGGCTGCATGACGTGCAACTTCACTCCCGACGTCCATGGCGAGGTCCATCTTAGGTCCATCTTTGCAACCACGACATCTTGCAGCGCGATACAGATTGGCCCAACAACATGCCGAATGGACCGCTCACGATTGGAATCACGCTGTCTTCACCGATGAGTGTCGCATAAGCCTTCAATCGGACAATCGTCGGAGATGTCTTTGGAGGCAACCCGGTCAAGCTGAACGCCTTAGACACACTGTCCAGATTGCAGCAAGGTACAGGTTCCCTGCTGTTTTGGGGTGGCATTACGTGGGGCCGACGTACGCCGCTTGTGGTGATGGAAGGCGCTGTAACGGCTGTACGATACGAGACTGCCATCCTCCGATGGATAGTGCAACCATATCGGCAGCATACTGGCGAGGCATTCGTCTTCATGAACGACAATTCGTTCCCACATCGTCCGCATCTTGTGAATGACCTCCTTCCGGAACCGCGCTGCTGCTACGGTCGCAGGTTCGAATCCTGCCTCGGGCATGGGTGTCTGTGATGTCGTTAGGTTAGTTAGGTTTAAGTAGTTCTAAGTCTACGGGACATGACCTCAGAGCCATTTGAACCATTTTGAACTTCCTTCAGGATAACGACATCGCTCGACTAGAGTGGCCAGCATGTTCTTCAGACATTAACCCAGGTATATACTGAAAAGGAGTGTTTATGGACGACGTGACCCATCAAACATTCTAAGAGATCTATGCCGAATCGCTGTTGAGGAGTGGGACAATCTGGACCAACAGTGCCTTGATGAACTTGTGGACAGTCTGCCACTGTATAGTACGATAACTGTCAAGGAGAACAGACATGTCTATGGAATATTCATAATTTTATGAAAAAAAAAGGGTAATGAGGGAGATTTGCACACGGATCTTCCGCTTTGCAGTCGACACGTTATCACACAACCACGACGCTGTGATCCTCGGAATTGCACATCTTGAGTTTGGAGCGTTCAGTATCTATTTTGCTTCTTTTTTCACAGTTCAGTACACCTTTTTAACTATTTTCATGCTTGATCTGTGTTCACTTTTTGACTGGATATCCAGTGGGCCGTTTTACCATTAAATCTGAGGGGAGGGGGGTTGTGATGAGGAGTTTCCCGTGTCAGCCGATGCGGCGAACGTGCTATCAAATCTCCCACTAACGCTCTGTTCCTGACATATAAGACTGGCTAGTAAGTACAGGGTTATTACAAATGATTGAAATGATTTCAGAGCTCTACAATAACTTTATTATTTGAGATATTTTCACAATGCTTTGCACACACATACAAAAACTCAAAAAGTTTTTTTAGGCATTCACAAATGTTCGATATGTGCCCCTTTAGTGATTCGGCAGACATCAAGCCGATAATCAAGTTCCTCCCACATTCGGCGCAGCATGTCCCCATCAATGAGTTCAAAAGCATCGTTGATGCGAGCTCGCAGTTCTGGCACGTTTCTTGGTAGAGGAGGTTTAAACACTGAATCTTTCACATAACCCCACAGAAAGAAATCGGATGGGGTTAAGTCGGGAGAGCGTGGAGGCCATGACATGAATTGCTGATCATGATTTCCACCACGACCGATCCATCGGTTTTCCAATCTCCTGTTTAAGAAATGCCGAACATCATGATGGAAGTGCGGTGGAGCACCATCCTGTTGAAAGATGAAGTCGGCGCTGTCGGTCTCCAGTTGTGGCATGAGCCAATTTTCCAGCATGTCCAGACACGTGTCCTGTAACGTTTTCTTCGCAGAAGAAAAAGGGGCCGTAAACTTTAAACCGTGAGATTGCATAAAACACGTTAACTTTTGGTGAATTGCGAATTTGCCGCACGAATGCGTGAGGATTCTCTACCGTCCAGATTCGCACATTGTGTCTGTTCACTTCACCATTAAGAAAAAATGTTGTTTCATCACTGAAAACAAGTTTCGCACTGAACGCATCCTCTTCCATGAGCTGTTGCAACCGCGCCGAAAATTCAAAGCGTTTGACTTTGTCATCGGGTGTCAGGGCTTGTAGCAATTGTAAACGGTAAGGCTTCTGCTTTAGCCTTTTCCGTAAGATTTTCCAAACCGTCGGCTGTGGTACGTTTAGCTCCCTGCTTGCTTTATTCGTCGACTTCCGCGGGCTACGCGTGAAACTTGCCCGCACGCGTTCAACCGTTTCTTCGCTCCCCTTACAGAGGCATCCAGAAGCTTTAAACTGCGCATACCATCGCCGAATGGAGTTAGCAGTTGGTGGATCTTTGTTGAACTTCGTCCTGAAGTGTCGTTGCACTGTTATGACTGACTGATGTGAGTGCATTTCAAGCACGACATACGCTTTCTCGCCTCCTGTCGCCATTTTGTCTCACTGCGCTCTCGAGCGCTCTGGCGGCAGAAACCTGAAGTGCGGCTTCAGCCGAACAAAACTTTATGAGTTTTTCTACGTATCTGTAGTGTGTCGTGACCATATGTCAATGAATGGAGCTACAGTGAATTTATGAAATCGCTTCAATCATTTGTAATAGCCCTGTACGTGCTTTCTGGCTAGTTTCAGCGCTAAGTGTTTAACAAGGTAGAATTAAAGTACACGTCGAACGCTCTGAGTTCATTTCCTGTGCAAAATGGGATAGGAAACAGTACACGAACTGTGTCATAAATTTAACCATTAGGGTATTAGCCGCCATTGGCAATAGACTCATCAAATGGTTTTATCTGCTAGCCTGCAGTTACGACCACGGATATTTTATGCCTTTAGAGACGTCATACACGTTTTGCGAACTCAACGCGACCATGATGCAATGCAATAAAGCAAGCTGTGGTACTAAAGCTGAGATACGTGCGCAACTGTTTCTCCTCAAGGTGCCTTTCTCAAGGCCAGAGTATGGACCTGTGCAACTGTCAACTGTTTTCATGTCTTGGCTGAAAGCGGCATGGCCCCAGAGACCGAGGTGTTCGTTGTCATAGGTGGGTTCTACCCTTGTAATTATGCTGCACGACACAGGTCGTATAATGCTTCCTGCACTACTTTGGTTAGCAATTCTTGGGAACCTTTTATAGTGTAAAGCTGATGTTATTTTGTTACTGTTGTATTCTTCAGTACGAAGGCTAGCTCTCCATGCTACTCTAAACTGCGCAAGCATCTTCATCTCTGCATAAATTCTGCAATCTGCTTACTGTGTTCAATTTATAAACCTCACACACTCTCACTTTCTTTCTTTAGCAACTGGTAATTCCATGATGCATACATTGTATGCTATGAACCAATCCCTTAGTCAAGCTGTGCCATAAATTTACTTTTTCCCCGATTCAATTCCCTACCTCCTCATTTCTTACACTATCTAACCATCTAATCTTCAGCAGTCTCCTACAACAGCACAGTTCAAAAGCTTATATTCTCTTCTTGTTTGGATTGCCTATCGTCCCCGTTTCACTCCCATACACGGTTATACACCAGACAAATACCTTCACAAAACACTTCCTAAATTTAAATATATGTAGGATTTTAACAAATTCTTCTTTCTCAAAAATTATTTTCTTGCTATTAGCAGTCTGCATTTTACACCGTCCTTGCTTCGACCATCTCATCTCTTTTCAAGATACTAACCATTCCGTTCAACTGTTCTTCCGAGTACTTGCCACCTCTGAAAGAATTACAGTGTCATTGAAAAAAAGCGCAATGTTTTATTTTTTCTTCCTGAACTTCAATTCCTTTCCCAAATTTGTCCTTAGTTTCATTTACTGCTTGCTTAACGTAAAGATTAAATAACATCGGTGATAGGCTACAAACGTGGTTCACTCCATTCTCAATTATTGCTTCCCTTTCATGCCCATCTACCCTTATAACCGGCGTCTGATTTTTCTTTACAAATTGTAAATAACCTTTGGCTGCCTGTATTTTACACTTGCTACCTTCAGAATTTCAAAGAGTTTTTTCCAGTCAGCAATTCAAAACCTTTCTCTAAATCTACAAATCAACTGCAACTCATGTTGCAGTCAAATCTTCAAAAAAAGGTTCAAATGGCTCTAAGCACTATGAGACTTAACATCTAAGGTCATCAGTCCCCTAAATTTAGAACTACTTAAACCCAACTAACCTAAAGACATTACACACATCCATGCCCGAGGCAGGATTCGAACCTGCGTCCGTAGCAGCACCGCGGTTCCGGACTGAAGCGCCTAGAACCGCTCGGTCACAACAGCCGGCAGTCAAGTCTTTGAAGGATGCACCTCACTACATCCAGAAACGAATGGCCCCAGTAATGCCAATATCGATTATTTTTAGAGGTGCGTATGGGGTCTGAAGATGGCATCATGACTTGCCGAAACTAACAGCGAAAATAAAATAAAAGAACTTCTCAAGTTCCACGTCTATTTGGCGAATTTATTGGTTAAATATTTGACCACCCGCTGTCCCACGTCCACAATAGATCAACAGAGATTATAGCAATTTCGGTTGGTAGTATGCCGGCCGGTGTGGCCGTGCGGTTATAGGCGCTTCAGTCTGGAAGCGCGTGACCGATACGGTCGCAGGTTCGAATCCTGCCTCGGGCATGGATGTGTGTGATGTCGTTAGGTTTAAGTAGGGCCTAATTCTAAGTCCTTAGGTTAATTAGGTTTAAGTAGTTCTAAGTTCTAGGGGACTGATGACCTCAGATGTTAAGTCCCATAGTGCTCAGAGCCATTTGAACCATTTTTCTTCAGTTGGTAGTATCGTTGTTATAAAAGAGACGAATTCAACGGCATTTCACTGTTCCGTATCTGATTTCTAGTTTCGCAGTGATTACAATATTTAGACTTTAGGAAGGAAGGAAGATTTGGGTAAATGTTCCGTCGACATCGAGGTCAGCAGAGCCGGAGCACAAGCTCAAGGACGGGGAAGGAAATCGGCCGTGCTCTTTCAAAGGAATCATTCCGGTATTTGCCTAGAGCGAATTAGAAAAATCACTGAAAACCTAAATTTTTTATTTTGCTTCTGGACAAGGCATTATTTGGAGTGGTCAAAATAAAAGGGACAACCTGTACAGCGTGAGTATGTGCGGCGAGCATATACGAAGCGGGGCCGCGCAGTAGTATGGTTCAAATGGCTCTGAGCACTATGGGACTTAACATCTCTGGTCATCAGTCCCCTAGAACTTAGAACTACGTAAACATAACTAAGGACATCAGACACATCCATGCCCGAGGCAGGATTCGAACCTGCGACCGTAGCAGTCGCGCGGTTCCTGACTGATGTGCCTAGAACCGCGAGACCACCGTGGCCGGCGCGCAGTAGTAAAACAGTGGACTCATATACGGGATCACAGCAGTTCAAATCCCCTGTCGGCTTATCCACATTTTCCGTGGTTTCATTGAACTGGTTAGCCGCTTCACTAAGATTTTTTTTTTCGGAATGAGATATTAATGTACGGTTATCTTCATTCATGTCGTCGTCGGAAGTAAAACTCTGGAAAAAAAAAAAAATCCTGCCGTTTCGTTTTCCAGCGTATGGAGGGGTGGTATGTATGTGTTACACCGGGATTTTACGCGGGATCTAATCTTTCCTAGAGAAAATGAAATGAATGCATTTTCACTTATGATGCATATATTTTCAGAAAAGCACTTGGGTTGTATTCGTTCTCAAGTCAACGTCCCTTTTTCTCTACATATACTCACCGTACAGGCATGAATGCGGTATCGTTACACAGGTCTTTTAACCGGCTTCTAACACTGCGTACTGATTTCGCGAAATAACGTACTATTTATAGAAAATTTTAACATAAAAAAGACTTTTAACTATCAATAGGCAAAACGGTGACATGGATGTCCCTCTGATACTCGTATTTTACGAAGCTAACTTATTATTCAGGAATAGCAGAGTCCCTTTTCATATTACGTTATTACAAATATAATTTTATTTGTTGTAAAGTACTTATTTACTGGATAATTTGTACATAGTTTGTACATAGTTATGTTATAGATGGAACCGCCACTTCGGCAGTCCATTATCTCAGCCTCTAAACCTTGAAGAAAATTAAAAGCAAAAACTACAATAAGATTATTTTCTAACGTCAATATCGTAATTTTCCGTAAAGTATTTTGTTCAAAATAATGTTCACCGAAATTTGTATACAAGGATGTATCATAAACTCACGATTATTATGTCACGCCGTTCGGTTCATTTTTAAAGACGTTTTCTCTTCATTCCCACAACTATCCTTATCTCAGCGACTACATTTATTCCAAATGGAAGTGAAGTCCCATGCTTCTTAACGGAGCGTAGGGGAACGTTGCTAGAGACCAGCGACGTCGTACTAGGCAAGGTCCTAATGGAGGAGGTGTGCCGTTGTCTTCCTCCGACCGTAATGAGGATGGATGATGATGATGAAGACGACACAACACCCAGTGAAAATCCCTGACCCCGCCGGGAATCGAACCCGGGACCCTGTGCTCGGGAAGCGAGATCGCTACCGCGGGACCACGAGTGGTGGACTTATTCCAAATACTGCCATTATTTAAGACTATAAAAGTGTCCAAGTTTCGCAGCACAGGTTCCCTGGTTACAAATATTGAACATTTCGACAGACTTTTCCATACGACAAGATCCTTATAATTACACTCAAATTCGAGTGTCTCGACCAGAGTCGTACGAGCCACCTACATGTTTTACGGTGTGAAGCAGATATTGCACAAAGCAGTTTGACACTAGGTACGAAGCAACGACACGCAGCAAATTTCCACCGTTTCTCTGATGACTTACTGCGGGACCTACAGATACATCCTAACGGTACTGAAAAAGGCGAATGCTGGTATGGTTATTTGCAAATGACACGGCCGGTTTCCTTCCCCGTCCCTCCTCAATGCCAGTTTGTGCCCCACCTTTAATGAGCTCCTCGTCGATGGGACGTTAACCCCTAATGTTACCTCCTTCCTTTTTTCCAGCAAGAATAAATTAACTCGAGACGTTAGCGCACACGACGCCACTGTCCCATCAGTGTCGAAGTTTTCCTGCACAGAATCCTTGACGCTGACGCTGAAGATCCCTTCCGCCGACTGTTCGCCGCCATTTGAAATACATCGTGGAATGTTTTGACTGACACGCCGTGACGTCTATTGTGAATCGGCGTGTAAGGCTTCATATTAGCATCCATGACCGGGCAGTTACCCGTAATCGACGCAGTGCCTCGTGTGACGTTCGAGCATGAGCTCGGAACGACGGTAGGCCGCCTTGGGTACAGATGATGAGTCACGATTTATAATAGGGAGACCCGATGGAAGCGTGCGTGTCCGGTGAACGGCATATAAACGATGGTGCCCGTGTGCAACTTACTGGGGTGCGAAAGATGGACGGGTGGGAAAGTCAGATTACAGTTCTGTACTGGGTCCAGTAAAGGTCTCACTGGTCTTAACTTTACAGACACCTTAAGGGCATTACAGCGGTTTACATTTTTCTTTTTATTTCGATGCATAGATAGCAAATTTATACACTACACTGGGAAACAGCCATTTTGTTGTCCAAGATCTGTTGCTTGTTCTTAAGTAATTTTTGGTCTCTGAATTCACAACTGTTAGCAGTTTTTCTCTATCGCATCAAGTTTTTAAACTACAGGATACTCTCTCTTTCCCCTAAAAGTCATTAAAACTGAGCATACAAAGGAAAATAAAGTGGGTACTAACCAAACGTAGTAGAATATTAGAATATTTTATCCATTCAAAGGTTATTATAATATTCAAAGTTACATTGTGTTTATACAAATAATAAAAACAAAGACATTAGGGCCCAAATTTTCGCTTATAACTTTTCCTACAATGTTCCATCTGGGGACAAATGGTTCAAATGGCTCCGAGCACTATGGGACTTAACTTCTGAGGCCATCAGTCTCCTAGAACTTAGAACTACTTATACCTAACTAACCTAAGGACATCACACACATCCATGCCCGAGGCAGGATTCGAACCTGCGACCGTAGCGGTCGCGCGATTCCATACTGTAGCGCCTAGAACCGCTCGGCCACCCCGGCCGGCATCTGGGGACATTCTCGCTTGGTGCTCTAACAGTAGTCAGCCATCGTACCGACATCCCATCTACCTGGATACCTTGCTTCCATGACCTTCAGATCTTGGTGGAATCGCTCACCCTGTTCATCGCTAACAGCACCAAGATTTTCTGGAAAGTTAGCAAGATGGCTATGTTAGAAATGCAGTTTGATACTGATGTTACAGCCAAGCTTTTTCAAGTTCCCTAAGAGTTGTTGAGCAATTTCGACGTAATTCTGGGCTCGTGTATATTTCCTAGAAAGTCCTTGACAACACTTTTGAATGCCAACCAAGCATTCTTTTCAAGTTCAGTCATTGTGTCTATGAAACGTTCATTTCATTAAAGATCTGTGGCCCATCAAAGACACCAGCCTTCATCTTCTCATATGTCAAGCCGTCCCCTTCAGTTGGCAGAGCTCTAACAAATTGCTTCATGAGACCTAGTTTTATATGCAAAGGCGGAAACATAATATTTTTTGTCGACAAGTGGATGATTTACAATGTTTGGATCACCAGGTTTCGGGTCAGATCTTGGCGGCCACTTTGACTGCACCCAATGCTTCTCACGAGCTCTGCTGCCCCACATACACAGAAAACACGGACACTTGATATACCCGCGTTGCTGGCCAAGAAGGAAAGAAACCATTTTAAGGTCAACACAGATGATCCATTGCTGCAAGTTATATTGCAACACGTCAATGACCTTCTTTACGTCTTCGTATTTTTCATGCAAGAAAACTGAATGGCCTATTGGGACTGAACCGTATAAGTTTCCATTGTGGAGGAGAACACACTTCAAGCTACGTTTTGAGCTATCAATAAACAATCGCCATTCGGTTGCGTTATAGTCTGAAATTCCCAATTCCTTCATTAAACCAGGTTTGTTGTGGCAATACACCAATCCATCAGCACTCCGAAAGAACTGCAGAAATGCACTTTCTCTCGATTGGAAGTAGGTGATGTTAGCTCTTTTTTCCAACAAGTTTTTTTCGTGCAGTCTTGATGCTAGAAGTTCTGATGCTTTTTTGGATAGTCCCAGATCCCGTACCAAGTCATTTAACTCATGCTGATTACGAACAGAATCATCGTCACCTTTAAAATCTTCGTCGCTGCGGTCACTTCGATCGTCGCCCGGCGCATCTTCTTGTGTTTCCAAAGAGGGTAATTCTTGAAACACTGGCACTGGAATTTCAGCTGAATGCGGCACGGGGCGTATAGCTGACTTTAAAGTAGGGTAATCTATTTTACATTTGCCTTTTTTGTTATATCCTGACGTTTTTACTATACAAAATTAACAATCACTGGAGTGGTCTTTGGGTTCTCGCCAAACGGAAGTTTATCGCGTGTTCCTCTTGTCCACATTCTCAAACCCTCCACACCCTGCCTGCAGACTTTGTGAGGGGCCCATGATTCGTCTTGGTCGCCAATTTTTACTTTAAAAGAAGCAAAATAGGCTTCCCTGACAAAATTACTGATGTTTGTCCGTTGACTGGGAATGGTAAAACTGCCACATACACTCCTGGAAATGGAAAAAAGAACACATTGACACCGGTGTGTCAGACCCACCATACTTGCTCCGGACACTGCGAGAGGGCTGTACAAGCAATGATCACACGCACGGCACAGCGGACACACCAGGAACCGCGGTGTTGGCCGTCGAATGGCGCTAGCTGCGCAGCATTTGTGCACCGCCGCCGTCAGTGTCAGCCAGTTTGCCGTGGCATACGGAGCTCCATCGCAGTCTTTAACACTGGTAGCATGCCGCGACAGCGTGGACGTGAACCGTATGTGCCGTTGACGGACTTTGAGCGAGGGCGTATAGTGGGCATGCGGGAGGCCGGGTGGACGTACCGCCGAATTGCTCAACACGTGGGGCGTGAGGTCTCCACAGTACATCGATGTTGTCGCCAGTGGTCGGCGGAAGGTGCACGTGCCCGTCGACCTGGGACCGGACCGCAGCGACGCACGGATGCACGCCAAGACCGTAGGATCCTACGCAGTGCCGTAGGGGACCGCACCGCCACTTCCCAGCAAATTAGGGACACTGTTGCTCCTGGGGTATCGGCGAGGACCATTCGCAACCGTCTCCATGAAACTGGGCTACGGTCCCGCACACGGTTAGGCCGTCTTCCGCTCACGCCCCAACATCGTGCAGCCCGCCTCCAGTGGTGTCGCGACAGGCGTGAATGGAGGGACGAATGGAGACGTGTCGTCTTCAGCGATGAGAGTCGCTTCTGCCTTGGTGCCAATGATGGTCGTATGCGTGTTTGGCGCCGTGCAGGTGAGCGCCACAATCAGGACTGCATACGACCGAGGCACACAGGGCCAACACCCGGCATCATGGTGTGGGGAGCGATCTCCTACACTGGCCGTACACCACTGGTGATCGTCGAGGGGACACTGAATAGTGCACGGTACATCCAAACCGTCATCGAACCCATCGTTCTACCATTCCTAGACCGGCAAGGGAACTTGCTGTTCCAACAGGACAATGCACGTCCGCATGTATCCCGTGCCACCCAACGTGCTCTAGAAGATGTAAGTCAACTACCCTGGCCAGCAAGATCTCCGGATCTGTCCCCCATTGAGCATGTTTGGGACTGGATGAAGCGTCGTCTCACGCGGTCTGCACGTCCAGCACGAACGCTGGTCCAACTGAGGCGCCAGGTGGAAATGGCATGGCAAGCCGTTCCACAGGACTACATGCAGCATCTCTACGATCGTGCCTGTGGTTCTGTCAGTGTGATCATGTGATGTATCTGACCCCAGGAATGTGTCAATAAAGTTTCCCCTTCCTGGGACAATGAATTCACGGTGTTCTTATTTCAATTTCCAGGAGTGTATATAACAGAACGAATCGGGGCTGTTTAAGCACTTACGGCGCGAACTACCAGCGGCAGACATAAAGAAACCTTTTCGTTTGTATATAAATAAGAAGCAAATACTGCTAATCTTGTGTAAATACAAATTATTGCACTACGCGTCGGAAACCGGCTTCACTATATCAGAGCGACAAGTACACCTGTTTACTACAGCGTCTCATGCGTAACTGACCACATCAGTCTAGACAATATGAACCTAAACCTGTCGCACGGCGTCACTATCCCCTCCAGTCGTCACTGGTTTAAGGTTCGCCGACAGAGTGCAGCACTGCTTTCTGTAACAAACAAGTTACCTGTCAGAAGCGTAATCGCATGCGCAACAACTGTAGAAACTAAACTTGACGTGATAGGATAAAAACTAATTACAGTTTTGGAATCAGCATGTCTATTTACCTCAGAAACAGCCAATGAATCGAAGTCAACAGAAGTTAAGTTACAAATTGTTCCCCAGTGCTGTCAAATCAAAAGTGTACGGGCTCCTAAGGGTGGACATTAATATGGTGTGTGTCAACCTGTGGCCTTTATGATGGCTGGATCTCTGCTGGGGACACTTTCAAGAAGGCGTATGAATGTATGTACAGAAACGACAGCGTTTTCTTCCACACGAGTCATAACCAGAGATGGTACGCTGAGGTCTGGAGCGAAGTCGACGCCTTACTCACCCCAAAAGTGTCCCTTTGGCTTCAGGTAGAGGGGCACGCCAATCCATTCCAGGAATATTACTGCCCACAAACCATTGCCTCACAGATGCTACTTTGTCATGGTGATACAACAGATCGTTGTTTACGAACTATCCCTCTAATGTACACACTACACGGTACTGTACAATGTGTTGGTATTGTTCAGCATTCAGCATTATCCTAGGATAAATAAGGGAACGACATGCTGACCACGATCAGAGCCCCATACCTTAACAAGACCTACTCCGTAATACACAGGATGGGTCACTAACTATTGCCGCCAAGAATAACTCCGGAAGTATGATAGTAGCTGACAAGTTTGTGGGACAAAAGTTCCATGGGAAAACGGGGGCCATAATATGACGTTGGTTTTTTGTTGTTAGGTGGGGTCGCTTCAGAGATATGAAGGTCAACTATGTTTTTTTTTTTTTTTAATGGGATGCTATAGTTTGGTACTTATTTTCTGACAGCAGCTATCGAAACGAATCGAATGATGTGTAACAGTAAGGTCTTTGATGGAGGTCACAAAGGTGGTATGAACGTCCATCTACAGAAGGTGTTCGAAGTGATGACCATGGGTGTCAATGCAGTGCTGCAATCATCTTCTCATGGATTGAGTGTATTCCTTATCATTTCGGCACTTATCGAAGCACATACTCTGTCAATTCTCTCTCGTACATCGTAAAATAATAAATATTCACCGAATACAACGTATCCATCTAACCTGCCATTGAGACGTAAACACGATTCGACGGTTTCGCAATACAACACTAATAGGAACGGTAAGACTAGTATCGTCGGGTCAAGCGAATGTGAATGATGTATTCCTTCCTAAGAACAAATCGATATGCTTCTCATTTACGGAGAATGCCAACGAAATTCAGTGAGAGCCAGAGACTTATACGCTGAAAGATATCCTCAACGTACTCACCCTACACGTCGTACATTTAAAAATGTGTATGATAAATTGAGAACTGCATCATTAACGCATCGGAAGCATACCCGGCAAAGGATAGTTACTAACGAGGAAACGGACATTGATATTTATGCCACTGTGGTTCGAGATCCTTGTGTTAGTTCGCGTCAAATCATAATGGAATCTGGCATGAGCCAGAGTAGTTTTGTTCGTGTTCTACATCGCCATAAGTATCATCCTTACCATATCAGTCTCCACCAAGCATTGTACGGATTGTATACCGATGGCCTAAACTTCAGATTCAGAGGGATGACAGATTTATTAATATGATTTTGTTTAGTGACGAGGCTACATTCACGAACAATGGAAATGTTAATTTGCATAATATGCATTATTGGGCAAATGAAAATCCATGTTGGTTGTGGCAAGTTGCACACCAAAATCCGTGGTCGGTGAATGTATGGTGTGAGTTTCTGGAGGACAAAATTATAGGCCCCTATTTCATCGAAGGAAATGGTAGGAAATACACACCATTCCTGCAAGAAACATTAGGTCTGTTATTGCAAGAAACACCTTTAGGAAGTCCGCCTGCTTAGCTTGGTAGTAACGTGGTACCCTCCCATGGAAGCGGGCTCAGGTTCGATTCCCGGCCGGGCTGGAGATTTAGTCCGCTCGGGGACTGGGTGTTGTGTGGCCAACATCATTTCATCCTCATCACCAGCGCGCAAGTCACCCAATGTGGCGTCGAATGAAATAAGACTTGTACTTGGCGGCCAAACATCCCCGATTAGGAGCCTCCCGGCCAACGACGCCATACTCTCATTTCTATTTTACCTTTAGGAACAAGGCACAGAATGTGGTATCAACACGATGGGTGTCCGGCACATTTTTCGCTGATGGCTAGAAATGAGTTGCATAGACAATTCCCAAATAGTTTGATTGGACGCGGAGGAGATGTGTCGTGGCCGGCTCGTTCGCCAGACTTGACACCTCTGAATTTTTTCTTGTGGGGATTCGTAAAAGACATTGTTTATAAAGACATTCCAACTACATCTAAAGATATGCAACAGAGAATTGTCAGAGCATGTGCTTCGGTAAGTGCCGAAGTGATAAGGAATACCACTCAATCCATGTGAAGATGATTGCAGCACTGCGTTGATACCAATGGTCATCACTTCGAGCACCTTCTGTGAATGGACGTTCATGCCAGCTTTGTGACCTTCGTTGATCTTCAAAGACCTTACTGTTACACATCATCGGATTCGTCTCGATAGCCGCTATCAGGAAATAAGTACCAAACTATAGCATCCCAGAAAAAAAGGTTGTCCACATCTCTGAAGCGATCCCACCTAGCAACAAAAAATCAACGTCCTATTATGGCCCCCGTTGTCCCATGCAACTTTTGTCCCACAAACTTTTCTGCCCCTATCATACTTTCGGAGTTATTCTTGGTGGTAATAGTTAGTGACTCACCCTATATAGCTTTTCGCTCCCTGTATGTTACCCCTGCTGCTTCCAGAATTTCAAAATGCATCTTCTAGTCAACACCGTCAAAAGCTTTCTCCAAATCTACAAATGTTGTAAACTTATGTTTGCCGTGCCTTGATCTACCTTCAGGGATAAATCATAGGGTCAATATTGCCTTGCGTGTTCCTACACTTCTCCGATATCCAACCTGATCTTCTCCGAGATTAGTTTCTACCAGTTTTTCCATTCTTCTGTAGGAGGGTTTGTGTTGGTATTCTGCAACTGTGATTTATTAAACTGATTGATAGTTCAGTAATATTCACACCTGTCAGCACCTGCTTTCTTTGGCACTGGAATTATGCCTCTTGGAAGTCTCTTCAGTAAGCTTCTTGGTACCAGAAGTATGTAATGCTTTGGTGAAAGTAATCAAGAATTTCATTAAGGTAAGTTTGAAATCAGAATACAATTTTCCTTTCTATTTAATTTTTGTTCACCAGCACACAGCACTGTTCACACTAGCAATCCCAGCTTGAGGCCTGTGTCGACACAGCATGAAACTCATGACCTCAAATGAAAACCATGTGGACGAAGAGCCATCTGTGCTTCCACTCATACTATGCAGGTTCTAAGACTACGGTATTTTTTGCATGCATCATCACATGTGATTCAGAGCTCATCGGCACCAGGTTGCCAACCGCCCTTTTTGAGACTGCGATCTTTGTACAGGGTCTACGTAAAGTCCAGGAACACTTTCAATTATTTATTGCGCAAGAGCCAAACATTGTTCAGATATCATACATGTGCCATTCTGAAGAGAAACCCTGAAAGTTTTTTTTTCCTTGTATACCACCACAGTGTAGTTTGTTCATTTGCCGATACTCAGCGCTAGTCGCAAACACGCCCGCATCTCGTGGTCGTGCGGTAGCGTTCTCGCGATCCCACGCCAGGGTTCCAGGGTTCGATTCCCGGCGGGGTCAGGGATTTTCTCTGCCTCGTGATGGCTGGGTGTTGTGTGATGTCCTTGGGTTAGTTAGGTTTAAGTAGTTCTAAGTTCTAGGGGACTGATGACCTAAGATGTTCAGTCCCATAGTGCTCAGAGCCATTTTTTAGTCGCAAACATGGCGAGTTCAGGTGCGGAGCTACACAAGGGGACAGCTGTTTCATAAAATGGCCTCCCCGATCACCAGATCTTCTTCGTGTGACTTCTTTCTGTGGGGACTCATTAAAGATCTCGATGCCATGGCAAGAATTCGATTACCGTATTGACGTCTGCCGGGTCAGTCATGGTTCGCATATCGAATGTTTGTAAAAATAAAAAAAACTTTCAGAGCTTCTCTTGAGAATGCAACATGTATGACAAACGTACAATGTTTAGTTCTTGTGCAATAAATAATTGAAAGTGTTGCCGGAATTAGGGCAACGGCCTTGCCGCAGTGGATACACCGGTTCCCGTGAGACCACCGAAGTTAAGCGCTGTCGGGCGTGGTCGGCACTTGGATGGGTGACCATCTAGGCCGCCATGCGCTGTTGCCATTTTTCGGGGTGCACTCAGCCTCGTGATGCCAACTGAGGAGCTACTCGACCGAACAGTAGCGGCTCAGGTCAAAGAAAACCATCATTACGACCGGGAAAGCGGTGTGCTGACCCCACGCCCCTCCTATTCCATCCTCCACCGAGGATGACACGGCGGTCGGATGGTCCCGGTAGGCTACTCGTGGCCTGACGACGGAGTATTACCGGACTTTATGTATACCCTGTACATATTACTATCGTTGTCCCACAGCTCTGATAGCAGATGAATCGCACTTCAGAAGTTGATAGTACTCTCATTTGTCCACTTCTCCATTGCTGTACACAATAAAAAGCTAACACAAACCGACAGCCAGTGCATACTTTCGAACAAAAGCGAAACGATATTGCTCTTTACTCAGGCACTTCAAAGCAGCACTGTCGGTGAGAGCAGTAGGAAACAAAGGTAAGAGCGAGAATCGATACAAAATACTCCCCACCTTTGGTGGTCGACACCAGCCTCAGCGATTTGTCAGCTACTACCTAAAACAGCCTGCAACATCAGCTATATTGCCTGGATGTACTCCAAAACTGCTGTGTATTCAACTACATTGTGTCAATATTGAGGGCGTCTCTATTGTGACCAGATACGCTGTAAAATATGCTCCTATGTAAACGGACATTAATATTTTGTCTGTCGTGCTTAGTTTGCAAAGCAGTTCATATGATGTGTTTTGTGACTTGGCAAGACAGCCAAGCCACTATGATTGGTAGCCGAAAAGCACGCGTTTAAGCTCACGCAGACTGGCGTGACGTCTGGAACAGTTAAAGGAGTTGAGTCTAGTAAAAATAATACGTAGCTGCTGGAATACTTAACTTTAATCCATAATTGGTGAACATCGGTCTGACGGTACATGCATCACAAGATAAATAGCAAATGATAATGGCGCCTTGCTAGGTCGTAGCAAATGACGTAGCTGAAGGCTATGCTAACTATCGTGTCGGCAAATGAGAGCGTAATTTGTCAGTGAACCATCTCTCGCAAAGTCGGTTATACAACTGGGGCGAGTGCTAGGAAGTCTCTCTAGACTAGACCTGCCGTGTGGCGGCGCTCGGTCTGCAATCACTGACAGTGGCGACACGCGGGTCCGACGTATACTAGCGGATCGCGGCCGATTTAAAGGCTACCACCTAGCAAGTGTGGTGTCTGGCGGTGACACCACAATGTGGCTGTAACGTTTTCCTGTGTAGTGCATATGCTACGATGACGACAGAGTGGTTGATGAGTCTGTAAGGATGATGGGGAGAGAGAGAGAGAGAGAGAAAGAGAGGGGGGCTGGCGGGGGCGGGAGGGATGTGATGTAGTACATCGTTATTTAGCTTTCGGCGGTAGGAGGAGGGCAGAATGTATGAACGCTCGGTAGCTTCGCACGACCGAACGAGGCTTCGCCAGGAGAAAGCGGATCTCTTGGTGCGCATGCCCGGTGGGCTCCACTCGACCGTGGCGCGCCTCGCGGCGGAGTCCCTAATTAGTGAGCAGGCGGCGCAGCACGCGGGGGAGCGATTACCGGGCCTTCATTACCGCAAGGCACACGGTCGGCCTCCACCGCGGTTACCGGCCGAAACATACCTGTCCGCGTCACGCCGTTCCCACGAGTTAAGTCCTGCAACCGGGCAGGCAGCCTTATAAACCGCGCTCACTCCCATGTTTCTAAATCTACATCCCTACTCTGCTAGCCATATTATGATATGTGACAAGACGGTACTTCTAGTGCTACAACTATCATTTTCCCGATTCCTCTTTCATTAGCGAATAGGGCGTGAGAAACATCCGTATATACTCTATAAATTCTCTTTTTATACTGCCATGGCCATTTAAAGGTGATGGCGGATGAAAGTTCACACTGGCATCAGCTTATTTTCAGATATTGAGTGTTGTACAGGGTGTATCATAAATAATGACGTATACGCATACAACTGAAAGTACACGAAACTACAAGCAAAAAAGCCTGAATATGCTACATAATTACTTTGTGGTTACCGGCCACTACTGACATCGTTCAGCTCTGAGAACTATGGGACTAAACTTCTGAGGTCATCAGTCCCCTAGAACTTAGAACTACTTAAACCCAACTAACCGAATGACATCACACACATCCATGCCCGAGGCACGATTCGAACCTGCGACCGTAGCGGTCGCGCGGTTCCACACTGTAGCACCTAGAACCTCTCGGCCACTACGGCCGGCTTACTGACATGATTATGTGTAAACATCGAATGTCGGTCTCTCGTGTGGTCTTTGTTTACATTTTTGAGAAGTAGAGTTGTAAACAGAATGGATACAGCAATACTGTGCACATCCAGAACGACACTCACGTCAGTTGTTTGCAGATTATCAACCGTGTTGTACGAGTGTCGGTGGCATACATCGTTGCCGTCAATCTATTTTATAATTATGGAACATGTTTTATGCTCAAGAATTATGAGGTTTTTGGAGAACGAAAAAACATGTACTGCGCAAAGAGAGATAATTCGAAACTCAATTCGCTCTGTTAACCCAGCTCTGATTGATGCCGTGTTCCTTCAAGAAGGCACTTGATACTATTCCCCACTGCCGTTTAGTAAAAAATTACGAGCTTATCTAGGACTGTACCATATTTGTGACATTTCAACAAAGAAAATCGACAAACAGCCGTATGTTATCAATAGTTATTTCATTTAGACAACCAGTTTCGGTATCTTAATAATGCCATCTTCTGGCCCCTATGCATTCTATGTACAGACAATCAGATAAATCGATAGTCGCATGCTGGAGCCATCAATATCTGGGTTCCGTGAATTCCTCTTTGGAGTGTTTACTCTGAAGTCTTGACAACAACAGATGGAATTGTCTTCCAAGTAAACGCACCGAAGACATAATTCATGGAATCCAGATATTGATAGCTGCAGTATGCACAGGGGCCTGGCTATGGCATTACTGAGATACCGAAACTTGTTATCTAAATAAAATAGCTACTCAAAACATACGGCTCTTTCGCGATTTTCCTTGGCAAAAGTCTGACTGGTCGCTGTCCCGATTCCACACTGGATCAACTGAGATATCTGTGACAGAATTCAAGACTTCCTTGCAGACAGAACTCAATACGTCGTTCCTAACGGAATGAAAACTGGAGACGTAAAGGTAACTTGCGGAGTACCCCAAGAAAGTTTCTGTTTATAATATACATAAATGAACTAGTAGAAAGCGTCGAAAGCTCTCTAAGACTGTTCCCAGCTGATGCGGTCGTCTACAGGAGAGCAGAAACACCAGAAGGCAGTATCGATTCGCACAATGACCTGAATGGTGCTGCCTCTGGCAGTTAACCCTGTACGTAAAAAAATGGTTCAAATGGCTCTGAGCACTTAACATCTGTGGTCATCAGTCCCCTAGAACTTAGAACTACTTAAACCTAACTAACCTAAGGACATCACACACATCCATGCCCGAGGCAGGATTCGAACCTGCGACCGTAGCAGTCGCGCGGTTCCGGACTGCGCGCCTAGAACCGCTAGACCACCGCGGCCGGCCCCCCGTACGTAAGTAACTGTAAGATGTTCTGCATACATAGGAAAATAAATCCACTTCTGTACAACACCACTGTGACCAGTTGTTGGAAACAGTAACCACCGAAAAATGTCATGGAATAACCAACCAGTACTACCTTAAGCGAAAAGATCACATAAAACAAACAGCAGGAAAAGCAGATGCCAGATTCAGAATCATAGGAAGTATCTTAAGCAAATATAATTCATCCAGAAAGGAAGTATCTTGAGTACTGTTCATCAATCTGGGATCCTTCGCAGGCGGGACTGATAGAAGAGCCGCGCGGTTAGAGGCGTCATGTCACGTATCGTGCGGTCCCTCTCGCCGGAGGTTCGAGTCCTTCCTCGGGCATGGACATGTGTGTTGTCCTTAGCGTAACTTAGGTTACGTTAGTTAAAGTAGTGTGTAAATCTAGGGACAGATTAACTCAGCAGTTTGGTCCCTTAGGAATTCACACACATTTGAACACTGATAGAAGAGGCAGAGAAGATCCAACGAAGACAGGCGCTTTACGTCGCGGGATCGTTTAGTCGACGCGAATGCGTTACAGAGATCCTCAGTAAATTGTAGTGGCAGGCACTGTAAGAGAGGCGTTCTGCAACACAGAGAGATTTACAACTGAAATTTCGAGAGAGCAATTTTCGGAAAGAGTTCTCGCACATACATCTCGCGAAATGACCACGACGGGAAAAATCGAGCAATAGATCTAATACAGAGGCTTACCGACAGCGATTCTACCCACGCGCCATTTGCGACAGCAACAGGGCTCAGTCAATGGTTCCAGAAGTGATTTTCGGCGTACAACATTAGGTGACTTACGGAGTGTGATGTAGATGTATATTCCAGTAAGATAACGCAAGACCATACACTGCAGTTCACACCACAAGCGCCCTGAGGAATGCACGCGACAACGAATGGCAATAAGTTCCTCTCCATGACGTTCAGAAGTTGTTTACTACCATGCTACAACTAATTCAAGGGCATATCAGTACCAGGGGTCATGCCTCATACTGATGTTGATGAATGACATTAGCTCCAAATAGAATGACAATATAATGATTTAACATCGGTTATGCGATGAACACTCCACGGAAACTGGTAAATATACGACTGGTGGTTCATGGTGTAAAATTATCAATAGGCAATTCTATGTTAAAAATATGTTTCGGATTGTAGTTACTCTGGTTGATTATAACATATAAATAGCATTTGCGGTTAATATATAAAAAAATATCTGTTTTCATGAACAATGTTTGGTCACGTGATCAAAAACGCTCTGTTATTGGCTAATGCTCTGGTAGCGTCACATGCTAGGAGTAAGACGAAGCTTTACTTGTGTTGTAGCGTTAGGCGAAATTACGAGGGTTTTACGTACTTTTACTGTACACATTTTAGCTATTTAGTGATGGAAAATGCAATTACAACTTCCAAGTAAGTATAGAGAAGAATTTTCTGAACGCTGCTAGTGAAGCCTTGTGAAAGTTCTTGTGTATATGCTCCACCCATTTAGAAAGGCGATTTGCGCAACGACAGACATTCTTTTTCCTGCTCCCTGCAACACGATTACACTAACTCAAAACGAAGGAATTCTAAAGATTTTGCAAAAAGGTCTGTGTATTACACTGAAGTATTCAAATACAGAGCCGGCCGGGGTGGCCGAGCGGTTCTAAGCGCTACAGTCTGGAACCGCGCGACCGCTACGGTCGCAGGTTCGAATCCTGCCTCGGGCATGAACGTGTGTGTTGTCCTTAGGTTAGTTAGGTTTAAGTAGTTCTAAGTTCTAGGGGACTGATGACCTCAGAAGTTAAGTCCCACAGTACTCAGAGCCATTTGAACCATTTTATTCAAATACAGAGATACGTAAACAGGCAGAATATGGCGCTACAGTCAGCAACGCCTATATGAGAGAACAAGCGCCTGGTGCAGTTGTTACTGTAGATCGGGTACTGCTGCTACAATGGCAGATCATCACGATTTAAGTGAGTTTCAGCGTGGTATTATAGTTGGCGCAAGAGCGATGGGACACGGCATCTCCGAGGTGGCGATGAAGAGTGTACCGTGACTAAAAGGAATCCGGTAAAACATCAAATCTCCAACATCTCTGTGACCGGAAAAAGATCCTGCAGGAACGGGACCAACGACGACTGAAGTGAACCGTTCAACGTTACAGAAGCGCAGCCCATCCGCAAACTTCTGCAGATTTCAATGCTGGGCCATCAGCAAGTGTCAGCGTGCGAACCATTCAACGAAACATAATCGAAATGAGCTTTCGGAGCCGAAGGTCCACTCGTGTAGCCTTGACGACAGTACGACACAAAACTTTACGACTCGCCTGGGCCCGTCAAGATCGACATTCAACGGTTGATGACTGGAAATGTGTTGCCCGGTCGGACGAGCCTCGTTTCATAATGTATCTAGCGGATGGACGTGTACGGGTGTGGAGACAACCTCATGAATCCATGGACCCTGAATGTCAGCAGGGGACTGTTCTAGCTGGTGGAGGCCCTGTAATGATGTGGGGCGTGTGCAGTTGGAGTGATATGGGACCCCTGATACGTCTAGATACGACTGTGACAGGTGACACGTACTTAAGCATCCTGTCTGATCACCTGCATACATTCATGTCCATTGTTCATTCCGGCGGACTTGAGCACTTCCAGCAGAGCAATGCGACACTCCACACGTCCAGAATTGCTACAGAGTAGCTCCAGGAACACTTTTCTGAGTTTAAATACTTCCGCTAAGCAGCAAACTCTCCAGACATGAAAGTTATTGAGCATATCTGGGATGCCTTGCAACGTGTTGTTCAGAAGAGATCTCCACCCCCTCGTACACTTACGGATTTATGGACATCCCTGAAGGATTCATGGTTTCAATTCCCTCCAACACTACTTCAGGCTTTAGTTGAGTCCGTACCACGTCGTTCTGCGGCACTTCTGCGTGCTCGCGTGGGCCCTACACGACATTAGGTAGGTGTACCAGTTTCTTTGGCTCTTCAGTGTGTAACTAGATTGTCGACTATCATGAGCTACGACCCAAAGCAGAAATTATTCTTGGTAAAACTTAGCGCCGGTTTCGTGTGTCGAACTCGCACTCAGCGGAAATACTGCAACCGTCAGGCGTCTGTGGCACAACGGACAGCGCATTGGACTGCAGTGAAAGAGGCCACAGTCAGAATCCTGTTTCAACACGAAATACGAAAATAGCGTTAGCAGGAACTAACTGTAGCAGTTGCTTCGATTGTGGGAAGTATTATACATAGCTTCACATTAGTCTTAGTATGAGGAACGGACAACAGAGGATAAATGCATTTACTTTCCGGACAAACGATTCACTTTTTTGGAAAGCATTGCATGTAGTGAAAATATAACCATAGGTCCACATTACAACGAGGTGTAGGACAATGAGGTTATAAGGAGAGATATAAATGCGTGTACAACATTCAAGTGACACAAGGGTAAGGGCTGTGATATTTGTGAGTGTAAACCAACTTAGCTTCTTAAGCAGACTTACTTCATCTTAACGCAAAATAATGAAACTAGAAAAGACAAAAAATAGTTTCTAATACAGTAAAAAGTGTGTGGTCAAATTAACAAGAAAATATATTTTTGAACGTCACTTTTGTGAACAGCGATTGCAAATGTAAGCGCATGTAAACAGCAAGGAAAACACAATAGCACTCTGTTTGTGATCGGTGTGGCGAAGTTTTGTAATTGTGATTTGGTTTTCGTATGAGAGGGCTGTCGAGTGGTTTTACAAATAAGTTATATTGTTCTTTCGGGTTACATTCATACCAGCGATCTACGGATATCGTGTTATAAAATTCGACGCTTTACCGCTCTAACAATTGAGCTACCGATTCATTGAGAGGTAGTTAGGTAAAACGACAATTTTCACTAGGAGTTTCATTTCGTGGGCTGACGCTGTCCTTAGCTGTAGCAGTGAGAGATGTTAAGTTCAGAGTGCAACACATTATTAATTAAGTTAGTGATCTAGTGCGACGACGCGGTGGCAATTTGCTGGTACAGCGCAACCACATTTTACACATCTTCTCATTCTCTCGGACGTTCAAAAACAACTTTTTAGGAGTTTCTGTTGATGTATTTGTACAGTATTGTACACAGTTTCCGTAACGTAAATTACAACACAAGCTATCACTGTGAATTAGCATAATGCCAGCAGGAGCAACAAGCTAGCCAGTGACGTCACAGGTATCACATGACTCGAATGGAGCTTTTTAGCAGGCGTTCAAATTATTTGGATTTCATTACCGTTTTTATAAAAGAATGCTGGGATTTAAGACGAAAAACGGCATGTTAGGAGCATAAAGTAGCATAATTAATCATTTAAGACAGTTTCCAGAAAACAGTCAAATACCCTATACTCGTCAGCGTGAAAGGAAACTGATGTGTTAACAGTACAACTTGGCGGACGGTAAGACAGAAGCAGACGAAATGGGAAAGGTGCGGAGATGTTTCCGTGAGAGCTGGGAAAATGGAGAGGGAATGTGGTGAGAGGTGTGGGCCTAACTGCACGATAGCCGTGCCCGCGGCGGTGCGGCTGAGTGCGTTCCCTTGTTGGCAGCGTCTAGGTAGCAGCCCTAGGGTAAGAGGCAGGAGCAGATGGGCGTCTGTTGGCGGCGGAGCTGAGCTAGTCACACACAACGTCCTGTCAACACCGTCAGTCACATCGCAGACAGCAACCAAGAGCGATGCACTGTGCACTTCTGATCATTAAAATCGCAACACCAGTAGGGACACTAACATCTTTATTATTGTGTGTATGGATTGTCTATAATATTAAGCGACAATCCCGGAAACCAGCATCAGTTGCAGGTTGCCTATCTAACCTCTTGCAGGGGAAAATTGATTGTAAATATTTCCTGTAATTACTAATCGAACTTAAAAATTTGAAGCTGTCATACTCTACTCTTAAGAGGTACACGGTCCAGTCACAATAATATGACCATCGCCTGTGTTCGACGTCAACGTGCAATAACTACTCACAGACAGCAGGTGGAAGTTTTAGCGGTGGAGGTGTGGGTGGGGATGGGGGAGGAACAGTACAGTCGTCTGCGGAAACGGAGCGATTTATCTGGCGTTCAGAAGGGCCTGACCACGGGCTTTCGGGCCAAGGTTGCACGAATTTCCGAAAGGGCTAAGTTTCTAAACTGTTCGCGTGCATGGAAAAAAGGTGCCACCAAAATGTTGTGCACTACGAGCCATAGATCACAAAGGGGTTGGGTTGTTTGGGGAAAGAGACCAAACAGCAAGGTCGTCTCATCGAGGTAGGGAAGGGCGGGGAAGGAAGCCGGCCGAGCCCTTTCAAAGCAACCATCCCGGCATTTGCCTGGAGCGATATTAGGGAAATCACGGAAAACCTAAATCAGGATAGCCGGATGCGGGATTGAACCGTCGTCCTCCCCAATTCAAGTCCAGTGTGCTAACCACAGCGCCACCTCGCTCGGCGGACACAGTGGCAAACGACGGCTGCGGAGATGTGTTAGGGCTATCAGAAGTGCAACTGTTGAGCAACTGACAGTCCAATGAACCAAGTGGCTACAAACAGTGTCTCCCCAAAGACCGTTCGGCGAACGTTGCTGCAGATGGGCTTCCACAGCAGGCGCCTGGCTCACACATCCATGCTGACTGCCGCTGACGGTGACGAAGGCTGGAATTTGCACGTCAATATCGTAACTGGACGTCCACAGGGTGGCGACGGGTGGCCGCTTCAGATGAATCACGTTTTTTGCACCTTGAAAAGATTGCCGTTGGCGTACACGGCGTGAAACGTCTGATCAGTGGAATGTTAGGCCTCCCTTCGACCAGAACCTCTTCTAACTCCTGTAGTGACGATAGAGGGTGAAATCTACTCCGGAGTCTGCGCTCCAATACCGCCCACAAGGGTTCGATAGTGTTCAAGTCCGGGGACTGTGCTGGCCGGGGAAGGCGCTGCAGTGCAGTTGCATGCTTCTCATGCCACGACTGTACTGTCCTGCCTGTGTGAATGGGTGCATTATCGTCCTGGATTACGGCATTTAGTTTTGATTTGCGCCAACTATTACTTTTACCCTCCCCCAATGAACCATGGACCTTGCCGTTGGTGGGGAGGCTTGCGTGCCTCAACGATACAGATAGCCGTACCGTAGGTGCAACCACAACGGAGGGGTATCTGTTGAGAGGCCAGACAACCGTGTGGTTCCTGAAGAGGGGCAGCAGCCTTTTCAGTAGTTGCAGGGGCAACAGTCTGGATGATTGACTGATCTGGCCTTGTAACACTAACCAAATCGGCCTTGCTGTGACGGTACTGCGAACGGCTGAAAGCAAGGGGAAACTACAGCCGTAATTTTTTTCCGAGGGCATGCAGCTTTACTGTATCGTTACATGATGATGGCGTCCTCTTGGGTAAAATATTCCGGAGGTAAAATAGTCCCCCATTCGGATCTCCGGGCGGGGACTACTCAAGAGGACGTTGTTATCAGGAGAAAGGAAACTGCCGTTCTACGGATCGGAGCGTGGAATGTCAGATCCCTTAATCGAGCAGATAGGTTAGAAAATTAAAAAGGGAAATGGATAGGTTAAAGTTAGATATAGTGGGAATTAGTGCAGGAGTAGGTTTAATAATGAATAAAACAATAGGAGTGCGGGTAAGCTACTACAAACAGCATAGCAAACGTATTATAGTGGCCAAGATAGACACGAAGCCCATGCCTACTACAGTAGTACAAGTTTATATGCCCACTACCTCCGCATATGACGAAGAAATTGAAGAAATGTATGATGAGATAAAAGAAATTATTCAGGTAGTGAAGAGAGACGAAAATTTAATAGTCATGGGTGACTGGAATTCGACAGTAGGAAAAGGGAGAGAAGGAAACATAGTAGGTGAATATGGATTGGGGCTAAGAAATGAAAGAGGAAGCCGTCTGGTAGAATTTTGCACAGAGCATAACTTAATCATAGCTAACACTTGGTTCAAGAATCATAAAAGAAGGTTGTATACAACAGGGTTGTAGCCTCTCCCCGATGTTATTCAATCTGTATATTGGGCAAGCACTAAAGGAAACAAAACAAAAAATCGGAGTAGGTATTAAAATCCATGGAGAAGAAATAAAAACTTTAAGGTTCGCCGATGACATTGTAATTCTGTCAGAGACAGCAAAGGACTTGGAAGAGCAGTTGAACGGAATGGACAGTGTCTTGAAAGGAGGATATAAGATGAACGTCAACAAAAGCAAAACGAGGATAATGGAATGTAGTCGAATTAAGTCGGGTAATGGTGAGGGAATTAGATTAGGAAATGAGTCACTTAAAGTAGTAAAGGAGTTTTCCTTTTTGGGAGCAAAATAACTGATGATGGTCGAAGTAGAGAGGATATAAAATGTAGACTGGCAATGGCAAGGAAAGCGTTTCTGAAGAAGAGAAATTTGTTAACATCGAGTATAGATTTAAGTGTCAGGAAGTCGTTTCTGAAAGTATTTGTATGGAGTGTAGCCATGTATAGAACTGAAACATGGACAATGAATAGTTTGGACAAGAAGAGAATAGAAGCTTTCGAAATGTGGTGCTACAGAAGAATGTTGAAGATTAGGTGGGTAGATCACGTAACTAATGAGGAGGTATTGAATAGGATTAGGGAGAAGAGAAGTTTGTGGCACAACTTGACTAGAAAAAGGGATCGGTTGGTAGGACATGTCCTGAGGCACCAAGGGATCACAAATTTATCATTGGAGGGCAGCGTGGAGGGTAAAAATAGTAGAGGGAGGCCAAGAGATGAATACACTAATCAGATTCAGAAGGATGTAGGTTGCAGTAGGTACTGGGAGATGAAGGAGCTTGCACAGGATAGATTAGCATGGAGAGCTGCATCAAACCAGTCTCAGGACTGAAGACCACAACAACAACATTACTTTTACACGATTATGTTTTTCCAAGTCTTGTGTAGGTTGTCATGACTGTTGAACAGTTGCTCTGGAAACATTCAATAAGTTGGCTGTCTTGGTTACTAAATGTAAATGTCGTGTGACTAGGGCCTCCCGTCGGGTAGACTATTCGCCGGGAGCAAGTCTTCGATTTGACGCCACTTCAGCGACTTGCACTACGATGGGGATGAAATGATGATGATTAGGACAACACATCACCCAACCCTGAGCGGAGAAATTCTCCGACCCAAACGGGAATCGAACCCGGGCCTTTCGGACTGACATTCTGTCGCGCTGACCACTCAGCTACCGGGGGGCGGACGTCTTGGTTACTGATAATCTAGCTAATCGGGTCCCTTCTTTGGAACTCTGTTAGGTCTTTTACTGCACGTCGACCTCGGCCTCTGAATGCAAATACGAAGTGTGCACTACTCGTAAACAACCTGCACTGATGCCTAGACCTTACTGAACACGCACAGTCCCGCGTGACACGTGCCTTGCCTGCGTAGCTGACCGTCAGACACAACCATCCCATTACTACTACTATTACATTACTCTGCCTATCCCTATACATCTGCTTTTTTTTTGTTCGAATCCCGTTCGTAATCCTCCACTAACGTCTGGAGAGCTCGAATCTGCCGGCCGCGGTGGTCTAGCGGTTCTAGGCGCTCAGTCCGTAGCCGCGCGACTGCTACGGTCGCAGGCTCGAATCCTGCCTCGGGCATGGATCTGTGTGATGTCCTTAGGTTAGTTAGGTTTAAGTAGTTCTAAGTTCTAGGGGACTGATGACCATAGATGTTAAGTCCCATAGTGCTCAGAGCCATTTGAACCATTTGAAGCTCGAATCTTTGTATCTGCACATGTTTGTTGATTACTTATTACTGCTCCCATTGCATTTTTCCATGAATGATTGACACTGAAAGAGGACACAACAACGTTGGTTGCATTGCGTCAGAACGGCTTCCTTGATTTTAAGTGCACGACGGGGTTAAAAAAAAATTTAAAAAAATAACCGGACTAACACTGCCGTGAGTAGAGCTTGTATAGTACGCATGCATTTCTGCCGCTAGGCGTGTATATGGTTCAAATGGCTCTGAGCACTATGGGACGTAACATCCAAGGTCATCAGTCCCTAGACTTAGAATTAGGCCCTACTTAAACCTAACGACATCACACACATCCATGCCCGAGGCAGGATTCGAACCTGCGACCGTAGCAGCAGCGCGGTTCCGGATTGAAGCGCCTATAACCGTAGGCGTGTATAGCGCAACTCATCGCTAGTTCAGTGACGCCTGTGTTGTCCATCTGGCTTGTTCTGTTCATATGCAGTGATACCTTTTGCTACCGCTGTTTGATCTTGTTTCTTTTTTCATGATGCCAAGTTTTAGTAACAACGTGCAACTGTGAAATTTTGTTTTCTACTCGGTAAAAATGCTGCTGAAACTGTTTTAACGTTGAAAACAATTTACCAAGATGGCGCTATGGGAAAAACTCAAGCGTACGAGTGGTTTGCTCGATTTAAAAATGCCGCCATGTCGATTGATGACAAACCTCTTTCTGGACGTCCATAAACTGCCTGTATCGACGAAAACTCTGAAAAAAATGGGAGAGCTTGTGGTCACAGACCTGATAGCTGGGTTCAGCGAATTTTGACGGCAGATCTGAGAACGAATAGGATTACTGGCAAGTTTGTTCCTTGGTTTCTGACTGACAATCAAACGGAACGCCGAGGTGAAACAGTCGTGCTGTAAAACAACAGCTTGAAACTGATCCAGATTTTCTGTCGAAAATCATTACTGGTGATGATGAGTCATGTTACTACGGTTACGACCCAGAAACAAAGTAACAGTCAAGGCAATGGAAGACGTCATCGTCACCCCCATCCAAAAAAAGTCTTCAAGTCAAATCAGACATCAAAACAATGCTGATTTGCTGTTCTGATGCCAAGGGCGTAGTTCATTCAGAGTTTGTTCTACCCCAGATCAGACCGTCAATCAGATCTTGTATTTGGAAGCTTTAAGAAGATTGCGCAGCAGTGTTCGTAAAAAAGGGCACGACTTGTGGCAGAAGGAGACTGGTTCTTCCACCACGACAACGCATCTGCACATACAATAACCTCTTTTAGACGGTTTTTGGCTAAAAAAGGAATGTTTCCGCTACTCAACGCACCTTACTCGCCTGACCTGGCTCCGTGCGACTTTTTCTTATTTCCACGCATTAAAAGAGGCACGAAAGGACACCGATTTGACAACAATGAAGAAGTGAAGGAAAAGACGACGGATGAGCTGTCAGCCATTTCTAAAGATGACTACAAAAAATGTTTCGAACAATGGAAGCTCCGGTGGCACAAATGTACTTGTTGTAATGGAGCGTATTTTGAAGGGGTAAGGTTGATAGATAACTTAAAAATAATTCCGGGTTGTTATTGTACATCCTCCTATGCGTTCTGCGTGGGCAGTATCTCGATGAACGGGTACCTGAGAACTGTTCTGAATGTTGTTCCGGGTCTTCAGAACAGCTACTACCTTCTTAGAGCTGCAAGTGGGATATTGTTGAGGACCGGAAGCGATAATGTGTTTGTACTCCGTATAGATCCTGTAATTAACAGAACTTTAAATCCCTGTCTTCCTTCCCCGTCGACAGATGGCGCAGTGAGTAAGTACATTTTCAGCGGTTTCGGCAGTTAACATCAGGCTACAGTGATGTGAATTCTGTCCACCATTGCTGTACAGCAGGTCTAACCTAGACGTTGACCAGACGGGTTAAAAACATAAGTCTAATAACAATAATATTGGTACACGTATCGATATGTGTTAACCCTCCGCTATGCTCTAATTTACCCAAAGTCCCATGAAATTTATTTACAGACTCATTAGCCATTCAGAATGCCATATTGTGTGAAATTAATTTGTTGCGTTTTATAACACACTGCCACCAATTATTTTCGCAATATGTTACTATTTGCCTACATTTAACGCCGCAATTACACCGAACAAAAGGATCTCTTCCGGAGCGTAATTATTCGGCGAATTATTCATCCCGATTATTATTCTGTGTTGCCCGTAGCGGCAGGTGTGTAGCTGTGCCGGCTTCCGCTTCTGTCATGGAGACATCAGCTCGGCGTGTCGAAGGTAACTTTGAGTTAGCACTAGCCACTAAGGGCAGGCGTAGACATCAAACACATTTATGGTCTGAACAATTCCCATCTTGGGTCCCTTCCAATTGGAAACGAAAAAGTTTTTGGTACCATACAGGTTGTTTTTTGGCTCTCCAAATATCACATGTCTCCTTATATCCCACGTATAAAACAGTTTACAAATGAGTTTTATGTTAAATATTTGACATTAAGCATGTAACCGAGAAGAAATTAAGAAGACGTTTGAAATTATGCTTAAAGATTGTTGGAAGTCACTAAATACTCTCATTGTGAAACACTGCATGAGTACAGTCTGCATAGTTTGCGCTCCCTTTTAAGAAAAACTATTTCTTGACGCATCTGAACGTTTATGACGTCGTGTCATACAATGATATAGTTTTACAGGTAATTCCAGTGATATACGAGGTGCATTCAAGTTCTAAGGCCTCCGATTTTTTTTCTCCAGACTGGAAAGGGATAGAAACATGCGCATTGTTTTAAAATGAGGCCGCGTTCACTTTCAATACGTCCCAGAGATGGCAGCACCGTACAGCAGATGGAATTTTATCGCCAGCGGCCAGAATGAGAACTGTTTTCAAAATGGTTCAAATGGCTCTGAGCACTATGGGACTTAACATCTGTGGTCATCAGTCCCCTAGAACTTAGAACTACTTAAACCTAACTAACCTAAGGACATCACACACATCTATGCCCGAGGCAGGATTCAAAACTGCGACCGTAGCAGCCGCGCGGTTCCGGACTGCGCGCCTAGAACCGCTAGACCTCCGCGGCCGGCGAGAACTGTTTTAAATACTTAAAATGGCGACGTTTTCCTTACTTGAACAGCGTGCAATCATTCGTTTTCTGGATTTGCGTGGTGTGAAACCAATTGAAATTCATCGACAGTTGAAGGAGACATGTGGTGATGGAGTTATGGATGTGCCGAAAGTGCGTTCGTGGATGCGATAGTTTAATGAAGGCAGAACATCGTGTGACAACAAACCGAAACAACCTCTGGCTCGCACAAGCCGGTCTGACGACATGATCGAGAAAGTGGAGAGAATTGTTTTGGGGGATAGCCGAATGACTGTTGAAGAGACCGCCTCCAGAGTTGGCATTTCTGTGGGTTCTGTGCACACAATCCTGCATGACGTCCTGAAAATGCGTAAAGTGTCATCCAGGTGGGTGCCACGAATGCTGACGGACGACCACGTGGCTGCCCGTGTGGCATGTTGCTGAGCAATGTTGACGCGCAACGACAGCATGAATGGGACTTTCTTTTCGTCGGTTGTGACAATGGATGAGACGTGGATGCCATTTTTCAATCCAGAAACAAAGCGCCAGTCAGCTCAATGGAAGCACACAGATTCACCGCCACCAAAAAAATTTCGGGTAGCCGCTAGTGCTGAAAAAATGATGGTGTCCATGTTCTGGGACAGCGAGGGCGTAATCCTTACCCATTGCGTTCCAAAGGGCACTACGATAACAGGTGCATCCTACGAAAATGTTTTGAAGAACAAATTCCTTCCTGCACTGCAACAAAAACGTCCTGGAAGGGCTGCGCGTGTGCTGTTTCACCAAGACAACGCACCCGCACATCGAGCTAACGTTACGCAACAGTTTCTTCGTGATAACAACTTTGAAGCGATTCCTCATGCTCCCTACTCACCTGACCTGGCTCCTAGTGACTTTTGGTTTTTTCCAACAATGAAAGACACTCTCCGTGGCCGCACATTCACCAGCCGTGCTGCTATTGCCTCAGCGATTTTCCAGTGGTCAAAGCAGACTCCTAAAGAAGCCTTCGCCGCTGCCATGGAATTATGGCGTCAGCGTTGTGAAAAATGTGTACGTCTGCAGGGCGATTACGTCGAGAAGTAACGCCAGTTTCATCGATTTCGGGTGAGTAGTTAATTAGAAAAAAAAATCGGAGGCCTTAGAACTTGAATGCACCTCGTATGTGGGTACTGTCTGCGAACGGTGCTGTGAATACAGAAGTAATAAATTAATATGTTATGTCTGCTGCTGGAGTTTTGCTGCATGAATAGCGAAAATGTAGTAAGCGATAACCTATTTTCTTCTCATCATTTTGCGTGGGGTGTCAGCGACTGAAAGTTTCTTAAAATGTTGAAATTATGTGTAAAGTTTCTCGGTAGTCGCTGATCTCCAATTCTAATATACAGTAATGGGTGAATAAAGCTCGAGCATTTACGTGCCGTCAATTACACTGCTTAAGACAATCTTACAGCTTCTAATCCTAATACTTGTCTTATTGTATTAAGCTTATTATACCTCTTTATGAACGGGTTATTACAGTATTTTCAATTTTTAAATTCGGTCAATAATTACGCAAAATATTGAAATTCGAATTTTGTCTACCCCTGGAAGCCGTTAGATAGGCAGCCTGCAACTATTACTGGACTCCCGGATGGCCACATTGTAATATAGATTCATGATTTCTGCTGTAACACAAAAAGTAGGCTAGCCATTGGCAGGAATATGTATTAATAAGTGGCTACCGTCCCAGTTGCAGGTTTCTTGTCTAGCGGCTCCAGGGACAACAAAAATTTGATATTCATTATTTCATATTATTATTAACCGAATTTAAAAATTAAAAATGCAATCATTATCTATTCATTATCCTAAAGGTTTAAAAGAAAATGATAAATATTCCAATTAGAAGTTGTTTATATACACTCATGTTCAGGAAAAAAGAACACCTTCAACGCGTAGCTATAGGGCGTTCATATTCACAGTACATGCACATTAGTATGTTCTGCTGAAATGATTAGCATTTCAGTCACCTCGGAATCTCCACTCCCTCGTACTCTTACTGATTTACGTACAGCCCTGCAGGATTCATGGTGTCAATTCCCTCCAGCACTACTACGTACATTAGTCGAGTCCATGCCACGTCGTGTTGCGGCACTTCTGTGTGCTCGCGGGGGCCCTACACGATATTAGGCAGGTGTACCAGTTTCTTTGGCTTTTCAGTGTATATTTGTATGTTATACATTTTAAAAAATGTATAGCCTACTGTCCGTCTCTATTTTCCTTAGCGTATCGTGTAAAATTTTAAGTAAATCTGTCAAGAACGTTCCGAGATTTTTGGTAACAATGTTTCCCGTCTACACACCACATGTACTGTAAATTTATATATTATAGATATTTAAAATATTTAGTCTACGTCTGTCAAAATGTTTATTAGAGCGTCCTGTAATGATGTTACGTTAAGTCGGTCAAGAACTTTTCGAGACATTTTTTAACAATATTTCCCTTTTATATACTACATATTTATTTATATATTATATATATATTTATAAAAATACGTTTGCAATGTAGTGTCAAAATGTCAAAGGAATCGACCGACAACTTTCCGAGTTTTGCGGGAAGAAACATATGCAGGCTGAATTTTCATAAATAAAGATATTAGTTTCCAAATTTTTGAGAATAAAACTCCACCGCTCTGACCACAGACGGGCCGATCGGAACCGACCGACTGCCGTGTCTATCCTCAGTCAACGACGTCATCTAGATGCGGTATGGAGGGGCAGGGAGGCTCTAGGCACCGCTCACCCGCCGTTGTCGGCTTTGCAGACCTCGGAGCCTCTCAGCTGGCATCATCACGAGGCTGGGTGCACCCCACCACAAGTCCTCCGCCAAGGAAACGTCCCTGGCGATACCGGGAATCGAACCCGGATCCTCCGCACAGGCAGTCACCTACGCCGACCACTTAGCTACGGAGGCGGAGTAACATGTGGAGAATAAGGTAGCATGAAAATTATCTGTCTCGAAAACAGCAAGACATTCCTATTTTACAGTCTGACCGGCTGCAGTTAGTTCGTTATTTACATGTTCCATTTGAACGATTCCTTTATCCAAATGATGTGGAACGAGTCAGTTTACAGGATGTGCATACATTCTTTGTGTTAATATTAATAATACATATTACTTTAGTCCTGCTTATGCAAATGCACTTAAAAAGAAGGTAATTTTCCCCGGCTACCAGTTTTTACGTAGAAAATCCTCAATTGAATAGTAGCAGATGTCCGGGAGAAATGATTTTAAGTTAGATTTAAAAGCTGCTGTGCTACCTGTCCGACATTTTATGTCATTGGGCAAATGATCAAAAATTTTTGTTGCTGCTTGTTGAACTCCTCTCTGAGCCACTGACAGTTTTACTAAAGGATTTTATTTGTGAATGTACGTATTGTAACGACGCAGTTAAAATACTGAGATATTCGTCCCTGTGTGAAGCTCATATGCCATTCTTACCTGTTGCTTTTGTGCAATAATACTTCCTTTATAAGTGAAGAATTATCCTAGAAATTTATTCTTTAAGGTGTTATTGAGTGGAAAGCTGCAAAATACGTCACGAGATTGATTCGTTTGTTTCCAAGATTAGGAATTATACGAAGAACAAAAGTAGTTGAACTTAATTGTTTAAGAAGCTCAGTAATACGATTCTTCCATATCAAGTTTCCATCAAAATGCACATCCAAAAATTGGGAGCATGTTACCTTATTTACTGACTCCTGCTCATGTGCTATATCAACAATTGTTATGACTGTTATACACAACTGAATACAGTGTTTTTTGTTGTTTTTTTTAAATTTGGGACAGTCTATTTCCTGAGGAAAAACTTTGGAATTCTTTGGAAAATATCACTTACCATCTCTTCTGTTGCTTTCTCTCTAATGGAATTTATTATAACACTAATGCTGTCTGCAAAGAGTAACAATTCTTCTTGACGAATGTTAAGTGGAATGTCATTCACATAATAGAGTATACAGTATAAGGAATAGGAGTGGAGCTAGAATTGTACACCGTGGGACTCCTTTCGTGATTTCTCTCTAGTGAATAAAATTTTCTACCTTTCCCACATTGCATGAATTACTTTCGCACTCTATTTGTTAAGTATGATTCAAACCAGCTTTGTGTAATGCCTTCAGTCCCAGAAAACGTGAGTTTTTTAAGAGAGTAACATGAACTACACAATGAAACGCCTTGGAAAGATCATAACAAAATACTAACTGACGACATGGTATTATTTAAGGCTCGTACTACTGATGAGAGAATGTATGTATAAATAGCAGAACACATTCCAACGACGAAAATGCGCTCAGTCACAGAGTGACCATACCTACAACCGATAACGTACCCGCCAACCTACAGAGTCCACAGTCAGTACCGACCATTCACAGGAGGTTCACAAAGGCAGGACAGAACGAGAATAGCGATTCACTAATAAAAGAAAATGGACTGACTTTCACCAACAATAATATTCAGAGTGACGATGAGCTCCACGCAGGACATTTCGCAGTTGTGCAGGGATGTTTTCTGAGTGTTTCGGTATAAGGGACCTGTGTTCTCCCCGTTGGCTCGTTACGGACTAACTGCATTTTGTTTGATTTTGTATCTGTATTACACTGAAAATGTCTGCAAAACAGTGCAACTGCCGACGGTGTGTGCTGTGTATCCTGTTTGGAAACACTCTTGTTCCGTTCACTCACGGTATTTGCTGTTGACAACAACAATGTCCACACCAAGCTTGAAATCAGTACTGTTCGTTTCTGTCTCCTCGAGGTTGTTTTATTGCTCTGTTTTTCGTGTTTCGCAACGTAAACTTCGTCCTCAGTCCCTGGCGCCACCGTTCGTTCTGTCACCCTCTGCCAATGGCACCATTCGATGCGATTGGAGGGATGTGAGGTTAGCACACCGCAGATCACAGGCTCTTTCACCGATGTTTTAACACAAACAAAGATAGTGTAACACACCTAATAACTCATAATTGCATTATTACTATGCAATGAGCTAACGGAGATCATTGGTCCCTTATACCATTTCAAGTATCTCAGAACGTCCTCCGAAATATTGTACTAGGTGCGGTTCGACGCTATTATATGGCGGTAGCCGCGCGGAATTAGCCGAGCGGTCTAACGCGCTGCAGTCATGGACTGTGCGGCTGGTCCCGGCGGAGGTTCGAGTCCTCCCTCGGGCATGGGTGTGTGTGTGTTTGTCCTTAGGATAATTAGGTTAAGTAGTATGTAAGCTTAGGGACTGATGACCTTAGCAGTTAAGTCCCATAAGATGTCACACACATTTGAACATTTTTTTATTATATGGCGGAAAACTTAGTGATTCTGCTATGTGAGTGTCCACACAGCTCTCATTTTGCTTGCTATGCTCCTTCTTTCATCAATACAATTTGTCCCTTTTTTCGTCCTTCAGTTGCAAACTTTATATATTTTATGATTATTACTAAAATTTTATCAATCTGTGGCTCGTTAAAAGCATGGGTGATGCCAAGATATAACTCCGAAAGAATGGAAGCGAGGGGGGAGAGAGTGAGAGAGAGAGAGAGAGAGAGAGAGAGAGAGAGAGAGAGTAACGAGCCCCACCTAAGAACCAAACCGCTGTCTCCGTACCTACTTATACACGTATATGAAATATCCAATGGCTGATATCAATTCTTTTTAGGGTTACGTTCCTCAACTGATAAAAACAGAACCCTTGCAGGAACAATTTCTTAAGACCCCGTTTTCTCGGGAGTTAGACTTACCAAGTTGAACTTCATACCACATACAAAAAAGTTAAGCTTCCAAATCAATGCAATCAAAAGAAACGGCCATTCTTGTCAGAAACGGCCATTTCTGTCACATGTTTTGATACTCGCAAACTCACTCATCAAAACCAATGAACATACCCCGTAGACCTAAGATCACGAAATTTGGCAAGAAGCAAGGTTTTCACAGTACAAATACAGGAAAAAGCGGAAAATTATTAAATCTGTAACTATATCACACGACAAAAATGTTTTGTCATTTGTTATCCGACTGTCTTTCAGTCTGTTACAGATCGACGTCGAAAACAGGCAAAAATCGTCGAGATTCTCTATTCCTTGGCTGGATATATACGCAATTCAGTTTGCACAGAATTTTCAAAGCGCGACTCCCACTCGCATTTGGCCAGTTTCTTCCTCCTCGTGAGCCTTCTGAGTGGTTTGATGCGATCCGCCACGAATTCCTCTCCTGTACTGATGTGTTCATCTCAGATGAGCACTTGAACACAACTTCCGCAAAACCAGCGCAGGACGCTGGGAGGCATGTAGGAAGAAAGTCGGTGAGATTCTGGAAGGTACAGAAAGGGATTTGGAGCCATGTTGACTCAGTGTCACGGCCAACTACGCTAGGCTTCTCGGTAGAAGATCCACTGCGCGAACAGCCCGATTGAGGTTCAAATCCGGTGAGTTTGGTGGCCAGGACAATGCGGTAAACTCATCCTGGTGAGCTTCGTGATCTTCGAGCTGTGTACCGTGCTGCATTGTCATGCTGATAGATGCCATCACCCCGAGGAAAAACAAATTCCATGTACAGGTGGACACGGTCTCCACGGATAGATACATATTTGTGTTGATCCACTGCGCGTTCTAGAAAGAGACATCACTCCTGGAATGCCACGAAAACATTCTCGAGACCATAACGCTCCCTCCTCTGGCCTGGGCCCTTCCAACGATTGTCGCAAGCTATCTGTCCGAAGGAGCATAAAACGTGATTCATCTGAAAAGACCACATGTCAGTGGACGTCCAGTTTTACGGTTATCTTCTTTTTTTTTTCTTTTTTTGTCGTCAGTCTTATGTTTGGTTTGATGCAGACCGCCACGAATTCCTCTCCCGTCCTAAACTTTTCATCTCAGAATAGCACTTGCAACTTAACGTCGTCAAATATTTGCTGCATGTATCCAACCTCTGTCTTCCCTCTACAGTTATTACCCTCTACGGATCTCTCTAGTACCATGGAAGTTACTTCCTGACGTTTTAACAGGAGTCCTATCACCCTCCTTGTTAGCGTTTTCCATACGTTAGTTTCTTCGCCGATTCTACGCAGTACCACCTCATTTCTTATCAGTCTGTCTAATTTTGAACTTCCTTCTATAGCACAACATCTTAAATGCTGCGATTCTCTTCTTCTCCAGTTTTCCCACAGTCCATGCTTCACTACCATACAACGCTGTGCTCCAAATATCCATTCCCAGAAATTTGTTCCTGAAATTATGGCCGATGTGTGATGTAGTAGATTTCTTTTGGGCAGGAATGCCCTATCTGCCTGTGCCGGTGTGCATTTTATGTCATCTTTGTTTCGTTCTTCACGTATATTTTTCTATCCATGGTAACAGGATTCCTTAACTTCTTCTACTTCGTTGTGCCTAGTTTTGATGATACGTTTGTCGCTAATCTCGTTTCTGTTACTCTGCATTACTTTCGTCTTTCTTCAGTTTACTCTCAGTCCATAGAGTGTGATCACCAGAATGTTCAATTCATTCAACATATCCCGCAATTCTTATTCACTTTCGCTGAAGATAGCAACACCATTGGCGAATCACTGATACTCTTATAGCCTGAATTTTATTACTGTCAGCGAGGTTGTTAATCTTAGCTACACCAACGCATTCCCATTACCAAACGGTGGTGGTGGTGGTAGGGGGAGGGGAGGGCGGGGGGGGGAGAGAGATATACTTTATGCCCAACATAAAAAATCGTTAATTGTTTTTGACTCATATTAACAACATACTTTGCTGCGGGGGATTAGCCGGGCGGTCTAAGGCGCTGCAGTCATGGTCTGTGCGGCTGATCCAAGCGGAGGTTCGAGTCCTCCCTCGGGCATGGGTGTGTGTGTTTGTCCTTAGGATAATTTAGGTTAAGTAGTGTGTAAGCTTAGGGACTGATGACTTTTTAAACAGGTACGGATGTGTCAGTAGGCTCCAGAACCTAAAAATATTTATCAGCATACACTTATCAATACAAACGGACTTTCAATAACGTGTACTATGTAGGGGACAGGGCCGGAGCACTTAATGAGCACCACAAAAAATTTAAGAATTACAAATTTCGTCAACTGTTGCTGACTTTTACTCACAACACGCTTTTGAAACAGATACTGATGCCTAATTAGGGTCCTCAGTCCCCTCCCCATTTGGTATAGCGAGATTAAAGAGTTCGTGTCTGATATGCCTTAGCCTAAACTATTTGGACCTGTGCGTGTAATTGTAATGCACTCCTGGCTAGAACGTGAGATAAATGCCAACGCGATAGACTGGCGACTGGGTTCGTCGAACCTGACTCAGCACACGTGGGCCAGGGAGGGACCGTCCTTTGAAGGAGCAGCACCTGTGCCCTTTGAAGGGCCCCCCAAGGGACGCGGCGAGCCAACAGGTGTGAGCCGCACAGAGACGTATTCACGGCTGAGGTTGCCCGCGGCGCGACAAAGCGCCGGACACTCCATACACAGCACCGGCCTGCGCGTGACTCGCAAGGGCCTTGCACTGCTGATAGCGCGTAAAGGGCGGCGTGACGCGTGCCTTTACCGTTTCCACTTTCACTCTCCTGCACGGGACGAGTCTCAAACGTGACATCCTTGTAGTGATCAGTCACCCGCGAACAAAAAGATAGCCGTCCATTTTTCTTTATTTGGCTGTAACTACTAGACACTTATTACAAAATAGCCTCTCCGTTTCAGATAATTTGCTGATTTCGGATTCTGCGCTCATTTTCAAGTGACCCTATAGACGGATGAGAAAAAAGGACACATATCGTGAGTAAAAGTATAGACGATTGCAAACCATAGCCTACTTAACAATAAGCAACGCCAACTCCGAAAAACGCATATACAGAGTGTGGAAAAATAATTTCACTGAAAGTGTAGGGCAGAAAGACAGCATCAAACGAAAGAATTTGACAGCGTGAAAACGGTGAGAGTACATTCGCTACGACATACATCGATAATTACGAGGTGCCAGGCCTGTGTACAAGAGCATACTCACTTTTCATTTACTCTGAAACGTGGACATTTTATTGTTTTCATTTCTAAAGAAGTGCTGTACGAAAGGCCGGCCGATGTGGCCGAGCGGTTCTAGGAGCTCCAGTCTGGAACCGCGCGACCACTACGGTCCCAGGTTCGAATACTGCCTCGGGCTTGGATGTGTGTGATGTTCTTCGGTTAGTTAGGTTTAAGTAGTTCTAAGTTCTGATGACCTCAGATGTTAAGTTCCATAGTGCTCAGAGCCATTTTTGCTGTACGGTATGTTAGCTAAGTATGATACACGTGTATGAGTTTATTTAAGTTTCTCTCGTTCTCACGGGGCGACTTAGTCCAAACATTTCGTGTAAGTATACATTTTTTGTGAATTACATTTCATTTTGACTGAAGACGTCTATGCATCAGATTTCAATTGCGTTGCTGTAGCGCCAAAAAATGAAACTGAGACCTCTGGTTACAATACCTAAACTCCTTTGATGCTGTCTTTTTGCACAACGCTTTTGGTCAAATTTCTTTTCCGCACCCCGCATATATGCGTCTCTCCAAAGAGTCTTCAGGTGAATTTTCTCTGGCGTTTCGGCAGATATTTGCTGTTTAGTTTTTGCAATGTGTAGCTGGAGACGGCTCAGGCAAATGCTGCTCATCATTGATGAAGTCTTCTCGGGTATTCAGACGAGTCAACGTGTTCTGCGACACCGTTTTGACAAGATTCCTACTCGTCGTTTTCAGGTGAAGATAACGGTGGAAGATAGGAGTAGGAAACTTGTCCAAACGTTGCCGCATAACGACACCTTGACACAACCGAGAAGACTTCACCACCGTAATTCCCCGAGAAAGCCTCCATTCCCATAGTGCTCATCACGTCTTTCTGATAGCACTTTGGAACTCAGGAGCGATTTCTTGCGCCGATTTTGTGCAGTTTTTTATAACCGCCCTGAAGTCTGCCTGGCCTTGATTTAGCTATTGTTTCTTCGCGTTTTCACTTCACAATCACATCACTTATGGTCTACGTAGGCAGCTTCTAAGGATTGAAATAGTCCTGACAGATTTTTTACTTAGTTGACATCGAATGACTGGTTTGTTTTCGATGTCACTAGCTCTCCTGACCCATTGTGCTGTTATTGCTTCTGTGCTGATAACACAAATCTCCCCGCCTTCTTTGACACTGGCTTCTGACGTCTAGAGTTCAATTCCACATTATATCAGGATGGCTGAACACTTCTGATCAGATCGTGTACGAGAAACATAATTCTGTTGTTCATAAATGATAATTACGTAAATACCATCATCGTATCCGACAAAACAATTGTGTCCTTCGACTTCCTCTTGCCATAAAACCAGCCCCGTTAAATTTTTGGGTGTAAATAGATGAACTACTTTTAATCTCACGGTTCATGCTTCTTTTACATCTGCATCTGTTTGTTTTTATAGAAAGCCCTTTCGGCTTGTACGGTACTAGCTACTATAGCTTTCTTGCATCAAACTTTTTTAAAAATCTATTCTCCTTCCGAGACAGCAGAGGGCACCGCCCCTCCTACGACTTCCTTTGAAAATTCTCTTATCCAGTTTCTGTATTTAGGGTGGATGATGATACTTATGGAAATGAAAAGCTAACCGCAAATTTCCAGAAATCGTGCATTGCAAATTTCAGTTCGACAACGCACTGTAGTAGAAAGACACCGAATTATACATCACAAAACAGACAGAAATGAGCAAAGGGAAAAATCTTTCATAGTATCTGTTGAAAGTAAGATCTTATTGCATAGCCTGTGAGTCAGGGTGATGCAGACGCAGATAGATTGGCGACTATTGGTCTATTACCACGGTTTGCCCTGAATGAGGGATTAGGCGGCTTTCCACGCTCATTTAGGCAAATACTGGGCTGTCCCCCCGGGTCCACAATCTCCGTCTGAGAAATGCGAGACAATAAGAAAACAGTTAAAATTAGATTGCACATACAACAATATTTATACCATTCACAGACGGATGTCGCACAACACCTGCCTCCCTTAAGACCCGTTTTATACGAGTGGCTTTCTGGTCAAAATCAACTATTCGAGGTATGTGTGCCTTCCATGGCTGCGTGTAAATCAGCGAATAACTACGACTCGATTGTGTCTCTCACGTCAATGATCTACATACAGACTGTGCCGAATACTGAGTGTGCAGAAACGGAAGGGCTTTGGCATCTTCGGCTGACGTCAGTAGTTAATCTATTCTGGTCGAGCCCACTCCTATTATAGAAAAGGATTTTGAGTTTTCGTGTTTTTTTTATCTTTATTGGGTTTTTCTCGTGGCACACTGAAAAGATTGCTCATGGTTCTGTGTTTTTCTGGATATTGTTTGCAATTATATATTTTTTCCAGAAATAAATGTATATGTTTTGATATGTTTGGACGACACTTAATTCCTGGTCTTTCAGTTCTCAGGAGTGTAGAGAACCTGCCATACGATATTTGAGAACAACATTCACTATGAACTTTGGTTTGGTCATTCGTAAACTCTATCATCATTGCTTGCTCCTATATTTTGCTACCATATTTACATTTTTTCGTAAAAATGGTAGACCTTTATAACTTTTCCTTCATCGTCCAAGTGCCAAACAGCACAACAGACCTACCTCAAGACGCACAGTTTTGGTGGTGACGTAAACGAAAATGACCTCTCGACACAGACGAGAAATAAAACGTCAGGGGTGCTGTGGTAGACTCGCTTGTCGCCCGTAGTCATCTGATAAGGGGAGACAACGACGCTGGGATCAAATAGTTACTTCAGATTACACCTTCAGTAGCTATTAAAACAACATAACGTGCAGGTAGTAATTTTACGAGTCTACTATGTAACTGATGTATCTGTGCGTAGGTACCCGACGTTAGAGTTTATAGTGGTCAAGAAATAGCCGCCGCGGTAGCTCAGCGTGTTCGGTCAGAGAGCTGGTTGGCCTCTGTAGTAGTAAAAAAACACCTAAGTAGAAGGATCAACAAAGGAACTTGACCAGATGTCATATGACGTCCGCAACGACCAAACACAACGATCAACAAGAACAAAAATGAAAAAAAAAGCGTGTTCGGTCAGAGGGTTAGCTGCCCTCTGTAATTAAAAAATTGAGTGACTGGCTCAACGATGAACTTGAACGGGTGTCATGGGATGTCCGCCCTGGGCAAATGCAATGAACAATAACGAACAAAATGAGATTACAAAAAAGAAAAGGGGAAAAGTGGTCAGCTTTCGAGTTACGTAAGTCGAACGTATATGAAGCGACGATTCGACTCCTGCTCAAACTTAATTTTTATCTATTTTTTATCACTGGTCATATTATTTAATTTATATGACGTTTGAGAGGTAATTAAAAAACCACGTGTATTTGGATGAAATGTTAGTGAATTTCATGTTATTTGGCTACTTACTATTTTTAATTAAATTTAATTATTAGAACAAACATATAAATATAACTATCGACACGTGAAAGAAAAAAATGCATCGAGTTTTTCTGAAAATCTATGCCTGTCGTGCTCTGTGAAATCCCTTATACATGCAATCTTGTAAGGTACCCGGAACTACTTAGCATCTCGACGCTTCGAGCTGCAGACACAGAGCCAGGCCCCATTCAGCAGTTAACCTGCGTAGCGGTGAGACGTTGCTAATGTGGCAAGAACGAATAGTGTACGTGAAAATTTTTTGAATATCACAGAACTTACACTTCTATTACAAAAAAGAAGGTGTGAGCGGGAATCGAATCGTCGCGTCATACACGATCGTCTTACGTAACTCGAACGCTAACCACTACTTCTTCTTCTTCTTCTTCTTCTTCTTGGCGCCCTGGGAGGCGTGAGTGCAAAGTGGGCAGCAGTCGCAACACCCGAGGCCTGCTCACGATGTCCCGTTCCCACCCTCCAGGAACGAAGGAAAGCTTAGGGAACGTGGAGTGGAGGTACAATGAACATAGTTTATTTATTTACTTTTCTTTTTGTTCCTTTTTATTTTTATTTATTTATTTATTTATTCTGGTCATTAATGTCACCGAGAATGTCAGGAAATCGGCGTAACGCTAGGAGGAGAGCGCATCAAGGCGTCAGACGAAGAACATTCCGATTGCCAGTGAATAGATTGGTGTTCACAAATGTATGCGTGACCACAAAGTTCGCCTTTGTTTGCGGGAAGTATTCCGTGTCCGGAAAAAGCAGCAGTTCAGCTGAGGAGGAGTCGTACGGATATTTAGGGACAACATCTGTCGCACCAAGAACCAGACACCACTCGCCGATTTGCACGCCAGGCGGTGCTCGCCTGTGTCCGTAACATCACAGTCGACACACAGCGGGGTGTCTGTGAGTTGAGAGCAACGTACCACTTGACCACCAAGAATTCTAACGTTCGGCAGCAACGCAGAGATACATGAATTACAAAACAGACGCGTAAAACTTCTCTTTCGATTTTCTCGGAATTGCCAGAGTAGTGCACCTTACCGCAGTAAGGACGTTGTGTTGTTTTAATGGCCTGCTAAACGTGTACAAAGTCTGGAGCAAATGTCGTGGCCTCCTATTGTGAGACATGAAAGTTGATGGTGTAAGAGGACTTCGGGTTAACTGATGCCGTGACGACGGAAACGGCATCCGGCCGCAAAGCAGAAATGAAAATAAATTCGCCACGTGATGAAAAGAGTGGACCACATATAAACGGATAAACGCACGGGGCGGGGGCAGACAAAAGACAGGGGGAGGGAGGAAGAAAGAGCTATTGGTTAAACTTCTCCAACAACTCCAAAGCGATTAGCAGACTATGGTTGTGAGTGCTGGATAATTTATCGTAGCCGAATGCACGGATGAGATGCTGCACACAACACAAGAAACCAGGCGTTCATTTCGACGGAAACTGGTCGTAAAATCCCTATAATCAGCCTGTGCAGCTCCGACAGTAGCATAAATTCGGCCGCAAGCGCACAATATGGAAGCCAGATAAACTGGCCGCGCACCTGTACCAGCCAGCGTGAATGGCTTCGGCCGGCGGAGCATCGTCCCGTCTCAAGGTCACCGTGGGCGGCACGGCTGAATATTTCGCGAGCCACCTGTTGCAGAAAGACAGGTGCACGCCTCTCGTGTTCGCGCAGACAGCGGGACACTGCGGGGCATTTTTCCTCACAATCGCGGAGTGGCCTGCGACATACGTGCCAGCTGTCTTAATGTCCCTCACTAGGTAAACATCGGCTCTCCTTTCTCAATTTTTACAATTGCACGGCTTTGAGCACCCCCCCCCCCCCCCCCCGTGCCAGCGAAATTAATAAATAAATGTCGTGTGACTAGGGCCTCCCGTCGGGTAGACCGTTCGCCGGGTGCCAGTCTTTCGATTTGCCGCCACTTCGGCGACTTGCGCGTCAAAGCGAAATTAATGTATCTGCGTATTTAATGAGACAAAAGGGTACTCGTCACGCTCTGTTTGAAATAATTTTTTTACTTTTATCTGGAGCAATGTAGTTAGCCAACAGAAGTATTATGCACGATGCCACTACTAACACCCTTGAAAAAAAATCTAAGGCAAAGTTGATATCGTCATAGAAACATAAGCATACATGATACATACTTATGAACATTTATATTTGTTTTTAAAGCAGCAGTGAAAAGAGCTATGTATCGCCTCTTTTGAATAAAAGTACACGATTTGATCTAAAGTATACGCACACAGCCAAAAACTTACGTTTTTCATATTAGGTACATTGTACTGCCATCTGCTGCCAGGTACTACCTATCAGCGACCACAGTAGTCATTAGACATGAGATGGCAGAATGGGTCGCTCCATGGAACTCACGGACTTCGAACGTGGTCGGGTGATTGGGTGTCACTTGTGTCATACGTCTGTACGCGAGATTTCCAGGCTCCTAAACATCCCTGCGTCCACTGTTTGCGATCTGAAAGTGAAGTGGAAACGTGAAGGGACACGTACAGCCCAAAAGCGTACATGCCGACCTCGTCTGTTGACTGAGAGAGACTGCCGACAGTTGAAGAGGGACGTAATGTGTAGTAGGCAGACTTCTATCCAGATCATCACACAGGAATTCCAGACTGCATCAGGATCCACTGCGAGTACTATGACAGTTAAGCGGGAAATGAGAAAACTTGGATTTCATGGTAGAGCGGTTGCTCATAAACCACACATCACGCCGGTAAATGCCAAACGACGCCTTGCTTGGTGTAAGGAGTGTAAACATTGGACGATTCAACAGTGGAAAAACGTTGTGTGGAGTGACGAATCGCGGTACACAATGTGACGATCCGATGGCAGAGTGTGAGTATGGCGAATGCCCGGTGAACGTCATCTGTCAGCATGCGTAGTGCCAAAAGTAAAATTCGGAAGCGATGGTGTTACGGTGTGGTCGTGTTTTTCATGAAGTGGGCTTGCACCACTTGTTGCTTTGCGTGGCACTATCACAACACAGGCCTACATTGATGTTTTAAGCACCTTCTTGCTTCCCACTGTTGAAAAGCAATTCGGGAATGGCGATTGCGTCTTTCAAGACGATCGAGCAACTGTTTCATAATGCACGGCCTGTGGCGGAGTGTTTACACGACAATAAGATCCCTGTAATGGACTGGCCTGCACAGTCCTGACCTGAATCCTATAGAACACCTTTGGGATGCTTCGGAACGCCGACTTCGTCTCAGGCCTCACCGACCAACATCGATATCTCTCCTCAGTGCTGCATTCCGTGAAGAATGCGCTGCCATTCCCCAAAAAAACCTTCCAGCACCTGATTGAACGTATGCCTGCGAGAGTAGAAGCTGTCATCAAGGCTAAGGGTAGGCCAACACCATATTGAATTCCAGCATTACCGATGGAGGGCGCCACGAACTTGTAAGTCATTTTCAGCCAGGTATCTGGATATTTTTCATCACATAGTGTATATCAGGCATGAATCTGACCCCCGGTTTACATCTACGGTGTGTTAACCTCGAACATCGTTGGTTTTTGTACTTTTTTCTCAAATTTAACTATTGCTGCCAGTGTCGTAGTTTTTAAAGCAAACAAATTCAAATACGTTTCATACATGAGGGTTACTTTCAATTGTTAAATAAATAATAAAGAAGTTGACTCTGTGAGTCTCAAGTGATGCAATATAAATAATTGATAAAAAGCATTCAAACGCTGATTTCAAAGATCTTCGCTGTCATCTTCAGCACGTGTCATTGAAAACCGTATTTGTATCATGTAACAAGCATCTGTAAGCAATATGTATATGGACATGGCCTTTTAGACTAGTGCTCGGTGTTTTTAAATATTTCAGCCATGACAAACGTTTACAATGTAATAAGTTTAATCCACCTGACATCTTGTGCCTGAGGTTTGAGCGTGAAATGGACAAGTTTTACAAATGAGAGCGTAATTTGTCAGTGAACCATCGCTAGTGAAGTCGGCTGTACAACTGGGGCGAGTGCTAGGGAGTCTCTCTAGACTAGACCTGCCGTGTGGCGGCGCTCGGTCTGCAATCACTGATAGTGGGACACGCGGGTCCGACGTATACTAACGGACCGCGGCCGATTTAAAGGCTACCACCTAGCAAGTGTGGTGTCTGGCGGTGACACCACAGATACTTATCGTACTGTAGTGAACTCTGGCGGGACATTTGCAAACTTATTCCAACCTTAGATAGAATAGGCAATGGCAAAAGGAAAAAAAATTGTCAAACACTATCAACACAATAACACTAAACGTCGATTAACGACGCATCAAAGCATAACGGAGATAGCGATTTGATAGCGAAGACCAACTCTGTTCAGTCCCTTCTGATATAAGGAGTGTGTGCAGGTTGGTAGGATACCCTTAGGCTGAAATTGCGGAGCCTCCGGGAGGCCCATAAGAGCTATATACTGCTGCTACACAGAGCTAAGCGGCACTTCGTGGCGCAGCCTTAGGTCTAGCTACTACCTGTTCGAAAAACGTCGCTTGGTATCACATAGTAACAGTTCCAAAAACGTTGACCCGCATTATTTAAATCCGTGTAGGAAAGTGCGAAATGTGTTCTGATGATTTGAATTCTGTAATACGTTATTGAGAAATTTATTTTAACATATCTCTTGGGGAGACTCCACCTCAGAGACTTTAATTACGAGCCGCGCTTGACTTTGGGACTCATGAGTGATTCATTCCGCTGATTTCAAGCGATTTTTCACAACCATCCTCCGAAATCTTCAGTTGAAACTTCTAGGCTGAGAGGGCGTGACAATGTATAAAATTTCCACCCGACGTTTCGTCTCCATCTTCTGAGGTCGTCAGGCTACAGCCACTGAGGCTCCAGGTACTCTCGCATTTATAGAGCGCATAGAGGGGACCACCATTCGTCACGTGGAGCCGACGGTATGCCTATCTTTGGAAGGCGTCATCATTCTCGATTAAGAGTAATCGATTGTCATTCTGTTGGTGGACAGAGCCAACAAAATCTGCGAGCCGGCTTACTTGCAAGATCAACTGAAACACCTACGGTCAGCCTTCATGAAAAACGGATATACCAGCAACGAAATTGATCGAGCCCTCCATCAAAGAAGGAAAGAAGCCAGAAGTCCAGAGCAACAACGGTCACCTACTGGAAAAGTTTTCCTACCGTTCATTAATAAGGTCACGGACCGTATCGGGAAAGTGCTGGTCAAGTATGGGATCGAAACAATCTTCAGACCCACTAAGAAGATTAAGGAATATTGAAGAACTGCAAAAGGCCCGACATCCCCTAGCAACACCTGGGGTATACAAAATTCCATGCAGTTGTGGACAAGTATATATCGGAACAACGGTAAGAAGTGTAAACACCCGCTTAGCCGAACATAAAAGAAACTATCGCTTAGGACACATCGAAAAATCCGCCGTAGTTGAGCATGTTTTTCGAGATGGGAATCACGAAGTTAAATTTAATGAGACAAGCGTTCTAGCACGAACATCCCATTATGATGCGCGCATGTGTAGAGAAGCAATAGAAATTCACAAAAACAATAACAATTCTAATAGAAAAGAGGAAGTTTTAAAGTTGGACAAAATATGGATGTCGACGTTGCGCCAGCAGAATGACAATCATGTTACTTAAAATCCGTCTTGATTGCAAAAAAAAAAAAAAATTTTTTTTTATTATTCATATGACGGGTTTCGGTTCATTCAGAACCATCTTCAGATGTGATATTTCAGTTACAGGAGTAACCCGTCCAAATCCAGCAACTTTCACATGCTACGTCACATTTTTTTATTTTTTATTATTATTCATATGACCGGTTTCGGTTCATTCAGAACCATCTTCAGATCTGATATTTCAGTTACAGGAGTAACCCGTCCAAATCCAGCAACTTCCATATGCTACGTCACATAGCATGTGAAAGTTGCTGGATTTGGACGGGTTACTCCTGTAACTGAAATATCAGATCTGAAGATGGTTCTGAATGAACCGAAACCGGTCTTCAGATCTGATATTTCAGTTACAGGAGTAACCCGTCCAAATCCAGCAACTTCCACATGCTACGTCACATAGCATGTGAAAGTTGCTGGATTTGGACGGGTTACTCCTGTAACTGAAATATCACATCTGAAGATGGTTCTGAATGAACCGAAACCGGTCATATGAATAATAAAAAAAAACTTTTTTGCAATCAAGACGGATTTTAAGTAACATTATAAAATCACTGATTGCTGTTATCCCATAAGACATTATGTCTGTTTTTGCAAAGAATGACAATCGATTACTCTTAATCGAGAATGATGACGCCTTCCAAAGATAGGCATACCGTCGGCATCACGTGACAGATGGTGGTGCCCTCTATAAACGCGAGAGTACCTGGAGCCTCAGTTGCAGTAGCCGGACGACCTCAGAAGATGTCTCCCGCAGGTGGAGACGAAACGTCAGGTGGAAATTTTATACATCGACCACGGCCTCTCAGCCCGGAAGTTTCAACTGAAGACAACGCCGGCCGTGAAAGTCTACATTGTATCATCCTCCGCAATATTCGACGGTTCCTAACCAGCAGTATTCCAGGCCTGCCTGGTTCTTGTTGTTTAGCGCTATGGTTGTTCGCGCGCCTTTCCACATTATATCACTAACAATCGACTTGGGCAGTGTTGAAGGGTTAAGACATCCGTGATAGATTTGTTGCTCTGGTGACATCCACTGACCAGTCAACGTTCGAGGGCTCCTATATTTCTCCGGAATCAAAACTGATTTACCAGTTTTCCATTCTTCTTGCTTATAACACGTTCCTCAGTATTGACGAGCCTTACTTTTCATACTCGTTACAGATAAAAAAAATGTGACGAGGGGGCCTCCCGTCGGGTAGACCGCTCGCCTGGTGCAAGTCTTCCGATTTGACGCCACTTCGGCGACTTGCGCGTCGATGGGGATGAAATGATGATTATTAGGGCAACACGACACCCAGTCCCTGAGCGGAGAAAATCTCTGACCCAGCCGGGAATCGAACCCGGGCCCTTCGGATTGACAGTCTGTCGCGCTGACCACTCAGCTGCAGATAAGAAAATGTTATCAGCAAAGCATAGTACACAAAACGAGTCTTTTTGCTATATGTATAACAAACCGATTTTTGTGAAAGGAGTAGTAGAATTGTATACACTCGTCAGTGTTCGCAGATATACATTTCGTAAAAATAACCGAAGACTGTGGACCCAAAGTACGCCTAATTTTAGACGCGTTGCATGTTTACACAACACAAGAGGTGAAAATGTGCCATGAGTGCCTCACGATTAGCACTCTTAGCGAGAACTCCGAGTGTCGACAACGTCTTGTTTCTACAAAAAATATCTGTAAACGGCTAACAGGGTTCATGGCACCCTGTCTCAGTCAAGTTGCAACGCGACAAGGCGAGCAGGGCTTTATCCGCAAAGCTGTTTAATCAAAACAACCGCAACAGTGCTCTGTTCCTGGCGAATATCGATGCATTAAAGGAATACGGAGAGGTGGTTCTCCTGAAACAGGGTTGAAAAACGCGATTCTGAAGTCTGAATTAACTGGCGATTTGGGAACTGCTCCTGGGAGAGGCCGACGACAAGTTGCACTGCAAATTGTTGAACAAGTTACTGTTGCCATAGCTGAGAATACCGGAAGCAAAGTGCGACCTTCACGCACTGCAGTAACTGTGTCGCGACAGCTGAAACCGAGCGCGGTGGCTAGCACACTGGACTCGCATTCGGGACGACGACGGTTCAATCCCGCGTCCGGCCATCCTGATTTAGGTTTTCCGTGATTTCCCTAAATTGCTCCTGGCAATTGCCTGGATGGTTCCTTTGAAATGGCACGGCCGACTTCCTTCCCCAGCCTTCCTTACCCCCCCCCCCCCCCCCTCCTATGACAGCTGAATATGCCTTGATCCACCGTTCGAAAAGTGCTGCTAACAACTGTGAAATGGTCTTTCTAGTGCGGTTCTAGGCTGTCGCATTGAGCAACTTTTGTAACCTGGAAGTAAACATGATTCGCATTTACAAATATTACCCTCTCATGCGGAAATTAAAATGTGGTTCTTTTAATGCTTTAGTTTCTCTTCCGTATGTCCTTACAAGTGCTTCCACAATGTTTCATTGTCTTACAATAACTCGTTTTTCATTGAGGCCCTCTCAAGTAGCGAAAGTTTAATTATAACCACCCTGTATTACACTTAGAAACTGTGTACATGCCTTGAGACAGCCTGACTCACCGTACGAAAAACCCAGACTGTATTCACAGCTGAACATGCGTTGATCCACCGTTCGAAAAGTGCTGCTAACAACTGTGAAATGGTCTTTCCAGTATTTGAGAATGAGACACACAACTATGCGCAAAAAATTTTAGGCATGATTTTAAGCCTTTAAGAATTTTTTTTCTCGCTAAACCCCACACAAAATGAACATTTTCACTTTTAATGCAGCAAAACGTCAGCAGCAGGCATGACGTTTAAATTTATTATAACCTCTATTCGCAACACATTTTGCAGCTAAAATCCAATAACAATGAGTTGACCAAAGTCATGGGATACCTTCTAATATCGTGTCGGACCTGCTTTTGCACCGCGTGGTGCAGCAACTGGACGTGGCATGGACTCAACAAGGTGTTGGACTTGCCCTACAGAAATACTGGGCCATGCTGCCTCTATAGGCGTCCATAACTGCAAAAGTGTTGCTGATGCAGGATTTTGTGCACGAACTAACCTCTCGATTTTGTCCCATAAATGTTCGATGGGATTCATGTCGGCGATCTAGGTGGACATATAATTCGCTCGAACTGATCAGAACGTTCTCCAAACCAATCGCGAACAATTGTAGCCCAGTGACATGGCGCATTGTCATCCATAAACGTTCCGTCGTTGTTTGGGAACATAAAGTCCATGAATGGCTGCAAATGCTCTCCAAGTAGCCGAACATAACCATTTCCATTTCCAGTCAATGACCAGCTCGTGAAGTTCCTGGAGTCCGTCGCTTCGTGGAATCTCCGCCACATTCGAACCCTACCATCACCTATTGCGAACTGAAATCAGGACTCATCTGACCAGGCCACGGTTTTCCAGTCGTCCAGGGTCCAACCGACACGGTCACGAGCGCAAGTGCGGCGCTGCAGGCGGTGTCGTGCTGTTAGCAAAGGCACTCGCGTCGGTCCTCTGATGCCCTAGCTCATTAACGCCGCTCTGTCCTAACGGATACGTTCGTCGCACGTCCCACTTTGATTTCTTGTCTGCTAGGACTGACAACTCTACGCGAATGCCACTGCTCTCGGTAGAAGTGAAGGCTGTCGGCCAATGCGTTGTCCTTGGTGAGAGATGCAATTTGGTATTCTCAGCACACTGTTGACATAGGGAATTCCTTAACGATTTCCGAAACGGAATGCCCAATTCGTGTTTCTCCAGCTACCATTCAGCGTTCAAAGTCTGTTATCTTCCGTCGTGCGGTCATAATCACGTCAGAAACCTTTTCACATAAATCACTCGAGTTACCAGTGACAGCTCCGCCAACGCACTACCCTTTTATACGTTGTGTATGCGATACTACCGCCATCTGTATACGTGCATATTGCTATTCCATGACTTCTGTCACCTCAGTGTAACTGATCTTGTGTGGCACCACATAATGTTTAATTCGGTAATCTTTCATTCAGTTCAGCCGAAGAAACTACTCGTATAGTTTTTCAAATGGTTCAAATGGCTCTGAGCACTATGGGACTTAACTGCTGTGGTCATCAGTCCCCTAGAACTTAGTTTAGCCGTTGGTGCTTTCGCTCTGGAGATACAGTATAAATGGCTTTCCAGGCAAGAACTACTTAAACCTAACTAACCTAAGGACATAACACACATCCATGCCCGAGGCAGGATTCGCACCTGTGACCGTAGCGGTCACGCGGTTCCAGACGGTAGCGCCTAGCACCGCACGGCCACTCCGGCCGGCGTATAGTTTTGGGCGATTTTCTGCGCTCGTTTAAGCAAATGCCGGGCTGGTCCCCAACTTCCGCCTCCGGAAAAACGATACGCAAACAGTTAAAACTCGATAACACACAGAACGAGAGTTACGATTTTCACACACTACTGCGCAAAACTTCCGTGCTTTAGGTTGCCTTACGACTGTGGTGTCAGTAAAGGCATACAGCCACAAAGTTAAATAATAAAAAATAAAAGTTTCCAAATCCTGAATAGGAGGACTCCATAATAGATGGGATAAACGCTACGGAAAAGAATAAGGAGAAGACAGTTACGGGAAAAGAGTTGAACCAGAGCTACTTAAGTCAATTAATGAACATGTGAAGAAATTTTAGGAATTGTACACTAATGATTAGCAACTGCATGTAGATAGCTGCATGAGTAGACGCCTAAAGAAAGGATATTAAAAAAGTCCAGTACGTTGTATTATTCTACTCTCTTAATCATTAGTTACCGTATTCAGTTAAAAAAAAAGTAAAGTAACAATCCTAGCAATTACTGTTTACAGTATCTCGTCGGGAATAAAAGGTTATTAGTGTTAGTCATAGAGTGAAATGTTTTTTTTTTTTTTAACTTCAGAAAAGATTCGTGTTTAACCCGCCAGGGTAGCCGAGAGAGCTAATTAGCTGCTCCATGGATTCGGGTAGGCGCGCCGGCCCCGGATCGAATCCGCCCAGCGGATTAGCGACGAGGGCTGGTGTGCCGGCCAGCCTGGATGTGGTTTTTAGGCTGGGTTTCCACAACCGCTAGGTGAATATCGGGATGGTCCCCCAGCTACACGACTCACAGACATTTCCAGACGTTCTCACTATTTCATGGCTTACACTAGACGCAAACAGCTGGGGTACACCACTGACGTCCCAGGAGGTTTGTGGTAGCGGCAGGAAGGGCAACTAACACTGCCAAATCCGTAATAACAAAGCCGACCCCCGTGACGCGGAACAAGGCCCCAGGAAAGAAAGAAAGAAAAGATTCATGTTCAGTGTGTATCTGACGTGGCCATTTGTCAAGCTACCGCGAAAACAAGTGGTGCATCTGCAGGTCGTTCAACTGATCTTTTCACTGAATCTCACCCGAAACTAAATCTCGAGCAGTAATTATTTGTTCAGTCTTTGAAAGTGTGGAACGCGCAAACTTTAAAGTCGTGTGTGATTTTAACGATCGTCTGGGGGAGAGATGAGGGTTTAAAGGACGTCGAAGACGAGGTCATTACAGGCAAAATCCCATCTGGCACTACAGGCTTAGGTTCTCCTTGCTTTCTTATACCAGCACATGGGCGAATAACTACTTCTTGTACCATACCACACCACCGTTTTCCTAAACCATTCGCAAAAAATTCCGCAGAAAGAACGACAGTCGGTGAACCTAGCTGGATATGTTCGATTTTTATTGGTTTTACCTATGGCAATTTCTCAAGCTGTACGTACAGAAACCAGACTGCAATTATAACATTTCAAGGCCATTTAGGGGAATCTCTGTTGAAAAGGTGTGAGACAATACTGTAGCTTATACCAAATGTTATTCCATCTCTACATTGAGCAAGCAGTAAAGGACACCAAGCAGAAGTATGGGAACTGAAGTATGTAGTTCAGGGAGAAGAAATAAAAACTTCGAGGTTTGCCCAAGAAATTGGATGAGCAGTTAACCGGAATGGATAATGTGGTGAAGAGAGGGTATAAGATGAATATCAACAATAGTAAAACAATGACAATGGAATGCACTCGTTTTAAATCAGGCGAAGCTCAGGGAATTAGATGAGGAAATGAGACACTGAAAGTACAGGGTGTTTCACAATGTTTTGACGAATTCAAATTTTAATAACACGCAAACTCATTGCTAAATGAAGTTCAACATTTTACTTAAAATACAACATTTATTTAAGTTTACTAATGAAATACTACATCGAATGAATGACGACCATTTACGGCTACACAATACCCTAGGCGTTTCACTCAGTTACTTAACACATCTTTCGTAAATGCATGAGGAATTTTGGAAATTTCATCGTGAATTCTATCTTTTAACCATTGCAAGCTTCTCGGCCGATCGGAGGACACTCTCGCCTTTAAATAATCTTCATACTTAAAAGTCTGACACGGCTGCACCAATATTTCGTAAAGATCGACGAGGACTTTCCTGAAAACTGCTATGTGCACTTGTTTTGTGCATAAAAGCGCCTTTTCTTGCTGCAACTTATTTATTTTTCCCAGAAGCGTTTCGCTTTTTCTTGCTCTAACGCTTCTTCAAAAATGGTTCAAATGGCTCTGAGCACTATGGCACTCAACTGCTGAGGTCATTAGTCCCCTAGAACTTAGAACTAGTTAAACCTAACTAAGCTAAGGACATCACAAACATCCATGCCCGAGGCAGGATTCGAACCTGCGACCGTAGCGGTCTTGCGGTTCCAGACTGCAGCGCCTTTAACCGCACGGCCACTTCGGCCGGCAAAACGCTTCTTCAGTGGGATCTACAACGATCCAGTTTTGTTATTTTTAGATTTCCAAACAGTTCACGTCGGTTTTTTTTTACGTAATTAAGTATTTCCTAACAGTTAGCAGTAATCCTAATTACGTAAAAAAAAGCGACGTGAAATGCTTGATAACCTAAAAATAACAAAAGTGTATCGTTAAAGATCCCACTGAAAGATGCCTTAGAACAAGAATAAGGAGAAACACATCGGGGAAAAACAAATTAGGTTGTAGCAGGAAAAGACGGTTTTATTTACAGAACAAGTATTTCTGCGCTTGCTGCGGAGGATGGCCACACAAACAAACTTTTACGCGCCATGTTCTGCGGAGTCCGGACGGCTTTCCTGGGGACGGTTCCCTTTCGATTCGATGCACTTGCAACTGCATGGAAGCTTCTTAACCAATTCAATATTTTTCCGAAAGCAGGAACTGGATCTCGCGGCTGAATGTTGAAATGCTTGCGAAAGGCACGTTGCACGCGCACGAATGATTCGCCGTAGCGAAAATAGCACTCCACCGCTAACGCACGATGTTGCTTCGACTAGTACAATGATACTGACAACTAAAAGACGCCGCCGCCGTTGCTGTATCTTGTTTTTGTTGTGCGTTATTCACATCTGAAATCGTCAAAACAATTTGAAACATTCTGTAGTAGATGTGTTTTGTTATATGGGCAGCAAAGTAACTGCTGGTGGCAGAAGTACGAAGGATATACGACTTAGACATCAAGAAGACAATATCAAGTGGAGCTTCGTACGGAAGTGAAACGTGAACGCAATCAGTTCAGAAAAAAAGAGAGCAGATGCTTTTGAACTGTAGAGGTACACAAGAATGCTGAAGATTAGGTGGGTTGATCGGATAACTAATTAGGCAGTACTGAACCGAATTGGGGGAAAAATAAATTTATGGCACTACTTGACTAAAAGAAGGGATTGGTTGATAGGGCACATTCTGAGACATCGGGGAATCATCAATTTAGCAATGGAATGAAGTGTTGGAGGTAAAAATTATGGAGGTAGACCAAGGAATGAATGCAGTATGCAGGGTCAAATGAATGTAGGCTGTGGTACTTATACAGAGATGGAGGCTTACGCAGGACGGTGAAGATGGTGAGCTCCATCAATCTGGTCTTCGGACAACAACAACAACAACATGAGTGACGAAGTAATTTGTTGCCTGATTCTACATGAAACACGCATTACCAGGACTTTAACAGTAATGGTCTGTGACTCACAATGCCTTAGTCGCAACTATCATTTGACTTTGATGAGCATCTCCACGACTATCTCGCGATCCTATGCAAACCCTGTCTTTCGGATCGTCTCTACCTCCTTTATTAATCCGACCAGGTGCGGACCAAGCATTGATGATCAGTTGTCAAGAATCAGTGAAACGAGTGTTTCGTAAGCTAACTTCTCAGTGGAGGAATTGCATTTCGTTAGCGCTCGCCCAATCAATCCTAGATTGACATCTTGCTTTCCTCAGCTAGTTTTATTAATTAGCTTCGGTCGCCTACTCCTAATATATTGCAACTGAACAAAGATCCTTTTCGCCTTTTTACGAGCAATATATTGGACATAATCACCCTTGGCCCCTTTCGCACAAGACATTCGACTCGAAGTGTGGGATAAACAAACATGAGCTTCGAAAAAAATTAATTGCAGTTGTTATTACTTGTTGGCATAGCCCATTTTAATCAACTTTTAATGTTATTACATCTTATTCTTGCAAAGAATTAATGGAAAGGATCAGGTTACTTGTTCATCATCAGTTCTCCAAATCTCGGCACAAGACAGGATATTGCGACTCGCTTCTCTTCCTCCACGTTCATTCGAGATCTATATTTCGTACTGATGATTTCCAATGCTGAAAAATCTACACGTTTTGTGTTTACATTTAAAGATTTGCAACAACACATACTTGCTGGCCCGCTAGATACCAGTACTGGCGCACATGTTATTCCTATACTCAGAAAGCTAACAAGCCAAATTATTATTTTTATGAAGCCACTGCGACGACCCTACTTAAACGCCGCAATACATAGTTTGAAAACTCATGCGTTATTCCATAATCACCATTACAGATGGAGAATACTCAACGAATCTAATTGTTGCTACTCCGAGATATTTAACTACTGGCCCTAGTCACAATAAAGGGTCCCCTTGCCTATTTAAACACAAAATGTTATACAGGATGTTCGGAATTTCAGTCTTTCTCGGCGTATTCCACTGATGAATTCTTCTCGGGTTATCAGCCGAGTAGTGGCGTCGTCTTGTCGCAGAAGATGATGGGTACGAAACTCACTGAAACGTTGCGACAAGACGACGCCACCACTCGGCTGATAACCCGAGAAGAATTCATCAGGGTGTTCGGAAAGTCTCGTTGCAAACTTGTAGGACTTGTAGAGGGGAATGAGCACATAATATTTTGAATAGGAACCAAAGCCAGACGGTTTCGGTTCGGATGTTAAACGCGTTCACGTCTCAGGGTTGCTTATCTTGGTATGCAGTAGTGTAGGCAGGATGCTGTGTACCACTCCTTGTGGGGTCGTATGCAAAGTTTAATTTACGATACTCCTGTAGGGACAGGGGAATATCTACTGACACGATTTCTGGCTGCTACACTAGAAATTGAAGAAACACCGCGGGGGTGGAGAGAATGTACCAGAACATGCTTCGTAGGTACAATGTTTGTTGGTGGTTGTCACATCGAGCCGTTGTTTGAATGCATCAGTACTGTTCTATATATACAATATGCTGGGTTTGTTTTTGTTTTGGAATAATGTACACAAGTAATACTTAAGTGTTAATACAACCAATCGTGCTTAAGAGATGAACTGGTGTTTCGTTATGTTTCCTTTCGAATTGTTACCTAATAATTTTAGTGCGTCACGCCTAATTCAATTCCTCAAACAGAAGTGGATGAGTTAAACAGCTGAGTTGAGACCGTCTTAGAATGGAAACGGTGCGTTTCCGGACATGGATTCCTAGTCAAAATATTATGTACTCACTCCGCTACACAAGTCCTAGAAGTTTGTGATGGTAATTTCCGAACGTCCTGTATTTACTAATGTTCAGGGTCAACTGCTGACGCTACAGCAAGCATTGGTCTTCTGTAGGAACACAGCTCGAGGGTCTGGGATTCAGATCGGGCTACAGTTTGATACCGAGAGCATGGATGGACTTGGCACCTCACGTAACAAAGCATGCTTTTTTTATCTTCGTATTGACCAAGGAAAACGACATTACCACTTCAGTTCCTCTTCTTTCTTAGATAATGTTTCCTGTTTTTCCAGTACTCATTCATCTTCTCTCCATATTGTTTTTTTCTTCCTTCTGTCCCTGTTGTTCCCGATTTCTTATTTCTTCTGCCTTGAAAGCCTCCTAAATTTAGTATTTTATTCTTAAAAAGGTTTGTTTCTGTTATTTCCGATTCTTTAGCGTTGTTTCATTCCAGTTCTTTTCTTTTTCTGTAATTCATGCTATTGTCGATACTTTTTTACAGAAATGCAGCAATATTTATTTCGTTGGCCTGTTGTCATTCTTCCGACACAAGTGTCCAAAGGCGATTAATCTTCACCTGGCCATTGCTTCTGCCATTTTTATAAATCTGCACGTTACTTCTCATTTTCTAACTATTCATAGTCTATATTGCGCTCATTATCTTTTCATGATCCGTCTTTCAAGTCACTTTATTCTTTTCACATTGTAGTGTATCATTAAACACTCACGTACAAAAGGCATTCTAGTCTTATCACTATGATATAATGTTTCAGTTCAGTTTTTCTGGACATGCAATTCTTCTTGTAGACATTTTTTGTGAAACCGTGTTCTTTTCATTTTATTAACTTTTATAACTACTGCAAATTTTTCTTGTCCATTCTACCGTATGGTTTTACCAAGATACTTAATTTTACTAATTCACTTTATTTTACGTATTTTTTTCTATTTATTTGGGCGCATTTTTTATACATGTCACGATTTTTATTTTTTTCAGCTGAAATTTTGATATTTTTTTCCAAAACATTTACTTGAGTAATTTTTCAGATTTCGTGCAAGCATTGAAAATATTTTTATAGTAAAGATCCTTACAATAAACATGTTCATAATGCAACATGATTATATTAAACAATAATGAAACTTCATTATTACAAGGCAGTAATTAGGCCAGAATGCACATATGGGAATCAGAAACACTAATTGTAGGAGGATTATAAGTAAAACGAAAGAGATTAGGAAAATGGAAAGATATTGCAAGGGTGACATTGTCAAGAAATATAACAACAGTACAAACACTTAAATTTTAGAAGTACCGCAGAGTATACCATCGCACTGGGAAAAAAATTTTTTTTTGAGATTAAATTATAACGCGGCTAATGCTCAGTTGGCACATACGGGAATTGGTCCTAGCACTCTGACAAGAAAAATCGTATATCGCTTTGAAAAACTAAAAGGCAAACCCAAATGGGGTAGAGAAGTGCCTGAAGGCCTAGAAGAGACCCCCATAAATACGCAAGTAACTGAGACACGATAAAATAAAGAGGTGCTACCCTCACACAGCTCTAAAATGACAGCAGTGATCATATGAAGGCGTGGTAGAGAAGGCATAAAGTTAACTGAATATAGTCGTTAGAGGTTAGACAGACTGTAACGTATGCAAAAGACATCGTATGGATAAGAATAAGAATAGAAATACAGTTACATGACTGTGACACTGATGCCGTGCACTGGTGTTCGAAAATTTGCATGAGGAGCTTGTTGAAAAAAAAATCGATTACCTGGAAAAGATATCCTTATACAATTCTTACATATAAATATATGTTGTTGTTGTTGTGGTCTTCAGTCCTGAGACTGGTTTGATGCAGATCTCCATGCTACTCTATCCTGTGCAAGCTTCTTCATCTCCCAGTACCTACTGCAACTTACATCCTTCTGAATCTCCTTGGTGTATTCATCTCTTGGTCTCCCTCTACAATTTTTACTCTCCACGCTGCCCTCCAATACTAAATTGGTGATCCCTTGATGCCTCAGAACATGTCCTACCAACCGATCCCTTCTTCTAGTCAAGTTGTGCCACAAACTTCTCTTCTCCCCAATCCTATTCAACACCTCCTCATTACTTATGTGATCTACCCATCTAATCTTCAACATTCTTCTGTAGCACCACATTTCGAAAGCTTATATTCTCTTCTTGTCTAAACTATTTATCGTCCATGTTTCACTTCCATACAAGGCTACACTCCATACACATACTTTCAGAAAGAACTTCCTGACACTTAAATCTACACTCGATGTTAACAAATTTCTCTTCTTCAGAAACGCTTTCCTTCCCATTACCTCTCTACTTCGACCATCATCAGTTATTTTGCTCCCCAAAAAGCAAAACTCCTTTACTACTTTAAGTGTCTCATTTCCTAATCTAATACCCTCAGCATCACCCGACTTAATTCGACTACATTCCATTATCCTCGTTTTGCTTTTGTTGATGTTCGTCTTATATCCTCCTTTCAAGACACTATCCATTCCATTCAACTGCTCTTCCAAGTCCTTTGCTGTCTCTGACAGAATTACAATGTCATCGGCGAACCTCAAAGTTTTTATTTCTTCTCCATGGATTTTAATACCTACTCCGAATTTTTCTTTTGTTTCTTTTACTGTTTGCTTAATATACAGATTGAATAACATCGGGGATAGGCTACAACCCTGTCTCACTCCCTTCCCAACCACTGCTTCCATTTCATGCCCCTCGACTCTTATAACTGCCATCTGGTTTCTGTACAAATTGCCCCTGCCACCTTTAGAATTTGAAAGAGAGTATTCCAGTCAATGTTGTCAAAAGCTTTCTCTAAGTCTGCAAATGCTAGAAACGTAGGATTGCCTTTCCTTAATCTTTCTTCTAACATTAGTCGTAAGGTCAGTATTGCTTCACATGTTCCAATATTTCTACGGAATCCAAACTGATCTTCCCCGAGGTCGGCTTCTACCAGTTTTTCCATTCGTCTGTAAAGAATTCGCGTTAGTATTTTGTAGGCGTGACTTATTAAACTGATAGTTCGGTAATTTTCACATCTGTCAACACCTACTTTCTTTGGGAGTGGAATTATTGTATTTTTCTTGATGTCTGAGGGTATTTCGCCTGTCTCATACATCTTGCATATAAATATATAATGTTCCGAAATTCGGATCATATAAATATACAATGATCCGAATTTCCACATAAAATTCGCAGATAAATTAACTATGCTCACCGAAAAATCTGGAGAACATTTTCGAAACTAAGACTGAACTTTGCTATAAAAACATTTCTCACAAATACCAAAACTCCGTGTCACATTCGACTAGCGCAGGTTTGTTCTATATCTGTGATATGATAATCATTGTGAAGCGTCTGGTGAATAATTTTTCTACCAGTGCTACCATAAATTCATAAATAACTTCTCGGAATTTTCGTCTTCAGTATTCATACTGTCGAAGGAATCTACTTCGCCTAAATACAATGTTTAAAGGCAAAACAATAAGAAAATTACAGTTTGGAAATACTTAATGGATATATTCGTTGTTTAATTTATCCTCATCCTCCTACACCATATCAAAGATCCAGCGTATGTACGATCAAATAAGAATAAATCAACGAGAACTCCTTCCTCTCTTACGCGATAGGAGTACTGCGAAACATCTCAGCAAAACACGTGCCGGCTCACTGTTTCCAGTTAAGACACGCAGCGCCAGGCCTTAAACAAACAGCTGACAGTAATCAGCAAACAGTTGCCAGGCGTGTTGCAAAGAGCAAACAGCGCTGAAACCGGAGAAGACGCACCACAAACCGAACATCTAGAACGCATTTGGGACCAGTTATTCGGAATTACATTACTACCTGCCTTAGATCTAGATACTGCGACAACATTTCTACGTTTCCGAAATCCTTATTAAGTTCAAAAAGAGGGTAGTTGGCAGTGTAAAACGAATGGAAGTACGTACTGGTTTGTTCAACCACTGTTACAGTATTATTATACTAACACACAGCCTGTATTACCGGGCACACAAAGTCGGCTATGCATTAGATCATGATAAAGTTACTAGCGCACATCTCAAGAACAGGTTTTTTGTGAGGAATCTTGCAATATCGCTCTGCCACCAACATACTGCCGCTTCAAGCCATTGGAGAAGAATGATCAGATTCAATACGTACACAAATAAAGAGCTGATTTTCCCACATTCCAACTCTGAATAAGGATGCAAAGAGTATTTATGAAAAATAACGAACTATTCTATAAGCTTTACAATTGGCTACAGAATACAGAGACGTTCTGTGAAATTGACGAGACAGGTTAGGTCGTTACCGTGATATCATCAGAAAGTGATTCTAACGCGAGAATACATTTGTGAGTACAGCCAAGCGGAGTAGTAACGTCTTTCTCAAGAACTTTGTACAAGAACAAAAACTTTTTTCTTACTTTCATGTAACTAGCAAGGGCACTTTGACAGCTGCATATTATCGACTCACCGGATTCCAACACGTTAGATAAGCAAGTACAATGCATTTCAGACTCACAGTCTAGATTTCCATGTACGTAAAAGCGAAATTTATCATCAAAATATGTACAGTACATATGTACATGCATTACTGTTATTTAAATTTGTCAAAATTTCCGAGGTTTTTCAGGGATATTTTCTGAGCATTTTGAGCTAAGGGACCCATGGTCTCCAGTGTCGCGTTACAGAATAATAATGTAGCAAATTATGATTTATTATGTTTCTCAAAAAGAGTTGCCTTTGTTTTTTTTTTTAAATACACGTAAGAACCATGAAAAAGCTTGTGATACGCAGTCACAAAAGTGTGCAGCACAAGACACAAAGTAATGAAACAACCGTTAAGATGCAAAAGAAATGTCATGTGGTTGCCGTCGCTTCGAGGACACCTATCTGGCGTTGCGTTCAGTGAACCCACACATCGACCAACTTTTCTCCGGTAAACGTATCCATACTGCTGTGTATGACTGTTTACGTGCAAGTAACACTGTCGAAAAGCTAACACGAGCCGGAACCGAGCAGTACTGATTCCAAGCTTGATGTGAACATCACTGTTGTCAACAACCAGTACTATTCAACCACGTTACTGTACACTGCCGCAATCGGAAACATGCGTGATGTTCCAGTAAACAATAGCTGTGGTGACAGGGGAAGCGTATCACAATGTCAATGCTTTCAGATCACTTGTGCATATATTATTAACCCCAATTACACGCTGACTCATGGTAATTCGGCCGATGCGTCTTCACTTCCACTTGCAACAATATTGTGGTCGACTAATACAGCGCGTGAATGGAACAGGTTTGTTTTCAAGCAAGACACACGGCGCATACCGTCGACATCTGCACTGTCGTACAGATATCTGAGTACAAGATAGATACAAACATAAATCGGGGCAAGATGGGAATATCATACAACGTCCGTTCAAAGAAGAATTTCCTTCGGTCAGACGTTTATTACCATCTGACTTACAGCAACGTCTCCAAGTACTGGCTTTCTGTTAGTGGGTCAAACTTCGTAAGCATGTGGTAAGAGGTGAAAAACAGCTCAGGTAACACTACGAAAAGGATGACAGAATGATAAAGAATAAGAAAATAAATATTGTGTAGCCCTACCTTTCCGAAGCGCCGTTGGAGGTTCCTTTCTGGGACACAAAAAGACAAGAAGCTCCGAGGGTGCGCCGACAGCAAGGAGATATTCCTGGAGTAATCCTCAGACGAGCTGTGGTGGAACCCCTCTAGCAAGGACACAGCATACACTCACAAACCACACAGACGTTAAGACGAATATCCGGGGATAAATCGTGTGAGAAATGGAGGTTAACACACAGCCGGGCCGGAAACGAAGTCGACTCTTGGCCTCTTCAATGAACAAAATTTTCCAGACGCACTAACATTAGTGAAACTGATAAACGCGAACACACGTACACACAGCGAGATAACTTCACAAGACAGAAGAGCAGCAAAGCTGGGTATATTTGTAATGCACAACACATTCACACGTCACACAAAACAACTGTATCGTTACGAAAATGACTATTGTGCTTGGAACAACACTGGTAGTTTTTGTAGGTAAGTTTACTATTTTACTAATGCGTTAATGGAGCACACCACATTTAATGATCGAACGTAACACTGATACTGATTTTCAACTTTTCACAGATAATATACAACTTCTGTCTTCATCTGTTTGATCGCAAAGACGTTGTCGCTTTAGGCTCTTTGAAGAACACGTTCCGCTTCGTTAATATTCCGGCGGTTGCAAATGAGGACGATGACCTTCGGAACGCGGACAGGACCAGATTTTGGCGTGTTCGCACGCGTTACACTGCGAGGAGCTTTTTCGGTGTATGTGACTAAAAGCAACAACAATTGACGAGTTGTCCGCGGCACAACAATCACAGATAACACGTCACGAAACGGAACGTCTCCGGCGCTCGACGTGCGCATGCGCCGTACGACGCGGCCGCTCGCTCGCAACTGTTGGCTCGGGCAGAAGTAAGAGGTTTTTCGTGTGAGTGGGGACGAGTCGTGAGCTGGCACGGCGTCGACGTCGTCGTCGTCGTTTTATGTTACCGGAGTCGTGGGCGCCTCGAGCGGCGCGCACCGCTGCTGGCAAGGTGCCTTCGCGTTCGCGCGGACGGTTGGCCAATTCGAAACAGTCGGCCGTTAGCGTAGGCTCGCCGACTAGCATTCGCGCTTAGGGTAAGCGCCACTCGTGGCCCGTGTGGCGAGTATAGGCGGCGTGGAGAATTTCCCCCCTCCCCCGCCTCGCCGGCGCGGGTGGGGGAAGCTCTGGCCAGGGGAATGCGGGCGCAGCGTCGGTTCTTACCTGTCGGGCCACATCTCTCGTGCGCACAGGTAACAGCCAGCCGGAACGGCGGCGCGCGGCGTTGCCAAACGTTTTAATGTCTTTAGGCGGCGGACAAAAGGGAAGTCGCTGCTCGGCGGGCAGAGCATTCCGTCCGTACGGAATCCGAGAGCGCGCCTGCTCGTTCGTGCAGGCCCGACGTGGCTTTTGTTTCGCGCCCGCTGCGCTTTTTGTTCCTCGCCTCCTTTTGCAAGAGAGTGCGACGCCAGAAGAAATGTGGCGTCGGGCGGCTCAAGGATACGCCGCCGCGAATCGGCCAAGGAGAGCGGTAGGGCATTTTCATTCATGGCCTGGCAGCCGCGGAGAGAGACAGACGGAAATACGATTTCCAACGCACTGGCCTCGCGCGTGCGGCAGACTGCGAGATGGTTGCGAACTGGTGCTTGGGGAAATTCCAATGGCGGCACGTGTCTGGCAAGGAAAAGTACACACATCTCTTACTCTAAGCTCCACATTATATTTTTTTGGTCGTCTTATAAACCGATCCTGATGTAGACCGTGGTGCTTTCCTTAGTCTTGTAAAACCGCCCTGCGTGTTGATAGTGAGCCATCTACTGCGATACTCTGCAAATCGGCGTGAAGTGTCTGGTGGAGGTACTTCACGTTGCAGTCACTCATAAAGATTAATTTTACCTTTATTCGTGGATGTAGGACAGAATGATTACATATATGAAGAGTAAGTACTGGGCCGGCCGGGGTGGCCGAGCGGTTCTAGGCGCTTCAGTCCGGAACCGCGCTGCTGCTACGATCGCAGGTTTGAATCCTGCCTCGGGCATGGATGTGTGTGATGTCCTTAGGTTAGTTAGGTTTAAGTAGTTCTAAGTTCTAGGGGACTGATGACCTCAGATGTTAAGTCCCATAGTGCTCAGAGCCATTTGAACCATTTGAACAAAACACGTTATCAGTCTACATGTAGACTCCTCAAACCGCCTTGCAACATGTGGCAGAGGATGTACATAGGGGAAGCAACATATTTGTTGACTCTTCTAGAAAGTACGCTGTCGGAAGTGTTAAAACAGTAAGCTGCACTGTGATGCAGAACGCCTGACTTGCAGCGTCTGCCACTCGACGCTGAAACTGGTTTATGATCTCCATTACGCTTCGTGCTTAATAAATGAAAGTGTAACGCTGTTCTTCCTTAGATCTTTTCCACTTTCTCCATCAATCTTATCTGGTACTGATCCCATACTGGCGAGGAGAGATGGGTAAACTGATACATCAGACTATTTCGAAACAAGTGAAACAGTACAGTGCAATTTTTCGTAACACTGAAACACTTCGTGTTTTGATAGCATGGGTCTAGATATTAAACTGTACGATGCTTATGGTGCAAATGGCTATTTAAGCAAGAAGTGGAAATACTTTTAAACAACACTGCCGAGTACGAGTTACTTTTAACTTTCTCGGGATGTATTTTCATAAAATAATTCCATACGGAACTTCGTGACGGCAGAGCTGAAGAAACAAGAAACGACACGAACTGAATGGAGCAAATTGCAGAAATAACGGATACCACAATTCCCAAATTCGTTAAGAATTCACAATGGTTAATGCCCATCTGCAGTGATGGATCATAAAAACTATTTTCATACAAACTAAAGGAATCATTTTGGATGATAGGCACAATGAATACAGTATCACAAATAATGCCCTGTGAAACAGGCAGATACGAGATTTTTTTTCTCGTCAGGAAAATCGAATCATAATAAACTGCTTAGCAAACGTTCTATCTACACGCCTTGACCCTTACGCCACTGCATAGTTGGACACTTAGTTTCTACAGGTGCACATATAATTCAACCTTTAAGAATATTTCTCTTTTAAACGAGCGCCAAGGCAGAAATTTGCCGATGATATTTCTTTTTTTTTTCCTTTTTCGCTTTCAATAAATTATGGAGAAAACCCTGACTCTTAAGTAGAGATTTCATCTGTGACCTCCCCTTGTTGGGGTACGGACTGCCACTCTAGGCCTTACGTTGTTGTTTATTAATAAAGATGCAAGTTCACTCGCTTCTTTTAATGAGATTACTATACGTGAATAGATAAGCCTATCGTATAAGAGGTGTGTGACTGAACTGTATATTTTTCAGTCGTGGTAAGACGCTGGAACCGAATTGGAGATGACAGTGGTCCAAATTCCTGTCCGGACGTTCAGATTTAGGTTTCCGTGGTTTCCCTAAATAGCTTAAAGCAAATGCCGGGGTGAATCCCCATTTCTGGTCTGTATCGTCGCTAAAATGATTCCGCATTCGTCTTTGCATCGCTTACATTCTTTCCTTACCTCTCACGTGCTCATAATGCCAGCACGTGGTATTCACTCTCGTGGTTGGCAACGGACATAATGTTTTGAGTCATAAGTGCATATTTCTGTGTCATGTTTACCTTCATCTCAGACTGCACTACTATGGAATCCTTTCCTGTTATCTCCGGCAGGGGAGAGAAAGCAACAGAATGGTGGAGGGAAAGCACAAAAGTCGTACCACACCGGCACCGACCTGCGCTGCCTCGCACAAACTATGCTGTGGTATGGCGCATTATGCATATAACCACAGAATTGGGTGGAATATTACGAAGGACCATACCTGCAACCTCCCCCCCCCCCGTCCCCCCCCCCCCCCGTCTACGTCCGCTAGTTTAGTGAAATTCAAGAATGTTGCAAGTTAGTGAAAACAGTTTTTTGCATGAAACTTCCTAACAAACCAAAATTGTGTGCCGGACCAGGTTCCCAGGTTCGAGTCCCGATTTGGCACACATTTTCAACTTGACCAACGAGCGAGGTGGCGCAGTGGACATGGACTCGCATTTGGGAGGACGACGGTTCAATCCCGCGTTCGGCCATCCTGATTTAGGTTTTCCGTGATTTCCCTAAATCACTCCAGGCAAATGCCGGGATGGTTCCTGTGAAAGGGCACGGCCGACTTCCTTCCTCATCCTTCCCTAATCCGATGAGACCGATGCTGTCTGGTCTCCTTCCCCAAAGAACCCAACCCAACCCCAACTTGTCCCATATGAAGTATATCATTTGCAGCTAGGGTGTCGATTTAATTATCATTTCATTCTAGCAAAACAGCATGGTCATCAACGGTAACTGTTGTTTCGGGAACAGATACTAGCGTCATATATAGTTAATACGAGGGCAGTTCAATAAGTAATGCAACACATTTTTTTTTCTCGGCCAATTTTGGTTGAAAAAACCGGAAATTTCTTGTGGAATATTTTCAAACATTCCCGCTTCGTCTCGTATAGTTTCATTGACTTCCGACAGGTGGCAGCGCTGTACGGAGCTGTTAAAATGGCGTCTGTAACGGATGTGCGTTGCAAACAACGGGCAGTGATCGAGTTTCTTTTGGCGGAAAACCAGGGCATCTCAGATATTCATAGGCGCTTGCAGAATGTCTACGGTGATCTGGCAGTGGACAAAAGCACGGTGAGTCGTTGGGCAAAGCGTGTGTCATCATCGCCGCAAGGTCAAGCAAGACTGTCTGATCTCCCGCGTGCGGGCCGGCCGTGCACAGCTGTGACTCCTGCAATGGCGGAGCGTGCGAACACACTCGTTCGAGATGATCGACGGGTCACCATCAAACAACTCAGTGCTTAACTTGACATCTCTGTTGGTAGTGCTGTCACAATTGTTCACAAAAATCTGAACGAACTTCTCCTTCTTCATGACAACGCAAGACGTCACACAAGTCTTCGCACCCGAGAGGAGCTCACAAAACTTCAGTGGACTGTTCTTCCTCATGCACCCTACAGCCCCGATCTCGCACCGTCGGATTTCCATATGTTTGGCCCAATGAAGGACGCAATCCGTGGGAGGCACTACGCGGATGATGAAGAAGTTATTGATGCAGTACGACGTTGGCTCCGACATCGACCAATGGAATGGTACCGTGCAGGCATACAGGCCCTCATTTCAAGGTGGCGTAAGGCCGTAGCATTGAATGGAGATTACGTTGAAAAATATTGTTGTGTAGCTAAAAGATTGGGGAATAACCTGGTGTATTTCAATGCTGAATAAAACAACCCCTGTTTCAGAAAAAAAAGTGTTGCATTACTTATTGAACTGCCCTCGTATATGGCTTCCCGGCCATTGACCTTCTTGTGCGAACGCACACGCTATGCCTGAACTCGTACGGGACTTGGTAGATTAATCTGCCACGAGTAATGAGCATGATGGGCAAACATCTATTGGGCGCACTACGAATGTAGTGGTGTAGATATGTTCGGAATGTGGGTCTCACGGGGAGCGTGCAAGGGATAAGTCCCTGGGTTGCCTGGAGCGATTTAGGGAAATCACGGAAAACCTAAATCAGGATGGCCGGACGCGGGATTGAACCGTCGTCCTCCCGAGTGCGAGTCCAGTGTTTAACCACTGCGCCACCTCGCTCGTTCGGATAAGTCCCTGCAGGCGCACTATCCTCTGTGCCCTCGGTGGCTCAGATGGAGCCGGCACGGTAGCTCAGTGTGTTCGGTCAGAGAGGCGCTGGCCCTCTGTAATAAAAAATACTGAGTACAGCAATCAACGATCAACTTAAACGGATGTCATATGACGTCCGCCCAGACCAAATGCAACGAACATTACCGAACAAATAAGCAGGAGATCCTGGGTTCGAGTCCCGGTCGGGGCAGACATTTTCAACATGTCCCCAATGAAGTATATCAACTCCTGTTTGCAGCTAGGATATCGATTTAATTATCATTTCATTGTAGCAAAGCTGCATGGTCATCAACGGTAACTGTTGTCAGGAAGTTCCAAATCAGCGCATTCTCCGCTGCAAGGTGAAATTTCGTCCTAGTTTCTTGCATCTTGCTGCAAGTACTTGCCGAATTTGTCGTTTTGTGGAATATTTTCTCAAACTTACAGAAGTCGAGTGTGTTCAGTACCGATGTGAAAATGTCAGTGTTGAAAATGAGAAAGGCACACAGACAGAGCCGCGTGGGGTAGCCGCGCCGTCTCAGGCTCCTTGCCACGGTTCGCGTGGCTCCCCCCGTCGGAGGTTCGAGTCCTCCCTCGGGGATGAGTGTGTGTGTGTCGTCCTTAGCGTAAGCTAATTTGAGTTAGTTTAAGTAGTGTGTATGCCTAGGGTCCGATGACCTCAGCACTTTGGTCCCATAGGAACGTACCACAAATTTCCAGATTTTTACACAGACAGACGAACCGAAACAAATGTGCCATTACGACCCTTAAACACATATAATTGGCACCACCAGCCAATTAAGTGCGAAATAAGTTTACCAATCAATTTCTTTCACCAGAAGGGAAAGCAGAATGGCAGTACAGACGGCTATATATTTTACTGATTTTTTAATGTTACCACATAAATGCGTTACTTTTGTGATAAAGGTAGTAAATATTGGTAGCAAAAATCAAAGACTAATTAAAAGATAGTCCCCTGGTGATATACCGCGCCACATTTTTGTTTCCTGATCTCGAATATTTGGTTACACAATAGATCTGGGATGTTCCGGCCCGAGATGCTGGCGTTGTCGGTCGTGTGTGCGTGAGGTGTGTTAGCTTGTGTGTGTGTGTGTGTGTGTGTGTGTGTGTGTGTGTGTGTGTTTGCGTGTGTTTGCGTGTGCGTGTGTGTGTGTGTGTGTGTGTGTGTGTGTGTGTGAATGTTGTGCGTGTGTGAATGTTGTGTGTGTGTGTGTGTGTGTTTACTGACGAAGGCAATTTATTGCAGAACTTAATTAGTCTGTCTCCTCTCTCATTTCTTGTACCAACGCCATATTCTCCTGTAACGCTTCTAATATACCCTCCGTATTTTAGATCTCAGCAGCGGCAACTTCATTAAAGTCGCTTCATCGGTTAGGCCGGTATTACACTATCAAATTTCTTTGTCCAATATCTTTGTCCAATATCTTTGTCAAAGATTTTTGATAGTGTAATAGGGATCTTTGACAAATGTCGTCCAATATTTGATCAAATGTAGGCCGAGGCCGTACATTTGATCAAAGAAATCGCTTGTCTTCTGTTCACTGCAATGCGACTTGTTACCACGCGGAGCGCCAGCATCGCTGGAGCGTTCTGTCATCTTTTGTGTTTATAAACATGGCTGCTAAATACAATTGGTGTGTGGCGTCTACCACAAAATTAATAGAGATGTATGAAGCGGATGAGGCACTTTATAATGTGAGGCACCCTGATTACAAAAATAGATTGAGAAGATTGGAGAGCTATAAAAATATAGCGGAGGTCATTAGCCGTGACATACGGCCTGGCTGTACGGTAGAAGATATTAAGAGGAAGATCAATGGCCTCCGTACTAGCTACGCGTGCGAGAAAGCAAAAGTACGTATTGACATATTCATTTATATTTATTTATGCAAGTAAAGTTTACATGTCATACAAATGATTAGCATTAGCATTAATTTGTTGACTGCAGTGACTTGAAGCATACAATAATGTTTACGTAACCTACAAGTAGTTTAAATTACTTTCATTATTAATATTGCAGATGCATAAAAGCAAAAGTGGAGCCAGTGCGCAGGCGGCGTACACGCCACAAGTGTACTGGTTCCAGATGCTTAAATTCCTCGACCAGTCTACTGAGGCCGACGAGAGTTTGTGCAATCTGGAGAGCCCTGAAAGTGAAACGGGAAGTGAACGTGCCACTCCGACATATGAGGAGATGAGTGCGGTATGTACATTTGTTTACATTTTACGTTACTAAATGTGATTATCTTGCCAGGGCACTTTCCCAGCGCCATTGTAAAATGTCTTAAAGTATTCCCTAACTGCTCTCCCGTGTACTGTACGTCCAGAAGCAGCTTGGCAAGCTATTGGTTCCATTTGCTGTAGGTCCTCAATGCTTTGTGTCTCAAGATAAGTGCAGTCTCCTACTACGGCAGACACTGTTTCCTGACGAGTGTACAAGTGTTTTCTTCTCTCAGTTAACAAGTTGTGCAATGTGCAGGCAGCCAGTGTTATTGTGGTAACTTTTTCAGGAGGCAGATTAATGGTAGTAAGAAAAATCCTGAAACGACTTGCAAGAATGCCAAAGCTGCTCTCCACTAATCTTCTCCCTCGTGACAGTCGGTAATTGAAAACCTTTTCTTCTTTTGTGATTCCTTTTAAGGGGTATGGCTTCATAATGTTATAACTCAGTGGAAAAGCGTCATCTGCCAGTACTACCATTGGAGTTGTAATGTTTGTGTTCCCAAGCTTCCTGCCATCAGGAATGTTGAGCATAGATCGGTCAATAAGACACTCACGTAGTTTGCTTTTTGAAAACACTCCAGCATCACCAACACGCCCATTAGTTCCTACATCTACATACAAAAATTTGTAGGAAGCATCTACCATGGCAAATAAAATGATACTGTTGAAGGATTTATAATTGAAAAAGTGAGATCCACTAGCTTGTGGACATTTAATACGAATGTGCTTTCCGTCCATTGCTCCTATTGTATTATAACAGTTCCACTTCTTCTCGAAATCCTCTGCAATTTGCTCCCACTCTCCTCTGCTTGTGGGTACCTGTAAATAAATAAGATTTATGTATGTGCAAGGAAGTACGTAACAAGCAAAGAGGTACGTAACTAATAGCTTTTTTCTTTTATTTCATAGCATGCGGTACAAGAGCCTGTCGCATGTAGCGAGGCTCAGCCACAGCCCCTGCGTCAAGAGCGGCCTCCCACGAAAAGGAGGAGAGCCACGCCTGACGTGGCCACAAATGTAATGGTGGAGGCCACCAAGACACTTCAGGCTGTGGCTGATGCTGCCAGATCCATGCCTGTCCAAGAAGACCGCTACGGCACCCTTGGCGCCCACATCGCAGCAGAACTGCGTGAAATGGAGAAGGTGGGCGGCAGGGAGTACACCACTGTCACTGCGCACAGTCTGCAGCGGACATTAATGGACAGGCGGGATTTGCTCCATGCGACAGCCCGTGCACAACCGTCCACCTCAGGTTATATCCAGGCTGCCTTGCAGCAGGCTGGAATAGAGGATGAAGATTCGATGTTATAAATATATATGTGTGTATTATTTTTGTATCTCTCCAATCTTCTTAATCTATTTTTATAATCAGGGTGCCTCACATTGTAAAGTGTCTCATCCGCTTCATACATCTCTATTAATTTTGTGGTATCACACATCAATTGTATTTTGCCATGTAAATAAAGTTACATAAATAAAGTAATAACAATTTATCTTCATGAACATAAAGTGTATCGAACATTTATTTACCTTCAGACAATGGTCCTTTAGTGCTTTATAAATTGCTTCACAAGTTTCAGGTATTATTTTACTTAATGTGCATTATGGAATTCGAGTGCTGTACTGTAAGCTAGAGTAACTTTCTCCTGTAGCAAGGAATCGTAGTGTTACAGTGAGCCTGTCTTCTGCAGATATAGCAGTTCTTAGGTGCGTATTGTGTTTTGAGATATGAGGAATCACTTCACTGAGAACATACTGAAATGTATGCTCATCCATTCGCAAGAAATTGATGTATGACTTGACGTCTTCCACTATTAGCTCACGTAACAAGTTTTGCTGAATGCTTTTTTCGTCTCGTCGTGAAACCCACGGCTTCACCCAGGTACGTTTCCTTTTTTTCACCCGCTTCTGTATCGCATGTGATTGTGCACTCACAGCAATTGTGGCACAAGCAGCAGCTGCTGCAGTTAATAACAACAATTTGTTTTTGTCAGCCATCTTGAACTTTGACGAAAACTTTGATGATAGTGTAATACCCCTTCTAGCGCTACGTCAAAGATCTTTGTCCAATATATTGGACGGAATATTGGATCACATCTTTGATCAAATATTGGACAAAGAAATTTGATAGTGTAATACCGGCCTTAACATACCCACGGAAGTAAATTTAGGATCCTGTTGCTGTCGCACACGAAACCAGTCACAAAATTCAGTACGAGGTGCATAATCCCTTCTGTAAAAATTGTGCATTTCAGCCTTTTTGGTACGCTTTCATGCCGTTCCGTTGACTTCTGAAACACTCAATGGCCCTCGACTTGTCGTGTACTCGTTTCAGGAGCCTAGGTTACTCGCGCCAAAGCAGCTTCCTCCATTTGGTCTCTTACACGTGTGCAATGCCCAACATTACCGTCACGTCCGAGAACATGGAAGGTTGAAGTTAATGAAAAACATCTGCACGCAGCGACAACATCTTGAAATACAGGCTTTTATGAAGACAATCGTTATTAACAGTGTACATCTTTACTCAACATATGTACGTATTTGCAGCCCTCTGCCGGCAGAGGACACCAAATTGTAGCTTGTTACGCAGCACTGTGGAGCCTACCACTATCAGTGTGTGAGAAACAGCACGTTACAGTCGAATTTTGAATTCGAAGAGTTCGTCTACACATCTCCTTTTTAGCCAGGCCACACGCGAGCACTACGACAATCCGATGCCTAGGGATATCCAATGTCCTCCATATAGTCCCCACTTGGACCCATCCGATTTTCATGCGTTTCCAAAATTTAAAGAACGTCTTCATGGGTTTCACTTTGATAGTGACAAAGTGGTACAAGCAGAGATGATATTGTGGCTTCGTCAACAACAGTCAACTCTTCTATAGTGACGGTATCAATGAACTGGTCTCTCGTTGGGAGAAATATGTTTGTCGCCAGGGTGACTATGCTGAGAAATGAGTGAGAGGCATAAAGAATAAAGATGTAGACCAATCATAAAGTTTTTTTCATTTAAAAAGCTATAAGCGTTTTCACAACGAAAGTTCGGATGCATTACTTTGCAGCACGCCCTCGTACTTTCGTCTACTTCTGACAACGTTACTCTTGTTTCACAGGTAGGACTACGATCTGAGCTGAAAAGGCTAAATGAGCGCCTAATCGTTTAGATATAAGTAATTCAGTCTGAAAAGCTGACGAGATACTCTCTATTCATCGCAAGGTTAATACGGATGGGAACATTATACTACGTTTCTTTCCATGTTGTCTCTTACGTGACTGCGTCCAGCTTTTCGCCCAACTCCGAGATTTAAGTAACCTCGTCTCATTGTGTACAGTTCAAAGAGATTATATAAACAACACGTGTATTCAAATAAACATGCAATTCGTGAAAGTGATGCACGATATACAAATAATAATTCCTACAGTATATTGTCGACTTCAAAAAGGCCTCTGATTCAATCCACAGAACCAATCTATTTAGGATTCTTGGAGGAAAAGGATTGGATTGGAAAATACAGAAAAATCATTCAGCAGACATTAACAACTACAACATCCAAAGTGAAATTTATGGGAAAACTTTGAAAACCATTCGAGATAAAAACTAGGGTTAGACAAGGTGATGGGTTATCGCCTTTGCTGTTCAACGTAGTTCTAGATAGAATCATGGAAGAAAGGGAAAAGAAACTTGAGGAAAAAAGTTGCTGGAGACCAGTTACATTATGAACAAAAAAAACAAAAAAATCCTACTTAATCCCCTACTTGGCCTTTGCGGACGATCTCATAATAATGGAAGATTCCTGTGAGATGGCTATAAAAACAGACAGAAACTCTAAAAGAATGGGCAGAGAAAGTCGCCCTGTAGATATCATTTGAAAAGACACTATTTACAAAAACAAACTTAGAAATTTTCAAATTACGAACCACATATGGAGAAATTAACAGAGTATCACACTTTAAATATCTAGGAGAAATTATCTCTGAAAAATATGCACAACAAGAAAGAATACAAAAAGCTCGTAAAGGTTTAGGATTAGTGAAAAACCTCTACAATAAAAAATGCTTATCTTTAAATGCCAAATTAAGCCATTATAAAACAGTAATTAAACCATCAATTTTGTATTCCAGTGAAACCTTGGCACTAAACAGGAAAACTGATATAGAAAATCTAAAGAAAGAAAAATAATTAGGAAAATTTTAGCTCCAAGATGGACCGAGATTGGACATAGACTACAGAAAACGTCCAAAACTGAAGAATACTCTAACATAGAAACAGACATGAGGAAAAGACGCTTCAAATTCTATGGTCACCTAATGAGGCTTCCCGAAAACAAACTAGCAAAAAGAATAGTAAAATATGTAGATTCCCTCGCTAATGGAAGAGAATGGATCCAAAATGTTAAGAAAAACTTGGAAGGAGCCAAAATCACCAAAGAAGAAATAGACATAAAGAACAATTTTAGAATAAAAGTAAAAGAAGTGTGAGGTTAAGCCAGAGACAAAATCCCGAAGAACCGGAACAAAAGGGAGCGAAAAAGGAAGAGCTAAATTCTCGCAAACAATGAAAAACTGGTGGGCAAATAAGAAGAACAAGGAGAACGGAAAATGAACCATCTTTATTTAGCGTCTTCCACTCTGGGAGCTTTCCCACTAATAATAATAATAATGATAATAATAATTCTACCAACGCACTTCAGTATAATTTGTAAAACGGAAGTAATTTACGGTAAAATTATGTCAGTATGTTTCTCAAGCGATCTGGCCGATTACACACACGGATTGAGAAAAGTCAGATTAAAAAGCGCCGGCCGTGGTGGCCAAGCGGTTAAAGGCGCTACAGTCTGGAACCGCGTGGCCTCTACGGTCGCAGGTTCGAATCCTGCCTCGGGCATGGGTGTGTGTGATGTCCTTAGGTTAGTTAGGTTTAAGTAGTTCTAAGTTCTAGGGGACTGATGACCTTAGCAGTTAAGTCCCATAGTGCTCAGAGTCATTTGAACCATTTTTTAGATTAAAAAGCATGGAGAGAACACGGCATAATTCATAAACGAGAGCTATGTGCGCAGGAAGTAGCAAACTAGTGATATACTGACCGGGGTGTCTCCAGATGCGTCTTCGACCTGGAATCTCACTGAAGTGAGTAGAGTTGTCTTCAGTGATGGGTCCCGCTTTGGATTCAGCTTCGATGACCAGCGTTGGACTTGTCTGGAGACGCCACGAGCAGTGGTGAGATTTTAACCGAACTGTTGCCCCAACAGTGATGGTCTGAGGTGCTATTTCTGTTCATAGCAGCACCCCATTGGTTATCGTCCACGGCACCCTTGCATAACAACGGTACACGATGACATGCTACGCCCCGTTCTGTTGCCTTTAATGGCCGGCCAATCTGGTCTCACATTTCAGCAAGATAATGCCCGCCCACACACGGCTAGAGTTTCAACTGCTTGTCTTCGTGCTTGTGAAACCCTAGCTTGGCCGGCTATGTCGCCGGATCTCTCACCAGTTAAGAACTTTTGGAGCATTACGGGCAGCGTCCCCCAAGCACCTCTGGATTTTGACGACCTAACGCTCGACGTGGACAGAATTTGACACGATATCGCTCAGGAGGACACTCAGCAACTCTATCAGTTAATGCCAAACCGAATAACTGCTTCCATGAGTGTCAGAGTTGGACCAAAATCATCCATTTTTTCTGAAATTGCAATCATTGTTTGTATCTACATGTACATCACATCTACAGATTTCCGTCCCATTCGTCTTTTTTTTTTGTCTTAGAGTGTAGTATGGCCACTAAGGTCATTACTTACAGTTACCCGGTAATATCTTATCTCTATGTATCCGAAGACTTCCTACAGACTTTCGTGCATTACTTTGGTACGTCTGGTACTGATTAGTAAGGCTGTAACCACAACATTGTGGCTCGCAGCACTAGTATTTTGCAGGAAATGCATTTTTATTATTACTGTGTCCGTAATTTCTTGCTAAAGTTTTGGTCTTTATGAAAGGTCTCTCTATCTTATTCAAATGTACAAAAACCATCTATCTGTTAGAGACATCATTGTACAGGGTGTCCATAAAGTCCCTTTACAACTTCAAAATTTTATTACAACGGCAGTTGTTGAAATATTTTAACAAAATTTCTTCTACTGTAATCACTCTTTACTAAAGTTTTTAAATATACCAAAATTTTGTGTTTCAGATACTCTGTTGTTGGAAGGAACTGAACCTTTATAAAATGGCAACTCTTCAAGAGAAGGTACAATGTGTGTCCTGGTTTATTGAGACAAAATCGGATGTTCAGATTCAACGAAACTTCCGAACAAAGTATGGAAGAGATCCACCATCGCGCCCTTCAATCCATGCATAGCAAAAAAAATTATGGAGACAGGGACAGTGTTGGATAAAGGAGCGGGCGACCGAGAACATCCGAGGAAAACATCGATTGCGTTTTAAACGTCTTCACTCGTTCACCTACGAAGTCCATCTGCTCTGCTGCCAGACAGTTGCAACTACCACGTTCAACTGTGCATCAGGTCCTCCACAAGAACTTACGGTTGTACGCTTCCAAAGCGCAACTGTTACAGACACTTGAGCCAAATGACAAGCCAAAACAGACCGAGTCTGCACTCGCTGGAACGCCTTTCGGAGGATGAAGCATTCCTCAAGTGAGTTTGTTTCAGTGACGAGGCAACTTTTCATGTTTCTGGGACATTAAACAGACACAATGTGAGAGTCTGGGGATCTGAACACCCCCATGTGACTAGGGAGCTCCACCGGCATAGTCCAAAAATGAATGTGTGGTGTGGAATCATGTGCAGATGGCTGGGTGTTGTGTGCTGTCCTTAGGTTAGTTAGGTTTAAGTAGTTCTAAGTTGTAGGGGACTTCTGACCACAGCAGTTGAGTCCCATAATGCTCAGAGCCATTTTTTTTAATCATGTGCAACCGAATAATTGGTCCATTTTTCCTCAACGAGTCAACAATTACTAAAGATGTTTACCTGGACCTTCTGACCGAATATGTAGCACCACAATTGACTGACTTACAACTAACTATGGTTTTCCAGCAAGATGGTGCACCACCACATTGGGGACTGCATGTTCGTCGGTTCCTCAATGAGACATTTCCAGGCAGATGGATTGGCAGTGATGGGCCAATTCTTTGGCCACCGCGTTCGCCAGATATCACTCCCTCGGACTTTTTATTTTGGGGGTATGTAAAAGGTATCGTGTATCAAACGCAGATAAGGGACATTGCTGACTTGAAGCAAAGGATTCGTAATGCCATTGCCACCACTGATGACGCTATGCTACAGCGAACATGAAAAGAAATCGAGTACCGTCTTGAAATGCTTAGTGCAGCTAAAGCCACCCATATAGAGGTCTATTAAACACTGTCAAAAAAACTTTTATAAACACTGATTACAATAAAAGAAATGTTTTTAAAATATTCAACAACTGCCGTTGTAATAAAATTTTGAAGTTGTAAAGGGAAAGGGACTTTATGGACACCCTGTATTTTTCAATATACCCTTATAACATAGATGCCACAATGCGATATATCGGATCGAAAAAGCGTCGATGTATTTCTTTAATATTTGGCCCTATCGCTAACCTCCAAACATTAATGTCGATTGCTTTTAAATTAATTTGTAACCGCTACTTGTCTTTGAATCGTAGATCAGAACAGAGGTGGAAGCTCACACAATGATACTACAGGAGAAGGGCCAGCAGCCAGCCATTCAGTACCGTACGCACACCTGCGTCTCCTGGCTTTATACTACTCTCTATCACCTCCTGCACACACGCAGGTGTGTGGGTTTGCTACAGGTGAGTCTCCTTTGTGAAGCCTTGCATTGGGAGGTGTCCCTTTCTTTGCAGGGATCCCCCTCTACCGAAGTCTTCCAAACACCGTGGGAACGTAGCGGCAGCTTCAGACCAGCTGGAGCTCACCTGGCGACTTTTCTGTATTCAGCCACCCAAGCGTTACGGTGGTCGACTTTTGAAGGCCACTGATCAAGCTGGCCCAGCAGTCAATGCACTGCTGTCGCATAATGGAGCTGCGGCATCAACATCCACATTTACGAATCTAGATTTAGATTTTTCTTGTTTTCTCCTTATCATTTAAAGCGATTGCTCGGATGGTTCCATTGAGAAATCTATGCAGCCAATTTTCAGCCTTTTTCAATGCACGCCAGGGCTCCATTCCTAGTGACATAGACGAAACTGGTACATTAAACCACTAATGTTCCCTGGTCCTTAGTCCACCTCCGTAACTCAGCGGTCATTAGCCTGTCCGGATCGTACTTGCGGAACTCGGTTTCGATTCCCGATACCGCCATGGATTTTTTTCCTTGGTGAGAGGAGTGGCGTGGAACGGGATGCATTCAGCTTCGTGATGCCAGTTGAGGAGCTACTTGAGAGAGAAGTAGCGGATCCAAGGTCATAAAAGCCGACAGCGGCCGATAGATCGGTGTGCTGATCCCATGCCCCTACATATCACGCAAGAATGACGCCACTGGCGGAAGATGACATGGCGGTTGGTCGGTCCCGATTTTCACGTCTGGACCAGACTGCAGAGCCTTGCTTTACTCTTTGGACCCTGACTTTTAAACGGTAGATGAATTGTTTCGGAAGGCTCTGCAATAAACAAGAATGTGTGTCGTAACACAAGGCGACATGGTGTGATGGTAGGATCTGGACTCAAATTAGAGAGGAGGTTCAAATTCCAATCTAGGCATGCAGATTTAGGTTTCTGTGGTTTTTCTAAACAGCTTAAAGCAAATTCCAGGATGGTTTCCCATTTTCGGAATTTTTTTCCTCTCCTGACTGGTGTGACGTAGGCCCCCCTTTTCATCTCAGAGTACCACTTGCAACCTAGTTGTTTGCTGGATGTTTTCCAATCTCTGTTTTCCTCTACGTTTACCTCCTCTACAGATCCCTCTATGACCATGCAAGTTATTCTACAATGTTTTAACACATGTACTATCACGTTGTCCCTTTTCCTTATCAGTGTCTTCATATTTGATATGACGTTATGCAAAGCTCTTTTAAATTCTGATTCTAATACTGCATCCCCTATCTCTTATATATCGCTTCTCGTTTCTTCTTCTAGCACGTCAGCAAACAAGTGATCCTCATCATAAATGCTTTCAATGTACTCTTTCCACTTACCTGCCCTCATCTCTGCATTTAACACTGGAATTCTCATTGTACTCTTAAGGTTACTGCCTTTCCTTTTAATTTCACCGAAGGCAGTTTTGACTTCGGTGTATGCTGAGTCAGCCCTTCCAACAATCATTTGTTTTTCGATGTCTTCACATTTTTCATGTAGCCATTTCCTCTTAAAATTTAATTTCTCTTTATAATCATTCTTAAGCATTTTTGCATTCCTGAATTTCCCTGAACATTTTTGTACTTCCACCTTTCATTGATCAACTGAAGTGTTTGTTTTGTTATCCACGGTTTCTTCGCATTTACCTTGTTTGTATCTACGTTTTACTTTCCAACTTCTATGATAGATTTTTAGAGACGTCACTTCTTCTTCCACTGAACTGCCTATTGAGCTATTCATCATCGCAGTATCTATAGCCTCAGAAAACTTTAAGCGTACTTCTTCACTCCTTAGGACTTCCGTAACTCATTTCTTTGTGCTTTGACTCTTCCTTACTAACTTTTTAAATTTCAGCCTACTCTTCATCTTTATTAAATTGTGATGTGAGTCTCTATCTGCTCCTGGATACGCCTTACTTCGGAATATCCGTCTGACCATGGTGCAAAATGGTTCAGATGACTCTGAGCACTATGGGACTGACTGAGGTCATCAGTCCTCTAGAACTTAGAACTACTTAAACCTAACTAACCAAAGGACATGACACACATCCATGCCCGAGGCAGGATTCGAACATGCGACCGTAGCGGTCGCGCGGTTCCAGACTGTAGCGCCTGGAACCATGATACAACCTAACTGGTATCTTCACGTTTTTCCCGACCTGTTCTAAATGTACATCCTCCTCTTGTGATTCTTCGGCCGCAAAGGGTAGCCGTGCGGTCCTTGCCACGGTTAGCGCGGCTCCCTCCGTCCCTCCGTCGGAGGTTCAAGTCCTCCTTCGGGCATGTGTGTGTGTGTGTGTGTGTGTGTGTGTGTGTTGTCCTTAGCGTAAGTTAGTTTATGTTAGATTAAGTAGTGTGTAAGCCTAGGGACCGATGTTCTCAACAGTTTGCTCCCATAGGAACTTACCACATATTTCCAACTTTTTCTTGTGATTCTTCAATAGAGAATTCGCTATTACTAGCTGAAATTTATTGCAGAACTTAATAAGTTTATCCTTTCTCATTCCTTGGAGTAACTCCATGAACTCCTGTCTCCCTTTCTGCTACACCTTACCCTACAACCACGACTCCTATCCCCCATGACTATTAGATTTTCATCTGCCACTGCATGCTGAAATGCCCGTTCAGTATCGTCATATACTTTATCGGTCTCTTCATACTCAGCCTGCGACTAGGCAATCATACCTAAACTATACTGCACAGGAATGATGCCACTGGAGGGGAATGACGCGGGGGTCAGTCGGTCCCAATTTTCACGTCTGGATCGAAACTTGGAGCTTTGCTTTGCTTGCTGGTATCCATGAAGATTACAGGAATTATTTCGGAAGCCACTGCGATACACAAAAAGTGTACAGTAACACCGAAGGACATGAATTACTGCTAAGATACTGGTCCCGAATTAGAGAGGACAGTGGTTCAAATTCCTGTCTGGACACATAGATTTAGGTTTCCATAGTTTCCCTAAATAGCTTAAAGAAAATGCCGTGGTTATTCCCCATTTCTGGACTGTTTCGCGCTAAAATGATTCCGCATTCGTCTCTGCTCCGCTTACATACGAGGTCCGACAATAAAGTAATGAGACTGATTTTCTTTGCATGATGTAGCAACCCTGCAGGCTTGCGTAGGCACAATATCTTTGACCTTGGTCCATAAGCTGCTTCTAGTCCAAGCGGCACATCGATGCAACTGCTCAGTCGTGAGTTGTGCTGTAATAAGTAAACACGTGTTTGTGACTCTCGTCACGGAAATGGAACCGCATAATATTGCGCAACGGTATGCCATTTCTTTTTGCGTTAAATTGGGTGAAAACGCGACAAAAACTTACGGTAAGCTTCAGAAGGCTTTTGGAGTGGTGGTTATGTCAAGAGCTCAAGTTTTTCGTTGGCATAAAATGTTTAGTGAAGGCAGAACGAATATTGAAGATGCAGACCGCAGTGGACGACCATCAGCCTCACAGACGGATGTCAACATAGCCAGGGTGTGTGAACTCGTACGCTCTGATCGAAGATTATCCGTGAAAATGATTGCAGAAGAACCGAACATCAGTCGAGAAACGGTTCGTCTAATAATAACTGAAGATCTTGGTATGAGACCAAAAAAAGCTCACATGTTGAAGTCAAAAGGGAAATGCATGCTTGTGTGCTTCTTTGATTCCAAGGGAATTGTTCATAAAGAGAGGGTGCCCCCTTTACAAACATTTAACCAATATTACTACAAAGACTTCGTAAAAGAATTCTTCGTGTCCGTGCCAACATTGCTGATTATTGGATTCTGCATCACGGTAATGCGCCATCCCATACTGCTCTGTGAGTACAGCAATAATCTCAAAACAAATTTCAATACTGCCACAGCCACCCTATTCACCAGATATCGCGCCGTGCGACTTTTTTTCTATTTCCAAGAGTCAAAACGGTGGTCAAGGGACACCATTTTCAAACAACACAAGATATCCAAAAACCTGTGGCGAGGGTCTTGGAAGATATTACAGAAGATCAGTTCCAGAAAGGTTACCATCAATGGCAGAAGCGCTGGAAAAAGTGTGTGCAATCAGAAGTGAACTACTTTGAAGGAGACAACACTAAACTTGACTAAAACGGTAAGTAACATTTTCTTTCACTTCAGTCTCATTACTTTATTGTCGCACCTCGTACTTTCCTTATCTCTGACGTGCCTACAATGCCGGCACGTGGCATTCACTCTCGTGGTTGCCCGTGGACACACTCATGAGTGCATCTCTGTGTTACATGCACCTCGATTTCAGACTGCACTACAGAACCCTTCCCTGCCTCTGCTGCCCGTCACAGGACAACGAAAGCGACAGACCGGTAGAGGGAAGACACAACAATTCGTAATACACCGACATGCACTGACTCGCACAAAGTCAAAACAAACAAGAAGAGGCATTAGTTTTGGAATGACACTCGTGGTGTACCTATGTACGAGGACGTGCTGAAAAGACATGCTTCCGAATTTTTCATGTGAACAGTCTCGAAGCCTTTTAAATAAAACAGACGTTATTATCATTGAGACGCCCTGCTAAAACCGCAGGACAGGACACGTAGTTTCAATAGTGGGAAGGGGCCAAAATAAGCGGCTGTCAGTTACACTCGAACATACAACTTTATTTATTTGACCAAACATTACAAGAGACAAGAAAATTGAAAGAAAAAAGCATTAATTTACCGACTGAATGCGCTATACAATCTCATGCCTTGAGGGCAAGACCACTTTAATTTAAAATCGGCTGAAGGCCAATAACTTAAGACTCAAACCAAAATCAGAAATTTAAAAGGCAGAAGGCCTTATCTTAAATCAGTTCTTTCATTTAGGCTGAAGGCCCAAAATATGTCGCATTTTAAGAGCAAAACAACTTCAATTTTTAAAAAGTCGGCTGAAAGCTCAACTCTTAAGACTCAAACCAAAATTAAATTTTTAAAAGGCAAAAGGCCTTATCTTAAAACAGTTCATTAATTAGACTGAAGGCCCAAACAATCTGACACCTTAAGAGCAAAACAACTTTAATTTAAAACTCGGCTAAAGGCATATCACGTAAGACTCAAACCAAAATAAATTTTTAAGAGGCCAGGGCCTTACCTGAAAACAGTTCTTTAAATTAGGCTGAAGGCCCAAGCAATCTTAAGCCTTAAGGGCAAAACAACCTTAATTTACAAATCGGCTAGAAGCCATACAAATACAAACAACAAGAACAAATAAGAAAAGGCAGTACACCCAACGGCGCTCAAAAGTTTCCGAGGGTCGGCCTGGTATTCAAACACTAACGCTCGCTTAGGTGGGACAGGCAGTCGGCCCAACCATTCTCGATCTGACGACAACCCAACCGACAGACAGTCAACGGACTCACTGACAAGATAACTTCCGTTCCACCCGACCAGCACACAACAGGGAGTTCAATGGAACAACGTAGAAGGTATTGGCGCCCACAACCAATTATACAATGAGCTGTCAAACTACACACCGTGTCGGACAGCGACAACACGGTGAGGAAAATACACTGCCTGAATTTACGTCAACGGCCAGCGCAGATAAGAGGAACATTAACGGCCACAAGGCACAAGATTCCGCTGGTGCACTTTGAAACGTCCCCTTAGAACAATTTATACAAGACTGTGCTTATTCTGACACACAATATTTTTTTTAGCGCAACGCAATCTGACTTTCAAAAATCCCTACAAAAGAATGGCCCTGACTAACATTAACCTATACCTTTCACAAATCACTTACCTCACAAAAATCTTCGTTACTCGAACTACTGCAATACGGCGAGCGCCACTACTGCCAGCTAAATAAGATTCAAACTACTGAAGGCACTAACTACTGATAGGGATAGTTAGCAAATGAAAGATTTTAATAGAGAACAAACAATGTATTTACCTTAATAGTCATAATATATGATATCCAGTATTACAAATTATCAAAACTCCGCCATCTCTCTCCCCACATCCACCACTGCTGGCGGCTCACCTCCAACTGCGCAACGCTACGCGCTGTTCACATCCAGCTGCCGCTGCCCAACACTACAATGGCAGACAACAATGCAAACTAGCCACAGACTGCACACAGCACAGCCAGTGATTTTCATACAGAGAGCGCTACGTGGCGGCGGCGTTACCATTATAAGAACCTAAACAGCCTACTTACATAAAGAAAACATAAACAGCCTACTTACAACTTCACTTCAAAATAACCAAGTACAGTTAAATTCCACCGGAGGGTGGCTAAAATTTGCCAACTTGAAAACACACGTTGTTGCTCGCGGGAATGTTCCAACAGCCGACAACGAAATCCAAACGACACAACGTGAACAGTCGTGACTTGCTGGTAGATTAAGTCAAAACTCAACTTCCGTGTCCAGGACCGGTGAGCCACGGACCTCGCAGCAATGGGAACGGCACCACACACACCGGCCAAACTACGCGCCGCGGAGATTTCCTCGCTGCTCCACGCCAACCGACCAACTGCTCGCACACAGCACAGCCGGAAACTACAAGTGCCAGGCCAAAGCTAGTACAAGGTGGGAATATCGATACACACTGCCACTCGCGGAGAGAGAGGATAACAGCATAATCACGATAACTGCCGGAGACTAAACACAGAATAGCAATCAAGGTTTAAAAAAAATATGTTCAAATGTGTGTGAAATCTTATGGGTCAACTGTTAAGGTCATCAGTCCCTAAGCTTACACACTGCTCAACATAAATTATCCTAAGGACAAACACACACACCCATGCCCGAGGGATAACTCGAACCTCCGCCGGGACCAGCCGCACAGTCCATGACTGCAGCGCCTTAGACCATTTTTTTTTAAAATAATAATCTTTATTGAACAAGCTGAGAGTACATATATATACACAAAGCAACAGTTCTAACAGTTCTTCAAGGTACCATTTAAACATATACAAATGAGTGTTAGTTAAACAAAAATATCAGAATAACATTAAATACAACGTATTCTGTCTTCTTCCTTTTTTTTCAGTAATCGTTACTGAACAACCTAACAGTACATATGTATACACTATGCAGTTCTTCAAGCTACCATTTAAACATATACAAATGACTGTTAGTTAAACAAAAAATATTAGAAAAACATAATACAACAAAATATAACATATTCTGTCGTTCTTCCTTTTTTTTTGTCGATGCATGAGAACGTGGGTAAGGGTGTTGCATCATGTGACGGGTAGGCATGGCACACCCCAACTTTGAGGGGAGTCTAGAAAGACGCTGCGGAGATAACCGGCAAAAGTTTGTCGGTAAGATGGTTTCAGAATCTTTTATTTAGCTGGCAGTATTGGCACTCGCTGTATTGCAGTAGTTCGAGTACCGAAGATTTTTGTGAGGTAAGTGATTCATGAAAGTTATAAGTTATGTTAGCCAGGGTCATTCTTTTGTAGGGATTATTGAAAGTCAGATTGCGTTGCGCTAAAAGTATTGTGCCTCAGTTTAGTGTTGATCAGAATAGGTAAAGAGCGAAATCTCTGAGTACGTTCAGTTCTGCTCAGCTGTTTGAAAATCAAATAACGTAAGAGGTTTTCCAGCACAGTCATTCATTAATTTTTCTAAGGGGACGTTTCATACTTTGTACCAGAAGTCAATGACTGTATGCGCACCACTCTGAAAGAGGTATTCTAAAGCGTGTCCTCGAAACCAGATTAGGGTATGGTGCTTGGCAAGAGGGTAGTGAAATGTCTGGGGCAACGACAGGAAATCCGGGGTTACCGTCGTTGGCAGGCCACGGAGGTAAAAGCCCACGATTCGTTGGATGAGGAGCCATGCGTTTCGTTTCAGAGGGCACATAAGACGGTGGCCATTGGTATCTTCGAGCTGACAGTCAGGGCAGAGTGGGGAGGTGGCCAGTGCTATGCGATAAAGTCGACTATTGGTCGGGAATTTGCCATAGACTAAAACATACCAGAGTGCACACACAGTCGACGGTGAAAAGGGTGCATGCACACACCCCCAAACCGTTCGCCAGTTAATGTCAGGGTGCTGTAGCACCATGGGGTCGCAAGAGTTGGACAGCATAAACAAACGATAATAATCTTTTGTACGGGGAGGACGGGTGACTGGAAGATCGCCCCGAACGTAGCTGAGTTCTATGAAACAATTGGCGACGTGGTACTATAATGGAGAAATAGGGGCCACATTGATCGGTGGATCCAGAGAAGCTGATCGGAGGATATCTAAGAGACTGCGTGTTAAGGACGGGACCGGCCCCTGCCAGTGCCGCAACAGAGTGTGGACAAAGAGTGCAGAAGATCGTGCCCGCACGTTGACGAGTCCGATGTCACCTTTTGCCGGAGGCATAGAGTGTTGTAGCGAACTTTTAAAAGCGCCCCTGCTGACACGAAACATCCAAAGGCTGATTGGATGCGGCGGCCAAGGAGTAACGGCATTGGGAGGATCTGGGCGACGTGTACCAGTTTAGGGGCGACATACATGTTGACATAGGACACACGTTGGAGTTGGTTGAAGTTACGGTGCACTTGACCGCGGACATGGTGCCGAATCGACTGCAAATTCGGCTAGTCCCACGCGGCATCAAGGTTTAATCGAACGCATAACATGAGCCAGCCACGGCTCAATCATGCCACCTGTTTATTCTTCAGATCTGCATATTTACTTCTCTACATATTTACGCACAGAACGGGAAACCAGTTAGTGATACTGTCACTATAGAATGTTTCACTTTGATGACGGAATCACAGCCTCTCCACCTCTTCGTCTCTATTAATGTGACGCCCTCGAAGGTGTACTTTCAGTTTTGCAAACAGACGAAAAGCGGGTGAGGCTAAGTCGGGACCGGATGGAGGATGATCGATGACGGTAAATCCAAGGCGTCGGATTGTTGCAGACGTCGCAGCGCTGGTCTGGCGTTGTCGTGCTGGAGCCGAGGGCGCTCCATGTGTGGACGGACTCTTCGAATACGAAACTCGGTAACAGCTCGCTGATTCTCATGCTCCGGCATAGTTACGTTATACACCGCCGCGTTACACGCTACATTTCGGTGCCCTCTAGCTGCAAAGGGCTGCAAATGTGTAGAAATGAAGAATAAAGATGTAGAATGATAATACCGTTTGTTTTAATTAAAGAGCTTTAAGAGGTTTCACATTAAAAATTCAGAGGCCTTAATTGACAGCCCGCCCTCGTGTATCTCTCCAACACTCGCGTGTCATATGAGGGCAAACCAGAAAGTCTTTGCTCCTAATTTTTATTAGCCAAAGTAAGATACGTACAGGTAAGGCAAATATGCATCCTATTCTACGTACCTTACACTATTTTTCCACTTACTTCCCACACCGGTTTACAAGTTTGTCCCATTAGAGCCCTAAATCTGAGATGCCCCTGCAGTAGAATTCGTCCGGCTGACTATGAAACCACTGCGGGACTGCTGTCTTGTCTTCATCATTACTTGTGAATCGCTATTCTACCAGCGCTCCGAAAACGTGAAAATCTCACGCCGGTCTGCTTTCACCTCTGCATCGACGCGGGAAAGGTTGTCGTCAGTCAGCGATGAACTTGGCCTCCCCGACCGCTTATCGTCATTCAAGAGTTCACCGTCGTTGTCGAACTCAAAACACCAACACCTGATTATTCTCAAAGCGATACAGTTTTCCCCTTACGTGAACCGCATTTCCCCGTAGATCTCGACAGGAGTTCGTCCCACGCTCCATAGAAAACGAATCACATTTCTTTAACGCCATGGGCGTATGAAGATCACCCGCCATCCTAAACAAGTGCTAGCAGCGCCGTGCGGCGGAGCTACCGGCAGACTAGGCTTCTTCGAATCAAGAAAGGTCCAACGCTGGGAACGGATATATTGACTTCGCATTTACAGCCGTAATTTACAGCCGTAAATGGGGCCAAATACTTTCTGATTTGCTCTTGTGTCTCGGCCAAAGCGGATGTTAGCACTCTACTTGGCAAAAAAAAGTGAAGCATCTAGACGCCGAGGAGGAAACGAAAAGAAACTTCACGGTCCGAAAGGCTATCTTATGTTCTGGTATCGAGTGCCGTGGATTTCGAATCCAGACGGCATGGGCCTCGATCACCGCTAGAGGTCTCTGCAGCCGTCGCGCCGTAAGCCGTGGCTGCGCGCGCTCCTGGCCCCGAGTCTAACGTGAGGGCGCCACGGTGGAGCACGGGGTCCCAGCGGCCAATAGCGACGTACCCTGTCGTGTATTTAAGCGCCTGCCAATCGCTCAGCGAGCCCCACCATTCTATCCGCACCTCTCCCTGTAACCTCCACCGCACTGACGCTCCTGGTCCTCGTGCACAGGGTGGAGTCGCGATTGGCCACCTTAAGCATATCCCCGTCCGGCCACAACCTCTCCTAAATGACCCCACAGAACACCTTATCCTCAACTTCTTCCCCTTCCTCACCATTACCTGTGCCACCTTCTATGTCCGCTCCACTGCTCCTCTTCCTTATGACTTCATCTACATCTACATACATACTACGCAATCCACCATACGGGGCGTTGCGAAGGGTACCTCGTACCACAACTAGCATCTCTCTCCCTGTTCTACTCCCAAACAGAACGAGGGAAAAATGACTGCCTATATGCCTCTAAATGAGCCCTAATCTTATCTTATCTTTGTGGTCTTTCCGCGAAATATAAGTTGGCGGCAGTAAAATTGTACTGCAGTCAGCCTCAAATGCTGGTTCTCTGAATTTCCTCAATAGCGATTCACGAAAAGAACGCCTCCTTTCCTCTAGAGACTCCCACCCGAGTTCCTGAAGCGTTTCCGTAACACTCGCGTGATGATCAAACCTACCAGTAACAAATCTAGCAACCCGCCTCTGAATTGCTTCTATGCCCTCCCTAAATACGACCTGATAGGGATCCCAAACGCTCGAACAGTACTCGAGAATACATCGTACTAGTGTTTTATAAGTGGTCTCCTTTACAGATGAACCCCATCTACCCAAAATTCTACCAATGAACCGAAGACGACTATCCGCCTTCCCCACAACTGCCATTACATGCTCGTCCCACTTCATATCGCTCTGCAATGTTACGCCCAAATATTTAATCGACGTCATTGTGTCAGACGCTACACTACTAATGGGGTATTCAAATATTACGGGTTTCTTTTTCCTATTCATCTGCATTAATTTACATTTATCTATATTTAGAGTTAGCTGCCATTCTTTACACCAATCACAAATCCTGTGGAAGTCATCTTGTATACTCCTACAGTCACTCAACGACGACACCTTCCCATACACCACAGCATCATCAGCAAACAACCGCACATTGCTATCTACCCTGCCCGAATGAGCTGCCATTCTTTACACCAATCACAAATCCTGTGGAAGTCATCTTGTATACTCCTACAGTCACTCAACGACGACACCTTCCCATACACCACAGCATCATCAGCAAACAACCGCACATTGCTATCTACCCTGCCCGAAAGATCATTTATGTAGGTAGCAAAGAAAACCGCACCTACCACACTTCCCTGGGGCACTCCAAATGATACCCTCACCTCAGATGAACACTCACCATCGAGGACAACGTACTGGGTTCTATTACTTATGAAGTCTTCGAGACACCCACATATTTGGGAACCAATCCCATATGCTCGTACCTTAGATAGGAGTCTGCAGTGGGGCACCGAATCAAATGCTTTCCGGAAGTCAAGGAATATGGCATCCGTCTGATACCCTTAATCCATAGTTCGCAAGATATCATGCGAAAAAAGGGCGAGTTGCGTTTCACAGGAGCGATGCTTTCTAAAGCCGTGCTGATGCATGGACAGCAACTTCTCTGTCTCACGGAAATTCATTATATTCGAACTGAGAATATGTTCGAGAATCCTGCAACAAACCGATGTTAAGGATATTGGTCTGTAATTTTGAGGATCCGTCCTTCCACCCTTCTTATATACAGGCGTCACCTGCGCTGTCATCTCCCGAATTGACCGCACCTTCTCCACCTACGTGATTGCCGCCGACCTCAACATCCATAGCTATTCCCCTGCCGCCCTTCGGCGGTGAAATCAGTTCCTCTCCACGATCTAAGGTGACCTTGTTCCCCTTCCCCAGCACACCTGTCCCAAAAGCGACACCACCCCTGATGTTGTCATTGCCTCCACCAACCTCCTCGGGTGTATCGCTGTCGACATCCTTGACACCGCAGGTAGCGATTGCCTCCCCGTCCTTCTCACCAGAACGTCTGCTCACCACACCCTACAGTTCCCCACCCTGCACCTCCTCACAAGGTCGTCCATGACTACCGCCATGTCAACTGGGATGTCTACCGGGAATCCATCGTCACCCAGGCCGAAAGCCACCCTCTTACCTATCATCATCCTGATGACATCACCCACACCTCGTCCTTCCTTCAGAAGGTAATTACTGACGCCATGGAGGCCCATGTTCCTACTAAATCTACCCACCATCACTGTCCCACTCTCCATCCGTGGGCTGTCCTCCTCCACGAATCTCGCCGCCTCTTTCGCTCCTTCCTGCGCACTCGTGAATGGATACCTTCCAACGCCACTGGCAAATACAGCGATACATACGGAACCTTACTACAGCAAAGAAACGCCGGGACTGGCGCCAGACCTGCATATGACTCAACACCACCCTCCCTATCAACTCCTCCAAGTACTGGTCCACCTTCCATCGCCTTACTGGTTCCCATTCTGCACCCTATTACCCCCTTCTCCATCACGACCGCCCTCTTCCTGATAACCTCAGTAAGTCAACCATTTCGCTTCTCAACTTTCTGAGGTATTCTCCATCCCTGATTATCCCCACTTTGATTATTCTCTTTTCTCCAGCATCATGGAACCCACTGATACCTCGGTCGCTCCACTTGCTCCTAGTCTCCAGTACTTGGGGCAGTTACCCCCTCCGACATCAACACTCCAGTGAATGGTGGGCTCCACATAGCTCCCAAGTCGTGCAGCGACCGTAAACCAGTGGCAAAATCATGTTTTTTTTATTCACTTTTGAATAAATAAAACATGATTTTGCGACTGGTTGCTGCATATTTGTTAATTTTAATCAACACTCCAATCACAGCACAAGACATTAAACTTATCCTCCGGTCCAAATGCAATATGGCCCCTGGTCATCTTAGGGAAAGCCCCTTCCTCACTGTCTTTGTCCATCTCTATAATGTCATCCTCTCTACTGGCTTCTACCGCGACCTGTGGAAGACTTCCCGCGTCCTCTTATTCCTCAAACCCAATAAATCCTGTTCCATTGCCTTTTCCTATCATCCCATCTGCCTCACCACTGTCTTCAGTAAGGTCTTCGAATCCATCCTCTCCCGTCATATCCATCAGCACCTTACTCAACACCACCTCTTCCACCTCGGCTTCCGAACCTCCTTCTCCTTAACCTCATTCACCTTCTCTCCCTCCAGCTTAACTCCCGCCACTCTGCCATTTTTGTTTCCCTCGACCTCTAAAATGCCTATGACAGTGTATGGCAGCCCAGTCTCCTCTGTAAACTCCAAACCTACGCCCTGCCTATCAATTTTGTCAGTCTGGCCGCTTCCTTCTTCTCACGCCGTCCGTCCTATGTTACCCTCCACAACACCAACTCCCGTATCTTTTATCCCACTGCTGGCATCCCCCAGGGCTCCGACCTCTCCCCTCTCCTTCACCTCTTGTACTCGGCTGATATACCCAAGTCACCCCCACCTGTCCACCTTCTCCAGTATGCTGATGACACTGCCTTCCTGGCTCTCTATCCTACCCTTGAACAGTTCCAACCTTAACCAGTTCACCATCTGGTGTAACCAGTGGTTCCTCCATCTCAATAAATCCAAAACCAAGGCAATCATCATAGGCCGTACCACCTGGTCCTTCCGTCTATACGGTTTCTACCTCTCCCTTTATGGTCGTCCTATCCAGCTCACCCCAACCTGAGATACCTTCGCCTCACCCTCGACTGTCACCTAACCTGGACCCCTCATCTCCTGACCATCCAGCAGTACGCCCATTCCTGCTTCCGCCTCCTGAAACTCTTATCTGGCCTGACATGGGGATTGCATCCTTCCACCATCCTCCACACCTACAAATCCCTCATCCACCCTATCCTCTGTTATGCCAGCATTGCCTGGATCTCTGCACCCACCCGCCTTTACAAGGCCCTCCCAATCCTTGAACGACATGCACTCTACCTTGCCTTCCGTATGCGCCTTCCTTCCCCCAGACAACTCCTGTGTGACCTCATCCCCTTCCCCTATCTCCTCCTTTTCCTCCAACATCTCCGCATCATTTACACTGTCCGCAGGCTTGATCCCCCCACCCCCTAGTTTCCTCCTTCCTCTCCACCCCCCACCCGCTGCCGCTCCTCTATCGCTGTATCCCTCCCTCTCTCCATCTCGACTCCCTCCATCTCCTTCATCAGGGCAATTTCCAGCACCTCCCCTTCCCAGATGCTGAACTTTGTCGTGACATCTACCCTTCCTTCCAACTGTTACCTGGCCATGGTCCCCCCTCCTCAGGGCCCACCTTTTCCCCTCCCCTCCTTCCCCCCTCTCAGTCCCTGCACCCCATCCTCGCCTCTTTCCCTCCCACGTCCTTCCCTCCCCAGCCCTTTTTGGCGCGCCCCCCCCATCTCCCCTCCCTGCCTTTTCCCTTCCCCCTCATCTCCTTGTGCCTGGCAGATTCTCCGTTTTGCTCATCATCATCAGTGTGCTACGTCAGTGTTGTGTTTGGTGCTGTTGTCCTGTGCATCAAGAGCCGTGATTTTAGTTGTGTGCTGGACTTGTACAAAGTGTTACTGTCAGTGTTCGTTATGTGCTACGCCGTCCATCAATATTTTTATGCCGAAGCCTTGTGTTCTTTTAATTGTCCCAGTGTGTGGTTTTTTTGAGCTCAATACTTTTTAAGGTTGTTGTCTCCATTTTACAGTCGCCCCCTTTTTGTCTGTTCTCGTCCATTATGTTCCCCCTTTTTATATTTTGTCCGCCGTATTTTCTCCTTTGTAATTTTAAATGTCTTCTGTTGTAACATTATTGTCTTTTGGCTGAAGAACAACGCAAATGCTGCTGCCAGCCCGCCCCGATGGGGAATCGAAATTCAATAAAGAAGAAAAGGAAGCTCAGCGAGGCAGTCTGATATTCGCGTGAGTCTATTGACATCTCACCTACAGACAGCGTGTTTACTGTGGTGTCACCGCCAGACACCACACTTGCTAGGTGGTAGCTTTTAAATCGGCCGCGGTCCGCTAGTATACGACGGACCCGCGTGTCGCCACTGTCAGTAATTGCAGACCGAGCGCCACCACACGGCAGGTCTAGAGACGTACTAGCACTAGCCCCAGTTTTATAGCCGACTTAGCGAGCAATGGTTCACTGACACATAGCGCTCTCATTTGCCGAGACGATAGTTAGCATAGCCTTCAGCTACTTTTGCTACGACCTAGCAAGGCGCCATTACCAATTGATATTGTGATTATAAAGCCTGTACAGTAACGAGAGATGTTCTACAAATGTGGATTAAAGTTAAGTATTCCAGAAGCTACGTACTTTTCTTTATAGCATTCATTACGTATCCTGTTTCAGACCTCACGCCAGCCGGCGTGAGCTTATAGCGTGCATTCGGTCTCCTCAACAAAACAGTGTGGGCACTTCTGCCGACACATCATTTACTTTACTTTGTTTCCGTGTACGAGTGGACATTGTGGATTCGTGAGGTTTTCGCTTGTGACCACGTTGCTTCTTGCGTGTTGTTGTTCGTAAGGTCTGGCTCGGTCGTTCGTGTCCGTCCTTTCCCGTTCGTTTTGTTTGTTCGCGGGCTGCTCCCGTTTGGTCCCGCAGCGTTTTCGTTCTCGGCAACACCGCGGATGTTATTTCTGTGATTAGCAAATCAAAATTACAAAAAAAACTTGGCAGTATGAGACTACTCATCAGTAAGATGTGGCATCTCCTCTGGCCTGGATTCTTGTACTGATTAAATTGTCAGCCATTTTCATACAGCCTCTCCTGAGGCAAGGCGACACATAACTGGTCGCTGAAATCATGGACACTGGCACAGGAATGGAGTTGGCCTTCACGATGATCTATCGGGGACGGACCTGGTAATTTTGCTGGCCACGGGAGGACCTAAACACAAAATGGACATCTGCAGCGATAGTTACGTCATTATACTGTCGCACGAGAGTAACACATGAGGACGTAGGATGTCAGTGACGTACTGTTGTGAGATCAGAGTTTCATCGATCACTACCAGCCGTGACCTAAAAGCGTACACGATGGCTTCCCGCAATATGAGACCGGGGATTAAACTGCTGAGCCTCTCCAAAAAATTGGAATAGTTCGGCTGCTGCACCTGATCTCCGGCCGATGGAACATATATTGTGTTCGAACATTATGAATCACCTCGAAGCCGCGCGGGATTAGCCGATCTGTCTGAGGCGCTACAGTCATGGCCTGTGCGGCTGCTCCCGGCGGAGGTACGAGTCCTCCCTCGGGCATAGGTGTGTATCTTTGTCCTTAGGATAATTTAGGTTAATTAGTGTTTAAGCTTAGGGACTGATGACCTTAGCAGTTACCTCCCATAAGATTTCACACACAATTACCTCGAAGAAAACGGTCTATTGACACACGGATTTAGAGAACATCGTTCTTGTCAGACACAAGTCTTTATTCGCATGAAGTGTTGAGTGCTATTGACAAGGGATCTCAATTTGATTCCGCATTTCTTGATTTCCGGAAGGCTTTTGACACTGTACCACACAAGCGGCTTCTAATGAAATTGCGTGCTTATGGAATGTCGTCTCAGTTACGTGACTGGATTCATAATTTCCTGTCAGAGAGGTCACAATTCGTAGTAACTGACGGAAAGTCACCGAATAAAACAGAAGTGATTTCTGGCGTTCCCCAAGGCAATGTTATAGGACCTTTGCTGTTCCTTATCTATGTAAACGATTTGGGAGACAATCTGGGCAGCCGTCTTAGACTGTTTGCAGGTGACGCTGTCGTTTATCGACTAGTAAAGTCAACAGAAGATCAAAACAAACTGCAAAACGATTTAGAAAAGATATTTGTATGGTGCGAACATTGGCAGTTGACCCTAAATAACGAAAAGTGTGAGGTCATCCACGTGAGTGCCAAAAGGAATCCGTTAAACTTCGGTCACAGAATAAATCAGTCAAAGCTGAAGGAAAGGAACACACAGAAAATGTTGTGGGGATGTTTAAGTCAAAGACTGCGTTTTATTGGCAGGACACTTAGAAAATGTAACAGATCTACTAAGGAGACTGCCTACATTACGCTTGTCTGTCCTCTTTTAGAATACTGCTGAGCGGTTTGGGGTTCTTACCAGATAAGAGTGACGATCGAAAAAATTCAAAGAAGGGTAGCACGTTTTGTATTATCGCGAAATACGGTGTAACTTTCTTTTACAATGAAATGAGAAACTTTACGATTACATTGAATGAAGTCTGATCTGTGGAATGGATACAAAACTAGAATTGTCGTGTTGTGTGTTGTAACTGCAAGTTAACTCTGTGTTATTGTTAGCAAAAATTTACGATTAGATTGGGCAATGCGACTCCCGATACCAATAAAGAAATACAGTCACTGCAAAATACATTCAGCCCCTTAGATACTGAATATTCTGGTCCTGTTAAATACTGGTAACTTTGGTCGCTGTGGATGTAACAAATAAATTAAATTGTCTTACCTCTAAAGCAGCAACGGAGTAACGCAATAAATTCCGGTCTCTCACAGTTGAATGAATATTAGCTACAGGCTCAGCAGTTTGCAATGCTGGCCATAATACTTGGCACATGAAATTCATTTGGCTGATAAACGAGAACATTTAAGAAAACTCAACATCTTTAAAAAATGTATGACCTAGACTGGGAAGCGGTACTGATTATGGTGAATTACTAACACTCAGTTGTTTTGGCAAAATTATATTGGAATTTAAGTTTGTCTTCTCAAAAACATCTGACAATTGCAGTTAGGTTACTCACAATTGATTCACAAACAATGAGATTTAAACAGCAAGTATTAACTAACTTCATTAATCCAATATAAATGCAAATCATCAAATTACAGACAGCTCCGTTAACAAACCTTAAAACTATTACAAAAATGAAATATCTAACTGGTCTTTTTCTCGAAACAGTTTACGTACATTCTGGGGTTACTCAATAATTACGAATTATCAGCCAACTCATGTATACTAACGCGCTGGAAAAAACAAAAATTACAATTATTTAAACCTTTACGTTATTTCCCTGAAGACGTCTGCTTCCATGTTCAACAATATTGACATAGCTACGTTAATCTAACTCTTGGTGGCTTCACACAGCACACCACAGAAACTGCCTGCTCCATCGTCTTTTCCTCACAGACAGCTACCTACAACTGAGCGAACAGTGCTCTCTTGCTCCAATAAAGCAGCACAGTACCTTTGGCTCTGTGGTCGCACGCATTCAGCGATCCACACTATCGAGCCTATCAGAGACATTCATTGTTTGTAGTACACTAGTTTCATTTTAATTTATTACTATTCTTATCTTATTCTGGTGCCACATGCAAGTGTGCCCCAGTATACACCTTTCAAGGTGTTCAAATGGTTCAAATGGCTCTAAGCACTATGGGACTTGACATCTGAGGTCATCAGTCCCCTAGACTTAGAAGTACTTAAACCTAATTAACCTAAGGACATCACACACATCCATGCCCGAGGCAGAATTCGAACCTGCGGCCGCAAGGAGCAGCGCGGTTCCGGACTGAAGCGCCTAGAACCGCTCCGTCACAGCGGCCGGCCCTTTCAAGGGGAGAGAGTGTCACTGAAATGATACAGGATCTGGGATGGACATCATTAAAACAAAGGCCTTTCTCGTTGCGGAGTTATCTTCTCACGAAATTCCAATCACCAGCTTTCTCTTCCGAACGCGAAAATATTTTGTTGTCGCCGACCTATGTAGGGAGAAACGATCACCATGACAAAATGAAATCAGAGCTCGTATGGGAAAGATTTAGGTGTTCGTTCTAAACGCGCGCTACACGAGATTGGAATAATAGAGAATTGTGAAGGTGGTTCGATGGACCCTCCGCCAGGCACTTAAATGTGATTTGCAGAGTATGTAGATGGAGCGGGATAACACGGAATGCTGTAGCGAGTCCACTGATAGGTTTCAAATGGAAGGCGTAGACGTGAAAGGGTTACAATGCTGTACAATATGGCGATCTTCCCCTGTGGGGGTCAGATGTACTCGACCAGAACCTTCACATCGGGTATGGCTGCCTTCACGTTTCTCTGTAGTACTATCGGGCCACTGTGATAGCCGAGTGCCACACAAGTCTAGCCACGGCAATTGTGTGAAGTGCTCATAACGCAGTGTGACTTCTCTGTGTCCTTCACATTGGGCACGCATTCACGCTGTTCACTCCCCATATGCCAGGTGTAGAAGTATGAAACCGGGATTTCCCTATAGATGGTGCTTGCCGTCTAGACCTAGATTGCCTGTATACAGAGAGAGTGGCCACAGGTGAAGTTGCCCGTGATTGGTTGATTATCTTTGGCGCCATTTTTCTGGCAAACGTCTCTCGCGCTTCCTATGTTCGCCGTGCTTTTGAGTTGAATTGAACTTCAGAGGACTTTTGGAAACGATTAAAAGGTGTTTGAACTATTGAGAGTCTTGTTATGCGTTGTGCATGCATGTTCGATTTAGCTGTATATCGTTTTTAGTACATAATTAGCTTTTGCGATCTTAAATACTAGTTGAAATAATGAAGCGTTTTGTGATGAAGTCGGTAGGCCTACATGTTTCAAGTAAACGCGTTAGTAATTGTACAGTATTGTTTTTGACATCTGTAATTCGTTGCCGGCTGCGGTGGCCGTGCGGTTCTAGGCACTTCAGTCCGAACCGCGTGACTCCTACGGTCGCAGGTTCGAATCCTGCCTCGGGCATGGATGTGTGTGATGTCCTTAGGTTAGTTAGGTTTAAGTAGTTCTAAGTTCTAGGGGACTGATGACCTCAGATGTTGAGTCCTATAGTGCTCAGAGCCATTTGAATTTTTGTAATTCGTTCTGTAGACGTTCGTAAACGATGCCAGGTTGTGCTGCATTTGGTTGTTCCAATAGAGGCGAAGGTGGATTTCGCATGTTAGCATTTGTACGCAATGAAGAAAGTCACGCAAAACAGGTAGTCCTATTACAATTTACTGCATTTTTAAGCTCTTATTACTTTAACAGCTCGTGCATACTGGTAGCATCACAAGCGTTTCTGAAGCCAATATCTGACAGTCCTTGCTGGAAACGGAAAGTTCCTGTAATTGTTGTGCCATGATCATTCGACTTTATAGCGTCAAACTATATTTCGTTCCGAATCAGAACACTAGGCATTATTTTGGTTGCAGTATTATTGCCTGACTTGACGCAGGCAATTGTAAGCACCTATTCCGCAGTTGTCGTGGTTGCTGAAACATTATTTGTGGTAAATAATTGTAGGTACTCTTGAAGACAGTTTTTAATAGGCCTACTTACTGTGGGATAGAAGGGGTACTGTAGTTTTCTTGTTATATTTGGTCGTTATTACAGTAGCCTACATTTAACGTTACCTAATTTTTGTAATCTTTTTCGTTTGTTATCTATGAGAGGTATTCTGAAAGAAAGTCGTAAGCACTTGTTTACTTGTGACATACAAAAAGTTTGAAGACGTGACAAGAAGTACTAATACGTCTCACACTTTTTGCATGTCACAAGTAAACAACTGCTTAAGACTTTCATTCATCTGACGTAATACAGGTACATTAAATCTTTAGTGTTATGCACTTCCGATGCAAAACAAATGCGATACACTATATTTTTTTATGTACGTTACTTTCATTGCAATATGTCTCGTAAACGAACTTTAACCCTTTGTTTCCTGACATAAGATAAAATTTACTTTCTAACATTTTCTTTGCAGAATTTATGCTATTGTGGCCTCAAATGACGATAGGATTTTTTGTAAAATTTTATTTTATTTTTCACAACTTTTTTCTCTCCTGGTACTCAGAAGTATCGTCAGACTCCATGGACAGAATCACAACATGCGCAGAAAAATGCTCCAATTTTTATAAGTTGTATTTTATTCCACATAAATATTAAATATTTTTACATTAGAAAATTAATTAACAGAAATATGATATTTGTGAATTTTTTTTAAATTTCACGTAGATTTATTCTAGAGCAACTTCACAATACATAGTAACTTAGCTATACATTTTTGACAGTATATACATATCACATATTTAGTGATACCTCATGAAATTGTAGGAAAAAGTTCTTTTTCTGATTGCAGCACAAATACACTTTACATGTACTACATTGTGAATGTGGTCTCGGCTGAATTTTATTTTTCGCACACATTTCGCATCGTCCTCTTTTACAACTGAACACTACAAAATGGTTTCCTCTGTTGCCAAGACGGACATCCTTCGGAACAGAAAAGTTATCCTTCCTTCTATTTGGGGGAGTTATTTCATCTTTACCAGAGTTTCTCTTTTTGAGATTTGGCACTTGTTGTTCATTCATTAGCCCTAGTGCCACAGCACGCCTGAATTCCAGCAGTGGCAGTGCCCCATGTAGATCACTGAAAATGACGTAAGCATTGACAAAAGCAATTTCTATTGCTCCCCAGAAGAGACGGTGCCACCATTTCTTTGATCGCTTGTCAAGACCATAAGTTGAACGTAAGCTGTCTGCATGATCCACACCACCCATGTTTTTATTGTAATCACATACAATAACTGGACATGGTATAGTCATACTAGTTCCATCTTTCTGTTTTCTTGTCACTACGCTCTGTTCAGTGCCATGGAAGTTTGACGCAAAATACACTACATTATTTTCCTTCCATTGAAATACTGTTAGGTCTAAAGATGACTCTCTGTGATTAGATTCCCCACGGTTTAGACATTTTTCTTTAGGTAAATTGCCTGGCAAACCTTTCCTGTTTGTTCTAATTGCTCCACAGGCAAATGTATTTACCGATTTCTTTGTGAGAAAAAGTGGACAGAACAACTAGTGAGAGGTAACGCACTGTTGCTACAAAAAGTGTTCACACAACCTGACGGTACTAATAAGTCCGCCTTATATTTTCCACTTTATCTCATTCACATGTAACGTAATGCTTCAAACTATTATAAAAAAACAAAGAAGATAAGTACGTGCAATGGGAAACTCAACGGAAGTTTCAATAAATTGCGCACAAATTCAGGCAACACCATGGAAACAAGCACATACAATCTCCTGTTTTCACAGAAGCGTGCGAAAAACAATTTCAAGCTCTGACCGCCAGAGAGGTCTATGTATTGCACAATAACATCTATGAAACAGTAGAGCAGAGTTACTGTTACGTACCGACAGGCTCTCAGATCACGAAACTGCACCACGAGAAAATAATGAGAGTCAAAACTTACTGGTACTTTTAAGTACCGTCAGGCAACAAAGGGTTAAAGGAGATAAATGCAAGTAACGAATAATTTTTACAGTCACTGTATCAAATTTTCCTGTGCTGTACGTAGTAGGTTACTATATTATAGCTGTAAAGGAAGGCATTTAACGAATGATTTCGCCATATTGTCTTGTGCTTTTGATTCGGCGAGTGTGTACTCCACTACTATACTACTGGCCATTCAAAAGTCCCGGCCGCAGTTTGGAAGAAAAATGGCCGCCGTATCGTCCGGTCACAGACAAAGATATTACTCTGTGGTCCGGTTGGCCACTCTGTCCCTATACAGGCTCTCTAGTTAGACCGCGTCTGCAGCGCCATCTGCTTCCTGTAACGGCTGACGACGAATGTCAACACGCAGTAACCCAAGTGCCATACATCGGTATCTGCTTCAAACTCGTAAACGTGTAGAGTGTTGTGCCTACGAACTACGATTTGTGGACAGCTTTGGTTTTCTGTTGTCATTTGAAGAAAACTGCTGCAGACTCGCATATAATGTTTGTCGAAGCTTTCGGCGAACATGCTCTTGGGAAAACACAGTGTTTCGAGTGGTCCCAAAAAATTGAAAAGTGATGATGTCGATGTAAGAAACGACGAGCATGGGAAACCACCGACAAAGTTCGAAGACAAAGAATTGCAGGCCTTATTGCCGGCCGCGGTCGCCGTGCGGTTCTAGGCGCTGCAGTCCGGAACAGCGGGACTGCTACGGTGGCAGGTTCGAATCCTGCCTCGGGCATGGATGTGTGTGATGTCCTTAGGTTAGCTAGGTTTAACTAGTTCTAAGTTCTAGGGGACTGATGACCTCAGATGTTACGCCCCATAGTGTTCAGAGGCATTTGAACCATTTTTTTTGCAGGCCTTATTGGATGAATACGATACTCTGACTCAACAGGACTTTTCGCGGAACAGTTGGATGTGACGCAGAAAGCGAGTCCCCTCCGTTTGAAAGCTATGCGAAAGGTGCAGAAAGTGGGAAAATGGATTCCGCATGAACTCAATGAAAGACAGCAAGCAAATCGAAAGACCGCTTGTGAAATGCTGCTTACCAGATACAAAAGAAAGTCGTTTTTTCCATCGAATAGTGACAGGTGATGAAAAATGGATATATTTTGAGAGTCCTAAGCGTTGTACATCATGGCTGAATCCAGGCAATCCACCGAAATCCACTGCAAGACCAAATGGCTTTGGAAAGAAACAATACTCTGTGTTTGGTGGGATCAGAAGGGTGTCATCTACAGTGAGCTGCTAAAACCTGGCGAAACCGTTAACACTGATCGCTACCAACGGCGAATGATCGATTTAAATCGAGCGTTACGTGAAAGACGACCGGAATATGGAAAAAGGCGACAGAAAGTCATATTGCTCCACGATAACGCCCCATCACACACAGCAAAACGGGTCAGGGAAACGATTGAGGCCTTCACCTGAGAAATACCAGGGCATGCGGCTTGTTCTCCAGACTTGGCTCCGTCCTATTATCATCTATTTGGAACACTGGCACACGCTCTCGCTGAAAAACACTTCAGTTCGTACGAAAATGTACGAAAATGGCTCGCTGACTGGTTCGCTTCAAAATAACTGTTTTCTTTTGGCGTGGCATTCGTAGCCTGCCGGGGAGGTGGGAGAAATGTATAAATAGCAATGAAGATTATTTTGAATAAAATAGTGTTTATCAGTTTCAAACAACACACATGTAATTATAGCAACCAATGTCCGGTTTCATACTTCTGCACCTGGTATATCCTGTCAGGCTCCGACACAATACTAAACACAAACAATGCTAATGCAGTCTGCGTGACCACTCTGCTTATCACAGACACTTGCGTCTCTAATCCTTTAATAAACTGATTCCCATCCAGCCCACTCGTCTGATATAGGGTGCCTGGGAAGCTGTTCTCTCGGACAGCTAGAAAATTCAAGCAAACCTTATTAATGGAGTTTATTACACTAAGTTAAATTGACAATTCTTAACTTTGCGTTTTCACAAAGAGGTGTTGCAAGCAACTGCCGACATGCAAATAATCAGTGCCCTTCGATACATACAATTTCCATGCAAGCAAATAATACAGTTCACAAGTCAATGCTATAGCGCTTACGTTGTGGCTCGCCTTCTAGTGCGGCAGCGGCTGGGCGTTTCGCCGCTCCTGTCGTGGCGTCGCCCTAGTGAGCGTACTATTGGCTGGCGTCGTCTCACAGAAGCCGGCCGCTGTGGCCGAGCGCTACTAGGCACTTCAGTCCGGAACCGCGCGACTGCTACGGTCGCAGGTTCGAATCCTGCCTCGGGCATGGATGTGTGTTATGTGCTTAGGTCTGTCAGGTTTAAGTAGTTCTAAGTTCTAGGGGACTGATGACCACAGATGTTAAGTCCCATAGGGCTCAGAACCATTTAAACCCTTCGCCTCACAGACCTCTGCCGCAACGTTCCAGGCCAACGTGCCGGCGTTCGTTGTTACGCCGGGACAGATACTATGTGGTTCCAGAGACCATTTCAAACCTCAAACATCTACGATGTATACAAGGTGTCCCAGCTATCTTGTCCACCCAAATTATCTCTAGAACAATAACAGCTATTGGAAAACGACTTTCACCGGTATCAATGTATGGCTGGGGCCCATGAATGTACATATTTGGAAACATTCTGAAACGAAAGTATATGTGTTTTTTAACACAAACTTATGTTTTTTTTTAAAATGGATCTCCTATATTTTTTCTTCAGCAATCCATAGCACGACAAAGCACATACACAATGGCGTTGATTGCATCGCAATATTCCCATTACATACCGAGATATTAAGACGCGAAGTTGACGCTTGAAACACCTGACATGCGCTGCTAGCGCACGTCCTGAGGTTCAGGCGTGAACCCCATGCTGCCCGTAATCGCGATGTGATTGACATGCGTAATCACACTTCCATACTTATCAAGAGGTCCGAAACGAATAATACGGTCTGCTGCCATCCAGCAGCATGGGGTTCACGCCTGAGCCTCAGGACGTGAGCTAGCAGCGCATGTCGGGTGTTTCAAGCGTCAACTTCGCGTCTTAATATCTCGGGATGTAATGGGAATATTGCGATGCAATCAACGCCATTGTGTATGTGCTTTGTCGTGCTATGGATTGCTGAAGAAAAAATATAGGAGATCCATTTTAAAAAAAAACATAAGTTTGTGTTAAAAAACACATATGCTTTCGTTTTAGAATGTTCCAAATATGTACATTCATGGGCCCCAGCCCTACATTGATACCGGCGAAAGTCGTTTTCCAATAGCTGTTATTGTTCCAGTGATATTTTGGGTGGATAAGATAGCTAGGACACCCTGTATATTCACGCTGAAGTGACAAATGAAAATTTGTACTGAGGATTGGATTCGAACCCGCACCTCCTGCTCACTAGGTAGACGCGCTAACTAATACGCCATCCTGGGTTCAGTCAGTATACATACATAATGGATGTTTGATACTTGAAAAGGGGTCTGGAACCATATACGAGGGTTAGAACTTCAATAGTGGCAACTGTTTATTTACAGCTCGTACAAAACAGTTAGTGTTTCACAATTTTACTGATCTTCAGAGCAGTCCCCAGCACGGTGTACAACCGTTTGCCAACGATGTGGAAGTCATAGGATACTCTCAGCAGTGCCAGTTGTGTTGACCGTTCGAGTGGCGCGGTCTATTGCCCGGCGAATTCGTAGCAGTTCTGAAGCGAATGCCGTGAAGTCTTTCCTTCAGTTTAGAAATCGATTTCTACTCACGAGGGCTTAAGTCAGGAGAGTGCAGTAGGTGCTATAGCACTTAGCAACTCCATCAGTCAAACAAATCAGTAACAGCTTGCACTGTACGTGCTTGAGCATTGTCCTGCAAAATGATGGTCAGGTCCTGCAGAAAGTGTCATCACTTCTGTCTCTAAGCTGGTCGTAGGTTGTGTTCCAAAAATGAACAGCATAGAGATAGAAGTGATGACACTTTCTGCCGGACCCGACCATCATTTTGAAGGTCAATGCTGAAGCACAGAGCAAGCTGTTACTAATTTGTTTGACTGCCGGCCGCTGTGGCCGAGTGGTTCTAGGCGCTTTAGTTTGGAACCGCTCGCCCGCCACGGTCGCACGTTAGAATCCTGCCTCGGGCATGGATGTGTGTGATGTCCTTAGGTTAGTTAGGTTTAAGTAGTTCTAAGTTCTAGGGGACTGATGACCTCAAATGTTGAGTCCCATAGTGCTCAGAGCCATTTGAACCATCTGAACCATTTGTTTGACTGATGGGGTCCACACCCGTTAGCTGAGTGGTCAGTGCGGCAGAGTGCCACGCCAAGGTGCCCGGGTTCGATTCGCGGCTGGGACAGGAGATTTTCTTGGCTCAGGGACTGAGTGTTGTCCTCATCATCATTTTACCCCATTTCCGACGCGCAAGTCGCCCAATGTGGCGTCGAATGCAACAAGTACTTGCCTTCGACGGCCGAACTTCCCCGAATGGGGGACTCCCGGCTCAGAATGCCGTGGGCCCATTTCCATTTTTTTTTTTTTTTTGACTGATGGGGCTGCTACCTACTGCACTCCCATGACTTAATCCCTCGTGAATTTAACTCGATTTCTAAACTGAAGGAAACACTTCACGCCATTCGCTTCAGAACTGCTACAAATTCGTCGGGCAATAGACCGCGCCGCTCGAACTGTCAACACAACTGGCACTGCTAGTATCCTACGACTTCTGGCAGCGGGTTATACACAATGCTGGTGACTACTTTGAAAGTCAGTAAAACTTTGAAACACCTATCTATTTTGTTCGAGCTGTAAACAAACAGTTGCCACTATTAAAGTTCCAACCCTCGTACTTACATTTGATTGACGCAACTATGTCTCGGTTTCAGGAAGTTTGCTCCGTTTCGTTCGCTGCCAAGATGCTATTCCAGTGCAGTTGGAGAGCCTCTGGAATGCTGTTCAAATTTAGGGGGAATACCAAGCAGGCTGAGGCGTCAAGGGGAATATGGATTGAGGAGACAGGTGTGCTAGGCCAGAGCGTGCAGTTGTGCGAAGCCAGTGCGTGCCGTAGTGGTTGGCACGTCTGAGTGCTGAGCAGGAGGAATGGGTTCATATCCCGGCACGGGAACAAATTTTTGTTCAAAGAGTTTTTGATGGTGCTGAGCAACAGTCATACAACATTTTTTAAAGGAACACACCACCATTCGACTGTTTTATTGTTTATTTAAGTGCAACCTAGGTCTAGGCTATTTATGCCATTTCCAAGTATTTAATTTTACATCTTTAACATACATTGTAGGACACTGTGAAATACTGATTCTCCGCATTTTAAGAACATCTGCTCATCTTTTGTTTACCAACGTATGCCTGTTTCAACTAAATATAAAGTGCTGCCACGATTATTTACTGATCAGCTACAAGATGGTGGTTTTACATCTGGCATCATGTTGGGAGTCAATATTTTTCTTATTTATGGCCACCTTTGAGCCTGACAACATGTTCAGTGTCCTGCAATGTTTGTTAAAGACATAGAATCAAATACTTGAAACTAGAACAAAAGGCCGAAACCCGGGCTGTACTTAAACAAACAATTAAACTGTCAAATGGTGGTGTATTCCTTTAAAAAATTTTCATTCGTCGTTTCAGTCTGCACGAACACTGGTATAGGCATGCGAGAAATTGGTATAGGCATGCGTGTTCTAATACAGAGACATGTAAACAGGCAGAATACGGCGCTACTGTCGGCAACCCTTATTTTAGACAACAAGTGTCTGGCGTAGTTGTTAGATCAGTTACTGCTGCTGCAATGGCAGGTTGTCAAGATTTAACTGAGTTTCAGCGTGGTGTTGTAGTCGGCGCAACAGCGATGGGACACAACATCTCCGAGGTAGCGATGAAGTGGGGACTTTCCCGTACGACCATTTCATGCTGCGGCCGGAAAAAGACCCTGCAAGAACGGGACCAACAACGACTGAAGAGAATCGTGTAACGTGACAGAAGTGCAACCCCTCCGCAAATTGCTGCAGATTTCAGTGCTGGGCCATGAACAAGTGTCAGCTTGCGCACGATTCAACGTAACATCATCGATATGAGGTATCGGAGCCAAAGGCCCACTCGTGTACCCTTGATGACTGCACAATACAAAGCTTTACGGCTCGCCTGGGCCCGTCAACACGGACACTGGACTGTTGATGACTGGAAACATGGTGCCTAGTCAGACGAGTCTCGTTTCAAATTGTAAAACTGAAGAAACTCCAAAAAGGTGGGAATTTAAGGAGATGGGACCTGGATGAACTGACTAAACCAGAGGTTGTACAGAGTTTCAGGAAGAGCATTAGGGAACAATTGACAGGAATGGGGGAAAGAAACACAGTAGAAGAAGAATGGGTAGCTTTGAGGGATGAAGTACTGAAGGCAGCAGAGGATAAAGTAGGTTAAAAGACGAGGACTAGTAGAAATCCTTGGGTGACATTAGAAATATGAATTTAATTGACGAAAGGAGAAAATATAAAAATGCAGTAAATGAAGCGGGCAAAAAGGAATACAAACGTCTCAAAAATGAGATCGTCAAGAAGTGCAAAATGGCTAAGCAGGCATGGCTAGAGGACAAATGTAAGGATGTAGAGGCTTATCTCACTAGGGGTAAGATAGATACTGCCTACAGGAAATAAGGGAGAGCAGAAAGGTGGAAGGAGTATATAGAGGCTCTATACAAGGGCGATGTACTTGAGGATAATATTATGGAAATGGAAGAGGATGTAGATGAAGATGAAATGGGAGATATGATACTGCGTGAAGAGTTTGACAGAGCACTGAAAGACCTGAGTCGAAACAAGGCCCCGGGTGTAGACAACATTCCATTAGAACTACGGACGGCATTGGGAGAGCCAGTCCTGACAAAGCTCTACCATCTGGTGAGCAAAATGTATGAAACAGGCGAAATACCCTCAGGCTTCAGGAAGAATGTAATAATTCCAGTCCCACAGAAAGCAGGCGTTGACAGATGTGGAAATTACCGTACTATCAGTTTAATAAGTCACGGCTGCAAAATACTAACGCGAATTCTTTACAGACGATTGGAAATGAGACACTTAAGGTAGTAAAGGAGTTTTGCTATTTGGGAAGCAAAATAACTGATGATGGTCGAAGTAGAGAGGATATAAAATGTAGACTGGCAATGGCAAGGAAAGCGTTTCTGAAGAAGAGAAATTTGCTAACATCGAGTATAGATTTACGTGTCAGGAAGTCGTTTCTGAAAGTATTTGTGTGGAGTGTAGCCATGTATGGAAGTGAAACATGGACGATAAATAGTTTGGACAAGAAAAGAATAGAAGCTTTCGAAATGTAGTGCTACAGAAGAATGCTGAAGATTAGATGGGTAGATCATATAATTAATGAAGTATTGAATAGAATTGGGGAGAAGAGGAGTTTGTGGCACAACTTGACAAGAAGAAGGGACCGGTTGGTAGGACATGTTCTGAGGCATCAAGGGATCACAAATTTAGCATTGGAGGGCGCGTGGAGAGTAAAAATGGTAGAGGGAGACCAAGAGATTAATACAGTAAGCAGATTCAGAAGGTTGTAGGTTGCAGTAAATACTGGGAGATGAAGAAGTTTGCACAGGATAGAGTAACATGGAGAGCTGCATCAAACCAGGCTCAAGACTGAAGACTACAACAACAACACAGAGCGGATGGAGGTATACGGGTATAGAGACAATATCATGAATTCATGGACCCTGCATGTCAGCAGAGGACTGTTCAAGCTGGTGGATGCTCTGCAATAGTGTGGAAATTCCTGAGACGTCTAGATATGACTTTGACAGGTGACACATACGTAAGCATCCTGTCTGATCACCTGCATCCACACATGTCCATTGTGCATTCCGACGGCAATTCCAGCAGGACAATGCGACACTCCACACGTCGAAAATTGCTACAGAGTGGCTCGAGGAACACTCTTCTGAGCTTAAACACTTCCGTTGGCAACCAAACTCGCCAGACATGAACATTTTTGAGCACACCTGGGATGCCTTGCAACGTGCTGTTCAGAAGAGATCTCCACCCCCTCGTACTCTCACGGATTTATGGGCAGCCATGCGGGGTTTCTTGTGTCAGTTCCCTCCGGCACTACTTCAGACTTTAGTCGAGCTCGGGCCACGTCGTGTTGCGTGCTCGCTGGGGCCCAAGACCATATTAGGCTGGTGAACGAGTTTCTTTGGCTCTTCAGTGTAAGGTAATCATTTACACTCTCGCCGAGGGTGTATACGTGTATAAAGTTACATTGACCATGTTTCCCGAGTTATTCACTGTTTTTTCAGGCAGTGGAGTAGCGAAATGGTGGCTAAAAAATCTCGTACTCGAATAACGTACTTGAAAGAAGCCGCTCCAGAAAGGAATCCATTTTATTCCGCCGACTCTTGTATTAACGTATTCCGTTTCAGCGCCCTCATTACGAAAATTACCGGTTGAGAGCATTGCTGGCAGTGTAAGAAGTGCGCGGGAGCTTCTAGTTCAAAAGAAATCCGCCAGGGGTCGCGAGGGCGAAAGAGCTCCTCAGCTGCTCTGAGCCCGCTTAATAAATAAAATGGCGGATCAGTGTCGCCGCGCAAAGGGACCCGGGCAGTGCGCGGTGGGATGAAAGGCGGTGGTGTGGTGGGGGCGCCGGCAGAGTTGCGGGGGCGGCGAAGGCGTCACGGGACCGGAAAGGAGCGGCTCTGCGCCGGAAATGAAGAGCGGCGGAGGCGGCGCCGCTTGGCGGCGGCCGGATTAACGAGCGGGCGGGATCATCCCCTGCCGAGACAAGGGCCTCGTGTCCGCCGTGGCGGGGACTACAGTGCTGGCGGAGCAGCGGCGAACAGTCGCGTACTCTGGCGGCTTCTGCTGGGATTATTGCGGCGCCCCTAACGGACGGAGGAAGGGACTGGATGTAAATACACACGGGAACTAGAGCCACGCCTACATGTACAGTGTTATTACTAATGATTGAAGCGATTTCACAGCTCTACAATAACTTTATTATTTGAGATATTTTCACAATGCTTTGCACACACATATAAAAACTCAAAAAGTTGTTTTAGGCATTCACAAATGTTCGATATGTGCCCCTTTAGTGATTCGGCAGACATCAAGCCGATAATCAAGTTCCTCCCACACTCGGCGCAGCATGTCCCCATCAATGAGTTCGAAAGCATCGTTGATGCGAGCTCGCAGTACTGGCACGTTTCTTGGTAGAGGAGGTTTAAACACTGAATCTTTCACATAACCCCACAGAAAGAAATCGCATGGGGTTAAGTCGGGAGACCGTGGAGGCCACGACATGAATTGCTGATCATGATCTCCACGACGACCGATCCATCGGTTTTCCAATCTCCTGTTTAAGAAATGCCGAACATCATGATGGAAGCGCGGTGGAGCACCATCCTGTTGAAAGATGAAGTCGGCGCTGTCGGTCTCCACTTGTGGCATGAGCCAATTTTCCAGCATGTCCAGATACACGTGCCCTGTAACGTTTTTTTCGCAGAAGAAAAAGGGCCGTAAACTTTAAACCGTGAGATTGCACAAAACACGTTAACTTTTGGTGAATCGCGAATTTGCTGCACGCATGCGTGAGGATTGTCTACCGCCCAGATTCGCACATTGTGTCTGTTCACTTCACCATTAAGAAAAAATGTTGCTTCATCACTGAAAACAAGTTTCGCACTGAACGCATCCTCTTCCATGAGCTGTTGCAACCGCGCCGAAAATTCAAAGCGTTTGACTTTGTCATCGGTTGTCAGGGCTTGTAGCAATTGTAAACGGTAAGGCTTCTGCTTTAGCCTTTTCCGTAAGATTTTCCAAACCGTCGGCTGTGGTACGTTTAGCTCCCTGCTTGCTTTATTCGTCGACTTCCGCGGGCTACGCGTGAAACTTGCCTGCACGCGTTCAACCGTTTCTTCGCTCACTGCAGGCCGACCCGTTGATTTCCCCTTACAGAGGCATCCAGAAGCTTTAAACTGCGCATACCATCGCCGAATGGAGTTAGCAGTTGGTGGATCTTTGTTGAACTTCGTCGTGAAGTGTCGTTGCACTGTTATGACTGACTGATGTGAGTGAATTTCAAGCACGACATACGCTTTCTCGGCTCCTGTCGCCATTTTGTCTCACTGCGCTTTCGAGCGCTCGGGCGGCAGAAACCTGAAGTGCGGCTTCAGCCGAACAAAACTTTATGAGTTTTTCTACGTATCTGTAGCGTGTCGTGACCATATGTCAATGAATGGAGCTACAGTGAATTTATGAAATCGCTTCAATCATTTGTAATAGCCCTGTACATCTACAGCCATTTATCCGCGAGCCAACTTACGGTGTATTCTTGTGTGCTTCTTGTTAGAAATGTTGATATTTTTAAAAATACCAAGAATCCGTCCGATACATCGATATTTACAAACTATAGTCCGTCTTCGATATATCGACATGTAAGGAGAAAATATCGGAATATAAATCTACAAAAATATCGGGAGCACATTGTAAATATACTGTCCGTTGTAGAGTTGTGTATTTGAGTAATTGTTGTTGTTGTTGTGGTCTTCAGTCCTGAGACTGGTTTGATGCAGCTCTCCATGCTACTCTATCCTGTGCAAGCTTCTTCATCTCCCAGTACCTACTGCAACCTACATCCTTCTGAATCTGCTTAGTGTATTCATCTCTTGGTCTCCCCCTACGATTTTTACCCTCCACGCTGCCCTCCAATATTAAATTGGTGATCCCTTGATGCCTCAGAACATGTCCTACCAACCGATCCCTTCTTCTGGTCAAGTTGTGCCACAAACTTCTCTTCTCCCCAATCCTATTCAATACTTCCTCATTAGTTATGTGATCTACCCATCTAATCTTCAGCATTCTTCTGTAGCACCACATTTCGAAAGCTTCTATTCTCTTCTTGTCCAAACTATTTACCATACATGGCTACACTCCATACAAATACTTTCAGAAATGACTTCCTGACACTTAAATCTATGCTCGATGTTGACAAATTTCTCTTCTTCAGAAACGCTTTCCTTGCCATTGCCAGTCTACATTTTATATCCTCTCTACTTCGACCATCATCAGTTATTTTGCTCCCCAAATAGCAAAACTCCTTTACTACTTTAAGTGTCTCATTTCCTAATCTAATTCCCTCAGCATCACTCGACTTAATTCGACTACATTCCATTATCCTCGTTTTGCTTTTGTTGATGTTCATCTTATATCCTCCTTTCAAGACACTGTCCATTTCGTTCAACTGCTCTTCCAGGTCCTTTGCTGTCTCTGACAGAATTACAATGTCATCGGCAAACCTTAAGGTTTTTATTTCTTCTCCATGGATTTTAATACCTACTCCGAATTTTTCTTTTGTTTCCTTCACTGCTTGCTCAATATACAGATTGAATAACATCGGGGAGAGGCTACAACCCTGTCTCACTCCCTTCCCAACCACTGCTTCCCTTTCATGTCCCTCGACTCTTATAACTGCCATCTGGTTTCTGTACAAATTGTAAATAGCCTTTCGCTCCCTCTATTTTACCCCTGCCACCCTTAGAATTTGAAAGAGAGTATTCCAGTCAACATTGTCAAAAGCTTTCTCTAAGTCTACAAATGCTAGAAACGTAGGTTTGCCTTTCCTTAATCTTTCTTCTAAGATAAGTCGTAAGGTCAGTATTGCCTCACGTGTTCCAGTATTTCTACGGAATCCAAACTGATCTTCCCCGAGGTCGGCTTCTACTAGTTTTTCCATTCGTCTGTAAAGAATTCGTGTTAGTATTTTGCAGCTGTGGCTTATTAAACTGATTGTTCGGTAATTTTCACATCTGTCAACACCTGCTTTCTTTGGGATTGGAATTATTATATTCTTCTTGAAGTCTGAGGGTATTTCACCTGTTTCATACATGTTGCTCACCAGATGGTAGAGTTTTGTCAGGACTGGCTCTCCCAAGGCCGTCAGTAGTTCCAATGGAATGTTGTCTACTCCGGGGGCCTTGTTTCGACTCAGGTCTTTCAGTGCTCTGTCAAACTCTTCACGCAGTATCGTATCTCCCATTTCATCTTCATCTACATCCTCTTCCATTTCCATAATATTGTCCTCAAGTACATCGCCCTTGTATAGACCCTCTATATACTCCTTCCACCTTTCTGCTTCCCCTTCTTTGCTTAGAACTGGGTTTCCATCTGAGCTCTTTATGTTCATACAAGTGGTTCTCTTATCTCCAAAGGTCTCTTTAATTTTCCTGTAGGCAGTATCTATCTTACCCCTAGAGAGATAAGCCTCTACATCCTTACATTTGTCCTCTAGCCATCCCTGCTTAGCCATTTTGCACTTCCTGTCAATCTCATTTTTGAGACGTTTGTATTCCTTTTTGCCTGCTTCATTAACTGCATTTTTATATTTTCTCCTTTCATCAATTAAATTCAATATTTCTTCTGTTACCCAAGGATTTCTACTAGCCCTCGTCTCTTTACCTACTTGATCCTCTGCTGCCTTCACTACTTCATCCCTCAAAGCTACCCATTCTTCTTCTACTGTATTTCTTTCCCCCATTCCTGTCAATTGTTCCCTTATGCTCTCCCTAAAACTCTGTACAACCTCTGGTTCTTTCAGTTTATCCAGGTCCCATCTCCTTAAATTCCCACCTTTTTGCAGTTTCTTCAGTTTTAATCTACAGGTCATAACCAATAGATTGTGGTCAGAGTCCAATTATCTAACGATATTCTGCACATGAACAAGCTAGCAGCTTGCCATTCCCACCTTTTTTGACGCTAATGTAGGAAAATTGCGTGGTGAAGCTAAAGACGTCTGTAAACTTAATCATTTGATACTTGGTCAACATGTTATCTACAAAATAAATTTTGTTGTGCTACCTCTTGTCTTTCTTGGTGTTGCATTTACGGTGGCCAGCAGTGTATAAGGATAATTCTTGTAAAGGCGATTGCAGTATTGAGGTATCAGAATTTCAGTATAGATTTGGAATGCTAGTCTGTTTACATTATTCAGTAAATATAATATCATCAACCGTCTCCTCACGAGTTTTATCTTTTGATTGTGTGTGACGCCTCATTGCACCGAACAGAACACAGCTGCACCAAAGCAAAGTTAAGCATAATGTGCGTAGCATAGTTACGTGTACTCGCATTGCATTAGGCGGTTTGCTGCTGCGCTGTATCTTTGACGTCAATCACTCTCAAGCGGTACCGAGTTTCCGCTGCCACAGACGAGCCACATAAATTTGTTAGGACCAGTTTAAAATCACAGTCGGGACCCAAGATCAGTCACAATCACGCATTACTTTTCAAAAGTATTATCACGTTCAGTTTAGGTAGAGACATAGTCTTACAATGCAATCTTACATCTGCGTGTGTATTACCCAGCGTTTGCAATTCTGTTTAGTTGCTTTAGTAAAATCATAGAGCATATTTGGGAAACAGTATTATTACTTCAGGAAGCATTTTTATTCTGTTAGTTTTGTGTTGGAATTGCAAGTCACGTATTGTGACGTCACGCATTTTAACACTGTCCTCTGTACTGCACAGTATAGAATTTCACAGGATAGCTTATTTAACACACAGATTTACGTTTTGTATTTTAATTTGGTAACTGTTAATTCAGACACAGTTAAACAGTTCTTCATTCTTATCAGATAGCGTTTCCGTTATTGCACCAGACGCATTGTTCAGAATTACAACGCAGACACACATGAGTTTAAGATAGACAACCAGTTCATCCCAGTAGAGTGATGGGTCACAATTTTGAACATATTATTGATTTTTTATTCACAAAAGTTACAAGGTTATGGGAAAAATGGAGCAACACGTTATTTCCGAGCCGGGCGGGATTAGCCGAGCGGTCCCAGGCACTGCAGTCATGGACTGTGCGGCTGGTCCCGGCGGAGGTTCGGGTCCTCCCTCGGGCATGGGTGTGTGTGTTTGTCCTTAGGATAATTTAGGTTAAGTGGTGTGTAAGTGTAGGGACTGATGACCTTAGTAGTTAAGTCCCATAAGATTTCACACACATTTGAACATTTGTTACTTCCGCTCACATACGTCTCGTGAAATGCCCACGACGAGAAACTCAACAAAATGGAAATGAGAGAAATTAGGTTTTGCGGGAATAACTGCAACCAATCGCGTTTTGTGATTCTTCAGTTTTTATTTACCATGACTGGATTCGAATCGACTTGCTATTCGTCATCAGACGGTAGGTCTCCATAATTAATTAATGTTTGCAGCGTTGTGCGGGTGACATAACTGTGGCAAGATGTAAAACGTGACAACAAAGCACTGAAGATGGTGAGAATTATTTGTATCACGATATCAACTTAAAGGCATCTCTTACAGTTATTAGCATCCGTTGGTTCAACGCTGGTGCGCACATTACTCTGGAAAACAAAATGCATACTCTGATCAGCCAGAACACTATCTACATCTACATGGATACTCTGCAAATCACATTTAAGTGCCTGGCAGAGGGATCGTCGAACCACCTTCACAATTCTCTATTATTCCAATCTCGTAAAGCGCGGAAAGAACGAACACCTACATGTTTCCGTGCGAGCTCTGATTCCCTTATTTTACCGTGGCGACCGTTCGTCCCTGTGTAGGTCGGTGCCACCAAGATATTTTCGCATTCGGAGGAGAAAGTTGGTGATTGGAATTTTGTGAGATGATTCCGTCGCAACGAAAAACGCGACTCTTTTAATGGTTTCCAGCCCATATCCTGTATCATTTTTGTATATTTCGCGATAATACAAAACGTGCTGCCTTTCTTTGAAGTTTTTCGATGTACTCTGTCAGTCCTATCTGCTAAGGATCCCACACCACGCAGCAGTATTCTAAAAGAGGACGGAGAAGAGTAGTGTAGGCAGTCTCTTTAGTACATCTGTTACATTTTCTAAGTGTCCTGGCAATAAAACGTAATCTTTGGTTAGCCTTCCCCACAACATTTTCTATGTGTTCCTTCCAATTTAAGTTGTTCGTAACTGTAATTCCTAAGCATTTAGTTGAATTTACGGCCTTTAGCTTTGACTGATGTATCGTGTAACCGAAGTTTAACGAGTTCCTTTTCGCACTCATGTGGATGTTCTCACTCTTTTCGTTATATAGAGTCAACTGCCACTTTTCGCAGAATTCAGATATTTTTTCTAAATCATTTTGCAGTTTATTTTGATCTTCTGATGACTTTATTAGTCGATAAACGACAGCGTCATCTGCAAACAGCCGAAGACAGCTGCTCACATTGTCTCCCAAATCGTTTATATAGATAAGGAAGAGCAAAGGTCCTATAACAATGCCTTGGGGAACGCCAGAAATCACTTCTGTTTTACTCGATGACTTTCCGTCAGTTACTACGATTGTGAACTCTCTGACAGGAAATCATGAATCCAGTCACATAACTGGGACGATATTCCATAAGCACGCAATTTCACTACGAGCCGCTTGTGTCGTACAGTGTCAAAAGCCTCCCAGAAATCCAGAAATACGGAATCGATGTGAAACCCCTTGTCAATAGCACTCAACACTTCATGTGAATAAAGAGTTAGTTGTGTTTCACAGGAACCGACCTACTAACGATACAAACCCATCCAGGAAATAGGAGCGTAACCCGAGGAGGAATGACTGCTAGTCGGACATACGCACGACACAGGTAGTATCAGAGCGCGTGCTGTCCGTGCGTGGAATGGCGAAGGCCATGGAGGTAAGAATAAGGGGAGATGGCGCTACGAATCCCAGCCGTGCTACGTTTTGAAGCCATGGGGGCGTGGCTCGCTGCCATGACACTCTGACCAAAACATTGCCAGTGTGCTACAGCGCTGCGTGTATTACAGTCGCTAATTGCACCATATACGCATGTAACGACATCAGATTGGTTGTTTCAAAGTTTTTGTTTAAAATAAAATCTCGTAAAGGCGAAATTCCGCGTTTCTTCTGATTAAAAATAGTTTTTAATGTAATATTACGAATAGCTAGCCTTCAATGTAAACGATAGAATTTTGTTAATTCAGTAATAAACGTGTATCACAAACTAAATAATAGAAACTGAAAACTAAGTTAGCTATACCCTCCCTCCAAAGCCCCATAAATACATCTTGTTTGTAATACGTATGGGAAAATTCAGTTACGTTACACTACTGGGAAACACTGTTCATTACCACCAATATTTACTGAAATACGGTACATAGAATGGCAAATCTAAAGTGTCCTGTTTAGGCCTATACTTTACGCCAGTTAATGTAGTGTTAGCTTTTAATTTGGTACATGATGAAGACAAAGTGAGTTACTCAACACTTCGATTATCGACGATACGTACGTATTATGCTGAAACGTGAACTTGAAAACTAAGAATTTCATTCTTTGAATTAACATACCTTTTCCAAATGTTTTGGGTGTGTAGGGAAAACTGACGGTACAGCATTTTCTCGGAGCCTTACTGTTAAAAGGGAAGTTCGGTCTATGTCCTCTTCTCGGAAATGCTGAGAACATATAGTGTTCCATTTAGACGCACGCCAATTCTTCCTCCTCACGGCATTCTCCCACAGAGCTTTCCGACTTTCATTTTTAGGAAATATAAAATCATACAGGAGAAAAACAGTACCGATGTAGCACACGTTCATTCACAATGAAGTTGTAAAATCACACTTAACGAGACAACTTACACATGAAATGTTATTCCCATCGATTTCGCATCACAATCAGAACGATTCGTACATCCGAACACCACACAAGTCACCATAATAGCGCAAAATCGTTCCAAAAGCGAGCGACAAGCCTATGCACATAAGCTTACAGCAGCAATGTTTTGGTCGGATTGAGATGGCTACCCTCGGCTTCACATGGCTTCGCAGCTGTGACGTCACGGCGTCTCCCTCTATTCTTACCGCCATGGCGAAGGCGCGCGACCCATCTGAGTCTGACCGAGGGCAGATTGTGATGCCCGGAGGCTCGGCACGAGCATTTGCGAACCTGCACGACTTGTAGGGGGTTCGAGTATTGCTGTGGTGAGTGTCATCGACCGAGGCGAAACCAAGGTGAAACCACGTGCCGACGTCGTGGGTTTGGGCAGCCACCCCTCATTACACATGTCTGACATCGTAAGCTGGACAGACTGGCAAAGAGGACAGCTGGCGAACTGTGGCGAAACTGACATCAGCTTTTAACGCTGGGCGGAGAACAGGTGTGTTTGAACACGCAGTGCAACTCACACTCCGATCGATGGCCCTCGCAGTCGACGACCCATGCATGTGCCAATGTTAATACCAGATCTGCAACTACGACTGAAACCGACAAGTGACCATCGACACTGGACATTGGCGAAGTGGTGGAGGGTTGGATGGTCCGATGAATCCCGATACTATATATGACGGTAGTATCTGTCCCCGAAAGAACAGTTACCGTGGATGACCATGCAGCTTCGCTAGAAATTAAATGATAATTAAATGGACACCCTAGCTGCAAACAGGCATTGATGTACTTCATTGGGGACATGTTGAAAATGTGTGCCCAATGGAGTACATCAACGCCTGTTTGCAGCTAGGGTGTCCATTTAATTATAATTTCATTTCTAGCGAAGCTGCATGGTCACTGCATGGTCATCCACGGTAACTGTTCTTTCGGGAACAGATACTACCGTCATATCATATATAGTTAAAATATGGCTTCCCGGCCATTGACCTTCTTGTGCGAACGCACACGCTATGCCCGAACTCGTACGGGACTTGGTAGATTAATCTGCCACGAGTAATGAGTATGATGGGCAAACATCTATTAGGCGCACTACGAATGCAGTGGTGTGGACATGTTGGGAATGTGGATCTCACGGGGAGCGTGCAAGGGATAAGTCCCTGCAGACGCACTATGCTCTGTGCCCGCGGTGGCTCAGATGGATAGACCGTCTGCCATGGAAGTACATCAACGCCTGTTTGCAGCTAGGGTGTCCATTTAATTATCATTTCGAATCCCGATACCTTCTTCATCGTGCCGGTGGGAGGGCGCAAATCAATCGCATTCCAGGGGAACAGCTCCGTAACACCTATTCGGCGGGACGGAGATACGTTGGCGGCGGCTACATTACGCTCTGGGAAATATTCACGTGGGCATTCATCGTTCCAGTGGAGGTCGTGCAGTGCACCATGACGGCCGAGGAGTATCGTGCATTGATTGTAGACCACGCAAAATCCTATGAAAGTGTCTTGATTTTTCTTTAGCCTTGCTTCCATTATTAGCCGTAACGTCAGAATTGCCTCTCTCGTCCCTTTACTTTTCCTAAAGCCAAACTGATCGTCACCTAGCGCATTCTGAATGTTCTTTTCCATTCTTCTGTATATTATTCTTGTAAGCAGCTTCGATGCATGAGCTGTTAAGCTGATTGTGCGATAATTCTCGCACTTGTCAGCTCTTCACGTGGGCATCCATCGCTCCAGTGGAGGTCGTGCAATGCACCATGACGGCCAAGGAGTATCGTGCATTGATCGTAGACCGCGCAATGCTTCCCAATGGCAGTGGCACAAGATAACGTGCCACGTCACGAGGCCAGGAGTGTGTTGGAGCGGTTCGAGGAACACAGCGACGAGTTCCAATTGATGTGCTGGCCCTCCAACTCACCAGATCTGAAGCCGATCGAACACATACTGGATGTGATCGAACGTGACGTCAGAGCTCATTACGCTCTCCCAGGAATTGATGGAAACTAGGCGACGTGTGTATGAAGATGTGGTGCCAAGTCCCTCCAGCGACCTAGCGAGGCCTCGTTGCTTCCATGCCGCGACGCGTCGCCGCTGTTACCCGCGACGAAGCTGTACATACGCCCATTGGCAAGGTAGCCGTAACGTTCTGACTCATATGTGTTTTTTTCCAGTAACGTTAAATCTATAGCACTACACAGACTATGCCGCAAGTGCTAACTCCCACGTGCTTTACAGAACGTAAAGCTACTCTGAAGCTAAATATCCACAACGAACACGTGACTGACTCCCCATGTAGAAACATAGAAACAGCCACTGGTGAAATTAAAAGTCTACGTCTCAGTATCATGAGCGCAAGAGGAATTCCGCCGTTACAATTGCGGCCTCTACGACGGTGAGGAACTTGTTCGAAGTCAACACGGAAGACTCAGGGAATCCAGTATTACAGCCAAATTTTAACAGACCTTTGGAAGATTTGCGATCAAACAAGGCGGAAGACATTGATAATTAATTGCGGCCATGCTGGCTAAGTTTAGGAATCGTAACTGCGTGGAGTATTTATTTGAAATTTTCTGCTACCAGGCAGAATTATTTATTGAATGTTAATTTAATGTATTTCAACGCAATTAAAGCGTATTTTACCCATCATCACGCTTTTACGCATAAAGATATGCGTCACTTGAAGACAAAATTTCTTAATCTGTATTAAAACAGAATACTGTTTTGATCACTGTTCTGCTGTTGGAGTTGGTACTGCGTTGTTACTATGTAGAAACGTTTTGTGCACTGAAATACGTGCACGTCAAGTGTCAGACACTGAGACTTGGGACTTGGGGAACGCAGGATTTGGTGTGGACAGGGCGTTACTCAGTTACCATTGGTTGCTCATTTTCTTTTAAAATCATGTACAATTTATTTGGAACCAATTGCAAATACAGAAGCAGAAGGAACCACTACGACCATGGTAGTCCAAAAGAACAAAATATCTGAACAACAGTCAAGGAGGTTGTCGAACTACACGCGTTACCAGACAGCAGCGGCAAGGAGAGGAAAGTACACTGCCGCGAAAATACGCTAACCTCCAGGGCAGGTAACTTGGGCGTTAGCAGCCACTAGGCGGAAAAATACTGCTGGTTGAACTCCGTGAATAAACACATGCAATTCAATTATTGAAACTTCCTGGCAGATTAAAACTGTGTGCCCGACCGAGACTCGAACTCGGGACCTTTGCCTTTCGCGGGCAAGTGCTCTACCATCTGAGCTACCGAAGCACGACTCACGCCCGGTACTCACAGCTTTACTTCTGCCAGTATCTCGTCTTCTACCTTCCAAACTTTACAGAAGCTCTCCTGCGAACCTTGCAGAACTAGCACTCCTGAAAGAAAGGATATTGCGGAGACATGGCTTAGCCACAGCCTGGGGGAGGTTTCCAGAATGAGATTTTCACTCTGCTGCGGAGTGTGCGCTGATATGAAACTTCCTGGCAGATGAAAATTGTGTGCCCGACCGAGACTCGAACTCGGGACCTTTGCCTTTCGCGGGCAAGTGCTCTACCATCTTTCAGGAGTTCTAGTTCTCCAAGGTTCGCAGGAGAGCTTCTGTAAAGTTTGGAAGGTAGGAGACGAGATACTGGCAGACGTAAAGCTGTGACTACCGGGCGTGAGTCGTGCTTCGGTCGCTCAGATGGTAGAGCACTTGCCCGCGAAAGGCAAAGGTCCCGAGTTCGAGTCTCGGTCGGGCACACTGTTTTAATCTGCCAGGAAGTTTCATATCAGCGCACACTCCGCTGCAGAGTGAAAATCTCATTCTGGAATTCAATTATGAATAATAAGAAGTGGAGGACAGCTAATTAATTTCGCCACCTCCAAACACTCTACTCGTCGATCTTCGTCTCAGCGACCCTGCGAGCAGCAACGCACAAAGAAACGCCGTGATCTCCAAATAGTGGAGTTTTCACTACTGGGTCAATGTTCACTCAACTCAGACGTCCTGGGTCCGGTGGACAACGGGGTCGTGGCCCTCGCAACTGCAGCCCCTCGATCCGGCAGTGCCTGCGTGCCACCAGCGGTCCCGACATGTCCTTCCAGCTCCGTCCCAGCCGAACTCCTGACGCACCCGACCCGGAAAACACTTGACGTCCTTCCAAAGATAGTAGCACAGTAGCAGATATCGATAAACGCTGCTGCTGCCACTCGAGAAGAGACAAAACTAGCAAACGTAGTGGCGCCAGCAAACACAAGAAGAAAACGAGACGCCACTAGCCCTATTAGACGATGCCAACCTACCAACGCCACCAACGCGAGCCGGACACGGCTAGACACACGCTGCGAAAGTGCAATGTTACACAACAGCTCCTCTAGCATACCAACGATAGCAATGAAACTTTGGGACACCAAAATCGAGAATGAACGACGGACATATAAAGAGTATACCACACCATAACAATTGGTACAAAACTACCTGTAGCCTGCTCAGAGTGTGGTATCAATCAGGACAACCACATACAGCTCCGCACCAGCAGAAGACAACACTGAACGCCGATTTCGGACCACACACTCTCTCCCCTGTTCCCAAATGGTTGAAATGGCTCTGAGCACTATGGGACTTAACTGCTGTGGTCATAAGTCCCCTAGAACTTAGAACTACTTAAACCTAACTAACCTAAGGACATCACACACATCCATGCCCGAGGCAGGATTCGAACCTGCAACCGTAGCGGTCACGCGGCTCCAGACTGTAGCGCCCAGAACCGCACGGCCACTCCGGCCGGCCCCTGTTCCCAGATACTCCCAACAGCTACTCCAGCAGCAAAACAAATAAAGGATCATCTACTCAGTCCCGAAGGTAGCTAGATCAGAAAAGTGCCAGGACTATCACGTAATCATCTCAGCAGCTCGTACATCCAGGATTCTGGCGAGAATAATACACAGAAAAATGGGAAAGAAAGTTATCAGTTAAATAACGATCAGTTGGCGTTGAGGGAAGGTTAAAGACACCAGAGACACAATTGTGACGGTGCGTTTACTAGTAGCAGCAGAACATAAGAGAAATGAAGACGTCTTCGTAAGGTTTGTCGGCCTAGAAAAAGGTTTCGACAGTGTAAAAGTGGGCTAGTTTTTCGAAATTCTCAGGAAAACAGGTGTAAACTAAAGAGAAAGACGAGTGATATACAATATGTCCAACAAACGAGTGAAGAGTAAGACTGGGACTCGAAGATCAAGAACGAAGTGCTCAGACTAAAAAGGATGGAAGACAGGGATATTGTCTTTCGTCCCTGCGGTTGAACCTATACGTAGAAAAAGCAATGACGGAAATAGAAGAAAGGGTAAGGAGTCGAATGAAATTGAGTGTGAAAAGGATATCAACGATAAGATTTTCCGATGACGCTGGTATTGTCAGTGACCGTTAAGAACGACAATTACAGGCTCTGTTGAATGGAATAAACAATCGAATGAGTGCAGAACGTGTATTTAGAATAACCCGCAACTAGAAAAAGTAATGAACGGTAGCAGGTATGAGAAAAGTGAGAAGATTAACAACAAATAAACGAAGATAAGGACATCCGCTACCTTGGAAGCAACCCAAGACTGACGAAGCAAAGAGGGCATAAAAATGGTTCAAACGGCTCTGAGCACTATGGGACTTCACATCTATGGTCATCAGTCCCCTAGAACTCAGAACTACTTAAACCTAACTAACCTAAGGACATCACACAACACCCAGTCATCCCGAGGCAGAGAAAATTCCTGACCCCGCCAGGAATCGAACCCGGGAACCCGGGCGTGGGAAGCGAGAACGCTACCGCACGACCACGAGCTGCGGACAGGGCATAAAAAGCAAACTATCACTGGCAAACAGGGCGTTCCTGGCCAAGAGAAGGAAGAAATTTCTGAGAGTATGCGTTTGGAGCACAGCATTGTCTGATAGTGAATCACGGACAGTGAGAAAACAGGAACACAGAAGAATGTTGAAAATTAGGTGGGCTGATAAGTTAAGGAATCAGGAAATTCTCCAGAGAATCGACGAGGAAAGCAATATGTGGAAAACACTGACAAGGAGAAGGGACAAGATGATAGGGCATCTGTTAAGACATGAGGGAATGACTTATGTTGTATTAGAGGGGGCTGTAAGGGTAAAAACTGTAGAGGAAGGCAGACATTGGAATACATCCACCAAATAATTTTCAAGATGCTACTCCAGGCGGGTGTAAAAATGAATCTGCGCAACGGAAAATAATAAATACCAAATGAAGATTTGGCCCTGTCTGACTACCCCCTGAAGCAGATCTTAGGATCTCTTAATTCTATAAATTACGATCTAAACATAAATGAATAATGAAGGCAACTAATACTACTAAATGATAAACGTTGTTTCTACTTGTATATTTATTGAAGATTTAAAAAAAACCTTTAGATTACACAGATTACTTTCCTAAGTAAAATTACTAATCAATTGCCCAACTCTGCCCCTTCATATGACTGCCCGATCTAATATCAATACCGCGAAATAACCGACATCATCTACGTACCAAACACAATAAGACGCTACTTTCAAAGATGATCTACAGTGGTGTGGAACCTCAGCGGAAATAAACGTGATCAAAAAAAAATGGTTCAAATGGGTCTGAGCACTATGGGACTCAACATCTTAGGTCATAAGTCCCCTAGAACTTAGAACTACTTAAACCCAACTAACCTATGGACATCACACACATCCATGTCCGAGGCAGGATTCGAACCTGCGACCATAGCAGTCCCGCGGCTCCGAACTGCAGCGCCAGAACCGCTAGACCACCGCGGCCGGCAACGTGATCACAGCTGTTTAGCTTTTATAGCCCTACTAAGCCGAAGCAATTTGCGATATCACCATATGTGCATCCGGTGCATCGAAGTGATGGTTCTCGTATTCGTCTGCGACGATGGAAGAACTCCAGCCACAAATAAACTCTTTCAAACACTAGGACGACAGAAAGCGTTCCTCTGACTAATATAGTCTAATACTTTCTCCTCTCTGTGTTCTACAGACGAGAAACGCGAACCCCCAGGCACAAGGACGGAGTTCAGATAACGTCTCAACGTAAGTATAGGCAGAGGAAGTGCTCTCAATTACAGAACGCTGAGTACTCAACGACGACTTCCAACCTGGAGGTGAAGTCCAGAACCGTATAGGCTCGCAACAGTACAGTTCCTAACTGTTTAAACTCTCCTGAGAGCAAAGACAGCAAGTCCGTCCGTACCAACAAAGCTGATACCGAGCGACCGTCACACACGGGCGCTCACAACGGAAGACCACGTCTCTCCAGCGCTGGCTTCCCAGCAAGGCTCGGCTCCCCACCATCGTAATTCCGAAAATTCCCGAAATCACGGAATATTCTGCCCCTCTGCAGATTCTTCGGAACGCCGACCAACCATATTTCACTCTTGTGTCGTCCAGCGCGGAAAGATTGCGAGGAAAAACCTATACTCGTACAATGGTAGGCTTCTGAGTAAAAATCTTTGGCAGTAACCCAGTCTGCGTGGTTTGCGAGGTACCGCTTCTTCGTTTCTCTCACCTGCGTCCAAGATTTTCAGCGTTCGGAAGTATTATCCGGCTATCCTTCCAGCCTTTACTACAATAGCGGCCTGCCGTCACCCTACTGTGCTCCAGAGCTCAAGTGCCACGACGTCTGTCTAGCTACTTCCTGTGTTTAAGCAGGACCAACACCTGTGTGGGCCTTCCACCCAGAGCTTGAGTTCTGCCTGCCGTTTCATCTCTACTAGTATAGGCAATCATTCATTACGCCGTTTTTATAATAAAGACACACCTTTCATGCGATGAGCGTTAACAATTATTTACAAGACATACGTGACAATGTCAGTCTCCTTTATACACTACTGGCCATTAAAATTGCAACCCCAAGAAGAAATGCAGATGATAAACGGGTATTCATTGGACAAATATATTATACTACGACTGACATGTGATTACATTTTCACCCAATTTGGGTGCATAGATCCTGAGAAATCAGTACCCAGAACAACCACCTCTGGCCGTAATAACGGACTTGATACGTCTGTTCATTGAGTCAGAGCTTGCATGTCGTGTACAGGTACAGCTGCCCATGCAGCTTCAACACGATGTCACAGTTCATCAACAGTAGTGACTGGCGTTTTGTGACGAGCCAGTTGCTCGGCCACCATTGACCAGATGTTTTCAGATGATGACAGATCTGGAGAATGTGCTGGCCAGAGCAGCAGTCAAACATTTTCTGTATCCATGAAAGGCCCGTACAGGACCTGCAACATGCGGGTGTGCATTATCCTGCTGAAATGTAGGGTTTCGCGGGGATCGAATGAAGGGTAGAGCCACGGGTCATAATACATCTGAAATGTAACGTCCACTGTTCAAAGTGCCGTCAATGCGAACAAGAGGTGACCGAGACGTGTAACCAATGGCACCCCATACCATGACGCCGGGTGATACGCCAATATGCCGTGACGAATACACGCTTCCAATGTGCGTTCACCGAGATGTCGCCAAACACGGATGTGACCATCTGGATGCTGTAAACAGAACCTGGATTCATCCGAAAATATGACGTTTTGCCATTCGTGCACCCAGGTTCGTCGTTGAGTACACCATCGCAGGCGCTCCTGTCTCCGATGCAGCGTCAAGGGTAACCGCAGCCATGGTCTCCGAGCTGATAGTCCATGTTGCTGCAAACGCCGTCGAACTGTTCGTGCAGATGGTTGTTGTCTTGCAAACGTCCCCATCTGTTGACGCTGGCTACACGATCTGTTACAGCCATGCGGATAAGATGCCTGTCATCTCTACTGCTACTGATACGAGGCCGTTGGGATCCAGCACGGCGTTCCGTATTACCCTCCTGAACCCACCGACTTCATATTCTGCTAACAGTCACTGGATCTCGACCAACGCGAGCAGCAGTGTCGCGATACTATAAACCGCAATCGCGATAGGCGACAATCCGACCTTTATCAAAGTCGGAAACGTGATGGTACGCATTTCTCCTCCTTACACGAGACATCACAACAACGTTTAACCAGGCAACTCCGGTCAACTGCTGTTTGTGTATGAAAAATCGGTTGGAAACTTTCCTGATGTCAGCACGTTGTAAGTGTCGCCACCGGCGCCAGCCTTGCGTGAATGCTATGAAAAGCTAATCATTTGCATATCACAGCATCTTCTTCCTCTCGGTTAAATTTCGCATCTGTTGCACGTCATCTTCGTGGTGTGGCAATTTTAAAGGCCGTAGTGTATGTTCACATATAGGCTGTACTACCTATCAAATGATACCTAATGTGGTTGTATATCACGGCAAAGTATGTGGATGAGTGCTAGTAAGGTGCGAAATTATAGCCACCCTGTAAAGTGAGGAGGCAGGTTTCAAGGAGATGAAAAGGTTGAGATGAAGAGGTTGATACAGGAGAGGAGTTCGTGGCGAGCCCCGTCAACTCTGTCGGAAGATTGACTGCGGCAGACAAGAAAGGGAAGCAAAGGTTGGAACGTTCACTGAGACCCTTTGGCATTTAACAGCTATCTCTGAACTGATTCGAGGCACTTTCGTATACGATCGATACGTGATCATTCTATTGTAGTTGGATTTTATAAAAAAAAGTGAGGATGAGCGGAAGTTAAAGAGAGCGCTATTCGCCGGTCAGTGGGGACGTGCAGAGCGGCTCGCTTGCAGAGCACGCCAGGGAAATGTCAGAGGGGCAGCCGCGGCAGTAGGCCATACGGCACCGCCACGCTCCGTATCCCACATCCCGTATTGCCGGCTGTACTGGCTGGCCGGCGGGCGGGGCACGTGTATCCGTGACATTTGTGGCGACGACCGGTTTACGGGGGCACACTGGCGGGACGGCAGGCGATGCGTGCGTAGACTGCCGAGCAGTGGGCGTGGCCGTGGCCGCTACTCTCTCTCTCTCTCTCTCTCTCTCTGTCTCTCTCTCTCTCTCTCTCACACACACACACACACACAAACAACAGCCGCCCGCGCCTACCGGTTACGTCAAGTGAATACATTTCCGCAACTCGCGAGGCTATAACAGAATCCGAATCTATCTCAAATGCGAAATAACAGTGCCTTTGTTGTCAATGCAACGTTTCTCCGCCGGCCGCGGTGGCCGTGCGGTTCTGGCGCTGCAGTCCGGAACCGCGGGACTGCTACGGTCGCAGGTTCGAATCCTGCCTCGGTCATGGTTGTGTGTGATGTCCTTAGGTTAGTTAGGTTTAAGTAGTTCTAAGTTCTAGGGGACTTATGACCTCAGAAGTTGAGTCCCATAGTGCTCCGAGCCATTTGAACCATTTTTGAACGTTTCTCCGGAAACGCTTCCATTTCCGAAGGAACAGGCACTGCAGGGACTACAACCGTCAAGAAACACAGGATACGGATTCGCAATTGCGAATATGAGCCCCCATTGGGTGTATGTTGAAATGATGACAGTGAAAAAAATAACGCCAGACGGGACTCGAACCTCGACTTCCTGCCTTACGCGAGTGGTCCCATTAACCGCGTCGACTATCTGTGCAGACCCTAACTTCCACATCTCGTCGTCCTTGTGTCACAACCTGCACTCTTGCATTACGTATGTTCCCGTCCAGGGAGGAGGACATGCAGACATGTTCAGAGAAAAAAGAGCACCTTGAACGACTAGAGATAGGACATTCATGTTCGGTCAGCTTCCTCCCCTACCCTTCCCTAACCCGCTGGGACCGGTGACCTCGCTGTTTGGTCCCCCTCCTCTGAATCAAACAACCAACCATGGGCCCTCATAACTTGTTCCATCAGTGATGGTGCAGACGCGTATAAGGCGCTGATGGCGTCCTGTGGTATAGCCGTCCACACTGCATTCGACTGGTTGCAAAGTTCACCAATGGTGGTTGACATAGAGTCACAGCACTACACCATCTTCTCACCACATCCCGCACATTTTCGATTGGCGACAAGCTGGTGATCTGGCGGGCCAAAGGCAAAAGGCTGACGTCCTGTGACACCAAGAAGGCACGTGTTCCTGTTGCAACGTGTGGTCGTGCATTGTCTTTCTGAAAAACGGCGCTGGGGTGTTGTGTAGATTCAAAAATGGTTCAAATGGCTCTGAGCACTATGGGACTCAACATCTTAGGTCATAAGTCCCCTAGAACTTAGAACTACTTAAACCTAACTAACCTAAGGACATTACACACACCCATGCCCGAGGCAGGATTCGAACCTGCGACCGTAGCAGCCCCGCGGTTCCGGACTGCAGCGCCAGAACCGCTAGACCACCACGGCCGGCCCTGTTGTGTAGAGGCCGGCCGAAGTGGCCGTGCGGTTAAAGGCGCTGCAGTCTGGAACCGCAAGACCGCTACGGTCGCAGGTTCGAATCCTGCCTCGGGCATGGATGTTTGTGATGTCCTTAGGTTAGTTAGGTTTAACTAGTTCTAAGTTCTAGGGGACTAATGACCTCAGCAGTTGAGTCCCATAGTGCTCAGAGCCATTTTTTTTTGTTGTGTAGAAAGGGTATGGTTAGTGGTCGCAGGATGCCATTCATGTAGGTCACACTGGTCACAGTGCCCTGGTCATGCACCAACCGTAATTTGTGGTTGTACCCAGTTAACTCCCCACACCATACGGCCTTGAGTGGACGGTGTAAGTCTTGTGCGAATGAAGTCACTGTGAAGCCGCTTCCCTTGTCTGCGGCGAACCAAAATGCGGCCATCATTTTCAACCAAACGGAACCTGGATTCGTCCTAAAACACTATCTGATACCATTCCTGTCCCCAGTGACGTCGTTCCACACACTGTTGTCATCTAACACGTTTCTGCATATTCGCCAAAGGTAGGCAGAGCAGTGGAGGATGCACACGTAACCCACGCCGTAATAAACCTCCACCGACTGTCACCCCTAACAGTGTACAATGTGTTACGCTGTTCCACTGTTACGCCAGAGCTGAGGAGGACTCAGATCTGTCGTGCAATGCGATTCGGATGCGTGTCCATCTTCTATGAGGATGGTCCGGATGTTGCGACCTGTCCCATCTCGTCGTATTCTGTGGTCTTCCGTGAACCACTCTGCACACTCCCGTTACAGTGCTGAAACACTTCGTACCCCAATTTCCAGGATGTCTGCATCACATTCTCTAATACTAATAATGTTCCCTCTAGCAAGCTCACTGATTTGATGGAACGTTTCGGCCATGCGTCTCCGAGACATCCTGCATGCCTGCTCAAGTCACGCTGATCCATTACCTTGGGTTTGTAACGTCAACGAGAGCCACAGGAACATTTTAGCGGCAGGTGCTGTTGCGCCGCGATATCGATGTTTACGGTGCACACGGGGGCAGACATGATTCAAATGCTAATCATTTTTGCAGTACTAATGTTCTCATTTTTGCAGAACATACTAATGCACAACTCCTGTCAATACGAGCTTCCTACCCCTAGTCGTTCATGGTGTTGGTTGGTTGACTCGGGGGAGGGGACCAGTGGATTACCGTGTTGTGTGTTTTCTGAAGACGAGTGTATTTATTGAGAGCCCAGGGCCTGGTAGGGGCGAGTAGATGCGAAACAGTGGTGCCGGTGTTATTAAGAAGTACGATGCAATGTTCCCCCGGACATGCAAGCAGGAAATCCGGGTTCCAGTTCTCATGTGGTACAAATTGTCGCTGTCGTGGTTCCAATATAAAAGCGATGGTGGTTCATATTCGGAATTGCCAGTAAATTTCCTGTATGTCTTAAATGATCACCCTGTCACCCAGAGCCATTTTCATGTTGTCTAAAAATTTCCAGTCGCAACCAAAACTTGATTTTCAATATTTCGTATAATTATTGACCAAATTTAAAATTTAAGATGCTATGATGATCTACTCATTAAGAGGTAAAATCTTAAAGCAAAGTGAAGTATTAAAATTAGAAACTAAGTATATCTAGGGGGCATCGTAAATCACGCCGTGCGAATCACCCAGATTATATTCATCCAGTATTTGAGAATGAGAGTATTTGCAGCCTTACAGCACTCTCCATACTTAACTACAATCGCTTTCGGAACCGTTTCTAGCTTATACCCCTCCACGAAATAATGAAAGGAAAATAGTTTACCGCTTAGTATGAGGACCAATCAAATGAAAACCGAATACCGGCAACAGTGGGACCATGCAATGGTTCCATTCAAAAGTAATCACCTCACACTTTGAGACATTTGTTCCACTGGGAGACGAGACGATCAACTGCTGTTTCGCAGGACGCGGTCGGCCTCTGACGGATCCACAGCAGCACTCACTCCTGCACTTCCTCGTTCGACTGAAACTGACGCCCACGCATGTCTTTCTTCAGGTCGCCAAAGATGTGAAAAACATATGGCGAAAGATGCGGGCTGTTCGGAGGACAGCGCTGTGTTTTTCAACTAAATCGGTGAAGTGTAGTCCTCATCCCACTGGCAGTGTGGGGGCGGGCTAATCCTGCAGCAGGATGATTGCGTCCGACGGCATTCCTGAGCGTTTTGACTTCACGGAGCATCGCATTCCACGCTCGAGGGACGCTGCGAGCGGAGGAAACACCGTGTTGTTCCTGTTGTGCGGTGACGACCACCGTAACACTGTCAATCGGACGAACGCTACGCCTCACCAGTTTGGTTGGGAAACACTGCAACGCCCTCTACGTGTCTCTGGGGATTGAACAAATACATGCATAACGTCGGTTTCTGAACGAGGAAGTGCAAGATTGGGTGCGGTTGTGGACCCGTCAGCTGCCGATGGCTTTCTACGAAACACGAATAGACTGCCTCGCCTTGCAGTGGGATTAACACCTTAACGACTGTGGTGAATACCTTTGAATGGAACCGTTCGATGGTCTCGTTGTGGCGCGTGTTCGGTTTTGATTTCAATGCCCCTTATACACTGAAAAAAGAAACTGGTACACCTGGGGCCGGCCGCTGTGGCCGAGCGGTTCTAGGCGCTTCAGTCCGGAACCACGTTGCTGCTACGGTCGCAGGTTCGAATCCTGCCTCGGACATCGATGTGTATGTTGACCTTAGATTAGTTAGGTTTAAGCAGTTCTTAGTTCTAGGAGCCTGATGACCACAGATGTTATGTCCCATAGTGCTCAGAGCCAAGGTACACCTGCCTAATGTCGTGTAGGACCCCCGCGAGCACCCAGAACTGCCGCAACACTACGTGACATGGACTCGAGTAATGTCTGAAGTAGTGCTGGAGGGGATTGACACCATGAATCCTGCATGGTTGTCCATAAATCCTTAAGAGTACAAGGGGGTAGAGATGTCTTCTGAGCAGCAAGTTGCGTCTCACATATGCACAATTACAATTATGTCCATGTCTGGGAAGTTTGGTAGCCAGCGGAAGTGTTAAAACTCAGAGGAGTGTTCCTGGAGCCACTCTGTAGTAATTGTGGACGTGTGCGGTGCGGAATTGTCCAGCTGGAATTGCCCAAGTTCGTCGGAGTGCACAATGGTCATAAATGAATGCATGTCGTTACACAGTTTGCTTACGTACGTGGCACCCGTAAGAGTCATATGTAAACGTATCAGAGGTCCCATACCACTCCATCTGCTCACGCCCCCACACCATCACAGTCCACTCCTGACATGCAGGGTCCATGGAGTCATTAGATTGTCTCCATACTTGTACACGTCCATTCGCTCGCAAAGTCAGACGAATAGACATTTTTTCACGCGGGGTTCGCTATTGCCACAGTAGGTGTAAGTAGGCTGTTTAGATTTTTACGTTGGTGACGCCACGTAGCGCTCTGTATTAAAATCGCTGACTGCGCTGTGTGCAGTCTGTGGCTGGTTGGACTCATTGTTGGAATATTCTTAGTGTATTGTTGGGCAGTTGGATGTGAACACCGAGTAGTGACGGGCTGTTGGAGGTGAGCCGCCATCAGTGGTGGATGTGGCGAGATCGATGCCAGAGTTTTGAGATGTTAATATGAGCGAACGATCTGGACGTGTGTCCGTCACAAAAAAGAAACTTGTCAAACTGGATGTCACAAATTTATATACTGGGTGTTACAAAAAGGTACGGCCAAACTTTCAGGAAACATTCCTCACACACAAATAAAGAAAAGATGTTACGTGGACATGTGTCCGGAAACGCTTAATTTACATGTTAGAGCTCATTTTAGTTTCGTCAGTATGTACTGTACTTCCTCGATTCACCGCCAGTTTGCCCAATTGAAGGAAGGTAATGTTGACTTCGGTGCTTGTTTTGACATACGACTCATTGCTCTACAGTACTAGCATCAAGCACATCAGTACGTAGCATCAACAGGTTAGTATTCATCATGAACGTGGTTTTGCAGTCAGTGCAATGTTTACAAATGTGGAGTTGGCAGATGCCCATTTGATGTATGGATTAGCACGGGGCAATAGCCGTGGCGCGGTACGTTTGTATCGAGACAGATTTCCAGAACGGAGGTGTCCCGACAGGAAGACGTTCGAAGCAACTGATCGGCGTCTTATGGAGGACGAAACATTCCAGCCTATGACTCGCGATTGGGGAAGACCTAGAACGACGAGGACACCTGCAATGGACGAGGCAGTTCTTCGTGCAGTTGACGATAACCTTAATGTCAGCGTCAGAGAAGTTGCTGCTGTACAAGGTAACGTTGACCTCGTCACTGTATGCAGAGTGCTACGGGAGAACCAGTTGTTTCCGTACCATGTACAGCGTGTGCAGGCACTATCAGCAGCTGATTGGCCTCCACGGGTAAACTTCTGCGAATGGTTCATCCAACAATGTGTCAATCTTCATTTCAGTGCAATCCTCATTTCAGTTACGGATGAGGCTTCATTCCGACGTGATCAAATTGTAAATTTTCACAATCAACATGTGTGGGCTGACGAGAATCCACACGCAATTGTGCAATCACGTCATCAACACAGATTTTCTGCGAACGTTTGAGCAGGCATTGTTGGTGATGTCTTGATTCTTCCACCTACGCTCAATGGAGCACGTTATCATGATTTCATACGGCATACTCTACCTGTGCTGCTAGAACATGTGCCTTTACAAGTACGACACAACATGTGGTTCATCCACGATGGAGCTCCTGCACATTTCAGTCGAAGTGTTCGTACGCTTCTCAACAACAGATTCGGTGACCGATGGATTGGTAGAGGCGGACCAATTCCGTGGCCTCCACGCTCTCCTGACCTCAACCCTCTTGACTTTCATTTATGGGGGCATTTGTAAGGTCTTGTCTACGCAACCCCGGTACCAAATGTAGAGACTCTTCGTGCTCGTATTGTGGACGGCTGTGATACAATACGCCATTCCCCAGGGCTGCATCAGCGCATCAGGGATTCCACGCGACGGAGGGTGGATACATGTATCCTCGCTAACGGGGGATATTTTGAACATTTCCTGTAACAAAGTGTTTGAAGTCACGCTGGTACGTTCTGTTTCTGTGTGTTTCCATCCCATGATTAATGTGATTTGAAGAGAAATAATAAAATGAGCTCTAACATGGAAAGTAAGCGTTTCCGGACACATGTCCACATAACATATTTTCTTTGTTTGTGTGTGACGAATGTTTCCTGAAAGTTTGGCCGTACCTTTTTGTAACACTATATATATATATAAAACGACTTTTGAACACTATTAAGGTAAATAAATTGTTTGTTCTCTATCAAAATATTTCATTTGCTAACTATATGCCTATCAGTAGTTAGTGCCTTCAGTAGTTAGTATCTTTTATTTAGCTGGCAGTATTGACGCTCACTGTATTGCACTAGTTCGAGTAACGCAGATTTTGGTGAGGTAAGCGATTCATGAAAGGCATAGGTAATTGTAAGTCAGGGGTATTCTTTTGTAGGGATTATTAAAAGCCAGATTGCGTTGCGCTAAAATATTGTGTGTCAATTTAGAAATGATAAGAATAACTAAAGAGAAAACTGTCTGAGTACGTTGTAAGAGTTCCGAGCAGATGTAATTTTATGTAAGAGGTTCGAGCAGATGTAATTTCGATGTATTGCTCTTGCGCTGCTTGCGATATGCAAGGTATAGGAGAATCTCTGACCAGAGAGCAGTGTTGACTGCAGTACGAACTGTGTAGCTGTAGCAGTAAGTTGTTGCTAGTCTGCGCTAGTCTGGAGTATGCTCTGGTCTGGTATAGTGTATCGTGTTGGCTGGGCCGGCCGCGGTGCAGGGATGCCGGAGCCTGAGTATTATTGTATAAGGTAAAAAGCAGCCTCTCGCATATCTCGTAATGTGATCTGAACTCCCATGTAAATGTCCTAATAATAATCTTTGTCATATAAAGTAACTTTTAACAACCATTCATTTCAATTTAAAGAATTTACTAATTTCTCCCATCCATGATCATCCCGATTGTTGCAAAAGAAAAATCAGTTGCTTCCTTTCATAAATGACAAATCTATCGGCCAGCATTGCACGGGGCTGTGCCAGAAAACATTATTTTAAGAGCAGATATATATGCGTTATCCGGCGGCTTCATTGAGGTAACAATTTTTTTCTCTCTCTCTCTCTCTCTCTCTCTCTTTTATGAGAAAGATTATTATTACAGTCAACACTGCTCTCTGGTCAGAGATTCTCCTATACCTTGCATATCGCAGGCAGCGCATGAGCAATACATCGAAATTACATCTGCTCGTACCTCTTACATAAAATTACATCTGCTCGGACCTCTTACAACGTTCAGTTTTACACTGCTGTTTCAGTATCAAATAACGTAGAAGTTAACCAGCACAGTCTTTCTTTACATTCAAAGGGGAAGTTTCAAAGGCACAGAATCCAGTTAATTTTGGCCCTCTGCATACACTGCTGTTTATTGCACATGAAAACGGTTGTGAATGGCAGTTTACGTTCGGGGCCTGAAGACGACACCATGTGGTGTTGAAACTAGTAGCATGTATTAAAAAGAATAAATGACGCTAGATTCAAATACAGGTGCTGGATTTGTTATCGTTATTCAAGTGTAACGGGTCCGGTTGCAGTCCCATTTTCCTTGGTAGATTACCAGAGTTACAGTAACTGTTCGCCTCAGGAGAGGATACGACAGCTTCGTGACACCCTTCCCAGCCGAACTGTTACATGCATCCAGGCCAAAGTGGATGCAACGTCGAACTGATAAAGAGGCTCATACTACCAAGTTGTTAGCAAATTTGACTCTATTTTGTAATCACTGAAGTAAAATCACACAGCTTCTCAATCCGTGAAGGTGACTGGAGAACATATATTTAAGTGCAGAGAATTCTATGATTATTGTAGTTCGCAGTGTAAGTATATTTACAAGGTGCATTCAAGTTCTAAGGCCTCCGATTTTTTTTCTCCGGACTGGAAAGAGATAGAAACATGCACATTGTTTTAAAATGAGGCCGCATTCATTGTCAATACGTCCCAGAGATTGCAGCGCCGTACCACAGATGAAATTTTACCGCCAGCGGCGAGAATGAGAACTGTTTTAAATACTTAAAATGGCGACATTTTCCTTACTTGAACAGCGTGCAATCATTCGTTTTCTGAATTTGCGTGGTGTGAAACCAATTGAAATTCATCGACAGTTGAAGGAGACATGTGGTGATGGAGTTATGGATGTGTCGAAAGTGCGTTCGTGGGTGCGACAGTTTAATAAAGGCAGAACATCGTGTGACAAAAAACCGAAAGAACCTCGGGCTTCCACAAGCCGGTCTGACGACACGATCGAGAAAGTGGAGAGAATTGTTTTGGAGGATCGCCGAATTACTGTTGAACAGATCGCCTCCAGAGTTGGCATTTCTGTGGGTTCTGTGCACACAATCGTGCATGACGACCTGAAAATGCGAAAAGTGTCATCCAGGTGGGTGCCACGAATGCTGAGGGACGACCACATGGCTGTCCGTGTGGCATGTTGCCGAGCAATGTTGACGCGCAACGACAGCATGAATGGGACTTTCTTTTCGTCGATTGTGACTGTGGATGAGACGTGGATGCCATTTTTCAATCCAGAAACAAAGCGCCAGTCAGCTCAATGGAAGCACACAGATTCACCGCCACCAAAAAAATTTCGGGTAAACGGCAGTGCTGAAAAAATGATGGTGTCCATGTTCTGGGACAGCGAGGGCTTAATCCTTACCCGTTGCGTTCCAATGGATACTACGGTAACAGGTGCATCCTACGAAAATGTTTTGAAGAACAAATTCCTTCCTGCACTGCAACAAAAACGTCCGGGAAGGGCTGCGCGTGTGCTGTTTCACCAAGACAACGCACCCGCACATCGAGCTAACGTTACGCAACAGTTTCTTCGTGATAACAACTTTGAAGTGATTCCTCACGCTCCCTACTCACCTGAACTGGTTCCTAGTGACTTTTGGCTTTTTCCAACAATGAAAGACACTCTCCGTGGCCGCACATTCTACCAGCCGTGCTGCTATTGCCTCAGCGATTTTCCAGTGGTCAAAACAGACTGCTAAAGAAGCCTTCGCCGCTGCCATGTAATCATGGCGTCAGCGGTGTGAAAAATGTGTACGTCTGCAGGGCGATTACGTCGAGAAGTAACGCCAGTTTCATCGATTTCGGGTGAATAGTTAATTAGAAAAAAAAATCGGAGGCCTTAGAACTTGAATGCACCTCGTACAACGAGGGACCATGTGCGTTAAAACGCAAGGAGACTATGTCGAAAAATGATGTTCTCGTAAGTTTACTATTTGAGTACAATAAAATTTTTTAACTACTTTGCGGATAATAATTGACTTACCCTCGTATATTTTCTTGGTAAATGCTTTTAGTAAAAGAAGCTTCCGCCTCACACAATCCCCAAACCACACCTCAGTCCATCCAAACTCTACCCTACGTATTCAAAATACTGATGAAGATTTCGTCATGCACGATGGCGCACGCATCCTGAAAGTCTAAACCGGGGCTCGCCAGAAGAAATGTGAAACTGAACACTCCAAAACCGTGAGACGAGTTCAACCAGAAACCATCGGCAGGACTCAACACGCTTCAGCTGATGCGGAAAGTAACAGTAAGAATACTCCTGTTCATTAACAAGGGCCAATTGTACGTCAGTCTTACAGACATTTTCCGTGCCAGTTTTATTCTACCAAACTTGTATTACTGAGGTATAAGGAACTCCATATTGCAGCCATGCTATTTTGACCTTCAAAAGTGGAAGTGTTTCTCAATAGACGATCACAATTAAAGCAGTCTCACCAAAAATGACGGATGGCGAACATCAGTCCTCCATGTTGCTACGTAGGACGAACCGCTTACCTGCAACAGAAGAGAGCGCTGTATGAGATCCATTGGTCACCAACAGTAACGCAAGCAAATTAGGCTACGCGGTTACATTTACACGTCATGGTATTTACTGCTTTTTATTTATTAATTTCTGTGGCACCATGCAAACTAGAAATACTTGGCCATGGAACGAGTCAACACACAGCTGATCATAAATTCTTCTTTTGTGTGGCCATATTATCCGCAATTTCTTTACAATTCCTGAGGGTATTTTCGTTCTGTCGATACAATCACAAGAAAATTGAAATAGGATTGCGATTACGTTTTTAAACTGGTATATATGTGTAATTATCGTTTGTCCTGCTGACAGACTTACGCGACGTAGCATTCCTGACAATGACAGAATTCTGACTGAGAACAAAAAGAAACAGTAATTACTAGACTTGGCCACTGTTTCTATGTTTCGATACAGTGTATCGATACGTGGAACTGTTTCAGTGTTTCGGAACGGCTGTGGTTCACTGTTTCGAAACAGTGGTGTTTCATTTCGTCCCTGTCTCGGACCAGATTCGATCTCGAGCCAGACACAGAAACTGTATCGTTGTTTCAAAATAAGGCTGTTTCAGTCCACCTGTGCCTGGAACGGACTAATTGTATCGAAACAGTGATGTTTCATTGCACTCTGTGTCGGACGAGATTCGGGCTTGGCACAGGTACTGAAACACAACATACCACTTCATGAAACTCTGTCAAGAGTGTCGAAATCTTTTTGACAAGCAATAGCATGAAGCTTAAGATATCCGAAAATGAAGCTTCGTTTCTAGCTGACTGTCCTGTTTCGAAATGGCGTAACATCTGCTTTATAAACACTAACCAAACAATAAAACAACGCATACTATTCACATTCAAAATAATAAATATGTGAAAATCATTCAGTTAAATTACACTTTTTTTATAACATACGCTTCTCTGTTCATGTACAGTAATCATATTAAGAAACGCAAGTAAGCCTACAACATTTTGAATAAAAAAAGGCGTAGAGTGACAGTCATTATACATATACATAAATTTGATGTAGATATAATCGCAAGCAATGTTTGACAAATCACTGATAGTGTAATGGTGTACGGGAAGGGCTGGGAAGCATGGTGAATTTATAGTGACGGTTCGAAACACCTTGAAAGACAAAAAAAATTTCTGTTATATTTTGTTATTTATTCGAATTATTTGGCGTTATTTGTGAGTCTATAGTCACTGCGCCTATTATCCACAATGATTTCCTTTGTGTAGATGGAAATTAGCAGGATGGGTATATTACCCATACTAACGGAATGTGTGTTTCTGCAGTTTGCTCCCACCTCCAGTTCCGTTGGTGGTGGTTCTTCTATCTTCAGCTATGGCTGTCCTCAGCCAATTGAAAAGTATGAAAGTCACGCGACACGAAAGCAGCGCATTTGCTGCAGGAAATACGAAACTGCCAAGACGCCTAAGTGATAGTTTCATACTTTCTGCGACATGACTAGCGCTCTCGCACCTCATTTGTGTTTATATGGACATATTTATACAGTAGACATTCAAGATGATAAAATGTGTAGGTTTATTAGAATACAAAACACAAACTGTTTCACTGTTTCGAAACAACGTATCGGAAAATTACATTGTACTGTTTCATTTGTTTCGAAACAGTTACGTATTTCAGTTTGCCCATCTCTAGTAATTAGTTACACTTGGTACAAATCATAAAGGAATCAGTTGTCAAGTATCTGACTGCGAGTTTTAAATTATTCTCTAACAATTCCTAACAACTGTTCTGCAGTGATCGATCCCGTACTCAGCGGACAGCCTACAGCGTCTTCACGCTGCAACTGCGTGGTCAGCAACATGCTACAAATATTCCAAAAGCAATTCTGCAATCCATGCAGAGTGCAGTGTGTGTTCATAATAACTGCAACTACTGCCATGTTATTTTTTTTATTTATAGAAACTCAATGACAGGAGTCACCTAGCCTTAAACGGTATAAAAAAATAATTAAGCAAGAAAGACTTTACTTTACAATATTCGCAAAATAGATTACTTAAACACTCACTAACTTTGCATGGACTTTAATTATTCCGCAATGTCTCTTCTCAATAAACACGTCTCTGGCCACAACAAAGATACGAATAAAAAAATGCATACAAATGCATACAAAAATCTGACAAAATCCCTACAGTGCGCAAGCTAGCAAGAACTAAATGCAGCAAAAAGGCATATTACCATCATCATCATCATCATCATCATTTAACACTGATTAAGCCTTTCAGCGTTCAGTCTGGAGCATAGTCCCCCTTATAAAATTCCTCCATGATCCCCTATTCAGTGCTAACATTGGTGCCTCTTCTGATGTTAAGCCTATTACTTCAAAATCATTCTTAACCGAATCCAGATACCTTCTCCTTGGTCTGCCCCGACTCCTCCTACCCTCTACTGCTGAACCCATGAGTCTCTTGGGTAACCTTGCTTCTCCCGTGCGTGTAACATGCCCCCACCATCTAAGCCCGTTCGCCCTGACTGCTACATCTATAGAGTTCATTCCCAGTTTTTCTTTGATTTCCTCGTTGTGGACACCCTCCTGCCATTGTTCCCATCTACTAGTACCTGCAATCATCCTAGCTACTTTCATATCCGTAACCTCAACCTTGTTGATGAGGTAACCTGAATCCACCCAGCTTTCGCTCCCATACAACACAGTTGGTCGAAAGATTGAACGGTGCACAGATAACTTAGTCTTGGTACTGACTTCCTTCTTGCAGAAGAGAGTACATCGTAGCTGAGCGCTCACTGCATTAGCTTTGCTACACCTCGCTTCCAGTTCTTTCACTATGTTGCCATCCTGTGAGAATATGCATACTAAGTACTTGAAACCGTCCACCTGTTCTAACTTTGTTCCTCCTATTTGGCACTCAATCCGTTTATATCTCTTTCCCACTGACATTACATTCGTTTTGGAGATGCTAATCTTCATACTATAGTCCTTACATTTCTGATCTAGCTCTGAAATATTACTTTGCAAACTTTCAATCGAATCTGCCATCACAACTAAGTCATCCGCATATGCAAGACTGCTTATTTTGTGTTCACATATCTTAGTCTCACCCAGCCAGTCTATTGTTTTCAACATATGATCCATAAATAATATGAACAACAGTGGGGACAGGTTGCAGCCTTGTCTTACCCCTGAGACTACTCTGAACCATGAACTCAATTTACCGTCAACTCTAACTGCAGCCTGACTATCCATGTAAAGACCTTTAATTGCTTGCTAACGTTTGCCTCCTATTCCATAATCTCGTAGAACAGACAGTAACTTCCTCCTAGGAACCCAGTCATATGCCTTTTCTAGATCTATAAAGCATAGATACAATTCCCTGTTTCACTCATCTCCATTATCTGCCGTAAGCCAAAGATCTGGTCCTGACAACCTCTAAGAGGCCTAAACCCACACTGATTTTCATCCAATTGGTCCTTTCCTTTCAACAATACCTGAGAAGATTTTACCCACAACGCTGATTAAAGAGATACCTCTGTAGTTGTTACAATCTTTTCTGTTTCCATGTTTAAAGATTGGTCTGATTACTGCTTTCGTCCAGTCTGATGGAACCTGACCCGACTCCCAGGCCATTTCAATTATCCTGTGAAGCCATTTAAGACCTGACATTCCACTGTATTTGATGAGTTCCGACTTAATTTCATCCACCTGCTTCATTGCACTGCAATCTATTGACCATTTTCTCCACTTCCTCAAATGTGATCCTATTTCCATCATCATTCCTATCCCATTGTACCTCTAAATCTGAAACATTACTGGTCGTATTTTCATATACATTGAGCAACTCTTCAGAATATTCCCTCCATCTGTCCAAGGCATCCACAGGATTCACCAGCAGTTTTCCTGACCTGTTCAAAATACTTGTCATTTCCTTCTTACTTCCCTTTCGAAGACTGATAATTACACTCCAGAATGGTTTATCCAGCAGCTTGACCCAAAGTCTTCAACCTGCTTCCAAAGTCTTCCCAAGATTTCTTCTTGGATGCTGCAATTATCTGTTTGGCTTTGTTTCTTTCTTCAACATAACTTTCTCTGTCTACCTGAGTTCTAGTATGTAGCCATTTTTGATACACCTTCTTTTTCCTTTTACAGGCTGCCTTGACTGTGTGATTCCATCAAGCTGTTTGCTTCATCCTACCTTTACACACTACTGCTCCAAGACATTCTTTCGCCACTTCTAGTACTGTGTCCCTGTACCTTGTCCATTCCTTTTCTAAAGACTGTAATTGAATACATTCAACTAGCTGGTACCTTTTACCAAAATTCCTGAATTTCGACTCCTGCAGCGCTACTACAACGATGACTGCAGGGTGCGACTTCCCATGTCGCGCGGCTTCTCTCCACGGAAGGCTGCGTCCGGACCACTTCCCACTCCCCTCAACAGTTGCCCGTCCGCCAGTACTCGCGATAATCGTATCTCAGACTCAGAGTTTGTGTATACACATCACACCACAATCATTGCTCAATTTCGCAGCAAAATATTAACGTCCAACTTTCAAAATGCGTCCTTTACTCGCCAAACGCGTTTCACTTTATTGGGATAAAGCTTCATCAGTAGTATATAATTAAAGATATTTACAATTTTAAGAGCGAAAAACGGTTAGTTAGGTATATGTTGGTTTTTACTTACAGTGATTTCCCCCTTGGTTTCTGGCTTACATCAGGAAATGCCGCCTGCTGGCACATCTTTGATGTTTTTCTTCATTACACGCTGATACTTGTAGTCTAATTATTAGTTGCTCACAGAACTACGCATTTTTTAAGGTTTAAACACCACACTTTTTCGCACATCATTGTTTTCTGTTTATTTTTAGTCTTCTAAGTAAGTATTGTGGTTTGTGTTTTGCAGTGTTGCCAACATAACGTTGCCACTAGTTTCTCCTTTGACCTGCACTATTTTTGGGGTGTGGGAGAGGGTGAAGGATGGAAAAGGCTGTTATATTTTTCTTGTAATTTCTTCAGTTGTTTTATATAACATCTGGTTTTCAATATTTATCTGGTCATTGAGCTGATTGGAAAATTTGTAAAAAAAAATGAATCTAAGGAATTAATAAAATACAGACAAGACAGTGCGAGATAATACGAATAAATAATACGTTACAGAGAAGAAAAGTTCCTAACGACTGAGTGGAGGACTTGTACACAGTAGCTGTCGATTCGCGATGTATGGCTCGCCGCAAGGTGGCGGGTGTGGCAGCCAAGCTGAAAGGAGGAATGCGCGGACCGCCGCACACGGTCGCAGACAGGCAAGTGGATGTCGCAGTTGGCAGTGCTTCAGCGAAGCTGGGTTTGTGGGAGGAGTGATGTGCTGTGGTGACGAAGGACACTTTAAAATGTGCACTGCACATAAGTGGAAGCCGTGCTATTTTGCGACGTGCTAATATTAAGCGTTTGTGTGCCGCTTCACATGGAGAGGCGGCGCTCGGCTTGAAGAAAGTTCCTCGTTACAGCGGGCCGAATGGGCCGTTCTAATACACTACTGGCCATTACAATTGTTACACCACGCGCTACAGACGCGAAATTTAACCGACAGGAAGGAGACGCTGTGATATGCAAATTATTAGCTTTTCAGAAGATTCACACAAGGTTGGCGCCGGTGGCGACGCCTACAACGTGCTGACATGAGGAAAGTTTCAAACCGATTTCTCATACACAAACAGCAGTTGGGCGTTGCCTGGTGAAATGTTGTTGTGATGCCTCGTGTAAGAAGGAGAAATCCGTACAATCACGTTTCCGTCTTTGATAAAGGTCGGATTGTAGCCTACCGCGACTGCGGTTTATCGTATCGCGACATTGCTGCTCGCGTTGGTCGAGATCCACTGACTGTTAGCAGAATATGGAATCGGTGGGTTCGGGAGGGTAATACGGAACGCCGTGCTGGATCCCAACGGCCTCGTATCACTAGCAGTCGAGATGACAGGCATCTTATCCGCATGGCTGTGACGGATCGTGCAGCCACGTCTCGATCCCTGAGTCAACAGATGGGGACGTTTGCAAGACAACTACCATCTCCACGGACAGTTGGACGACGTTTGCAGCTGCATGGACTACCAGCTCGGAGACCATGGTTGCGGTTACCCTTCACGCTGCATCACAGACAGGAGCGCCTGCGATGGTGTACTCATCGACGAACCTGCGTGCACGAATGGCAAAACGTCATTTTTTCGGATGAATCCATGTTCTGTTTACAGCATCATGATGGTCGCATCCGTGTTTGGCGACATCGCGGTGAACGCACATTGGAACCGTGTATTCGTCATCGCCATACTGGCGCATCACCCGGCGTGATGGTATGGGGTGCCATTGGTTACTCATCTCGGCCACCTCTTGTTCGCATTGACGGCACTTTGAACAGTGGACGTTACATTTCGCATGTGTTACGACCCGTGGCTCTACCCTTCATTTGAACCCCGCGAAACCCTACATTTCAGCAGGATAATGCACGACCGCATGTTGCAGGTCCTGTACGTGCCTTTCTGGATACAGAAAATGTTCGACTGCTGCCCTGACCAGATTCTCCAGATCGCTCACCAATTGAAGACGTCTGGTCAATGGTGGCCGAGCAACTGGCTCGTCACAATACACCAGTGACTACTCTTGATGAACTGTGGTATCGTGTTGAAGCTGCATGGGCAGCTGTACCTGCACACGCCATCCACGCTCTGTTTGACTCAATGCCCAGGCGTATCAAGGCCGTTATTACGGCCAGAGGTGGTTGTTCTGGGTACTGATTTCTCAGGATCTATGCACCCAAATTGCGTGAAAATGTAATCACATGTCAGTTCTAGTATAATATATTTGTCCAATGAATACCCGTTTATCATCTGCATTTCTTCATGGTGTTGCAATTTTAATGGCCAGTAGTGCAGTACTGGTTGGCGGCATCTCTGAAGCTCGCTATAAGTGGGATACGGTCAGTGCTAAGCGGCTTTACGTGATCTCACCATGAGAAGGCGTTGAGCACTGGTCGAAAGTTGTCCTCCGTGGTTGAACAGCATTCAGCTCTGCTTCGGGATGATAATGGCGAGCATTTGCAAGTCTGTAAAGCTTGGTTCACTGCCAGTGCTTCAGTTGTTTAGTGTGTACCGCCCTGCTCTTAACAGGACTGGGATTTATTAGTCTTTTGTAAATGTGGTATGTCAATGTGCCGGTTGCTTTCAAAAAATAAATGTTTTATTGTCATATGTTCGTTAAAATTCCTTCTGGAGCTTTTGTGTGCTTTCAGTTTTATACGGTTATCTGAAGCGGGTCGGGTTTATCGAAACACACTCTGGTGTAGTAACCTTAAAACTGCAATTACTGGCCCATTAGCTTATCGCAGCGACCGTTCACTGCTTGCTATTGGACGGCTATTGCTCGAGTGTGTCTTGCCCTTTTCAAGTAAAGTAACTGCTGAGTAATTTTGCGGCACCATTAACTGATGTTGTGTATCTTTTATTTAATGTTGGGTTTTAAGCGTTTTCTTATTCATCAAAACATTTTAATACCCACTGCCATTGTGTGGTACAATGCAGAGCTCGGGACAGGTTGTGGGCTTGTGGAATCATTATGTTTGTTTTTACTTGTATGTTCGTTTCTTCTTTTATGAGTTTCCTGTACCGGCCTGCAGTCAGAGTGTTCATGATACGGCAGGCGGCCGCTGTTGGCATAGTGTAGGGTCGTGTTGTGGCCGTTTGTAACAGCCTCTGTAACTAAATAATCTGTCTTGGTTACAGCTGTTTATCTGATGTAAAAGACAGTAACTGCGTAAATTTAGAATTGTAGCTTCTCGGTTATGTCCCTATGCATTCCCGAATTCGAAAGTAATGTTGTGCTTTCTCTTGTGTCCATGATTGCTTTTGCGCTGTATTCAATTTGTTTAAAATTTAGTCGTAAATTTATATCTATAGAGTGTGGACCATTTTAATCCATAATGCGAAATAACTCGAGATAGTGATGAGATACAGGAAAATGGTTTAGATTAAAATTGTGGGAAGCAAGGAGAGTCACTCATTGTTACTAACGGCCGTGACCTTGAACGTGATTTACATGCTGATTTGGAGGTTAAAGTGACTTTTTTTAAAGTGAGAATCCTAATATTAGATTTAAGATCTGAAAAGAATGCACATTTTATGTATAAAATGGCACGTTATTTAGGGTCATGGCAAGGTTCAACAAAGGAAAAATTAGCAAACTTGTTTTTAATTCTAGTAGGGATTACCTGGGAATAGAGGGATACAGCAAAATACAATGTTAGATACAAACTGGAAGGGGCATCCCGAGGAATGAGAGGCAAGGGGTCTCACTCAATGACTTATAAATCGATGGTCAATTTTTATTTATGTTCGATGTATGATTCCAACGTCAAAATAACATTTATACGTTGTGATGTTTTTATTTTTGCCAATAAACAAGTTGATTGGAACTTAAAGCTCGAATCCCTTTTCGCTCTTTCCAAACAAAACTCAACTTTGGAATGACCATCGATAGTTAACTTTAAGATCATGGTCATAGGTAATTATATGTAACCCTTATGCTGCTTCCAGTTTATATCTAAAATTGTATTTTGCTGTATCCCTCCTCTATTCAGGGCTAATGACCTAATAGAACTAAGAATATATTTGCTTATTTGACCATCGGCCACGGCCTTGGCGCAGTGGATACACCGGTTCCCGTGAGATCACCGAAGTTAAGCGCTGTCGGGCGTGGTCGGCACTTGGATGGGTGACCATCCAGGCCGCCATGCGCTGTTGCCGTTTTTCGGGGTGCACTCAGCCTCGTGATGCCAATTGAGGAGCTACTCGACCGAATAGTAGCGGCTTCGGTCAAGGATACCATCATAACGACCGGGAGAGCGGTGTGCTGACCCCACCCCACGCCCCTCCTATCCGCATCCTCAACTGACGATGACACGGCGGTCGGATGGTCCCGGTAGGCCACTCGTGGCCTGACGACGGAGTGCTTTTTATTTGACTTTCACTGGACGTCCATGACCTTGAACAATATGTTTTATACGTAAAATTTGTCGCGCTTTTCAAATATTAAATAAAATATTAGGGTTCCCATTTCAAAGAAGACTTTAACCTCCAAACTACCTTGAAAATCAAGTTGAAGCTAAAGGCCATAAGTAGTAACGCATGACGCTCTTTTCCTCATGAATTTTAACCCAGAACGTTTTTCTGTGCCTCATCTCTAGCCCGAGTTATGCCCCATTTTAGATTAAAATGGTCCACCCTGCATGTACCGGGTGTTTACGTCAGAGCATGAAAACATTTAACATGGCGTAGAGAATGCTTCACTGAAAGATTTGGGGTAGGAAACCTGGGTCGGAGAATCCAGCTTAAGGAGATAATAGGAATAAAATCACATTACTGTGTACTTTTTTAATTAAATTAATTACAGTTAACTGCCAGTACCATCACTGAAACAAAGACACTGACGGCCATCAACCTCAGGGCAAGCATTACATCGGCGGATAAGATACTGACGCACCCTGACAAACATCCCTGGTGTTTCGATTCACATCACAGGCAGGTATAATTCTGGCAACTTAATTTCATCTCCGTGTCCACTCTGGTCTCATACACAAGTAACTTGAGATATCCCCACAGGGAATGATCAAGGCGATACAAGTCAGGTGACATCGCAGGCCAGGACATCCCCTTCCACTACCGCGACCAGGAAATACAGCACTGAGATGGTTGCGGACATCCACACTAAAATGAGGCGGACCCCCGTCGTGTTGTATCCACATCCTCTCAAGAAACAGCCGAGGTTACGTACTCCGAAACCTCAGGTAGAACCCTTTCCACGAACCTCGAGGAAAGGTGGCCATTCATACGATCAGGTAGCAGATATTTCCCATTGAGATTGTGGCCATCAGTGCTAGCCCAGATATTCACAGCAAAACGTACTTGATCGTTTACTCTACTACAGCGTGAGGTTTTCCTCATCCCACAAATGGCTGTTCCTGTTGTTCGGAGTACCATCACGATCAAATGAGGCCTCGTCAGTAAACAGTACGATATGGAGGAAATCTGGTAGATCAATCCATTGTAGGAGCAAGCACTGACACAAAGCCGTCCTTGGTGCAAAGCCAGTCACAAGAATTGTTTGGCGCGAGGGGTAGACGAGCGGTTTACGGCGCCTTGTCACAGTCCGCGCAGCTTCCCCCGTCGGGAGTTCGAATCCTACCTCGGGCATGGGTGTGTGTGTGTGTCGTCCTTAGCGTAATTTAGTTTAATTTAGATTAAGTAGTGTGTAAGCTTAGAGACCGATGACCACAGCAGTTTGGTCCCGTAAGAGAGTAGATAGCGTCGGAAGTTCCATGCGGCTTTTCGCGGATGATGCTGTAGTATACAGAGAAGTTGCAGCATTAGAAAGTTGCAGCGAAATGCAGGAAGATCTGCAGCGGATAGGCACTTGGTGCAGGGACTGGCAACTGACCCTTAACATAGACAAATGTTGTTGTTGTTGTTGTTGTCCTCAGTCCTGAAACTGGTTTGATGCAGCTCTCCATGCTACTCTATCCTGTGCAAGCTTCTTCATCTCCAAGTACTTACTGCAACCTACATCCTTCTGAATCTGCTTCGTGTATTCATCTCTTGGTCTCCCCCTACGATTTTTACCCTCCACGCTGCCCTCCAATGCTAAATTTGTGATCCCTTGATGCCTCAGAACATGTCCTACCAACCGGTCCCTTCTTCTTGTCAAGTTGTGCCACAAACTCCTCTTCTCCCCAATTCTATTCAATACCTCCTCATTAGTTATGTGATCTACCCATCTAATCTTCAGCATTCTTCTGTAACACCACATTTCGAAAGCTTCTATTCTCTTCTTGTCCAACCTATTTATCGTCCATGTTTCACTTCCATACAGGGCTACGCTCAATACGAATACTTTCAGGAACGACTTTCTGACGTTTAAATCTATACTCGATGTTAACAAATTTCTCTTCTTCAGAAACACTTTCCTTGCCATTGCCAGTCTACATTTTATATCCTCTCTACTTCGACCATCATCAGTTATTTTTCTCCCCAAATAGCAAAAATCCTTTACTACTTTCAGTATCTCATTTCCTAATGTAATTCCCTCAGCATCACCCTACTTAATTAGACTACATTCCATTATCCTCGTTTTGCTTTTGTTGATGTTCATCTTATACCCTCCTTTCAAGACACTGTCCATTCCGTTCAACTGCTCTTCCAAGTCCTTTGCTGTCCCTGACAGAATTACAATGTCATCGGCGAACCTCAACGTTTTTAATTCTTCTCCATGGACTTTAATACCTATTCCAAATTTTTCTTTTGTTTCCTTTACTGCTTGCTCAATATACAGATTGAATAACATCGGGGACAGGCTACAACCCTGTCTCACTCCCTTCCCAACCGCTGCTTCCCTTTCATGTCCCTCGACTCTTATGACTGCCATCTGGTTTCTGTACAAATTGTATATAGCCTTTCGCTCCCTGTATTTTACCCCTGCCACCTTTATAATTTGAAAGAGAGTATTCCAGTCAACATTGTCAAAAGCTTTCTCCAAGTCTACAAATGCTAGGAATGTAGGTTTGCCTTTCCTTAATCTATTTTCTAAGATAAGTCGTGGGGTCAGTATTGCCTCACGTGTTCCAACATTTCTGCGGAATCCAAACTGATCTTCGCCGAGATCGGCTTCTACCAGTTTTTCCATTCGTCTGTAAAGAATTCGCGTTAGTATTTTGCAGCTGTGACTTATTAAACTGATAGTTCGGTAATTTTCACATCTGTCAACACCTGTTTTCTTTGGGATTGGAATTATTATATTCTTCTTGAAGTTTGAGGGTATTTCGCCTGTCTCATACATCTTGCTCACCAGACGGTAGAGTTTTGTCAGGACTGTCTCTCCCAAGGCCGTCAGTAGTTCTAATGGAACGTTGTCTACTCCCGGGGCCTTGTTTCGACTCAGGTCTTTCAGTGCTCTGTCAAACTCTTCACGCAGTATCGTATATCCCATTTCATCTTCATCTACATCCTCTTCCATTTCCATAATATTGTCCTCAAGTACATCGCCCTCTATATACTCCTTCCACCTTTCTGCTTTCCCTGCTTTGCTTAGAACTGGGTTTCCATCTGAACTCTTGATATTCATACAAGTGGTTATCTTTTCTCCAAAGGTCTCTTTAATTTTCCTGTAGGCAGTATCTATCTTACCCCTAGTGAGATAAGCCTCTTCATCCATATATTTCTCCTCTAACCATGCCTGCTTAGCCATTTTGCACTTCCTGTCGATCTCATTTTTGAGACGCTTGTATTCCATTTTGCCTGCTTCATTTACTGCATTTTGATATATTCTCCTTTCGTCAATTAAATTCAGTATTTCTTCTGTTACCCAAGGATTTCTACTAACGCTCGTCTTTTTAGCTACTTGATCCTCTGCTGCCTTCACTACTTCATCCCTCAGAGCTACCCATTCGTCTTATACTGTATTTCTTTCCCCCATTTCTGTCAATTGTTCCCTTATGCTCTCCCTGAAACTCGGTACCACCTCTGGTTTAGTCAGTTTATCCAGGTCCCATCTCCTTAAATTCCCACCTTTTTGCAGTTTCTTCGGTTTTAATCTACAGTTCATAACCAATAGATTGTGGTCAGAGTCCACATCTGCCCCTGGAAATGTCTTACAATTTAAAACCTGGTTCCTAAATCTGTGTCTTACCATTATATAATCTATCTGATACCTTCTAGTATCTCCAGGATACTTCCATGTATACAACCTTATTTTATGGTTCTTGAGCCAAGTGTTAGCTATTATTAAGTTATGCTCTGTGCAAAATTCTACCAGACGGCTTCCTCTTTCATTTCTCTCCCCCAATCCATATTCACCCACTATGTTTCCTTCTCTCCCTTTTCCTACTGTCGAATTCCAGTCACCCATGACTATTAAATTTTCGTCTCCCTTCACTATCTGAATAATTTTTTTTTATCTCATCATACATTTCATCAATTTCTCCATCATCTGCAGAGCTAGTTGGCATATAAACTTGTACTACTGTAATAGGCATGGGCTTCGGGTCTATCTTGGCCACAATAATGCGTTCACTATGCTGTTGGTGGTAGCTTACCCGCACTCCTATTGTTTTATTCATTATTAAACCTACTCCTGCATTACCCCTATTTGATTTTGTATTTATAACCCTGTATTCAGCTGACCAAAAGTCTTGTTCCTCCTGCCACCGAACTTCACTAATTCCCACTATATCTAACCTATCCATTTCCCTTTTTAAATTTTCTAACCTACCCGCCCGATTAAGGGATCTGACATTCCACGCTCCGATCCGTAGAACGCCAGTTTTCTTTCTCCTGATAACGACGTCCTCTTGAGTAGTCCCCGCCCGAAGATCCGAATGGGGGACTATTTTACCTCCGGAATATTTTACCCAAGAGGACGCCATCATCATTTAACCATACAGTAACGCTGCATGCCCTCGGGAAAAATTACGGCTGTAGTTTCCCCTTGCTTTCAGCCGTTCGCAGTACGAGCACAGCAAGGCCGTTTTGGTTAGTGTTGCAAGGTCAGATCAGTCAATCATCCAGACTGTTGCCCTTGCAACTACTGAAAAGGCTGCTGCCCCTCTTCAGGAACCACACGTTTGTCTGGCCTCTCATAGCGTTACGGAGATGTTTAACAAACTCAAGTGGCAGACTCTGGAAGAGAGGCGCTCTGCATCGCGGTGTAGCTTGCTGTCCTGCGTTTCTGGATGAGGTATCGAATATATTGCTTCCCCCTACTTATACCTCCCGAGGAGATCACGAATTGAAAATTAGAGAGATTCGAGCGCGCACGGAGGCTTTCCGGCAGTCGTTCTTCCCGCGAACCATACCCGACTGGAACAGGAAAGGGAGGTAATGACAATAGCACGTAAAGTACCCTCCGCCACACACCGCTGGGTGGCTTGCGGAGTATAAATGTCGATGTACGTAAGACCTTCCACAAATTTCCAAGAACTGCTTGGACTCGTTGTGAGTGACGTGGGTGTAATAGTTGAGGAGCACTCGCCACGCACTAGTACGTGCAGCACCCATTTCACGTGCGATACGACGAGTACGTGTAGCTGGATCCGCTGCAGCACGTTCCAGCATCTCCTCTTCAAAATCTGCTGTGCGAGTGGTCCTCATGTTGCCAGGTCCCTCGTTGCTTCTTTCCAATGAACCAGTCTCCCATATTCGTCGATCGAAAGAAATAAACACTCGTCGTGGCGGATGATGCCTGTTACGAAATAGTTTCCTGCACGGTCTTTCATCAGCCAGAGCACTACAACATACTTCCCCATACGCAAGTTGATTATTAGTTAGTTCTGAGGAACTGTACCGGTACTGCTGCATTTTACTGTACTGTACATTTCTGAATAGCACTGCATAAGGCATTGGTCTGACTTCGATTCATAGTACATTCTGTCATGGGACAATGTAAATACTATACAACGGAGCTACCTTATCGACAAGTAAAGTAAACAAAGCTTGCATCATGACTTCCTGGTAATCAGACTCGTCCTTACTGTTTCCTTGCAGGAAATACAGAATGTACGTGTAAACAAACAGCACAGTACGTGTGAACTTGGACGCATGCCAGCTAGAAATAAGCTGGAAGACAGTAATGCTAGGTGAAGTAGTAGAAAAGTTTACTTCCTTATCTCCTTAAGCTGACTTCTCTGACTCCAGGTTCCCTATTTCAAATTGTTCAGTGGGGCATTCTCTATATCCTGCTACATTTTTGCACGCCCTTAGGTAAACGCCCTGTATACAGCTTAATCCCAAGGAAGTCACACATTTTCATGATATATTTTGTTGATGGCGGTAGGACGTCAAACGCACCGACTTGAAGCAGGAGACCCACCACAGGACATTTTAATTTTCACTTTGTATACTATGACCAGGAAGGATTCGGGATTCATACTCATAGCAGTGGAAGTTGAAAAACATAACAAAATAATTTTTTTACATATGAAATCACTTTATTTTTTCACTTACTATTGACTGCATTTGTTGCTATAGGTACACTTCTCTTCATAAGTACCGTACCATAGATTCTTCGAAGAATTTTGCACAGCATACAAACCATGAAACTCTAGCATTTTCCAAATCTATTAAAAACTGTGGTAAAAATTGGGATAATTAACTATAAAATTTGAGATTTTTTCTAAACATGAAGTTTAAAATGTAACAACTCATTTACTTTACATAAATTATACACCTATAAGTATGGTTTGTATGCTGCGTAAAATTCTTCGAAGAATCTCTCTTGCGTATGAAGAAAAGTGTACCTATAGCAACAAATGCAGCCAATAGTAAGTGAAAAAATGGTGAAACTTCACGTGTAAAAAAAATTATTTTGCTATCGAACTTCCTGGTTATGCTGACAAAGTTTTACGTATTTCTTTGTAAAAGTACAGACAGTGGAAATTAAAATGTCCTGTGGTGCCCCTCCTGCTCCAAGTCGCCCTACCCTCCGTAACAGAACAGAGGGACAGATCACGTGTGCCACATGGATTTGGGAAGAGGGGGCTTATCACTGTGTTTTTTTTTTCAGTTACGTTGGAAGCCTTGAAATGTGTCTGTTGATTTACTACCCCTTCATTTCGATCGTGTATTTTTCGCATCGATTACAGACGCGCTCATTGCCTTTATTTTCCGATCGCACGTCGATCGATTTCCACATTTATTTCTGCTGCACGGGAAGTGCTTAAGTTGTACTTGTGGTCTTTGGAGTGCGGTGTGACATGTGATCACTTAGAACCTGAAAGGAAGAACGAGAGGCAGTTGTACCGAGTCAGCCAGTCTGTTGTGGTGGAACGTGGGCAGTCCTAAGTGGTCTCGCCATGTAACGCAGAGCAAGTTATTGTGAGTTACTCGGCGCTGAGCCGTTTTAAGTATGAAGTGCCTGTTTTTGTGAGTTTGTGACGGCAGGCATTACTGAGCATAGGCAATGTGTTTCGTTGAAGTAACGGATTTACTTGTTCCCTGAAAGCTGCGTGGTGATCTTACCGACTGCAATATTAGCTACATCGTTATCTTTACGTTCTGCGTTTCCTCAGTGTTGTGCTGTGGGTGGAAAGTCACACGCAAACACCAAGGTAGCAGTAACGTCTGACCGTAGGCACCGCCCTGTGTGGGTTGTGGTGGCACCTCGCAGGAGAAGTGAAAACTCGCCGTGTCGAAGTTCTGTAGTGGACAACTACTAGTGTACTCTACTCTGTCTATGGCGGACAGTACACAATGTATCAAAATCATATGTTACACAATCTACACCTGGGAATGTTTCCAGAATGAGATTTTCACTCTGCAGCGGAGTGTGCGCTGATATGAAACTTCCTGGCAGATTAAAACTGTGTGCCCGACCGAGACTCGAACTCGGGATCCTTGCCTTTCGCGGGCAAGTGCCCTACCAACTTTTTTTTTTTTTTTTTTTGCAAGAGCTCTACCATCTTTTTTTTTTTTTTTTATAAAATAACACAATATTCTTTGAAAACGTAAAACATAAAAGGTAGCTATATTTCCGCAACGGCCTTCTTTTGTATTTTTATGTTTTTTGTTAACATAAATGAGTATACAGTCTCACCATCAGCAGCATTTTTTTTTTTTTTTTTTTTTTTTTTTTGTGGGGAGCACAAGAGAAAGAAAACAAATAGGCTGCAGATAGAGAGCTATGTGTGAAAAGGATAAACATGTGTAAGGAGAAAAAAAACTTAGAAGAGGAGGAGAAAGAGAAGTGAAATAAAATAGGAATACTTTCCGCGCCATGCTCCACTTTGGCGCGCCATTAGAACAAAATGCATTCTATCATTGACCATTGAAGGGGAACGTGGGATCGTCCAGTCTTGGCTGGCACGGTTCGTTCAGATTCCAGCTTTGAGGCGGGTTGGTGAAAATGCTCTGTAAATAGTTCGCGAAAGTGGCCCGATAGTGTCGATGCCGGCGAAGGGTGTGGTGATGTACTTGGAGGCGTGTCCAAAAGTCCGCCGGATCGACAATGTCGTCCCGGAAGAGGTAGTTGACAGCCATGCCACTGATCCATGTGATGGCGTGCCACTTAGCCGATGGAAAGTAGGTCGTGTCGGGATATATCATCATTGTGGGAGAAACGTGATGTGGTGGTACTCGGAGGTAGAAAGCCACAATCTTCTGTACGAGGGTCCAGACAGCTGCTGCTGGCCCACACTCAAAACGATGTAAATCTGTATCTTCGACATGGCACTTGAGGCACAGGGGTGAGTCCACCAGTGCGATGCGATGCAGTTTCTGTCTTGTAGTATACTTGCCGTTGACGAGAAGGTACCACATAGAGGTGGTGTCAGTGGTGTGATACGGTTGGTGGATCGTTTTCCAAACTGTAGGCCATGAAACCTGGGGGTGACGTGTTTCGACGGGGTTGCGGGGTGGAGACTTTCGGAGAAGGCGGTAGATGTCGCGGGTGGTCGTCTTCCTGGTCCTGGGGAGCTCGGTGCATATGTAGCTGTACTCCAAAAAGAAACGGCCGATGTGTGACATCGGAGGTGGGATGTGTGCCAAAGACGTCGGTGGGCGTCTCGAAACAGGTGCGAGCTCGGTGGTCAACATTCCAGTAAAACTAGCATTTTGGCTTTTCCATAACCGGAGCATAGTATTGGTGTAAAGTGCCGTAGTCCTGGCTCTCACATTAACCAGATCGAGGCCACCATCCCGCTTCGGTAAGGTGAGAGCTTCATACTGGACTTTGAAGATGTGTCCAGAACAAATGACATAGCCGAATGCCGCCTGTAACCTGGCCGCCATTGTCGCAGTGATGGGCAGAATCTGCGCTATATGGGGTATCCGAGCCGCCAGATGGGTATTGACGAAGGTGACTCTCTGGCACATATTCAACGGGCGTAGTATGTGATTTTGTATGTTGGCCCGGATGCGTTGCAGCAGCGCCCGAAAATTAATCGCCGAGGTGCGGCGAATGTCTCGGGTGTACACCAATCCGAGACAACAAAGGGTATCCACCAGTTGAAATGGAACTACGCTGTCTGCGGGAAGGCCGCGGCCGATCTTCATGGCGCATGATTTTGCCACGTTCATAACGCTCCCTGCCCCTGCACTGTAACGGGTAATCCACCGCATCGCAGCTTGTACGTCAGCCGCTGAACGTACGACGAGGGCCAAGTCGTCCGCATAAGCTCGGCAGCGGAACATATGATCCCGGAGTGGAATACCTGTCAAACGTCGCCGTAATCCGCAAATGAGTGGTTCCATCGCAATGGCATAAAGCACCGTCGACAATGGACAACCCTGCCGTACTGAGCGTTCAATCCGTATAGGTTCCGTAAGTCTGCCGTTGACGAGAAGTCTGGACGTTGCTCCACGAAGGAGCCGCATAATCACCTGCGTGAACGTCGGGGGAATTGCCATTCGGTCCATCACTGCGTTGAGGAATGCATGATTGACGCGGTCAAACGCTTGTTTGAAGTCGATGGAGATTAAAGCGCCTGGCAGTCGCGAGTGTGTTGCCACAGCGATCACATCTCGATATTCACTGAGGGCTGTCTGTATATTACGATCGCCGCCTAAGGATGTTTGTTCGTGGGAAACAATGTCCCGTAAGACACGTTTGAGTCGCACTGCTAGAAGGCGTGTGAAAATCTTGAAGTCCGAATTGAGTAACGTGATCGGCCGATAACTGTCGAGTCGTGTTCCTCCTGCGGGTTTCGGGACTGGTACAAGTAAGCCTTCCATGAACATTGGTGGCGGGTTCGCCGCGCCGGACAAAAGTTCCCAGTACATGTCCCTCCATCGCGGCATCATCAAATCTTGGAAGGTTCTGTAAAATTCGAGAGGTAAACCATCCGGGCCGGGAGATCGATTCAGAGACCCCTTGGCCACAGCGCCGTGGACGTCGTCGGTGGTCACTTCAGCAGTCAGGAGGGTTGCAGCTGCTGAGTTTAGAGTACCAAGTGTCTCCTGGGCAACCTCAGCAATTTCCTCTGCACCGGCAGGTACTTCTTGATAGAAAAGTCTATAGTGCGTTGTGAATGCATCCGCAATGGTAGCTTGCGAAGTCAGCCGTCGTCCATCAGGTAAGTCTAAAGTTGTCATTAAAGCCTGTCGGCGTCGACGAACATTTTGAACAATATGATGCATAGAAGGTTCTTCACCGTTAATCCTGTCTTGGCTGCGGGCTCGTACAATGGCTCCCTCTAGACGGCATCTGGTCAAGGATAAAATCTTTGCCTTGATGCGTTGAGCTTCTTGGAGGCGATCCGGGGATGGAGGATGATCCATGAGTTCACGTAGAGCGCTATAGTAGAAATCAGTTGTATGGTGATTCCACCTGGCTTTGGCTCTGCCATAGTGTGTCAATGTGCGTCGGATGGCCGGTTTGGCGCACAGCAACCACCACTGCAGTGTGGTCTCGTAACGCATAATGCGTCGAACACAGGTGTGCCACGTGTCGGTGACCTGTTGTCGACATTCAGGGTCCCGCAGTAGCGCGACATTGAGTTTCCAAGGTCCTGCACTGCGCCATATAGATTGTCGACGTAGGTTCATGGTACAGATATAGATGTCATGATCCGAAAAGGCAGACGGCCAACGTTCCGCGTCGAGGAGATCTGATTTTAGAGCGTTAGCGATGTATATTCTATCAAGTCGGCTGGCGGAGTGGCTCGTGATGTGTGTATACCCCGGGCGGTCGCCGTGTACCACTCGCCAAGTGTCGAGGAGACGAAGGCGGCGGACGAGGAAGCGAAGTTCGGGACATGTGGTGAAATGAGGGTATTGGTCTGTGCGCTCGAGAACACAGTTGAAATCTCCACCTACGATGAGATGATCGTATCGACCGAGGAATAAAGGCGTTATATCTTCTGCGTAGAAATGGGAGCGATCCCTCCGTTTATCAGTGCCCGATGGGGCGTAGAGATTTATGATTTTGAGTCCTTCAACTGTTATGGCCACCCCTCGCGCTGTTGGGAGGTATGCGACATCGGAAACTGCAATTCCTTCTCGGAGGAGGATGGCTGCGCCTGAGTGTTCCATAGCTGCAGGGGCGGCGTACGTCTCATATCCATAACACCCAGTCCAAGTCGCTGTTCTCAGTTCTTGTAACAGGGCGATGTCGATGTCCGCTGCTCGTAGCGTGTCACGGAGCAGTTGAAGTTTAGCGTGGGAGCCGATATTATTAGTATTGATAGTAGCTATTCGGTACGCCTGATGGGAGATCCGTGCTGCCGATAGGTTCGTAGCTGGTGAAGATTGTTGTGGTGGATGCTGGAAGTCCATAGAAGTCGCAGGAGTCGCCGTAGCAACTTCCCCCATTTTAGTGTTGGTCTAACGGAGAAACAGATCTCATTTCCGCATCAGATGGAGGTGGGAAATCCGTGTCATCCGCCCATGAAAGGTGTCCGGCAGGTTTGACATCGGCGAGAGGTGGCAGCGCTGGCCGAGTCGGCTCAATGGCGTCGGTGACAACAGGCGAGCTATGTTCCATGGCTTCTGGGCGCGGGGCTTGCGCACGATCTCTGTTGGCCGGTTCACCGTCTTGTGGATGACGCGTCTCCGTGGCAGAGGAGAAAGTGTTATCGTGTTCTCCGTCGGAGTGATGTGGCATCTCTTCGTCCTGCGGAGGGGGCTCAATAGTCGTGTCTGATGTCTTGCGGCGTTTTTTTCGTCGTTTGGGCGACTTCTGCTTTCGGCAATGAGTTTCGGTGTCTGAGGAAGGAAGAGATTCACGTCGTTCCGGTACAAAAGCCGCGGGTGCTGTGATGCGGTCTTCATTCTCCAGAACACTCTCATTGGTATCCTTGTGATCTTCTATCGTTGGTGTGTCCGGCTGTTGGACATGTTCACGGGCGGCATCGCCGGTGTCAAGGTGCTGGGACGCCTCCGGGTGTATCGGACCAGAGAGAAGCTCATGAACGGCGCCTTGTGAGGGCTGGACGTGCAGTGTCGCCGCATAGGTGACTGGAAGGGTGGTCGTGGTTCTGTCGGTGGTCGTATCGTCGGGCCGTAGTTGTGTGATGCGGCGTTGCAGGCATTCATTACGGACGTGTCCTTCTTTGCCACAACCGGAACATGTTCGAGGTTGTCCGTCGTATATGACCACCGCACGGCAGCCGCCGATAGAAATGTACGATGGAACGTGCCGTTTGAGATCGATTCGGACTTGTCTCACACCATTAAGTACCGGATACGTCGTAAACTGTGCCCATGTCTCGGCTACGTGGCTCTGGACTTTTCCGAACGGGCTTAGCGCCGCGATGACTTCATCTTCATTCACCTCGAAAGGCAGTTCGAATACACGGATCGTCCGAAGGCCAAGTCCTGCATGGTCGACATCCACAGGCCCGACGTTTCCGTCGGAGTGCCGAAATTTTAGTCCATGTCGCGTCCTTTGAATGATCTCATTGCAGGCAGCGTCGGAAGTCATCTTAACATAAACGACGCTGCTAATGATCGATAGGTGTATGCCGATGAGTTCGTCACGCGGGATCTTCACGTCTTCGCGTAGGAAGCGTTCGACGGCCAGTGCTTTGGGTCGTGCGTATTCGTTTGAGAAGGTGAACTTAAGAGTGTTCTTTCTGTAAGAGTTGGCCATTACAGCTTGTTCGACTGAGAAGCGCTGTGACGAGGAAGTAAACAAAACACTCCGCGCGCGCAGCGGCGTGGACGGCCGAGCGCGGTGCGCACTGCTGCCCTGCCGAACGCAGACTATCAACTGAGCCACCGAAGCACGAGTCACGCTAGGTACTCACAGCTTTACTTCTGCCAGTATCTTGCTCGCGAAAGGCTCGAGTTCGAGTCTCGGTCGGGCACACAGTTTTAATCTGCCAGTAAGTTTTACATCTGGGAATGTTTTCACTTCAAATACACCCTAAGATGCATCACAAAGGAATTACGCGAATGGGACGCATGCAAAGCTCTGATTACTGTTGTTTTGGATGCTGTGGATAATCACAGTAAGATGCAACAACTACTAGCTGATCCAGTGTATCGCAAGTTAAAAAGCGATCCGACGAACAGAATCGTTCGCAGAGTGAAAGACCTGGTATCAGGCTCCAGACTGGACAGCTCTATTGCAAAGAATCTAACACCTCAATTACCTGTCTCACCCAGAATGTATGGACAAGATACACAAAGAATCGGTTCCTTTGAGGCCTATCGACAGTGGGATTAACTCGCCGACATATTTTTTGGCACGTCATTTATCTGGCAGACTGAGACATCTACACTACCGGCCATTAAAATTGCTACACCACGAAGATGACGTGCTACAGAGCCGAAATTTAACCGACAGGAAGAAGATGGCTGTGATTTGAAAATGATTAGTTTTCAGACCATTCACACAAGGTTGGCGCCGGTGGCGACACCTACAACGTGCTGACATGAGGAAAGTTTCCAACCGATTTCTCATACACAAACAGCAGTTGACCGGCGCTGCCTGGTGAAACGTTGTTGTGATGTCTCGTGTAAGGAGGAGAAATGCGCACCATCACGTTTGCGACTTTGATGAAGGTCGGATTGTAGCCTATCGCGACTGTGGTTTATCGTATCGCGACATTGCTGCTCGCGTTGTTCGAGATCCAATGACTGTTAGCAGAATATGGAATCGGTAGGTTCAGGAGGGTAATACGGAACGCCGTGCTGGATCCCAACGGCCTCGTATCACTAGCAGTCGAGATGACAGGCATCTTATCCGCATGACTGTGACGGATCGTGCAGCCACGTCTCGATCCCTGAGTCAACCGATGGCTACTTTTGCAAGACAACCATCTGCACGAACAGTTCGACGACGTTTGCCGCGACATGGACTGTCGGCTTGGAGACCATGACTGCGGTTACCCTTGACGCTGCATCACAGACAGGAGCGCCTGCGATGGTGTACTCAACGACGAACCTGGGTGCACGAATGGCAAAACTTCATTTTTTTCGGATGAATCCAGGTTCTGTTTACAGCATCATAATGGTCGCATCAGTGTTTGACGACATGGCGGTGAACGCACATTGGAAGCGTGTATTCGTCATCGCCATACTGGCGTATCACCCGGCTTGATGGTATGGGGTGCCATTGGGTTACACGTCTCGGTCACCTCTTATTCGCATTGACGGCACTTTGAACAGTGGACGTTACATTTCAGATATGTTACGACCCGTGGCTCTACCCTTCATTCGATCCCTGCGAAACCCTACATTTCAGCAGGATAATGCACGACCGCATGTTGCAGGTCTTCTACGTGCCTTTCTGGATACAGAAAATGTTCGACTGCAGTCCTGGCCAGCACATTCTCCAGATCTCTCACCAATTGAAAACGTCTGGTCAATGGTGGACGAGCAACTGGCTCGTCACAATACGCCAGTCACTACTCTTGATGAACTGTGATATCGTGTTGAAGCTGCATGAGTAGCTGTACCTGTACAAGCCATCCAAGCTCAATGCCCAGGCGTATCAAGGACGTTATTACGGCCAGAGGTGGTTGTTCTGGGTACTGATTTCTCAGACTCTATACATCCAAACTGCGTGAAAATGTGATCACATGTCAGTTCAGTATAATGTATTTGTCCAATGAATACCCGTTTATCAGCTGCATTTCTTCTTGGCATAGCAATTTTAATGGACAGTAGTGTAGTTGCTAAAACAAATACTTTCATAAAAGATTCGGAACATTTTTTAGAAATTCTACGCCCAGTGAAGATGTCTGCAGGTGACATTATTGTTAGCTTCGATGTGACATCGTTATTTACTAACGTCCCAGTATCAGATACAATGGAGATCACAAGGGAGAATGTTGCTCGAGATGTTTGCGACTTAACTGAGTTATGTCTTCGTTCGAGGTATTTTAAATACAGTGGTGAATTCTATGAACAGGCTGACGGCCTCGCTATTGGGCTCACCCATTTCGCCAGTTGCGGCTGACGTTTTTATGGAGCATTTGGAGCAACAGGCATTAAGCAGTGCTCCTTTGAAGCCTTTTTGTTGGCTCCGCTATGTGGACGATATATTTGTTATATAGCCACACAGCGGAGAAGAACTTCATGCGTTCCACAATTTCTTAAATGGAATTCACTCCAAAATCAAATTTACGTTGGAGGTTGAGCGTGAGGTCGGTCTCCCGTTCCTAGATGTGTTGGTATACAGAAGATCTGATGGCACTCTAGGTCACAGAGTGTACAGAAAGCCGACTAACACAAAGAGGTATTTGGATGCCACTTCGCACCACCACCCAGCCCAGAAGCAAGCAGTACTCAGCACCCTGTCTTCACGTGCCTTCCGTATCAGCGGTGACGACTACTTGGAATCGGAGATGAATTTTTTAAAGAGGACATTGAAGGCAAATGGGTATGATAGTTATTCAGTCGACAGGGCTTTTAAGCGGAATATTTATAATGCTAATAAGAATGACGAGGAACCGCCTTCTCACTCCGTTAGGTTACCGTCCGTTTCTGGGGTCACTGACCACATAAGCAGAATTATAAAGGAAAATGGTATTCAGATATCTTTCTTTAGTCAAAACAAAATAAAAGATTTTTACCGACGGAAAACGGATGCACCAGATTGCCTTCACAATGCAGGCGTCTATCAAGTGACATGTGGTTGCGGCAAAGTGTATACAGGGTGAGTCACCTAACATTACCGCTGGATATATTTCGTAAACCACATCAAATACAGACGAACCGATTCCACAGACCGAACGTGAGGAGAGGGGCTAGAGTAATTGTTTAATACAACCCATACAAAAATGTACGGAAGTATGTTTTTTAACAGAAACCTACGTTTTTTTTAAATGGAACCCTGTTAGTTTTGTTAGCACATCTGAACACAGAAACAAATACGTAATCAGTGCCGTTTGTTGCATTGTAAAATGTTAATTATATCCGGAGATATTGTAACCTGAAGTTGACGCTTGAGTACCACTCCTCCGGTGTTCGATCGTGTGTATCGGATAGCACCGAATTACGTAGGGATCCAAAGAGAACGGTGATGGACCTTAGGTACGGAAGAGACTGGAACAGCACATTACGTCCACATGCTAACACCTTTTTATTGGTCTTTTTCACTGACGCCCATGTACATTACCATGAGGGGTGAGGTACACGTACACACGTGGTTTCCGTTTTCAATTACGGAGTGGAATAGAGTGTGTCCCGACATGTCAGGCAAATAGGTGTTCAATGTGGTGGACATCATTTCCTGCACACAATTGCAATCTCTGGCGTAATGAATGTCGTACACGCTGCAGTACATCCGGTGTAATGTCGCCGCAGGCTGCCACAATACGTTGTTTCATATCCTCTGGGGTTGTAGGCACATCACGGTACACATTCTCCTTTAACGTACCCCACAGAAAGAAGTCCAGAGCTGTAAGATCAGGAGAACGGGCTGGCCAATTTATGCGTCCTCCACGTCCTATGAAACGCCCGTCGAACATCCTGTCAAGGGTCAGCCTAGTGTTAATTGCGGAATGTGCAGGTGCACCATCATGCTGATACCACATACGTCGACGCGTTTCCAGTGGGACTTTTTCGAGCAACGTTGGCAGATCATTGTGTAGAAACGCGATGTATGTTGCAGTGCTCTCCCAGACACACGATCGAACACCGGAGGAGTGGTACTCAAGCGTCAACTTTAGGTTACAATATCTCCGGATGTAATTAACATTTTACAATGCAACAAACGGCACTGATTACGTATTTGTTTATATGTTTAGATGTGCTAACAAAAGTAACGGGGTTCCATTTAAAAAAACGTATGTTGTGTTAAAAAACATACTTCCGTGGATTTTTGTATGGTTTGTATTAAACAATCACACTCGCCCCTCTCCGCACGTTCGGTCTGTGGAATCGGTTCGTCAGTATTTGATGTGGTTTACGAAATATATCCAGCGGTAACGTTAGGTGACTCACCCTGTATAGGCGAAACGGGAAGAACTGTTAGAACGCATTAAGGAACACGAACGGCACATGCGGCTAAAACAAACTGCAAAATTGGCACTAGCGGAACATCATGAGGGAAACGGCCTTTCCGCAGTGGATACACCGGTTCCCGTGAGATCACCGAAGTTAAGCGCTGTTGGGCGTGGCCGGCACTTGGATGGGTGACCATCAGCCGCCATGCGCTGTTGCCATTTTTCGGGGTGCACCTCGTGATGCCAATTGAGGAGCTACTCGACCGAATAGTAGCGGCTTCGGTCAAGAATACCATCATCACGGCCGGGAGAGCGGTGTGCTGACCCCACACCCCTCCTATCCACATCCTCCTATGATGATGACACGGCGGTCGGATGGTTCCAGTAGGCCACTCGTGGCCTGAAGACGGAGTGAGTGGAACATCATGACAACTGTGGCTCTGACATCGATTTTAATAACGGACATATACTGGCTAAGGAAACAGACATTTATAGAAGAAAGGTTCGAGAAGTGGTTGAAATTTCCAAGAATGCTTCTAATTTCAATAGGGAGGACGGCTATAGGCTTCCGGCATTGTGGCTCCCCGCCATTAAGTATGTACTACTAGGCTGTTAGGATGGCGCAGATGATATCCGTTTCTTTCGTTCGAAAGAAATGACACTCCAGACCACAACTCCTGGTTGTGACGCTGTATGTCAGGTAACAGTCAGGTTGGTATCCCAGCCTTGTCCGGGGTGTCTCCAGACACGTCTTCGGCCTGGAATCTCATTGACTGGAGTAGAATTGCCTTAGCGATTAGGCCCGCTTCGAAATGGGTTCGGAAGACGAGCGAAGATGTGTGTCGCGACGCCCAGCACAGAGGTGGCATACCATCCCGACCGTCGCCCACCGTACGGTCTGACATGTAGCGTGTAACATTGAACACCTTTATTCTTCACGGCTACATACTTCCAGCCTTATACCGCTAGAGGGCTCCGAATTGCAGCGAATAACTTGGCGGTCCGTAACGGGGCACTGTCGGTGCGTGAGAAACAGTGCTGTAATCGAGTTTCGAAGAGTTCGTCCACACGGAGCACCCTCTCGTTCACCATGAGAATACTGGACACCACACGAGCGCTGCTGCATGTGCGACAATCTGGCCATCTTCTGTCATTGGCCATCTTCTTTCTACACAGTTCCCACTTACAAGGGAACCTCCCCATCGCATCCCCCCCCCCCCCCCCCCCAGCTTTAGTTATAAGTTGGCACAGTGGATAGGCCTTGAAAAACTGAACACAGATCAATCGAGAAAACAGGAAGAAGTTGTGTGGATCTATCAAAAAAATAAGCAAAATATCCAAACTGAGTAGTCCATGGGTAAGATAGGCAACATCAAGGAGAATTTAACTTGAGGGCCACCGTGGTCCTGTGGTTAGCGTGAGCAGCTGCGGAACGAGTGGTCTTTGGTTCAAATCTCCTCTCAAGTGGAAAATTTACTTTCTTTATTTTCGAAAAGCGCGATTAGAAGACGGAAGGACGTGCCTCTCCAATGCGAACCGAAAACATTTGATCGCAAGGTCGTAGGTCAACCGATTCCTCCACAGGAAAACACGTCTGATATATTCTATACAACACTGGCGACGGCACGTGCGTCATATGACAGGAATATGCTGTCGACCCACCTAACTTGTACACTTGGCGAATGGGTAAAAAGATTCTTCTACCTTGCCCGGTTTAGGTTTTCTTGTGGATGTGATAATCACTCCCAAAAAAGTGATGAAAACATAAGAGTTTGTCACATAAACTGCAACAAATGAATGCAACAGTTTCACAGTCGCACAATTTTCCCTGTGCTCTGTCAAAACATATGTTTTTAACGTTTTCAAATTTTTCCGTGTGTAAACCGTCAAATCCTGCATATGTCCAAGCAAATATGAACATGTCCTGGAATTTTGGAGAGCGAAGTTGATTATGTGTGAGTGCCTGAACTTTGGTAATTGTCTAAAATAAAAAATTAAAATTTTCGCTCACGGGGAGTTGAACCCAGACCTCTTATTCCGCAGCTGCTCACGCTAACCACGGGACCACGGCGCTCCTGAGTTGTTACATTCCTTGATGTTGCCTATCTTTCGCATGGACTACTCAGTTTGTATATTTTGCTTATTTTTTTCATAGTTCCACACAACTTCTGACTGTTTTCTCGATTGATCTGTGTTCAGTTTTTCAAGGCCTATCCATTCTGCCAACTTATAACTAAATCTTAGGGGGGTGCGACGGGGAGGTTCCCTTGTTAGTCCCATCTCATTTTCACCTGTTTCCGAGGAACACCCTCGACGACTTCACCCGATAATAATGAAGCGGTGCAGGCAGAAGTAAGGTTGTGGCTCCGTCAACGAAGTCAAACGAACTGGTCTCTCGTTGGGAGCAATGTGTTCGTCGCCAGGGAGACCATGTTGAGAAATAAATATATAGACGTAACTAATAAAGACGTAGAATGTTAATAATATTTGTTTTACTGAAAAAGTAATATAGTTCTGGCAATACCGGCCACGACCTCCTTCTTCTGTGCGGATGCACACGTATTTCCCGAACTCTTACGGGACTTGGTCAGAATGTCTTCCACGAGTAATGAGTGTGTTGGGTAGGGACACTACGAATGTAGAGTGTGGACATATAAGGTGAGAATGTGGGTCTCGGCCGGCACGGTAGCTCAGTGTGTTCGGTCAGAGGGTTACGCGCCCTCTGTAATAAAAAAAAAAACTGAGTTAATCGATCAACAACACACTGAAACGGGTGTCTTGCGACGTCTGCTACGAGCAGATGCAACGAACAAAAACGAACAAAATGAGATTAAAAAGAAAAAAGATGGATAGAGCGTCTGCCATGTAAGCAGGAGATCCCGGGTTCGAGTCCCGGTCGGGGCACACATTTTCACCTGTCCCCGTTGGTATATATCAACGCCCGTCAGCAGCTGGAGGTAGTAATATATAATTCTAATTACTTAAAAAGCTGTAACAGTTTTCAAATAAAAAATTGGGAGGCATTACTTTCCATCACGCCGTTGCACGTGAGGTCTTGCTTCAGCTATGTCTGGCTTTGGATTTCCATTTGACCGTCACGTTGAAACGCCTCTGATGGATTTGTTAGTGAACTGATAGCCAAAGACTGGTCCGATTCTGCTGTTCTGCTTCTTTACTGACAACACAGCATTCCCTCACCCCTCCTATTGTGCTAGAGGGTCCGCCTCAGGTGGTAAATTATGCATTAAACAGAGTTGTCCGGATACATTTGATCACGTAGTTAGTACAAACGTACACTTCAAGACAAAAAAAAATAGCGACACACTACGTAGGACAGCGCATGACACACTCGAGCACAACTTCACAACTACAACTTCAAAACAAAAATGACAATCGACAAATAAGCCCATACCAAATGGAGTACTAACACGCGAAATTAAAAATTATCCCTCTAAACGTCGGACGCATGTTACATTGTTACATGGAATGTTTTATTCGAGTTAGCCGATACTACCACCTCCTAAAATGTTCACTATTCCTGCTGAAAACCTATGTATTTAACTGGTATAAAAGATTTCCTTGTACCTACAATGATGTCATGTGTATTCCGCGCGTTATATTTCAAGTTTTAAGGCGCGAGCAGTTTTGTACGATATGCAGAGCGGGTGATGTGCCATTGTTAGAAAGCGTTATGATTCCTCTCGCTCCCATCGCCTAGACTCGTAAAACAGAAGAAACCGCCACACATAAATGTCAGCGTCAGCAGATAAGCAGTAAGAACTCACGGGCATAAAAGCGAAACAAGCGCTACCGTTTCGCGCCCTGACATTGTAACCCTGAGGCTTGTACGGAGAAACTGTTCATTCAAACACATATTGCTAAACTTTCACAGTTAATGCACAGTTTTCAGGCTCTGAGGACCAATCAAAAAGTCTCCGTTCGAAGGCCGCACAGTCCAGAATCGGTATGCCAATGAGGCAGAATCGTCGTGGGCACTGAGGTAATGATTCCACCGATGCATCGGGTTGAACATACCCATTTGGTAAATGACAGTGTCCTACTGTGTGAAGAAGTCCGTAACTTCCTCCTGCTCATACTCGTCCGACATCAATCGTCGACCCTTCAGGGCCTATTTTAAGGACTAATATATGGAAAGGACGGCCGCAGTTACGCAAATTTTCTGGTCTTTACCCAGTGTAAGTAGACTGTATAGGTTTTTTTATTGGTAACGCCACATAGCGCTCTGTATGAAAATCACTGCCTGTGCTATGTACACTCTGTGGCTAGTTTGCATTGTTGTTGGCTATTGTAGTGTTGGGCAGTTGGCTGTTAACAGCGCGTAGCGTTGCGCAGTTGGAGGTGAGCCGCCAGCAGTGGTGGATGTGGGGGAGAGATGGCGGAGTTTTGAAATGTGTAAGACTGGATGTCATGAACTGCTATATATATTATGACTATTAAGGTAAATACATTGTTTGTTCTCTATCAAACCTTTCATTTGCTAACTATGCCTATCAGTAGTCAGTGCCTTCCGTAGTTTGAATCTTTTATTTAGCTGGCAGTAGTGGCGCTCGCTGTATTGCAGTAGTTCGAGTAACGAAGATTTTTGTGAGGTAAGTGATTTGTGAAACGTATAGGTTAATGTTAGCCAGGTCCATTCTTTGTAGCGATTACTGAAAGTCAGATTGCGTTGCGCTAAAAGTATTGTGTGTCACTTTAGTGAATGTTTGAGTACGTTCAGTTTTGCTCAGCTGTTTGAAAAGCAAATAATGTAAGAGGTTTATCCGCACAGTAATTCATTAATTTTTCTAAGGGGACGTTTCACCAGGTTTCGACTAGAATAATCTAGCCTTCTCTGAAGAAGCATAAAATTACTATAACATGCCAGAGTAAAACACAGTCATCAATAAAAATTAAAACCTATAGTACCGTGGTACCATGTCGAATAAAACTACTTAACTGAAGTCTAGCCCCAGCATCGCTTCACCACGCGGTCGGTTGGCAGCGACAACTACGTTGGCACTCACCGCTGCTCTCGGAATTGCACTAAGCCTTACTCTGGCATGTTATAATAATTTTATGCTTCTGAAGAAGGCTAGATTATTCTAGCCGAAACCTGGGTAAAGACCAGAAAATTTGCGCAACTGAGGCGGACCTTTCATTATATTAGTCTATCACAGCTGCTGACTGGGCTGCAATATGCTAAAATTCCCTTATTTTAAGGGACCGTCGGCACGATAATACATGGGAAGAGATCAAGGCAACAGGGAGGCTGCTGGAGTTTCTACCATTTGAATTGTTATTCGCAGTGAATGAGACTGGCTTTTCAGATCGATTGGCGTCTTGATTCGACTCGCACGGAATTAGACATACTTTTCCACAACGGTCGTTTTTGACAAGCGCGTACACATTCTTAATTGTCCGATGGATGTCTACCGGTGTTTGTCCTTCGGCAGGTAAGAAAAGAATAACAGCTCGTTGGTACTGTTTGGACGCATTTGGCAATAACGTCGCTGTCGTTCACTTCTTCGCATTTACCGCAAGCACGTCGCGACGACACGAATGCCACTCCAACTCCTTGGCTGCTCGTCGGTGCTTATACAGGGTGGTCCACTGATCGTCACCGGGCCAAATATCTCACGAAATAAGCATTAAACGAAAAAACTACAAAGAACGAAACTTGTCTAGTTTAAAGGAGGAAACCAGATGGCGCTATGGTTGGCCCGCTAGATGGCGCTGCCATACGTCAAGCCGATATCAACTGCGTTTTTTTAAAATGGGAACCCCATTTTTATTACATATTCGTGTAGTACGTAAAGAAATATGAATGTTTTAGTTGGACCACCTTTTTCGCTTTGTGATAAATGGCGCTGTAATAGTCACAAACGTTTAATGTACGTGGTATCACGTAATATTCCGACAGTGCGGACGGTAATTGCTTCGTGATACATCACCCGTGTTAAAATGGACCGTTTACAAATTCCGGAAAAGGTCGATATCGTGTTGATGTATGGCTATTGTGATCAAAATGCCCAACGGGCGTGTGCTATGTATGCTGCTCGGTATCTTGCAAGACATCATCCAAGTGTCCGGACCGTTCGCCGGATAGTTACGTTATTTAAGGAAACAGGAAGTGTTCAGCCACATGTGAAACGTCAACCACGACCTGCAACAAATGATGATGCCCAAGTAGGTGTTGTAGCTGCTGTCGCGGCTAATCCGCACATCAGTAGCAGACAAATTGCGCGAGAATCGGGAATCTCAAAAACGTCGGTGTTGAGAATGCTACATAAACATCGATTGCACCCGTACCATATTTCTATGCACCAGGAATTGCATGGCGACGACTTTGAATGTCGTGTACAGTTCTGCCAATGGGCACAAGAGAAATTACGGGACAATGATAGATTTTTTGCACGCGTTCTATTTAGCGACGAAGCGTCATTCACCAACAGCGGTAACGTAAACCTGCATAATATGCGCTATTGGGCAACGGAAAATCCACGATGGCTGCGACAAGTGGAACATTAGCGACGTTGGCGGGTCAATGTATGGTGCGGCATTATGGGAGGAAGGATAATTGGCCCCCATTTTATCGATGGCAATCTAAATGGTGCAATGTATCCTGATTTCCAGCGTAATGTTCTACCGATGTTACTACAAGATGTTTCACTGCATGACAGAATGGCGATGTACTTCCAACACAGCTCGCGTGTGGTTGAAGCGGTATTGAATAGCATACTTCATGACAGGTGGATTGATCGTCGAAGCACCATACCATGGCCCGCACGTTCACCGGATCTGACGTCCCCGGATTTCTTTCTGTGGGGAAGGATATTTGCTATCGTGATCCACCGGCAACGCCTGACAACATGCGTCAGCGCATTGCCAATGCATGCGCGAATATTACGGAAGGCGAACTACTCGCTGTTGAGAGGAATATCGTTACACGTTTTGCCAAATACATAAAGGTTGACGGCCATCATTTTGAGCATTTATTGCATTAATGTGGTATTTACAGATAATCAAGCTGTAACAGAATGCGTTCTCAGAAATGATAAGTTGACAAACGTACATGTATCATTTTGGAACAACCGAAATAAATTGTTCAAACGTACCTACCCTAAAAAACCTACCTGTCACCAACTGTTCGTATAAAATTGTCAGCTATATGTTTTACAGGGCCATCTGTCACAAGGCGAAAAAGTGGTCCAACTAAAACATTCATATTTCTTTACGTACTACACGAATATGCAATAAAAATGGGGGTTCCTATTTAAAAAAAAATGCAGTTGATATCCGTTTGACCTATGGCAGCGCCATCTAGTGGGCCAACCATAGCGCCATCTGGTTTCCCCCTTCAAGCTAGACAAGTTTCGTTCCGCAAAGTAGTTATAAAAGTTTATTGTAATCAAATAGTAAACTTACAAGAACATCATTTTGCGACATAGTCTCCTTGCGTTTCAACGCACTTGGTCCATCGTTGCACAAGGTTCCTGATGCCCTCATAAAAGAATGTTCTCGGTTGAGCTGCGAGCCAGGAATGCAGCGCTTCTTCCACTGCTTCGTCCAGCAGTGTGGGCAGCATTATGCGGTCGGGCACTGTCGTGCAACAACACAGCACCTTTTGACAGCAATCCTCGGTGTTTGCTTCGAATTGCAGGCTTTAGCCTGGCAGTAAGCATTTCACTGTAACGTACATTGTTTATTGTTATGCCCCTTTCCCCAAAATGTTCCAGTACGGGAGCTTGTGCGTACCAAAAAACAGTAAGCATCGGTTTTCCTGCGGACGGTTGGGTCTTGAACTTTTTGGATGTTTCCATTCCATACTCTGCCGTCTACTGTCCGGCTCGTAATGATGGATCCATGTTCCGTTCAAAAAAATGGTTCAAATGGCTCTGAGCACTATGGGACTTAACATCTATGGTCATCAGTCCCCTAGAACTTAGAACTACTTAAACCTAACCAACCTAAGGACAGCACACAACACCCAGTCATCACGAGGCCCATGTTCCGTCACCAGTAATGATCCTGTCTAAGAAGTTGTCCGTCCGCAGCTCGTGGTCGTGCGGTAGCGTTCTCGCTTCCCACGCCCGGGTTCGATTCCCGGCGGGGTCACGGATTTTCTCTGCCTCGTGATGACTGGGTGTTGTGTGCTGTCCTTAGGTTAGTTAGGTTTAAGTAGTTCTAAGTTCTAGGGGACTGATGACCATAGATGTTAAGTCCCATAGTGCTCAGAGCCATAACAAGTTGTCCCCTTCGTTGCCATAGCGATACAAATGTTTTTGCAGAAGGCCAGGCGCTTTTTTTTATGCAACTGTGTGATTTGTTTTGGGACCCATCTTGCACAAACTTTATGAAACCCAAGTCTGTTGCGGATGATTTCGTAGGCAGAACCGTGAGTAATTTGCAGACGATGTGTCACTTCGTCAATAGTTAATCGCCTGTCTAAGAGAATCATTTCACGTGAACGCTCAATGGTTTCTTAATTTGTGGCGGTAAACGGTCGTTCGGCTCCTTCATCGTGCGATCATTTCGTTGTGGCGGAACACTGTCGCCGTACTGTAGCGAAAGTCTTCGATGAATTTCAAACCCTGGTACGCCTTCCGACCACAAAAAACGGATCACTAAACGTGGCTCTTCTTTGGTGCAAATAGACAGCGGAGCAGCCATGAGTAACAGCACTGCAGCGATAACGAAACTAACCTAGCAGCTCGAAAATTGCAAAGATATAACAACAAATAAATAAAGTATGCGTAATCAACGTAAAACGACAGTATTACAAAATTGAACAAAAATATGACTATATTGCGGATAATAATTGACTTAGCAGAGCACATACTGACAGGGGGATCCAAGTAACTTCCATAATATTTATAATTGTAATGTCCCCACAGAAAATACCCTCTACCATGCACCAATTAATCATTGTCAATCAAACCATCCACATTCATTCACTTTGGAAAAGTATCTGATCTGATTTTCTCGTAACATATGCGGCGACAGCTCGTCGACGCCAAAGTATTTTCTAGTGCGTTTATTCTTTGAAAAAAGACAGAGATATATATATGCATTCTCCATGGTTGTTAGAGTGGTAACGATGACAGCTTCTGGAGTATCTGTTGAGGGATTGACGTGTTTCTGAGAGATACATATTTTGCTTTTCTCCTCGCTAAAGCGAGCCAATTAACATTTGTGCCGCTAGCGGTTTGTTTGAAGAGAAAGAGACTAAACGGAAAATAATTAAGACGCGGAATCACCGGAGATCTGGACATGTAATGGAGATGGATTGAATACACAATTTCCTTCATAAATAAGGTTTGTGATTTTTTTGTTCTGGAGTGAATGAACGAATGAGTTTTTTCTTAATTATTTGTTGATCACGTTGGCCCTGTAATTAGCTGGGAAGTTTCAGCTGTGTCGAAGAGAGCCTGCAATCACTGAGTCTGTGTTAAATCGTCCAGAAAGGCTTCGTACACATCTGGAATTCGCTATCTTTCGTAAAAGGAACAAATTGTCCGCACGATTGATTCTCCCGACTGAATGCAGTGTTTAACAGTAATAATAATAAATGTTAAACTCTGATGATGGATTACACTGATTTATGTACTGTACCAGGTTTTTTTCGTTTGTGAGGCTTAATAAAGCACTTAAGAAAACTGTAGATCAATGTATTTATTTCTGAATTGTCAAAGTATTATTGTGTTTTTGTCCACAAATGGAATGGTAGTTCACAGTTGAGTTCGAAGACTAGGCCGGCCGATGTATCCCCAACCCCGCGCTAACATTGACCACCTAAAATCTCTTCCATTTCTTCCTATGCATTTTAGAAAATGTATTGTGCTAATTTGTATGTAATGCCTTCATACAAGCCCCTCTGTTCACTACCATAAATATCACAGAAGTGGAAAACAGTCATGATAATCACATTTGAATCTGAGAAGCGGTAGAAGTATGCCCAGTTTATGGAAACAAACGTTTGGTCTCTGTTGGTCCATCATGGACAGTGGCATCAGCCGGTTAAGTAATTGTCAGTACCAATGAAATCCTCCAAGAGCCGTGTAACTAAGATGCTACTTTATTTTATTTTGACGACAACCAGTTTCGGCGGCATTCTATCTTAAGACCTCATACACAACTCTCAAAATAAACGATAATGCCAAAGAGCGCATGTATCATTGGATTTCGTGAATTAAAATTGTTTCACAAGTGCTTCGGCATTTACTACCAAGTCTTCGAATGAAGCACTTGTGAACTGGTTTGAATTTACTAAATCCAGGGGTACATGGCACTGTATGGCTTTGTCGTTTATTTTGAGAGAAGCATGTGGGTCCTGAAGACAGCGTAGTGGAATACCGAAACTAGTTGTTGTCAAAATAAAATGAAATAAAATAACATCTTAGTTACACAGCTGTTGTAGAATTTAATTGATATTGACAGAAGCGTTCGGTGTCGGCCATTTTGGAATTACTACCAGTGGTCACGTGATAAATGCTAATGACGTCACAAGATGATAACATGTGGAGTAAAGTATATTACGACCCTGCAGTCTTTTTGTTGCATTGTTCGGACTGGGATTTTAGCAGTGGGTTGCTCAAGACTTTCAGTATAGTCTCTGAGTGGCACCACCGTCTGAAGACCATTTTACAGCATGTCTTTGGCACCTGTCAGTTACGCCTACATTTTAAAATCTTCGAAACGCTAAGCTTCAAACTTGTTTGTGTTTCGTCGCGTCTCGCCGTTGTCCGGATTGGGTGTCACGTGGTTTTATAGCAGCAACATGCCCAAGTTAAAAAAGCAGTTGTCAGCAGCGAACAGCGCGAAATACGGCGCTCCTCTTCCACATTTACAGCAGACGCACGTGGATGTAGCGCCTGCGCTCGTAAATATGGCTCCCGCTCGTGACATTTAGCGCCGTGAACCCAGGTATTGTGCCGGCCGCGCCCGGGACAATGCCATCTGTCGGCCGCGCGGCCCTCGACGCGCCTCGCCCGCTGATTGATAGATGGCTCTCGTGTCGGGCGCATGCGGCGCCAATTTCGCGGGCGCGGCATCCCCCCCTGGGCTCGGGCTGACAGACGAAACAAACAGCGCGACGCACGTGGCGCGCTTTGTGACGTGCGGGGAAAAAGATTGCGCGTCAGTGCGGCGCTCGTCTTGTTTACAAAACGACGGCAGCACAATTACACCGCAGCAACGGGCGTAGCCCCGGGCTCTACGGATCGAGACACAGCGTACCTGTATACAAACACTAAATTAGTAAAACTTCTCTGGGTTATCAAATTATTTGGCAGCGTGAGGCTTTGTTTGACATGTTTATCAAACATACACTGTGATGTGTATGAGAGGAAATTTGACTTATCTGACGTCCGAAGGAAGGAAGATTGGATTTAACGTTCCGTCAGTATCGAGGTCATTATTGCTCGAATTGTATCAAGGATGGGGAAGGTCCGCAGCTCGTGGTCGTGCGGTAGCGTTCTCGCTTCCCGCGCCCGGGTTCCCGGGTTCGATTCCCGGCGGGGTCAGGGATTTTCTCTGCCTCGTGATGACTGGGTGTTGTTTGCTGTTCTTGGGTTAGTTAGGTTTAAGTAGTTCTAAGTTATAGGGGACTGATGACCGTAGATGTTAAGTCCAATAGTGCTCAGAGCCATTTGAACCATTTTTGATGGGGAAGGAAATCGGTAGTGCCCAGTGCAGGGAATCATCCCGGCATTTGCCTGAAGCGATTTAGAGAAATCACAGAAAATATAAATCTGGATGGCCACCTCGTTCGGTCTGACGTCCAAAAGGTCATGGTTATTAGCTTTCGGGCCAAGGGTGGAACCATTTTCGAACTGGCTAAGTTTGTAAATTGTTCGAGTGCTGCCGTCATTACAGTATACCGTACACGGCAAAATGGCGCCTGTCAAAAACCGCAACTGTGGTGCACCGCGGGTGCAGGGGTGTAGAGATGGAGACGAGTACGGGCGAATACACGTGCAACTGCTGAGCAGCTGACCGCGCGGATGAACCAGGGGGCCACTTACGGTTTCTCCTCAACGATCACTCAGCGAACATTGCTGCGTGAATCTCCGCAGCAAGAGCTGGTTCATGCACACATACTGACCTCTGTTCGTCGGCAACGATAACTGGACTTTGCACGGCAATATCGCAATTGGGAGTCCACTGTGTGGCGACAGACGGCCTCTTCAGACGAATCGCGTTTTGCTCCATCGCAAAAACAGCTGTTGGCGTGTACGGCGTGAAACGTCTGAAAGGTAATATCCACGACGGAGGAGGGAGCATTATGGTCTGCGGAATGTTTTCGTGGCATTCACTGGGTGATCTCATCATTCTGGAAGGCACATTGGGTCCTTGAGGGCTATGTCCACCCCTAACCGCCGTCTGCTTTTCCCCAGCACGATGACACCTACCAGTAGGACAAAGTCAGCATGTTACCTTCCAGAACTTCACTAACTCTCTTCCTGCACCTCTCGCAGAGGTCTGCGCTGCGAAATCTGGTTCAAATGGTTTGAATGACTCTGAGCACTATGCGACTTAACTTCTGAGGTCATCAGTCGCCTACAACTTAGAACTAATTAAAACTAACTAACCTAAGGACATCACACACATCCACGCTCGAGGCAGGATTTGAACCTGCGACCGTAGCGGCCACGCGGTTCCGGACTGAAGCGCCTAGAACCGCACGGCCACACTGGCCGGCCGAAATCTGGTTATTCGGGCTATCGACAGGTGGTCGCTTTAGTGTGCTTTGACGATTTGTAAGGGGGAATGCGATTAAATAAAATGAAAAATCGAGGCTCTCCGGTTTTTTCATGGACGATATTTGTTCCCACCTTATGGCATTTTAATGCACTTTTCCGTTATATTTTCATGGATATATTTAACTCTCAATATCAACCCTTCCCTGGACCGTTATCTTGTTTTCTGTTATGGTTTACACTCAGTGCTGAAGTGAATGCAGGGAGTGCTTTGTCTGCATTCCCCCAGGCGTCAAAATACACTCATGCTCATAAATCAAGGATAACTGCAGAATGTGGTGCCACACAACGTGGCACTATCAAAACTGGCGCTAATTGCATAGGCACATAGGGAACACACACGACGCAGATCTGTAAGTCCACGGTATTGGAGATAAGTTGAGAAAACCGTCCCGAAACACATGTGCCACAAAACTCCACTGTTTCCTGCGCATGTACCCCAACATCAATATGGGATATAATCACCATGCACACGTACAAGGCCGCACAACGGGTTGGCATACTCTGGACCAGGTGGTCGAGCAACTGCTGGGGTATAGCCTCACATTCTTGCACCCGTGCCTGTCGGAGCTCCTGAAGTGTCGTAGGCGTTTGAAGACATGCAGCGATACGACGAACGAGAGTATCCCACACGTGCTCGATGGTGTTAAGGTCTGGAGAACAGGCAGGCCACCATTCGCCTGATATCTTCTGTTTCGAGGTACTCCTCCACGATGGCAGCTCAGTGGGGCCGTGCGTTATCATCCATCAGGAGGAGGGTTGGGTTGGGTTGTTTGGGGAAGGAGACCAGGCAGCGAGGTCATCGGTCTGTTCGGATTAGGGAAGGACGGGGAAGGAAGTCGACCGTGCCATTTGAAAGGAACCATCCCGGCATTTGCCTGGAGCGCTTTAGGGAAATCACGGAAAACCTAAATCCGGATGGCTGGACGCGGGATTGAACCGTCGTCATCCCGAATGCGAGTACAGTGTCTAACCAGTGCGCCACCTCGCTCAGTCCATCAGGAGGAAGGTGGGACCCACTGCAACCCTGAAAAGGCGGACATGTTGGTGCAAAATGACGTCCCGATACACCTGACCTGTTACATTTCCGGCCGGCCGGAGTGGCCGTGCGGTTATAGGCGCTACAGTCTGGAACCGCGTGACCGCTACGGTCGCAGGTTCGAATCCTGCCTCGGGCATGGATGTGTGTGATCTCCTTAGGTTAGTTAGGTTTAAGTAGTTCTAAGTTCTAGGGGACTCATGACCACAGCAGTTGAGTCCCATAGTGCTCAGAACCATTTGAACAATTTTTTTTGTTACATTTCCTCTGTCAAAGACATGCAGGGGTGTACGTGCACGAATGATAATCCCACCCCACACCATCAAACCACGACCTCCGTACAGGTCCCTTTCAAGGACCTTAAGGGGTTGGTACCTGGTTCCTGGTTGACGCCAGATGAAAACCTGGAGAGAATTACTGTTCAGATTATACCTGGACTCGTCCGTGAACATAACCTCGGATCACTGTTCCAATGACCATGTGTTCTTGATACCAGGCTTTACGGGCTCTCCTGTGACCAGGGGTCAGTGTAATGCACCTTGCAGGTCTCCAGGCGAATAAACCATGTCTGTTCAGTCGTCTGTAGAATGTGTGTCTTGAGACATATGGTCCAGTGTCTGCGGTAAGGTAAAGAGCAAGGCTGCGGTCTTCTTGTGGTGTTGTACACTGTGGACGTCCCGTACTGTAGCGCCTGGACACATTGCCAGTCTGCTGGAATCGTTGCCATAATCTTGAGATCACACTTTGTGGCACACGGAAGGCCCGTGTTACGACATGCTTTGTCTGACCAGTCTCTAGACACCGTAGTTTTTTACCCCCTCATAACATCATTAATATGTGTTCTTTGAGCCATTTTCAACACACAGCAACCATTAGAATATCTGGAAACGTCTGCACACTTACTCGCTGCACCGTACTCTGACATGCACCAACACACCTCTGCGTATGTGGACTGCTGCCAGCGCCACCGTGCGACGACCGCAGGTCAGATGCACCGCACGCTCATACCCCGAGGTGATTTAAGCCCGCATACCGCCCACCAGAGCGTTGTTTTATCATGTATCAGCATTATCCTTAATTTATGAGCACGAGTGTACGTCGTGACACGATACGCACAGCGCTGAGGTTGAGTGTGACAGATCTGGTTGTTACGTGTAGGCGCTTGCTTGACAAACTTGCTGATAGCGAACAACGAATTTGACAAACAAGTTAGACCGTTAACTGTGGACTATACACTTGTGCCCATTAAAATTGCAACACCGAGACGACGGTTTGCAACTATCGTCAGACTGGCATGACATTGTTACCTGTGTATGCAAGTGACCAGCATTCCAGCACTGCCGTACAAAATGCAAAGCATAAGGATGAAAGTAACTTCCGCAAGATGTATCACTGTCAAGTAAGATAGCTCTATGAAACTTGCGCCGCAGACAGCAAGAGCTGGTACAACACAAAAGGTAACTGAAAGAAATGTCCGAAGAGATACTTTTATTGAAAGACAACGATTTTCGTGAAGTCACTGCGATTCATGATGGTACGCTGGAAATTACAAACGGTGCGCCGGCCCGTGTGGCCGAGCGGTTCTAGGCACTACAGTCTGGAACCGCGCGACCGCTACGGCCGCAGGTTCGAATCCTGCCTGGGGCATGGATGTGTGTGATGTCCTTAGGTTAGTTAGGTTTAAGTAGTTCTAAGTTCTAGGGCACTGATGACCTCAGATGTTAAGTCCCATAGTGCTCAGAGACATTTGAACCATTTGAACAAACGGTGCGATCACCGAGGACGTCAGTGCATACTCTCCAACACTCCCATGCTGGGCACAAGGTTGGTTTTAAGTCGGGGGAAGGGGCAGGCCAGTCCATTCGCCGAATATCAAAAATGTTCATATGTGTGTGAAATTTTATGGGACTTAACTGCTAAGGTCATCAGTCCCTAAGCTTACATACTACTTAACCTAAATTATCCTAAGGACGAACACACACACCCATGCCCGAGGGAGGATTCGAACCTCCACCGGGACCAGCCGCACAGTCCATGACTGCAGCGCCTCAGACCGCTCGGCTAATCCCGCGCGGCGCCGAATATCCTCTAACTCCAAGAGCACCTGTACTTGCACTGTTCGCTGCGATCGCACGTTCTCATCCACGAAAATGAAGCAGGGCCGAATGTAGCCCTGAAAAGCTGTCTATGGGGAACGAGTACAGTGTCTGTTGAAAGATCTGAGGTCTGTATGCCGACGCAACATTGCATCTAGATTATTGGGTTCCGTCCCGAGTATTGGCAGAGCTGTACATTTCAGAAATATTGTTGTTCACAAATGCCGCACAGGTACTGCTTTATGAAAGGACGCATTATCGTGTTGATACAATCATAGTTTCCGAACTGTTTCTCCGCTGTAGGTAGTAATGAGCGCTTTAAATGCGAACATTTTAGGTTAGGCTTTACCGTGACTGTTACTGACATTAAATGAAACAACAAGTTTACTGTTGAAACTTCCTGGCAGATTAAAACTGTGTGCCCGACCGAGACTCGAACTCGGGACCTTTGCCTTTCGCGGGCAAGTGCTCTACCAACTGAGCTACCGAAGCACGACTCACGCCCGGTACTCACAGCTTTACTTCTGCCAGTACCAAGTCTCCTACCTTCCAAACTTTACAGAAGCTCTCCTGCGAACCTTGCAGAACTAGCACTCCTGAAAGAAAGGATATTGCGGAGACATGGCTTAGCCACAGCCTGGGGGATGTTTCCAGAATGAGATTTTCACTCTGCAGCGGAGTGTGCGCTGATATGAAACTTCCTGGCAGATTAAAACTGTGTGCCCGACCGAGACTCGAACTCGGGACCTTTGCCTTTCGCGGGCAAGTGCTCTACCAACTGAGCTACCGAAGCACGACTCACGCCCGGTACTCACAGCTTTACTTCTGCCAGTACAGAGCTTCTGTAAAGTTTGGAAGGTAGGAGACGAGGTACTGGCAGAAGTAAAGCTGTGAGTACCGGGCGTGAGTCGTGCTTCGGTAGCTCAGTTGGTAGAGCACTTGCCCGCGAAAGGCAAAGGTCCCGAGTTCGAGTCTCGGTCGGGCACACAGTTTTAATCTGCCAGGAAGTTTCATATAAGCGCACACTCCGCTGCAGAGTGAAAATCTCATTCTGCAAGTTTACTGTTACCAGTCACCGTTTTATTTTATTTTTTCATTTTATTTTTTCCACGACGCGTTTCGAAGGTTTAAACCTCCATCATCGGGTGGATTTACATTAGTTAGTATTACATATGTGTGAATGTTGTGTTACGATTTTGGAGGAACTTGTGGCACTGCCTCCAGTGGTCACAGGTTCCTTTTTCTGTTGTAACACTTCACATGTATACTGCCACATTTGTAAACAAAACTCGAGTTTCTGCAGCCCACTTGTCTTCCGTCTCCCCTTAAGTCCACACCCACAGTCAATGAGCTCGCTGGACCCCTGGCAACACTTCGGAACTCTCGAGCGAATCCTTCCGCTGCTTTCATACTATTTATTACAGCCTCCCTCCGCAATGCTCGACTCTGCATGTCCGTGAGTAACACGAGGCCTGGTCTTCGTTTGGCTGTAGTTGTCCCTACGCGTTTCCTCTTGACAGTCAAATTACAAACAGCCCACTTGGGCAGCCTTAGGATGGTTGAACTGTCTGATGGATTTGTTACTCACGTGACATCCAATGACTACACCACTTTGCAAGTCACTGAGTCCTGACTTACTCTGCTGTTACTGCTTCCCCCCACTGACAACACTATGCTCGTCACTGCCTTTTGTACAGCCGAATCCAGCGCTCGTGATACATAAGGTACTCTGCATACTAGTTCCCATCACATTAGACCAGTGCTAGTCATGCTGATCCATATTGCCCACCAGTAGCCTGTACAGCTTTGATGGTGGGCGTTAAATGATAATGGTTTTAAAAACATTTTCATGGAAGTTTAACGTGAACTATTGGATAAGTAATTATTGTTGTTGATGTTGTGGTCTTCAGTGCTGAGACTGGTTTGATGCAGCTCTCCATGCTACTCCATCCTGTGCAAGCTTCATCTCCCAGTAATTACTGCAACCTACATCCTTCTGAATCTGCTTAGTGTATTCATTTCTTGGTCTCCCTCTACGATTTTGACCCTCCACGCTGCCCTCCAATGATAAATTTGTGATCCCTTGATGCCTCAGAACATGTCCTACCAACCGGTCCCTTCTTCTTGTCAAGTTGTGCCACAAACTTCTCTTCTCCCCAATCCTATTCAGTACCTCGTCATTAGTTATGTGATCTACCCATCTAATCTTCAGCATTCGTCTGTAGCACCACATTTAGAAAGCTTCTATTCTCTTCTTGTCCAAACTATTTATCGTCCACGTTTCACTTCCATACACGGCTACACTCCATATCCTGACACTTAAATCTATACTCGATGTCAACAAATTTCTCTTCTTCAGAAACGCTTTCCTTGCCATTGCCAGTCTACATTTTTATATCCTCTCTACTTCGACCATCATCAGTTATTTTGCTCCCAAAATAGCAAAACTCCTTCACTACTTAAGTGTCTCATTCCCTAATCTAATTCCCTCAGCATCACCCGACTTAATTCGACTACATTCCATTATCCTCGTCTTGCTTTTGTTGGTGTTCATCTTATGTCCTCCTTTCAAGACACCTGAATAACATTGGGGACAGGCTACAACCCTGTCTCACTCCCTTCCCAACCACTCCTTCCCTTTCATGCCCCTCGACTCTTATAACTGCCATCTGGTTTCTGTACATATTGTAAATAGCCTTTCGCTCCCTGTATTTTACCCCTGCCACCTTTAGAATTTGAAAGAGAGTATTACAGTTAACATTGTCAAAAGCTTTCTCTAAGTCTACAAATGCTAGAAACGTACGTTTGCCTTTACTTAATCTTTCTTCTAAGATAAGTCGTAGGGTCAGCATTGACTCACACGTTCCAACATTTCTATGGAATCCAAATTGGTCTTCCTCGAGGTCGGCTTCTACCAGTTTTTCCATTCGTCTGTAAAGAATTCGTGTTAGTATTTTGCAGCTGTGACTTGTTAAACTTATAGTTCGGTAATTTTCACATCTGTCAACACCTGCTTTCTTTGGGATTGGAATTATTATATTCTTCTTGACGTCTGAGGGTATTTTGCCTGTCTCATACATCTTGCTCAGCAGATGGTAGCGTTTTGTCAGGACTGGCTCTCCCAAGGCTGTCAGTAGTTCTAATGGAATGTTGTCTACTCCCGGGGCCTTGTTTCGACTCAGGTCCTTCAGTGCTCTGTCAAACTCTTCACGCAGTATCGTAATTATTATTATTACGTTATTTAATTTAATGTAATTTTGTTTAATAATTTTTAAAAGTAAATTTACTTTCATATCTTGAACTTAACCATTACTGAGAAACTGGTAGGTGGTTAGAAAATTTTACTACTAACACTGATATACAATTAAGAGCCAAAGAAACTGGTACACCTGCCTAATATTCTGTGGGGCCGCCGGGATCACGCAGAAGTGCCGCAACACGACGTGGCATGAATCCTGCACGGCTGTCCATAAATCCATAAGAGTACGAGAGGGTGGAGATCTCTTCTGAACAAGACATTGCAAGGCATCCCAGACTCGCTCAACCATGTTCAGGTCTGGGAGTTTGATGGCCAGTGGCAGTGTTTAAACTCACAAGATGTTACGCGTTTCGGGATTATACCCATCTTCAGACATCACTAACTTCAACTCCTTCCTAACTAACCAGGCATACAGCCTTGATAACTCAAAGAAAGTGTCCAGTAACATATGACTATAACTGCGACACAAGCAATCTTGAAGCAGTTATAGTCATATGTGATTGGACACTTACTTTCAGTTTTCAAGGCTGTAGGCCTGGTTGGTTAGGAAGGTGTTGAAGTTTGAGATGTCTGAAGATGAGTGTAATCCCGAAACGCGTCACATGAGACAACTGAACATCTCTTGACTTTATTGCCATTGTACAGCATTGTCTGCCAATTATTAACATAAAAATGATCGCAGGTCTCAGACGGCATTTTATGTCCTGTATATTAAACTTCTGTGTTCCTGGAGCAACTCTGCAGCAATTCTGGAAGTGTGGGGTGTCGCATTGTCCTGCTAGAATTGCCCAAGTCCGTCGGAATGCACAATAGACATGAAGGGATGCAGATGATCAGACATGATGCTTACGTACGTGTCACCTGTCACAGTCGTATGTAGACGTACCAAGGGTCCCAAGTCACTCCAACCGCACACGCCCCACACCCTTACAGAACCTCCACCTGCTTAACAGTTCTCTGCTGACAGGCGGGGATCATGGATTCATGAGGATGTCTTCATACCCGTACACGTCCATCCGCTCGATGCAATTTGAAACCAGTCTCGTCCGACCAGGCAACATGTTTCGGGTCACCAGCAGTCCAATGTCGTTGTTCACGGGCCCAGGCGAGGTGTAAAGCTTTGCGTCGTGCAGTCATCAAGGGTACACGAGAGGGCCTTTGGCTATGAAAGCCCATACGATGATGTTCCTTTGAATGGTTCGCACGGTGACAGCTACTGATGGTCCAGCATTGAAATCTGCAGCAATTTACGGAAGGATTGTACTTCAGTGTCGTTGGTCCGGTTCTTGCGAAATCGATTTCCAGCCGCAGCGATGTCGGAGATTTGATGTTTTATCGGATTCCTGATTTTCACGGTACACTCGTGAAATGATCGTACGGCAAAATCTCAACTTCATCGCTACCTCGGAGATGCTGTGTCCCATCGCTCGTGCGCCGACTATAACACCACGTTCAAACTCACTTAAATCTTGATGACCCACCATTGTAGCAGCAGTAACAGATCTAACAAATACGCCAGACACTTGTTGTCTTAGATAGGCATTTCCGACCGCAGCGTCGTATTCTGTCTGTTTACATATCTCTGTATTTGAATACGCATGCCTATACCAGTTTGTCTGGCGCTTCAGAGTAAATGAGGGGGTAGTCAAAAATGTTTGGTTAAACCTGATGTAGGCATTTGTCTCACAGTCAATTATGAAATGAAATAGGAATGGGAACTGATAATATGGTACAAAGTACCTTCCGCCATGCGCCGTACAATGCTTTACGGAGTAAGTACGTAGATGTAGAAGTAAATACGATAGTCATTCGGGAAGTGAACAACGTCTTCTTGCTACAGATATTTTTATTTGACATATTTAAAAGAGACTCTAATTTACATACAATACGATATTAAAGCAACTTTCTGCAGAGCCAGCCTTCAAATTTAGGCCCTTGTCGGTCCGTTTTACCAGATTTTTACGCCTTCTGCGTACACAGTTCCCGCAAAGTTGTTGAACCACTGATTAATGGCCTCTTTAAGTTAATCATCACTTCCGTAGCGCCGCGCGGGATGGCCGCCCGGCCTAGGGCGCCTTGTCACGGATCGATTGGCTACTCCCGTCGGAGTTTCGAGTCCTCCCTCGATTATGGGTGTGTGTGTTGTCCTTAGTGTAAGTTAGTTTAAGTTAGGTTAAGTAGTGCGTAAGCTTAGGGACCGATGACCTCAGCAGTTTGGTCCCGTAGGCACTTCAGTCTGGAACTGCGCCACTGCTACGGTCGCAGGTTCGAATCCTGCCTCGGGCAAGGATGTGTGTGATGTCCTTGGGTTAGTTAGGTTTAACTAGTTCTAAGTTCTAGGGGGCTGATGACCTTAGAAGTTAAGTCCCATAGTGCTCAGAGCCTTTGAATTTGGTCCCGTAGGACTTACATCAAATTTACAGTTTTACTTCCTTAGCGTTGTCCACTCAGAAAATCTTTCAGTTTGGGATTTAAGTGATGATCATTTGGGACTAAGGACGAGCTGTAAGGCCGATGTTGAAGGTTTTCCAACTGAAATCGCCGAAGCAAGGCTTGTGTCAATCCTGCTGCTTGCGGACGTGCATTATCGCGTCGCAGGATGGGCGACTCCACTGGTAAGCACTCTGCGCCGCATGCTTTTAATGGCGCGGCGAAGTCGCTGAAGCGTCTTGGCAGCAGGCCGCTGCAATTATGGTCTCAGCTCTATGCCTGTAGTCGGTGAACAGGACACCCTTACGATCCCAAAACTCTACAGACGTAATCTTTCTGATGCTCAAAATTCATTTTGCTTCTTTCATTTTCGTTGGGGATTGCGTACGATCCCATTCCATTGGCTGTCGCTTCGTTCCTGCTGTCAAGTGTGCTTGGTGTCCAAGTCTCATCACCAGTGATAATGTCATTCAAAGATTCATCACCGTCCTTTTCATACCGATTGAGAAATGTCAATGCAGCTGCCATTCGTTTGGTTTCGTGTTCGTCTGGCACACACTTCCTTACAGTCCAGACCTGTACTAACAATCTCGTACGACGCAGTTCTTGAAATACGGGGTGCATTCAAGTTCTAAGGCCTCCGATTTTTTTTCTCTGGACTGGAAAGAGATAGAAACATGCGCATTGTTTTAAAATGAGGCGGCGTTTATTGTCAATACGTCCCAGAGATGGCAGCACCGTACGGCGGATGGAATTTTACCACCAGCGGCGAGAATGAGAACTGTTTTAAATACTTAAAATGACGACGTTTTCCTTACTTGAACAGCGTGTAATCATTCGTTTTCTGAATTTGCGTGGTGTGAAACCAATTGAAATTCATCGACAGTTGAAGGAGACATGTGGTGATGGAGTTATGGATGTGTCGAAAGTGCGTTCATGGGTGCGACAGTTTATTGAAGGCAGAACATCATGTGACAACAAACCGAAACAACCTTGGGCTTGCACAAGCCGGTCTGACGACACGATCGAGAAAGTGGAGAGAATTGTTTTGGGGGATCGCCGAATGACTGTTGAACAGATCGCCTCCAGAGTTGGCATTTCTGTGAGTTCTGTGCACACAATCCTGCATGACGACCTGAAAATGCGAAAAGTGTCATCCAGGTGGGTGCCACGAATGCTGACGGAAGACCAAATGGCTGCCCGTGTGGCATGTTGCCAAACAATGTTGACGCGCAACGACAGCATGAATGGGACTTTCTTTTCGTCGGTTGTGACAATGAATGAGACGTGGATGCCATTTTTCAATCCAGAAACAAAGCGCCAGTCAGCTCAATGGAAGCACACAGATTCACCGCCACCAAAAAAATTTCGGGTAACCGCCAGTGCTGAAAACATGATGGTGTCCATGTTCTGGGACAGCGAGGGCGTAATCCTTACCCATTGCGTTCCACAGGGCACTACGGTAACAGGTACGAAAATGTTTTGAAGAACAAATTCCTTCCTGCACTGCAACAAAACGTCGGGGAAGGGCTGCGCGTGAGCTGTTTCACCAAGACAATGCACCCGCACATCGAGCTAACGTTACGCAACAGTTTCAACGTGATAACAACTTTGAAGTGATTCCTCATGCTCCCTACTCACCTGACCTGGCTCCTAGTGACTTTTGGCCTTTTACAACAATGAAAGACACTCTCCGTGGCTGCACATTCACCAGCCGTGCTGCTATTGCCTCAGCGATTTTCCAGTGGTCAAAAGAGACTCCTAAAGAAACCTTCGCCGCTGCCATGGAATCATGGCGTCAGCGTTGTGAAAAATGTGTACGTGCAGGGCGATTACGTCGAGAACTAACGCCAGTTTCATCGATTTCGGGTGAATAGTTAGAAAAAAAATTGGAGGCCTTAGAACTTGAATGCACCTCGTATATGTGAAGAATGAGTGCAGACCACTAATTGTGTAACGCCCGTCTTCTTAGATTTTTTATTCCAGTCTTTCGTTTTAGTTCGTTAGCCACCACTGTGGGCCCGCCCTAGCGATCTTCGTCGTCAATATTCTTAGGTCCGCCATTAAACTTGATGCACCACTCCCGAACTGACGCTTCGTTCTTCACATTACTGTAAACCTGTGTTATCTGTCTATAAATTTCAATGTGTCGGACTTTCCGGGCGTTTAAAAAGTGGATAACACTGATGGAATCGTGAGTTTTGTCACACGTAGTCGCACAGCTGACCGTAACCAACTGTATTGGATCAAAAAATGGCTCTGAGCACTATGGGACTTAACTTCTCAGGTCATGAGTCCCCTAGAACTTAGAAATATTTAAACATAACTAACCTAAGGACATCATACACATCCATGCCCGAGGCAGGATTCGAACCTGCGACCGTAGCGGCCGCGCGGTTCCAGACTGTAGCGTCTAGAACCGCTCAGCCACTCCGGCCGGCCATTGGATCAGACGTGCCGCCAAACTGAAGCGGATGTGTAGCAACATCAGTGGTCTGTAGGCGGTGGTGCTGGGCGGACACGGTCACGTGTCGAAAAAAGCATTGTTTCCAGAAGGGAATTTTCACTCTGCAGCGGAGTGTGCCCTGATATGAAACTTCCAGGCAGATTAATACAGTGTGCCCGCCCGAGGCTCGAACTCGGGACCTTTGCCTTTCGCGGTCAAGTGGTGATAGTGCGGGTGGGGGGACATGCGGTCATGTGTTAAAATAAAACGTTCTTTCAGAATGAAATTATCACTCTGCAGCGGAATGTGCGCATATGCAACTTCCTGGGAGATTAAGACTTTGTGCAGGACCGAGATTCCAACTCAGGGCGTTCGCCTTCCGCGGGCAAGCTCCACCAAATGAGCTACCCAAGCACGAGTCACGACCCGTCCTCAGAGCTGTACTTCCGCCAGGACTTCGCTTCCCACTTCCCAAACTTCACAGAAGTTCTCCTACCATACTTGCAATAGTGGCATCCCTGGAAGGAAGTATATTGCGGACACGTGCCTTAGCCACAACCTAGGGGATGTTTCTGGAGGAATTTTTTTCATTCTGCAGCGGGCACTTGCCCCGGAAAGGCAAAGTTTCCGAGTTCGAGTTCGCACCGGCACACAGTCTTAAACTGCCAGGAAGTTTGAAAAAGTTCGTAACTTACTGAATGACCCTCGTACTTCGGTCCACCTCTCAGTAGCGCTCAGTACGATCGGACTGTGTGGCTGTCGCCCCTGAGGCGCGGGATGCCTCAACCAGTGGCTGGCGTCAGAGAGAGCCGGAGGCCGGCCCGTCCGACCCCCAGACGTCTCCGAGAAATCGAACGCTTGTTAGGGCGACCTCTGGGCGCCTGCCCTATCGCTCCTCAGACGCCCTCTCTTCGGCCCTTCACAAATCTGCCCTGCAGGCCACTCGACACAGGCGGCGTTTCCTCGCGCCCGCACTGCCAACCCTCTCTTTAAGCCGACAGACCCAGCAGAAAAGGTGGCTGCGCGATTTCGGCTGTGAGTGGAGCGTGAACGGTCGACGCTTAGCAGGGGCGGTACAAAGGGCGGTGTGTGCGTGCGGGACCACCGTTCCACGACAAAAAACGGGCTCATAAACAGAAAAAGTCAAGTCGTACGACATACGAGAGGGAGGAAAAACTGTAAAGTTATCAACATGGGCGCCACTTCGGGAGCCGCCACCTTCGATGCGTCTCATGATTTTCCAGTGGAAAGATAGTCACGTAACGTATCAAAAGATGGAAAATTACACGAGAAGAAGCCTAGAGGGACCACGTTCCAATTTCAGTTCTTAATCCCACATTGTTCTTTTCTCTTCTTCCAGTATACCATCGCTGTTTAACTATCCTTTTTCCTTCAGATCACATTGTGCCAGTTTTCTGTCCCCTCCTGACTCACAATCCTTCCACATCGGAAATATTTTCCCTAAAAATCGCGCTTTCCGATACTTCTTCTCTTACGTCATGCTTTCCACGTCTTTCCTAATCATATTTGAAGGACAGCAATCAGACGTAATAATCCGTAATTTATTGCAGATCTAGATCTCCATTATAAAATAGTCGACATCGTTGCATGACGAGAAGAGTGGTACAGGTACCAACATATCAGAGCATGAACTTGTGTCAAATGACAGTAGTATGTACATGGCACGTTCTAGACAATTTATTGCAACATCTTTGTTCTTTTCCCTAGCACAAAATGTGATGTTCTAGATTCTTCCAGTCTTTCATTCCGAATTATTACAATTTTCTCCATTAGAGAGCTGAAAGTTTGAGATAGATCATGGGCTTGCGTGACACCTGTATTTATGTCGAAAGGTCTCGAAATCTCTTCTAACTCCAAATTCACAGATTACTTACCTACGGTTTTCATATTAACAGTGGCCGTGCGGTTCTGGGCGCTACAGTCTGGAGCCGAGCGACCGCTACGGTCGCAGGTTCGAATCCTGCCTCGGGCATGGATGTGTGTGATCTCCTTAGGTTAGTTAGGTTTAATTAGTTCTAAGTTCTAGGCGACTGATGACCTCAGCAGTTACGTCGCATAGTGCTCAGAGGCATTTGAACCATATTAACAGTGAAAACTTTTTCAAAATCAATAAATGTAACAGTATCTTTGGAGTTTATTAATTTGTGATGTATTGGGGACTTCATGCCGAAAACATGTTCCGAGCATGATCATTCCTTTCTAAATACACCTTGATATTCACCGAATGGACAGTCAAGCGTAGATTGTACTATATTGTCTGTTATTGTTAAGAATATCTTAAGCAATGATAGTAAAGGAGTTTTGCTATTTAGGGAGTAAAATAACCGATGATGGTCGAAGTAGAGAGGATATAAAATGTAGACTGGCAATGGCAAGGAAAGCGTTTCTGAAGAAGAGGAATTTGTTAACATCGAGTATAGATTTAAGTGTCAGGAAGTCGTTTCTGAAAGTATTTGTATGGAGTGTAGCCATGTATGGAAGTGAAACATGGACGATAACTAGTTTGGACAAGAAGAGAATAGAAGCTTTCGAAATGTGGTGTTACAGAAGAATGCTGAAGATTAGATGGGTAGATCACATAACTAATGAGGAGGTATTGAATAGGATTGGGGAGAAGAGAAGTTTGTGGCACAATTTGACGAGAAGAAGGGATCGGTTGGTAGGACATGTTCTGAGGCATCAAGGGATCACCAATTTAGTATTGGAGGGCAGCGTGGAGGGTAAAAATCGTAGGGGGAGACCAAGAGATGAATACACTAAGCAGATTCAGAAGGATGTAGGTTGCAGTAGGTACTGGGAGATGAAGAAGCTTGCACAGGATAGAGTAGCATGGAGAGCTGCATCAAACCAGTCTTAGGACTGAAGACCACAACAACAACAACATTAGCAATGAACAACACGCTGTAAGGTGACTATAATTTTGCACCTCACAAGCACTCATCTACATACTTTGCCGTGAACTACGACCAAAATTAGGTTGTAAATCGTATATATGAATATTTAAAGAAGATTGACATTGTCGCGTACACCTAGTAAATATTTGTTAACGCTTATTGCACGAAAGGTGACGCAGTGTCTTTATTATCAAAATGGCGAAATGAAACGGCAGTCGTAACTCGAGCCCTGGGAGGAAAAGCCAGCACAGGTGTGTTGGTCCAGCTTGACACAGGAAGTATCCAAGACGGACGGCTGGGGCACCCGAGCGCTGCAGCACAGTACAGCGGCGGCCGGCCGGCGTTGTAGCAGGGCTGGAATGATAACCGGATAACACCGCGGAAACTCTCAAAACTGGGATGCAGCAGAGAGGAACGAGGAAGCGTTACCTCGCCAATCACACAGGCTGGGTTGTTTCCGACGATTTTTATTCTGAGAAGCTTACCATTTTATGAATTCCTAATTAAGGGGTATAGGTATTTCCTCGCAAACTTTCCGCGGTGGACGACAAAAGTTTAAAATATGGTTGGTCGGCGTTCGGAAGACTGTGTAGAGAGGGAGAATATACCGTGGTTTCGAGAGTATGATTCGCTTCCTGCAGTTATGAGGGAGGGGAGCTGTTTGCTGGGAAGCCAGCAGTGGGGAGAATGAGTCTTCTGTTTGAGTGACCGTGTCTGACAGTTGCTCAGTATCAGCTTTGTTGGTACAGACGTACTTGCTGTCTTTGCTCTCAGTAGATTTTGTAGTTAGGCACTGTACTGTTGCGAACCTATACGGTTCTGGACTTCACCGCCGGGTAGGGAGTCGTCGTTGAGTACGCAGCATTCAGTGATCGAGAACACTTCTGCCTCTACTCACGTTGACACGTTATCAGAACTGTGTCCTTATGGCCGGGAGTTCGCGTTTCTCGTCTACACAGTACATACGGCGATATTGCTAATTGCTTAGGCTTATTAGGGCTACAAAGCTAAACAGCTCCGATCACGTAAATTTATTTCCACTCAGGTTGCACACCACTGTAGATCATCTTTGAAAGTAGTGTCTTCTAGTGTTTGGTACGTAGATGATGTCTGTCATCTCGCTTTATTTATATTAGATCGCGTAGCCATAAAAAGGGGCAGATCAATGATATTAGTTAGGAAATTAATTTGTATCTCTTTACGTCCATTAGACATTGATATACGAGGTGCATTCAAGTTCTAAGGCCTCCGATTTTTTTTCTAATTAACTACTCACCCGAAATCGATGAAACTGGCGTTACTTCTCGACGTGATCGCCCTGCAGACGTACACATTTTTCACAACGCTGACGCCATGATTCCATGGCAGCGGCGAAGGCTTCTTTAGGAGTCTGTTTTGACCACTGGAAAATCGCTGAGGCAATAGCAGCACGGCTGGTGAATGTGCGGCCACGGAGAGTGTCTTTCATTGTTGGAAAAAACCAAAAGTCACTAGGAGCCAGGTCAGGTGAATAGGGAGCATGAGGAATCACTTCAAAGTTGTTATCACGAAGAAACTGTTGCGTAACGTTAGCTCGATGTGCGGGTGCGTTGTCTTGGTGAAACAGCACACGCGCAGCCCTTCCCGGACGTTTTTGTTGCAGTGCAGGAAGGAATTTGTTCTTCAAAACATTTTTATAGGATGCACCTGTTATTGTAGTGCCCTTTGGAACGCAATGGGTAAGGATTACGCCCTCGCTGTCCCACAACATGGACGCCATCATTTTTTCAGCACTGGCGGTTACCCGAAATTTTGTTGGTGGCGGTGAATCTGTGTTCTTCCATTGAGCTGACTGGCGCTTTGTTTCTGGATTGAAAAATGGCATCCACATCTCATCCATTGTCACAACCGACAAAAAGAAAGTCCCATTCATGCTGTCGTTGCGCCTCAACATTGCTCGGCAACATGTCACACGGGCAGCATTGTGGTCGTCCGTCAGCATTCGTGGCACCCACCTGGATGACACTTGTCGCATTTTCAGGTCGTCATGCAGGATTGTGTGCACAGAACCCACAGAAATGCCAACTCTGGAGGCGATCTGTTCAACAGTCATTCGGGGATCCCCCAAAACAATTCTCTCCACTTTCTCGATCGTGTCGTCAGACCGGCTTGTGCGAGCCCGAGGTTGTTTCGGTTTGTTGTCACACGATGTTCTGCCTTCATTAAACTGTCGCACCCACGAACGCACTTTCGACACATCCATAACTCCATCACCACATGTCTCCTTCAACTGTCGATGAATTTGAATTGGTTTTACACCACGCAAATTCAGAAAACGAATGATTGCACGCTGTTCAAGTAAGGAAAACGTCGCCATTTTAAGTATTTAAAACAGTTCTCATTCTCGCCGCTGGCAGTAAAATTCCATTTGCCGTACGGTGCTGCCATCTCTGGGACGTATTGACAGTGAACGCGGTATCATTTTAAAACAATGTGCATGTTTCTATCTCTTTCCAGTCTGGAGAAAAAAAAATCGGAGGCCTTAGAACTTGAATGCACCTCGTATAAACATTTGCAATATATAAAGGGGTTTTATTTAACCTACAATAAAGGTATAAGCAGAAACAGCATTTTTCATTTGTAGTTAATATTTCCCCTAATCATTCATTTATGTTTATGTTGTAATTTAAAGAGCCATGAAAGAGGTGATAATATCACCATTAAGAGATTGTAAGATCTGCTTCAAGGGGTCGTCAGACAGGGCCAAATCTTCGTTTTCGCTCTCAGTATTTTCAGTTGCGCACTTTCATTTTATACCTGCCTGGACTATCATCTTGTAAAAGATAGCTTTATTCGGAGATACAGCAGATGTTACTTCCTTGCGGGTGACGTAAGGGCTGATGAAGTTAACACGAGCCGAACGCACTGGGATCGCCCTGATTGCAGGAGGGAGGAACACCTGTGTACTCGCAGAGGATTTCAACCAACGCTACTTAACAGAATACGCATTACCCATGGTGCTGCGGTGGAACTTCTCGTGATATTCCGTGAAACTCTGTCGCAATGCAAAGCGGAATGGTGAAATGTTTCACAATAAATACAATTACATTCTTGTTATTCATTACAAATTTTGCTTGCTCGCACTGTTAGCTATCTGTAAACTCCAGTAAACTTGCGACATAGGAATTCTTTGAACATACGAAATTGACTGCGATAATGTGTTGCAAGACCTGACCGCGAAAAGTAACCAGAAAGTTCCTATCTGGTTCCCTGTCTGTTTAAACATTCGTAACTGCAACAATGTGAATCTTCAAACTTTTAAACTTATAAACTGGCCCTGGATAAACTTAATCTTCCCTTTTCTTTAATACTTAATTTTGGCTTACCTGTTTCAAAATGGAGTCGCCGTGACACTGATCATGTTTTGAAAACGTGTTGCATTTGCTGAGCTTCATCTGAGATGCACCTGGTGCAATGAGACAGCCGTCAGTTGAACAGGGTCATAAGGTGCAGTAGGCAGACATCTATCCAGGCCAGCAGACAGGAATTCCAGACTTCATCAACATCCACTGCAAGTACTATGGCAGTTAGGCGGGATGTGAGAAAACTTGGATTTCATGGTCGAGCGACTGCTCATAAGCCAGACATCACGACGGTAAATGCCAAACGACGCCTCGCTTGGTGTAAGGAGCGTAAACATTGAACGATTGAACATTGAAAAAACGTTGTGTTCAGTGACGAATCACGGTATACAATGTGGCGATCCGATGGCAGGTTATGGGGTATGGCGAATGTCCGGTGAACATCTGGCAGTGTGTCAACAGTAAAATTCGGAGGTGGTGGTGTTATGGAGTGGTCGTGTTTTTCATGGAGTGGCCTTGCACGCGTTGTTGTTTTGCGTGGCACTATCACAGCACAGGCCTACATTGATGTTTTAAGCACCTTCTTGCTTCCCACCGCTGAAGAGCATCTTTCAACGCGATCGAGCACTTGTTCATAATGCACGGCCTGTGGCGGAGTGGTTACACGACAATAACATCTCTGTAATGGACTGGCCTGCACAGAATCCTGACCTGAGTCCTATAGAACACCTCTGGGATGTTTTGCAAAGCCGACTTCGTGCCAGGCCTCACCGACCGACATCGATAAATCTCCTCAGCGCAGCACTCCGTGAAGAATGGGCTGCCATTCAACAAGAAACCTTCCAGCACCTAACTGAGCCTGCGAAAGTGGAAGCTGTCATCAAGTCTATGGGTGGGCCAACATCATACTGAATTCCAGCATCACCGATGTAGGGAACCAGGTAAGTCATTTTCAGCCAGGTGTCTGGATACTTTCGATCACATAGTGTATATCGCATACCCAAAAAGTGTGGAAAAGTTTATGTTGGGATGAGCGAACGATCCATCAGCACCAGGATCACTGAACATAAACGATATCACAGGATGGGGCGGTTGGAGAAATGGGCCGTGGCGGTGGTCGCGCTGTGCGAGACCGACCACGGAATAAAATTCGCCGACGCTGCGGTTCTCTTATGTGAAGGTGAGTGGCCTGTCTCTTCAGACAGAGCAGACACCACGCACTCACATAACTGATTCGTCTAGATGGGAAATGGGTCCACTTCCTTCAGTCCAGATGCATGAGCACGTCCGACCTCTTGTGGGAACCTCAAGGTAAGGAGCGTGGAGGAAAATGACATGGACTGCGGACAGGTGGCCCTGGGTGGGAATGCTGGTCGGTCGTGATGCGCGCAGCTGCGATAACGCCGTGTCCCGGATGGAGTAGTGGTTAACTCATGGAGGTAAGAATAGAGGGAGACGCCGTGACGTCACAGCTGTGAAGCTATGTGAAGCCGAGGGTAGCCATCTCAATCCGACCAAAACATTGCTGCTGTAAGCTTGTGTGCATAGGCTTGTCGCTCGCTTTTGGAAGGATTTTGCGCTATTATGGTGACATGTGTGGTGTTCGGATGTACGAATCGTTCTGATTGTCATGCGAAATCGAAGGGAATAACATTTCATGTGTAAGTTGTCTCGTTAAGTGTGATTTTACAACTTCATTGTGAATGAACGTGTGCTGCATCGGTACTTGCACTATAGCGTGTTTCTCTCCTGTATGATTTTAGATTTCCTAAAAATGAAAGTCAGAAAGCTCTGTGGGAGAATGCCTTGAGGAGGAAGAATTGGCGTGAGCACTATATGTTCTCAGCATTTCCGAGAAGAGGACATAGAGCGAACTTCCCTTTCAACAGTAAGGCTCCGAGAAAATTCTGTACCGTCAGTTTTCCCTACACACCCAAAACATTTGCAAAAGGTAAGTTAATTCAAAGAATTAAATTCTTAGTTTTTAAGTTCACGTTTCAGTATAATACGTACGTATCGTCGATAATCGAAGTGTTGAGTAACTCACTTTGTCTTCATCATGTACCAAATTAAAAGCTAACCCTACGTTAACTGGCGTAAAGTATAGGCCTAAACAGGACACTGTGTAGATTTGCCATTCTATGTACCGTATTTCAGTAAATATTGGTGGTAATGAACAGTGTTCCCCAGTAGTGTAACGTAACTGAAATGTCCCAGTACGTATTAGAAACAAGATGTATTTATGGGGCTTTGGAGGGAGGGTATAGCTAACTTAGTTTTCAGTTTCTATTATTTAGTTTGTGATACACGTTTGTTACTGAATTAACAAAATTGTATCGTTTACATTGAAGGCTAGCTATTCGTAATATTACTTAAAAACTATTTTTAATCAGAAGAAACGCGGAATTTCGCCTTTACGAGATTTTATTTTAAACAAAAACTTTGAAAAAACCAGTCAGGCGACGTTACATGCGTATATGGTGCAATTAGCGACTATAATACACGCAGCGCTATAGCACATTGGCAATGTTTTGGTCAGAGTGTCATGGCAGCGAGCCACGCCCCCATAGCTTCAAAACGTAGTACCGCTGGGATACGTAGCGCCGTCTCCCCTTATTCTTACCTCCATGGGTTAACTCATCTGCGTAGTAAGCAGAAGATCGCAGGTTCGAAATCCGGTCTGGTACACATTTGTACTCGTCGCCGTGTAGTGTCCCTTTTGCAATATTCACCATTATCGAGGTGAAACATAAATAAAAATGACTGTATGTGACTCAAAATGAACTGCAAAACATCGATTTATCTGCGAAAGGTAATAACACTAACTGTAAAAAAAATACAATATAGATCAGGGCCGGCCAAACGCTGCACGGTGTGCAGACGTGCGGAAGTGCTGCACATGTGCGCACGTGTGCGACAGCGAGCGACAGCGACATCTGTTATTAGACACGTGTCCTAAATGAACGGTGGCGGCTCTACTTCCCTGTTTAGGTGTTACAAGCAAGAGCGCAACATACCCAGTTTCGTTTACCCCTGGTAACCTTAACAGAAAAGTACTGAGAAATGGCAGGTACTGTGAAAAAGCAAAGGACTGGAGATCTATGTTCTCAGTCGTTTAAAAATGACTGGGAACTGCAATTCTTTTTTGTAGCCGTTGGTGAAAACTCACAATGTTTGCTGTGCCGCCGAATAATAGGCGGCCAGCGTAAGTTTTCAATTGAAAGACACTACAATACATATCACAAAGACGAGTGTAGTGTACTCAACAGTGAAGCACGGCACGCAAAATTAAATGTCCGTAAGAAAATGGATGAGACACATCAACTCGATTATTATTTCTCTTGACGAGTGATAAACGTGTTTGGATTTATTCCTTTCATAATTAAAAATTATTGTTTACTAACTGTGCATTATTGCCTCATTCTGCTCCATGTTACATTATTATCAGGAAAGTTGGTCATTAAACCGATTGTTCCAATGCATTCTTACATTTCGGTTTTTTTTTTTTAATGTGTGAAGGGCTACGCTCAGCTGAAGTCGATAAAACGTAACATTCATCTAACTGTCGGTTATTATGCAGATTTCAGACGTAACTGATGAAAGATACTGCACTAATGGTATTGAAATAACAGGTCATCATCGAGAGGTCTGCGGTTATCATTCTGTTCAGAGGTCAGTGAGACAGAAATTATGTGCGTGTAACTGAGGGCACCGAGAATTAGTTATAGAAAACCTTGCATTAGTTTAATGTTATTTGAAATCATGAATAAGGTTCGTTGGAAGTCGCTAAGTGCTCTCTTTCTTAAATACTAGATCAAAAGCATTACGCGTATTTACGTGCCGTCAGTCAAGCTGCCTTAATAAAACTCATGGGTGTTAACTGTATTACTTCTCTTACTGGGTTAAACTGTTAACGTAAAAGTAGGCGTCTCAATGAGTAGACTGTGACAGTATTTTAAATGTTTAATACGCGAAATACCTTCCCATGGTTGGCTTGCAAGCTGTGGAAAGAGCACTAGAATGCGCCGGTACAGAGTATCCCATCAAGTGGATAAAGCGACACGTGTGGGTAGAAACATGCACTACATGAACGCTGACGGCTGCGGCGTGCACGCTGTGGCCCGGGAGTTGCACATGTGCACGAGCACCGCACGCGTGCACAATTTCTGGCCGGCCCTGATATTAGATCGATAGATGCAGAAAAGACATTATTTTCATTGTATGAGATTATAATGTGCAAGTAATTAAAAGAAGTAATATTATCTTTGTTAGAGTATAAAACACAATGCAATGCTGATTCTTCTGTCTAGTCTGTTTCGTTCTGTTCGTTCTGGAGTTAGCTGGAATAAGGTACGCAAGCTATTGTGCTGCGCTAGCATTTGTTTCTGTCGTAACGTAATTGCAAATATTTAATGGTGTAAACTGTGTCCTAGTAAGAATATGTTAGTATAAAGTGATCTCCGTGTGTTAGTTCAAGAACCTACGCCACATTTATCTTATGAAAAGAATATTTAATGAAAATTATTTAGCATGTTTCCAGCTGCTGCGGAGCGAGTAACAGTGATCTCTGACTGTTAACAATTAGCCGCCATTACGCGGTACATTTAAAAATATTTTTTCACTGCACAATGTCTGATAGCCGGAGCGGAAAAAATTATGCAAAAATATTCAGTGAGGTTAACTGAAGGAATCCAGTGAAATAATTTTATTCAAACTTGTCTATTTTGTGTGATAGTAATAATTTCAGGTCAGTGAACTGGAGCTGAGTAATACTACGCTATTGCATTTACAGTAATTTGTAGGGAGCCTGGCGCTCGATAAAACCAGGTATACTACGTAATTGGCAACCTACGAAATTCATTATTTTGCTTATTATATCTCTTTTGTATTTTTTTGAAAGCTAAACGTAACAACTAACTTCACTAAAAATAAGTAACAGATCATGATAAATCAAAGGACAAACAAATTTACTAGGACAGTGTTTTCTCTAAAATAAATAGTTACATATATATATATATATATATATATATATATATATATATATATATATATATATATATATATATATATATATTTAAGAGATATAATAGCCGCTGATTCCGCGTAATATGACGATGTAGGTGACATCAGTAATCCCTTCTCTTTTCCATGCTTTCTCTCCCCTCCACCTTCAATTTACACATACTGCGGTTCTCGCTGTGGAGAAAAGCTACCACCCTGCTTATTCAGGGGAGTCGCGCGAACCCACAAACGCGACAGTAGCTTCAGCAAGACTCAAGCCCCAAGGACTCTCGTGCTGCAGTGGAAGACCATTGCAGATAGCAGTGGGAGAACCACAGTGGTAAAGCTCTTAGATTCAATGCGACAGGTATACAAAATGTGGCTTCGAGCTCGACTCCAGTCTGCCATCAGCTCTGGAGGGTGAAACTTTGACAGTGCTGCTGAAATGCCAGAAAACTCGTCAAACAAATGACGCTCAAAGAACCCCGATACGGAAATGGAAATAAGCGTTTGACGTCATTGGCCGGAAGACCCCTTACGGGGCAGGTCTGGTCGCCTTCGTGCAGGTCTTACTACATTCGACGCCACATTGGGCGACCTGAGCGTCGGATTGGGATGAAATGATAATGAAGACAACACAACACCCAGTCCCTGAGCGGAAAAAAATCTCCGACCCATCCGGGAATCGAACCCGGGCCCCTTGGGACGGCAGTCCGCACGCTGACCTTTTTTTTTTAACGGTAAGGAACTGAAAAGTGGTAAGTGCACTCGTTGCGTCGAGTTGGGGACGCACATAACTAAAAACATGCTAATAGTTGTAGAAAAAGGCAGAAAGAAAGAGAGAAAACGCGGGGCTAAGGATACCATGAAACAAAACTGAAGGGTGGAATCCATACCACCATTAACCAGTGCTACATCTTGCACCGGATGGGAAACAAAAACTGCGAAGACTTTTTCGCACCGGGGACAAAAAGAAGAAATGGGGGAAATACTGCTACAGAATGTGAGGGTTCACGACGAAACTCTCCGTCTGCTGTATCATCCAGGTATGACTTCTCGTAATGACCAAGGTAGATCCCACGTTGTACCGTGTAGTGTTCTATCATCGTCTTGTAATTTTTAGCTTCCCGTACCCGTGATGTTCCAGCTACGTGGAGGGTCGTGGAACGCACTCCACTAATAATTGGAAAAATATTGTCGATACTTTGGGTTACGGAGGATCTTGCAATGTCGTTCCTGCAAATAGTTCCAAAAGTCTAAAGTGTCCTTAGTGCCGTCTTGAAACAAATAATGCACTGCATGTCCACGAAGCCACGACACTGCATTAGTTTTAGTGCGTGGGTAATACGTCTCATCCGGGAATAGGATAGTCTTGGGGTCGATATGATTCGGCGTTACCCGAAGGAAGTATGCTGACATTTGCCTCACTAAGTGCCACACTGCCGTAGACTCGCCACAGCTAAGACGGTGTTCATCGTTGTCTTGAACGCCTCAGCTCGTGCACGTGGGTGAGTCGACCATGTGGATCGCATGTAGCCTTGATCTGGTCACCTGCTTACCGTTGACAGTGATATACCACATCGCCGTGACGTCAGTGTCCAGTGTTACGTGGTGAATTGTCCTCCACACTACTCGCCAGTTGACGGTCGGGTGCTTCCTCTCCACGACGTTATCGGGTCCTCCACGTTGCAGGACCCGATAAACCGTCTTTGCCGTCGCCAGTTGAGTCGCTGGTAAGGCAAGTCGAACGTAACTGAGTTCGAGGTAAAAGACACCGATGTAGAAGAGCGAGGAGGGGACGTGGTGTATCGACACAGGTGGCAACAGGGAGGGCGGTGCTATTAACAAACTCGTCAGGCTGTCCGGACGGCGGTGCCATAGTTTGACTAATGTGCTCACAAATAGGGCAACCGCCCTGTCATGAACGTGATAAAGGCCAAGCCCTCCCCGATCCGGGGGAAGGGTGAGAGTTTCATATTTGATCTTGAAAAGCATTCCTGAAGTCACGAAGGACCCAAAAGCCGCAAGTATACGGCGAGCTAACATCACCGGTATAGGTAATATTTGGGAGATGTGGGGAATGTGTGACGCTAAATGTGTGTTAACATACTGGGTCCTTTGGACGATGTCCAGGACTCGTAGGCGGTTGTTGGCAATTCCAGTCCGAACATTTCGTAAAAGCCGTCGTTTTGAGCAGCGGTCCGTCGTATATCGTCTGTGAAATCAATGCCGAGACATTTCAAACTATCTCTGAGCTCTAAGGGGGTGACACTGTTCTCAGACAATCCGACCCCGATGTTCATCGCCACCGAATTTGCGACGTTGATACAACTACCAGTGGCCATGCCATATTTCGCTATCCAATTCAGTGCGCTAGCGGTGTCGTCACCGTTGCGGATGACAATCACCAGGTCGTCAGCGTACGCTTTACATCGGAAAGTGTTGCCTCGTAACATCATGCCCGTTAGCCGTTGACGCAGGCCGCTGAGAAGTGGTTCCATGGCCACAGCGTAAAGTAAAGTGGACAGAGGTTGGGCTTGGCGTATCGATCGAGAAATGGTGAGGGGCTGCGTTGGTCGGCCGTTGACGATCAACTTGGACGTCGCCCCACGGAGTAGTCGCATGACGACAGTGACGAATGGCTGTAGGTACCGCATATGGTGGAGGACCGCTTCCAAATAGTCGTGGTCCACTCGGTCGAAAGCCTGACTAAAATCGATTGCCGCCAGTGCACCCTCGCCAGTGAGATCAAGTCACGATATTCACTGAGTGCTGTTTGAATATTATTGTCGCGTCCTAATGACGTTTGATGGGGTGAGATAACATTTCGTAACGTCTGGAGTATCCGCGCCGCCAACAGTCGAGAAAAGATCTTAAAGTCGCAGTTCAATAGCGTCAAAGGGCGGTAGTCCTGCAGTCGTGAGCCACCGGACGGTTTGTGAATAGGAATAATCATCCCTTCCACAAGAGCCGCAGGGAGCGGCACTTCCGGGGATAGTAGTTCGCGACAGATGTCCGTCCATCGGGAGGCTAATAAATATTGAAAAGTCCGGTAAAATTCCAAGGGGAGGCCATCAGGACCCGGAGACTTGTTGACAGCTCCTTTGCGAATGGCGTCGATCACTTCTTCCTCTGTAATTTCTTCCATCAAGACCGCTTCCATTGCCGGGGTGACGGTGCCGTAAATCGTCTGAGAGACGTCCTCCAGTGCCGTCGGATCAGGGGTCTGAGCGGAATAGAGTTGGGAATAATGATTGTAGAACGCAGTGTTTATGTCTTGTTGCGTGGTGAGGCGACGACCGTCCTCCGTGTCGATGAAGCGTATCAGCGCTCGTTGGCGTCGTTTACGTTCACGAAGGACGTGGAACATTGACGGGCGTTCGCTCGGTATCCGATCCTGCGTCCTGGAGCGGATGACTACACCCTCTAGGTGGCGTCGCATATGAGCGAGGATCTGAGCCTTAGCACGGAGGACTGCCGTTTGCCGTTCCGGAGACGGCGCCATAGCATCGCAGTCGCGCAGGACCCTGAAGTAAAAGTCGAGTGTATGTCTTCGCCAAGTGGCGTGGTCGCGACCGTAGGTTATCAACGTTCACCTCAGTGCCGGTTTGGCGCAGTCCAACCACCAGCGGATCGTTGTGGGATATGCACGGAGGCGATTTTCACACGAACGCCACGTATCCTCAACGGCTTGGCGGCAATCCGGGTACGACAGGTGAGCGACGTTTAATTTCCACGGGCTGCGGCTTCTCCACACTTGTTGCCGCCGCAGGGTGACGGCACAAATGTAGAGTGGTCCGAGAAGGCTGCAGGCCACAGTTCCGCATCCTGTGTTCCAGCGGCGAGAGAGCGTGAGACATAAATCCGGTCGATACGACTGGAAGAGTGACTCGTGAAGTGTGTGAATCCCGGTCGGTGGCCGTGAAGATGTTCCCAAGTGTCCACCATCTGCAGGTCTCGAATTAGCGTCTCGAGTTCCGGGCACGGATTATGTCGTGGGAGTTGGTCTTTGGGCGCCAGTACGCAATTGTAGTCACCTCCAAACACCAGATGGTCGTGGCGGCCTTGGAAGAGCGGGGCGTCGTCTTCCGCAAAGAATCGTGAACGTTCGCGCCGTTTGTCCGTCGCGGAAGGTGCGTAGATATTGATAAGGCGGACACCCAGTACCGTGAGTGCCATTCCTCTTGCCCCAGGCAGAAACAGGATATCGTCCGCCACTATCCCTTCCCGATGAAGTACAGCGACACCGCTGCCTGTAGGGGAAGCTGGAGAGACGCAAGCATCGTAACTGTACACGCCTGGGAAGTCGTCGACGTACACTTCCTGGAGAAGGGCTATATCGATGGAAGCAGAGTTCAACATATCCTGAAGCAAGGATAACTTAGCGCGCGTCCGTATAGGTTGATGTTTATAGTTGCAACGCGATAAGTTTGAGGTGTAGCCATAGCACCCGTGTTGGCCATCAATACCCTTGTAAGGCTGTCTCGTCACTGTATCTGATGGCGGAAAAGGATCAACACTGGTGGGATAAATTTCCCCGTGTGTCGTCCGACACGATGGATAAGGAATTCTCCTCACTGTCGTCCGCCCAGTCGCCACGAAATACCATCGGCTGGTGGTGGCTGTCAGTGGCTGCTGCGCCACTCGGCGCTGACTCCATCGGCTCTACTGGCTGGCAATCGGCAGCGGCTGTCTGCTTGTGATCCTGCTGTTCTGTGGGGTCGGAGGGGCTGAAGCCGTCACCACGGCGATCTGTTGAGTTTGATGTTACAGCGGCCTCTGTACCTCCGGTACCGTCGTCGGAGTGTCCACAGTCCATGTCAGACGGTCGCTGCAAACACTCGTCCGATGGAGCACGCCGCCGTCTCTTGTGTTTTCGCGGGGAACGCTGTTTACGGACGTGTGTTTCAGTATCTGAATGTGGGTGGATTTCTTCAGCTGCTCCGGTGTCTGGTAGAAAAGCCGCTGTCGGCACAACCCGTGGGCCAATGTCCATCCTGGCATCCACGCCTTCTTGCAAGGTCGGTCGGTGAGTATCTTCAGCTGGGGGCGCTGATGTAGAGGCCGGACCCCGTACTGCAGAATCCATCATGGTCTCGCTATCGGGGGCGGCTATCGGACTAGTGCAGTCAGTATCGGAAAGGGTTGCTGCTCGAGCAACTTCGGCGTAATTGAGTGGAAGGGTCGTCACTGTAGAATGAGTCATAGATTCACCTGTCGGGATTTGAGTAAGCCGTCGTCGGAGAATATCCGATCGGACATGCCCTTCTTGGCCACAACCAGAGCAAGTGCGTGGCTGGCCGTCATACATAATGATCGCCCTACATCCGCCGATGACAAGATATGACGGTACATGTTTGGTCAGTTTAATTTTGATCTGTCGATCTGAAAACTGATCTTGATGGTGGTTTGTCTGTATGAATGTGCCATGGTGCGTCGGTAGTGATGGACTCTAAACTAGCGACAATGCAGTAGTAAACAACTACGGGCACTCGCGACCGCGCGGACGGGACGTAAACAAGACGTCCTCGCCGCACCGCTGCGGAAAGCAGACTGGCCTTTCAGCTATCGGCGCGGACCCCGCCACGGAAGCCATCAAGCAATGTGCCATCTTGCTTGACTTGAAATTTCTGTTTAGCCACCTGCATTCATCCTAGAGAGGTGGTTCCACACTTACGGCCCATCCTCTGTGGTCTATAATTCTACAAGAAACAATTGAGATAAGCGTACAGTCCTGGCGCCGATTATTGTCCTTCAGGCGACCGACAGTAGAGTGGTTCCAATGGCTCTGAGCACTATGGGACTTACCATCTGACGTCATCAGCCCCCTAGAACTTAGCACTACTTAAACCTAACTAACCTAAGGACATCACACACATCCATGCCCGAGGCAGGATTCGAACCTGCGACCGTAGCAGTCGCGCGGCTCCGGACTGAAGCGCCTAGAAGCGCTCGGCCACCGCGGCCGGCAGTAGAGTGGTACTACGACAGAAGCCAGCCCCTCCGGGTATTCGAGAACACGATTACTGACAAAATTTCGGAGTTTGTGCAGGGATATTTTCCAAGAATTTTAATATACAGCGTCCATGGTCTTTGGTGGCTTGTAAAAGGGTAATTATGAAATCATGATTTGCTGAGTTTCTTGTATCACTTACCCTTGTCTCTGTGACAATAAGTTCACGAAATACTGTCGACATTTGCGGTTCTGCGCAGATATTTTCAGCGCACTAAAAATGCAAAGATAAACAGCTGAAAGGTATCAAAAGAAATGCAATCTATCTGTCACAAGTCCCCGGAGACCAGAATACACCAAAAAAAGTCCCTGGACATCCTGAGAAATTTTACTGTTGGAATTCAAGCTCACCCTCCTTCGGTAGACGTGCTGTATTTCCAATATAGAGCGATCTGGGCCGTTTTTAATTTTCTCGACCAATTATCCCCACCTCTGTCCTCCCACAGACGGCCTGCCGCGCGGGGTAGCCGTGCGTAAGCCTAGGGACCGATGACCTCAGCAATTTGGTCCCATGGTCAATGCCCCAGTTCCAATTTTTACAGAGCGAATGAATTGCGTTGCCATCTCATTCAGTGTAGTATTTACTTCAAAGTTCATTCATATAAAAACTACTAATCATCTATCAGTCACTAAGAACAACGGCTATACATAAAAAAACAACGGTCACCAGTCTGAACGGCTTTTCATGGTTAATTTTTTCATTGGAATTGTGCTTGACGCAAAATACCGGCTGATTCTGGCGGTGACGAAAGTTGGTTGAGGTGGCATTGCCGTATTGAACGAACCGATGTTGGGTGAAGCACATTAATCAAACCTAATGATGAGATACGACAGCATAAACAACGTTGCAAGATAAGAACAGAGTTTGTTTTGTGCTACTCAGCTACGTGTTCGCTTCACATTAAACTGTCCCGTATGCAACCTCGCTTAATGGATATTGCTGTTTCAAATCGTTCAAATGGCTCTGAGCACTATGAGACTTAACTTCTGAGGTCATCAGACCCTTAGAACTACTTAAAGCCAACCAACCTAAGGACATCACACACATCCATGCCAGGCAGGATTCGAACCTCCGACCATGGCCGTCGCGCGGTTCCAGACTGAACCGCCTAGAACCGCTCGGCCACTCCCGCCGGCCTATTATTGCTGCTTCCATTGACTGTTCGGCAATCCTGAAAATTTATAGTAATGGGTCTTTGTTCCCTTCTCTGAGCAACGCTATACATTTGTTTTTGCTGTCAATCCTTGCATCGAGTTTGATCATGCACCCTTATCAAGCTTCCATATGTCTTTGTGTGTAGTATCACAGCTGGGAAACGAGGAGAGAAATGACACCCGGAGAACGCTTGCTCCAGTAATGGCGATTCTTTCTGGCGGAGAGCCGCTGCAGCCAGCTAGAGCCGTACGTAATAACCCGCCCGTAGACGGCGCGCCAGACTGAAGCCCGCTCTCTGCTCTTCTGAAAATTCCTCTGGCGGCGCCGCGGCAGAACAGAAATCGCTACAAGTCACGTTTCCGACAGAGGCGCTGCGTACTCTGGGGGAATCCCCCCGTAATGATGGCGGCCAGCCCGCTGTTCTCCACGAAATCCCCGGCCGTGCTTCCGGCGCCTTCTAGTTCGCTGTCTTTCCACTCCAGGTTATCAGGAATTGGCGCTACCACCGTCTCCCTGGCGTCGCCTTCACCTCCTGACGTGAAATATGTAAAGTGTCCTATGTCAAAATAGTATGTTGTGTAGTGAGTACTTACATAGGTAATTACGTACTCAGTAGGCATATATACGATACATTAAAAAAAAAAACGAGCTTGATGCTGTAAAATGGAAACCGATCGTAATTTCATTTTTACTAGCCGGAGAACGCAATGAAGCTGTTTTCCTAGCAGCGGGAGGAGGTATACTTGGAAAAGGCCGGGAGATACGGGAAGATTTCAATTAGATTACATCATGGTCAGACACAGATTCCGAAATCAGACACTGGATTCTAAGGCGTACCCAGGAGCAGATATAGACTCAGATCACAATATAGTAGTGATGAAGAGTAGGCTGAAGTTCAAGACATTAGTCAGGAAGAATCAATACGCAAAGAAGTGGGATACGGAAGTACTAAGGAATGACGAGATATTTTTGAAGTTCTCTAATGCTATAGATACAGCAATAAGGAATAGCGCAGTAGGCAGTACAGTTGAAGAGGAATGGACATCTCTAAAAAGGGCCATCACAGAAGTTGGGAAGGAAAACATAGGTACGAAGGAGGTAGCTGCGAAGAAACCATGGGTAACAGAAGAAATACTTCAGTTGATTGATGAAAGAGGAAGTACAAACATGTTCCGGGAAAATCAGGAATACAGAAATACAAGTCGCTGAGGAATGAAAGAAATAGGAAGTGCAGGGAAGCTAAGACGAAATGGCTGCAGGAAAAATGTGAAGACATCGATAAAGATATGATTGTCGGAAGGACAGACTCAGCATACAGGAAAGTCAAAACAACCTTTGGTGATATTAAAAGCAACGGTGGTAACATTAAGAGTGCAACGGGAATTCCACTGTTAAATGCAGAGGAGAGAGCAGATAGGTGGAAAGAATACATTGAAAGCCTCTATGAGGGTGAAAATTTGTCTGATGTGATAGAAGAAGAAACAGGAGTCGATTTAGAAGAGATAGGGGATCCAGTATTAAAATCGGAATTTATAAGAGCTTTGGAGGACTTACGGTCAAATAAGGCAGAAGGGATAGATAACATTCCATCAGAATTTCTAAAATCACTGGGGGAAGTGGCAACAAAACGACTATTCACGTTGGTGTGTAGAATATATGAGTCTGGCGATATACCATCTGACTTTCGGAAAAGCATCATCCACACAATTCCAAAGACGGCAAGAGCTGACAAGTGCGAGAATTATCGCACAATCAGCTTAACAGCTCATGCATCGAAGCTGCTTACAAGAATAATATACAGAAGAATGGAAAAGAAAATTGAGAATGCGCTAGGTGACGATCAGTTTGGCTTTAGGAAAAGTAAAGGGACGAGAGAGACAATTCTGACGTTACGGCTAATAATGGAAGCAAGGCTAAAGAAAAATCAAGACACTTTCATAGGATTTGTCGACCTGGAAAAAGCGTTCGACAATATAAAATGGTGCAAGCTGTTCGAGATTCTGAAAAAAGTAGGCGTAAGCTATAGGGAGAGACGGGTCATATACAATATGTACAACAACCAAGAGGGAATAATAAGAATGGACGATCAAGAACGAAGTGCTCGTATTAAGAAGGGTTTAAGACAAGGCTGTAGCCTTTCGCCCCTACTCTTCAATCTGTACATCGAGGAAGCAATGATGGAAATAAAAGAAAGGTTCAGGAGTGGAATTAAAATACAAGGTGAAAGGATATCAATGATACGATTCGCTGATGACATTGCTATCCTGAGTGAAAGTGAAGAAGAATTAAATGATCTGCTGGACGGAATGGTCTAATGAGTACACAGTATGGTTTGAGAGTAAATCGGAGAAAGACGAAGGTAATGAGAAGTAGTAGAAATGAGAACAGCGAGAAACTTAACATCAGGATTGATGGTCACGAAGTCAATGAAGTTAAGGAATTCTGCTACCTAGGCAGTAAAATAACCAATGACAGACGGAGCAAGGAGGACATCAAAAGCAGACTCGCTATGGGAAAAAAGGCATTTCTGGCCAAGAGAAGTCTACTAATATCAAATAGCGGCCTTAATTTGAGGAAGAAATTTCTGAGGATGTACGTCTGGAGTACAGCATTGTATGGTAGTGAAACATGGACTGTGGGAAAATCGGAACAGAAGAGAATCGAAGCATTTGAGATGTGGTGCTATAGACGAATGTTGAAAATTAGGTGGACTGATAAGGTAAGGAATGAGGAGGTTCTACGCAGAATCGGAGAGGAAAGGAATATGTGGAAAACACTGATAAGGAGAAGGGACAGGATGATAGGACATCTGCTAAGACATGAGGGAATGACTTCCACGGTACTAGAGGAGGCTGTAGAGGGCAAAAACTGTAGAGGAAGACAGAGATTGGAATACGTCAAGCAAATAATTGAGGACGTATGTTGCAAGTGCTACTCTGAGATGAAGAGGTTAGCACAGGAAAGGAATTCGTGGTGGGCCGCATCAAACCAGTCAGTAGACTGATGGCCAAAAAAAAAAAAAAAAATGTACCGCCTCTACCACGTAATGTAGCAGAGCTCCGGGAGAGAATAGGGGAAGCGACTGCCGCAGTCGACGATGCCATGCTGGGACGGGTATGGCAAGAATTCGACTACCGTATTGACTACCGTTTTGACGGGTCACTCATGCTTCGCATATCGGATGTTTGTAATAGAACTTTCATTCTCTTCAAAATTCAATATGTATGGCATCCGTACAGTGTTTAGTTCTTGTGCAATAAATAACTGATATTTTGAGCGCACTAAAAATACAAAGATAAACAGCTGAAAGCTACAAAAGAAATGCAATTTATCTATCACAAGTCCCCGGAGACCAGAATACACTAAAAAAAGTCCCTGAACATCCTGAGAAATTTTACTGGTGGAATTCAAGCTCACCCTTCGGTAGACCTGCTGCATTTCCAATATAGAGCGCTGTGCGAGACCGACCACGGAATAAAATTCGCCGACAGTGTGGTTCTCTTACGTGAAAGCGTGTGGCCTGTCCCTTCAGACATGTTCGGAAGAACAGACACGACACATCCGAGAGCATAGTTAGGCTCGTGACTGTTATTCTTAGTTTGCAATAATCCCATGTTTTACTTGTCAGTTAAAGAAGCCTCCTTATCCTCCAAATAATAATAATTATTCTCCACTTCTAATTCATAAATATGCTGTGATTAATAAATGTTAATGTAACTTTGAAATTGAAATAATTTGTTTATCTGGCACTCAGCCATTACTGATACTTATAAGGTCATTGTCAGGCATTTCGCCATAATTAATAGTTGTCAAACTATTTTTGGTCATGATGATTTCTGAAGTTTTTAAATAGATACTGTGGTGTCACCGCCAGACACCACACTTGCTAGGTGGTAGCTTAAATCGGCCGCGGTCCATTAGTACGTGTCGGACCCGCGTGTCGCCACTGTCGGTACTTGCAGACCTAGCGCCACCACATGGCAGGTCTAGAGAGGCGGACTAGCACTCGCCCCAGTTGTACGACGACTTTGCTAGCGACTACACTGACGAAGCCTTTCTCTCAGTTGCCGAGAGACAGTTAGAATAGCCTTCAGCTAAGACCATGACTACGACCTAGCAAGGCGCCATTAACCGTATCTGAAGATAGTCTAATTTGTATAGTCAAGAGCGATGTACCACAAGGATGCATTAAAGTTGAGTATTAACTTAGATACGTACTTTTCTTATTAGCATTCAATTACTTATCCTGTTCCAGAACTCACGCCAGCCGGCGTGTGTGTACGCGTGCCTTTCGGCTACCTCCGAGTGGCGTGGCTGTCTTGCTACGCCACAACAGATACAATTTATGGAATCCCTTCATACTAGTTATTTAGTAGTTAACAGGACCCAAGCAAACACTTTTTTATTAAAGTCATTCTTAGTAACGACAACCTTTACCCGCTGCTGCTGCATGCTGCTGCGACTTGCTGCAAACCACTTGGAAAAAGGCAGTCATCTAAAGAGGTGAGTGCATAACTTAGGGCCAAAACAGAGACACTTACACACCACAACATGCCATGTCCTCTGATCCAGTAAATTCCGTGGCACAAACCAAATTCTGTATTACTTGTAAATTCCTATTCAAATACGCAGTCATATAGCTTATCCAGATGTTAGTTTTAAGTTTTTCATACAACGATATGCTGAGGGCATAAATGATAGTGCAGCTGACACTCATACTACACACACACGCACGCTTACACACACACAGTGTTATGCAGGTTAGATTCCGATTACTGAAAGCTCCGGTTGCTTATCGAGTCCATTTTCACAAACGAACATAGGCTTTATTTGTTGTAGGTACGTTACACTCTATACTCATCAGACAAGAAATTATTCTTTCCGTTTCACTTCACTGACCGCTACTATGTCTAGATTGAGCCTTTGCATTTCCCTTTTTACATTTCCTAGTTTCCCTTACACGTTCAAGTTTCTGACATTCCACACCCCGACTCGTAGAACGTTATCCTTTCGTTTTCTTTTTCAATTACAGGCCATATGTCCTATGTGTACACATTACATGTCTTTAAAGCAGTGCTCTACATTGCCTAGTGTATCCTCGAAATTTGTTGCGATTAAGGAAGTTTCCGTCCGCCGCTCGTGGTCTCGCGGTAGCGTTCTCGCTTCCCGAGCACGGGGTCCCGGGTTCGATTCCCGGCGGGGTCAGGGATTTTCACCTGCCTCGAGATGACTGGGTGTTTGTGTTGTCCTCATCATTTCATCATCATCCAGGAAAGTGGCGAAATTGGACTGAGCAAAGGTTGAGAAATTGTACGGGCCCTGATAACCACGCAGTTGAGCGCCCCACAAACCAAACATCATCATCATCATCATTAAGGAAGTTTCCATAGAAAGGACATGGTCGGTCGACGATACTGACATCTGTGTGTGAGTGATAAAATCAAAATAGCGTGTGATGAACTCGCCCTTAAATGTTTCACAGTTATTCTTGACAATAACATCCTTATGTAATTTTTTACCATGTTATAGCAGTTACTTCCTAAGTTAAGGATAGGATTCAGTACACTGCAATAATAAGTAATTGGTACTTACACTCCTGGAAATGGAAAAAAGAACACATTGACACCGGTGTGTCAGACTCACCATACTTGCTCCGGACACTGCGAGAGGGCTGTACAAGCAATGATCACACGCACGGCACAGCGGACACACCAGGAACCGCGGTGTTGGCCGTCGAATGGCGCTAGCTGCGCAGCATTTGTGCACCGCCGCCGTCAGTGTCAGCAAGTTTGCCGTGGCATACGGAGCTTCATCGCAGTCTTTAACACTGGTAACATGCCGCGACAGCGTGGACGTGAACCGTATGTGCAGTTGACGGACTTTGAGCGAGGGCGTATAGTGGGCATGCGGGAGGCAGGGTGGACGTACCGCCGAATTGCTCAACACGTGGGGCGTGAGGTCTCCACAGTACATCGATGTTGTCACCAGTGGTCGGCGGAAGGTGCACGTGCCCGTCGACCTGGGACCGGACCGCAGCGACGCACGGATGCACGCCAAGACCGTAGGATCCTACGCAGTGCCGTAGGGGACCGCACCGCCACTTCCCAGCAAATTAGGGACACTGTTGCTCCTGGGGTATCGGCGAGGACCATTCGCAACCGTCTCCATGAAGCTGGGCTACGGTCCCGCACACCGTTAGGCCGTCTTCCGCTCACGCCCCAACATCGTGCAGCCCGCCTCCAGTGGTGTCGCGACAGGCGTGAATGGAGGGACGAATGGAGACGTGTCGTCTTCAGCGATGAGAGTCGCTTCTGCCTTGGTGCCAATGATGGTCGTATGCGTATTTGGCGCCGTGCAGGTGAGCGCCACAATCAGGACTGCATACGACCGAGGCACACAGGGCCAACACCCGGCGTCATGGTGTGGGGAGCGATCTCCTACACTGGCCGTACACCACTGGTGATCGTCGAGGGGACACTGAATAGTGCACGGTACATCCAAACCGTCATCGAACCCATCGTTCTACCATTCCTAGACCGGCAAGGGAACTTGCTGTTCCAACAGGACAATGCACGTCCGCATGTATCCCGTGCCACCCAACGTGCCCTAGAAGGTGTAAGTCAACTACCCTGGCCAGCAAGATCTCCGGATCTGTCCCCCATTGAGCATGTTTGGGACTGGATAAAGCGTCGTCTCACGCGGTCTGCACGTCCAGCACGAACGCTGGTCCAACTGAGGCGCCAGGTGGAAATGGCATGGCAAGCCGTTCCACAGGACTACATCCAGCATCTCTACGATCGTCTCCATGGGAGAATAGCAGCCTGCATTGCTGCGAAAGGTGGATATACACTGTACTAGTGCCGACATTGTGCATGCTCTGTTGCCTGTGTCTATGTGCCTGTGGTTCTGTCAGTGTGATCATGTGATGTATCTGACCCCAGGAATGTGTCAATAAAGTTTCCCCTTCCTGGGACAATGAATTCACGGTGTTCTTATTTCAATTTCCAGGAGTGTATCTTTCAAGACGGCTTCAGTGTCTAGGTCTGTATTGCTGCGTTATATTCTATAAAATGAGTTCTTGGGTATTGTATATTAACTGTATCTGAAGAATTAACAATTTCAAATTACCACAGATGTTTATCTTTATTTCCTCGATAGAACACCCATATTTTCACAAACACTGCATAAACGACTTCAGAAACAACACACAGAAAATTTGTTCTCTTCATAGAATCCAAAGACTATCCTCGAAGAACCGTCCGATCATAAGCTGAGAGCAACATGAACAGAAGTCCCAAGATTTTAATGTCACTCTGACGCACTTGACGTAAAAGATTCAATATGTATTGCAGACCCAGGGTCTAGAACCTTTTACTACTGGAAATAAATCAATTTCACAATAATATAGCTTTAATTAGTGAAAATGTTTGTCAGTTTTGAAGTAAATAATGTTTTCTGAAAGTAATTACTTATGTGAGGATTTATAGATGTAATGGTTAATAACATGGGCTGCATATTATGAAGATATTAAAAATTTTCCTTTTATTGTAATATCGATTTCTTTGTAGATAGTAAAATTTATGACATTATAAATGGAGACAGACATTTTGTTTTCAGTTAATACTGACAAATACAAATTATTGTATCTAACATAGACTTCTTTTCAGATGATATACTTTGAAAATTTTGAATACTGATTTTCATTGTGTAAGATCGACACCTGATAATATATCGAAATACAGGTTAATATTTAGATGGTATCGAACATTTCACTACTTGAGTAGAAGCTTTGCAGGGACTAGATTCATTATAAGCGCCAGTGCGTTTTTAAAATGGGCGGCATAGCAGTAGCTAAAAAACAATAATCATTCTTTGATATGGCTATGTATTAATTTCTTATTATTAAGAATGTTCTCGTGTTTCTTAAGACGGAGAAATGAAATATTTTGTCTCCTATGAAATTATGGTCACGAAAAAGGGATTTTGTTATATAATTTTAAAGAGAGGAGGACATCGAGCATTGAAAAAACTTAACAAGAGAATATAAGTAACGAATGTATGCCAATTAATTGGAAAGATAAATCATAATTTAAGTACATGTTTCTTACCATTATTATTGAGATTGCTGGTGATTTTATTTACTGTATCAAATTCAATGTCTTTTAGTTTTAATAAAGAAGAAAGGGTGAGCATAAGAGAATTTTGCTGGTAACATATGTAAAGCATCGTAAATCAGACATCCTTTTCAGTGACGTGGGACCGATTATACATTGGTTTTCAGAAAGAAGTGCAGCACTACATCTATTTACAGAGCCAGTGAACTGGAAAGCCACTGCACAGGAGTAATTAACATTGTACCAGTCAGTGTAATATTTTTTCCTTTATGATTTTGACAGTGATAGAGTGTATTAGCTGGATGCCCTTTCCGCTCACTCATTCGTGTACAAACAGTTACTCTTGCCTCATTGTGGATAACGTGGGAAGTGAAACGTTTTCCAAATATCTGGGAAATACAGATTTATCAGCTTCCTGGGAATTATAGCTAAGCACTCTACACAGCCATCACTGCTACTGTGAAAACGAAGTACCATACACCCAGAGAAATTGAAGTCTTTCCTTTCCGTCGCACTACGTTACACCAGCAAACTATCTTAAATTACTTTGGACAGACGTCTTGGTTCAGTATTTGGAAGGCCGAATTTGAATATACAGTACTCAAAATACTTTGTTTGCATGGTCATTCTGTGCACTAGCACCTGTGGACGACGGAGTGAATTGTGAAATACCACAGACAAAAAAACTGGTGTTCAAAATGTTCAAATGTGTGTGAAATCTTATGGGACTTAACTGCTAAGGTCATCAGTCCCTAAGCTTACACACTACTTAACCTAAATTATCCTAAGGACAAACACACACACCCATGCCCGAGGGAGGACTCGAACCTCCGCCGGGACCAGCCGCACATTCCATGACTGTAGCGCCTAGACCGCTCGGCTAATCCCGCGCGGCAAAAACTGGTGTAATTAGATTGTTTCAATTAATTATAGTATATACATGTGACAGATAGGAGTGAAACATGTTCTTGGGCCTAATAGTGGTAGTAGATGGAGTTTTTATTAATATTACAAATAGCTATGGTGAAGGAAGTGATACTGTGTGGGATGTAATGACCCATGTTGCATCAATAACTGGACATGTGTGGGATGACAGGGATATCAGACGTTGGAATACATTCAGAAAACAATTGAAGGTGCAGGTTGCAAGTGCTAATGTGAGATGAAAAGGTTGGCTCAGGAGAGGAATTCGTGGCAGGCACACTGGACGACGGTTCAATCCCGTCTCCAGCCATCCTGATTTAGGTTTTCAGTGATTTCCCTAAATCGTTTCAGACAAATGCCGGGATGGTTCCTTTGAAAGGGCACGGCCGATTTCCTTCCCAATCCTTCCCTAACCCCTAACCCGAGCTTGCGCTCCGTTTCTAATGACCTCATTGTCGACGGGACGTTAAGCACTAACCACCACCACCACCACCACCGTGGCAGGCTGCATCAAAACAGTCAGAAGACTGATGACAAAGAAAAAGGGAACAGAAATTTCTGTTGTGAGAAATAATTTGTGTAAAAATGAACTGTAGGCATCGAACTTCAGTGTGATAAATAAATAGTTCCAAACTGAGTGACGTGTGCACCATCTCCCTCCAACCAGTGGCAGCAGCGTATTAGCGAATCTAAAAACATCTGTGTCGTCCTGGAGACTAGTTGGCACTCTTACAGGAGACAGTAAGGGGCGTCGTACGCTGTAGACGGCGGCGTTCTATTCTCAGAGGCACTCCGCGCCTCCTGCAGACACGGGCCCAGAGCTAACTACTCGGAAACGACTTGGTTACAAGATTAAACGCTGCGCCGTAGCCGGTGCTCCGGGATAGAGGAGAGGACGGAACCAAATTAAAGGCAGGCAGGCAGGCAGGCAGGCTGCAGTCCGGGACGAGCACATCCCAAGGCTCGCAGAAACAGGGCGTCGGCAGCTCGGGACCGACAGTAACCCGTGCGCACTGCCACTCCGCTGTAGTCTTACTCTTTTCGACTTGGCCACTGACAGCGCTCCAGCTGTAGAGATCAGAAACGGAGCGAGTGCCAGTCTAGTGTTGTGGGTTGCATACTTTATAAATCAAGGCGCCGCCGTTACACCAGTGCTAACGGGCGCCCGTCGCTCCCGCTGCAGTTAAACGAGTACAGGTCACACCAATATTCAAGAAAGGTAGTAGGAGTAATCCACTAAATTATAGGCCCATATCGTTAACGTCGATATGCAGCAGGATTTTAGAACATATACAGGGTTATTGCAAATGATTGAAGCGATTTCACAGCACTACAATAACTTTATTATTTGAGATATTTCCACATACAAAAACTCAAAAAGTTTTTTAGACATTCACAAATGTTCGATATGTGCCCCTTTAGTGATTCGGCAGACATCAAGCCGATAATCAAGTTCCTCCCACACTCGGCGCAGCATGTTCCCATCAATGAGTTCGAAAGCATCGTTGATGCGAGCTCGAAGTCTGGCACGTTTCTTGGTAGAGGAGGTTTAAACACTGAATCTTTCACATAACCCCACATAAAGAAATCGCATGGGGTTAAGTCGGGAGAGCGTGGAGGCCATGATATGAATTGCTGATCATGATCTCCACCACGACCGATCCATCGGTTTTCCAATCTCCTGTTTAAGAAATGCCAAACATCACGATGGAAGTGCGGTGGTTGAAAGATGAAGTCGGCGCTGTCGGTTTCCAGTTGTGGCATGAGCCAATTTTCCAGCATGTCCAGATACACGCGTCCTGTAACGTTTATTTCGCAGAAGAAAAAGGGGCCGTAAACTTCAAACCGTGAGATTGCACAAATCACGTTAACTTTTGGTAAATTCCGAATTTGCTGCACGAATGCGTGAGGATTCTCTACCGCCCAGATTCGCACATTGTGTCTGTTCACTTCACCATTAAGAAAAAATGTTGCTTCATCACTGAAAACAAGTTTCGCACTGAACGCATCCTCTTCCATGAGCTGTTGCAACCGCGCCGAAAATTCAAAGCGTTTGACTTTGTCATCGGGTGTCAGGGCTTGTAGCAAATGTAAACGGTAAGGCTTCTGCTTTCGCCTTTTCCGTAAGATTTTCCAAACCGTCGGCTGTGGTACGTTTAGCTCCCTGCTTGCTTTATTCGTCGACTTCCTCGGGCTGCGCGTGAAACTTGCCCGCACGCGTTCAACTGTTTCTTCGCTCACTGCAGGCCGACCCGTTGATTTCCCCTTACAGAGGCATCCAGAAGCTTTAAACTGCGCATACCGTCGCCGAATGGAGTTAGCAGTTGGTGGATCTTTGTCGAACTTCGTCCTGAAGTGTCGTTGCACTGTTATGACTGACTGATGTGAGTGAATTTCAAGCACGACATACGCTTTCTCGGCTCCTGTCGCCATTTTGTCTCACTGCGCTCTCGAGCGCTCTGGCGGCAGAAACCTGAAGTGCGGCTTCAGCCGAACAAAACTTTATGAGTTTTTCTACGTATCTGTAGTGTGTCGTGACCATATGTCAATGAATGGAGCTACAGTGAATTTATGAAATCGCTTCAACCATTTGTAATAGCCCTGTATTATGTTCGAACACTATGAATTACCTCGAAGAAAACGGTCTATTGACACACAGTCGCGCGACTGCTACGGTCGCAGGTTCGAATCCTGCCTCTGGCATGGATGTGTGATGTCCTTAGGTTAGTTAGGTTTAAGTAGTTCTAAGTTCTAGGAGACTGATGACCACAGATGTTAAGTCCCATAGTGTTCAGAGCCACTTGAACCATTTTTGACACACAGTCAACATGGGTTTAGAAAACATCGTTCCTGTGAAATACAACTAGCTCTTTATTCACAAGAAGTATTCAGTGCTATTGACAAGGAATTTCAGATCGATTCCGTATTTATGGATTTCCGGAAGGCTTTTCACACTGTACCACACAAGCAGCTCGTAGTCAAATTGCGTGCTTATGGAATATCGTCTCAGTTACATGGCTGGATTTGTGATTTCCTGTCAGAGAAGTCGCAGTACGTAGTAACTGACGGAAACTGATCGAGTAAAACAGAAGTGATTTCTGCCGTTCCCCAAGGTAGTGTTACAAGCCCTTTGCTGTTCCTTACCTATATAAACGATTTGGGAGACAATCTGAGCAGCTGCCTTCGGTTGTTTGCAGACGGCGCTGTCGTTTATCGACTAATAAAGTCACCAGAAGATCAAAACAAACTGCAAAAGAATTTACAAAAGTGGCACTTGACCCTAAATAACGAAAACTGTGAGGTCATGCACATGTGTGGTAAAAGGAACAAGTTAAACTTCGGTTACACGGTAAATCAGTCTAATCAAAAAGCTGTAAATTCAACTAAGTACCTAGGTATATCAGTCTAATCAAAAAGCCGTAAATTCAACTAAGTACCTAGGTATTACAATTACAAACAACTTAAATTGGAAGGAACACATAGAAAATGTTGTGGGGAAGGCTAACCAAAGACTGAGTTTTATTGGCAGGACACTTAGAAAATGTAACAGACCTACTAAGGAGACTGCCTGCACTACGCTTATCCGTCCTCTTTTAGAATACTGCCCCGCGGTGTCGGATCCATATCAGATAGGACTGACGGAGTACATCGAAAAAGTTTAAAGAAAGGCAAAACATTTTGCATTATCGCGAAATATGGGAGTGAGTGTCACAGAAATGATACAGGATTTGGGCTGGAAATCGTTTTTCGTTGCGACGGAATATTCTCATGAAATTCCAATCACCAACTTTCTCCTCAGAATGCGAAAATATTTTGTTGACACAGACCTACGTAGGGAGGATCGATCACCACGATAAAATAAGGGAAATCAGAGCTAGTACGGAAAGATTTGGGTGTTCATTCTTTCCATGCGCTATACGAGATTGGAATAATAGAGAATTGTGAAGGTGGTTCAATGAACCCTCTGCCAGGCACTTGAAAGTGATTTACAGAGTATCCATGTAGATGTAGATGTAAATATAGGTCGTGCAAGATACAGTGGCCGACGTGGAATGCCCAGTTTTCGTTCAAAGTGCTGGGCGAGTTCATTTGTTTGTACAGAAGAGAATGCCAAGAAGCGTTTGCCACCTTTCGGCCGGTTGGAGATGACAGAATAGACCCGAATGAAAAACAGCCCACAGTTGCACTAAATTATGTTAATTTTAAACTTTGACCATGGTTTCGGCTATAATAATATAGCCTTCTTCAGAAGTCCTAAAAAATGATCAAAATAACATCTACTACACCAGTGATACAATCTACATATAAACTTAAAAATTACTTAAGTGATAACATATTACTTACATACACACCAATAACTTCAACAGACATAAGCCTGTTTCAAACATAAGTAAAATTACATATGTCCTCTCCCACTACCTCTATTATACTGGGCGCACGGTCGTCAAATGTGCCGCACCCCGCGCACCATAGCTGGCGCTCACCACAGCGAGCTACATCGCACCGTTTATCAGGCAACTAGTCAATATATACGACAATAAATTAATAACAAGCCTACACGTGCAAGTGAAGGACCATATACGTGATACGAATGTCCAACTGTTGAAATACTGTTGTACACGATCATTAGAGTGGTAGAACGTTAACAATTTCGCAAAACAAAGTTCGTCGTATCACTATCTAATGCATGATTCAGAAACGAGACTATCATATGCAGATATAACTCCAGCTTACATTATACGCTCTAATAGCTAATAGGGCTAATTCTACCAGCTGGCCATAGTCGTTGTACACACCCACACTACCAATGGTTGACATTATTATAGCTGAAACCATGGTCAAGGTTTAAAATAAACGTAATTTAGTGCAACTGTGGGCTGTTTTCCATTCGAGACAATTTCGTAATGGTTTCTGTTGTCGCTGCCATGATGAAAATAATGATAGAATTGATGCGCATGCCCTGCCGTCTTCCTCAAACGATTTTGCAGAAACTATAAATTGGTAAAAAAAATCATTTTTGCTTTGCTTGTAGCTTTATATGTCATGTTCATTATGGTGTGTCCATCATTTCGCTAATAGGCATGACTACTGTGATATTTACATGAAAGGAAGACACTGCACGAAACTCGAAAAAGTTTGTAATGAAAAATAGGGGACGCTATGATTTTGCGTTTGCTGCATATTACATAATATGTTGTTGCACATGAAATTTAGCTAACATACTGAATTTTTCTTTAGACTTGGGTGGAAGTCTCTATCTGTGGCCAATCTCGAGAAAATTGATCCGACGTAGCGCATTCACTTGCAGTCACACTGCAACAGCAATAAAGCCAGAGTGAAATATCCACAACATTCCTCTGTTTCACAAACGGTTCTCGATGAGATTTTGCATGCGAATACCACGCACGGCTGGTAGATGGACAGATGGCAGGGCATGTGTGAGAAAGCAGTAGTAGTGGGGGTCGCGGGCAGGTGCTGTAGAGATTTTGGTAAATGATAGTAGAAGCGGAGGAGAGTATTTTGCTGTATGGTTATTATGCAAAACTTCATTACCTACTGTGTTATTCCACTAACTACAAACTTTTCTGAGGAAACAACATAATCTTTAAGGGCCATCGATAGCTGGTGAAATGATAAATGCTACGGGTTTTGGAACAACGTAAGTGAAGTCGTTACACGTTTGTTTTGTATCAAGAATGTGATTTTTCGTAGGATGCTGACCTTACTTTTTCTCAGTTCCTCACTTAATAAACCACTGTTTCAGAATTCCATCACAATTTGGTCTGCACAACATGTTAGTGAGGTGAGATTGTGTGAACTCCGCTCAGTTTTGACAAAAGAAGCAAATTTTAACATGTCAGCAAGAGAAATGTGTAGGTTTTACTCAAAATTTCCAAATCGTGACACTTCTCCTGAAGTTACAATTGGTTAACAAACCAGGCGAAAATAAATTGCTGCATTTTTGGCGGAATTCTTTTTAATACTATCCAAAGAAGAGGTGGTCACCATGCAACTGTGGGTGTGAATGGGGCCTTGCTTAATATTCACAGAAAATGTGAGTGCAGGCTTCATTTTAGAACGGCACTTCCCCTCCAGCGCTCGGCATTTCCCCTCGAGCGCCTGCCCACAGCCCCCACCATTACCGCCCTCCCCAAGTGTGCCCTGCCACCTGCGCATCTATCGGCCATGATATCGTGCGAGCACTATATGATGAGTCTGAGAGCAGCGGTGCTGTGGCCACTTCATACTCGTCGACTTGTCTTTTACTGGAGCCGGCAGAAGTGTAAGGCTAGCCGTGACCTGTTCTCAGTATGGAAGATGAGTGCATGATGTTGTAGTTGTGAAGTTGCACTGACAAGACTAAATGACTGATTGTTGGGATCAGATGGCCTCAAACGAAGCTGTGATTTGTGTGACTATGAAGGGCATAAGATGGAAATTTAGTGATGCAGTGTGTACAACTGCAAATGCATTCCATTACAGAAGGAGTAATGTCTGGAATAAGTTTAATGCTACAGTCCACGCTTCAGACGAAAAGCAACGTCATTGTTAAAATCCTCTGACCAGGAAGTGCACTGTTTCTGCGTTCTTTGATCATGGAAACTCGCGTTCATGGGCTAAAAACTAGTTATGTAGCCGAATGAAATGAAGTGATTGTACTGTGTTGATTGCTGGGATTTCCCACCTGGGGAAATTCAGCTACTGCGTTGAAAGTCCTATCAGATGACATCATACTGAGCGAATTGCTTGTCACTGAGGATGAAACGATGACGAGGACAACACAACACGCAGTCCCTCTGACCTGGCCACATATGAAACCTCGGCCCGCTGCATGGGAGTCAGATGCACTCACCACTCAGCTATGGGGTATTTAGAGGTGGCACTCCAACCTCACGTCATGTCTTCTGATACTGTCATATAGACTCAGTAAGGCCTCAACAGTGAGTGTATGCCAACGTAATTGCTAGAGATTCTCTGAATAGAAATTGGACATTAAAATAAATTTAGAGCAGTGTTCGAAAAAGTTGTATGTATTCAGGCTGCAGGGAGTATAAGTGCGGATATTTTTATGTGTGGTACTTTAACAGGCACACACATTAGTGCATTGGCTGTTTCTTCTCTGTGTCGAATAATCTTCCCACAAACACACTACAAAATTTACGACCTGATCCTTTCTCCACAGTCCTACTTCACCATTAAGTGGATTACGCCTGTCAGTACACACACACACACACACACACACACACACACACACACACACACACAAATACCGAGGTGACAGAAGTCACAGGATACCTCCTAATATCATGTTGGACCTCCTGTTGCCTAGTGTAGTATAGCAACTCGCCAACAGCCTTGTCGCAGTGGTAACGCCGGTTCCCGTCACATCACCGAAGTTAAGTGCTGCCGGGCTGGACTAGCACTTGGATGGGTGACCATACGGTCTGCCGAGCGCTGTTGGCAAGCGGGGAGCGCTCAGCCCTTGTGAGGAAAACTAAGGAGCTACTTGCTTGAGATGTAGCGGCTCTGGTCTCGTAAACTGAAATACGTCTGGGAGAGGGCTATGCTGACCACATGCCCCTCCATATCCGCATCCAGTGACACCTGTGGGCTGAGGATGACACGGCGGCCGGTCAGTACCGTTGGGCCTTTCGAGGCCCGTTCGGACGGAGTTTAGTATTAGTTTAGTTTTAGTATAGCAACTCGATGTGGCATGGACCCAACAAGCTGTTGCAAATCCGCTGCAGAAATACTGAGCCATACGCCTCTACAGACGTCCATAACTGCGAAATCGTTGCCAGTGGAGGATTTTGTGCACGAACTGAGCACTAGATTGTGCCCCATAAATGTTTGATGAGATTGATGCTGGGCGATTTGGGTGGTCAAAACATTCGCTCGAATTGTCCAGAACGTTCTTCAAACCATTTGCAAACATTTGACGCCTGGTGAGAAGGCGTACTGTCATCCATAAACATTCCATCGTTGCTTCGGAACATGAATGGCCTCAAATGGTCTCCACATAGCAGCTGCGCGGGGTAGCCTTGTCATGGTCCGCGCGGCCCTCCCCCCCCCCCCCCTCCCCGTCGGAGATTCGAGTCCTCCCTCGAGCATGGGTGTGTGTGTGTTGTCCTTCGCGTAAGTTAGTTTAAGTTAGGTTAGGGACCGATGACCTCAGCAGTTTGGCCCCATAAGACCTTACCACAAATTTCCAAATTTCTCTACATAGCCGAATAGAACCATTTCCAGTCAATGATCGATTCTGTTGGACCAGAGGACCCAGTCCAGTCCATTCCATGTAAACACAGCCCACACCATTATGGAGCCACCATCAGCTTGCACAGTTCCTTCCTGACAACCTGGGTCCATGGTCTGCACCAAACTCGAACCCTACCAACAGATTTTAGCCACTCATCTGACCAGGTCACTGTTTTCCAGTCGTCTAGGGTCCACTCGATATGATCACGAGTCCAGGAGGGGCTTCACAGGCGATATCATCCTGTTAACATAGGCTCTCGCGTGCTTCTTCTTCTTCTGCCATAGCCCATTAACGCCAAACTGCACCGCACAGTCCACACGGATATGTTCGTCGCACGTCCTGCATTGATTTATGCAGTTATTTTAAGAAGGTTGCTTGTCTGTTAGCACCGAAACCTCTGCACAGACGCCGCTGCTCTCGGTCGTCAAGTGAAGGCCTTTGACCACTACCTTGGCAGTGGTGAGTGGTAATATCTGAAATTTGGTTTTTTGGGCACACTCTGGACGTTGTGGACTTCGGAATGTTGAATTCCTAAGGATTTCCTAAATGGAATGTCCCACTCATCTGTCTCCAATCACCATTCCACGTTCAAAGTCTGTTAATTCCCTTCGTGCGGACAAAATCACGCCGGAAACCTTTTCGCCTGATTACAAATGACAGCTCCGCCAATGAACTGCCCTTTTATACCTTGCGTAGGTGGTACTACCGCCCTCTGTATATGTGCACACGGCTATCACGTGACTTGTCACCTCAGCGCATGTATTCAATGGCGTCGGTATGAGTTACTGTATGAGTTTGGAGGTAAAGTTGGAATCCAGCTTTGCTACTGTGGGTATACTGCGTCTTTATGAAGGATCAGGGAAATAACCAGGTAAATAACTTTTTATGAAACTCGAGAAACACAGATTTTAATCTTTAAACTGTGATTACGTCAATGTATAAGAACATACTTTTCATTTCATAAATTAAACATCTTGGGTGCATCGGGTGTGGAAAAAGCGTTATTGACGTCCAGGGTGTCCCCAGACTGAAGTAATTTCGCAAAATGCAGTCAAACGTCACTTTGCGAGGGGAAAGAAACGTAATTCAAGGGAAACGGTAGTAATTATTTCATAATAATGACAACTAAACGAGTCTCTGGTGCTGATAAGCTATCGTTCTCACATGACATGTATTTAGCCGTGAGTCACGTGACTGAAGAGCTTCACAGCAGTAGACGGAAAAAATAAGACTTCGCAAATCTTTGTATTTTATTATGGATAATGGAAGGAGATCTAGAATAAAGAACGGCATTGTTCGAGTTAGATTACACCGAACAGAAGATAACTGCAAAGCTATTCTGCATTAGACGAATAAGGAATTCTGAAGTTAAAACATACAATTATCAGCACGTATGGGGCAGTTCAGACAGCCCATCAACTGGTTGACGTTGTCATGGTGTCCTTATGATGCCAGTTTGCCATTCCTCCTGATTAGTCGTTTGACGTTTCATCATTCGGCAGTGGCTAAATTCGGATGACATTATCTTAATAGCATGAGTTTTTAAAGGGAATTGTGCAGCGTATTTTGAGTTCAACATTATTTTTCATTTCTTGATTAACACTGACCACAGTCAAAGGAGACGGCTTAGATGTGGATGCGTCGATGGTTTCTTTGAAATCTTCAGATGTTTCCATCAGTGCCTTCCCTTCCCATAGTCCAATATTTTATCATAGTTTAACTACCCAATGTCCATGCACAGAACGTAATTTTTATCTTCTTCTGGGCACTGATTTGATTGAGAATTTCATAATAAATGAAAGGGAAGACGGTGATATTTTTATTTCGACCACCAGCGGAATCAAAAAATATACTGAATGTTCCTGGAGGAATGGTCAGTATTGAGGAATATGACAGCAAAAGAGTGTAGTAAACATGGGCCCTTAAAACACATACCTCAAGAGCTATGAGGACCACTTCATATTAGTTAGTGTGAATCACATCTCCTCTACTGCAAGTTGTTTGCTTTCCATATCTTTGGAGGAGGTAGTATCGACAATAACAAGAAAAAAATGTATAAGCTCTAAACTCCATTCCTTAAGGTTTATGAGCATTTACCCATCTTCACTACGTTCAACACATTTCTTCCACTGAACTAGTGCTCCTAGCTCTTTCGGTATACATTACAGAGCTCACGTTTACTAAACTTTTTTGCTTCGAATTATCGTCCCTTTCATATGTCCGAATACTGACACACCCTGTATAGAGCTCTTCAGTGTCCTTATGCAAGGCACAAGTGACGAAAGGGAGATGGAATGATGTCACTTCGTTTGCGACCTTTTTTGAAATGCATTCAGGACAAAGATGAAAAAAGGATTTGGCTGTTGCAAGACCATGGATACTGAAAGTATACATCGAAAGTTGCCACACTGAGTAAACGTCATTGGTTGGCATATTTGGTAGCGATACATTTTTTTGTTAAGTCTTTGCAAGCATACACCTTATTTTTCCTTGCCACTAATTTGCTGGGTCGAGATAATACTGTTTGCTATACTTCTCATGCCCGAATGAATTACCACTGACTTGTCATAGAGGAAAACTTTGAATGCTAATATTTCCGGATTCGCTTGGTTTTTTTTTTTCAGTTTTAGTCTCGCAACAAATGCCTATACGCAGTCTGAATGGAGCTGTGCCACCAACTTAATTTCGAAAAAAAGTGACTTATCTAGTTCTCTTTTTCTCCCCAATCCTTCCTATGTACAATAATGGTCTGCCAGTAGTCTCACACCTAATAAATCAAGCTGAACAGAAGTGAGTAAAGCGTTACTGTTTACTTTGGATGAAGGACTTTCGGAACACACGCAAGTATATTCTGCCGTGTACAGGCGGCGCAATAGACCAGGTTGGTTGTTTGGTTGATTTGTGTGAGAAAACCAAACAGGGACGTCATTGGTCCCATCGGAGTAGGGGAGGATGGGGAAGGAAGTCGGCCGTGCTCTTTCGAAGGAACCATCCCGGAATTTGCCTGAATAGATTTAGGGAAATCACGGAAAACCTAAGTCTGAATGGAGGCACTCGGGTTTGAACCGTCGTTCTCGCGAATGCATATCCAGTATGCTAACCATAGCGCCACATCGCTCGAGAATAGGTGAGGCAAGGCAAACGCTGAAGCCAGATAGCGGCTGTCTCTGAACTGAGGCTGGGGGAGTCCTGAGTACTTGGAGACACGCCTCATCTGGCCATCAAGAGGGCCGGATTACGCTCGTCCCATGCCAGTCTACGTGAATAAAATGCCGCCCATAAATACGGACTGTCCTGTAATAATTTATACACTGTCTGGCCAGAACAGTGAAGCACTTATGAGATCCCCTGCTGCACCCGCAGGACAGGACAGATGGTTCAATTTGTGGGAAGGGGCCAAAATGAGTGGCTGTCAGTTGCACTCGAACATACTACTTTATTCATTTGACAAACATTACAAGAGTAAAGAAAACATTAAAAACAGAGCAAGCCAAAGATTAATTTTAGAACTTAATTCCTGGCTAAATGCGCCAATCAATCTCACGCCTGAGGGGCAAAACAACTTTAATTTCAAATCGGCTGAAGGCCAATAACTCAAGGCTGAAAACAGGAATTTGAATTTTAAGAGGCAGAAGGCTTTATCCTAAAATTTCTTTAAATCAGGCTGTAGGCCCAAACAATCTCACGTCTTAAGAGCCTAACAACTTTAATTTAAAATCGGCTAGAAGCCATACGTAAACAAACAACAAGGACAAATAAGAAAAGGCAGTACATCAAACTGCGCTCAGAAGTTTCCAAGGGTCGGCATGGAATTCAAACAGCAACGCTCGCTTAGGTGAGACAGGCAGTCGACCCAACAATTCTCAATCCGACGGGAACCCAACTGACAGACAGTCGACGGACCAAGCGACAGGATAACTTTCGCTCCACCCGACCAGTTCACAACAGGGAGTTCAATGGAACAACGCGCCCACAACGAATTACACACATTATCTGTCAAACTATACGCCATACCGGACAGCCACAACACGACGAGGCCGAAAGAAGGTAACTGCGAAGAAACCGTTCGTAACAGAAGAAACATTTCAGTTGATCGACGAAAGAAGAAAGGACAAAAATGTTCAGGGAAATGCAGGAAAACAAAAATACAAATCGTTTAGTGAACAAATAAATGGGAAGTGCAGGGAACCTAAGTCGAAATGGCTGCATGAGAAATGTCAAGACATCGAAAAAGAAATCATTGTCGGAAGGACTGAGTCAGTATGCAGAAAAGTCGAAACAAACTTCGGTGAAACTGAAGGCAAGGGGGGTAACATTAATATTGCGATGGGATTTCCACTGTCAAATGCAGAAGAGAGAGCGGATAGGTGGAAAGAGTAAATCCGAGGCCTCTATGACGGGGAGAACCTATCCGATAACGTGACAGAAGAAAAACCAGTAGTCGATAGGGAAGAGATAGGGGATGCAGTATTACAATCGGAATTTAAAAGAACTTTAGATAACCTAAGATCAAATAGGGCAGAAGGAATAGATAATTTGCCACCGGAATTTTTAAAATCATTGAGGGAATAGGCAACAAAACAACTATTCACGTTGGGGTGTAGAACGTATGAGATTGGCGGTACACCATCAAACTTCCGGGAAAACATAATCCACACAGTTCCAAAGATGACAAGAGCCGACAAGTACCAGAATTATCGCACAATCAGCTTAACACTTCTTCGATCCAACTTGCTGACAAGACTAAACCGCAGTGGATAGCACACTGGACTCGCATTCGGAAGGACGACGGTTCAAACCCGCGTCTGGCCATCCCGATTTGGGTTTTCCGTGGTCTCCCTAAATCGCTTCAGGCAAATGCCGGGATGATTCCTTAGAAAGGGCACGGCCGACTTCCTTCCCCATCATTCCCTAATCCGACGGCACCGATGACCTCGCTGTTTGGTCCCCTCCCCAAATCGACCAACCAACCATGACTAATATACAGAAGAATGGAAAAGAAAATTCAGGATCTTTTAGATGACGACAGGTTTCGGTTTCAGAAAATTAGAGGGACTAGATATGCAGTTCCCATGTTGCGATTCATAATGGAAACAAGAAAAATTAAGACACGTTCATAGGATTTATCGACCAGAAAAACGGGTTCTGTAATGTGAAAAGGTGTAAGATGTTCGAAATTCTGAGAAAAACAGGATTAAGCTATAGGGAAAGATAGATAACATACAGTGTATATAAGAACCAAGAGGGAACCATCAGAATGAAAGACCAGGAATGAAGCGCTCGGATTAAAGAGACTGTAACGCTGGGATGCACTTTTAGCCCCTAGTACATCGAAGAAGCAGTTGTGACAATAAGAGAACGATTCAAGAGGAGGATTAAAATTCAAGGTGTAATAATATACACTCCTGGAAATTGAAATAAGAACACCGTGAATTCGTTGTCCCAGGAAGGGGAAACTTTATTGACACATTCCTGGGGTCAGATACATCACATGATCACACTGACAGAACCACAGGCACATAGACACAGGCAACAGAGCATGCACAATGTCGGCACTAGTACAGTGTATATCCACCTTTCGCAGCAATGCAGGCTGCTATTCTCCCATGGAGACGATCGTAGAGATGCTGGATGTAGTCCTGTGGAACGGCTTGCCATGCCATTTCCACCTGGCGCCTCAGTTGGACCAGCGTTCATGCTGGACGTGCAGACCGCGTGAGACGACGCTTCATCCAGTCCCAAACATGCTCAATGGGGGACAGATCCGGAGATCTTGCTGGCCAGGGTAGTTGACTTACACCTTCTAGAGCACGTCGGGTGGCACGGGATACATTCAGACGTGCATTGTCCTGTTGGAACAGCAAGTTCCCTTGCCGGTCTAGGAATGGTAGAACGATGGGTTCGATGACGGTTTGGATGTACCGTGCACTATTCAGTGTCCCCTCGACGATCACCAGTGGTGTACGGCCAGTGTAGGAGATCGCTCCCCACACCATGATGCCGGGTGTTGGCCCTGTGTGCCTCGGTCGTATGCAGTCCTGATTGTGGCGCTCACCTGCACGGCGCCAAATACGCATACGACCATCATTGTCACCAAGGCAGAAGCGACTCTCATCGCTGAAGACGACACGTCTCCATTCGTCCCTCCATTCACGCCTGTCGCGACACCACTGGAGGCGGGCTGCACGATGTTGGGGCGTGAGCGGAAGACGGCCTAACGGTGTGCGGGACCGTAGCGCAGCTTCATGGAGACGGTTGCGAATGGTCCTCGCCGATACCCCAGGAGCAACAGTGTCCCTAATTTGCTGGGAAGTGGCGGTGCGGTCCCCTACGGCACTGCGTAGGATCCTACGGTCTTGGCGTGCATCCGTGCGTCGCTGCGGTCCGGTCCCAGGTCGACGGGCACGTGCACCTTCCGCCGACCACTGGCGACAACATCGATGTACTGTGGAGACCTCACGCCCCACGTGTTGAGCAATTCGGCGGTACGTCCACCCGGCCTCCCGCATGCCCACTATACGCCCTCGCTCAAAGTCCGTCAACTGCACATATGGTTCACTTCCACGCTGTCGCGGCATGCTACCAGTGTTAAAGACTGCGATGGAGCTCCGTATGCCACGGCAAACTGGCTGACACTGACGGCGACGGTGCACAAATGCTGCGCAGCTAGCGCCATTCGACGGCCAACACCGCGGTTCCTGGTGTGTCCGCTGCGCCGTGCGTGTGATCATTGCTTGTACAGCCCTCTCGCAGTGTCCGGAGCAAGTATGGTGGGTCTGACACACCGGTGTCAATGTGTTCTTTTTTCCATTTCCAGGAGTGTAAATGATAAGATTCGCTGAGGACATTGCTATCCTCAGTGTAAATGATGAAGAATTATAGGATGCACTGAATGGCTAGAACTGCCTAATGAGCACAAACTATGGATAAAGAGTAAACCGAAGGAAGAAGAAGTAATAGAAGTAGGAGACATGATATTCGCGATGAAATCATCAAAACTGAGGAGCAGGAAGTGGGCGAAGTCAAAGAATCGTACTGCCAGGCCAAGAGAAGTCTGCTAGTATCAAACTTAGGCCTTAACCTAAGGAAGGAAGGACGGAAGATTGGGTTGTCGTCCCGTCGACATCGTGGTCATTAGAGACGGAGCAGGATCTCAGACTGTGGCAAGGATAGGGAAACAAATCTGCCGTGCCCTTTCAAAGGAACTGTACCAGCATTCGCCTGAAGCAATTATTTTAGGGAACTCACGGAAAGCCTACATCAGGATGGTAGGGCGAGGGTTTGAACTATCGAATGCGAGTCCAATGTGCTAAGCACTGCGCCAACTCGCTCTGTAGCTTAAGAAAGAAATTTCTGAGAAAATACGTTTGGAACACAGCCCTGTACTGCAGCGATTCATGGATAGTTGGAAAACCAGGAGAGAAGACAATCGAAGTATTTGAGATGTGGCGCTACAGACGAATGTTGACAAGTAGGTGGACTGATAAGACAAAGAATGGAGAGGTTCTCTTCAGATCGACAAAGAAGCGAACATATGGAAACAACGAATTACTTCTTCCGAATGGCGTAAAACTGCTGAAACTCGTTGGCGCAGAGGGTTTTATGAGAGCAGATAATTACGTACACCAGCACCCACAAGTAGTTACCTAATCATCTGTCTGACGTCACTCACTGCTGATCTGGAGATTCTACTCTCACTGAGACATCTGACAAGGGGAGGCCACGAAGTTGGGATCACAGATTTACTTCACACTTTGTACACCTTTACTAGGCCGTTAAGGCCACATAACGTCCAAGTAGAATGTGCACTACCCTGGCAATTCCGAGAAAATCGCAAGGGAAGTTTTACGGGTCTGTTATGTGACTGATGTGTCTGTGCGTAGGTGTCGGATGTTAAGAGTTGAAGGTGGGCAAGTTGTTAGCGTTCGAGCTTCGTAAGGCGAACGTGTATGAGGTGACGTTTTCACTCCCACTCAAACATCTACATCTACATCTATACTCCGCGAGCCACCTTACGGTGTGTGGCGGAGGGTACTTATTGTACCACTATCTGATCCCCCCTTCCCTGTTCCATTCACGAATTGTGCGTGGGAAGAACGACTGCTTGTAAGTCTCCGTATTTGCTCTAATTTCTCGGATCTTTTCGTTGTGATCATTACGCGAGATATATGTGGGCGGTAGTAATATGTTGCCCATCTCTTCCCGGAATGTGCTCTCTCGTAATTTCGATAATAAACCTCTCCGTATTGCGTAACGCCTTTCTTGAAGTGTCCGCCACTGGAGCTTGTTCAGCATCTCCGTAACGCTCTTGCGCTGACTAAATGTCCCCATGACGAATCGCGCTGCTTTTCGCTGGATCATGTCTATCTCTTCTATTAATCCAACCTGGTAAGGGTCCCATACTGATGAGCAATACTCAAGAATCGGACGAACAAGCGTTTTGTAAGCTACTTCTTTCGTCGATGAGTCACATTTTCTTAGAATTCTTCCTATGAATCTCAACCTGGCGCCTGCTTTTCCCACTATTTGTTTTATGTGATCACTCCACTTCAGATCGCTCCGGATAGTAACTCCTAAGTATTTTACGGTCGTTACCGCTTCCAATGATTTACCACCTATGGCATAATCGTACTGGAATGGATTTCTGCCCCTATGTATGCGCATTATATTACATTTATCTACGTTTAGGGAAAGCTGCCAGCTGTCGCACCATGCATTAATCCTCTGCAGGTCTTCCTGGAGTACGTACGAGTCTTCTGATGTTGCTACTTTCTTGTAGACAACCGTGTCATCTGCAAATAGCCTCACGGAGCTACCGATGTTGTCAACTAAGTCATTTATGTATATTGTAAACAATAAAGGTCCTATCACGCTTCCTTGCGGTACTCCCGAAATTACCTCTACATCTGCAGATTTTGAACCGTTAAGAATGACATGTTGTGTTCCTTCTTCTAGGAAATCCTGAATCCAATCACAAACCTGGTCCGATATTCCGTAAGCTCGTATTTTTTTCACTAAACGTAAGTGCGGAACCGTATCAAATGCCTTCCTGAAGTCCAGGAATACGGCATCAATCTGCTCGCCAGTGTCTACGGCACTGTGAATTTCTTGGGCAAATAGGGCGAGCTGAGTTTCACATGATCTCTGTTTGCGGAATCCATGTTGGTTATGATGAAGGAGATTTGTATTATCTAAGAACGTCATAATACGAGAACACAAAACATGTTCCATTATTCTACAACAGATTGACGTAAGCGAAATAGGCCTATAATTATTCGCATCTGATTTATGACCCTTCTTGAAAATGGGAACGACCTGCGCTTTCTTCCAGTCGCTAGGTACTTTACGTTCTTCCAGCGATCTACGATAAATTGCTGATAGAAAGGGGGCAAGTTCTTTAGCATAATCACTGTAGAATCTTAAGGGTATCTCGTCTGGTCCGGATGCTTTTCCGCTACTAAGTGATAGCAGTTGTTTTTCAATTCCGATATCGTTTATTTCAATATTTTCCATTTTGGCGTCCGTGCGACGGCTGAAGTCAGGGACCGTGTCACGATTTTCCGCAGTGAAACAGTTTCGGAACACTGAATTCAGTATTTCTGCCTTTCTTCGGTCGTCCTCTGTTTCGGTGCCATAGTGGTCAACGAGTGACTGAATAGGGGATTTAGATCCGCTTACCGATTTTACATATGACCAAAACTTTTTAGGGTTCTTGTTTAGATTGTTTGCCAATGTTTTATGTTCGAATTCGTTGAATGCTTCTCTCTTTGCTCTCTTTACGCTGTTTTTCGCTTCGTTCAGCTTCTCCTTATCAGCTATGATTCGACTACTCTTAAACCTATGATGAAGCTTTCTTTGTTTCCGTAGTACCTTTCGTACATGATTGTTATACCACGGTGGATCTTTCCCCTCGCTTTGGACCTTAGTCGGTACGAACTTATCTAAGGCGTACTGGACGATGTTTCTGAATTTTTTCCATTTTTGTTCCACATCCTCTTCCTCAGAAATGAACGTTTGATGGTGGTCACTCAGATATTCTGCGATTTGTGCCCTATCACTCTTGTTAAGCAAATATATTTTCCTTCCTTTCTTGGCATTTCTTATTACACTTGTAGTCATTGATGCAACCACTGACTTATGATCACTGATACCCTCTTCTACATTCACGGAGTCGAAAAGTTCCGGTCTATTTGTTGCTATGAGGTCTAAAACGTTAGCTTCACGAGTTGGTTCTCTAACTATCTGCTCGAAGTAATTCTCGGACAAATCAGTCAGGATAATGTCACAAGAGTCTCTGTCCCTGGCTCCAGTTCTGATTGTGTGACTATCCCATTCTATACCTGGTAGATTGAAGTCTCCCCCTATTACAATAGTATGATCACGAAACTTCTTCACGACGTTCTGCAGGTTCTCTCTGAGGCGCTCAACTACTACGGTTGCTGATGCAGGTGGTCTATAGAAGCATCCGACTATCATATCTGACCCACCTTTGATACTTAGCTTAACCCAGATTATTTCACATTCGCATTCGCTAATAACTTCACTGGATATTATTGAATTCTTTACTGCTATAAATACTCCTCCACCATTGGCGTTTATCCTATCCTTGCGGTATATATTCCATTCTGTGTCTAGGATTTCGTTACTGTTCACTTCCGGTTTTAACCAACTTTCCGTTCCTAATACTATATGCGCACTATTTCCTTCAATAAGAGATACTAATTCAGGAACCTTGCCCTGGATACTCCTGCAGTTTACCAATATTACGTTAACTTTTCCTGTTTTTGGTCTCTGAGGACGGACGTTCTTTATCAACGATGATAATGTCCTCTCTGGTAAGCCGTCAGGTATTTTATCGTTTCGCCCAAGGGGGGGTCCCTCTAACCTAAAAAAACCCCCGTGTGCACGCCACACGTACTCTGCTACCCTAGTAGCTGCTTCCGGTGTGTAGTGCACGCCTGACCTGTCTAGGGGGGCCCTACAGTTCTCCACCCAATAACGGAGGTCGATGAATTTGCAACCATTATAGTCGCAGAGTCGTCTGAGCCTCTGGTTTAGACCCTCCACACGGCTCCAAACCAGAGGACCGCGATCGACTCTGGGCACTATGCTGCAGATATTAAGCTCAGCTTGCACTCCGCGTGCGATGCTGGTTGTCTTCACCAAATCAGCCAGCCGCCGGAAGGAACCAAGGATGGCCTCAGAACCCAAGCGGCAGGCGTCATTCGTTCCGACATGTGCTACTATCTGCAGCCGGTCACACCCAGTGCGTTCAATAGCTGCCGGAAGGGCCTCCTCCACATTACGGACGAGACCCCCCGGCAAGCACACCGAGTGCACACTGGCATTCTTCCCCGACCTACCCGCTATTTTCCTGAGGGGCTCCATAACCCGCCTAACGTTGGAGCTCCCTATAACTAATAGGCCCGCCCTCTGTGACTGTCGGGACCTTGCCGGAGAATCGGCCACTGGCCCAACAGGCGAGGCATCCTGTGGTGGCTCGGAAACGATGTCATCACCACTAGGAAGCACCCCGTACCTGTTGGAAAGGGGTAAGGCAGCTGCCACGCGGCCAGATCCCACCTTCGCCTTTCGGCCAGGCACGCGCGAGCCCACCACTGTCCGCCATTCACCCTGGAGTGATGGCTGACCGGTAAGATGCTCACTGCCGGAAGACGCAGCGACATCAGGGGTTCCATGTGATTCCAAGGCCACCGAAGTAGGCATAGGTCTCACCACAGTTGCCCCAACGCCACTACGAGCCGACGCCTGCGCCTCGAGCTCGATGAGCCTAACAGACAAAGCCTCCACCTGCCCCCGAAGAGTGGCCAATTCTCCTTGCGTCCGCTCACAACAACCACAGTCCCTACACATGACTATGTTTACCCTACCCTATACGGTGACAAATTCCCAAGATAATCTTCTGATGAGCTACTCTGATAATCAAGAAACACTCACTGAAATACGAGACGCGAAAACTACGCTAGGTTTTCCCAGAAAAACTATTTAAAAGCTAAGCGCAGCAAATAAGTACAAAAACGCTTTATACAAACAGTACTCGCTGCTGCTGGTGCTCTCGCTCTGGCTGTCACAAGACAACTGCTGATTCAAGTGACTAGTGGCTAACGGCCGCGAAACAAACAAAGACGGTTTTAGGGCGCTTTCTGTTCTAAACGATCAAGAAAACACTAAGAAATCTAACACGAAAACTACGTAAAGTTTTATCAAGAACTGTTAGTTACTATGCAGAGCAGATAAACACAAATAGAATCCCTTCCTTAGTGGAAGGTCGTAAACAAAATGCAAAATAAACGCTTTATACAAACAGTACTCGCTGCTGCTGGTGCTCTCGCTCTGGCTGTCACAAGACAACTGCTGATTCAAGTGACTAGTGGCTAACGGCCGCGAAACAAACAAAAGACGGTTTTAGGGCGCTTTCTGTTCTAAACGATCAAGAAAACACTAAGAAATCTAACACGAAAACTACGTAAAGTTTTATCAAGAACCTTCGTTTCTGTAGTACAAGTGTAAATCCTGCGATATCCAAAAAATTTGCACCTACACCACCCGTTCTTGCTGCATTAGCAACGTCCCACCGCTACGCATGTTGACTGCCAAATGGACACTGTATTTGTTGCAAGTGGGCTGCTTCTGTGTCGGCAGCGCTGTGTAGCGCTTTGCATTGGATCTCTGACTGGTCTTTCTTTGTAAGAGACTCTGTGGCTGGTTGGACTCGTTGTTGGAAGTTAATCGCCAGTAGTGTTGGGCAGTTGGAAGTTAGTCGCCAGCAGTGATGGAAGTACTGTTGAGCGGTTGGGGGTGAACAGCCAGCAGTGATGGATGTTAGATGTGAGAGGTTAGCATTGACGGAGGGTAGAGGTCTGAAGTGTTAGCGTAGGCTAACGATCTGGAAGTATCCGACTTGGAGATTGCAAATTATTCATGATTACATATCTTTGCACTGAATGTCAATGGCGATTTATATTCGTGTTTGAACTGGATGTCACATTATTAAGGTAAAAAATACTTGATTTGCTTTACAACAATATCTTTCCTTTGCTAACCACGTGCCTATTAGTAGTTAGTGGCTTTAGTAGTTAGAATCTTTTATTTAGCTGGCAGTACTGACGCTCTCTATATTGCATAGTTGGCGTAATGAAGAATTTTGTGGGGTAAGTGCTTAATGAAATGTATAGGTTATTGTTAAGATTTCTTTTCACTCAGGGCCATTCTTTTGTATTAATTATTTGCTGTCAGATTTTTTTTTTTTAAGTCAGATTGCATTGCGCTAGAATATTGTGGGTCAATGTCGACATGATAAGAAAAAGTAAAGAGAAAGTAGGCTCAGTACGTTCAGTTTACTCAGCTGTTTCAGAATCAAATAACGTAGAAGTTTCATCTTCTCAGCCATTGAGCAATTTAATTAAATAAAGAGGTTTCATTGTGTCTGCAGCTAGGAATATTGAGGTGCAAATTAGTTCTAATTACCTTACCAGAATATATGTAGAAGGGATTTAGCAACAAATAACGACAGGCATACATTTTCAGGAAAATTCTATGCGTTTCTTTATTTAGTTGTCGACAGTTATAAATGTGTTTGTTCTAATAATTAAATTTAATTAAAAATAGTAAGTAGTCAAATAACATGAAATTCACTAACACTTCATGACAATACACGTGGTTTTTCTCATTATATTACCCCTCAAATGTCATATAAATTAAATAATATAAACAGAAATGAAGAAAATATAGATTAGGGCGCAAGTTTGAGCAGGAGCCGTACCATCGTCTCATCCACGCTCGTTTTACGTAGCTCTTACCACTTTTTTTTCTCCTCTTGCATTTTGTTCGGTATTGTTCGTTGTATTTGGTCCAGGCGGACGTCACGTGACATCCATTCAAGTTGATCGTTGATTCCTTTTTATCAGAGAGGGCAATCAGCCATCTAACCGAACACGCTGAGCTACCGTGCCGGCTATTTCTTGACCACCAAGAACTCTAATGTCCGGCACCTACAGACAGATACATCAGGTACATAATAGACGCATAAAACTTCTTTGGCGATTTTCTCGGAAATTCGAGAGTAGTGCACCTTACTACGGGGTGTTCAAAAAGTCTCTCCGTACCATTGTTAGCCGTGCGTGCCGTTATGATTGTTCGCCTGCTTGGGTTACTTCTAGAGTTGTGGCGATTCGTGAATGAGTCGTTCATTTGAACGATTCTAAATAAAGAATCTTAAGAATCGAATCGTGATACTGACGAATCGTCGTTCAAAAGAATGATAAGAACGATTGTGTGTTTACGAGTAGTGACGATTCAAAGTTCCAACGATTAATCGATTCTTAGTACGCTATGCTTCGAACGCAACTTCCGAATCACGCCGAGTCGTGCCGAATGATTACGACCGCCAGATGGCAGTCAAGTGGAGGATGCGTGTGAACAAAGGTAGCAATTTTGCACCACTTTTCGGACAGATCGACTCCTCTTTCCTGGCATACTGAAATAAAACAATAGATACAATCAAATCAAACGTGACCTTTCATCAATTAAGGCATTACACGTACGAGGGCTGTTCAGAAAGTAAGCTCCGATTGATCGCGAAATGGGAACCACAGTGAAAATTAGAAATGTTTTATTTTTAACAGTTAGCTATACCATCCAGCTACTTCTCTACGTAGTTGCCGTTCTGACTAAGACATTTGTCGTAGCGTTGTACCAACTTTCCAATACCCTCATAATAAAAGACAGCCGCCAGTGCTTTCCGCCAATTCTCTACGCTGGCCTACAGCTCGTTTTCTGTGCCAAAATGTTGTATTCATAGCCAGCGGTTCATGTGAGCAGAAATGAAACGCAGGGGGAGTCAATTACGGGCTGTATTGTGGGTAGTCAAACATTTCCAATTGAAAACGATGCAGGAGCATCTTCATTGCCCCTTCAGAATGCGGCTGAGAATATTGCCTTGTAGAAGAAACTGCACGACAGTTATGTAATGTTGGCTGTATAGCTTCAGGCGAAATTTCTCACCAGGTCCTCGTACTTGGCGGGAGACACTATTCTCTAGACAACTTTACGCGATCACTGTGAGCTCAGAAATGAGAGGAGTGACGTGATGCTATCTAGGGTCATACTAGAGACGCTGCCCAACACATCTGTGCAAAGCTTTATCGGATTATCATAGTCGTTTCCATTTCGCGATCAATCGGAGCTTACTTTCTGAACAGCCCTCGTATAAATCGAGAATCACACTTGTAACGTTATATGCATGTTTACTCATGAATAAACTACTTCTGGCATATCTTATCGTGACACAGTTCGATTCTAACCCCACTGAAAATTTCAGACATGTCCTGTCATCTGTGAGTAAGATTTAGAACTTTTTGCATTCCGTAAAAATCGTGCCATCGCAGACTAGAATAAATCGTGAAAGAATCGTGAACGAATCGTAGGAATCGATTCGCAATGTGAGATTGAATCGTAGGAATCGAATCGGGAAAAAGAATCGTGTTTCCCAACTCTAGTTACTTCGCTTAAAGACTCTCCCAACAGTCCACTGTTTCGTTTATCTCCGCCAGTGTTAGTAGTATCTTTGGTGTGTGTCGTTACGTGTTGACGTGAACGTTTAAGATTAGTTCCTTCGTTCGTTTGTTTCGTTTTTGTCACTCTTAAAATGCTAACAATTGAATAACGTTGTTTTTATTCGAACAAGTGTTCAAAGCTGGCGGTAAATACACAGTTTCAGTTCGTCGAACATTTAATTCAGTTTTCCCCGAGACAACACTCCCACATCGCGATACTGTGCGAGATTTGATTAACAAATTTCGAAGTACGGGTTCAGTGACAGATGCACCGAGAAGTGGTCGTTCTAGCGCTTTGTCTGTGGATAAACTATTCGATATTTCCGATAAAATGTTTATCAGTCCGAACAAATCAGTAAGAAAACTCGCTCAGGTAATCGATGTTACTGTGGGAACGGCCTACACAGCTGTAAGGAAAAATTTAGAACTTTTCCCATACAAAGTGACAGTCGTACAAGAACTGAAAAATACTGATCGTGGCAAGAAACTGCATTATTTTCAATGGTTCAAAAATTTCGTTCAACAAAATGGAAGGGATATTCTTAATGAGACGTTTTTCACTGATGAGGCGTGGTTTCATTTATGCGGGTACATGAACTTGCAAAATTCTCGCATGTGGAGTACAGCAAACCCATTGTGTATTCACTGAGGAACCACTTCATTCTGTGTAAACAGGAGTTCGGATTGCAATTTGTAGACGTCGGATTGTGGGTCCCATATTTTTCCACGAAACAATAAACGCACAACGTCACTGCAGTGAGTTTCATTTCGGTATATTCACTGCGGCACACGGCACGCGCGGCTAACAATCACACGGCTCTGCGGAGAGACCCCGTACTTGCACATTATGTGGTTTTAATGGCCCACTAAAGGTGTACAAAGTTCGGAGTAAATCCGCGATGCCAGCGTCGCGGCCTCCCCTAGCGAGGTGTCTGCTAACATCGTCGGGAGTCCTCGCTGGCGCAGTGAGAGACTGAGCCGGCAATTTAGCCGCTGCCTGATGCGCTTCTGACCTTGGCGAAGCAGACAATGCCACCTATTAGCACAACAATGGAACAACGCCTGGCTCCCACTTTCTGCTTCAGCCGACGGCTTCAGCCTTGACACCCAGGCCAAGCTGCTCCTGAGATGTACCACGCAATTGTTTAATTTACTTCTTCAGTGGAAAATAGAGATATTAGTAGTGTATTTGTGTGTTTTAATGTAGGGGATACCGGGAGGGAACGGCCCATCTATTTTTTGGAGCAAATTTTTGAGGTCTCAGTGATGAAAAATATTTTTAGAAAAATCAGGAACAATTTATTCAAACACTATTGTAATATAATTTTCAAATAAAGATAACATAAAATACTACATTTCCAATAAACTAAGAAAGCATTTGTAAGTCCGTTTCGCTCCGTATTTTTCGTATAATGAGTCACTTCCTGTTCACTATATTTTGTCCGTTATAAAAATAAATCTGAAGTAAACAAACACAATCGTGATGATTGGTCAGCACCGGTAGCACACGTACTACGGCGTTTTTCCTGTCTTCGGAGTAGTGCTATTTATGTATTAGGTATCTTGTTACTATGTTATGGTGAATGAAACTTTAAGATATTCTTATGTGTTAAAAGCCATCGACGTTTTTCTTAACCCTTAACTTTTCTGTAACGTATACCACAAGGTGGTGGTATCTGGGATCCCTATCCTTAAACTGAGATTTAGGGCAAAAATCATTCGAAATTTTTAATTTATGCCATATAATGTTTATTTTTACAATTATTTAAGTGCTATTTAAATGCTTCTAGTTTATTTTATTGTACTAAACAAAGCCTGCAGCCTTTTACTATTTATGACACAAAAGCACATAATTTTGTGTGGTTCTTTTAAATTGTACTCGTAAATGGACTCTTAGATAACTGAATTTTACATTCCGAAAAATTATACAATCTCTGTAGCAAATAAATTTCAAAATAAAACTACCGAACGAGGTGATGCAGTGGTTTGAACACTTGACTCACGTTCGGAAGAGCGCGGGTAAATCCCGTGTCCGCCCGTCCTGATTTAGGTTTTCCGTGATTTCCCTAAAATCGCTGCAGGCAAATGCCGGGATGGTTCCTTTGAAGGGGCACGGCCGACTTTCTTGTCCGTCCTTCCCTAATCCGACGAGACCGATGACCTCGCTGTTTGGTCTCCTTCCCCCAAACAACCCAACCCAACCCAAAATAAAACTAAATTACAGGGTTTAAATTTGCGCATAAAAGTTCCACCCGACGGGTACAAAAACAAAGTCTGTCAAGTTGGCATTCACTACTGGGAACTACATTCTTGTTAATACTACTCGGAACGCATTCGATTTTAACAGACACTTTGAGAGGTGGCATGAGCCCCCTCTCATTTTCTATCTTACGATTCTCCTCTCTAATTGCATGGAGTGAGAATTCGCTATTCCTTCACACGCGGACTTCCCACGCAGCGTCTCTCATCACCCGGGTGGTCCGGTGACAGGCGGGCTCTGCTGATCTGGAAAGCGTTAAGCCGATGGGTGTGAGGAAGTCGAGTGAATGCTTTGCAGACGCCGACATTGTCAAAAGACACGCCCGGAGGGGTCTGAAATAGCGGCTGGGCTAGAGGTTCCATTACTTCGCAGAAACTTAGCGAAAACACTTTCTGGCGGGCTACCAGCGAGGCGTGGGAATGACTTGTGTACCCAGGCAGTTGTGGCGGGAAAATTCCCGCGCTTTCTGCAAAATAGTAACTGTGATTGGCATGCTCAGGTCATAGCTCCGCGACGTAGCAAAATCATCGCAGAAATTGGCGCCAAGAATCTCCATTGGTGGAATGGTAGTGCTCCGGCAATAGAGTGGAATTTTCCGCCAGTTTTGGAGTTGCTGATTGGAACGTTTAACCACGGCCACTGTCGTGGGGGCGGGAATGTTGTGTGTTCGGCCTGTACGGCTGCTCGGGGTTGTACGGGTGCTCTTGTGGGGAGTCGGCTCTCGCCTTTCGGTCGAGGACGTCGAAGCAACCAGCCCTCGCCTCCGGTACGCCAAATCGTGTTCTGGCAGTTACGAAGACAGATTGGTAAGGTATGTCCGCAGCACCGGCAGACAGGGATTTTCCTAGGTGATAATCAGAGCTCAGCAGAGCGCGCCTGTTCGTCTTTTTCTAACTTTGTTCTGTCTTGGGTAGCAGCAATTAATGTTGGGTTGGCTATGTGTTTTCTCTAGGATTTGAGTTGCAAGGAATTGGCTGCACATACCACTTCGTCATAATCCTCACAATCTAGTTTAGGGACAACTTCACCTTCATAGCATTTGTTTGAGTATCCAATTTGAGCCAATTTGATGTATTATAAATGTTTCACGTGTTTTTGTTTATTATTTTGTGTTTAGTCTTAATAAATCATATTGTTATTTTGGACAGAACTTTCATTCTGTTAATCGGTAGAGCAACCCATAATTTCTCACTACGTTAATGAAACCTTCCTTTATTTAACTTATTTATCAAATTAAATTATTGCAGGTGCCAAACTCTTTTCTACTCCACTTGCAGGGTTGATTAGAGTCAGTTCGCGTATTTTTTTTAATCCTTGTGCAACAGCAAAAGTCGGAGTTAGAATAGGGGGGGGGGGGCTTAGAGCATCATTTACATATGTAGATTCTAGAAGAATTTAGTGTTAAATACACTGCTAGCCCCGGCACCTCGCAACTTTAAGTATTTCATTGAAGAAACAGACAGATTCCCATCAGAACTTTCCAGACGTTCTTCCTCTGAATGATACACTTGTTCGATAGCAAAACTGTGACCACTGGCTGATGTAAAATCGTCGTCTTTTTTGTTTATTTCTTGATCTATATCACTGACACCTTCCTCCACAGACCGACTAACAGTTTCATCAAACTCGGGAAAGTTAAAACTGACACATTCGCGCGAACACTTTTTGAGCTATATGGTACCGAACTGAAGAAAACAGGTACGCAGTTCACGAGACGCGGTCTAGGAGACCCCAACACCTATCAGTAACACGTGTCAAAAATAAATACAGAAGGTGATAACGCAACCGTCAACAAAACATCATAGGCTTGGCGATTTAAGGAGGGTAGGGGAGGTGACCATGAGAAAAATATTGAATAATCAACGGAAGGATAACGTTCTACGAGTCGGGTCGTGGAATGTCAGAAGCTTGAACGTGGTAGGAAAACTAGAAAATCTGTAAAGGGAAATGCAAAGGCTCAATTTAGATATAGTAGGGGTCAGTGAAGTGAAGCGGAAAGATGGCAAGGATTTCTGGTCAGAAGAGTATAGCGTAATATCAACAGCAGCAGAAAATGGTATAACGTGAATAGGATTCGTTATGAGTACGAAAGTAACGCAGAGAGTGTGTTAGAATGAACAGTTCAGTGATAAGGTTATTCTTATCCGAATCGACTGCAAACGAACACCAACAACGATAGTTCAGGTATATATGCCGACGTCGCAAGCTGAAGCTGAAGAGATAGAGAAATTATACTCATATGAGGATACTGAAAGGGTAATACAGTACGTAAAGGGAGACGAAAATCTAATAGTCATGGGAGACTGGAATGCAGTTGTAGGGGAAGGAGTAGAAGAAAAAGTTACAGGAGAATATGGGCTTGGGACGAGGAATGAGAAAGGAAGAAGACTGAGGTCTGCAACAAGTTTAGCTAGTTATAGCGAATACGTTGTTCAAGAATCACAAGAGGAGGGGGTATAATTGGAAAAGGCCGGGTTATACGGGAAGATTTCAGTTAGATTACATCATGGTCAGACAGAGAGTCCGAAATCAGATACTGGGTGGTAAGGCGTACCCAGGAGCAGATATAGACTCAGGTCATGTAGTAGTGATGAAGAGTAGGCTGAAGTTTAAGACATTAGTCAGGAAGAATCAATACGCAAAGTAGTGGGATACAGAAGTACCAAGGAATGACGAGATACGCTTGAATTTCTCATAGGCTATAGCTACAGCAATAAGGAATAGCTCAACAGGCAGTACAGTTGAAGAGGAATGGACATCTCTAAAAACGGCCATCACAGAAGCTGGAAAGAAAACATAGGTAGAAAGAAGGTAACTGCGAAGAAACTACGAGTAACAGAAGATCAGTTGATCGATGAAAGGAGTAAGCACAAAAATGCTACGGAAAACTCAGCAATAGAGAAATACAACTCGCCGAGGAATGAAATAAGCAGGAAGTGCAGGGGAGCTAGGACGAAATGGCGCACGAAAAATGTGAAGAAATCGGAAAAGAAATGACTGTCAGAAGGACTCACTCAGAATATAGGAGAGTGAAAATAACCTTCGGGACATTAAAAGCAGGGAGGGTAACATTAGGAGTGCATCAGGAATTCCACTGTTAAATGCAGAGGGGAGAGCGGATAGGTGGAAAGAGTACACTGAAAGCCTCTATGAGCGGGAAGATTTATATGATGTGATAGAAGAGGAAACATGAATCGATTTAGAAGAGATAGAGGATCACGTATTAGAATCGGAATTTAAAAGAGCTTTGGAGGACGTAAGATCAAATAAAGCAGAAGGGGCAGATAACATTCCCTCAGAATTTCTAAAATCATTGGGGGAAGTGTCAAAAAATCGACTATTCACGTTGCTGTGTAGAATGTATGAGACTGGTGACATGCCTTCTCAGTTTCGGAAAAATATCATCCACACAATTCCGAAGACCGCAAGAGCTGACAAGTGCGAGAATTATCGCACAATCAGCTTAGCAGCTCATGCATCCAAGTTGTTTACAAGAATAATATATAGAAGAATGGAAAAGAAAATTGATGACGATCAGTTTGGCTTTAGAAAAGGTAAAGGCAGGAGAGAGGCAATTCTGACGTTGCGGTTGATAATGGAAGCAAGACTAAACAAAAATCAAGACTCGTTCATACGATTTGTCGACCTGAAAAAAGCGTTCTACAACGTAAAATTCTGAGAAAAATAGGGGTAAGCTATAGGGACGGATCATATATAATATGTACAACAGCCAAGAGGGAATAGAAAGAGTGGACGACCGAGAACGAAGTGCTTAGATTAATAAGGGTGTAAGACAGGGATGTAGTCTTTCCCCCCTATTGTTCAATCCGTACATCGAAGAAGCAATGACGGAAATAAAAGAAAGCTTCAGGAGCGGAATTAAAATTCAAGGTGAAAGGATATCAATGATACGATTCGCTGATGACATTGCTATCCTGAGTGAAAAGTAAAGAAGAACTACGTGATCTGCTAAACGGAATGAACAATCTAATGGCTACAGAATATGAACAGAGAGTAAATCGAAGAAAGACGAAGGTAATGAGAATTAGCAGAAATGAGAACTGTGAGAAACTTAACATCAGGATTGATGGTCACGAAGTAGATGAAGTTAAGGAGTTCAGGTACCTAGGCAGTAAAATAACCAATGACGGACGGAGCAAGGAGGACATCAAAAGCAGACTCGCTATGGCAAGAAGGGCATTGCTGGCCAAGAGAAGTCTACTAATATCATAGTCTTAATTTTAGGAAAAAATTCTGAGAACGTACGCATGGATTACAGCATTGTATGGTAGTGAAATACGCACTGTGGGAAAACTGGAACAGAAGAGAATCGAAGCATTTGAGATGTGGTGCTACAGAAGAATGTTGAAAATTAGGTGGACAGATAGGGTAAGGAATGAGGAGGTTCTGCGCAGAATCGGAGAGGAAAGGAACATACGGAAAACACTGATAAGGGGAAGGGACAGGATGATAGGACATCTGTTAAGACACGAGGGAACTTTAGAGGGCAAAAGTTGTAGAGGAAGACAGAGACTGGAATAAATCCAGCAAATAATAGAGGATGTAGGTTGCAAGTCAAGTGCTACTCTGAGATGAAGAGGTTGGCACAGGAGAGGAATCCGTGGCGAGCCGCATCAAACTAGTCAAAAGACTGCTGAAAAAAAAAAAGTGGGGGAATATAGAAGCATTTGGCCTTGGAGAGCGAGTCCGAAAATTTTCGCGCAGGGTTAATCACGCTTTAGCTATGTAGTTTTTATTTAAAAAATCGTGAACAGTCACAGAGTCTGTGTACTGTTGTGCTCTGATATTCGCACTGTTAACACGTAGTGTGAACGTGGCTGTGGCTGCCTCCCGCGCCGTAGTGTAAAACGGTGAGAAACAGACTGTTCTCAAAATTTCTCCACGTTTATACAAAAAAAATCGGCTTTGATGTTTTGCGATGGCTGTATTTACTCAGTTGAAGGCGTTATGTCAAATGAAATGCGTAGCTGAATTGGTAGCATTGTAGATGCGCAACTGGTTCAAATCTCGCTTAGGTCTTCTTTCTTATTCGTTCAATTTAGAATACCTACGCTTTTTAAATATAAGTTTTATGAAATATATGTTAATTAATATACATCTTATCATTTTTATGAAAATGCACGTATTCGTATTTCTAATTACATATTGCATGCGGAATTCCAGTTTTCATTGCAAATGTAAGTTTTTCATCATCCAATAATGTTTAAATTAAGCAAACATAACAAATTAAATTCTTAGGACAAAAATGAAAAATCGGATACTCCTTATTTGGACTATGTTCATTGTTTTGTGGAACATATGTAGTTCCACACGAGCCAGAGTGTTAAGCGTCGTAGAAACATGGCAAAGAATAATTTTCACAACATCGAGCACACCACACAAATGGAGCATTTTTATAGTTGCCATCGTGCCCTGCAATATGAGCCCGACAGACCTGATCTCTAGACAAGTTGAATTTTTGTTGCGAGACATAAAGAGGCATTTAAGCTGCCAGACGTACTTAACTGACGCACGAAGCTTTGTCACGCGTCACTGACGAACGCTAGCGGGATACATAACGGCACGTCATAGAAGAGGAAAAAATGTGCTGCTCACATAATTTCTTGAAATCTGTTGTTGATCGATTGACTCAATATTTAAGTATATGATGAAATCCTTTGGAGTCACACACAACCTGCGCAGAGAAATTACGCTGTGTTTAATTTAGACATTTTGATCACTCTTATCTTTCATTACACAGGCCAACGATGGAAAAACTTTTTTGCTGAAAATACCTTATTCTTATATTTGTCAGGTCGGGAAATCCAAATATGATACTTAAAACACTATATCACCCAGCATTTTTTCACATTTTGCAGTTAAATTTATTAAATTAGGCGATTTTTTCAAGAAATTAACAGCTTTTATATAGTTAAAATAAATTTAAAAAGGAGGTGTAACGAATGTAGCTGACGTTGGTAGCACTGCTGAAAAACATTTGCTGGCAGAAAAACGTCGATTCTATTTTTGTGTTACTGTTTTACTGTCAACCTAACCTCACTTTCACGTTTTCTGTACATGTGCCCAGTGCAATGTCTAATCGTGGCTGTAAAAAAGTCTGCTGACAGTTTTTGTTATATTTATGGTGAATTATTGATTAAAAAACACCAAAGAAACATTACAGACTTTGTGAGAAAGGTTTAGCTATCATGCTTCGGATATTAACTTGGTGATCAAGATAAATCTTGGGGGCCGCATAAGGTACGTTAATATGTGAATTGAAGATCTGAGAAAATGTTCCAAAAAGGAGAAAAACGCCTTTACATTTTCTGTTCCTATGATATGGAGGGAGCCACGAAATCATTCCGATGATTGCTACTTTTGCAATGTTGATTTTACTGGTCACAATTCGAAAAACATGAAGGTAATAAGCTACCCTAATCTTCCGTCCGCCATCCGATCAGTAGGACATGGCGTAGATTTGCCGGTTCCTGAACCACCAGATGATTTAGATTCTATTCCAGCACAAGTATTTTCTGATGTACAATCTGATTTAGGTGAACCAGACGGTGATTGTAATACAGAAGTATAGAGTCCAAATTGTTTACTCAGACCGAGCTTACCGATTTGGTTAGGGATGTGGGCTTAACAAAAGAAAAAGCTGAATTGCTTGGTTGTAGGTGAAAAGAAAAGAACTTATTGGCAGTTGGAACAAGCATATAGATGTATAGAAGGACAGAGCAGCAATTTTCCAAGTTTTTTTCAGCAAGAATGTGATTTAGTCCACTGCTCAGACATTCGCAGTCTGATGAATGAGTCTGGCACTGAATACAAAAAGGGAGACTGGAGGCTGTTTATTGATTCATCCAAAACTAGTTTAAGGCTGTTTTATTACACAGTGGTAACGTATATGCATCTATACCTGTTGGACATTCTGGTCATATGAAAGAAAGCTATGAAAACCTAGAAATATTCCTAAATAAATTAGGCTATTCTGCTCATGGTTGGGTGATATGGGCGATCTAAAGGTAACATGCATGCTCCTTGGTCAGCAAGGTGGCTTTACCAAATTTCCCTGTTTCTCGTGTGAATGGGACAGTAGGGCTAGGGATCAACACTGGTGCAGAAAGAACTGGCGTGTGAGGGAGTCCTTAAAACCTGGTGAGAAGAACATTCTACGCAGAAACCTTGTAGATCGAGAAAAAACGTACTCCTACCACCTCTACCTATGAAGTTAAGCCTAGTGAAACAGTTTGTAAATGCTTTTTCTAAAGCTGGACCATGTTTTAAGTATGTCTGCCATATGTTTCCACACCTTTCTGAAGCTAAACTAAAAGAAGGCGTCTTTGTCGGTCCTAACATTAGAAAATTGGTGTTTGATGTTAACTTGGAATCCACAATGACCTCAAATGAGAAATAAGCATGGGTACATTCAAGCAAGTCGTTACAAAGTTCTTAGGGCACGAAAAAGACCCAGAATACGTTTCTATTATAGCTACAATGTTAAAGAAGTTTAGAACTTACAGGATGTTTAATGAGCCTGAAAGTTTACGTTTTGAACAGTCACTTTGATTACTTCCCGGACAATATGGGAGATGTTAGTGAGGAGCAAGGAGAGCGTTTTCACCAGGACATTAAAGTGAGGGAAAAACGCTACCAAGGCCGCTGGAACACCAACATGATGGGGGACTACTGTTGGTCACTTCACCGAGAAGTTCAGCAAGCGACTCATCGTAGAAAAAACTACACAAGAAGCTTCAAAGAAAAAAGAAAGAAAATACAAACCAATTCCAGCTGACAAGTGAAACCTCTATTAACACATATCATTGTTTTAAGTAGCTTACTGTAAATACAAACCATGCTTATGTTGTAACAAAGCGTTTCATTAATTTCCCCATTTACCGTATAGCATAAGATTTTTATACTATATAATAAAAAGCACATTGCTCGAAAACCATGGGTGATAATAAAACACTAACGCTACATTTGGATTCAGCTCATAAAAATCTATAAATATCAGCTATCAAAGTAAAAAAAAAAGTGTCTTAAAAATTTTCCGTTGGCCAGTGTTACAAAACAATGTTAGTTAAGAACTAGAGCATGGTATGTTTTCCGTTTAGTTCCATAAGAAGCGTATACTGAATTTTTCCCGAATATTATTTCATTGTGTTTAAAACCTAAATGACATTCAAAGCTATATTGTTTACCGTTTCGTCTCTTTGACGTCTTAACTGCAACTGTTCATGTCACTGAAGTTTATTTGGACCAGCAAATGCGCAAGTAGAGCTGTTGTCCCGTGTTATCGCTCAGTCGATGTGCTCGTAACGCATAGCATAAAACATATCTCTATTATCGTTCTTTACTGTACACAGTGTCCCTTCGTGGGTGATAAGCCGCACGTACAATTGTTTTGTATGACCAATACTAGAATGTGCAGCGAAAACATGGATCAACTCTGAATCCAAATACGGCAGAATTCAAGCGCACGCCATACGCAACGTTCGCACAGCAGGACGTCTTCACCCAAGCACCAGTGTCTAGGAAGTTTACGCAAGCACAAACACTCTCCTAGTACCTAAAAGATGGCTACTCCAAATTGCCAATTACGGATCCCAAACAGTCTGAACAGGTGGCCTAATAAAAATTTCTGCTAACCTCTCAGACATTGGAAATTTATATACCCCCAATTTCAGTACCCTCTGCCATCATACACCATTGCAAATTGTATTCAGCAACATCTCCCAGAACACGCTCCCACCGCAACAAATATCATTCAGGACATCGAAAGACAATAGCTAAAATTACGAAGAAAAACAGGTGCCATAGAAATATTGAAATAAATAGATATCACGACAACGACCAACAGAAGAACAACATCAAAATGAGAGATAAGAGTATCCACAAGTAAACAAATAAAAAGGAAAGAAAGAAAATCAAACATTGAGAGCTCTATACATTCAACTGGAAACGGGGTTAATCCCAGAAATAAGAACACAATTGAAGAAATAAAATGTACCCAAACGGAATGACGTTCGTCATCTATGGCTGAAAAGCGGGTCGAATCGGTCGGTAACTGCCGAACGTTCTCCACTCCGTGGGAAAAAGAAAATCTCGAGACAGCTTGGCTCCCGCTCCAGGTGAAAAGAAATTCTATGAGACTCCAGTAAACGCGGAAGAATACACGGTGCAATGTTTATACCAAGTTTATTCTTACGATGAACACAACAGAGATGTAAGTAGGGTACATTTTTATAAAATATGGCACACTCATTTACGCTTATTAATACCACATTAAACTAATACATACCCTAAGCCAGCCGGTCGCGTGGTGGGTGGGGAAGGGGCTGGGGGTGGGGGGAGGGGGGGGTTTGGAGGAATAGGCGACGGGACAAAGATAGAAACGCGGCTGCAATATCCAGCTGTACCGAGCTGTGTGGGCCTCTAACTCTGAAATGTTGAAAGGTCGGAACGACACGTCGGAACGACACCGAGCTCCCTGCCTGCTGCCGGCTCTACAAAACTGGTGATGGCTGTTGTTTCCCTACAGTACTCCGGAGCTCACCACTCATCAAGACTGCTGTTAGGACGGCGTAGGGCCAAACAACGTGAACATTACGTCCTACTGAAGAGTCTCTAGTCCAAGTTCAATATTAACGGCTTCAAATACATTGTATTCATGTTCCACAACAACATTTATTCTATGTTTCAGATAAAAGCCCATAGGGAAGCTGCTAAAAGTATTCATACAGACATTTCCGTTTGAATAATTTTATTTATGAGAACTAAAGGCCACAACCAGAGGTGTTTCACAGTAAACTACCAGTATGGGGTCTTCGTGCTAATTTGTACGTAAAAAAGGATTAAATAAATACCCGCGTGGTCTTGGGCGCCTTGCACGATTCGCGCGTCTCCCCTACCCTCCCCCTCCCTTGGACATGGGTGTGTGTATTGTCCTTAGTGTAAGTCAGTTTAAGTCGTGTGTAAGCCTAAGCCTAGGGACCGATGACCTCAGCAGTTTGGTCCCATAGAAACTTACCACAATTTTCAAATATTAAATAAATTAGCCTTCTGCAAAAAGTAGATACAAATTCTGCACGAGCTGGCTCCACAGAATGGGGAAAAAGGTATTGCTACACTACGAGAAATGTAAACCTGGAAACGACTAACCAACAGCTTGCCGCCAGGGACGCTTTCAGTGGCAAACAGTACCTCATGCACGTTGGTCCTAATATGCGGTGAATGTCGTGAGCAGCAAACTAGACCGCAAGAGAAGGAAACAACTGCAGAGGAAAGGCAATTAACTATCTCCCTATACGAAAAGGGTAAATCAGTTTCAGAAAAAGCTGATATTATTGGGAGAAGCCGAGAAACTGTGCTGTCGCTAAGGCCGCGATTCAGAAAACGAAATATTCTCATTAATAGAGAAAAAAAGAGGTCGAACACAGAATCTAACACAAAGAGAACGAAATATCTTAACAAGGATGCTCAGAAAAGATCCTGAATAGAGCGCTTCTGCGGTGTCAGCGCATGTTAGTAGTGAGTTCGGGAAGGAAGGCATACCAAGGACAGTTCGCTATATTTTAAATAGTGTATGTTGTGGAACTTGGGTGCCTAGAATGAAGTCATACTTCAGCAAGAAGAACAAAAGACTTCAATTTGCTCGAGAGCATACAAGCTTCTAGTACAAGGTATTGCTCACAGATGACAGTAAATGTAACGTATTTGTAAATGAAGGCGCAATTCTGGTTTGGAGACGATCAAATACTGAGCTGGACCCCAAACACGTTCAACTCGCAGTGAAGCACGGTGATGGAGGAGTTGTGGCGTGGGGATTATGGCTACATCTGGTGTTGGGCAACTTGTTTTTGTTGAAGGTAACATGGATAGGTTTTAGTATTTAAATAACCTAAAGGAAAAACTTTTAACAAGACAATGACCCTAAGTATAGAGACGAAATAGTGGGTCTGTGATTGTCCCATGTTCCGCATGTTCTCAAGTTTGTAGTACAGGGCGCAGACCTTTATCCAATTCAACATCCTTGGAAAACGCTTGAAAGAATCGCCAGAAAACACGAAGTAAAAGACAAGACTACTCTGGAACAATGTCTGCAACAAGAATAGTAAAAAACTGCCTCAGAGACTACTAAAAAACTGGGTCATTCCATGCAAAAGAGATTAACAGAAGTGGCACATAAAATAGGAATGCCTACAGTATATCAACATTGTCATTACACTTATGTACATTGTAATTTTCTATGAGTGTATGAATACCTTTTTGCTCCATTGTACGAAGCCAGTTGGTAAACAATTTTTATTTATTTTTGCAGAAGGCTAATTTATTTAATCCTTTTACACGTTCAGTTTAGGAAGGGAACGCCATACTGTTAGTTTACCAAATAACGTATATGGTTGTGACGTTTAGTTCTGATGAATAAAGTTAATCAACTTGAACAACGGTGTGTGAATACTTTTTTCCATGACTGTCCATGACTGAATGTGTATCGTGTGCTGTGCTTGTGGGGACGTACCACAAGGTAGTTACACAAACTTTTCTAACACTTAAACTGACTTCACAAAAAATAAATTTTTTCTTACATCCCAGCAAGCTAAAACATCTCACAAACCAATTCAGATTTTTAAGCTGAATTAAAATCAATCAAAGAAATTGCATACCATAGCATACATACTTGGCAGAGGCAAGAGACAAAGGGGTAACAGCAGTTTTCTATCCTCCTCAGTAGGAACTAAATAGCACAGACATCGAATGGGTCCACTTGCTATATGTTGCCAGCGAGCTAAAATCCAGCAAATGTACACCATCTTTGCGTAACAGGGATAGTGTTGGCCACAATTTATTCAACAGTAAAGACGATTCCCGAGTGTAATTTATAGGGTTTCCTGCAGTCTGTGTCGCAAGTTACTTGTAGCTTAATCTGGTAGAGCTGTAATTGCACGACAGACAGAACATGAAAGGAGCTGAAGACTGAAAAAGAAAGTTTCCACATTTGTTGAACATGCTCTGAATGAATGTCATTCTGATGATGTTAAATGTGATCCTCTCCATATATCCTTCTATATAAAAAGAATGTATCTGTTTGTTTGTACAAAATCGTAAATATCCGAAAGCTATACACCGGTTGCTTTGAAATTTTGACACAATGTTACATTTCAATACACCTATTAGAGCGCCCCATATGTAATATACAAATATATATGTAATAATTATAGCGGAAATCAATAACAATGTAAATGTTCGTCTGTGCAGAATCGTAAATCTCTAGAAGTACTTCACTTACTGCTTCGAAATTGTGACACAAAGTTGGATTCGAATATCGAATACACAAGTGTTTTCATATATATATATATATATATATATATATATATATATATATATATATATATATATATATATATATATATATATATATATATATGAGACATGTAAATCAATGTATAATACATAGGGTGTTTCCCCGAAGAGTCGTTCAGACGCATTTTCTCTGGTCTTTCGGCGGATGTTTGCAATTTCTTTTTTGCAGTGTGCAGCTGGAGTCATACCAAACAAATACCCTAATGTCATTCATGCGACGTCCAATGGGGACAGAAAGTGTCGGTTTGTTTCCTGGGACGAATATTATATATATTACTGGCCATTAAAATTGCTACACCACGAAGATGACGTGCTACAGACGCGAACTTTAACCGACAGGAAGAAGATGCTGTGATATGCAAATGATTAGCTTTTCAGAGCATTCACACAAGGTTGGCGCCGGTGGCGACACCTACAACCTCCTGACATGAGGAAAGTTTCCAACCGATTTCTCATACACAAACAGCAGTTGACCGGCGTTGCTGGTTAAACGTTGTTCTGGTGCCTCGTGTAAGGAGGAGAAATGTGCACCATCACGTTTCCGACTTTGATAAAGGTCGGATTGTAGCCCATCGCGAATGTGGTTTATCGTATCGCGACATTGCTGCTCACGTTGGTCGAGATCCAATGACTGTTAGCAGAATATGGAATCGGTGGGTTCAGGAGGGTAATGCGGAACGCCGTGCTGGATCCCAACGACCTCGTATCAGTAGCAGTCGAGGTGACACGCATCTTATCCGCATGGCTGTAGCGGATCGTGCAGCCACGTCTCGATCCCTAAGTCAACAGATGGGGACGTTTGCAAGACAACAACTATCGCACGAACAGTTCGACGACGTTCGCAGCAGCAAGGACTATCAGCTCCGAGACCATGGCTGCGGTTACCCTAGACACTGCATCACAGACAGGAGCGCCTGCGATGGTGTACTCAACGACGAACCTGGGTGCACGAATGGCAAAACGCATTTTTTCGGATGAATCCAGGTTGTCTTTACAGCATCATGATGGTCGCATCCGTGTTCGGAGACATCGCGGTGAACGCACATTGGAAGCGTGTATTCGTCATCGCCATATTGGCCTATCACCCGGCGTGATGGTATGGGGTGCCACTGGTTACACGTCTCGGTCACCTCTTGTTCGCATTGACGGCACGTTGAACAGTGGACGTTACATTTCAGATGTGTTACTACCCGTGGCTCTACCCTTCATTCGATCCCTGCGAAACTCTACATTTCAGCAGGATAATGCACGACCGCATGTCCTGTACGGGCTTTTCTGGATACAGAAAATTTTCGACTGCTGCACTGGCCAGCACATTCTCCAGATCTCTCACCAACTGAAAACGTCTGATCAATGGTGCTCGAGCAACTGGCTCGTCGCAATACGCCAGACGCTACTCTTGATGAACTGTGGTATCGTGTTGAAGCTGCGTGGGCAGCTGTACCTGTAGACGCCATCCAAGCTCTGTTTGACTCAATGCCCAGGCGTATCAAGGCCGTTATTACGGCCAGAGGTGGTTGTTCTGGGTACTGATTTCTCAGGATCTATGCACCCAAATTGCGTGAAAATGTAATCACATGTCAGTGCTAGTATAATATACGAGTATTTGTCCAATGAATACCCGTTTATCATATGCATTTCTTCTTGGTGTAGCAGTTTTAATGGCAATTAGTGTATATTAGTGAAACGTTGTTGGAAAAGAGTAAAATTGTATATATAGCTTGTAATCGTAATCACATTCTAAAAATACTACTACAGAATTTGAACATGCAGTAGCAATAAAGAAGGGGTCTATGTCAGAGTGAGAGGGACGAGAGGAGAGGGACAAAGAGGTGAGAGGAAATGAAGACAGAAAGCGGAAAGAAGGAGATGGACAGTGACAGGGGGAGGAGATGATGGACAGAGGAGGAGGTGATGAACAGAGGGATATGGGGAGAGAGGGGAGGACGATATGGGGGAGGGGTGAGAGAGAGAGAGGGGGGGGGGTAGAAGATGGACAGAGAGAAGCGGAAGGAAGTGATGAATAGAGACAGGGGAGACAGGGGGAAGGAGGTGGTGATGGAAAAAAGAGGGGGGGAGGGGGAGATTGAGAGCGGGGGGCCGGGGAGGGAGTTGAAACAGGGACCTATATCCAGTTCCGATACATTCTAGAAACGCGTGCTTTCTGTTCTCTTGCTTTTACATTTAACGACACTGTGTCATAGCAGTGTGTAAGGAGCGTGTCAGAACTCTCCAATACATAAAACAATACATCCAACTTAAAGCTCGGAGACAGAAGACGTGTCACGCTGCCCTAACGTTGGTGATGGCAGATCTTACCACACTCAAGGTCTGATTTCATCTACATAGCCAGGAGAGATTTAGATGGCTCACCTACGCCCGAAGATAGAATTAAAATGCCCGCATCTCGTGGTCGTGCGGTAGCGTTCTCGCTTCCCACGCCCGGGTTCCCGGGTTCGATTCCCGGCGGGGTCAGGGATTTTCTCTGCATCGTGATGGCTGGGTGTTGTGTGCTGTCCTTAGGTTAGTTAGGTTTATGTAGTTCTAAGTTCTAGGGGACTTATGACCACAGCCGTTGAGTCCCATGGTGCTCAGAGCCATAGAATTAAAGGTAAAATTCGCAAGCACAGCGCAAAAGCAATTGCAGGATTAGTCTCGAGATTGTTAGTCCGAGTTTGCAATAATCCCATGTTTTGCTTGTCAGTTAAAGAAGCCTCCTTATCCTCCAAATAATTATTATTATTCTCGACATCTAAATAATATGCTGTGGTTACTAAATGTTAATGTAATTTTGAAATCGAAATAATTTGTTAATCTGGCACTCTGCCATTATTGACACTTATGTCATTTGTCATTGTCATTATTAATACTTGCTCGTGATGATTCTGAAGTTTTAAATAGCCTTAGTTAATGAAATCCCTTCTCAAAAGTTAGTTAGTAGTTAACAGGGCCCAAGCAAACTCCTTTTTATTAAATTCATTGTTGTGTTGACAGAAGAGCCAACACCGTGTTACTAGAGGAGGCCGAAATGCACGCGTTTTAGCTCACGCAGGTTGGCGTGGGGAGGGAAGGACTGTACTGACGTGAGGTCTGGAACATGACAAGGAATTAGAATTCAGAAAGCGGACGTAATTAGTTTCATACTTAACTTTAATCCATTAATGATGAACGTCGCTCTTGACGGTACATGATTCACAATATTAACTGTTCAGAATACATTCTTGAAGAATATGGCGCCTTGCTAGGTCGTAGCAAATGACGTAGCTGAAGGCTATGCTAAACTGTCGTCTCTGCAAATGAGAGCGTAATTTGTCAGTGAACCATCGCTAGCAAAGTCGGCTGTACAACTGGGGCGAGTGCTAGGAAGTGTCTCTAGACCTGCCGTGTGGCGGCGCTCGGTCTGCAATCACTGATAGTGGCGACACGCGGGTCCGACGTATACTAACGGACCGCGGCCGATTTAAATGCTACCACCTAGCAACTGTGGTGTCTGGCGGTGACACCACATTCATTCTTAATAACAATAAGCTTTAGATGTTGCTGCTGCATGCTGTTGCGCATTGCTGTAAATTACGTGGAAGAAGGCACTCATCTAAACAGGTGAGTGGAAAACTTAGGGCCAAAGCAGAGGCACTGACACACCGCAACCTGTCATATACTCCGATTCCGTTGCACAAGACAGATTCTGTGTCACTTGTAAATTCATATTGAAATACGCAGTTCGATAGCTTATCCAAATGTTGGTTTTAATTTTTTCATGTAACGATCTGTTGAGGGCTTAAACGACAGGAAACTGACACTCATACAACACCCACACAGTGTTATGCAGGTTAGATTCCGTTTACTGATAGCTCAGGTTGCTTATTGAGTCCAGTTTCACAGACGAACATAGGCAATATTGGCCGTAGCAATCTTACGATATTGGTTGCATATACGTTACAACTGCTTGGCAGGGAACAGCTAGTACCAAATAAAGCCAGCATAGTTTCAGAATAAAAAAGTCTTAGCTGGGAAGTTATTAAGTATCAGAACGCATTTCACCCTTTTGCGGCATCATAATGTCGTTTAAAAGTACCTGGATGTATAACCCATACAACATAAAGCCATATAAAATGGAAAATATCCAGTTACTGTTGCGTCCATTTTATATTGCCTTCAAATTTAGGGGTTTATCTAATGATGCCCCCAAAAGGGTGAAAAGCATTACTGATATTAAATAACTTCGCAACCAATATTGTTTTTATTCTGAGATAATACGAAACCGGTTGCTATAGCACCCTGTCACAATGGAGGGGGAAATTTTAAAAAGCAGAATCTGCCTATGAGTAAACCTGGTCCTTAATGCGCAAACACAGGTTCTTTCGTCGACCTTACTATAGTAGCAGTAGCCAGGTAACATTTCTTCCTCACCGCTAAGAACTCGCGCTTGCTATAAACAGTATAATTGTTCCCCTCTCACATTCCATTGATTCTTTCCTCCTCCTTCATTATTTGCTTATTCGTCGTACGCGTCAGTTATTTGCTCCTCATAAAATGGTTCTAATGGCTCTGAGCACTATGGGACTTAACCTCTGAGGTCATCAGTCCCCTAGAACTCAGAACTACTTAAACCTAACTAACCTAAGGACATCACACACATCTATGCCTTAAGCAGGAGTCGAACCTGCGACCGTAGCGGTCGCGCAGTTCCAGACTGAAGCGCCTAGAACCGCTCGGCCACACGGGCCAGCTGCTCCTTATAATGCAGTAGGCTGTGTCAGTACTCACTTATATACTGTTTTGGATTTTATATACTTATACATTTAGTCTTTGAGTATAAAGTAATATAAGATTTATTTTGTTGTGTCCTGCCTATTTGTCAAATAGGAAACCAGCTTTTCGGATCGCTAGACAACAATTCAAGCAAATCGTATTAATGAATTTTTATTACAGTAAGAGAAATGACAACCCTTAACTTTGAGAATTTACAATATTTAAGGTGGCGTGGTCTCCTGACCTTCATTTGTTACATATTCCGTCCTCACAATCGTATTCTGCATATCAAGACGCTTCATTCAAACCCAAACTAGATAAGGTAGAGTCAGTTTTGTATGAATTCATGTAAGCGATATGCAAATCTAATAAGTAAATCGCAAGTGTGCACTGAAGTTGTAAAAGTCGAGGCTGGCATGCACAACATGATAGCCACAGGAATTTTCGTTCTGAAGAGGAAACCAGACCGCTGGGAAGACTGTCCCTTCAGAGGACTGGGTCAACAACATACCTACTTCGGCTGAAGCGACCGCCCAGAGAGAAGAAAGCTTTTGCCAGAGCGAAGGGATAACTACCCCTGTGTTCGACTTATAAGCAAATTCCGCTACATTGTATGGGAGCGCCCAGAGGCCACATTTTTTCATGGACCGACTGCGTAGTTAAGGAGTTATCACAGTAGTACAGAATACGCCTAACAGAGATGCTACAGGTTTCCGCATTGGTCGTCTGAAACGAAACGTCATTCTCCTGTTTAATAGAGCAACGCTAATTGGGGGAATATTTGTGACGCAAAGAGTCAGAGGAGTGAGGGAAGGCAGCGAATGATATACCCTTGCAACTTTTCCAGAAAAAGAGGCCATCCCGTTGTCGCTCCTACGTGTACGCAAAGAGTGAGGAACAAAGTCTCTGCTCAGTACTTCACTGGGAGAGCACTTCTGTCGTTAGTGAATCAGAGTGACACTCTATAGTGAGTCGCTCGTGATAAAAGCATTGTTCACTGTGTTGGCCACCACACTCATTGTGCAGTGTGAACACGGACAGAGTACTAGTTAAACGCCTGCGAGCGAGTATTGAGTGGCATCGCGGTGGACTGGTTATCTGACCGGTGTACCACGCCAATAGAGTAGGGGCGGATAGGAGTCCTTGACTTCATCAAGGCATAGGGAGAGTTTGATTGGCGAAGGTCAATCCAGATAGGAAGAGACAGTTGTGTTATTTGTCAGCAGCGAGCGACGCAGGCAGCAGGCGTTGCAGCTCACAGTACTGTGCGCTACAGCGTATGCGAGCCCCCTCTGTCCTCCCTAACAGTACACTCCACTAGATATCTCACGCGACAGCCTTGACCGTACGTAGAAAAGTTATTCAAGTTGCGTCGGCACAGCTCTCATCCATTCTGCCAAGTAAATAACATTCTTAAAGAAAAGGGAAAAAGAACCTTTCCATACTTTGTAAAATAATAGCATTCCTATCCATAAGAGTCACTCTGCTGTTCTGAAAAGAACCCGGAAATTTATTAATTTTTTTCTATAAGAAAAAGTTTCACTTGATTTCTCAGAATTTTTTGTAATAAATAATATTTTTCGTTCCTTTCATGTTTTTCTTACACTAACTAGCAATACTCCTATACCCGACCATTCCACTAGTTACATAAAAATATGTAGAATATTTTTGTGTCTTTTCCTTACATTGGACGACTCCAGAAGATATTTGTTGCTGAATATTTTTCAAGCAATTCTTGGTTCATTAGAAGCGTCTGTGTGAGGTGGAAATTTTTTCTTGCAGGAGCCAAAGGGTACGTGTTGGATCAATCCACTGCGCAACTCTACAAAAATAAAACCCACACACTCACAAATAATTTGTCGCAAGCAATGGGAGACAGACAAAATAAGAAATTTCATCAGTATGGACAATGCGTAATAGAAGTGACAGAATACAGTTCCTAAGTCGCTGCTGCAGAGCTCGTAGAACGGCCAGTCTTCAAGTGAGCCGCGGCCAGACGGCGTGGAGCTTATCTCCTCATCGTGTAGAGGGCGCGCCCGTTTCGTTATCGTCCTACAGGGGAGTCGGTCGGCGCACCACTGACTGACGTCTTCTTCGCAGCCCTCTCCGCCCTGCCGCTCCAGAGCGCTTCAGTTCACGCCACAACATATTTGCTCAGAGCTTCTTTGTGTATTTCATTATGCGTGTTTTTTTCGGACAGATATATAGTTGTAAAAGTGCATATATCTTTCGAAAAGTAGTGTTTCTACAAGCTGCAACTGCTGTTCTGTGGACCATCTAGTGAGTCTTACGTTGTCTGAGGGTGGTCGACAGTCGGTTCACAACGAAGTGTGAAATGAATGTAATTGTGGAACATGAGTACTATTTATTTTAGTCTTTAATATGTCTGTGTACCTCCAAGTATATTCCATACACGTTGCCATGTTTAATATTTTGCCATATGGCAGGTCCATCAACAGTTTAGGCCATCAGCTTAGTTTTCTTTTCGAGTTGTTTATATCAAGCCATAAGTCAGCACGTGACATTTTCATTAATCATTCCACTCAACACCTACTCGCCGCAAGCATGAAGGCCAAACAACGTATACGTCGTTTCATGCCTGCCTTTCGTTGGGCGTATTGTTTGCACCAAGGATTGATATGTTTTATGGCTGCAGTGCCAGTACTGATTTTTTATTTTGTTAGGTTTTGGACTGCATTACGTACTTCAATGTTTATGCTGAACTGGTCTGCGAGAAGCACATCTGAAGACGAAATTGTATAATTTCGAAATCCGTCGTGTAAATCAAACCTATATTTAGCACCAATTTAAAAGGCTGAAAAAACGGCCCTGTTAATTTTTTTATATCTTTGGAAAAAAGGCCACTTAGACACTTTTATTTTAGGAGGTGAGGTGTCATATTTTAATCAAGGTGAAGTTCGAAAGATCTCGTTATTTTCGGTAATAGCACTTGTAGATCCAAACATCATATTTAAACCAATTATCAGTGACTTAATGTATTAATAAACAAATCAAGTTTATCAACTTAATGTTACGATAAAGTAATTAGAGATATAATAATGTCTGTGAGGAAAACAGAACAAAAAACCACAATCAGCAACAATTTTACTTTTTTACCGAATACATTTTCTAACTACAAAAATTTTGTTATTTATTCTCCCAGATCCAAAACAGATATTGATTGTCTCTATTCACTACAAAGGCCAAAGAATATAAAAGACCAATGAAAAGAAAAGTATATTAATTCTGCTGTTTCTATTCGCCCCTTTCTGCAGAGTGAACAGAATAACACAGTCATTATTTTTTATGTCATTAAAGCGTGAGTTAGGTCTGGAATCTATTTATAAGCTTTAAGTTAATCACAAGGCCTATAATCATGTATAATTTCGATTTTTATGTTTATTTCCAAAATTATCGCTCGTTTCCTTTTAAAGCTGAAAACTGTTCCTATTCACTCCCTTTTACGGCACTTAGGCAAGGCACAGGATTGGGCCAACCACTGAACCTTGCGGAACTACATATTTAATGCGACTCCGCTCGGAATATAGTGTCTAAAATCTGAAAATGGTCAAAGGGCTTTTTGCTTAAGGGTAACGACGATGAAGAAGATGATAATAATCGTGATGATGCTGGTGGTGAACTTCAGAACCTCTGCTGGCTCTATGAGAGATTTTGGTTTGGAAAATTGCTGCTGTGGCTACGACACACGAACATTCAGAATTCATCCGTGAGCCCGGAAAAACGTAAATAAATTCACAAGTGCGACAACAGCCTCTCACAAAAGTCAATAATTCAGGGAAACTACCAAATACACACATACAATGTCTGAGCAAACTTCAGAGCACCCGATGGCCATAATAATATACTCATTTTTGGAAAAATATAGCTGAAGAACTGAAAGAAGGACGGGTACTGACGAGTACTGGGCTGAAATGGTGTGCCGTACTCACCTTGTGATGGGAGGGGCGTATGGGGGCTGAGCCGCCTCTGGTTGTCCAGGTCGAGGTCGTGCTCGCGGTCGTGGTCGTGGTCGAGCGTGTAGCGCAGCACGAGCCTGACGGGCCCGCGGCCGCGCCACTGCTGCAGCACCTCCAGGGGGCGCTCCGAGTCCGACAGCGCCCGCTCTGCAACGCGAGACACGACCTCTGAAGATGACGCACTCTGCCCCCACCGAAACGACCTCAAAAATGGTTCAAATGGCTCTGAGCACTATGGGACTCAACTGCTGTGGTCATAAGTCCCCTAGAACTTAGAACTACTTAAACCTAACTAACCTAAGGACAACACACAACACCCAGCCATCACGAGGCAGAGAAAATCCCTGACCCCGCCGGGAATCGAACCCGGGAACCCGGGCGTGGGAAGCGAGAACGCTACCGCACGACCACGAGATGCGGGCGAAACGACCTCATAAACCACTTCTTGTGTGGCACATACACTTCCGGCCACTAAAATCACACCGAGAATGATAGGAAATAGCAAAGTTTTAATTGAAACTTCCTGGCAGGTAAATGCTGTATGCCGTACCGAGAACTGGGGACCTTCTCTGAAGTTCCAAGGTGCTACTCCAGGTGGGTGTAAAATGAATGTGCGGAACGGAAAATACTGAACGCAAAAATCAAGATTTGGCCTTGTTTGACTATCCCCTGAAGCTGATCTTAGGATCTCTTGATGGTGATATTATCTCCTCCTTCATGCTCTTTAACATACAAATTACAACATAAACGAATGATTAAGGGAACTAGTGACTACAAAATGATAAATGCTGTTTCTGCTTATACATTTATTGTAGATTAAAACCCCTATATATATTACAAATGTTTATATATCAATGTCCAACGGACATAAAGAGAATGAATTTCCTAACTAGTACGATTGATCAATTGCCCGAATATGCCCCATTTTTGGCTATGTGATCTAATAAAAATAACTGACATCATCTACATACCAAACACTAGAAGATACTAGTTCCAAATATAATCACGTGATGTGCATCATCAGTGGAAATAAAATTTACATGATCACAGCCGTAGTAAGCCGAAGCAATTAGCAATATCACCATATGTACTGCGTCCCGTGCGTCGGAAGTGATGGTTCTCGTACACGTCTGCGACGAAGGAAGAACTCCAGCCACAAAACATAAAAAAAAACCTCATTCAAACACTAAGACGACAGAAGGCGGTCCTCGGACTAGTATAATCTAATACTGTCTTCTCCTCGCTGTGTTCTACAGATGAGAAACACGACTGAAATTGCTGGCCACAAGGACGGAGTTCAGATAACGTCTCAATGTGAGTATAGGCAGAAGAAGTGCTCTCAATCAATGAACGCTGCGTACTCAACGACGACTCCCTACTCGGAGGCGAAGTCCACAATCGTGTAAGTTCGCAACACTACAGTGCCTAACCGTTCTAACTATAACATCTCCCGAGAGCACAGACAGCAAGTCCGTATGTACCAACAAAAGCTGATACTGAGCGACTATCAAACATGGGCACTCAAAACGGAAGACTCACCCTCTCTCCACTGCTGGCTTTCCAGAAAAGCTCAGCTCCTCTCCCTCGTAGCTGCAGAAGTCGAATCATATTCTCGAAACCACGGAATATTCTCCCTCTCTACAGATTCTTCCAAACGCCGATCAATCATATTTTAGTCTTTTATTGTCCAGCGCGGAAAGTTTGCGAGGAAATCCCTATCCCCGTTAATTAGGAATTCATACAATGGTACGCTTCTCAGAGTAAAAATCCTCGGAAATAACCCAGCCTGCGTGACTTCCGAGGTGACGCTTCCTCGTTCGTCTCTGCTGCATCCAAGATTTTCAAAGTTTCCAAAGTATTACCCGGTTATCCTCATGGGCCCGCTACAAAACCGGCCGGCCGCCGCTGTACTGTGCTTCGGCGCTCGGGTGCCCCGAACGTCCGTCTTGGGCTCCTTCCTGTGTCAAGCTGGACCATCACACCTGTGCGGCCTGTTCCACCCAGGGCCTGAGTTACGCCTGCAGTTTCATTTCCACTGGCGTTCCAACCTCTACTAGTATAGGCAATAATTCATTATGCCGTTTCGTTATTAAAGACATTCCATCACCTTTCATGCAATAAGCGTTAACAACTATTTACAAGGTGCACGTGACAATTTCAGTCTTCTTTAAATATTCATATATACTATGTACAACCTATCAAATGATACCTAATTCTGGTTCTAAATCACGGCGACATAGTATGTAGATGGGTGCTAGCTTGTGAGGTGCGAAATTAAAAAGTTTAGAGTGTAGGAGACGAGATACTGGCGGAAGTGAAACTGTGAGGATGGGTCGTGAGTCGTGTCTGGGTAGCTGCGCACACTCTGCTGCAGAATGAAAATTCCGCTCTCGAAACTTTTAATCTTTGTGCGAATAAATTGTAGTAGTAGTCCCACATGACAATGTTAATCAGTGGAAGTTGCTGAATAAACCGCAGCCGGTCGCGGTGGCCGAGCGGTTCTAGGCGCTTCAGTCCGGAACCGCGCAACTGCTACGGTCGCAGGTTCGAATCCTCCCTCGGGCATGGATGTGTGTAATGTCCTTAGGTTAGTTAGGTTTAAGTAGTCCTAAGTTCTAGGGGACTGATGACCTCAGATATTAAGTCCCACAGTGCTCAGAGCCCAATAAACTGCAGAATCTTACGGGAGAACACTGTCCGACATCCGAGTACACATGTTATAGTCGATGTGTTACGCTTCTTCTCTAATAATTTTCGTTCTCATCTTCTTCTACACATTTCTTAACATCAGACCATGCGGGTCTGTTACGTATAATTATAGGCATTTATGGTAATTTTCTATGAAGCGTACTATAGTCACTCACTGCTCTCTTTTGGTTTAGAAATCGCCATTTTTACGTGAAGCAAAAATAAATGTCAATAAAAAAGGGTCCGAGAAAACTGTTATTACTTATTGGATTTCTTCAATTACTAATTTAACTAAAATCATGTAAACTTTGTTATGCCTGTTGATGGTTTTATGTATGGTACGGCAGAGGGCGTACTTAATGCTGTATTTTTATATCATTTATAATCTTGACATCTCTTGGTACAAAGATTGTGTTTTTAAATTTACTATTATTTTGCATGAATCTATCCTGTGTAATCTGTATTCTCCCTTCCCGCCGTCGGAGATTGGGTCCCCTCTCGGGCATGGATGTGTGTGTTGTCCTTAGCGCAAGTCAGTTTAAGTTAGATTAAGTAGTGTGTAAGCCTGGGGACCGATGACCTCAGCAGTTTGGTCCCACAGGAACTTACCAGAAATTTCCAATGCTTTGCTGCATGTGACTGTAATTTACAAACTCAGTTCAAAATTTGTTCGTTAACTGCTATGTCCTTGTGCATTGACGCTATATTGAAGTTGTAATACTTGTTTTTATTACATGAATCTTCAAAACTTAAACGTCTGGTATCTGCTATATGTCATTATTGTAGTGTACTAGATGTGATTCATGTCTATGATATGTAATATTGTCTTCGTGTCTGATTTTTTGTCTTATGCTCTTCAGCACTGAAGATGGCCACATAGGGACTGAAATCGATTTCTGTAATAAATCAGTTCAAACGTCTTACAACCAAGAATATCACTTTTGTTGTTTACAATACAGAAAATTGGCTATGTAGCGTATCATTCCTCCCAAAGCTACGATTCTTTCCGTTTACAAATTTTGACGTAATGACGGAACATGGCGATCATACTTAATGTTTTGCAGTCCAGATTGCAAAAAATTATTTTTATTTCTGGCCAGTAATTTCAGTCCGTAACACTATCATCACGCCAGGGTTCCAGATGACGTGAGGAACCAGTATACTACCAACTAGCACCTGTTATGATTTGAGCGGTTCGTGACAGGTACCGGTCGGTATTACACAGTGGATTCACGCACTGGCTCCTCACGTCATCTGGAACATTGGTCCGAGGATGGTCTTGTAGACTGAGACTGCTAACCAGAACTAATTGTTTTTGTTTTCATCGTCTACACTACTACTCTCATTTAAATCTTTCCGTGTTGTCTATTTTTTGTACGTCGCATTTTCATCGTCACTTTTCTAGAGGCAGCTATAGTCCGGTTTCTCCTGGTGGACGGGGAACAAGAGCTGACGCAAAGAGATACCCAATCCAGTTTCTGCTACAAATTTAATACCAGTAAGCTCCCCCATAGCCGATTATTTAAAGAATCGAGCTCCCACGAACAAAACAGTTTCAAATGTCTGATTACAGACGAGCTAATATGTTAAATGCCTATCATTAAGCATGTACAACATCATTTTCATATTCATAACTCACAGTACATCCTAATACCTGAAACTTAGATACCAGTGCAAATGACTTTCCATTAAGCAATGTTTTAAAAGGTACTGTGAACTTTCCTTTAAAAGCCATTGTTTTGGTTTTATTTTCTGATATTTTCAAGTTTTAGAGAGTAACCACTGAATCCAGACGATATAGAATAAATTGTAAATCATCCTCCGCCTTTTGTAAAATTATTTGACCACAGCAAAGAGTACAGTACTTAATTCCTTTTTTTTGGAATTAATTTTATTCCTGTGTTAACTTCTTGTTTCAATTTACAATTCTTGTTACAATTTATAGCCAGTGTTCAGCAGACTAATTCCCCTTCAGTTTTCACAAGCATTTCTGATTTCTTTTCTATAGAGTGATGTTACTTTCGCCACTCCCCAGGAGTCAGACATCGTCTTCTATTTCCGTCGTTCATTTCATAAATGAAACAGCCGGAGCTCTAACGTTAAACCTCCGCATCCGATAAGTTATGCATTTTATTCGCCTGCTAAATGTGTTGCTGTTTCGTTTTTACGTCGCATGTTTTCATATCCGGAGAATATGGCGGCCAATAGAGACCCATTCCAGTGGCCTCTGGGTACCCCAGAGTCAGAGTGCGGTCCCCGAAGTGCTCCTCCAGGACATCAAACACTTTCCTGCTTCGATGGGGTCGAGCTCCGTCTGCATGAACCACATCTTGTCGAAATCAGGGTCGCTTTGGATAATGGCGATGAAATCATCTTCCAAAACCTTCACGTACCATTAGGTAGCCACCGTGACGTCAGGGAGTATCGCACCGATTATTCGGTGACTGGATGTCGCACACCACATAATCACCCGTTCAGGGTGAAGAGACTTCCTGATAGCGAAATGCGGATTCACAGCCGCCCAAATGAGCCAGAGACATCGGTAAAATGTCGTGGCGTTTTGGTCTGAAAAACTGTTAATGTGGCCACAACATTCTAACATCAAGAATTCGCCAATGATTAAGAAAAAACGTTAGTAAATTTTCAAGTGCAGCCACATCACTCCATAAAAACTAATAATTAAGAAAATTACCAGGTACAGAAAGACATAATTGAAGGAGAAGAAATAGTAAATGATTCCGCAGCTCTTTGCGACGGAACTGTGTTCTCTGCCCAACGGGACCAACCGACCGCCGTGTCACCCTCAGCCGGTTGGCGTCACTGGATGCGGATATGGAGGGACATGTGATCAGCACACCGCTCTCCCGGCCGATGTCAGCTTTCGTGACCGGAGCCGCTGCTTCCCAGTCAAGCAGCTACTTAATTGGCCTCACACGGGCTGACTGCACACGGCTTGCCATCAGCGCTCGGCTGAACCGCACAATGACTCATCCTAGTGCTAGCAAAGTCCGACAGTGCCTATCTTCGGTGATCTGATGGAAATCCGTATTTCCACTGCGACAAGGACGTTGGCACTCTTCCAGATAGAATGAAATAGTGTTAACCGTAATATCAAACTCGCAAATTTTCCAAATAAAATAGCTTTCTGCAGTAAATTCTCTATGGCCGCAGCTGAAAAATTGAGAAAGAAAACATAAAAACTTAAAAAACTACTACATGAGGTTACAAGATCTATATAAAAGGATCTTTTCTATTTTCCTACTTGTGATTAATTTTCATAAAAATTGAAATTTATATATGGCTATATAGTAGAGCATTTTCTTTGTCGTTTGACAGGAAGAAAATAAAAGAAACCGCACTACTGATGCTGTATCTTGAGGAACATGTCTGGCCAAGAGATGAGAAACTGTGTTTGCTGTCATCCAAAAATAAATTTAAGTATCAAAAATCCGCAACAGAATGTGTAAGGCCACGCCAGATACTATTCCAAGCCTAACATAATGAAACTATACCCATATGTAAAGAGCGGTGTAAACATAAAAACCGGAAAACAACACGTTTATGAGGCAAATAAAAAACAAGTACAGATGACAACAGGTCAAATATAGCAAAGGTGTGAAAAAGACGAATATGCCACTATTTTACCGGAGCAAACTCTAAACAGAAACTCAGTGCAGGCGTTGTCCTAACATCGTTGGGTTACAGATGAAGTGCCGTATTTAGACTTGTGACCGCTTTTTGTTGGCAGTTAACTGATGTCAATATATTCCTAAAAAAAATGATTCAAATGGCTCTGAGCACTATGGGACTTAACATCTATGGTCATCAGTCCCCTAGAACTTAGAACTACTTAAACCTAACTAACCTAAGGACAGCACACAACACCCAGTCATCACGAGACAGAGAAAATCCCTGACCCCGCCGGGAATCGAACCCGGGAACCCGCGCGCGGGAAGCGAGAACGCTACCGCACGACCACGAGCTGCGGTCGATATATTCCTAACCGACATAAAATTAGTATGTACATATTTCAGAAACAATAAACGAAAAAGCGGGGAGAAGACGACACAACAGTTGTGGAACACGTTTGGGGATTAAACAAAACAAAGATTGTGGCGGACCCTCTTCAGTTCATTATTATTTTTGGGAATCGCAGCAACACAGCATAAAATTCCATTACAGTAAATTTTTAATTTAATTGATAAAATTTGAAATTACGTGTTTTATGACGTATGCAGTTGCAGCAGGGAAGATTAGGTTAGAAACGGACACTTGGCCCGAGCAGTCTTCAGTTATGCAAGTCGTATTAAATGGCTCTGAGCACTATGAGACTTCACTTCTGAGGCCATCAGTCCCCTAAAGTCGTATTAAAGTAGAACATGCGCATGCTGCCAGATTTGGTGCCAGTATGCTTGGTCAGTACGGAAATACTCCTTGAACTCAGATGGGAATCCTTGGAGGGAAGAAGACGATACGAGTATTTACTCGTCCGGTACTGAAGAAGTTCAGGGAAATTGCATTTCAAACAGACTGCGTAGCGATAAGACGACCATCTCGTGTCAGTAGCGTTAGGAAAAAATAAACAGGATGAGGTCTCGTAAACAACAAAGGCATACGCCCAATCATTTCTCCCTCGCACCATTTCTGGGAGAAGCAAGAAAGGGGATGACTAGCAGCAATACAAAACACTCTCGGCCGTGCACCATACAGTGGCTTGCGGGTTGTGTGTGTAGAAGTTCTGAGCTGCCGACGCCTGGTGGGCAGTTTCGCTACCGGCAGTTTCCATAAAGAGAAGCTGTACCGCACCGTTAGAGCGATATCATCATTAACATGGCGAAGATACGAGCCTCGAGGAGCGACCGGTGGATAGCGTCAGTAACAACATAAAAACGTTACCCATACAGAAACACAGAAACTGAAAAACTAGAGATTTCCACAGAAGCAGGTGTTTCAGGGTCGGGATGTTCGTGTTACAACTTTATATTAAAAACTAGAGAATATTAGTCCACAACTGGAATTTTTATCATCCACGTAAGTGTAACTGTGCAATATGCTACACAAAAGTCTCTACAACTACCATATGCGTTTACACTGCAGTACTGCTGTTCAGTTTTAACACTGACGTCATAGTCGACACGATTACAGCGATGTTACTGGTCAAAGCAGAACCTCTCTTTCGCCGTTTTCAATACACCAGTCCCCGACTGGGCTGCAGAGGTCTCTTATCAAGTTTGCGGGTATTGCGGTCAATGCCCACATAAAATGTTTAGCGGCTACACCGATTTGTAGAGACTAACCCATAAATATTTCTCCTACTGCAGGAGCCTCAATGAAATGTTTATATCTAGCACGCTTTGATGCAGTTATAGGACAAGAAATACTTGTGAGGTATTGATAATGACTAGTCTCTCAAAAGCGGCATAACCTCAAAGTACACATATCAAAAAAGTTTTGCATCACCCAGGTTCCGAGAACTCCTGAAGATAGACGTTGACTGTGGATATTGTACCACAGACACAATCCCTTTAACTGCTCAGAGATGCCACTAAACCCGCCCAAAGATGTAAACAACCATGCATGAGCAGCGCCTATTAGACGGAGGGGATCCGACAGCCGATCAGTTCCAGTCATTCCACCAGGAAGGAGGTACACGGCTCGTGTTGTCTGTAGTTCAACCATGTCTAGACGGTAAATACTGCGGTTCGATCGCGTCCTCATTGTTATTTTTGTGCCGGGAAGGGCTCTCAACAAGGGAAGTGTCCAGGCGTCTCGGAGTGAACCTAAGCGATGTTGTTCGGACATGTAGGAGACACATGAACATGCCTCGCTCGGCCGTCCAAGGGCTACTACTGCAGTGGAAAGCCGCTACCTAGACATTATGGCTCGGAGGAACACTAACAGCAGCGCCATTACGTTGAATAATGCTTTTCGTGCAGCCACACGACGTCGTGTTTTCAAATCGTGCCCAATAGGTTGTATGACGCGCAATTTCACTCCCGACTTCCATGGCGAGGTCCATCTTTGCAACCATGACACCATGCAACAACATCCCGAATGGACCGCTCAGGATTGGCATCACGTTATCCTCACCGATGAGTCTCGCATATGCCGTCAACCAGACAATCGTCAGGGACGTGTTTGGAGGCAACCCGGTCACGCTGAACGGCTTAGACATGCTGTATAGCGAGTGCAGCAAGGTGGAGATTCCCTGCTGTTTTGGGGTGTCATTATGTGGGTCCGACGTACGCCGCTGGTGGTCATGGAAGGCGCCGTAACGGCTGTACGATACGTGAATGCCATCCTCCAAGCGATAGTGCAACCACATTGACAGCATATTGGCGAGGCATTTGTCTTCATGGACAACAGTTCGCGCCCCGTCGTGCACATCTTGTGAATGACTTCCTTCAGGTTAACGACATCGCTCGACTAGAGTGGCCAGCATGTTCTCCAGGCATGAACCCTATCGACCATGCCTGGGATATTGAAAATGGCTGTTTATGAACTACGTGACCCACCAAACACTCTGATGGATCTACACCGAATCGCCGTTGAGGAGTGGGACAATGTGGATCAACAGTGCCTTGATGAACTTGTGGATAGTATGCCACGACGAATACAGGCATGCATCAGTGCAAGAGAACGTGCTACTGCGTACTAGAGGTACCGGTGTGTGGGACCTCCACCTCTGAAGGTCTCGCTGTATGGTGGCACAACATGCAATAAAAAGTGCGGAAATGATGTTTATGTTGATATCTATTCCAATTTGCTGTACAGGTTTCGAAACTTTCAGAACCGAGCTGATAAAAAACTTTTTTTGATGTGTGTAGTTTACGCGAGTGTTGAATATAATAAACTTCACAGGAAAAATTAATGTGCTTACCGATGCTATCAGCCAATAACATTGCTAAGATGAATACATGAATAGGTTTGGTTCACTGCATGGTCCAAGCTATTCCTTCCCACAATGGATCCTATTTGCACTAGACCTACATAGGTGCAGTAAAAACGCCATTCAGATCACCACAGATAAGAACTAAACAAATTAACAAACAGATGAACGAGATATACAACTGAAACATATAATCAAAAGCACCCACATGCATCACAGACGCCACGTACGTGACGCTTCAAGCAATATACCGATAGCAGCGCACATAAGCCCCCCCCCCCCCCCCCGATAGCTCGCGTTGTTCCTTACATCTGAAAAGCGATCACGGCCTATAGTATCTTCCAGTGTACTGATTCTATTACAGATACGAGTAATAAGTGAATGAAAAGGGAGTTAGTTAGTTGCGTGTTCCATTGATCAATAGCACGGAAAAACCGTTATGATATGGAACGTGTCAAATGCACAAGAAATGCGCACAGGAAACAAGTTTTGTTTTACATTATAGTGATATACCTACATATTTCTATTATCTATCCCATTCCCTTAAATGGCACAAAATGCATATATTACATCTCCAGATTTATTTACTCATATTCAAGAATTCATCTATGGCATAGAAGGAGTTGTCAAGGAGGTACGATTTCAATTTGTTTTTGAAACTATTACTGCTGTCTGTCAGACATTTTATTTGATCTGGTAGTTTATCAAAAAGTGTTATAGCAGCATATTTTACCCCTTTCTGTGCCAAAGATAGGTTAAGTAAAGGATAGTGTAGGTCTTTCTTTTTTCTGGTATTGTAATCATGAATGTCGCTGTTGATTTTAAACTGATCCATGTTGTTGAGAAAAAATTTCATTACTGAGTAAATGTACTGTGAAGCAGTTATAAGAATTCCTAACCTTTTAAACAGATGCCTACAAGATGTGCGACTATGAACCCCACACATTATTCTAACTACTTTCTTTTGAGCAGTGAATACCTTTTGCCTAAGCGTTGAGTTGCCCCAGAATATTATTCCGTATGACATCAGAGAGTGGAAGTATGCGAAGTGTGTTAGCTTACTAATTTCTGCATCCTCAAAATTGGCAATTATTCTGATTGCAAAAGTTGCTGTACCCAGTCGCTTTAGGAGATTCAAAATATGAATTTTCCATTCTCATCTATATGTACACACAAAAACTTAGTATGCTCTACCCTGGCTACTGACTTCTTTTGATGTGTTATGCTTATTGAAGGAATTATACTTTTTGCAGCAGAAAATTGGATGTACTGTGTTTTTTCAAAGTTCAGGGCAAGCCCATTCGCAGAAAACCAATTAATAACTTTTCCAAAGACCTTATTTGTATCGTTTTCTATCGGACTTTCTTTTAATGGATGAATAATTATGCTTGTATCATCAGCAAACAGTGTCAGTTGAGCATCTTGTTTCACATAAGAAGTGAGGTCGTTCACATATATCAAGAACAGGAGGGGACCCATGATCGAACCTTGTGGAACACCTAATGTAATTTCACCCCAGTTAGATGAAGAGGCAAACTACTTTGAATCACTTGAAGCATATAAAGAGACTTTTTGCTTCCTGTTCTATAGATATGACTTAAACCACTGATATGCTGTTCCATTTACACAATAGAATGGTAATTTCTCTAACATAATGTCATAGTTCACACAATCAAATGCTTTGGATAAGTCACAGAATATTCCTACTGGTGAAATTTTACTATTTAAAGACTCTATTATGTGGACAGTGAAATTGTGTATTGCTGTCTCAGTAGAAATATGGAAGAGTCAATATAATCGTCCATCTTGAACAGTATTTTTATTTTTTAACAATTCTGTGCAATTTAAAGACTTTTGGCTACCATATAAGTCATTTCCCATATGCACTAGTACCATCGACTAGATCAGAGGTCTTCAACATTTCTCCTTCACTTACCTCCAAGGACATGTTTCCTTTCCAGTATGTACCTCTATACGTAAGCCCTAGACATGCCCTAGAATTATCCTTAATTCAAATTAGTCATATCTAGACTACAAAATTTGTAACTCATTAAATACCACAGGAAGGAGGATTATGCTATAAACGTATGAGATAAATACAGGAATTACGTTCCAGCTAGCATAAACACACAATAAATTATAGAATTTGTGCATATTTCTGACTTCTTAATGAAATAGCTGAGCTTCTGTTCTGGACACCAGCTCCTTTATTCGTGGCTGAATGTTCGCTAATGCGAGTATGAATGGCATTCTGAATCCCAGCGATTTCTGTGTCTCGTTGTGATCGCTGTCAATGTAGAGAAACCTGCTCACACGAATAAGTAGAGGGGAATGGAAGAAGGTGTGTACTGTTCAGTGTTTTCTTTGCGTACATAACACCAGAAATCACAAATTGGCGTATTTTCGATTTTTATTTTCAGTAAAGTCAACCGAAATTTTTAAAAAAGACTCTCTTTTAATGTTACGGGAAGACCAGAGGAATCGATGGCGATGTTGCAAAATGGATTTGTATTCCATTGTTGTGTATTATCATCCTTCTCTGTTTGTGGAAAGTATTTTCAAAACTGTAACCTGCGTTTTTGTTGGCCTAGGCAGAGTCTGATCTTTTCAAAAGTACACCAGAAATAATAGCTTTATTTTCTCCACTATGTTGCAACACGGTTGGATAAATATCAGTATTCCCGTTATTAATGCAATCAATCCAAAATAAAATTATCTTATAAATCCTCTTTCCTTTCTCACGAGCCTTAGAAATATTTCTGTCAAAACCTTGGAAGTAAAGACTGAGCTCGTTAAATTTGTTGAATATATCCGTCAAATAAGCTGACTGACGCATCCAGTCTTCAAAACGCTTCACCAGATCGGATTTCTGTTTTGTAAGCAAATATTTTACCTCATTTTTCAGTTAAAAAAGACGAGTCAATATGCATCCACGTGATCACCAGCATACCTCGGTGTGCAAAACAATTGAGCAATTGTGTATGTGTAGTTTCCCCAGCTCCTCACACACTTTGAGTTTCGTGTAGATCAGGAGTTACTATTTTTGCTACCAAATGTAATGAAGCCAAATTTTTATGAGCAATAAGTTCGCTTTTTTTACCTGTCATTGAAGCAGCAACGTCTGTGGAGGACCCCACATACAAGTACCACGAGAAATTTAATTGTAAACTTATAAAGTTATCAAGAATATTAAAAAATATCTGTAGCGTTTTATGTCCTAGTAATTGTTTACGTACTAGAATTTCATCAGCAATAGCACCTTCTTTAAAGTCAAAATACCGAACATATAGGCTACCGTATACAGCATCTCAGACAGACACACACCAATTCATCGAGACAAGTCGCAAATCTTTCGTCCATTGTAATATTATCCAATATTTCGGTCCATATGATGAATTCTACGCTCTACACTGTTGTCAGAATTCGGAATTATTTTGTTCACTTTAGCGGTCTTAGTGTGTAGCATTTGATCAACTATAAACAAAGAACTGATAATAAGAATATATTAAACTGCGGTGTAAGGTAATCTATTTTATAATGTCTTTTTTTTAACTTTTCACTCAATCACTTTTTTATGATACACTCATAGTCAATTTCAGCCATTATTTGACAACGTATGAACGCTTATTCATGAACCACCGCTCACCGCATCTGAAGATGCCGTTCGAAGGTGGAAACCTGTTCTGATTGTATCATAAAATCTGACTGAGTCAAAAATAAAAAATAATATCCTCTAAAATGTCAGTCATCGTCTCCTCAGATGGAATGTCGTTTATTCCAGCATTTATTTTTTGCAACTAGCAGTGCTAAATCATAGGATGTCTCCAGTATCACCTTTATTGGTCTTGGAAATATGTGTATTATGTTTGAACTTTTATCTAAATTTTCTGCTTTGTGCCTGAAGAATTCGACTGACTGGTCTCTACAATCGCTGTGACTGGTTACCAAGTGACTGTGAAGAGGAATGGTTCCATAGTTTGCGAAGCAGGAATGGTTCCAGAGTTAAGTTGCAGATAATGAAGAGTAAAGAGGTGGATCACACATATTGATACAAACACGTATTTAGTGTTAGAGCCATTGTACCATTTGTCTTTCAAATTTATCGCGTTATCTCGACTTGTTTCAACAGTATTTTTACCAATAAGCCATGGTGGAACATGTGGTGTACTTGTCACTGGTGGATGGTTCAACACTATAGCTACTATCACTTGTTTCATTGGTCTGACGTTTTCTTCTTATAAAGAGTTTATCGATTTTATAACAAAAGTAAACATTTGTGGTTCACTACCACAATAATAAAAAGAAATGTAACGCTGATAATGTGAAAATCAGTTCACAGACCACTAGCCACTAAGCCACCACATCGTCTGAGGATATATGTCGGTAATAGACACATAAAATACCTTGAAATCTTTGATCTCTTTTTCAAAAATGGTCGAATATCTACAGATAAGCAGAGATACGTATTCGATTATTTTGATTTCCACTGAGCGGGTCTTCTGGGAAACTGGACGATGGCACTTCTCGTGTTCTCCGCATGAGTACTGAGAGGTCATAATCAGTCGGAAACGTACATTAAGAGACACTTTTGTTGTTTCTGGCGTTTAAAACAAACAATACAAATGGCTAGTGAGCGCAGCTGTAACATACACTACTGGCCATTAAAATTGCTACACCACGAAGATGACGTGCTACAGACGCGAAATTTAACCGAAGGAAGAAGATGCTGTGATATGCAAATGGTTAACGTTTCACAGCATTCACACAAGGTTGGCGCCAGTGGCGACACCTACAACGTGCTGACATGAGGAAAGTTTCCAACCGATTTCTCATACACAAACAGTAGTTGACCGGTGTTGCCTAGTGAAACGTTGTTGTGATGCCTCGTGTAAGGAGGAGAAATGCGTACCATCACGTTTCCGACTTTGATAAAGGTCGGATTGTAGCCTATCGCGATTGCGGTTTATCGTATCGCGACATTGCTGCTCGCGGTGGTCGAGATCCAATGACTGTTATCAGAATATGGAATCGGTGGGTTCAGGAGGGTAATACGCAACGCCGTGCTTGATCCCAACGGCCTCGTATCACTAGCAGTCGAGATGACAGGCATCTTACACTCATGGCTGTAACGGATCGTGCAGCCACGTCTCGATCCCTGAGTCAACAGGTGGGGTTGTTTGAAAGACAACAACCATCTGCACGAACAGTCCGACGACGTTTGCAGCAGCAGGGGTTATAGCTGCGGTTACCCTTGACGCTGCATCACAGACAGAAGCGTGATGGTGTACTCAATGACGAACCTGGGTGCACGAGTGGCAAAACGTCATTTTTTCGGATGAATCCAGGTTCTGTTTACAGCATCGTGATGGTCGCATCCGTGTTTGGCGACATCGCGGTGAACGCACATTGGAAGCGTGTATTCGTCATCATAATACTGACGTATCATCCGGCGTGATGGTACGGGGTGCCATTGGTTACACGTCTCGGTCGCCTATTGTTTGCATTGACGGCGCTTTGAACAGTGGACGTTACATTTCAGATGTGTTACGACCCGCGGCTCTACCCTTCATTGGATCCGTACGAAACCCTACATTTCAGCAGGATAATGCACGACCGCATATTGCAGGTCATTTACGGGCCTTCCTGGATACAGAAAATGTTCGACTGCTGCCTTGGCCAGCACATTCTCCAGATCTCTCACCACCTGAAAACGTCTGGTCAATGGTGCTCGAGCAACTGGCTCGTCACAATACGCCAGTCACTACTCTTGATGAACTGTGGTATCGTATTGAAGCTGCATGGGCAGCTGTACCTGTACACGCCATCCAAGCTCTGTTTGACTCAATGCCCAGGCGTATCAAGGCCGTTATTACGGCCAGAGGTGGTTGTTCCGGGTACTGATTTCTCAGGAACTATCCACCCAAATTGCGTGAAAATGTAATCACATGTCAGTTCTAGTATAATATATTTGTCCAATGAATAGCCGTTTATCTTCTGCATTTCTTTTTGGTGTAGCAGTTTTAATGGCCAGTAGTGTATCATTGCTAGGCTGACCGGTAGAATAAGCAAAATGAATTGTTGGAGAGAGTGCAATTCACAGCTCTCTGGCTGAAATATTTTTCGTTATGTGTGATGATTAGAAAACGTATTATACTGACTCTATGTGCGTTTTAATTTTTACGTGGCCCCTGTGAAGTTTTCACGCACCTGTGAGAGTAAGTGTACCCCGGGTTGCATATCGCTGGACTAGACCATAGTTTTTACGCCGTTTTTAGAGAAAAGACGTGCAGAGGAGTGAGCCACGAGGCCGCGCAGCAGGAGAAAACGCGTGGGCGGCGCGCGTTTCTTGGTCTGCCCCAGGCTCTAGACCGCCAATCTCGCCACCTGTCATCGACAATCGAAGCGCTCCATCACCGCCCAGCTGCCGACTCGGGGGCGCTAGGCACGGAACCAATTCCCCCCGCCCCCGCCACGCTTTTCCGCCCCCGACCACTCCACTGGGAGGCCTGCTGCCACCCCGGGGCAGGGCCCGCCCGGCCCGAGAGGGGAGTTCCGGCGCCGGCAGCGCCACAGGTGGCGGGCCGCCGAAACAATGCTCCGCTAATGGCACCCCTGGGCACGGGGAAGTCCCGGCCGGCGAGCGGCGGAAAAAGAGGCAGGAAAGGCCGAGGGAGGACGTCAGAGTCCTAACGAACGAGTGGCAGAGGGGCGAGGCGGACTTCCGGGGCACCTCGCCGATTCTCTTCTGGCCGAAGGATTCGCGTCTGGATGTGGTTGTTCCCCCGGTGCACGTGGACAGACGTGTTTCTCGTCTGTTTACTGCCGGCTACCGGAGCTCAGTGGCCTTAGAGCCTCACCAATAGATAAATCAGAATGCGACACAAGGCAGACTAAATCTCACCCAGTACCTGTCAATTTACGAACACTGTTAGACATTAAAACAGGAACATTAGCAAGGCTAACGAATAATTATTTTCTTACTGCGAGTCGTCTATATAGACGGAAGGACACGTAATTAAATGTGAGTAACTATGATAAAATCTAGCACACCTCTGGCAGCAAAGCTCTAACCTATCTCGTTATCCAGTCGAACTAAACTACGATGACGGATACGGGTACGTCAATTCATCATGCTGACAGGCCATGGTGATCCAGACGTAAGGCGCAGAGTTCAGCCATCACAGTGGAAGTGAGTGGTAGCATGTCTGTATCTCGGCAAACCACAAGTAAATGTTTTTGATGGTGACAGATCCGAAGAACATACTGCCAGGGCAACAATCGAAGAGCGCCAGTATCGAAGTAAATCAGGATAGTACAGGCATCATGTAACCTTCTGTAGCCTTTCTGAAAGATAACGTAATAGAGAATTCGAATATGGAAAGTACAGCACAGCTGACCTGTATACAACAGAAATATTACAGCTGCTATCAAAATTATAGGTTATGTGAACCAGAAGTGATTGTGTTCTGCACCCAGTGGCACCCCACACCATCTCGACACTGAGAGACTAAGAGTCTGCACACCTCGTGTGCAGAGCCACATTCACCCTAAGATATACCCTCCTGTATCCACTGTTTTCCTCAAGCGTAGCTCTGCTGCCTCCTTAAAGGAAGCCATGCTGACAGGCCGTGGTGCTCCAGACACGAGGTGCAACAACTGCAGCTTCTAACAGTCTGTGGTGCTTCTGACCATCACCATCACGATACCACAGTTCATCAAGAGTAGTGACTGGCGTATTGTGACGAGCCAGTTGCTTGGCCACCATTGACCCAATTCGCTTTATGAGATACAGGCTCCCAGGTAGATGCTATGTTCCTTGACTTCCGGAAGGCGTTCGATACAGTTCCGCGCTGTCGCCTGATAAACAAAGTAAGAGCCTACGGAATATCAGACCAGCTGGGTGGCTGGATTGAGGAGTTTTTAGCAAACAGAACACAGCACGTTGTTATCAATGGAGAGACGTCTACAGGCGTTAAATTAACCTCTGGCATGCCACTGGGGAGTGTTATGGGACCATTGCTTTTCACAATATATATATATATATTTTAATTATGAATTTGGCCAGCTATGGACCGCATACAACTTAAGACTTCTGGTGTTTCTTTTTCTTCCGTTCTTCCCAGTACTTCTTCATTTTCTCGCCAACTGCTCGACTCTGCTCATCTGTCCACACTCTCTTGGGTCGAGGTTTTGGCGCATCTTCTTCATAGTTTGCGTTTTCTATAAGTAGCCTTAAGTTATTCCTGTCACGTATTATTTCTTCTGTAACACCTATTTTGTTGGCGTCTTTCTTTACTGCTTCTATCCATCCTACGGTGTTTTTCAGCTTACTAACGTAATTAAAAATTTTCTTTGTAATTCGTGTTTCTTCCATTCTTTTTAAATGTCCATAAAATTTTAGCCGTCTCTTCCTCATTGTATCTATGATCTTTTCTGTATTTTTGTATAGGTCTTCATTTCTCCTTTTAATCCACCTGCTTTCCTTGTTTTTCTCAGGACCTAGAATTTTTCTTAATATTTTTCTCTCTCTTTTTTCTAGTTCTCTTAATTCGCCTTTCTTATTCAATGTTAGGCACTCTGATCCATATGTTGCTTGTGTCCTAATAACTGAATTATAATGTTTAATCTTTGCTTGTATGGATATTGATTTCTTATTGTAGTAGTTTTGTGTTAATTTATATGCAAATTCCAACTTTTTTATTCTTTCTTTATTTGTTGTGTTATCCAGTCCATTGGCTTGGATCCACTCCCCCAGGTATTTGAATCTATCAACTCTTTTAATTTTTCCATACTTTGTTTTCATAAACTTTTCTGTATTATGTTTGTGTTCTATATACTCGGTTTTTTCGTAGGATATTTTTAGCCCAGTCTTTTCAGCAATCTCGTGTAACATATCAAGCATAACTGTTGCGTCTGTTCGGTTTTCTGTTATCAATGCCATATCATCCGCAAAGGCTAAACATTTTACTTCAAATTTGTTCTTTCCTTGGCCCATGCTTATACCCTTTGTGCCTCTGTTTTTTAATGCGTTTTCCCATGTTTTTACTACTTTATCTAAAACCAAGTTAAAGAGAATTGGGGACAGTCCGTCACCTTGTCGAACTCCTGTTTTGATTTTAAATGGTTCAGAAATTTCGCCTTGAAACTTAATTCTTGATGTTGTATCTGTGAGCGTTTGTTCAACAAGTCTTCTGGTGTTTTCATCTATCCCTGATTCATAAAGTATCTGGAATAGTGTTTGTCTGTCAACTGAGTCGTAGGCCTTCTTGAAGTCTACGAAAGTAACTACCGTATTTTTATTTTGTATAGCTCTCACTCTCAAAATTGTTTTTAAATTAAGAATCTGTTCTGCACATGATCTACCTTTTCTAAATCCTGCTTGATAATCTCCTATATTAGGTCCCGCTTGTTCCTCTATTCTGTTTAAAAGTGCTTTAGAAAGTATTTTGTATGTCACTGGTAACAAGGATATGCCCCTGTAGTTGTTGGTGTCTGTTTTATCTCCTTTTTTATGGAGAGGGCGGATCAATGCTTGTTTCCAGTCACTGGGTATGATTCCTTTTGTCCAAATGTCTTTAATTACTTTGTGAATTTTCTGACATGCGGATAAGCCCCCTAGTTTCCACATTTCTGCCACTATCCCATCCTCCCCTGGTGCTTTGTTATTCTTCAATGCTTTGATAATCTTTTCTATTTCTTCTACTGCAGGTGGTTCAGACGGTGGATTTTCATGTTGTGGTTTTTGAAATTGTAACCTGTCATTAGACTCCTCACAATTTAATAGATTTTCAAAGTATTCAGCTAAGATTTGGCAGTTCTCTTTATTGCTTAAAACCGTTTTTCCATTTTTATCTTTAAAATGTAAACTTGGTGACTGGAATCCTGTTAAAACTTCTCTGAAAGTCTTATAGAAGTCTCTAGTGTTGTTCCTTTTGAAATTAGAATCCATTTCTTCTAATCTGTCTTTGTCATATTTTCTTTTCACTGATCTGATGATTTTTGCTGTCTTTTTCCTTTCTTCTTTAAACTCTTCCCAGTATTCGTGTTTCTTATTGCTGTTCCATTTTTTCCATGCCTTTAGTCGGTTGTCAATTGCTTCATCACACAGCTCATTCCACCATCTGTGTTTTGGTATTCTTCGTGGCTGTCCCATTTCTTTAACTGACTCTATCATTGTTTCTTTAATTTCTTCCCAATTATCCATTTTTCTTGTGTTTAGTATATGACAGAATTTGTCCTGCTTTTGCAGGAGAAATTTAGTGTTTACTCTTGGAAATCTTCTTGGTTTTGGTTTAGGTTTGTTTGGTTGGAACATGGTCTTTATTTCTGTCAGATAATGATCTGAGTCTATGTTTAGGCCCTTCCTCACTCTGACATCCAAGATTTCCTTGTAGTTGCGAGTCGTTATTGCCACATGGTCCAACTGATATTCACCTTGATTTGGATTAGGTGATACCCACGTTTTTTTTTTCTTTCTTGCAAGTTTCCTGAAACATGTCGACATTAATTTTAGATTAAACTGTCTACAAAAATCTATGAGTCTTTCCCCATTTCTGTTGGTTCTTGGATGTGCTGGATAATCTCCAACTACTGATTTAAATTTTATTTCTTTGCCAACTTGTGCATTAAAGTCTCCCACTAAAATTTTTATATGTTCTTTTGGTAATATGGATGTTTCGTGTTCAAGCATTTCCCAGAAATCTTCCACTTTGTCAACATTTGTTCTGTTATGTTGGTTAATAGGTGCATGTGCATTTATAATAGTGTAGCGTTTATTGCCTGACTTGAACGTCAGAAATGAAATTCGTTCTGATGGGGAGCTAAAATTAGTTATTGATTCCGTAAGTTGCTGTTTGACCATAAATGCGGTCCCTAATATAGTCGTATTATTGGAATTTTTAATGGCTGGTTTTCCTTTGTAGATCCTGTATCCACCTGATTCAAATGCATTTTCATCCAGATACCTTGTTTCTTGAAGAGCTAATATAAGTATGTTGCGTTGATTGAGAGCGTCCGTTAGGTGTTTTAGTTTTCCAACTTTCGAAAGTGTGTTGATATTCAGAGTCCCCAGTAGATGTTTTTTCTTGGGTCTTATCTTTGAAGAAGTATTCGGAAGCTCCGACTCTTCCTTACATGATGTTCTAGGCTCTCCAGAATCCAAAGGCCTAGTTGCACCGCCATGAATAGCGATGGAAGATTGGTTACTTCCTGGAGTAGTTTCCATTTTGAAATTTACCATCATGTCTTAGGTTAAAGTTTGGTTTGGGGAAAGGTAGTTGAACCTTTCGATGATAAAAATTCAAGCATTTAGCTTAGAATTATAAGTGAGGCCGCCACTAACATGTGGGACAGACGCCTTTTGCAGCCGCCCACTGTGGGAACAGACGCTACAGTCTGGTGCTTTTATATAAAAGCCTGCCTCTTCCGCCAGTTCCGCCGTTCTGATGAACTTCATCGCCGCCTTCACTGCCGTTGAGGCCGAGAGCAGTGAGCAAAAGTACATCGGGAAACCGAAACAGACGACTCACAATATATATATATATATATATATATATATATATATATATATATATATATAAATGACCTAGTAGATAGTGTCGGAAGTTCCATGCGAACTGCAGGAAGATCTGCAGCGGATAGGCACTTGGTGCAGGGAGTGGCAACTGACCCTTAACATAGACAAATGTCATGTATTGCGAAGACATAGAAAGTATGATTATATGATAGCGGAACAAACACTGGTAGCAGTTACTTGTGTAAAACATCTGGGAGTATGCGTGCGGAACGATTTGAAGTGGAATGATCATATAAAATTAATTGTTGGTAAGGCGGTTACCAGAAAATGTAGTCCATCAACAAAGGAGGTGGCTTACAAGACACTCGTTCGACCTACACTTGAGTATTGCTCATCAGTGTGGGATCCGTACCAGATCGGGTTGACGGAGGAGATGGAGAAGATCCAAAGAAGAGAGGCGCGTTTCGTCACAGGGTTATTTGGTAAGCGTGATAGCATTACGGAGATGTTTAGCAAACTCAGGTGGCAGACTGCAAGAGAGGCGCTCTGCATCTACATCTACATCTACATCTACGTCCATACTCCGCAAGCCACCTGACGGTGTGTGGCGGAGGGTACCTTGAGTACCTCTATCGGTTCTCCCTTCTATTCCAGTCTCGTATTGTTGGTGGAAAGAAGGATTGTCGGTATGCCTCTGTGTGGGCTCTAATCTCTCTGATTTTATCCTCATGGTCTCTTCGCGAGATATACGTAGGAGGGAGCAATATACTGCTTGACTCTTCGGTGAAGGTATGTTCTCGAAACTTCAATAAAAGCCCGTACCGAGCTACTGAGCGTCTCTCCTGCAGTCTTCCACTGGAGTTTATCTATCATCTCCGTAACGCTTTCGCGATTACTAAATGATCCTGTAACGAAGCGCGCTGCTCTCCGTTGGATCTTCTCTATCTCTTCTATCAACCCTGTCTGGTACGGACCCCACACTGCTGAGCAGTATTCAAGCAGTGGGCGAACAAGCGTACTGTAACCTACTTCCTTTGTTTTCGGACTGCATTTCCCTAGGATTCTTTCACGGAATCTCAGTCTGGCATCTGATTTAACGACGATCAACATTCTATGGTCATTCCATTTTAAATCACTCCTAATGCGTACTCCCAGATAATTTATGGTATTAACTGCTTCCAGTTGCTGACCTGCTATATTGTAGCTAAATGATAAAGGATCTATCTTTCTGTATATTCGCAGCACATTACACTTGTCTAAATTGAGATTCAATTGCCATTCCCTGCACCATGCGTCAATTCGCTGCAGATCCTCCTGCATTTCAGTACAATTTTCCATTGTTACAACCTCTCGGTACACCACAGCATCATCTGCAAAAAGCCTCAGTGAACTTCCGATGTCATCCACCAGGTCATTTATGTATATTGTGAATAGCAACGGTCCTATGACACTCCCCTGCGGCACACCTGAAATCACTCTTACTTCGGAAGACTTCTCTCCATTGAGAATGACATGCTGCGTCCTGTTATCTAGGAACTCCTCAATCCAATCACACAATTGGTCTGATAGTCCATATGCTCTTACTTTGTTCATTAAACGACTGTGGGGAACTGTATCGAACGCCTTGCGGAAGTCAAGAAACACGGCATCTACCTGTGAACCCGTGTCTATGGCCCTCTGAGTCTCGTGGACGAATAGCGCGAGCTGGGTTTCACATGACCGTCTTTTTCGAAACCCATGCTGATTCCTACAGAGTAGATTTCTAGTCTCCAGAAAAGTCATTATACTCGAACACAATACGTGTTCCAAAATTCTGCAACTGATCGACGTTAGGGATATAGGTCTATAGTTCTGCACATCTGTTCGACGTCCCTTCTTGAAAACGGGGATGACCTGTGCCCTTTTCCAATCCTTTGGAACGCTACGCTCTTCTAGAGACCTACGGTACACCGCTGCAAGAAGGGGGGCAAGTTCCTTCGCGTACTCTGTGTAAAATTGAACTGGTATCCCATCAGGTCCAGAGGCCTTTCCTCTTTTGAGCGATTTTAATTGTTTCTCTATCCCTCTGTCGTCTATTTCGATATCTACCATTTTGTCATCTGTGCGACAATCTAGAGAGGAACTACAATCTTCCTCTGTGAAACAACTTTGGAAAAAGACATTTAGTATTTCGGCCTTTAGTCTGTCATCCTCTGTTTCAGTACCATTTTGGTCACAGAGTGTCTGGACATTTTGTTTTGATCCACCTACCGCTTTGACATAAGACCAAAATTTCTTAGGATTTTCTGGCAAGTCAGTACATAGAACTTTACTTTCGAATTCATTGAACGCCTCTCGCATAGCCCTCCTCACACTACATTTCGCTTCGCGTAATTTTTGTTTGTCTGCAAGGCTTTGGCTATGTTTATGTTTGCTGTGAAGTTCCCTTTGCTTCCGCAGCAGTTTTCTTACTCGGTTGTTGTACCACGGTGGCTCTTTTCCATCTCTTACGATCTTGCTTGGCACATACTCATCTAACGCATAATGTACGACGGTTTTGAACTTTGTCCACTGATCCTCAACACTATCTGTACTTGAGACAAAACTTTTGTGTTGAGCCAACAGGTACTCTGAAATCTGCTTTTTGTCACTTTTTCTAAACAGAAAAATCTTCCTACCCTTTTTAATATTCCTATTTACGGCTGAAATCATCGATGCCGTAACCGCTTTATGATCGCTGATTCCCTGTTCTGCGTTAACTTTTTCAAATAGTTCGGGTCTGTTTGTCACCAGAAGGTCTAATATGTTATCGCCACGAGTCGGTTCTCTGTTTAACTGCTCAAGGTAGTTTTCAGATAAAGCACTTAAAAAAATTTCACAGGATTCTTTGTCCCTGCCACCCGTTATGAACGTTTGAGTCTCCCAGTCTATATCTGGCAAATTAAAATCTCCACCCAGAACTATAACATGGTGGGGAAATCTACTCGAAATATTTTCCAAATTATCCTTCAGGTGCTCAGCCACAACAGCTGTTGAGCCAGGGGGCCTATAGAGACATCCAATTACCATGTCTGAGCCTGCTTTAACCGTGACCTTCACCCAAATCATTTCACATTTCGGATCTCCGTCAATTTCCTTCGATACTATTGCACTTCTTATCGCTATAAACACGCCTCCCCCTTCACTGTTCAGCCTGTCTCTACGGTATACATTCCAATCTGAGTTTAGGATTTCATTACTGTTTACGTCTGGTTTCAGCCAACTTTCTGTCCCTAGTACTATATGGGCATTGTGACCGTTTATTAATGAGAGCAGTTCTGGGACCTTTCTATAGACGCTCCTGCAGTTTACTATTAGCACATAAATATTGTTATTCCCTGTTGCATTTTGCCTACTCCTACCTTGCCGCGTCTCAGGAGGCGTCTTGTCGGGCCTAGGGAGGGGATTCTCTAACCTAAAAAACCCCCATGTGCACTCCACACGTACTCCGCTACCCTTGTAGCCGCTTCCGGCGTGTAGTGCACGCCTGACCTATTCAGGGGGACCCTACATTTCTCCACCCGATAGCGGAGGTCGAGAAATTTGCACCCCAGATCTCCGCAGAATCGTCTGAGTCTCTGGTTTAAGCCTTCCACTCGGCTCCAAACCAGAGGACCGCGATCGGTTCTGGGAACGATACTACAAATTGTTAGCTCTGATTCCACCCCGCGAGCGAGGCTTTCCGCCTTCACCAATTCCGCCAACCGCCTGTACGAACTGAGGATGACCTCTGAACCCAGACGGCAGGAGTCATTGGTGCCGGCATGAGCAACAATTTGCAGTCGGGTGCACCCAGTGCTCTCTATCGCCGCCGGTAGGGCCTCCTCCACATCTCGGATGAGGCCCCCCGGCAAGCAGACAGAGTGAACACTGGCCTTCTTCCCCGACCTTCCCGCTATTTCCCTAAGGGGCTCCATCACCCGCCTAACGTTGGAGCTCCCAATAACTAATAAACCCCTCCCCCCGTGTGCCTGCTCGGACCTTGCTGAAGGAGCAGCCACATGTCCACTCACAGGCAGAGCGGGCGATGCCACACGGCCAGCCTCCACATTGACCCTCCGCCTCGTGCGCCGCGAACGCCGCCGAACCCGCCACTCCCCTTGGGGAGAGGGTGGCCCAACCGCGCCCGGTACCCGCGAAGATGTCTCGACAGCAGGGACAGTGTGTGAAGCATGTAACACCTGGGGTGTACCCTGCGACGCACCAGACTCCCCACTGCCGCTACACTCCGAGGCAGCAGCCTGAAGACGGCTGACCGCGGCCATCAACACGCTCAGCTGTTCGCGAACAGTGGCCAGCTCCTCCTGCGTCCGTACACAGCAGTCACACATCCTATCCATCCTAAGGAATCAATTTACTGAAGAGAATTGTTCGATCTTTAACTAGACTGCTAATTCACTAAAGGCGGTGTAGCTTGCTCGCCAGGTTTCGAGAGGGTGCGTTTCTGGATGAGGTATCGAATATATTGCTTCCCCCTACTTATACGTCCCGAGGAGATCACGAATGTAAAATTAGAGAGATTCGAGCGCGCACGGAGGCTTTCAGCCAGTCTTTCTTCCCGCGAACCATACGCGACTGGAACAGAAAAGGGAGGTAATGACAGTGGCACGTAAAGTGCCCTCCGCCACACACCGTTGGGTGGCTTGCGGAGTATAAATGTAGATGTAGATGTAGATGTAGATCCTCTTGAAGCCCAAAGTACATTTATTAATTTTGAAGCAAGTTAATAAGTTAGGGGGCTGGTCACATTTTTACAGCACTTACTGCAGACAGAGGTAGTAACGGTGGAATTTCAATAAACTGTTTTCATAATATTCACCATTTATTCTTCTCCTATGCAAGTTGTAGGCTAGTAGTCCATTCTGATTTGCAACTTCAGACCTGGGAATCGGTCATTTCATATGATCCAAGATCGGTTAGCGCGTTTATCCCACCATAATCTGTTTTATTACGCACTCCAGATGTAAACCGCAACAACTGCAACTACAACAGTCTGTGGTGCCCCCGACATAAGCTGCAACAGTTGCAGCCGTGCTAACAGTCCACTGTGCTCCAGACGTAATGTGTAACCCTCACAGCCATGATGACAGTCCATGGTGCTCTAGAGGCATGCTGCAACAGTCGCAGCCATGCTAACAGTTCATGGTGCTGCAGACGTAAGCCACACCAGTGGCAGTCTTGCTGATGGACTGTTGTGCTTCAGACGTAAGTTGCAACAGTCACAGCCATGCTAACAGTCTGTAGCGCTACAGAAATTAGCCACCATGTTCACAGCCTTGCTAACAGTATGTGGTGCTCCAGACATAAGCCACAACAGTGGCAGTTTAACTGACAGTCCTTAGTGCTCCAGACATAGCCCACAACAATGACAGTCATTCTCACAGTCCTTGGTGCTCCAGATCTCATCGTTTTGTCTATGTGGCTGCTTGACTCGCTGCACACAGACCCATTTTGTAACTGAAGGAATGTGACGTGGCTCTGTGACGCTACGTAGCTAAGTGAAGAACAAGTCTAATCTCTTACGTGCTACTTCCATAGAGCCTCTGATATCTTTCATGACATTATGATGCTCTTGAGCCCATCGATTCCATATTCGCATGACAGACATGAGGTACCAACCAATGCATCTGGTAATATGGTGGAGGGAAAAACTGCAGTGTTGACTTTTGATTGGCCACATTCCTGTCAGTCTCTAATTCAGACAGGTGTCGGTTGACATTTCACATGTTGATTCGAGCTATAACACGATCTTCTAACAAACAAACAACATTCATTTGCGATTTCTCAATGATGACACCGCTGTGTGATCTTTCTTACAGAATGTGAATGACGGTACTCCTACCTACACTGGTGTGCGAAACGTATGGTCCCCTTTTGAAAATATTGAAATCTACTCAGGTACTTTATTTTTTAAAATTGTGTAAAAATAATTATTGTCTTTAATGAAGCCTTCTTCCATATTCTATGATTGTTTTACATTTTTCGTTTAAGATTAATCGGAAAATTTAAGTTTAAGGTAGGTGGTGATGAAGTCCCTCCCCCCCCCCCCCCCCTCCTCTCCCTTAGTAGTAGATTAGGGTGACCAAATTATTTTCGGTGAAAACCGGGACACATTCACCCGGGTGCCAATGGACACCTCATTCCACGTGTACCCAGGTTTATTAATTTTAAATATTAATGTTTTGTGGATACATTTTGATAACCCGATTATTATAACTAATAAGAGGATACAAAAGATCGATATAATCTAGATTATCTGTATAATTAATGACATTTAATAAACGAATACAGTAATAAAGAAATGTATTACGGTTTTACAAAACTTCACAGCCATTCAACTTTTAATCAATTAATATTAACATGAGCACTTGTAATTGACTGTCCTTGGAGAAAAGGGTAGTTTTCACTGCCTCCAGCCTTCTTGATCATGTCTTTGTTACATACTGAACACTCTGCTTCGTAATCAAAACGACCTTTCTTAATGAAATTCCATTCCTTGGAATAACAGTCACTGAACTTGCAGGCACGTTTCGGCGTTGCGTTTCACAGTACTGCAGCAATAATACCACTAATATGAGAAAAAACTATTGCAGTTTGTCTGACAAAACATCAGCTACTACACTGTTCTGAAAATGAGTGTGTGAGTAAGTGGCGCGACAATCGGACGGTATCATAGCTCTGTTGCAATAATACAACTTACTACTTGTTGGCCAAAGTACCGCTCAAAGTAAATTATTGCCTGAGTGTATCAATACTGATACTGTGATTACTAGTGTGCGACAATGGAGGTTTTAGACAAATAAGCTAAAATATATTAATTTCTTGTGTTGTATTTCCTTTAATATAGCGAAATCCCAAAAATTTGAGAAAGTTTCACGAAATGTATTTAAAAATTGAATTCCGTGCCTTTTGAGCGTCCCGAAACAAATTTTCGGGACACCGGAACACAGGGATGAAAACCGGGACAATCCCGGTTTTCCGGGACGTTTGGTCACCCTATAGTAGATGGGACTCCCACATCGTTTGTATTACTCCACAAATAATAGCATTATGTGACTTTGCAACACATGAATATTATATTTCTTTGGGTTGACAGCAACAATGGTCTCAACAATGATTCATTTTCTATTGGTTCTTTATTGTTTCCTGTTCAGTGGCACTTAGTACAGTGTTAGATACAACTGTGATTGAAAATTTTGATAAAATGAATAAATTACTGCCAAAATATTATTCTGTTGCGATACACACTGTTATTGATGAAATGTCATTGTTCTGTGGCAGGTTTCGCTTCAAGGTCTTCATGAAGGAAAAACCTGTTAAATACGGCATACTTATAAGCATGCTCACAGACGATAAAACTAGATGTGTTATCAGCATGGATCCTTATACTGGGAAAAGAAGTAATGATAGACAACAATGAAATCCCGCTGCAGCTGTGGTCAAACGCCTGGTGCTTCCTACACATACTTCAGGGCGAAATGTCACCACAGACAGACATTACACTTCAGCTGATTTGGCCGAATATCTATGGAAGAACCACAAGCTAACTCATGAGGGAACATTACAAGCTAATAGGAAACACATACCTTAAGAACTGAAAGATATCTCAAGACGAGAATTATATTCTAGTAAATTTCCTTTCAGTGACACTAGTACTGGAAATATTCCAATCACAATTGTTTCTTATATCCCCTATGTAAAACCCAAAAGAAATCTGCTGTTTCTATAATCTCAACATTATGACGCTGCAATTGGTTCACCTACTGACACTAAGTAGAAAATAGTTATAAATTTATATTACAATGAGAAAAAAAGTGGCGTTGACACGGTAGATCAAATTGTGAGGAAATACTCAACTAACAGGGCTACAAGAAGGTGGCCGCTGTCTGTTTTCTATACTCTTGTGCACATAGCATCGGTAAATAGTTATACACTATTTTTGTTGAACTTCCCGGACTGGAATAAGAAAAAAACCTAAGAAGCGACAACTTTTTCTTCAAGAAGTAGGAGTACAGGTCACGAAACCATACAGCGAAGAAAGGGCTACAAATAGTGCAGGACCGCCAAAGCCTGTAGTTTCAAGTATGGAGGTTATTCTCAGATGGAAAATCAAGCAGACCTTCGGTGCAAAGGAATCTCATGGAGGTAAAAGTAGATGTCATTTGTGTGTGTGTGAAAGCTGTTCAAAGGCAGAAAAGTACAACAAAGTGAACAAAACAACAACAATCTGCAACAATTGTAAGAGAAACACACATGGCAAACACAGCAAGACGACTGTTTTATGCTCCAAGCGTGAAGTGGATTCCGAAGAATGTGTGAATAATCCTGTTAACAAAGCTATGTTATGTTGCTAAGCTATTTGTATATTACCTCATGTTTCTGTAATATTTTTAAATTATACTAAAGTGTACTTCAATAGTACTATAACGGCTTTTACTACCAATTTTTTCTCAAGATAATTAGACTTAATAAAGTTAAATGATGAAGTAAGTAAAAGATATAAATCGCATTTTTGAAAACAGTTTTATAAGACATATTCAGGCTCTGGATCCTGATTATGCATCAATAGATCTTTCAAGAGCATGTTATTAATGTAATTCAAGAAATTTTATTTATTTTCTAAATTTTTTTATGGCAGGCAAAAAGTACACCCCCTCCCCCCTTGTTGGTAATATACGTTACTGAAAAAGGTTTGGTATTTCGAGGGTGGTTAAGAACGGAAATAGCTTTCGCATCACGTGTCACTGCCAAGTAACATAGCTCAATGAAATTTCTACCATACGTAGAAATAACTGCTACACTATAGTGAAGAATATAACTGAAAGAAATACGCAATGAGCTGAACAGAAATTATACTTTCATTCTAAGACAATAACTACACTCAGTCCCCCAATTTATGGTAGTTGACATGCACATTACAAAATGCGGGACATAGTTGTTTATTAAAGTGTGTTATGACCACAGATGGAAACGCATGTTCCTCCATGGGCTTCCATGCTGGCAACAGCTAGCACTGCACTAAGCGCCACCGAACAGGAAACAATAAAGAACCAAAGGAAAATCAATCATTGTTGAGACCATTGTTGCTGTCAACGCAGAGAAATATAATATCCATGTGTTGTAAGGTCACGTAATTTGTGGATTAAGACGACCGTTGTTTGAGTCTCATCTACTACTAAGGGGGGAGGGGGGAGACTTTATGACTACCACCCTTAAACTTAAATTTTCCGATTAAGCTTAAACGAAAAATGTAAAACAATCATAGAATCTGGAAGAAGACTTAATTAAAGACAATAAATATTTTTTACACAATTTTAAAAAATAAAGTACCTGAGTAGATTTCAATATTCGTTCTGGGTGGTCGTTGGTGCATATGGACATACCACATCCTACACATAGTGCTTTTCCGGATTTAGGTCTGAGGAATGGCCATCCCAGTCTATTCCCTGAACACCCTCTCGTACCCAGAGCTGCTACAACTGTGGTGTCCGAGACGGTTGCGCATTTTATTCCACAAAAATGAAGTGCGGGCCGAATGCACCTCTGAATAGACCCACATAAGGTAGGAGTACACTAACGTAATAACGCTGGCCTTCGAGTGTACCATGTTCAAAAATTTGTGTGTCAGTAATCTCATGCAAGATTATACCTCTCACACTTCGACCACCAAAACGATCATGCTCGACAATATTTCTGGGTGCATTACATATTCCCGCCCTGCGCATTACGTGCTCCCATCTCTCGCTATACGAGGTGCGACAATAAAGTAATGAGACTGATTCTCTTTGCAAGATGTGGCAATCCTGCAGGCTTGATTAAGCGGAATATCTTTGACCTTGGTCTGTAATCTGCTTCTAGTCGAAGCGGCACATCGATGCAACTGCTCAGTCGTCAGTTGTGCTGTAATAAGTTAATACGTGTTCGTGTCTCTCGTCACGGAAGTGGAACCGCATAATATTGCGCAACGGTATGCCATTTCTTTTTGCGTTAAATTGAGTGAAAACGCAACGACAACTTACGGTAAGCTTCAGAAGCTTTTGGAGAGGAGGTTATGTCAAGAGCTCAAAGGGACCACCTAGACCAAAAAAAGCTCGCATGTCAAAGTCAAAGGTGAAATGTATGCTTGTGCGCTTCTTTGATTCCAAGGGAGCCGGCCGCGGTGGTCTAGCGGTTCTATGCGCTCAGTCCGGAACCGCGCGACTGCTACGGTCGCAGGTTCTAATCCTGCCTCGGGCATGGATGTGTGTGAGGTCCTTAGGTTAGTTAGGTTTAAGTAGTTCTTAGTTCTAGTGGACTGATGACCACAGATGTTAAGTCCCATAGTGCTCAGAGCCATTTGAACCATTTTTTTTTTGATTCCAAGGGAATTGCTCATAAAGAGTGGGTGCCTCCTGGACAAACAGTTAACCAATATTACTACAAAATTTTTTTAGAAGGACTTCGTAGAAGAGTTCTTCGTGTCCGTACCAACAGTGCTGATAATTGGATTCTGCATCACGATAATGCACCATCCCATACTGCTCTGTCAGTACAGCAATTTTTACCCTCAAAACAAATTTCAGTACTACCACGGCCACCTTGTTCACCAGATATGGCTCCGTGCGACTTTTTTCTATTTCGAAGAGTCAAAACGGCGGTCAAGGGACACCATTTTCAAACAACACAAGATGTCCAAAAAGCTGTGACGAGGGTCTTGGAGGATATTACAGAAGATGAGTTCTGGAAATGTTACCATCAATAGCAAAAGCGCTGGAAAAAGTGTGCAATCAGAAGGGAACTACTTTGAAGGAGACAACACTAAACTTGACTAAAACTAAAACGGTAAGGAAAATTTTTTTTCACATCAGTCTCATTACTTTATTGTCGTATGAGGATCCATCCAGCATTATCGAAGATCGAGGTTTGGTGGTCGAGGGCACGAAGACTTCGAACAGTGGAGGTTCAAAATGGCTCGGAGCACTATGGGACTCAACATCTGAGGTCATCAGTCCCCTAGAGCTTAGAACTACTTAAACCTAACTAACCTAAGGACATCACACAAATCCATGCCCGAGGCAGGATTCGAACCTGCGACCGTAGTAGTCACGCGGTTCCGGACTGAAGTGCCTAGAACCGCTCGGCCACCCCGGCCGGTAAACAGTGGAGGTGGAGGAGCTATTGGAGTCGGAGGATATTCGGCGAATGAAATGATCTGTCATTCGCCTTACTTAAATTGTATCGGACACGAGTGGGGTATGTTGGGCAGACATCCACATGGACTAACGACAAACCAGCAGTCGCCAACGACTCTGGTGGAGGAATGGACTGACATCGCTGCCCAAACTCTTTGCCTTTACATATGTCTGCTTGTGTCTGTATATGTGTGGATGGGTATGTGTGTGTGTGCGAGTGTATACCTGTCCCTTCCCCCCCCCCCCCCCTAAGGTAAGTCTTTCCACTCCCGGGATTGGAATGACTCCTTACCCTCTCCCTTAAAACCCACATATTTTCGTCTTTCCCTCTCCTTTTCTCTTTCCTGATGAGGCGGCCTTGGGTTGCGAAGGCTTGAATTTTGTGTGTGTGTTTGTGTTTGTTGGTGTCTCTATCAACGTGCCAACGTTTCCGTTTGGTGAGTTGCACCATCTTTGTTTTTAGATATATTTTTCCCGCGTGGAATGTTTCCATATATATATAACTTCTGCACAATTTCAGTGCAATAATGTGTTCATTGTAAATGTGTGTGTGTATGTGTGTGTGTGTAAGTACAATCTAACATCTGCACCATTTCAGTGCAGTAATGTGTTCATTGTAAATAAGTATTATAGTAGTTGTATTACATGTATATTACCTTATAAATAAATGAAAAAACTTTTAAATTTTAAATTCAGTGCATTAGTATTTGTAAAATGACTCTTATATAGTGTGCATTAAAAAATGACGATCATTCCACTTGGGACCTGTGGCATGGTACATCAGCTTATTTGTTTTAGTTGTAAATATTTGTCATGTATTGTTGTTTTTCTGACATGTTCCACATCCTGTAGGACCTCCTCACTACGGATCAATTGGAACGAAAGTAAATCTAATCTAATCTATCACAAGAACCCTCTGCAAACCTTGTGGTCAGCATGAAAGCACGTTGCAGAGCGCGCATTGCCATCCGTCGTGATCGCACGCTCTATTAAGAGCCTAGTCTCGCCTTTTGTAATGTCCAGGGGAACGTCATGAATCACGGTGACTTCACTGTAATTACCGTCTTCGAATAAAGATGAAATTTCTGTATATGAAGGCTGTATCGGTTCCCGAAAGAACAGATACCATTGATGACCGTGCAGCTTCTCTAGAATGAAATGATAGTTAAATCGACACCCTAGCTGGAAACAGGCGTTGGAATACATCACTGGGGACACGTTGAAAATGTGTTCCCCGACCGGAACTCGAACCCGGGATCTCCTGCTTACATGGCAGACGCTCTATCCATCTGAGCCACCGAGGACACAGATGAATAGCGCGACTGCAGGGACTCATCCCTTGCACGCTCCCTGTGAGACCCACCTTCCATCTACATCTACATCTACATCTACATGATTACTCTGCAATTCACATTTAAGTGCTTGCCAGAGGGTTCATCGAACTACAATCATACTATCTCTCTACCATTCCACTCCCGAACAGCGTGCGGGAAAAACGAACACCTAAACCTTTCTGTTCGAGCTCTGATTTCTCTTATTTTATTTTGATGATCATTCCTACTTATGTAGGTTGGGCTCAACAAAATATTTTCGCATTCGGAAGAGAAAGTTGGTGACTGAAATTTCGTAAATAGATCTCGCCGCGACGGAAAACGTCTTTGCTTTAATGACTTCCATCCCAACTCGCGTATCATATCTGCCACACTCTCTCCCCTATTATGTGATAATACAAAACGAGCTGCCCTTTTTTGTACGCTTTCGATGTCCTCCGTCAATCCCACCTGGTAAGGATCCCACACCGCGCAGCAATATTCTAACAGAGGACGAACGAGTGTAGTGTAAGCTGTATCTTTAGTGGACTTGTTGCATAAGTGTCCTGCCAATCAAACGCAACCTTTGGCTCGACTTCCCCACAATATTATCTATGTGGTCTTTCCAGCTGAAGTTGTTCGTAATTTTAACGCCCAGGTACTTAGTTGAATTTGACAGCCTTGAGCATTGTACTATTTATGGAGTAATCGAATTCCAACGGATTTCTTTTGGAACTCGTGTTGATCACCTCACACTTTTCGTTATTTAGCGTCAACTGCCACCTGCCACACCACACAGCAATCTTTTCTAAATCGCTTTGCAACTGATAATGGTCTTCGGATGACCTTACTAGACGGTAAATTACAGCATCATCTGCGAACAACCTAAGAGAACTGCTCAGATTGTCACCCAGGTCATTTATATAGATCAGGAACAGCAGAGGTCCCAGGACGCTTCCCTGGGGAACACCTGATATCACTTCAGTTTTACTGCAACATGTCCACACCACTACATTCGTAGTGCGCCTAATAGAGTTTTGCCCTACACACTCATTACTCGTGGCAGATTAATCTACCAAGTCCCGTACGAGTTGGGCCATATCGTGTGCGTTCGCACTAGAAGGTCAATGGCCGGGTAACCGTATTTTAAATGTTTATGAAGGTTCCCGAAAGATGTCATTTCTGTTTGACGCATTGCGTATTTTTTTCAATTACCTTCCGTACTACAGCGTATCAGTTCTTTCAGTGTACGGTCCAAGTCTCATCGTGCTATGTTACTTCGCAGTGACACATCGCGCGAAGGTTACTTTCGTTCTTAACTTTTGCTCCCCAGTGTCTTTTGTGGTGTCACTTAGGAAATATAATTGTTTGCATGTCCAAGCATGTAATACACATCATGCCAGTCTGATGTTTGTTGCATGCCGCCTTCATGCATATGCAAGTTTAATGTATTGAAGTAATTAGCGGACACGGTTTAACTAACCATTTTACATATGAACGCAATAAATGTCAAAATATCTTAAGTCTATACAGTGTGAGCAGAAAGGAATCCTACACTTTCCAAAATTCATATTAACGTAATGGTACTACGTATTCACTTTAAGCCTTAACCAGATAATAGATGATCTTTGGAAACTTTTTTAGGTATCAACGCAATTGTTCTGTTCCATTGTACCGCCGCCACCTCCACCACTGCAGACCTGATGTGTCCTTCACTGAGCAAAGAGGAAGTCCGCAACAACTGTTAGACGAGCATTTCGCACACAGTTTCACCACAAACCATCTAGCAGTGTCTCCATTTTCGCCTGGTAGAAACAGTTTGAAGAGAAGGGCTGCATTTGCAAAAGCAAAAGTCCTGAGCAGCGTTCTGTGTCATAACAGAATGATATTTGCATCCGAGCAGGATTCCAGCGAATTCCACAGATATCATAACGTCGAGAAAGTCATGAGCTTCAGTTCTCACAAACAACCTGTGACACATTTTGGCCCTCCTCTTCGTATTCCGATGAGTGTTTCACTAAGTCGATATGTCTTAGGGAGTGACACAAAACTTAATATATGTTCTTCAGTTTACTTTTTAAGTGTCTTCTGTTATCTTATGCTCTATGTGTACCAACATGGAATCATCAAGTGATATCTAAGTTGCTGTTACTTTGAATTGTAATAGTATTCGAGGTGTACCATTATATATTGTCTATGCGTATACTGTCAGTAAAAATAGATACCTGTGTAAAAGTTTTCTTAACGAAAAGGAGACATGTTGGTTCAAGATGAGCCTGTCTTGTGTAGGACGGGAAATTGCGAGTGTGTTGCAGTTTTGAGAACAGGAGAGTAATTTTAGTACTGTGGAAATAAGGGACAATCTGGAGAATGTTATTTCATCGTGATATACACGGAGCAGCCAATCCAACTTCGTCTTCGTGGTATAAAAGGCTAGTTAGCGACCGTGATTTTTGTTGCTTCGAGTGCTGACGGGGGGAAATTTTACTGAACTCATTCTGAACACCGAACGATCATTTACATGGTACAAAACTATGTTTAGAAGTGTGAGCACTAAGACACTACCCCTTGATTTTGAGTGGAATAATAATCCTACGACTGTTGTTGTTGTTGTTGTCTTCAGTCCTGAGACTGGTTTGATGCAGTTCTCCATGCTACTCTATCCTGTGCAAGCTACTTCATCTCCCAGTACCTACTGCAACCTACATCCTTCTGAATCTGCTTTGTGTATTCATCTCTTGGTCTCCCTCTACGATTTTTACCCTCCACGCTGCCCTCCAATACTAAATTGTCGATCCCTTGATGCCTCAGAACATGTCCTACCGACAAGTCCCTTCTTCTTGTCAAGTTGTGCCACAAACTCCTCTTCTCCCCAATTCTATTCAATACCTCCTCATTAGTTATGTGATCTACCCATCTAATCTTCAGCATTCTTCTGTAGCACCACATTTCGAAAGCTTCTATTCTCTTCTTGTCCAAACTATCTATCGTCCATGTTTCATTTCCATACATGGCTACACTCCATACAAATACTTTCAGAAACGACTTCCTGACATTAACATCTATACTCGATGTTAATAAATTTCTCTTCTTCAGAAACGCATTCCTTGCCATTGCCAGTCTACATTTTATATCCTCTCTACTTCGACCATCATCAGTTATTTTGCTCCTCAAGTAGAAAAACTCCTTTACTACTTTAAATGTCTCATTTCCTAATCTAATTCCTTCAGCATCACCCGATTTAATTCGACTACATTCCTTTATCCTCGTTTTGCTTTTGTTGGTGTTCATCTTATATCCTCCTTTCAAGACACTGTCCATTCCGTTCAACTACTCTTACAAGTCCTTGGCTGTCTCTGGCAGAATTACAATGTCATCGGCGAACCTCAACGTTTTTATTTCTTCTCCGTGGATTTTAATACCTACTCCGAATTTTTGTTTTGTTTTCTTTACTGCTTGCTCAATATACAGATTGAATAACATCGGGGAGAGGCTACAACCCTGTCTCACTCCCTTCCCAACCACTGCTTCTCTTTCATGCCCCTCGACTCTTATAACTGCCATCTGGTTTCTGTACAAATTGTAAACAGCCTTTCGCTCCCTGTATTTTACCCCTGCCACCTTTAGAATTTCAAAGAGAGTATTCCAGTCAACATTGTCAAAAGCTTTCTCTAAGTCTACAAATGCTAGAAATGTGGGATTGCCTTTCCTTAATCTTTCTTCTAAGATAAGTCGTAGGGTCAGTATTGCCTCACGTGCTCCAATATTTCTACGGAATCCAAACTGATCTCCCCCGAGGTCGGCTTCTACCAGTTTTTCCATTCGTCTGTAAAGAATTCGCGTTAGTATTTTGCAGCTGTGACTTATTAAACTGATAGTTCGGTAATTTTCACATTTGTCAACACCTGCTTTCTTTGGGATTGGAATTATTATATTCTTCTTGAAGTCTGAGGGTATTTCGCCTGTCTCATACATCTTGCTCACCAGATGGTAGAGTTTCGTCAGGACTGGCTCTCCCAAGGCCGTCAGTAGTTCCAATGGAATGTTGTCTACTCCCGGGGCCTTGTTTCGACTCAGGTCTTTCAGTGCTCTGTCAAACTCTTCACGCAGTATCGTATCTCCCATTTCATCTTCATCTACATCCTCTTCCATTTCCATAATATTGCCCTCAAGTACATCACCCTTGTATAGACTATATACTCCTTCCACCTTTCTGCTTTCCCTTCTTTGCTTAGAACTGGGTTTCCATCTGAGCTCTTGATATTCATACAAGTGGTTCTCTTTTCTCCAAAGGTCTCTTTAATTTTCCTGTAGGCAGTATCTATCTAGCCCCTAGTGAGATAAGCCTCTACATCCTTACATTTGTCCTCTAACCATGCCTTCTTAGCCATTTTGCATTTCCTGTCGATCTCATTTTTGAGACGTTTGTATTCCTTTTTGCCTGCTTCATTAACTGCATTTTTATATTTTCTCCTTTCATCAATTAAATTCAATATTTCTTCTGTCACCCAAGGATTTCTACTAGCCTTCGTCTTTTTACCTACTTGGTCCTCTGCTGCCTTCACTACTTCATCCCTCAGAGCTACCCATTCCTCTTCTACTGTATTTCTTTCCCCAATTCCTGTCAATTGTTCCCTTATGCTGTCCCTGAAACTCTGTACAACCTCTGGTTTAGTCAGTTTATCCAGGTCCCATCTCCTTAAATTCCCACGTTTTAGTAGTTTCTTCAGTTTCTACAGTTCATAACGAATAGTTTGTGGTCAGAGTCGACATCTGCCCCTGGAAATGTCTTACAATTTAAAATCTGGTTCCTAAATCTCTGTCTTACCATTATATAATCTATCTGATACCTTCTAGTATCTCCAGGATTCTTCCATGTATACAACCTTCTTTTATGATTCTTGAACCAAGTGTTAGCTATGATTAAGTTATGCTCTGTTGAAAATTCTACCAGACGGCTTACTCTTTCATTTCTCTCCCCCAATCCATATTCAACCACTATGTTTCTTCTTTCCCATTTCCTACTCTCGAATTGCAGTCACCCATGACTATTAAATTTTCGTCTCCCTTCACTACCTGAATAATTTCTTTTATCTCATCATACATTTCATCAATTTCTTCGTCATCTGCAGAGCTAGTTGGCATATAAACTTGTACTACTGTAGTAGGCATGGGCTTCGTGTCTATCTTGGCCACAATAACGCGTTCACTATGCTGTTGGTAGTAACTTACCCGCACTCCTATTTTTTTTATTCATTATTAAACCTACTCCTGCATTACCCCTATTTGATTTTGTATTTATAACCCTGTATTCATCTGGCCAAAAGTCTTGTTCCTCCTGCCACCGAACTTCACTAATTCCCAATATATCTAACTTCAACCTATGTATTTCCCTTTTTAATTTTTCTAACCTACCTGCCCGATTAAGGGCTATATATCTTAATAACAAGCTGCCATCATAGTTAAAGTGCAATATTTGTGTATAAGATCACGCGGTCTCGGGTTTGATCCCAGGCCGGGTCGGGGATTTTCCCAGCCCAGGGACTGGGTGTTTGTGTTGTCCTCATTATCATTCGGGTAGTGGCGAGACATGGAAATAGAAAGACTGGAACTTGTGCGGGCGCTGATGACTAAGATGCGCCCCGCAAACCAACATCACCATCATCATCTGTCTGTCACTTTCTAACCGGATGTGATCCACTCCAGTATACAGTTTGAAAAACGGTTAAGATTTATTCCTTTTGTGAGTTCTGCCGCTAATCGATGCGACGAGGTAACCGTTAATTTTTATTTCAGATTTGGTTATCATTTTAGTAATTATCAAGATTACGACCGTCGTCTTGCAGCAGATCAATGATCTTCGAGGACAGCAGCGTCACATAAAGGGTAAATCCTTGACGGCAGCGGAAACACACTAGACAGGCGAATGTATCTGCGACCTCAGACTCTACTCCCATCTTTGTTTATATCATGAGACAACATAATCATTATCCTATTGACAAACTGAGAAGAACTGTGTAGGTAGTGATAGCGACTACTTTAAGAAATAAGTAACAGTGTTAAGTCGAATGTCAGTTGCATTAGTAGCTTATTTTCCCTCGCAGTGAGGACCCCACGATCAGATGATATAATCGGTGTTTACCTTACACTTTACACGTTGAATAATATCCTCACCCTTTCTCATGTAACACCTTGACATTACGACATATTTTGAGAAACCTAAATACGAGATTATACTTCAGCTATTTACTGAGGAAAAACTAGAGCTAGATGTAGTTAGGAAGTGTGACGGGAGGATTCCCTCGGGTTTGAGTTACAACCATATACAGAGACCCTAATAAGGGTTTCTTACTTATGAAGTATCCGTGGTTGAGAGCTTCTTTGAATTGCAACATATACAAATGCATCAACAGTTACAAAACCGAGCAAGTGATTTATATGGCTCAACGACTCGTTACGATTGCGAGAGACAGATTGTGATTCGTGATTTAAAAGCTCCGTGGATATAATATGGAACGATACGTCTACAACGGACTGATTCCTTCGGATTTAGAATTGCGGAGAGTATGATCGCAGTGGAACTGTAATTAACGGCATTGATGTAAGCTGTCATATTGAACACGAAATTAAATTTGATTAACTGTGATAGCATTTCATCTCATACAAGAGGATGATGTATACTGGAATGCAGGTAGGAAAATCATTTAGGGAAAAATATAATTTCATGATTGGAAAACGTACGTTCATTTCCTTGGTTATTTTTACTTCTCCATTGTTTGTGGTTTGGAACGTTGTTTGGTATGTCGTAGCTCATGGGGAACGATTTCTTTATCCTGAGAAATCAGTAGAGCCTGCACCACGGTCGCTTTATGCTCTGTTTTAGGAGATTAAATTCTGGACTTTATCGAAATTTATACACAATTTGGACACTGATTCCCACGCTGCAGAGTGAGTAAGTCACAGTAGCCAAGACGGCTTGCCCGCGGCGTACGACTGCGCTCCTCTGACAATTTTAAGAATTTTCAGGTCGACGATCGCCGGAACTCTGCAGAGCTAGAGAGATTTTATTCTAGGTGCTAACTTCGACAACGAGCGTTAAACAGAGTACGTTTATGAACTGTAACTTCCAATCATTTTGTTTTATACGTTTGAGAATTCAATTAATAATTAATTTTATTTGTGGAAGCGTGGGATATTTTTGAGTAAAAATACTGGGGAAGCGGCTTCTCTCGCCCAAAATTTTCCATTCCATTTTCACATTATTCAGTAATAATAATTTCACTTCAAATTTCAGAGGGGAGGGAAGTTAAACTTCGGAGCTCAAACAGTGACTAATGCAGATTAGTGTTGTGTATTTGACTAGGACAAGGGCGAGTAGAGGACAATGAAACAAGCAAATGATCCTGACAAAGCTAGGTACGGAAACCAATGGTTCCCCCGATATAACATAGCTCATATTTCTGTTTGAACAATGTTAGCGATCTTCGGATATTGTTCTTTAGGGTGAAAAAATGATGCATATGAGGTAAATGCATGATATTGCATCGGCATACTTTCATGTAGATGTTCGGAAATTAGTCGCACAAATCATCGACAAGTGCGTTGGTAGTGGCTTGCCAATGCTATGGCCTTCCAGAATCACTGACTTGCACAGATTGGATTTCTTTTGCGTTGATACAGTTAAAAGCTTATGCATATTGCAGTTCCACTGATAGAGCTCATTAACCCTGGGATCACATTACGGATGGCTGTCAGTGCGTTTCGAACAAGCCTGAGATTTTTGAATGTTGTATAAATACATGATGAAAGGCCCCCAGGATGCCGTAAAATTAAGATCTATTAAAAAAAAATACTGAAACACCGAGTAAACGGAGGGTTGGCAAAGACGTTAATTATGAATGTGCGGTAAGGCGGAGACAAATGAACGAAAAAACAGTCAACTATTGTACAGCTTTTTTTGTGTTTTCTTCAGTCTTACAGACTCTCTCTTATGTAGAAGGACGATGGAGATGGGCGACTTTAGATATGAAGTATTGCGAGCTTTATGTATCACATGTGTGCGCGAATGACATTATATGGAAAAACAGTATTTTTTATTTATTGAAGTAAGTGAAGAGGAACGTTACAGGAAGAGGATTTTCGTGATTACGACAAGCGCCGGTGTTCCCGGAGTCCTCCGCGCCTGCAGCTTCAACTAGGTCAGCGAAGTCCGATGGCCAAGAGAAATTTAGATAAGCACAAACATTTTAACAACGCAACGATATTCAATTATAATTCATTTAATTTTTTTTTTATGTTACAATGTATACGGGTATCGAGGAGGAGGCATGCTGAACCCTGCCATCATATGAACAATGGCCACACGGAGCACGTTTTGTAATGTGTTTGTTGGGTTGGGTTGGGTTGGGTTGTTTTGGGGGAAGAGACCAAACTGCGAGGTCATCGGTCTCATCGGATTAGGGAAGGACGGGGAAGGAAGTCGGCCGTGCCCTTTCAAAGGAACCATCCCGGCATTTGCATGGAGTGATTTAGGGAAATCACGGAAAACCTAAATCAGGATGGCCAGACGCGGCATTGAACCGTCGTCCTCCCGAACACGAGTCCAGTGTGCTAACCACTCCGCCACCTCGCTCAGTATCAGAAAATGAATTATGAGGCAAACACACCCATAAGACCCCGGGCTAAATTACTATACACAAATGGACTAATTAATTCAATAAAATGTTGAAGCCTCTGGTGTGGATCGTAAAGGGGGGAAAAGCCTAATATAAAAAATGAAAATGTTTAAGTTTGCTAAGAGAAGCAAAATCTGAATGAGCACATTAATTTATTCAAACACAGCACAAATACCGACATGCATCTGAATATCTGATAATAATGAAAGTTAAAAAAACAAAGTTCCACGAGCTTCAAGTAAAGTCGATCTTCCGGTTGACAAAGTTCATTTGAAGGTCTGAAAAGGATACCTATAGCCGTAACTGATGTCGTGAAATAGCTCACGATTTTCCTACTGATCGATTACCAAAAATGGTCCAAATGGCTCTAAGCAATATGGGACTTAACATCTGAGGTCATCAGTCCCCTAGACGTAGAACTACTTAAACCTAACTAACCTAACGACATCACACACATCCATGCCCCAGGCGGGATTCGAACCTGCGACCGTAGCAGCAGCGCTGTTCCGGACTGAAGCGCCTAGAACAGCTCGGCCACTGATCGATTACAGTGAGTGCTGGATGTTAAATTGAAAAAAGAAAAAAAAATGCATGCAACTCCCATTGCACTGTTGGACATAGTATAGTTACCAGAATGAGATTTTCACTCTGCAGCGGAGTGTGCGCTGATATGAAACTTCCTGGCAGATTAAAACTGTGTGCCCGACCGAGACTCGAACTCGGGACCTTTGCCTTTCGCGGGCAAGTGCTCTACCATCTGAGCTACCGAAGCACGACTCACGGCCGGTACTCACAGCTTTACTTCTCCCAGTATCTCGTCTCCTACCTTCCAGTTCTGCAAGGTTCGCAGGAGAGCTTCTGTAAAGTTTGGAAGGTAGGAGACGAGATACTGGCAGAAGTAAAGCTGTGAGTACCGGGCGTGAGTCGTGCTTCGGTAGCTCAGTTGGTAGAGCACTTGCCCGCGAAAGGCAAAGGTCCCGAGTTCGAGTCTCGGTCGGGCACACAGTTTTAATCTGCCAGGAAGTTTCATAGTATAGTTAACTGCAATGATCAGACTGAATTCAGGTTCAACTGGCTTTGAGCACTATGGGACAACATCTGAGGTCATCAGTACCCTAGACTTAGAACTACTTAAATCTAACTAACCTAAGGACGTCACACACATCCATGCCCCAGGCAGGATTCAAACCTGCGACCGTTGCAGCAGCGCGGTTCCGGACTGAAGCGCCTAGAACCGCTCGGTCACAGCGGCCGGCGACTGAATTCTAAACCGGGATTGTCGCAGTGTGCCGGTGCTGCTATTACTGCTCACCATGAATTACCAGCACAAGACAAGCGGAGCGTTGCCTCTGTCTCTGGCTTTCTGTAATATGGCAGAGTCAACTTAGGGCGCCAAGCAGCCTGGCAACATGTGCTCAACGCCACGATCCGTGTCGATATCCCGTCTGAACTGAACAGCTTGCTCTTACCTTCCCACCAAGAAAACATGACCACCAATCATTTTACAACCGGTCTCTCTTCTTCAGCAAAACATCCTGCCACGAAAGTGACTCACGATGAAAAAATGTTCAGTGAGTTCCCTGTCCTCCCCCTTTTTTTCTAAAATACCTACCTCTGTGTGATCCGACCTTATGATGTCACATGAATGTTATCAACTGGTGTTTTTGCAGGAGCTCACCTCATCAGTTCGCATAAAACCTAACATGGTCCATGAGCGAGTTGCTCGTCAATGCAATCTTCGCCTTGGCAACACTTCTCTCTCTGCCTGCGGCTGGGCCTGGCTCGGTTTCTGTGGACACCTGTTGGTTGGTCGGTTGATTGGGGGGAGGGACCAAACAGCGAGGTCATCGGTCCCGTCGAATTAGGGAAGGACAGAGAAGGAAGTCGGCATTTGCCTGAAGTGATTTAGGGACCTCACGGAAAACCTAAATCAAGATGGCCGGACGCGGGGTTGAACCGTCGTCCTCCCGAACGCGAGTCCAGTGTGCTAGCGACTGCGTGATGTCTCTCGGTTAACCACTGTGTTACCTCGCTCGGTCTGTGAACACTTGTGTTCTAGTTGCATACCAACCAGTATCCTGGATCCACCATGAGAGCGATTCCTAAGCTCTCTCAGAAAAACAAAGAATAGTGGCTCTGAGCACTATGCGACTTAACTTCTGAGGTCATCAGTCGCCTAGAACTTAGAACTAATTGAACCTAACTAACCTAAGGACATCAAACACATCGATGCCCGAGGCAGGATTCGAACATGCGACCGTAGCGGTCGCTCGGTTCCAGCCTGTAGCGCCTAGAACCGCACGGCCACTCCGGCCGGCCAAAGAATAGTCCTACCAGCTCCAGATTAAATGTGAAGACAAGAAGTCACCAACAAATCAGCACATACGGTTCTGTAGTCATGGTTAGTCTTGAAATTTATTATTGTTAGACCCTGCCTCCACGTTATCATGCTGTCAGATTGAATGAAAAGAGACTAGCCAAATGGCTTGCCACTTTTCAATTTGTTTATTAAAATTATTTGCTTGTTTCATTGTCCTCCACTTGCCTCTTACATTTGCATCTATAATGAAACATCATGTATGTTCTGCAAACCAGTTTATAGTACGCGGGGAAGTAAACGTTTTTAACCGTTGCCATTTTCACCATTTCTTATTCCAATCCAGAATGGAGTGTGGGAAGAACGATGCCGATAGACCTCCATGTGAGGAATTTTACCTTTGTTGTCTTCTTGTGAGATATGTATAGAGTGTGTTAATATGTTAGTTGACTCTTCTAGCAAAGTACACCCTCGAAACTTTTAACAGTTAACCACACTTCCATACATAGCGTACCTCTTGCAGCGTGTGCCGCTGTAGCTGGGTGAAATCTCTGTGACTCTTTGACAATTACTAAATGAACGTATGATGAAAGTTTAGCTTTCGATCTTTTCATCAAAGTAAATCCAATCTCGTAAGTGTTGCTTACTGAGGAAGATTTCTAAAGTACTGGTCGAACGCGGGTTTAATAAGCCACTTCCTTTGCGGGAGGAGGACGGAGGACATTACTTCTTGAGGATTCTTCCAATGACACTCAATCCGGCATCTACTTTATTTGAAATTAGTTTTGTGCTGTTCCATTTTAAATCACTGCACATACATATTTCCCAAAACTCCCGAATATTTAACGATTCTAGCTCTTGGCTCAACAATCGCATACTCAAGCAATAATTGGTCTTTCCCTCTAGTTTTCTGCAGTACTTAACGTTTATTTACGTTGGAGGTCAACTGACAACCTGCAGACCAAGGCAGGAGCCTCTGCAGGTTTTCCAGAATTTCTCTACATCCTTCTAGCACTGCAACGTGTCTGTACGCTACAGTACCATCTAAGAATAAACCCACGAATATTCCGATGCTATCCACTAGGTACATTTATACACTCCTGGAAATTTAAATAAGAACACCATGAATTCATTGTCCCAGGAAGGGGAAACTTTATTGACACATTCCTGGGGTCAGATACATCACATGATCACACTGACAGAACCACAGGCACATAGAAACAGGCAACAGAGCAGGCACAATGTCGGCACTAGTACAGTGTATATCCACCTTTCGCAGCAATGCAGGCTGCTATTCTCCCATGGAGACGATCGTAGAGATGCTGGATGTAGTCCTGTGGAACGGCTTGCCATGCCATTTCCACCTGGCGCCTCAGTTGGACCAGCGTTCGTGCTGGACGTGCAGACCGCGTGAGACGACGCTTCATCCAGTCCCAAACATGCTCAATGGGGGACAGATCCGGAGATCTTGCTGGCCAGGGTAGTTGACTTACACCTTCTAGAGCACGTTGGGTGGCACGGGATACATGCGGACGTGCATTGTCCTGTTGGAACAGCAAGTTCCCTTGCCGGTCTAGGAATGGTAGAACGATGGGTTCGATGACGGTTTCGATGTACCGTGCACTATTCAGTGTCCCCTCGACGATCACCAGTGGTGTACGGCCAGTGTAGGAGATCGCTCCCCACACCATGATGCCGGGTGTTGGCCCTGTGTGCCTCGGTCGTATGCAGTCCTGATTGTGGCGCTCACCTGCACGGCGCCAAACACGCATACGACCATCATTGGCACCAAGGCAGAAGCGACTCTCATCGCTGAAGACGAGACGTCTCCATTTGTCCCTCCATTCACGCCTGTCGCGACACCACTGGAGGCGGGCTGCACGATGTTGGGGCGTGAGCGGAAGACGGCCTAACGGTGTGCGGGACCGTAGCCCAGCTTCACGGAGACGGTTGCGAATGGTCCTCGCCGATACCCCAGGAGCAACAGTGTCCTTAATTTGCTGGGAAGTGGCGGTGCGGTCCCCTACGGCACTGCGTAGGATCCTACGGTCTTGGCGTGCATCCGTGCGTCGCTGCGGTCCGGTCCCAGGTCGACGGGCACGTGCACCTTCCGCCGACCACTGGCGACAACATCGATGTACTGTGGAGACCTCACGCCCCACGTGTTGAGCAATTCGGCGGTACGTCCACCCGGCCTCCCGCATGCCCACTATACGCCCTCGCTCAAAGTCCGTCAACTGCACATACGGTTCACGTCCACGCTGTCGCGGCATGCTACCAGTGTTAAAGACCGCGATGGAGCTCCGTATGCCACGGCAAACTGGCTGACACTGACGGCGGCGGTGCACAAATGCTGCGCAGCTAGCGCTATTCGACGGCGAACACCGCGGTTCCTGGTGTGTCCGCTGTGCCGTGCGTGTGATCATTGCTTGTACAGCCCTCTCGCAGTGTCTGGAGCAAGTATGGTGGGTCTGACACACCGGTGTCAATGTGTTCTTTTTTCCATTTCCAGGAGTGTACAAGTACTTACATACATGTATATCTTATATATGTATATACGAGGGTCGTTCAATAACTAATGCCCCACATGTTTCTTGAAAAAGCTATTAATATACGTAGGCAAACGATCTTGTGTGTGATTCACATTTAATGATTGCTCTTTGCGGCGGTGAAGTTTCGAATCGTTCTGGCAAATGGCAGAGCCGTAGTACAGCGTCAAAATGGCGTCTACTTACGACTCGCGTTACAAGCAGCGTGCTGTTATTGAATTCTTGTGTGCAGAAAAAGAAACCGTGGTGACAATCCACAAACGTTTATGTGCAGCGTATGGCGATGCTGCAGCTGATAGGAGTACAGCTGGGCGATGGGTAAAGAAAGTCACAGCCTCAGAAAATGCAGTAACAGAGAGAGCTCCATGATCAGCCACGCTGTGGACGTCCTGCCACAGCCACTGCTCCAGACGTGCTGAATAGTGCAGACGCCATTATTCGTGCCGACCGGCGCATCACAACTCGACAGTTGTCGGTCAGCATTGGAAGTGCGCCTGAAACGATCGAGGCTCTCGGATATTCAATGAGGTGCCTGTGGTGTCACCGCCAGACACCACACTTGCTAGGTGGTAGCCTTTAAATCGGCCGCGGTCCATTAGTACATGTCGGACCCGCGTGTCGCCACTGTCAGTGATCGCAGACCGAGCGCCACCACACGGCAGGTCTAGTCTAGAGAGACTTCCTAGCACTCGTCCCAGTTGTACGACGACTTTGCTAGCGACTACACTGACGAAGCCTTTCTCTCATTTGCCGAGAGCTAGTTAGAATTGCCTTCAGCTAAGTCCATGGCTACGACCTAGCAAGGTGCCATTAACCATTTCAAGAGAGAGTCTCACTTGTATCATCAAGAATGCTGTATACAAATGATGGATTAAAGTTAAGTATTCCAGCAGCTACGTACTTTTCTTTATAGCATTCATTACATATCCTGTTTCAGACAGCCGGCGTGAGTTGACGCGTGCATTTCGGCCTCCTCTCTGAATTAGTGCGTTGTGTTGGCTAATCTGCCGACACAACAGTGCCCACGATGGGTTTCGCGAATATTCACAGCGGACCACAAGAATCAAGGAAAGGACATTTCGTATGAATTGTTGGAGACCGCCGGAGAGGCCTTTCTGTCACGGATCGTTACGCCGAAAACAGTACATGGAGAGGCATCATCCTCATTCACCACAAAATACCGGAAAAGTCATAGTGACAGTCTTCTGGGATGGTGATGGCATCTTTCTCGATGTGATGCCAAGAGGGACAACCATCAATTCAGAGGCACACGTGAAGACGCTTAATAAACTCAAGAACCGTTTCCGACGTTTTCGATCGAACAAGAATCTAGCATAAACCTTGCTCTAACACGATAATGCACGCCCACACACAAGTCTGAGAACCCGGGAACACATCGCCTCATCCACCCAAGAGTTCAGACCTGGCACCCTCGAACTTCCATCTCTTTGGGCCCCTTAAAGATTCTCTACGGAGAACACACTTTGAAGACGACGAGAGTGGCAGTCACGCAGCGGAAACATGGCCACGCCTACAGGACAAGAGCTTTTACCAGCAGGCAATACATTCTCTTCCACAACGTTGCCGTACGGCCATAGAACGTGGTGGAGACTATGTAGAAAAACAAGACATGGACAATACATATTGACGTACTGGTATATTGTCACCAAATTCTCACTCTTAACAATAAATATGATCTGAGAAAAAAAAAGTGGGGCATTACTTATTGAACGATCCTCGTAATATTATGTCATTCATATTCATGATGATTCAGGTGCTTCTACAATTGTCATTTTATACAACCCGCAATGTTATAGCTGGTCTTCATAAAATAGCGGCGAGATTTTCGTATTCTCTCGGTCGCTATGCGCAAATAAATACTCCTACAGAAAAAAAAATTAACAGAATCTTTTTGTAGGAAATTTAAAGTAGTTAAATTCTGTAATGCGATAAGTTTTTGTAGAAGCCACAGTTTACGAGTTATTCAAAGAATACGCACAAAACTGTCATTCAAATGCACCTCCACCCCACACTCACGGAACAACAGTCTGGATTTCTCGTACGCTGTTCGTAACACTCTCTTCTCCTGCTACTGTACAAAAATTTGCTACTAAACGATCTATTCCCGACGTTCGACCTGTTTTGGTCTCTATTGATTGGGCTATTACGCCACCAGCATTGTCAGGTACTTCGTTAACATTATTAATTTAAACGAGGCCGTGAAGGTAATGAAAGAGAAATGACTTTTGTAGGCGTTACGCTGAATCTAATTACGCTGGCAATTCGATCCAAACTTAGCCCTCACAATCAAAGTGGTTTCGTAGCAGAAGGTCTGACGAATACAACGATGTATCTGTTTATTTTATGCAGTTATTACTCACAAAACTGTAAGGTGAATTTTACTTAAACGTGAATTTCAAAATTTGTAAGTGCTGGACTAAGCCAGTGGCTTAAAAAGGACCACCAACGGAGAGCAAAAAAGGTCGAATGTGGGAAAAAATCTGCGCAATCGCAGAAATTTGTGCAGTGATAGGAAGCAGTGTCATGAATACATGAACAACATACGAGAAATCCTGACCAACGGGGGCTGATTGTGGGAATGGGCGTGCGTCTGAAGTCGTTTAAAGAAGACTGGGTGCTGTGTACCGAGTGTAGAGGCTGGGCAGATGTTGAACTTGGGGATCAGGAGACTAGCTTGTATTTTACTTGGGCTCTTTGTAAATCAGTGAGCTAAACATTGGTAAAGTGAGTTGAAATAGTAACAATAATTCCCTACGCTTATGTGTTCTATTATTGTTTGATATGTATCAGTGCAGTGTATCGTTAACAACTGATATTATCACACAAAATAAATGGCCGACACTGTAAGACACTTTCTATAAGCTATGTAATTGCAGCTCTTTTACTTTCGATTTAATTAAATACTATAAATAAAAAATAAAAATCATCACACTGTGCTATTCATAGAGGAACTCTCGAGTTCCCCACAGTCGTTTAATGAACAAAGTAACAGCATATGGACTATCAGACCAATTGTGTGATTGGATTGAGGAGTTCCTAGATAACAGGACGCAGCATGTCATTCTCAATGGAGAGAAGTCTTCCGAAGTAAGAGTGATTTCAGGTGTGCCGCAGGGGACTATCATAGGACCGTTGCCATTCACAATATACATAAATGACCTTGTGGATGACATCGGAAGTTCACTGAGGCTTTTTGCAGATGATGCTGTGGTGTATCGAGAGGTTGTAACAATGGAAAATTGTATTGAAATGCAGGAGGATCTGCAGCGAACTGACGCAGGGTGCAGGGAATGGCAATTGAATCTCTATGTAGACAAGTGTAATGTGCTGCGAGTACATAGAAAGACAGATCCCTTAACATTTAGCTACAAAATAGCAGGTCAGCAACAGGAAGCAGTTAATACCATAAATTATCTTGGAGTACGCATTAGGAGTGATTTAAAATGGAATGATCATATAAAGTTGATCGTCGGAAAAGCAGATGCCAGACTGAGATTCATTGGAAGAATCCTAAGGATATGCAATCCGAAAACAAAGGAAGTACGCTTGTTCGCCCACTGCTTGAATACTGCTCAGCAGTGTGGGATCCGTACCAGATAGGGTTGATAGAAGATATAGAGAAGATCCAACGGAGAGCAGCGCGCTTCGTTACAGGATCATTTAGTAATCGCGAAAGCGTTACGAAGATGATAGATAAACTCCAGTGGAAGACTCTGCAGGAGAGACGCTCAGTAGCTCGGTACGGGCTTTTGCCAAAGTTTCGAGAACATACCTTCACCGAAGAGTCAAGCAGTATATTGCTCCCTCCTACGTATATCTCGCGAAGAGACCGTGAGGATAAAATCAGAGAGATTAGAGCCCACACAGAGGCATACCGACTATCCTTCTTTCCACGAACAATACGAGACTGGAATAGAAGGGAGAACCGATAGAGGTACTCGAGGTACCCTCCGCCACACAACGTCAGGTGGCTTGCGGAGTATGGATGTAGATGTAGATGTAGATGTAAGAGACTAGCATATTGGTATTCCGATTAACCGCCACAATTACACAGTAAAGTCAAACAATTTAACGCGGCCGATACTGCACGATTGTTCTCTATGACAATGTAAAAGAGACAGGTAAATACGCCAATAATTTTAATCAAAAGGAAAAGGGTCTGAAACTGAATGGTTTCTGGATACCGGCGCTGAAGACGTGTAACTACGAGGGTCCGAAACGATCACTTTAAAGCTTCTTACAGGTGCAGTTCAGACAGAAAGAGAACTGAAAGTTTTAATACGTAGTGCTGCAGAAGAATGCTATAGATGCGAAGATCGAGTAACTAATGAAAAAGTTTGTGGAACGACTTGAGTAAAAGAATCGAACGGTTGACAGAGCACTATATGAGGCATCAAGGAAGCGTCAGTTTGGTAAATGAGGCGAGTGTGTGGGATAAAAATTGTAGCGGGAGACCAGAGCGCGAATACAGTAAACAGGTTCGAAAGGATCCGTGTTGCATTATCTATGGGGAGATGAAAATTTTAAGTTAATGCGGATGAATAGGAAGAACACAGTAAAGTCGTTTAAATATCTGAGCGTAGCGTCGCAAAGCGATATGAAATGGAACGAGCGTGTGAGAAGTGTGGTAGGGAAGGCGAATGGTCGACTCCGGTTTATTCTTGAGTACTGATCGAGTGCCTGGGATGGGTACCAAGTCGGATTGAAGGAAGACATGGAGCAGTTCAGAGGCGGACAACACAAGTGTTGCCGAGATGCTTCGGGGACTCAAATAAGAAGCTCTGCAGGGAAGGCGACCTTCTTTTCAATGCTATTGAGAAAATTTAGAGGACCGGCATTTGAAGCTGACTGTCGAACGATTCTACTGCTGCCAACATACATTGAGCTAATGACCACGAAGATGAGACACGAGAAATTAGGGCTCATACGAAGGCGTATAGACGGTCTCGTTTTGGGAGTGGAACAGGAAAGGAAGGGACTAGTAGTGGTACAGGGAAAGGTCCGCGACGCACCGTACGGTGGCTTGCGCAGTATCTGTGTTGCTGTAGGTGTAGATGAAGCGTAGGCCTGCACAAAATGGTGTAGCATGAAGAGCTGCATCAAAGCACTCTTTGGACTGTACTACTCAACACAAATAATTTATGCACTGAAGTTCGTTAAGAACACGATAAAAGTACGTACAATCGGCTTTCTCCAGGATTGATGCGTTCATTAATTCTTTTACATGACTAGCACAAACAAAAGGTTTGCTTCCCCCCCCCCCCCCCCCGCCCCCACCCCTCCCACCCTCAAGCATCCTGCAGTACTAGAATCGATCCGCAGTCAACATATTGCTGTACAACCCTGCCAGTCTAAGGTCTCTAGCTATCTCGATGAGTCACACTTCATACTTCTACACCGGATATTTGTAAGACACATGTCCTGAACAGTCGATATATCACGCCACAGACGTTGTCAGTGCAATCGATGTGATATTTGGTTGTGAGTAGTTTGTCGTTGCCATTGGATATTTGTGGTGAGTTCCTTACGAGCCAAACTGCTGAGGTCATGGGTCCCTAGGCTTACACACTACTTAATCTAACTTAAACTGACTTACGCTAAGGACAACACACACACACCCATGCCCGAGGGGGGTCTCGAACCTCCGACGGGGGGAGCAGCGCGAACCGTGACAAGGCGCCTTAAACCATGCGGCTGCCCTGCGTGTTAAGTGACAGAGTCTGATGGCGGTCATGCTGCTAAGCGCTTTTGGAAAATATCTGACAGAACACAGGGATGTAGATGCAGAGGATGTTAGTTTTTGGAAATATGTTTCTGTAAAGATTGATTTTCGAAGTGTGAATATATTCAGGTAATGCTACCGGTGCACTGCTTGTTCGCGCTTAGTTACTGTTGAGTTTGAGAACGTCAAATTTTCGGTAGTGTTTTCTTTCTTGATTTGGGCCGGTTAGTTTCACTGTCGAGACGAGATATCTCCCCACATGACTTGGACTCACTCACAGATTCACCACTCCTTTACATGGCAGAGACATTTTTTACAAGAAGTATATTCAGTAAAGCATATTGTAATTCGTGAAAGTCATTTTCGTAATACACTTTTTCGAATATTAATCCTCTCTATATTCTTTACATAATATAGTTTTTTAAGTACTAATCCCTCCTATACTATTCGGTAGGTTCAGTATCTTTCGCAATTCCCTTATTGAAGTTTTATTTTGTAATTGAGTGTCATCGCATTGGACTTAGCAGATCACAGTTACTTAAAACTTAAAGTACGATGTGATTAGCACAGTTGCTTTCCCTTGCATAGCACTTAAGGTTTCCTTCAGCTTTTTCCAAGCTCTGCTGCATTCTAACATGCACCACTTCCGTTGCCCCAAGGTAACTCACGAAAGTTTGTTGGTCTATCACTATTGGGACACAGAAAGATTACTTGCAATCAAATACTGCATTGTAAATTATCATCAAGGTCGGTTCAGTAAAAATTTAGTTCGTATCCCTTTCCCTTTGTCAGACAATTACAATTTGTTAGCTTGTGAATTATTCAGTGTTCGGAATTTTGCTTAGTCAGTCTGGGTACTTAAATTTGCAGGGCATTTCAACAGAACCATTTTGGGCATTTTTGGTTTTCGTAGTTCAGTTTGTAAGTACACTCCTGGAAATGGAAAAAGAACACATTGACACCGGTGTGTCAGACCCACCATACTTGCTCCGGACACTGCGAGAGGGCTGTACAAGCAATGATCACACGCACGGCACAGCGGACACACCAGGAACCGCGGTGTTGGCCGTCGAATGGCGCTAGCTGCGCAGCATTTGTGCACCGCCGCCGTCAGTGTCAGCCAGTTTGCCGTGGCATACGGAGCTCCATCGCAGTCTTTAACACTGGTAGCATGCCGCGACAGCGTGGACGTGAACCGTATGTGCAGTTGACGGACTTTGAGCGAGGGCGTATAGTGGGCATGCGGGAGGCCGGGTGGACGTACCGCCGAATTGCTCAACACGTGGGGCGTGAGGTCTCCACAGTACATCGATGTTGTCGCCAGTGGTCGGCGGAAGGTGCACGTGCCCGTCGACCTGGGACCGAACCGCAGCGACGCACGGATACACGCCAAGACCGTAGGATCCTACGCAGTGCCGTAGGGGACCGCACCGCCACTTCCCAGCAAATTAGGGACACTGTTGCTGCTGGGGTATCGGCGAGGACCATTCGCAACCGTCTCCGTGAAGCTGGGCTACGGTCCCGCACACCGTTAGGCCGTCTTCCGCTCACGCCCCAACATCGTGCAGCCCGCCTCCAGTGGTGTCGCGACAGGCGTGAATGGAGGGACGAATGGAGACGTGTCGTCTTCAGCGATGAGAGTCGCTTCTGCCTTGGTGCCAATGATGGTCGTATGCGTGTTTGGCGCCGTGCAGGTGAGCGCCACAATCAGGACTGCATACGACCGAGGCACACAGGGCCAACACCCGGCATCATGGTGTGGGGAGCGATCTCCTACACTGGCCGTACACCACTGGTGATCGTCGAGGGGACACTGAATAGTGCACGGTACATCCAAACCGTCATCGAACCCATCGTTCTACCATTCCTAGACCGGCAAGGGAACTTGCTGTTCCAACAGGACAATGCACGTCCGCATGTATCCCGTGCCACCCAACGTGCTCTAGAAGGTGTAAGTCAACTACCCTGGCCAGCAAGATCTCCGGATCTGTCCCCCATTGAGGATGTTTGGGACTGGATGAAGCGTCGTCTCACGCGGTCTGCACGTCCAGCACGAACGCTGGTCCAACTGAGGCGCCAGGTGGAAATGGCGTGGCAAGCCGTTCCACAGGACTACATCCAGCATCTCTACGATCGTCTCTATGGGAGAATAGCAGCCTGCATTGCTGCGAAAGGTGGATATACACTGTACTAGTGCCGACATTGTGCATGCTCTGTTGCCTGTGTCTATGTGCCTGTGGTTCTGTCAGTGTGATCATGTGATGTATCTGACCCCAGGAATGTGCCAATAAAGTTTCCCCTTCCTGGGACAATGAATTCACGGTGTTCTTATTTCAATTTCCAGAAGTGTATATGCAGGATTTTTTGCTGATAGTGTTGTGTGTCGGAACCGCAAGATACGCATTGTGAAGCCATGCATTGTAGCAACGTTCACCTCTCTGCGCAATACAGAGTTTCAAATGATAACTTCTTTAGTGTACAGTTTACCCGGAGTGTTTTAAATAAGTGTGACATCTGGTTGTGTAAATTTAGAAGAAAGTGTAGAGTCTGGAAGTGCAGAGGCTGGTTATTCCCTCGGATCGTTGATAGTGAATTTGTCTTCTATGCGCTACCTGTAAGTAGTCAGTAATAAATCTAGGGAGGGATTGTGTACCGAAAGCTGAAGCATGGAACTAGTTAATCGGTCTACGTATACATACATACATCATCCGCAGGCCACCGTGTGGTGCATGGCGAAGAGTACCCTGTTCAACTAGCAAACAAAACGAGGGAAAGTCTATATGTCTCGGGGTCCTCACCCACAAAGGTCCGTTGGCGGCAGTGCAATTGCTCTCCAGTCAGCCTCATATGCTGCTTCCCTAAATTTTGTCATCACTGCTCCTCGAAAAGAACGACGCGCTTCGATCGAACATACCGGTCACAAATCTAGCAGCTCGCCTCAGAGTTGCTGCGATGTCCTCCTTTAATCCGACCTAATATGGATACCAAATAATCGAACTGTACCCAGCATGGGGTTTGTAGTGTCCTATATGCGGTTTCCTTTTTTTATGAAGCAGACTTTCCTAAAATTCTCCCAAGAAACCGAAGTCGAACGTTCGCCTTCACCACTACAATCCTTACGTGCTCACTCCATTTCATACTGCTTTGCAACGTAACGTACGATCTGTGACTAGGCAGCCGCTTTTTTCAATCACTTAGCAAGTTTCACGCCAGTCATTATTGTATACCTCCGATAAGCAGCTTTCCTCGTTACTAGCATTCAGCGTTGAACAGTTTCGTTCTTTGTGTGTTGTATTGGACCAAAATTTCCGTTAGTCTGTTGTCTGCCTATGTTACTGCTGCTTTTATCTATTACAACGACACCCATACATAGCGAGAGCAAACAGGAGTCACACACGAGCCATGGCATGCAGACAGCTGGAATACTCAGAGGCCACTGGAGGAAACCTCCAGTGCGGTTTCGACTTGCGGTCGCTACGGTCGATAAAACGTAGCAGGTCGACACAACATGCAATGACGAATGGTGGGGATGGGAGGGGGTGTGGCGGTGGAGGGGAGAGAGAAGGAAGGTCTCAGGTGCTCTAGTCGCACAGCAGGAGGCGCCGGAGTGAGTGGCGGAGGGTTACCGGCACGAACGGTAATGTGTGTCCGACATTACTGATATGGATAAGTATCGATACTTTTGTTTCGATACCTATGTAAAGGGCAGCGACACAAAATATTCAATAATTTCAATGTAAAGGGGAGCGATACAAAATATTCAATAATTTCATAATACCTCTTCAGTTGTGGTCTTCATTCCGAGACCGGCCGGAGTGGCCGAGCGGTTCTAGGCGCTACAGTCTGGAACCGCGCGACCGCTACGGTCGCAGGTTCGAATCCTGCCTCGGGCATGGATGTGTGTGGGGTCCTTAGGTTAGTTAGGTTTAAGTAGTTCTAAGTTCTAGGGGACTGATGACCTCAGTAGTTAAGTCCCATGGTGCTCAGAGCCACTTTTCATTCCGAACACTGTCGTGTGCAGCTCTCTGCATAACTTCTGCAGTCTATATCTGCTTGAACCTGGTTACTTAGGCCTTGGTCTCCCTCTACAACGCCCTCTCGCCCCCCCCCCTCACTCGCCCCCCCCCCCCTCTATTAACTCTCTCCAATACCAAACTCTGTATTCCTTGATGCCTCAGGATATGTCCTGTCAGTGTGTCCCTTCTTTTAGTCAAGTTCTGCTTTCGTCTCCAATTCGATTCTGTGCCAGCTCATTAGAAATCCGATCTACCCATTTAACATTAAGCTTTGTTCTGTAACACAAAAATTCAAAAGCTTCTGTGCCCTGCTTGTATGAACTGTTTTTTCGCCCACGTTTAATTTCCATAGAATGCTACATTCCATACAAATGGTTTAGGAACGACTTCCTAACACATAAATTTATACCCCATGTTAAAAAGTTCGTTAATTAGGGAAATTCTTTTCCTCTTATTTCCTGTCTCCATTTTATATCTTTTCCACTTCTGCCATTGACAGCTATTTTGCTGCTCAAGTACCAAACCGAATCTACTAATTGTAGTGCCTCTTCTTTACTTTCCCTTAGTATTGCTTGATTTGATTCAGCTACATTGCATAACCCTTATTTTACTTTAACTTTACGATTATTTTATTTATATTATGACCGAGCGAGGTGGTGCAGCCGTTACCACACTCGACTAGCATAAGGGAGTACGATGGCTCAAACTTGCGTCCAGCCATCCTCATTTAGATTTTCCGCGATTTCCTCAGAACGCTCCAGGCAAATGCCGGAATGGTTCCTTTGAAAGTGCACGGCCCATTTCCTTCCCCATCCTTCACACAGTCCGAGTTTGTGCTACGTCTCTAATGACCTCGATGTCGAGTGGACGTTAAAACGAATCTTCCTTCCTTCCTTCTGTCCTCACTATCCCCTCCTAAAGCTACCTGTTCAATTTCTACGGTACTCGTACTCTTTTCCCCTATTCTAGCCAATCGTTGCCCGAGGTTCAAATGATTCAAGTGGCTCTCAGCACTATGGGACTTAACTGCTACGGTGATCAGTCCCCTAGAACTTAGAACTACTTAAACCTAACTAACGTAAGGACATCACACACATCCATGCCCGAGGCAGGATTCGAACCTGCGACCGTAGCGGTCGCGCGGTTCCAGACTGTAGCGCCTAGAACCGCTCGGCCACTCCTGCCGGCGTTGCCTGAGGCTCCCACAGAAACTCTCGGCTCTCAATTTATATTACGTAGAGATTCCTGGTGTTTTGTTCTTACAACACATTTTATCTGTATACAAGCCTCAGGTATCATATTTATCTTCACTTCATTCTGTTATTATAAATCCTTCGTGTATTCAACTCCCGTAGCCAATGTCGACGTTCTGGGCAAGTACATCGTAAATGGATCTGACCAAATATGGAACACATCAGGAGCTCTTCACAACATACAGCGTGTCACGGAACATATGCTCAGTACACACATGGAAACATGAGGTGGTCACTTCGAACAACATCTGTCCGAAATTTGTAAAAATATTTGGTTCAGAGTCATAAACAGTTTTGGGTTACCATGCCCATCTCCAGATTGATAATACTTTGAGTTACATTGATGTACTGATCAACAACAATTCGCCTTCTCCTATGCAGCAAAAGAATATCTATGTGAGCTGTTTCGTTAATAAAAACAGGGTAAAGTGCTGGCTGGCACTTATTTAGATATTGACCTCTTAGAAGAGTTAGAAATATTCATGCCCCAGTTCACCCCAATACAGTTTGAATGATCAGCTGGAGCTAGCGAATAAGTTTTACATAATTTCTTGGGCTGTTCACAGAAATCGAACAAAGACTGGAGACTTCAGTTACAACTCTAAAAAATACCTGTTTAATAAATTAATTTGTATACATATAAATTATCATGATGAATTAATGTGTTGCTCTCATGCCACACTCCAATTTTCTAATTTGTATTTGCGGCAACTAACTGATAAACTGTAATCACAATCAAATATTTGTATATATGAATATGTGCACATATATGTGTAATTTGAAGCTCCTGTCCGTTGGCTTTAAAGTATTTCGTCAAAGTTTCTGCTGACAGTTACATACAAGAAGATAACATAAAAAACACAATTTTTCCTATTGTCTTATAAAATTAATTTACTCTTAGAGTACAAACACTTTTCTTTATTGAAATGTATTTTGCACATCCCATACGTCATGTTTGCTGTGTTTGCATCCTTGGTTAATAGAAAATGAATGATAACATTGTATCTTTACTTAATAATATCTCTGCATTGTAAAGAAAACTATGTAGTGTATAGCACATCTGCGATGCTTAGCAGTGGTATTAAGAGCATCATGAAGTGTGTCACACTCATTTATTTGCAACACGAGTGCCGTTTGCAATTAAACAACATATACCTCGACCAGATACGTCAACTGCAAAACCACATGGACCACAACAAAACAAATCACCGTCTACATTCTTGCTCAATGGAAAATGATTGATATCTTTGTGCCTTTGTGTAATGATTATCTTTGCACTGTAAACACATGTGTGATGCTCAACACTGACATTAAGTACATTATGAAGGGTACCACAGCCATTTATTTGCAATATGTGTGTTGTTCGCAATTTAACAACATACACATCGTCCTGGAGAACAACATGCACCACAACGAAACAAATACCTATCTACTGGAAATTATATAAGTGAATGCAACTAGTTCACATCATATCAAAATTATAACAAAGTACTTTAGCGTGTTTTTTTTTATTAATGAAACAACGTGTGAAGTAAATATTCAGATATTCTGGTGCCATGTTGATCAAAACAGTGTAACTGAAATCTTTAGTCATCTGAAGACGGGCAAGGCAGCTCAAAACCGGTTACGGAACTAAAATAAAACATTTAAAAATATTTGCAGCTGTTTGCATCATTCATCAAATATATATAACAAACCTTTTGCCGGCCGCTGTGACCGAGCGGTTTTAGGCGCTTCAGTCCGGAACCGGGCTGCTCCTACGGTCGCAGGTTCGAATCCTGCCTCGGGCATGGATGTGTGTGATGTCTTTAGGTTAGTTAAGTGTAAGTAGTTCTAAGTCTAGGGGACTGATGACCTCAGATGTTAAGTCCCATAGTCCTTAGAGGCATTTCGAACAAATTTTTTTGAGACACACCTCTCTAAGGAAGGATTTGCAGACCGATTTTCAATTAACTTTTCGTAGCGTTTTGATATCATAAATATATGCCTCAGGTTTCGGACAAATGTTTTTATAAACCATGTTTGTCTGGTATAGTTATCCAGGTCTATAGTTTCTTTCCTCTAAAGCAATAAACACATTAACCACTACAATAAAAAAATTCTTGACAAAACCAACAACCACAGATGTTTTACAGAATTTTTTTTTTTTAAATGTCAGTTCCATGCTTGGAAAATTACAACTTCTTTTTCAATGAAGAGTAATTGTGTTCGAAATATCGAAAATTCGGTATATCGAAAATATCATTGTCTTCCATCCGACATACCGTTGAATCGATATCACCTGTGCTATTTATGAACACTTCAATAGGTCGGCATTTCAGTAAATTTTGCCATCTATACTTCTGTAGCCAACTTGTGATCATGTTATGTAAATCAACAGTATCAATCAATGGAAAGAAAACTACTATAAATTAAACATCGGGTGGAGAATTGAACCATTTCAAAAATACAGTGAGGGTGGGATGGTGGTGAATCAGCAGGTCCGCTTGATTTATGTGCGACCTCGGTCCTAAAGGGGAGCGCAGCTAAATTTGCTGGCGACGTTGTTGTCTGAAGGCGTGGTCCGCCGGCGGGTCGCCGCCATCGGTTACTGGCGCCGGCTGGTACGGCCGACTCCCAGGACGCGACCAGGAAAGTCGCGGGAGGGAGGGAGGAAACGGACGGTGGATAGGGAGGCGTAGCGGAGGGAGGGTGAAGGACGCACGCCAGCAGGTAGACGGCGCGTTGCCAGCAGGAATCGATGGAAAGCGAGCAGAATGAAATATTGTTCGTCCAGGCATTTCGATCACTTAATAGTTTGTTGCTCCGCCTCTGGAACGCTGTGCAGCAGTGATTCTCAGTGGCACGGATTCAACAATCACTTGGTAGGTTTACGGAGGTACTTGGCACTATACGTCCCGCATATTCACACACCTTGTGATCAAAAGTATCCGCACACCACCAAAAACATACGTTTTTCACGTTAGGTGCATTGTGCTGCCGCCTACTACCAGGTACTCCATATCAGCGACCTCAGTAGTCATTAGACATCGTCAGAGGGCTGAATGGGGCGCTCCACGGAACTCACGGACTTCTAACGTCTTCAGGTGATTGGGTGTCACTTGTGTAATACGTCCGTGCGCGAGACTTCCACGCTCCTAAACATCCCTAGGTCCACTGTTTACGATGTGATAGTGAATTGGAAACGTGAAGGGGTACGTGCAGCACAAAAGCCTACAGACCGACCTCGTCTGTTGAGTGACAGAGACCGCTGACAGTTGAACAGGGTCGTAGAGTGTAATGGGCAGACATCTATCCAGACCATCACACAGGAATTCCAAACTGTATAAGGATCCACTGCTGGTTTAAATGTTCAAATGTGTATGAAATCTTATGGGACTTAACTGCTAAGGTCATCAGTCCCTAAGCTTACACACTACTTAACCTAAATTATCCTAAGGACAAACACACATACCCATGCCCAAGGGAGGACTCGAACCTCCGCCCGGACCAGCCGCAGAGTCCATAACTGCAGCGCCTAACACCGATCGGCTAATCCCGCGGGGCCCACTGCAGGTACTATGACAGTTAGGCTGGAGGTGTGAGAACTTGGATTTCATGATCGAGCCACATAAGCCAGGCTTCAGCCAGGTGTCCGAATACTTTTGACCACATAGTGTAAATTACGGGTCGTTGGTTTGTGGTTAAAGAACTGGTACGATAGCGTTCCAGAAGTGTTCCACTAGGTTCAAAGCAGCCGTCTTTGGTGGTCAGGACATCAACGTGAGTTCACTATCATACCTCTCAGACCCTGACCTTGTGACAGGGGCAGTTATTCTGACGAAACATGCCATCACCGTCAGGGAAACCATCAAGCAATAAGATATGCAGGTGGTCTGCAGTGGTCACTCACACCTGTTATGGTGCTTTAGGTTACTACCACTGGTCCCACAGAAACCCAAGCAGATGTCCCTCATAGCACAAGACTGCATCCACCGACATGAGTGTGCATCTCCATTACACACCGCAAGGCACCGCGAGTATCGACGTATTAAAGGAGGACATCTTTTCTCACTGGGGTCTGGAAAGTATGATTCGGAAATTCGAGTTAAGTGGAGCTTTGGAAAATGCTCCTGGGAGAGGCCAATTGAACCAAATATTGTTGAAGAAGCTACTGTTGGCATGGCTGACAATTGTCTATTATAGTGTACTGTGTATTAAACCGGGGACCTAGAAACGAAGTAGAGGCTTCGTACCGCCGTAGCCCTCAGTGGTACACGACCCCACAACAGGCCACAGCAGTCCACCCACCCCACCGCCGCCCCACCCCGAACCCAGGGTTATTGTGCGGTTCGGTCCCCAGTGGACCCCCCCCCCTGCCCCTCCCCCCGGAAACATCTCACACCAGATGAGTGGAACCCCAATGTTTGCGTGGAAGAGTAATTATGGTGTACGCGTACGTGGAGAAAGTGTTTGCGCAGCAATCGCCGACATAGTGTTAGGAAAACCGCCTTAAAAAGCATCCACCGGCTGGCCGGCACACCGGACCTCGACACTAAACCGCCGGGCAGATAAAATGCCTTCCCGCTCGGAAAGCAGCGCGTTGGGACGGCGTGGATAGCCGGGCGGTCATGGCTGACAATACTGAAAGCTATATGCGCTCTTGAAGCAGTGTATGAGCCTTGGTACAAAAGCTGATTATTCCAAGGCTCGAAAAGTGCTGCCAAAAAATGCGAAATTGTGTATGTAGTGCCGTTCCAGGCTATCGTGGTTGCAGATGGTCGTCACATCGAGCCACGTTTGTAACCGGGAACGTAAACATTGTACACGATTAACAAGTATTTTTCTCTCTCGTGTGGAAATGAAAATGCGTTCCTTTCAGTGGTTTATTCGTCCTTTCAAATGTTTCCACAAAGTTTCCTTGTTTCACCATCTCTCGCTTTTCGTGGAGGCCTCCTCTCAAGTGCCGAGAGTTAATTTATAACCACGCCGTATCATCACGCAGCGCCCTTTCTGTTTCTCTTCGGTGTCATTGTCAGCACCACAGGTAAGGCCACGTGGTACTCCACGAAACAGCACATACGGGGTCATCAGAACTTGCTTCTTCCACCGCGCCAGTGAAAGGGTCCTGTAGCCACCTTTCATTAGTCCGGTAGCCCGTTTTCAATACCATTTCTCTTTCTTTTCCTTGTTTCTCTTTTCTCTTTACTCTCATAGTGGCGTGATTGAATGACTGTGGTTGTGTGTCACGTTGCTAGACGGTGGCGTAGTCTGCTGCAGAAAGTCTGCGATAGTCGTACAGATTCAGCAGCAGTGGTACAGAATAGCCAACTCTCGTAGTGGTCAAGTCGGCAATGAGGTTTTCGCTACTTGTGAGAAATCCACCTGCGTTAGGTTGGTGGCGGAAATGGCATCTTTGGGTTTTCCGGGCCACGCGGAGCGTGGAAGAGGCTGGAGAAGCGGAAGGCAGTCTGCCGCCGGTACGGGAATCGTCCACAGCTGTGCTCCAGTCGAAGAAGGGTGAGTTAGACTGACCGCGTGGCGCGCTGTTACTTGGCGAGGGGAGAGCTTTTGGTCTCGCTTTTCAAATCTGGAAGATTGCTTTGCCTTGTCGCAGCAAGGAATGCAAAACTTTGGCAGATTTTTCTTTTAGAAAATTTCTGTAGCAGACTTGGATCCGCCGGAAGTGCGCCACACAAAGGTGTCGATAAGAAGTGAGCACTCGCTTCTGTATGAATGTCTGTTTGCCTTCAGCTGTGCCTGCGTAAGCTTTCACCTTTCTAAATATTTAGAGCCTTGCCTTCTCGTAAATTTTCCTTGCTTTATGCGTCTTTCGTCCGTGGGGAGCCAACCACGTGGTAGAACATTATAGTTGTTGGGCTACCGGCATCACTAACTGTCCGATCGCATGTTTGTTTTCGATAATGTTAACATGATTGTGTGATGTGATATTGTTGGAATTTGGCACTATACCTGGAAATTGTGTTTCCACAAAGCACGTGTTATCAGGAATCGTGTACATGCCTCACATCCTTATCTTAGGAATAAATGATTTTATCTACAATTTTCTCTTGTGTTCCGAGATTACGTTTTTACACACAAGCCACTCACCTCGTAGCTTTCCCGTTAGCACATCCAATGCGTTTCCTTATGCATAGGTCCAGTGGTTAGTCTCCCCTTGCATTTTATAACAAATGCTTTAGATTAAGTCTTATTTTCAGGTGTGTTGCTGGGAGCTGATCTTCTGCACAGTGTTCTTGCATGTGCTATTTTATTTTAAATGTTTGATTGTCGTGAACAGTGCACGGGGAACGCTATTAATTACATCGTATCCCCTATGAGCGACATCACAATGTATGCATTTTTGTGAGTCTTTGGTCTGTGATCAAATTAATTTATTTTTCGACTCGATCAAATCTTTGATTAGTTGTATGGTTAGAGTCGGTTGCTACCCTACTCTTCTCACGTTAATTTCATAAGCAATAAGTATTTCCATTCCCAATAATAAGGAGGAACCCGTAGTAACAGGTTAGTTACACCAGCTCATACATTTACAGGCCCTTATGCAGCATAGTCATAAATGACAAATTTATTTGTCCAGCACAGTTCTAGCCTATAAACAACAACTTATTACACTTCGAAGCCTCGTAGTACAATGTTTGCAGTCACTATTATAATTTGTATTTTGTCTGGGGGAAGATCTCGGGGAAGATCAGTTTGGATTCCGTAGAAATGTTGGAAGACGTGAGGCAATACTGACCTTACGACTTATCTTAGAAAAAAGATTAAGGAAAGGCAAACCTACGTTTCTAGCATTTGTAGACTTAGATAAAGCTTTTGACAGTGTTGACTGGAATACTCTCTTTCAAATTCTAAAGGTGGCAGGGGTAAAATACAGGGAGCGAAAGGCTATTTACAATTTGTACAGAACCCAGATGACAGTTATAAGAATCGAGGGACAGGAAAGGGAAGCAGTGGTTGGGAAGGGAGTGAGGCAGGGTTGTAGCCTCTCCCCGATGTTATTCAATCTGTATATTGAGCAAGCAGTCAAGGAAACAAAAGAAAAATTCGGAGTAGGTATTAAAATCCATGGAGAAGAAATAAAAACTTTGAGGTTCGCCGATGACATTGTAATTCTGTCAGAGACAGCAGAGGACTTGGAAGAGCAGTTGAACGGAATGGACAGTGTCTTGAAAGGAGGATATAAGATGAACATCAAGAAAAGCAAAAGGAGGATAATGGAATGCAGTCGAATTAAGTCGGCTGACGCTGAGGGAATTAGATTAGGAAATGAGACACTTAAAGTAGTAATGGAGTTTTGCTATTTGGGGAGCAAAATAACTGACGATGGTCGAAGTAGAGAGGATATAAAATGTACACTGGCAATGGCAAGGAAAGCGTTTCTGAAGAAGAGAAATTTGTTAACATCGAGTATAGATTTAAGTGTCAGGAAGTCATTTCTGAAAGTATTTGTATGGAGTGTAGCCATGTATGGAAGTAAAACGTGGACGATAAATAGTTTGGACAAGAAGAGAATAGAAGCTTTCGAAATGTGGTGCTACAGAAGAATGCTGAAAATTAGATGTGTAGATCATGTAACTAATGAGGAGGTATAGAATAGGATTGGGGAGAAGAGGAGCTTGTGGCAAAACTTGACTAGAAGAAGGGATCGGTTGGTAGGACATGTTCTGAGGCGTCAAGGGATCACCAATTTAGTATTGGAGGCCAGTGTGGAGGGTAAAAATCGTAGAGGGAGACCAAGAGATCAATACACTAAGCAGATTCAGAACTTGCACACGATAGAGTAGCATGGAGAGCTGCATCAAACCAGTCTCAGGACTGAAGACCACAACAAAAACAACATTTTGTCTGTGTTACGAGTACATCCGAATGATACCCTATACCCTCCATGGTCGTTAAGCTTAGCGAACATTTCTTATGAGACAGTCCGACTGTGTTGCCAAGGACCTCATTCGATATCTTGCGGTAAGAGCATGTTCACAATTATTCACGAACACACATAGTAAGTGGCAGGCTTTTAGTATGAAACACTTCAGCAAAATAATGTAGACTGAAGCAATGAATTAAATTTTGGAATTTGTACTGGGGACGGAGGCATAATAGGTCAATCTGTGCAGGTGTGGTACTTGCAGTGCGAGTGTGGTGTAGTGGTTAGCGCAGATGCTTAATAAACAAAAGACCCAGGTTTGAATCCCGGCGCTGGTACAAATTTTATTTCATTGCTTCAGCCTACATCATTATCGTCATAGAGGTCAGACGCTGTACGTCTCAGGAACATGAACTGAGTGTGATTAAATCGTCGAAAGTTACACGTCGAGGCACTTAAGGAGAAAATAAGCAAGAACTGCCGGAGCTGTGTTAACACATGCAAAATATGGGTAGTAATAGACATCGCAGATTGTCTTTGAACTATGAATCCCGTGGAAGAAGACATATTGGAAATTAACAAGAGATGGAAGGTTTTCTTAAGGACTGAACAGGCTTAAAAGCCTAATCATTAAAGAGGATGACTGTTATAAATCTTATACATTCTTTAATTTATACAGCATTCTTTCTGGTTTTCAATTCTTTCGTATGAGCTTTTTGTGAATTATATAGTGACACGTTTACGAGCAAACGTAATGGGATCTTGAACAGAATGAGCTTCTCCATGAACATCAGCGTGGATTGTTAAAACATCCATCACGAAAAATCCAACTCATGCTGTTCTCACGTAACATCCTGAATGTTATGGATGAAGGAAATCAGGTGGAAGCAGTATTTATCGAATTCCGAAAAGAATGTAGTTCATTACCGCACCAAAGCTCATTAATGAAAGCGCAGAGCTATCGGGCGCAAAATTTGTGAGTGATTTAAAGGTTTCTTGATAGGTAAGACGTTTCTTTGAATACACAGTCATGGTCGTACCAGAAATAACTTCAGATGTGCACCAGGGAATTGTGTGAAGAACCATGCTATTCATGAAGTATATTATTGACTACGTTGTTGTTGTTGTTGTTGTGGTCTTCAGTCCTGAGACTGGTTTGATGCAACTCTCCATGCTACTCTATCCTGGACAAGCTTCTTCATCTCCCAGTACTTACTGCAACTTACGTCCTTCTGAATCTGCTTAGTGTATTCATCTCTTGGTCTCAATCTTCAGCATTCTTCTATAGCACCACATTTCGAAAGCTTCTATTCTCTTCTTGTCTAAACTATTTATCGTCCGTGTTTCACTTCCATACATGGCTACGCTCCATACAAATACTTTCAGAAACTACTTCCTGACACTTAAATCTATACTCGATGTTAATAAATTTCTCTTCTTCAGAAACGCGTTCCTTGCCATTGCCAGTGTACATTTTATATCCTCTCTACTTCGACCATCATCCGTTATTTTGCACCCCAAATAGCAAAACTCCTTTACTACTTTAGGTGTCTCATTTTCTAATCTAACTCCCTTAGCATCACCCGACTTAATTCGACTACATTCCATTATCCTCGTTTTGCTTTTGTTGATGTTCAGCTTATGTCCTCCTTGCAAGACACTGTCCATTCCGTTCAACTGCTATTCCAAGTCCTTTGCCGTCTGACAGAATTACAATGTCATCGGCGAACCTCAAAGTTTTTATTTCTTCTCCATGGATTTTAATACCTACTCCGAATTTTCTTTTGTTTCCTTTACTGCTTGCTCAATATACAGATTGAATAACTTCGGGGACACTGACTACGTAGACAATGTTAATAGTAATCTCAGACTTCCGTCACGTGATGTGTAAAGAATTGCTGTCTGAAGCTTCACAAGTATTCCATGATATCTGAACAACATTTAAAATTAATTCTAAGTTTGGCAACAACCTTCAAATGTTCATAAATGTAAAATGGACCCTTTCACAAAACTAACGTAAGGAGAATCCTACGAGTACGACATCAGTCGGTTATAACTGGAATCAGTTAACTCATATAAATAAATACCTGGATGTAGCAATTTGCAGGGTTATGAAATACGATGACCGCAAAGACTCAGTCATAGTTAAACGAGGCAACAGTTTTCGGTTCGTTGATAAGATATTGGGAAAATGTAATGACTCGAAATGATGATGTTGTCGCTGAGATGCACTTATGGCAATACAGTAAGTACGAGGGAATGATGAAAAGTAATGCCTCCGAATTTATATGAAAACTCTTAAAGCTGTCTACACAAAACAAACGTTGTTAACATTCTACAGCTTTGTTCTTAATGTCTACACATTTAGAGCCCTCTGTCGCTACAGGAGTGCATACTGTAGCGTGTAACAAGGCAGCGCGTAACGTAACTATGCCGTTGAGTGAGAAACAGACTGCTGTAATCTGGTTTCGGATTCGAAGAGTTCGCCCACACATGGAGCGCCCTTTCCTTCGTCATCACAACGCCAGACCACACACGAGCGCTGCGACATTTGCAACAACCCGACGCCTTGGATTCACTGTCATCGATCGTCGTCCACACAGTCCTACAGTGGCCTCGTCCGAATTTAGGTTCTTTCTAGACCATAAAGAACACCTTCCAGGACTTCACTTTTTTGTTGTGTCTCGTCGTCACTGTAGGCTTGTACCACGGGAAGCAAGGAGAGGATGTTGGTTGGTGACTGGTATCCTCCTTCTATGACACAAACTGCACTTATATGTTAACTGGATTCTTTATTCATAAGGATAGAAAATTACTTAACTCAAGATAGTCCAGGTGGTGTGGTACAAGCTCTCTGTAATAGCTCACGGTAGCCTCACTGCAGGTGAAATACAGGTCCATTACGTACACTACTCTGGTCGCTATGTGCTGCCTGCGACTGTAAGTGACTGGGCTGTGACTGATGTGTCGGTGAGTTACTGGATGACAGACTGGAACTGCCTGGGCCCTCCGGTCCACGGTGGCTATCTAAATACTGGCAGCCGAGAGGGCGTTGGCAGCGCGTTCCTTGCGAGTCTCTCTTTGGCCTCTAGCTATGTTCTCGCAATCTCTTTGCCACCTGTTTTGCTGGCGCCAGTTTGCGCCAGCACAGACTTTGATAGTGATAAAGCGGGGCAAGGAGATCCGTGGTTGTTGCTCTGTCAACAGAGTCATACATTCTACAGTGACAGTTTCAGCCGGCCGGTGTGGCCGTGCGGTTCTAGGCGCTTCAGTCTGGAACCGCGTGACCGCTACGGTCGCAGGTTCGAATCCTGCCTCAGGCATGGATGTGTGTGATGTCCTTAGATTAGTTAGCTTTAAGTAGTTCTAAGTTCTAGGAGACTAAAGACCACAGATGTTAAGTCCCATAGAGCTCAGAGCCATTTGAAGAATTTTTTGACAGTTTCAACAAAACTGGCCTCTCGTCGGCAGAAATGTATTCGTCACCAGGGTGACTACGTCGATAAATAACTATGTAGACATTAAAAATGAAGTTGTAGAATCTTAATAACGATTGTTTTATTTAGAAAATGTTATTAGGGTTCTCGTAAATACAATCTAAGAAAGAACACACCACCAGCCAATTATCTCCCTAGGACGGAAATCGGTAGATGTGATGTACGAGGCGCATTCAAGTTCTAAGGCCTCCGATTTTTTTTCTATTTAACTACTCACCCGAAATCGATGAAACTGGCGTTACGTCTCGACGTAATCGCCCTGCAGACGTACACATTTTTCACAACGCTGACGCCATGATTCCATGGTAACGGCGAAGGCTTCTTTAGCAGTCTGTTTTGACCACTGGAAAATCGCTGAGGCAATAGCACGGCTGGTGAATGTGCGGCCACGGAGAGTGTCTTTCATTGTTGGAAAAAGCCAAAAGACACTAGGAGCCAGGTCAGGTGAGTAGGGAGCATGAGGAATCACTTCAAAGTTGTTATCACGAAGAAACTGTTGCGTAACGTTAGCTCGATGTGCGGGTGCGTTGTCTTGGTGAAACAGCACACGCACAGCCCTTCCTGGACGTTTTTGTTGCAATGCAGGAAGGAATTTGTTCTTCAAAATATTTTCGTAGGATGCACCTGTTACCGTAGTGCCCTTTGGAACGCAATGGGTAAGGATTACGCCCTCGCTGTCCCAGAACATGGACACCATCATTTTTTCAGCACTGGCGGTTACCCGAAATTTTTTTGGTGGCGGTGAATCTGTGTGCTTCCATTGAGCTGACTGGCGCTTTGTTTCCGGATTGAAAATTGGCATCCACGTCTCATCCATTGTCACAAGCGACGAAAAGAAAGTCCCATTCATGCTGTCGTTGCGCGTCAACATTACTTGGCAACATGCCACACGGGCAGCCATGTGGCCGTCCGTCAGCATTCGTGGCACCCACCTGGATGACACTTTTCGCATTTTCAGGTCGTCATGCAGGATTGTGTGCACAGAAATGCCAACTCTGGAGGCGATCTGTTCAACAGTCATTCGGCGATCCCCAAAACAATTCTCTGCACTTTCTCGATCATGTCGTCAGACCGTCTTGTGCGAGCCCGAGGTTGTTTCGGTTTGTTGTCACACGATGTTCTGCCTTCATTAAACTGTCGCACCCACGAACGCACTTTCGACACATCCATAACTCCATCACCACATGTCTCCTTCAACTGTCGATGAATTTCAATTGGTTTCACACCACGCAAATTCAGAAAACGAATGATTGCACGCTGTTCAAGTAAGGAAAACGTCTCCATTTTAAGTATTTAAAACAGTTCTCATTCTCGCCGCTGGCGGTAAAATTCCATCTGCCGTACGGTGCTGCCATCTCTGGGACATATTGACAGTGAACGCGACCTCATTTTAAAACAATGCGCATGTTTCTATCGCTTTCCAGTCCGGAGAAAAAAAATCGGAGGCCTTAGAACTTGAATGCACATCGTACATGTACAGACAAAGAAATAATTACAGTTTTAGAATCAATGCCTTATTCAAGAGAAAGAGCTTCAAAAACTGAGGAATTCATTTCTGGCCCTTATGCAAGCAATTATACGCCTTGGCTGTGATTGATGTACTTCCTGGGTGTCCTCCTGAGAGCTGCTGGGCTGTGCACAGCTCGCGTTCATGCCATTTATTGTCTGTCATCTTGTGTTAGGGTACTGCCGCCTCGTTTTCTTATTCCATTTCCTGGCGTCACTAACTTCCTGCCTTACTTGCCCGTGAGTGGCAAGCAGCGCGTATCGATAAGTGCACTGTCGTACCATCTCTGGAGCGACTAATAGTATTTCCGAGCCGTCGTGTGTCTGGACGTCAGTTGGAGACGGACCAGGAATGCAGTCGGGCACGGAGGAGCGTCGGTGACGGAGCTCCAGTGAGGTGCTGACGGACAGTATTCGCGGACCGCTGGCGACACTCATGCACTGGAAACTGGAGCGGGAAGCACTGTTGGTTGGTCGTTCGGCCGGTCGTCCCATCAGCTGACGTCTGTTTGGTCCTCTGACCGTTTCCAGGAGTCGGGCCGGAGGCGCTGGCGGCGAGCACGCGCGGCTGGAGTTGTGAGGCGCTTCTAGCGATGTTTACGAAGTTCGCCGCCCACCGATCCTGGACTCTAAAGCTGAGTCCTCACTTAACCTACTATCAAGCTTCGACTGCTATCACGTTTGATCCTGGTTGTTGCTCTCTGCGGCATTCCCGCCAGCAACAATGTGTGTGCATTGAAGTCAGCTAGAATTGAACCTGTTTTCTTGGATGGGGTTTAACTTAATTTAATTCATTCCCTCATTAATGAAGTGTACCAGCGGTATCTGCTGCCTTGTGGCCGTTGAAGTTCCGGTGACCTGCCCTGGGCGTTGACGTAGTTTCTTGCAGTGTATTTTCCTCGTCATGTTGTTGCTGTCCAGCACGGCGTGTAGTTTGACAGCTGAGGTAGTTTTGGGCGTTTATCCTGACTTGGCTGGATTGGGCAACAATGTGCAGAACGTTCTGCTATTGACGTCTTTTGTCGTTTTGCTCAGCGAGTGAAGCAGAACTGATTTACTGATTTTGTTGGTTGGTTTGATGGCTGGTCTTCGGTTGGGTTGCCTTCCGATTAAAAGGTTGTCGGTCTGGCTGCTTGTCTCACCTAAACGTGTTTTAGTGTTATCTTCCCAGGCCGACCCTTGGAACCTTCTGAGCGCCGCTCCTTGTGTTTTACGTAGTGATTTCCTTTTAGTCTTAAGTACTCTGTGTGGCCTTCGGCGGAGTTTTAGCTTATTAAAATTGTAAGAGTTTTGTCTTTTGGCCTAAAGCCGTAAAATTGTTTTCGCTAAGGTGTGTCGCCTTCAGCCGAGTTTTAAACTCTCTTAAACTGAAAATTCGTCGGCCGCGGTGGCCGTGCGGTTCTAGGCGCTACAGTCTGGAGCCGAGCGACATCTACGGTCGCAGGTTCGAACCCTGCCTCGGGCATGGTAAGTCGCATAGTGGCTCAGAGCCACTTGAACTTGAAGTAACATTGTTTTGACATCGTGTGTGGCTTTCAGCCAAGTTTTAATCTCTCTTACATTAAAAATTAAAAATTTTGTCTTGCCCTCAACTCATAAGATTGTTATTCTTTAGTATGAGGCCTTCGGCCGAGTTGGCATGTTTTACGCTAATGCCCTCAGCCTGTTAAACTGAAAGCCCTTCTTCCTAGGGAGTAAGCCGTTAAATTTTTTAGTTGATATGCGGCCTTCAGCCGGGTTTCAGCCTATTTAGAATTAACATTGAAAATCTTTGTTTTGGCCTCAAGCCGTAACACTGTTCTTGCTTATTCTGTGGACTTCAGCCCATTTTTTATGAAGTAAAATAATTTTGAAAGAACTAACTTCCAGAAGAACTCCTGTACCTCAATTCCTTGCTTAGGCCTTGGGCCATGTATTTTCGTATGTGGCTTTCAGCCCATTTAAATCAAATGAAAGGAGCTCTTTCGTAAAAACCTTGAGAGTTTTTAATTCTTGCTTATGTAATTGTGTGTTTTAAATAATGAAATTTATATGTTGAGTGCAAGTGACAGCAATTTATTTTGGCCCCTTTCCCCAAATATAACCTCAACGGCTCTGTCCTCCTAATCCAGGGATTTCAGATACGATGCCAAATTCTATCCAGTTGGCGCGTTAAAACGTCAATGTCCCGAGCTAGTTGAAGGACCCTGCCCGCAACACTACAAACGTTCTCCAATGGGGAGAAGGCAGCGCCTTCTGTGGCCAAGATAGCGTTTGTCAAACACGAAGAAACTCTCACAGTGGGCGAGTGGGCACTACCTTGTGTAAGGGGAATCCTGGGATAGCTTGCCACAGAAGGCAACAAAATGTGTAGCAGAACATCGTCGACATGCCGTTGTGCTCTAAGGGTGCTGCGTGTGACAACTACAGCTGACCTGCTGCGCAGTGAAACGGCAGCCCACACCCCGGGCCATCACCCCTGGCTGTTGGCCCGTGTGGCGGGCGACCGACAGGCTGGTGTCCCACCACAGTGTGGGGCGTCTCCAGATACGTCTCTGGCCTGGAATCTCATTGGCTGCATTAGAAATGAGTGATGAGTCCCGCTCCGAACTGACCTCTGATGACGGGCGGAGGCGTGTCTGGACAGTGGTGAGATACCAGCTTGACTGTCGCCTCGATAAAGCCTCACAACCAGGAGTGACTGGCTGGGATGCCATTTATTTTCACAAAGCAGAATCTCTTTGGTTATCATCCGTAGCACCGTTACACCACAGCTGTAGGTCCACAACATTCTTACATTCCAGCAAGATAATGCCCGCCCCGCACACAGTGAGTTTCTTCCGCTTGTCTTCGTGCTTGGCAAACCCTACCTTGGACAGCATCGTCACCGGATTGCTTCCCAACTGACAACATTTGGAGCATTATAAGCACGACTATCCAACGATCTCGGGATTTTGACGATCTAACCTGCCAATTGGACAGAATTTGGCTCTCTACCCTCGGGAAGACTTCCAACAACACTATCAATCAATGCCAAACCGAACAACTCCTTGCATGTGGGTCAGAGGTGTGCCAACGCGTTATTGGTTTGCTTCATTTGTGGACCCCTTTCTCTTGAATAAATCATCTAGTTTTTCTAAAACTGTAATCATTTTTTTGTCTGTACACGTACATCAGTACATCACATTTACCCATTTCCGTCCCTTTCGGATTACTGCTTCTTTTTTTTTACTGCTTCTTTTTTTTTTTACACTGTAAGCAGTGTAATTCGGATGGATTACTTTTCAACAGAAAAATTCGGAGTAGGTATTAAAATCCATGGAAATGAAATAAAAACTTAGAGGTTTGCCGATGACATTGTAATTCTATCAGAGACAGCAAAGGAGTTGGAAGAGCAGTTGAATGGAATGGATAGTGTCTTGAAAGAAAGATATAAGATGAACATCAACAAAAGCAAAACGAGGATATTGGAATGTAGTCGAATTAAGTCGGGTGATGCTGAGGGAATTAGATTAGGAAATGAGACACTTAAAGTAGTAAAGGAGTTTTGCTATTTGGGGAGCAAAATAACTGATGATGGTCGACGTAGAGAGGACATAAAATGTAGACTGGCAATGGCAAGGAAAGCGTTTCTGAAGAAGAGAAATTTATTAACATCGAGTATAGATTTAAGTGTCAGGAAGTCGTTTCTGAAAGTATTTGTATGGAGTGTAGGCATGTATGCAAGTGAAACATGGACGATAAATAGTTTAGACAAGAAGAGAATAGAAGCTTTCGCAATGTGGTGCTACAGAAGAATGCTGAAGATAAGTTGGGTAGATCACATAACTAATGAGGAGGTATTGAATAGAATTGGGGAGAAGAGGAGTTTGTGGCACAACTTGACAAGAAGAAGGGACCGGTTGGTAGGACATGTTCTGAGGCACCAAGGGATCACCAATTTAGTATTGGAGGGCAGTGTGGAGGGTAAAAATCGTAGAGGGAGACAAAGAGATGAATACAGTAAGCAGATTCAGAAGGATGTGGGCTGTAGTAGGTACTGGGAGATGAAGAAGCTTGCACAGGATAGAGTAGCATGGAGAGCTGCATCAAACCAGTCTCGGGACTGAAGACCACAACAACAACTTTTCAGCAGGCCCCCGGAATGTAAGATTTTTTCCATCTGGGTCTGGTTTCAATCCGTTTTGCACCACAGTCAGATGTAAGATGCCCGGCCATGACTAGCACATCAGTGTCACGACGACGCACTACTCGTAGCCACAAATTTGATATCTGATGGTGCCGCATAACGCATTGACAACAGTTATATGTTAATAAAAATACTTTACGACAGAGACAGAGAAAAATTATATTGTCAAAATGTAATGAATCTATAAAACACTTGTGGGATACATTCTAGAATATTGCTCAGTGGCCTGTGACCCATATCATGTAGGACTAATAGGGGACGTCGCCCATGTCCAAAGAAGGGCAATACGAACCGTCACAGGTTTTTTTCATACGAATGAGATACCATCAAGGGGATACTGAAAAACGTGAATCTCCACAAGCTCGAAATTAGAGGCCAACTGTCCCAGAGATCCCGCTTACAACGTTACATGAAGAACCAGTAAATGAGAAACGAAGTAAGGCAGTGTTATAGAACCATTACTTTCACAATATACATAAATGACACAGTAGACGACATCGGTAACCTGCTGTTGTAGCAGCAGTATCCGGTCTAGCAACTGCGCCAGACACTTGTTGTCTTGTGTAGGTGTTGTCGACCGCAGCGCCCTTTTCTGCCTGTTTACGTATCTCTGTATTCCAATACGCATGGCGACAGCGGTTTCTTTGGCGCTTCAGTGTATTACTTCCTCCTATGCATACCCAGGCGAAAGCCGATTAAGAAAACTAGAGAGAGATTCGAGACCATACAGAGGCTTACCAGCAATCGTTCTCTCTGCGAGTCATTTGCGACTGGAACAAGAAAGGTGGAAAGTGGCAGTGATACCGACCGCCATATATACAGGGTGTTACAAAAAGGTACGGTCAAACTTTCAGGAAACATTCCTCACACACAAAGAAAGAAAATATGTTATGTGGACATGTGTCCGGAAACGCTTACTTTCCATGTTAGAGCTCGTTTTATTACTTCTCTTCACATTAATCATGGAATGGAAACACACAGCAACAGAACGTACCAGCGTGACTTCAAACACTTTGTTACAGGAAATGTTCAAAATGTCCTCCGTTAGCGAGGATACGTGCATCCACCGTCGCTTGGAATCCCTGATGCGCTGATGCAGTCCTGGAGAATGGCGTATTATATCACAGCCGTCCACAATACGAGCACGAGGAGTCTCTACATTTGGTATCGGAGTTGCGTAGACAAGAGCTTTCAAATGCCCCCATAAATGAAAGTCAAGAGGGTTGAGGTCAGGAGAGCGTGGAGGCCACGGAATTTGTCCGCCTCTACCAATCCATCGGTCACCGAATCTGTTGTTGAGAAGCGTACGAACACTTGGACTGAAATGTGCAGGAGCTCCATCGTGCATGAACCACATGTTGTGTCGTACTTGTAACGGCACATGTTCTGGCAGCACAGGTAGAGTATCCCGTATGAAATCATGATAACGTGCTCCATTGAGCGTAGTTGGAAGAACATGGGGCCCAATCGAGACATCACCAATGCCTGCCCAAACGTTCACAGAAAATCTGTGTTGATGACGTGATTGCACAATTGCGTGCGTATTCTCGTCAGCCCATCAAAAAAAAAAAAAAAAAAAAAAAAAAAATGGTTCAAATGGCTCTGAGCACTATGGGACTTAACATCTCAGGTCATCAGTCCCCTAAGCTTAGAACTACTTAAACCTAACTAACCTAAGGACATCACACACATCCATGCCCGAGGCAGGATTCGAACCTGCGGCCGTAGCGGTCGCGCGGTTCCAGACTGAAGCGCCTAGAACCGCGTGGCCACACTGGCCGGCCGTCAGCCCACACATGTTGACTGTGAAAATTTACAATTTGATCACGTTGGAATGAAGCCCCATCCGTAAAGAGAACATTTGCACTGAAATGAGGATTGACACATTGTTGGATGAACCATTCGCAGAAGTGTACCCGCGGAGGCCAATCAGCTGCTGATAGTGCCTGCACTCGCTGTACATGGTACGGAAACAACTGGTTCTCCCGTAGCACTCTCCATACAGTGACGTGGTCAACGTTACCTTGTACAGCAGCAACTTCTCTGACGCTGACATTAGGGTTACCGTCAACTGCACGAAGAATTGCCTCGTCCATTGCAGGTGTCCTCGTCGTTTTAGGTCTTCCCCAGTCGCGAGTCATAGGCTGGAATGTTCCGTGCTCCCTAAGACGCCGATCAATTGCTTCGAACGTCTTCCTGTCGGGACACCTTCGTTCTGGAAATCTGTCTCGATACAAACGTACCGCGCCACGGCTATTGCCCCGTGCTAATCCGTACATCAAATGGGCTTCTGCCAACTCCGCATCTGTAAACATTGCACTGACTGCAAAACCACGTTCGTGATGAACACTAACCTGTTGATGCTACGTACTGATGTGCTTGATGCTAGTACTGTGGAGCAATGAGTCGCATGTCAACACAAGCACCGAAGTCAACATTACGTTCCTTCAATTGGGCCAACTGGCGGTGAATCAAGGAAGTACAGTACATACTGACGAAACTAAAATGAGCTCTAACATGGAAATTAAGCGTTTCCGGACACATGTCCACATAACATCGTTTCTTTATTTGTGTGTGAGGAATGTTTCCTGAAAGTTTGGCTGTACCTTTTCGTAACACCCTGTAGATGTGGATACACAGTTCCCCACGCTTCCCTCCCGCAGAGACTGTGAAGAAAGACGTGGACTAGTTACCGCACACACAGAGTCATTTATGCAACCATTCTTTACACGCTACGTAATCGAATGGAACAGGAAAACGACCTGATGGCTGGTACAATGGAATATATCCGCTGCCATGTAGTTCACAGTAGTCTGAAGAGTTTAGATGAAGTGCTCGTAGCTTTGAATCACATGGTTGCACGGAAACAAAATAAGAAACAAAATAAATTTAAATTAATACAATATTTAAGAAATGAGATGGCATTATTTGGTGACACACAGTCTCAGGTGCCAACTGAGTGACCGCTATATTTAAATTGTCATAAAAGTTGCATTCAGAATTCAGCAATTTCAGTGTAACAGTTGAGATTTTATGTAAGAGGTTACATTAATAACACGCAAAAAATATATTTTCAAATAAATTTTAAAATTTATTTTTATTAAAAAAACTGCATTCAAGCAGACAACTATATAAAATGATCATAATATTACATGGCGATGTTAATGCTATGAAAACTCAAATACCCTGCACCCCAAATTTTACTTTTTGGTATATTTTTATTTTTTATTACATATGTAATAATAAAAACATAAAAATCTCCCACAAAACATTAAAAAATGAAAAGGACACTGGTACGTTTTAGATGTTTAGTTTCCTTGTCAGAGGTTTTCTTTGCACTTGATGGAAATTTTTCTGGAAATTTCATGTCAGAAGAGACTGGAATAGCACATTACGTCCACATGCTAACACCTTTTTATTGGTCTTTTTCACTGACGCACATATACATTACCATGAGCGGTAGGGTACACGTACACACGCGGTTTCCGTTTTCAATTACGGAGTGGAATAGTGCGTGTCCCGACATGTCAGGCCAATAGATGTTCAATGTGGTGGCCATCATTTGCTGCACACAACTGCAATGTCTGACGTAATGAATGTCGTACACGCCGCAGTACATCTGGTGTAATGTCGCCGCAGGCTGCCACAATACGTTGTTTCTTATCCTCTGGGGTTGTAGGCACATCGCGGTACACGTTCTCCTTTAACGTACCCCACAGAAAGAAGTCAAGAGGTGTAAGATCAGGAGAACGGGCTGGCCAATTTATGCGTCCTCCACGTCCTATAAAAGGCCCGTCGAACATCCTGTCAAGGGTCAACGTAGTGTTAATTGCGGAATGTGCAGGTGCACCATCATGCTGATACCACATACGTCGACGCGTTTCCAGTGGGACATTTTGGAGCAACGTTGGCAGATCATTCTGTAGAAACACGATGTATGTTGCAGCTGATTGGGCCCCTGCAATGAAGTGTTTGTTACAACACGCAACTGAACGTCGGAGGTTTCAAGCGTCAACTTTAGGTTACAATATCTCCGGATGTAATTAACAATTTACAATGCAACAAACGGCACTGATTACGTATTTGTTTATATGTTCAGGTGTGCCAACAAAACTAACGTGGTTCCATTTAAAAAAACGTAGGTTTGTGTTACAAAACATACTTCCGTGCATTTTTTTATGGTTTGTATTATCCAATTAGACTAGCCCCTCTCCTCACGTTCGGTCTGTGGAAGCGATTCGTCAGTATTTGATGTGGTTTACGAAATATATCCAGCGGTAATGTTAGGTGACTCACCCTGTATATATTTCTATATATTAGTCTCAGGAATTGGTCTAGTTAATATAGGAGAATGGGGTTAGAGATTATAGATGGAACACATCTGCACTATTTGCTGTTTGGTGATGACCAAACTACCATATCACAAGACTGGGAAGATGTAAATATAAATGTAATGAGCTAGCAATGGAATGTAAAAAGTGAGATCTGAGGATTTTTATCAAAAAAAAAAAAACAGAGCATCGTACCAATGATTTGAATGAACAGCACATAGAGGAGAAAAATGTAAAAAGTTAATTTTTTCTGCCTGGCGTCAGTTGCAGAATAAGAGGGAAATGAAAATTTAGAAATTAACAAAAGAATTACTAATGGACGTAACGTTATTAGACTGTTTAATTCAATTCTGTGGAGTAGGAATATGATAAGTTAGAGCAAAAACACATCAAAGTCGGCATCAGAGAGTCCAGTCCTATATGAAGCAGATACCTGGAAAGCTAATAAGAGATTCGTAAACAAGCTGCATGTATTAGAGATGGATTACTGGAGATCACAAGAACCTCAAAAGGTCATGTAAGGAACACCGAAGTAACAAAAGTAAAGGAAGTGGAAGAAGGAATATGTGATGTGACGGATCTAAGAAAACTGCAGAGGTTTGGACATGTAAGAAGAATGGAGGAATTAAGAACAACCAAACGCATACTAAATTGTGAAATGGAGGGGGAAGAAGAAGATGAAGAAGAAAGAAGAAAGAAGAAGACTAGTGACCAGCTGGCTCCAAAATGTACAGATGACTGATGCAGAAGAAGACACAGAAGATCGAAGAACCTGGAAGAAGATCCTGAGGAGATGGTATTCAGTACTTGGGTAATATTTATTGTAATAAGTTCCAACTTCACTCTTAGGACGGAGCGACTCCGCTGTATTGAAGGAAGTCTCAATAAATAAAAATAGTTAACCAAATATTACAGTGTCACAGACACTTGAATGTGCAGATAACTGGCGGATTATTTTCCAAGCAGCTGTGCCCCGTGGGAAAAACAAAGGTACTTACTTTTGCAGATGGTGACATTCTGGTTCTGGAAGAAGGACGTGGAAGTCTTCCTGGTCGTCGTTATCACCAGCATCGTTGTAGACGGCATTTTCGGTGCTGTCTTATCAACAGTGGCACTCGGCGAAAGAGACACAATCACAGAAACGCTGACGTCTTCCGTGGGTGTGATTCACCTGTCGCACACGACACATCTACGTCTGTCAACAACGTTTTCTTTGGGTAATCTTGATGAAAAATAGGTTATATACATCGATGACTGAAGCCAAGGAGGTGTTTATTTCGGAGGTACAAGTCGTTTAAAAAAAATAGGACTGTCTGCTGATGTCTGCAGTAGCTAATCCTTAAAGGGTCCCAGGTTGCGAAGAAAAAACTGGGACCACGGCCAAACCAGTCTAACAATCTCCCTCCAGAGAGTACTGTTTATCTTTCGTTAGGGACGTCAGTCATGGAGAGGAGCCTTCAGTAAATTTACGTCGGGTTTGGGCCGGCGCCGTTTGTAGACAGTTTGAGCCTTGACAGACGTAACAGCGAGTTCCGCGCGCGTTTCGTAACTGGATCGATAGGGCAGTAAGCGTAACTGGTACGCGCTGCTAACTGCTGAGAACTTCTGCAGAACGCACAGGCCACAGCGCAGACGCGAACAGTAGTCTTGATGACATGATAACCAAGTAAAACGAAAAAAAAAAAAACGATTGGAAATCTTTCCCTGATCTCTGTGCGAAGTGGTGAACACTTTTGTACCGACATTAGCTGCTCATGCTGGTCAACATAATGATAACTCTGTGCATTCACTTTGAATAATCCGAAGTTTCAGCTGTTCAGAAGCTGTTGTTTACCTGTTCAACCCGATATTCAGTTTTACACACGAGAAATTTTAATACTTGAACTGTATCGCAGACAGACGTTTATTCAACGGAAATTAACATTGGAAATCAGTTTAACTGCAGCAGCTTGAACATCTGGTCATTACGCTAAGCTGATGCATTCGGGGACGAAATACAGTCTTGCCTGTCAATGAGTCCTCTCAAAATACTGACGGCTAACAGATATACTGGGCTACTAGGTGTGTGTGTGTGTGTGTGTGTGTGTGTGTGTGTGTGTGTGTGTGTGTGTGTGTGTGTGTGCGTGTGTGTGTGTGTGTGTGTGTGTGTGTGTGTGTGTGTGTGCGTGTGTGTGTTTGTGTTTCTTTGTGTTAGAGTGAGAGAGAGAGCGAGAGAGAGAGAGAAATTTGAAACTCTGACCTGTCTTTGCCTAGAGCATCGTCGAGTCATCACTATAGAGCTGAAAGACACAAAAAAATGTTGATGTGAGTTTTAGTGGCCTTCTATGTTGTCCCTGTTTCAATGTTCCTTAATAAGCTTATTGAGTACAGATCTGACGTGCTTAAAATGATCCAAAAGTCCTTGAATTCATTCCAAAGTGGATTATAGCAGCATTGGGCTTCGCACCAATAATGGTTCTTTCATATCACCATTCAGACTGAGCTCTCAAATCTCGGGCGCCTAAAAATGTTCTTTATTAGAGACGTGTACTTATACCATGTCAGTGTCTGTTGGATAATACGAGACAGCTGACATAATAATGATAGTCCCAGATACGAGACTTGCATTGCACCATTTTACGAGCAGATGGATGTGATAATGAAACAACGTGAACCCTATGAAACAGTGATATTACACGAAGACGGCGATGGTATCGGCAAAAACCCCCGAATTAGTTATTAGAGATCCGTTTGGGGAGTAGGAGGGTGGGGTCATAGGAAAAATAATCTTCTCACGCCATTTTTTTCTCTTAGCTACATAACCCTGAGGTATTATGATATCACTGGACGTGGTCCGGTCCTCTTCATATACTTTTGCAACCAGGTGGATAAATAACTTCAGATGCGACTAAAAGACCGGGGTGCCTCTTATCACTTCTTACATTATGACAACATGCTGACAGATATGAAGCAGACACACAGCACTCTTACGTCGTATGAAGAATATCAAGGAGCAACTTCGAGAACCATTAATATATTACCATGACACACTGCCGTCAATGTTCCTCATACATGCTCCATTTTATTGACCATTCAGAGACTGGAAGCAACATTATAAGTTAAGTTCCATAAGTAACGTGAATTTCTTTCACCAAAGTGTACATGGCAGTAGAATGAAGCCTAGTTGTTCGGTAAGCATAAATAGTACTGTGATCCTGCTTTTGCACAGCGACAACTAAGAACAATTTTGCAAATAAGTTAACTCTACTGACTCTGACACGTTATAAGAACTGAATCATTAGACATTATTACTTTATTGGTGATGTATCAAATATGTAAGTAGGAGAGCCGAGACGTGACATTCTCAAACCTGAAGCATTGCAATCCACTTGCTGACGTCTGTCAATTTCAGCAAGACTGGCAGTCCACTGGTTGCCTGAATTGATGGCCCAGATCTTAAATAAGATGCTTCATTGTCAGCTCGTGTTGTGTGATTGTTCCAGACTATTTGCATCCCCATTCACTCCTGGCCTACAGCTGAGTATTAGTAAGCACTGTGAGGATAGAGCAGTATTAAACCCCTGAGGGGAACTGTATAAAGGCCTCATCAGAAGCAATGGAAATTATATAGAGATTTGCTTATAGTCCCTGTTCCTGTGTACTATTTGCGAATAGAAAGGGGAGGAGGATGAAATTGTTTCAGTACAGGATGAATCCTCTGGCACCCACAGTGAGGAGGCCTCCCTGATATAAATATAGGACAGTAGTAACCTGCTATACAGTGCAATATGGACGGATGTCGCATTTGACTAACTTAGTGCCCCATTTCATTAATGCAGTGATGTATTTGACTGACACCACACAATGCTGCATTTGACTGATTCACTGCTGCATTTGACTGACACAGTGCTGCATTTGACTGACACAATACTGCATTTGACTGACTCACTGCTGCATTTGACTGACACAATACTGCATTTGACTGACTCACTGGCGCATTTGACTGACTCACTGGCGCATTTGACTGACACAGTGCTGCATTTGACTGACACAGTGCTGCATTTGACTGACACACTGCTGCATTTGGCAGTGCAGGTAGTAGAACTGGCCTCGCCTATTGCCGTAACTAACACATCCTTGTATTTAAGATGTCCCGGATACTTGACAACTGCACGACGTAATCGCCCATGCCGTTCGGATGGTGAGAGAACTGTCGCACAGGGGTGTCGAGCACGTCAATTTCACCCCCAGAGACGATGCGACTTCCGCGACCTGCTCGCGCCCGTCGACGTCCGCGCCGTCATCGCCGCCCGCTTCGTCACCGCCGCCCAGCACGTCCACGCGCCGCCGCCGCCCCCGGCAGACTGATCGCCGCCCCCGCCCCCCCCCCCTCTTCCCGGGGGCCGTGCGACCCGGCGCCTTCGCCCGCAACGTCGCCTCACCGCACGTCGCTCCGCCCCTAGCCACGGCGCACGCTAACATCAAATTTTCTTCCCCTGCCGGTCGTCCCTCGCTTCCCCCCCCCCCCCTCCGCCATTTCCATCGGTCTCCTGCGGCGGGACAGGTGACGGTCGTCCTTAGTGATATCGAACACACACATACACAGATTGTGTAGGAGCAGAAGGAAAGGAGGACTGGCGTGATGGCCGCTAGGCCACGTGGTGGGGTTCGTGGGTGGGGGGGGGGGGGTTGGAGGGGATGGGGGAGGCTAGGAAAATATTCCGCCCCCGCTGGGCAGCTATTGTTAGGCGGATGGCCTCGAGTCACGCAGCTTGTGGGCCGCTCGATCGAACCGCGTCTGACTGCCCCGGCCTACTCACTGGAGGTTCAGTACAGACACACGGGTCGGGGAAACTTCCAGCCGATCGGATGGTTAGTTGCACCTTCACCACTTGTTCCCGCCGCAGTTTGAAAGCTCTTTACTAGCGATACTGCTGCAGTCTTGGATCATAATTGCCATCTCTCGCTGCAATATGGAACGAGTCACTGATTCAATGAGCTTAAAGCGGTTCCATCACTGAATCACGGCCGCAGTGCATATTTACTCACAGACAACTAGTTTGGGTCAAGCGATCATCATCACGTCACGTATATACCGTTATGCACAGAAAGGTATATGAAACAAAACATGGCGAAACAGCTATGGTGAGACGTGTATATTACTGAATGGCTAAATGGTTTCCGTTGCAGACTGACTATCTAATAGCTTTCAGGGGCAAATAAAATTTAATTTTCGGTATTTCGCACAATTACTGGCTAAATTAAAAATTAAAAAGACTATTATAATCTACACGTTAACGTGTACAATTTTACGCTAACTCTTTAACACAATAAGCCAAGTATTAAAGCTGGAAACTATATGTCTTGAGGTACTGCAACTTATGGCACGCAAGTCAACAAGACTACATTCATCCCCTGTTCTCTCACTAACAGCCCCCCCACCCCTCCCACGATGATGAAAGGATGAAAGTTTCCAGAATGAGATTTTCACTCTGCAGCGGAGTGTGCGCTGATATGAAACTTCCTGGCAGATTAAAACTGTGTGCCCGACCGAGACTCGAACTCGGGACCTTTGCCTTTCGCAGGCAAGTGCTCTACCTCCAGGCTGTGGCTAAGCCATGTCTCCGCAATATCCTTTCTTTCAGGAGTGCTAGTTCTGCAAGGTTCGCAGGAGAGCTTCTCTGAAGTTTGGAAGGTAGGAGACGAGATACTGGGAGAAGTAAAGCTGTGAGTACCGGGCGTGAGTCGTGCTTCGGTAGCTCAGTTGGTAGAGCACTTGCCCGCGAAAGGCAAAGGTCCCGAGTTCGAGTTTCGGTCGGGCACACAGTTTTAATCTGCCAGGAAGTTTCAAGTTTCAGGATAAAAGTTTATTGCTTACTAAATGTTCGTTATTCAAGCGGTAAAACTTCAGTATCGAGCAGGATGTTTTAATTCTTATTTCCTGATGTCCATTGTGGATGACGGACAACGATTGTGATTTAAAAGTGGTCCACAACATAAAGTTCTTGTGACACTTCCACCTGATGATGAGTCTGCAGTCGCTCGAAAATATGTTCATGGTTGAATGAATCGTAAAAAGGCGACTGGTTGCATATTTATTATCAGATAAATCGCCAGTTTTAATTCTTTACCAATACGTTTATTCGCTACCCATCTTTTACACAATATCTAGTATTATGGGAGATACACACAAAATTATTTCTTCGTATGAACATAGTTTAGTAGAAAGACTTGCGCTGCAGGAAAATGTACACCGTTTTCAATATCGGATGTGTAACTGTTTATATAATTAAAAAACGGTGTTGGGAAGTAGTTCTCACATGATCGTATACGCCTACGACTCTTTAAGACTCGGGTGTGGGAGTTACTCACAGATTAACACTACAACATGTTTAATGTAGATTCACTGGTCTCAAGTACGAGGGCGTGGTGAAAAGTAATGCTTCCGAATTTTGTATGTGAAACCTCTTAAATCTTTGTGCAGAATACATACGTTATTACCAAGCTACACCATTATTCTTGATGTCTATACATTTACTTCTCAACGTAGTCACCCTGGCGACGAATACATTCATCCCAACACGAGGCCAGTTTGTTGACACCGTGACTATAGAATGTTTGATTTTATTGACGCAACGAGAGACCAGTTTGTTGATACCGTGACTGTAGAATGTTTGCCTTTATTGACGGAGCTACAGCCACAGCTCTACAGGGCTATTACAAATGATTGAAGCGATTTCATAAATTCACTGCAGCTCCATTCATTGACACATGGTCACGACACACTACAGATACGTAGAAAAACTCATAAAGTTTTGTTCGGCTGAAGCCGCACTTCAGGTTTCTGCCGTCAGAGCGCTCGAGAGCGCAGTGAGACAAAATGGCGACAGGAGCCGAGAAAGCGTATGTTGTGCTTGAAATGCACTCACATCAGTCAGTCATAACAGTGCAACGACACTTCAGGACGAAGTTCAACAAAGATCCACCAAGTGCTAACTCCATTCGGCGATGGTATGCGCAGTTTAAAGCTTCTGGATGCCTCTGTAAGGGGAAATCAACGGGTCGGCCTGCAGTGAGCGAAGAAACGGTTGCACGCGTGCGGGCAAGTTTCACGCGTAGCCCGCGGAAAATTGGCTCATGCCACAACTGGAGACCGACAGCGCCGACTTCATCTTTCAACAAGATGGTGCTCCACCGCACTTCCATCATGATGTTCGGCATTTCTTAAACAGGAGATTAGAAAACCGATGGATCGGTCGTGGTGGAGATCATGATCAGCAATTCATGTCATGGCCTCCACGCTCTCCCGACTTAACCCCATGCGATTTCTTTCTGTGGGGTTATGTGAAAGATTCAGTGTTTAAACCTCCTCTACCAAGATACGTGCCAGAACTGCGAGCTCGCATCAACGATGCTTTCGAACTCATTGATGGGGACATGCTGCGCCGAGTGTGGGAGGAACTTGATTATCGGCTTGATGTCTGCCGAATCACTAAAGGGGCACATATCGAACATTTGTGAATGCCTAAAAAAACTTTTTGAGTTTTTGTATGTGTGTGCAAAGCATTGTGAAAATATCTCAAATAATAAAGTTATTCTAGAGCTGTGAAATCGCTTCAATCATTTGTAATAACCCTGTATTTGCACCACTTCGTCACTATCAAAATGAAGTCGTGGAAGCTGCTCTTTATGTTTAAGAAAGAGCCGCATATCGGATGATGTCGAGACGGTATGCAGGATGATCGATGAGAGTGAACCCAAGGCGTCGGATTGCTGCAGACGTCGCGGCGCTCGTGTGTGGTCGGGCATTGTCGTGCTGGAGGAGAGCGTGCTCCACGTGTGCACGAACTCTTCGAATAGGAGACTCGAATACTGGTCGCTGCTTCTCACGCACCGACATAATTACGTTACACACCGCCACGTTATACACTGCAGTTCGGATCTCCTAATATCGTGTCGGCCCTTCCTTTGCTCGGCGTAGTGCAGGTGCTCGACGTAGCGTCGACTCGAGAAGTCGTTGGAATCACCTGCAGAAATACTCAGCGATACCGCCTATGTAGCCGTTCATAACAGAGAAAGCGATGCCGGTACACGATTTTGAGCACGAACTGACCTCTCGCTTATGTCCAGTAAATGTTCGAACACAAACGTTTACGGTCAATGATCCGTTCAGTTGGGCCAGAGAGTCCAGTCCCTTCTGTACAAACACAGCTCACACCATTGTGGAGCCAGCAGCAGCTTGCGCAGTGCCGTGTCGGCACTGGTGGGTCCGTGGCTTCGTGGAATCTGCGCAACACTCGAACGCTACTGTCAGCTCTTGCCAACTGAAATGGGGACTCGTGTGACCGGGCCACGTGTTTCCAGTCGTCTAGGGTGAAACCGATATGGTCACGAACCCAGGACAGGCGCTGCAGGCGGTGTCATGGTGTTAGCAAAGGTACTCGCATCGGTCGTCTGTTGCCATAGACCATTGACAATAACACTATACCGGAAACTACGTCCTTTCTGCCGTCCACACGGAAATGACGTAGGAACTTGAGAGGCACCCGCATGCCTTGCTCATACTGTGGCATCAAGCAGTCAGGCCTGCAAGATGAGTGGTCTGCCAAGCGAGTGGATTCATTCTTATCTGTCGAGTAACATGAACTCTAGTACTCACAATTAAGTTAAAAGTTATTCTCCTGCTTGGATATTGCGCAACGGAAACGCACATCTGACTATTAGTAATTTACACAACTCTGACTGTTCACTACGCGCTGCCAATACCACATTTTCGTTCTTATTCAACGGCTTTGATCAACACGTAGCCATCGCACTGCATATGAATGGCGCACACATTATAAATTCTGGGTATCATGGCAACACACTATTCGAAGGAAAATGCCACCAATCTTTTTCTTTTCGCTATCTTATTTATTCCGATAAATTCTATAACTTAAACACACAAATTCTATAACCTACAACAATAACACATGAGAAATTCCGCCCAGTGGGCATGGCTTCACATTGGTGATTCTCTATCTTATGGTCTCGTAATTATTTAACGCTACAGTGCACTTTCTGGATAGGATGGTGGATATTTTGCTATATCTCACACTTCGACTCTCACAACCATCATCACGAAACTTTCCTCCACACTGAGCGGTACAAAAGGAACATGCATAACCCACTACCTCTGAAACTACCTTGCTACTCTCCCATGCAAACCACACATACTTAAATCACATGACATACACCACACTGCAACATGGAATACGACACAAGGAATAGTCACAACATTATCACTTTCAGCTTTCCCACTTCAATTAGTATTCATCCCAGTTTCACACGACACTGCCCCACTTCGTAATTTTTCTTTCCTACTATGAACTCTAACTCTGGAGGATATATGCACGTCTTCCTGTGCAATGCGAGCCAAGTGGCGTTGCTGGATAGACGGCTGACTCACCTTGCTTCTCTCTCAGAGTATTACAGTTTGAATCAAGCGTCACACGGAAACATAACACGGAAAGTAATATTAAGGACATATTCATCACACAAGCGAGTCCTCAACTGATACCATGAACGAGTACTTCTCTTTATCCTTTGTCTCAAACACAGATTGAGACACACGCAGTACTCACCATGTGGAAGTGCTCGTCTCTAACTTCAAGTCCTGCACACGCCATTTCTTAAATATTTCCAACTTCTAGTACACACGCTAGTAATTCAGCTTAACTTAAGCACTCGGAAGTATTTCAACTTATTGCTACACGTGGTTTCATTGTGACCGTTGGTCACTTCTGAAGATTACTACGATCCCCTTAATATTACCTGCCTGACATTTAATTCTCCCCACAAAAGTTCCTGAAATAGAGAAATTATTATTCCAAACTACTCTTAAGTATTTCACATGCATACCATGTCTCCACTCTTTTGTCTTTACAGAGCACACCTAAGACAGGTCTTACCAACACTAGATCCAGTGGCAGAGTGCTGAAACATGGCCGTTCTTCAGGTCCTCTTGCACCTCTGCCGAAGTGGGGGAGCACCTTGCTACCGTATTGGTCAGCCACATTTCAGGCGCTCAAAGCTCAGGTAAATTTCATCTCTTTGGTCCCACCAAAGGTGGCCAAAGGATCGTCTCAAAGATGATCATATATTCACATTCACTATCTGTGGTTAGCAGACGACCATACATTCATTCATTTCACAGATCTCACCAAACTGGATGTAGGGATTTACTTTGTGGGAGTGCACATGTGATCAATTAAATAAATAAATTGTCATTCTTTCCCACACTGGTATCCGGATTCGCTGTATTAATTGAAATTGAGTTATTATTAGAAAAAATATGTTGTACTGACAAGAATAATTAAGTATTTTCAATGTCGGGCGGCACTGTACCCTTTCAAACTTCATGGAAACAGGAAGAGTGAATCTGAAGCACAGGGTGTCGTAAGGCTTCGAAATAACTGCCAATCCCTCGTACGACAGTGGAGAGGAGTTTTCTAAAGGTTTTTCATCTGTTTCCATAGATATTGCAATTGTTACAGAAAATCAAACCAGAGGAAGGGCCAAACCTTCATAAAGGCTACTGACGTTGGCATATTAGAACGGCTTTGGACTAAATAAGAATATCGCTTACATATTCTGTGTGTCAAAGGCGGAGTGCATGTAGAGCTTTCTTTGCCACTAGTCTTCTGAATGCGAACGGCCTTGCCGTAGTGGTGACACCGGTTCCCGCCAGATCACAGAAGTTAAGCACTGTCGGGCTGGGCTAGCACTTGGATGGGTGACCATCCGGTCTGCCGAGCGCTGTTGACAAACGGGGTGCACTCAGCCCTTGTGAGGCAAACTGAGGAACTACTTGACTGAGGAGTAGCGGCTCCGGTCTCGTAAACTGACCTATGGCCGCGAGAGCGGTGTGCTGACCACATGCCCCTCCGCATCCGCATCCAGTGACGCCTGTGGGCTGAGGACGACACGGCGGCCGGTCATTACCGTTGGGCCTTCATTGCCTGTGCGGGAGGATTCTTCTGAACGATTTGATGCGGCCCACCCCGAATTCCTGTCTTGTGCCAATCTCTTCATCTAAAAGTGGCACTTGCAACATACGTTTTCAGTTATTTGCTGGATTTATTCCAATCTGTGTCTTCCCAAAAGTTTTTACCATTTACAATTCCTTCTAGTAGCATGGAAGTCATTCCCCGATGTTTTTACAGACGTCCTAGTATCCTGCCCTTTCTTCTTGTCAGCATTTTTCGTACAATCCTTTCCTCGCCGATTATGCGGAGAACCTCCGTATTTCTGACGGTATCTTACCTAATTTTCAACATTTTTCTGTAGCAACACCTCACAAATGCTTCCATTCTCTTCTGTTCAGGTATTCCCACAGTCCATGTTTCACTACCACTCAATGCTGTGCTCCAAACGTAGATTCCCAGAAATTTCTTTCTGAAATTATGGTCTATCTATGATACTTGTAGACTTCTTTTGACCAGAAATGTTCTATTTGCCAGTGCTAGTCTGAACTTGATTTTTAAAAAATGAGTTGACGCATGTCAAACTTTACTTTTAGTTACTATTAAAATCAGTCTTGATCACAAATTTCTACAGTCTGGAACCGCGCGATCGCTACGGTTGCAGGTTCGAATCCTACCTTGGGCATGGATGTGTGTTATGTCCTTAGGTTAGGTTTAAGTGGTTCGTTCTAGGGGACTGATGAAAAAATGGTTCAAATGGCTCTGAGCAGTATGGGACTTACCTTCTGAGGTCATCAGTCCCCTAGAACTTAAACCTAACTAACCTAAGGACATCACACACATCCATGCCCGAGGCAGGATTCGAACCTGCGACCGTAGCAGTCGCGCGGTTCCGGACTGAAGCGCCTAGAACCGCTTGGCCACAACGGCCGGCGGGACTGATGACCTGAGAAGTTAAGTCCCTTAGTGCTCAGAGACATTTGAACCATTTTTGATCACAAATTTATTTATTCTGGTAACCGGTTTCGACCAAGCCTGTGGTCATCTTCAGACCAAGATGCTGTATGAGCAGGAGCCTCCTTCTGGTGATCCAGGAGGAGGCTCCTGCTCATACAGCATCTTGGTCTGAAGATGACCACAGGCTTGGTCGAAACCGGTTACCAGAATAAATAAATTAGTGATGAAGACTTATTTTAATAGTAACTATTAGTAATAACATTGATCACTGTCTGCTCCCAAAAGTAAGCTTTACTTTGTTTCGTAGTTAGTTAGAAATCGAATTATGTGGCACTGAAGCTGGAAAGTACCTTTTCAGACACCCTGTATATCCTTAAATCGAAGAGAACAAAGGGCTCATTCTGTAGAGAGTGGAATCTTACTCTTTCGGCCTATCAGATGGTAGGCACCTACCAAAATACCCACTGCTGGTCGGATTTTGTGAACCTGTGCGTAAGGTGACACGATATCCACGTGCCATTATATTGGCTGCCACTGTCGCGAATTTGACACCCTTAGTGTAGCTGAAGGGCCTAAGGCCTATATAGTCTACTCGAAGACACTACACTGCGAAACTGAGTTTCGTAACTGTGCTGATAGGATATGTGTATACGGGGCCGACAGTGGCAATGGTTGCTCTGGGGCGTTCCAAGCTCCACAGCACGCAACTAACAGTTGTGTGTATTTTTACGTTGCTTGGCGTCCCAATAAGTCCGTCCTGGGCAGTTACGCTATGCATTCATGCGGTAGTTGAACGATAATTACTACATGTATGAAGTGCGACGGGGTGCTGCTCTTTAGACATTTCTTCGTTATGAAACTCGAAAAAGTTACGATGTGACAGTTACTAACCAAAGTACATTCTGTAAGAAATAGCAAGGCAGCTAAGATTAACGAAGATCCCCTTCCGGTTTGGAAACTTTCCTAGATGCTCTGAAGTCAATATGAAGCCACTCTGAAGTGGCTGGATTCAGTAAGAGCGCGGTTGCGATATTTAGGAAGCTACGCAAAGAATGTAATGTGGGGGAGTAACGGTGGAAAAAGAAAATTTTATCTGTACAATAGTTGCTGTACAAAAGTTGGAGATAAGAAACTTCGAAAAAAAGGTGGCATCACAAATACCTGCCATTGTGGACTTTAGAACGCGGTATGAAACCTTTAGAGACGAATAATTCAAAATTTTGACTTGCTAAAAAGACTGTGCGATCTCCATTTTCAGTGCCGACGGCAATGCTGCGCGCATTACTGTACCTTCTTTCCTTATAGCGTTCTGAACTGTGTTCAGGTGCAAGAATTGTTTGGCGGCATTCTTAGGTAATGAAGTCTCTGCTGAAGTGATATACCAAAATTTCGTCCCTGAGCACTCGAGCATGAGCTTCTGCAGGAAATTTTCCTGGAGAGAGTAAGATTCATAACTTGCCAGTTTTGATACAACTGATTCGGTGTGTCTGAAAGCAAGCTCTGCATCAAGAACTAAATTTGAAAAGTACTAAACGGAATTTATATCTCAAAAGAATTATAGTTACCTGAGGAGTACACGGAAGTGACGGAAATCCTGGAATACTTCCCAGTATCGTTCCGGACGTCCTTTTACCCGCCGTAGTGCAGCGACTAGACGTGACATTGAGTCAGCAAGTATCTGGAAGTCTCCTGCAGAAATAATGGGCCCTGCTGCCTCTACAGAAGCCATCATTGGGAACGTGTTGACGGTACGTGATTTTGTGCACGAACCAATTTCTCGATTTTGTCCCATAAATGTTGGATGGGACTCATGTCGGGCGATCTGGGTGGCCAAATCATTCGCTCGAACTGTCCAGAATGCTCTTCAGACCAATCGCGAACAATTGTGGCATGGCCATAAACACCCACAAAAATTCCGTCGTTGTTTGAGAACATGAAGCCGATGAATCGCTGTAAATGGTCTCCCAGTAGCCGAACATAACCATTTCCAGTCAATGATCGGTTCATTTAACCCATAGGACCGACCAGTCCACTCCATATAAACACAGCCCACTCCATACGGAGCGACCATCAGCCTGCACAGTGCCTTGTCGACAACTTGGATCTGTGCCCCACTCGAACACTCCCTTCAGCTCTTACCAGCCGAAATTTGGACTCATCTGACCAGGCCACGGTTTTACGGTTGTCTAGGGTCCAACCGATATTGTCGCGAACCCCGGAGCCCTTTAACGCAAAATTTATGCCGCACTGTGTTAACAGATGCGTTAGTCATACATTGATTTGTGTAGTTATTTCACGCTGTGTACTTTTCTGTTAGCACTGACAATGCTACGCAAACGTCACTGTTCTCGGTTGTTAAGTGAAGGCCGCGAGAGGAAATTCCTGAAATTTGGTATTCTCGACACACTCTTGACACCATCTACGGATCTGAAAATATTGTATTCCCTAACGATTTCCGAAACGGAATGTCCCATGCGTCTAGCTGCACCTAGCATTCCGCCCTAGAAGTTTGTTGATACCCGCCGTGCAGTCATATCACATCGGAAACATTTTCAGACGGATCACCTCAGTAGAAATAACAGCTCCGCCAATGCACTGCTAGTTTTACTTTGTGTAGGCCATATGACCGCCGTCTGCGTATATACATATTGCTATCACGTGACTTTTATCACCGCAGGGTTCAAAAGTGGTTCAAACGGCTATGAGCACTAAGTGATGTAACATCTGAGGTCATCAGTCCCCTAGCACTTAGAACTACTTAAGCCTAACCAACCTAAGGACATCACACACATCCATGCCTGAGGCAGGATTCGAACCTGCGACCGTAGACGTCGCGCAGTTTCAGACTATAGCGCCTAGAACCGCTCGGTCATCCAGGCCGGCATCACCACAGGGTATTTTAGTTTACCTTGGAAGCTAAACGATAAACGTATTTCAATAGTATAGGTAAGTTACATCCTTTTATACGAGGTGCATTCAAGTTCTAAGGCCTCCGATTTTTTTTCTCCGGACTGGAAAGAGATAGAAACATGCGCATTGTTTTAAAATGAGGCCGCGTTCATTGTCAATACGTCCCCGAGATGGCAGCACCGTACGGCAGATGGAATTTTACCGCCAGCGGCGAGAATGAGAAGTGTTTTAAATACTTAAAATGGCGACGTTTTCCTTACTCGAACAGTGTGCAATCATTCGTTTTTTGAATTTCCGTTGAGTGAAACCAATTGAAATTCATCGACAGTTGAAGGAGACATGTGGTGATGGAGTTATGGATGTGTCGAAAGTGCGTTTGTGGGTGCGACAGTTTAATGAAGGCAGAACATCATGTGACAACAAACCGAAACAACCTTGGGCTCGCACAAGCCGGTCTGACGACGTGATCGATAAAGTGGAGAGAATTGTTTTGGGGGATCGCCGAATGACTGTTGGACAGATCGCCTCCAGAGATGGCATTTCTGTGGGTTCTGTGCACACAATCCTGCATGACGACCTGAAAATGCGAAAAGTGTCATCCAGGTGGGTGCCACGAATGCTGACGGACGACCACACGGCTGCCAGTCTGGCATGTTAACGCGCAACGACAGCACGAATGGGACTTACTTTTCGTCGGTTGTGACAATGGATGAGACGTGGATGCCATTTTTCAATCCAGAAACAAAGCGCCAGTCAGCTCAATGGAAGCACACAGATTCACCGCCACCAAAAAAATTTCGCGTAACCGCCAGTGCTGAAAAAATGATGGTGTCCATGTTCTGGGACAGCGAGGGCGTAATCCTTACCCATTGCGTTCCAAAGGGCACTACGGTAACAGGTGCATCCTACGAAAATGTTTTGAAGAACAAATTCCTTCCTGCACTGCAACAAGAACGTCCGGGAAGGGCTGCGCGTGTGCTGTTTCACCAAGACAACGCACCCGCACATCGAGCTAACGTTACGCAACAGTTTCTTCGTGATAACAACTTTGAAGTGATTCCTCATGCTCCCTACTCACCTGACCTGGATCCTAGTGACTTTTGGCTTTTTCCAACAATGAAAGACACTCTCCGTGGCCGCACATTCACCAGCCGTGCTGCTATTGCCTCAGCGATTTTCCAGTGGTCAAAACAGACTCCTAAGGAAGCCTTCGCCGCTGCCATGGAATCATGGCGTCAGCGTTGTGAAAAATGTGTACGTCTGCAGGGCGATTACGTCAAGAAGTAACGCCAGTTTCATCGATTTCGGGTGAATAGTTAATTAGAAAAAAAATCGGAGGCCTTAGAACTTGAATGCACCTCGTACTATTGAAACTAATATGGATGTAACCTTTTTGTTTCATCGATCTGGAGTTGTAAGGTGCAGTCAAATGAAAGCGAGGCAGATGGAAAAACGCAAGTTAACTTTTTGTTGTTTCAAAAGTAACCACCATAACTGTTAATCCACTTATTCTACTATGAGAGGAACGGCCAGTGCCTTCTTGGATAAATGTTTGCAGTTGCCTACAGAACCATTGTTAAAACAATGTCTGCAGCTCTTCGTCTAAAGGAAATCAACAGCCACAAATGTCTTTCCTCGAGGCTCTAAAAATGTAGAAACCGCGTGGGGAGAGAGCGGGACTGTGCGGGGATTGTTTATGGGCTTCTCAGTGCAGCTTCTGCTTCGTACTCGAAACAACCTTGGCAACATGTTGCCCAGCCCATATGGCTCCGTATGCAGTCGCACACATTGTCGCACCGCCTTGTTCCACAGTAGGATAAATGTGTTAACAGCTATGGCGAGTACTTTTGAACACTTTACTTACTTTTTTCCATCTATCTCGTCTTCGTTCGACTGCCACTCACACATCCACTCGTATTTAAATCCAAGGCAACCAATCAGTTACCAAATAAAGCTACAAAATAATTACAAAAATAATTTTTTCATACTCTTACAATGTTTTGGAATCTGTAGTCAGTAAAAAAACTGCGCCTTATTCCCAGGGCAAGTGCCTCCTATTGATTGCCTGGCTTAGCCCCCCCCCCCCCCCCCCCGCACGCCCTTGTGGACTCCTATGCACCCGATACGACATCTTCTCGTTATCTAGTCACGAATAGAAACACGTTCATTCTTCTACTTTTGTACTGGTTTCAAGTAGACAATGCCACCAAAAATGTACCTGCCACAAATTTAACTGCAGAGACGAGAATGTTACTTTGTTACTCAAAAAACGGCGAAATTGAAGTGTACACGGATACTGCCATGTAGTCATTTACGAAACTGGTTTCGCAACTCTGGTTTCAAGAAACGTATGCTGCGCGGGACAGCCGCGCGGTCTAGGGGGCCCTGTCACGGTCCGCGCGGCTTCCCCCGTTGGCGGTTCGAGTCCTCCCTCGGGCATGGGTGTGTGGGTGTGTGTTGTCCTTAGCGTAAGTTAGGCTCAGTAGCGTGTAAGCTTAGGGCCGATAATCTCAGCAGTTTGGTCCATAAGATCTTACCACGAATAAAAATATGTAATTCGCAATTTAGTGTCTCTGTGTACTAACTAGGCTTTACGAGTACAACAGGGTGCATGATGCCTTTGTCCAGCCTTGGAAGTGAAATGGCTGATGCCGGCGGCAGTGGATTTGGTGAGCTGGTCGGTGAAGACAGTAGTGTAGTTCAGTAGCGGACAGTCGGGTTGTGTTATCTCGTGATGTCGTCACTGTATGACGTCATACACTGTGTTGCTCCGCGCTTCACGCAGCGTTTGCTCACGCAATGGCCTCGTTGCCAGCAACGGTGGCGTAGCACTAAATTCAAACCACCTGACGCAAACGTGGTGTCATTTTTACGTCACAAGCTGTATGTAGGGCGGCAGGAAATGTCTATCGACCTTAGTGATCGTTCGTAACTTGGGAGGCGCCATACTGGATTTCGTCATTTATAGCTGAAGCTCGTATTTGGTGTGTTTTATAATACGTGAGTCCGCTCCGACAGCTGAGTGGTCAGCGTGGCGGTCTGTCGCGCCAAGGGGCTCGGGTTCGATTCCCGGCTGGGTCGGGGATTTTCTCCGCTCAGGGACTGGGTGTTGCGTTGTCCTCATTATCATCTCATCTCAACGGGAAACCACTACTGCAATCACTGACGAGGCTCCCCCCATGACAACACAAAAGTAAGTTTATTTATACAGTGAGGTGAGAAAAATCGTGGAGTACCTCCTAAAATCGCGCCGGACCTCCTTTTGCCCTGTGTAGAGCAGCATCTCGACGTGGAATTGACTCAACAAGTTGTTGAGAAATACTGCGTCACGTTGCCTCAACCTCTCACTTACGGGCCATAAATGTTCGATGTGATTCATGTCCGGCGATCTGGGTAGGCAAATCATTCGCTTGAACTGTCCAGAGTGTTCTTAAAAGCAATCGCAAACATTTGTGGCCCGGTGATATGGCGCATTGTCACCCATAAATATCCCATCGTTGTTTGGGAGCGTCAAGTCCATGAATGGCACTAAATGGTCTTCAAGTAGCCGAATACACTCCTGGAAATGGAAAAAAGAACACATTGACACCGGTGTGTCAGGCCCACCACACTTGCTCCGGACACTGCGAGAGGGCTGTACAAGCAATGATCACACGCACGGCACAGCGGACACACCAGGAACCGCGGTGTTGGCCGTCGAATGGCGCTAGCTGCGCAGCATTTGTGCACCGCCGCCGTCAGTGTCAGCCAGTTTGCTCCATCGCAGTCTTTAACACTGGTAGCATGCCGCGACAGCGTGGACGTGAACCGTATGTGCAGTTGACGGACTTTGAGCGAGGGCGTATAGTGGGCATGCGGGAGGCCGGGTGGACGTACCGCCGAATTGCTCCACACGTGGGGTGTGAGGTCTCCACAGTAGATCGATGTTGTCGCCAGTGGTCGGCGGAAGGTGCACGTGCCCGTCGACCTGGGACCGGACCGCAGCGACGCACGGATGCACGCCAAGACCGTAGGATCCTACGCAGTGCCGTAGGGGACCGCAGCGCCACTTCCCAGCAAATTAGGGACACTGTTGCTCCTGGGGTATCGGCGAGGACCATTCGCAACCGTCTCCATGAAGCTGGGCTACGGTCCCGCACACCGTTAGGCCGTCTTCCGCTCACGCCCCAACATCGTGCAGCCCGCCTCCAGTGGTGTCGCGACAGGCGTGAATGGAGGGACGAATGGAGACGTGTCGTCTTCAGCGATGAGAGTCGCTTCTGCCTTGATGCCAATGATGGTCGTATGCGTGTTTGGCGCCGTGCAGGTGAGCGCCACAATCAGGACTGCATACGACCGAGGCACACAGGGCCAACACCCGGCATCATGGTGTGGGGAGCGATCTCCTACACTGGCCGTACACCACTGGTGATCGTCGAGGGGACACTGAATAGTGCACGGTACATCCAAACCGTCATCGAACCCATCATTCTACCATTCCTAGACCGGCAAGGGAACTTGCTGTTCCAACAGGACAATGCACGTCCGCATGTATCCCGTGCCACCCAACGTGCTCTAGAAGGTGTAAGTCAACTACCCTGGCCAGCAAGATCTCCGGATCTGTCCCCCATTGAGCATGTTTGGGACTGGATGAAGCGTCGTCTCACGCGGTCTGCACGTCCAGCACGAACGCTGGTCCAACTGAGGCGCCAGGTGGAAATGGCATGGCAAGCCGTTCCACAGGACTACATCCAGCATCTCTACGATCGTCTCCATGGGAGAATAGCAGCCTGCATTGCTGCGAAAGGTGGATATACACTGTACTAGTGCCGACATTGTGCATGCTCTGTTGCCTGTGTCTATGTGCCTGTGGTTCTGTCAGTGTGATCATGTGATGTATCTGACCCCAGGAATGTGTCAATAAAGTTTCCCCTTCCTGGGACAATGAATTCACGGTGTTATTATTTCAATTTCCAGGAGTGTATAACCGTCTGCAGTCAGTGGTCGGTTCAGTTGGGTCAGAGGACTTAGTCCATTTCATGTAAACACAGCCCATATCAATATGAAGTCATCGCCAGCTAACACAGTCTTTGTTGACAACTTCCGCCCTTCGCTTCGTGCGGTCTGTGCCACACTCGACCGCTGCCATCAGCTCTTACCAACTGAAATCTGGGTCCATCTGACCAGGCCACGGTTTTCCAGTCGTCCAGGGTCCAGACGATGTGGTCGCGAGCCCAGGAGAGTCGTGCTGTTAGCAAAGCCACTCGCGTCCGTCGTCCGGTTCCGTAACCCATTCATGCTAAATTTTGTCACGTGTCCTGAAAGGTACGTTCGTCGTATGACCCACATTGATTTCTGTGATTATTTCACGCAGTGTTGCTTGTCTGTTAGCACTGCCAACTCTGCAGAAACGGCGCTGTTCTCGGTCGTTAAGTGAAGGCCGGTGGCCACTGCGTTGTCCGTGGTGACAGGTGATGCCTGGAATGTGGTACTTTCGGCACACTCTTGACGCTGTAGATCTCGGAATATAGAATTCGCAAACAATTTCCATTATGGAATGTCCCACGCTTCTAGTTGTGACTACCATTTCGCGTTCAGTCTGCTAATTCCCGCCGTGCATTCATAATCACGTCGGTAATCCTTTCACATGAATCGCCTGAGTAGAAACGACAGCTCCGCCAATTCACCGCCCTCTTATACCTTTTCGACGCGATACTGACGCCATCTGTATGCATGCTTATCGTTAGCCCACCACTTTCGTTACGTGTATAATAACTTATGTCCTGTGAATAAATGATGTTTCAAAACAGCAGCACATGAAGGGTCTCTCGAAAACGAGTTGGTATTGGTACAACTTCTTCAAATAAAACGGAGATAAACGTCATACTGGTGGTTAAAGTATTTTCTCATTTTACTGTTTTCGTAGACTACTATACCTTGCATATTATTATAATATGTCGTTTCAAGGCAACGCCTCCCGGTGACTTATTAAAAGACGCCTCTCTTGGTACAATCTGTTGTAATTAAACGTTAAGTAATGGCATACCGGCGGTTAAGGCCGTCACGAGATCTAGGTTACAGAGCACCGTCAAACGTTTCTCAAGCGCTCTGTGCTGTAGTGGTTGTTAGCAAGGAGCTACCAAGTGTAAAGAAGCTGTTTCGTGATTAGCTATCTCCAAATTTAATGTTCTTTTATCTACCTACGCGTTTCTAAAAGATACTGGAGCTTATTTATTAGTTTCCTAGAAGTATGTTCTGTAATATTCGATGTTTTGTACCTACAAGAGGGCTCACTCAGGCGTCAGAAATCTGTAACCATGAATACGGCGGTTTTCATTTTATTACAGCAAATCGTACCAATAACGACGTATTTTCGAGAGGTCCTCCATGTGCTGGTGTTTTGAAACAGCATTTATTCGCACGACGAAAATCAACTGAGATGCTGCGATAGTCCATCTGGTAGAATGGCTATCCATCCTTCCTAACCACAGGCGACTTCTGAAACTAGGTTTCATACTTTCCAAGAATGAACTTACGTTGATGGGAAATCTTGATGAACACTGTTGAGTAGACGAGGCTGTGCTGAAAAGCAATGTCTCAGAATTTTTTTATATGACAACTCTTAAAGTTACTAAAATAAAATGTTCCAAATACACTTACCCGGTTTGCCGCCGAATCGTACTGTGTAAATCCCACAATATTTCATCGGTGCATCAGCTCGACATCTTCAGGTCGTGATACAGTCAGTTCCACAAGACGAAATTAAAGATGCTATTATAAATATATCTATACACGAAAATACATGTTATTACTAATTGCACAATTACCGAATAGCGTCTATAGCTTTGCACATTTTTAGCATGGCTCTCACGACATTTTCTGCATACCTTCATGGTAACGGTGTCCTGATTCATGTGACAGCTGCTTCAAAGGATATGTTGACTTTCCTTTAAGCGTCATCTTAATATACGACCAAACTTTCCGATCGGATTTGCATCCGGAGACAATGCAGGCCAATCCATTGTGGGCACACCATTGTCTTGTTTCCACGCTGTACAGGGACAGCTGTGATGTTTCGGGTCATTATCCTCTTGAAGCAACCAGTGTGCCTCGTTTGAACCAAATACCTTTTTAAGGTGGCTATAATTTCGCACCTCACAAGCACTCATCTACATACTTTGCCGTGATTTACAACTGGAATTAGGTATCATTTGATAGGTTGTACATCGTATATATGAATATTTAAAGACGGTTGACATTGTCACTTACACCTTGTAAATAGTTGTTAACGCTTATTGTATGAAAAGTGATGGAGTGTCTTTATTATCAAAACGGCTTAATCAATGATTGTCTATACTAGTAGAATAGTAGAGGTTGGAACGCCAGTGGAAATGAAACGGCAGGCGTAACTCAAGCCCTGGGTGGAAAAGCCCGCACAGGTGTGCTGGTCCAGCTTGACACAGGAAGTAGCCAACACGGACGGTCGGGGCACCTGAGCACTGAAGCACAGTACAGCGGCGGTCGGCCATTTTGTATCGGTGCCGGAAGGATAACCGGACAATACTTCGGAAATTTTGAGAATCTTGGATGCAGCAGAGAGAAACGAGGAAGCGTCACCTCGGAAGTCACGCAGGCTGGGTTATTTCCGAGGATACTTACTCTGTATTGTGTGTATCCCTAATTAATGGGGACAGGTATTTCCTCGCAAACTTTCCGCGCTGGACGACAAAAGACTAAAATATGGTTGGTCGGCGTTCAGAAGAATCTGTAGAGAGGGAGAATATCCGTGGTTTCGAGAATGTGATTCTCTTCCTGCAGTTACGAAGGAGGGGAGCCGAGCTTTGCTCGGAAGAGAATGAGTCTTCTGTTTTGGGCGCCCGTGTTTGACGTCGCTCAATATCAGCTTTTGTTGCTACACACGGACTTGCTGTACTGTTGCGAACTTATACGATTCTGGACTTCGCCTCCAGGTAGAGAGTCGTCGTTGAGTACGCAGCGTTCAGTGATTGAGAGCACTTCTTCTGCCTATACTCACGTTGAGACGTTACCTGAACTCCATCCTTGTGGCTGGGAGTTCGCGTTTCTCGTCTGTAGAACACAGAGAGGAGAAGACAGTATTAGATTATACTAGTCAGAGGACCGTCTTCTGCCGTCCTATTGTTTGAATGCGGTTTTTTTTTTTATATTTTGTGGCCGGAGTTCTTCCGCCGTCGCAGACGAGTACGAGAACCATCACTCCGACGCACCAGACTCAGTACATATCGTGATATTGCTAACTGCCTCGGCCAATTAGGGCTATAAAGCTAAATAGCTGTGAACACGTAAATTTTATTTCCACTTAGGTTGCACACTACTGTAGATCATCTTTGAAAAATAGTCTCTTCTAGTGTTTGGTACGTAGATGATGTCAGTCATCTCGCGTTATTTACATTAGATCGCGTAGCTATAAAAATGGGCAGAATTGGGCAACTGATCAATCATATTAGTCAGGAAATTTATTTGTATCTCTTTATGTCCATTGGACATTGATATATAAACATTTGTAATATATAAAGGGGTTTTATTCTACAATAAATGTATAAGCAGAAGCAGCATTTATCATGTTGTAGTTACTAGTTTCCTTAAGCATTCATTTATGTTTATGTTGTAATTTATATGTTAAAGAGCAAGAAGGAGGAGATAATATCACCATTAAGAGATCTTAAGAACGGCTTCAGCAGGTAACGAGACAGGGCCAAATCTTAATTTTCGCGTTCAGCAGTTCCCGTTGCGTACATTCATTTTTACAGCCGCCTGGAGTAGCACCTTGGATCTTCTTAACGGACCTCACAAGGCATTTCTGATACGTTTTGCACATTTTTGCACTCCCTCGTGACGCTTCAGATATTTTGCACTCATTTTAAACTGGAATGGACATAAAAAAGTTCAATTCTGATGCTCTTTATCGATACATTGAGCAAAAGTGTACTGAGTACAGATTCGGGACCGCTACAAGAGATGCCACTGCGGGCGTTACATTTAAAATTTTGTCGTACACTTTCTTGTGAAACTGACTTTTGTTGCTCCTGTCACTGGCGCAAAGCGCGACTGATGACAATCGCGCGTCGGCGTCGAAGTTTATCAGGCCAAGAGTAGGGCATATGCGTGCGCGTGAAGGTGCGCGCAGTAGTTGGAGGAGTGCGGTGCTCCTAGTGTCCCCTGCCAGAAGCCGCGGAAAGGCCTTACGCGCGTGCGCTTTGGGCAACCAGTGTACTGCCGAACGCTCCTTTGATTAAAAGTCGAATTAAATCTCATAAAATACTTTGGGTCGAGTAATGAATCGGAACTTCTCGTTTTGCCTGTTTTGATTTTATGGCAACCAATGCTGCATTGCAAGCCGCGCATAACTAAAAACCTGTATCCCTCTTGATGAGATTGTCCGCCGTACGGATATGTATGGCTTCCTTTAAAGATGAAGCTGGGGAAAAATTTCAGTAGCGTCCGGCAGCACAGACACTGCCCAAAGCGCTCGCGCGGAAGGGTCTTGTAGGAGCGCAATCTTCCTCCACCTGCGAGCACCTTCCCGCGCACGTCTATTATCTCCCCCCGGCCTGAAAAATTTCGACGACGACGCGCGGTTATCGTCAGTCGCTCCTTGCGGCACCTGAAGATTTCGAGCAGTTTCATCGATGAAATATCGTGGGATTTCGACGATACGATCCGGCGGCCAAACCGAGAAGTATATTTGCAACAGATCCGTCGTGAGAGCCCGGAAAGTCACAAATAACATGTTGTTAACATTCTACGTCCTTATTGCTCATCTCTACATATTTACCCGGTGATCAAAAAGTCAGTATAAATTTGAAAACTTAGTAAATCACGGAATAATGTAGATAGAGAGGTAAAAATTGACAGACATGCTTGGAATGACATGGCGTTTTATTAGAACAAAAAAAAAAAAAGTATTGCTAGACGCGTGAAAGATCTCTCCCGCGCGTCGTTTGGTGATGATCGTGTGCTCAGCCGCCACTTTCGTCATGCTTGGCCTCCCAGGTCCCCAGACCTCAGTCCGTGCGATTATTGGCTTTGGGGTTACGTGAAGTCGCAAGTGTATCGTGATCGAACGACATCTCTAGAGATGCTGAAAGACAACATCCGACGCCAATGCCTCACCGTAACTCCGGACATGCTTTACAGTGGTGTTCACAACATTATTCCTCGACTACAGCTATTGTTGAGGAATGATGGTGGACACATTGATCATTTCCTGTAAAGAACATCATCTTTGCTTTGTCTTGCTTTGTTATGCTAATTACTGCTATTCTGATCAGATGAAGCGCCATCTGCCGGACATTTTTTGAACGTTTGTATTTTTTTGGTTCTAATAAAACTCCATGTCATTCCAAGCATGTGTGTCAATTTGTACCTTTCTATCTACATTATTCCGTGATTTATTCAGTTTTCAAGTTTACACTGACTTTTTGATCACCCGGTATTTCTCAACATAGCACCCTGGCGGCGAACACATTTCTCCCAGCTGGAACGCAGTTTGTTGATACCGTCACTGTCTAATGTTTACCTCACCTCTGCTCGCACCGCTTCAAGACTGTCAAATTGAAGTCCTCGAAGGTGTTCCTTATGATTTGGAAACAGATGATAATCGGATGGGGCTGAGTCGAGATTGTATGGGGCGTGATGGATGACAGGTATCGGACACCTGCGTATGTCGTATGTGGTCTGGGACTGTCATGCTGAAGCACAGTGTGGGAGAACTCTTCGAATTCCACACGCGATTACATCATGCTCTTTGTTTCTCACGCACCGTCGCAGTTACGTTACACGCCGCCATATTACACGTTACATGTTACATTCCACGCTCACTTCGTAGTAATTGACGGAAAGTCATCGAGTAAAATAGAAGTGATTTCTGGCGTTCCCCAAGGTAGTGGTACAGGCCCTTCTCTGTCCCTTATCTATATAAACGATTTGGGAGACAATCTGAGCAGCCGTCTTCGGTTGTTTGCAGATGACGCTATCGTTTATCGACTAATAAAGTCATCAGAAGATTTAGAAAAGATATCTGAATGGTGCGAAAATTGGCAGTTGACCCTAAATAACGAAAAGTGTGAGGTCATCCACCTGAATGCTAAAAGGAACTCGTTAAACTTGAGTTACACGATAATTCAGTCTAATCCCAAAGCCGCAAATTCAACTACATACGTAGGTATTACAATTACGAACAACTTAAATTGGAAGGAACGCATAGAAAATGTTGTGGGGAAGGCTATCCAAAGACTGCATTTTATTGCGAGAAAATGTAACAAATCTACTAAGGAGATTGCCTACAGTACGCTTGTCCCTCCTCTTTTAGAATACTGCTGCGTAGTGTGGGGTCCTTACTAGATAGGTCTGACGGAGTATATCGAAAAAGTTCAAAGAAGGGAAGCACGTTTTGTATTATCGCCAAATATGGGAGAGAGTGTCACAAAAATGATACAGGATTTGGGCTGGACATCATTAAAATGAATGCGTTTTTCGTTGCGACGGAATTCCAATCACCAACTTTCTCCTCCGAATGCGAAAATATTTTGTTGACACCGACCTACATAGGGAGAAACGATCACCACGGTGAAATAAGTGAAATCAGAGCTCTTAAGGAACGATATAGGTGTTCGTTCTTTCCGCGCGCTATTCGAGATTGGAATAATAGAGAATTGTGAAGGTGGTTCGATGAACCCTCTGCCAGGCACTTAAATGTGATTTGCAGAGTATCCATGTAAATGTAGATGTAGATGTAGATACAGTTCGGAGCCCTCGGAAGGCTGCAAACTAGTAGACGTGAAGAATTAAGAAATAGAATGTTAATAACGTTTGTTTCGTTTTAAAACTTCCACATAGAGAGTTCGGTGGATTACTTTTCAGCGCGTTCCTGTACTCCTAACAGCCTATTCCATCAGCAATATTTTACTTCTACATCTACGTAGATACTCCGCAAGCCACCGTACGGTGCGTGGCGCAGGGTACCTTGTACCCTTCGAGCTACTCACATGTCTCTGAAATTACTCCATATGCTCGTACCTTCGTTACAGCCTAGAATGGGCACCGTGTAAATGCTTTCCGCAAATCCATAAATCCATAAATATGGAATCAGCCTGCTAGGCTTCATCTACGGGAGATAAGGGCAGGCTGAGTTTCGTAGCGACGATGCTTTCTGAAACCACGCTGATTAGTGAACCAAGCTTCCCAGTCTCAAGAATGTTTGTTGTATTCGAACTGAGAATATGCTGAAGGATTCTGCAACAAACCGAAGTTAGGGATATTGGTTCGTAATTATATGTGTCCGTTCTTTTACTCTACTTATACACACGAGTCACCTGGAACTTAGTGCTGGGCGAGAAATTCTCGAAAAATGCAAGCTAGGTAAGTGGCCAATGCCGTACAGTACTCTTTGTAAAACCGAATTGCGATTCCATCCGTACCTGGTGATTTATTTGCTTTCAAATGTTTCAGCTGTGTCTCTACGGCAATGATGATTGAAATAGGTACACATAATGAAAATGGAAAATTTTCGAGTATTATCGAAGAGCATTAGCGATATATCGGTTACAAAGAGGTACGTGTGAAAGAACGCTGAGAGTCAGCTGTCGCTGAGGCAGAGTATGTGTAACGAAGAGCTTATATTATATGGGGCAGTAGTAGGGAAGTTGTTGCTCTGGAGTAACAGGCGTGGGCAGTGTCTGTTGCGATGCTCCGCAGTGGGAAAGGTCTCTGTTGGATTCCTTTCATGTTAATTTCTTAAATACAGGGCGTTTCAAAAAGAAAGAGCAGATTTCAAACATTTATTTCTCAAAAACTACAAATGATAGAAACACAATTCAAACGTTTCTTGTCAGAGAAAGGTTCAAAGTTTTTCAATGGTCCGCGCAGAAGTTCCATGCAAATCCGCAGTGGCGCTGGCGTTTGTTTGTAGGAAAATGGCGACGACACCACAGGAACGATCATTTTGTGTGCTGCAATTTGCAAAGTTAGAGTCCATTGTTGGTGTGCAACGTGCATTCCGCCGTCAATTCAACAAACAGCCGCCTCGTCATAAGCAAATTTATGAGTGGCATCACAGATTCGTAGAAGATGGTTGCATCTGCAAGCGAAAAAGCACGGGTCGTCCACGCACATCGGATGAAAATGTCGAGCGTGTCCGTGCAGCTTACGAAAGGAGCCCTAGAAAATCCACGACACGGGCAAGTCACGAACTAAACATGTCTAAAACAACGGTATGGCGCGTTCTGAGTAACCGTCTGCACATGAAGCCGTACAAACTGCAGTTATTGCAAGCATTGCGTCCTGACGACCACAACAAAAGGTTCGAATTTTCAACTGCAATTCTACAGGACATGGAAGAGGACAATTTTGCCGAACGATTAATTTTTTCAGATGAATCAACGTTTCACATTTCTGGTAAAGTTAATCGGCATAACGTACGAATTTGGGCGAGTGAAACTCCGAGGGACGTTATTCAACATGAAAGAGACTCACCAAAGGTTAACGTCTTTTGTGCAATTTCGGTAAACAAAGTTTATGGACCTTTCTTTTTCATGGAGAAAACTATCACAGGAACCATTTACCTGGACATGTTAGAAAACTGGCTATTTCCTCAACTTCAGGAAGATTCAAATCACTTCATCTTCATGCAAGATGGCGCCCCACCACACTTCTCTGAACCTGTACGACGGTACCTAAATAACACCATTCCAGGACGGTGGATTGGAAGAGCAGGAGCACAAGATCAATGTCATCGTCTGTGGCCTCCCAGGTCACCAGACCTTACTCCCTGCGATTTTTATTTGTGGGGGTACATAAAGGACTGTGTTTATGTCCCACCTATGCCCGCTACTCTTCAAGAGGTACGACATCGAATTGTTGCGGCCGTGAATTCGGTAACTAAAGACCAGTTGCGTCGTGTGTGGCAAGAAATGAGATACCGGTTTGATATTTGTCGTGTAACAAATGGTGCTCATATTGAGGTACAGTTTTGATATTTGTTGTGTAACATTTGGTACTCATATTGAGTGAAGGACCGTTGGAATTGTGTTTCTATCATTTGTAGTTTTTGAGAAATAAATGTTTGAAATCTGCTCTTTCTTTTTGAAACGCCCTGTATGTTCTCATTTACGGCATAAATTCCTCTTCTAAATTTACTGCGGTGTTTCTGACTATCTGGGTGGAGACTGAGCAGTGGAACGTGTTACTTTTACACAACAAGAACGATCTGTCACACTACTACACTTTAAAACACAGTTTATATGTAATTCATGTCACACAGTCTCATACGGAACCTACATCCGCTTTCTTTTATATACTGTATATGATAAGATACTGTCATCCCCCTTCCCTTCTGTGTGAGAGGATGAATGAGCAAATGTATTTCTAGTTGCATGCTGGATGGTAGCAGACAAGCCTGTCTGCTAGAGAACAGTAGGACCAACGTCGGAACAGGTAGCTACACTTTCTAAAAGCAAAGAGGTTTCTATCCTTAGTATGGTCCTGTCTGTCCCTTGTCATGTTGGTATAGGAAGCAGCCCCTCTGCCCACTTCCGTTTGTATTTGTGAGCCACCCTCAGGAAGGGACCAGATCAGTCTGTCCGTGGCGAGCGTCTGAAGTGGTAAGATCTCCGGCTAAGCGCGTGTCTGCTAAGTCCGTAGGACAATGGATTTCTTAAGTTCAGCCTAACTGAAAATTTAATCACCTTTATTTCAGGTTTAGCTCTAAAATATCTAATGTTATCTTAAATTGCAACGCAGTGTAATTCGAGTCACAGTTCAGAATATCTTCCGGTAGTTGCTTTGTCACTACTTTGTGAGTAAAGTGGAACCACGTGTTGATCAGTAACTCTAAGTAAGGTCATCAATCTTAAATGCGAATGTGCGTGGGATTGCCGGCCGGTGTGGCCAAGCGGTTAGAGGCGCTACGGTCTGGAACCGCGTGGCCGCTACGGTCGCAGGTTCGAATCCTGCCTCGGGCATGGATGTTTGTGATGTCCTTAGGTTAGTTAGGTTTAACTAGTTCTAAGTTCTAGGGGACTAATGACCTCAGAAGTTGAGTCCCATAGTGCTCAGAGCCATTTGAACCATTTTTTTTTTTTGCGTGGGATTATAACGTCTCGTCTTGACAATATTTTTCAATATAGCAACTTTTCTTTATGTTCAACCCACGTGGGGTGTACTTTGTGAGACCAGTACCACGTGGTTAAACAATTGTTTGACCCACCAGGTTAACAGTAAGACGATAGTAACCAGTTCGGGGTTTTTTCTTTTGTAAATTGCTTTTCGATCTAATTTATTTTAATTATCAAAATTATTGTGGAGTTACACTCTTTGTGTAAACCAAGTTGACCACGTGAAGCATATGGTGTAATCATAAAAGTAGCCCTCAGCTATTCTTTTCGGGAAGATTTCACAGAGATTTAGTATGAATTTAGTTTACCAGTGTGTGGTAATTACATGACGGACAGGATTGCGCTACGAACGTAACTTCTTTGGGTGAAAATTGAATCGGTTGGTTGTGGTTAATTTCCTCTTGCATATGTTTCAAAGTTCTTAGTGTGTTACTTTATGAATGCAGTGTTGTATGCAGTCTCCCAATCTTGGCTCCATATTTGATGTGTTCCGTAAGATTACAATCTCACATTTTCACAATCCTAAATAAGACACCAGTTTAGTCATGAATCAAGTTTAATATGCTGAAATTTCGATGATCAATGTTAAAATAAATTTCCAAACATAAACTGATTTATTTCTTTTTATTTAAATTCACTTATATATATATATATATATATATATATATATATATATATATATATATATCACCGGTTGTCATATGACTATTAAAAAATTATAATTAATGTTAGTCTGGTTGGGAATTTGGTAAGATAGACGGGATACCTGGTGAAACAGTTGCGCAGTAATGCAAGGTTAACTTCCTCAGATAGCCCACAGCTTTTAACCCGCTTTTATTGTCTATCAGCACCGCTTTCATAGCAAATTAAAGCAACAACGTTACAAGTGGGCAGTCGCTTAGTATTAAATATTCAGTGTAATAATTACAGTGGTAGGGGCATGTTAAGAGGATGCATGGGCAGAGATTCCCGAAAATTATGGAAGAACTAAAGATGGATGGAAAAAACACCTAGAGGGCGCCCAAGAACACGGTGGAAAATGGGAGTGAGAATATCTGTGGAAAGGAGAGGCGGCAGCAAGTGGAGGAAGAAAAGTGGTGGGAGGACCGAGCCAAATGGAGAGGACTCGTCAGCACCCAGACCCGGCAGTAGCTAAAAATGGTTCAAATGGCTCTGAGCACTATGGGTCTCAACATCTGAGGTCATCAGTCCCCTAGAACTTGGAACTACTTAAACCTAACTAACCTAAGGACATCACACACATCCATGCCCGAGGCAGGATTCGAACCTGCGACCGTAGCGGTCGCGCGGTTCCAGACTGTAGCGTCGGCAACGATTTATGGCTGAAATAAGATTTGAAATAACATTATTTGTTGCGTACATGTAATTTTTTTCATATGGCTTAACAGTTGCAAGTCAGTTTCACAATATAGTAAGATTTTCAAGTAAGATGTTACAGTCTATCTCCTCAGTCATGTTCCGCCTCCCAGATCCAAGATGTTTGTATTTAGACGAATTCTTAAGGTTTCTCGATCAAATATGTTGCCTTTTGGCTTTTGCAACTGCAGTTAGTTTAGTAGTGCTGAGAGCAGAACAACGCGTTATCGAAGGCGACACCAATACGAGGTAAGAAATTTATTTCACACAGTTCATGGATTTTCGCACAGCGACCACTTTTGTACCTATTCAGATATACAGGGGGGGGGGGGGGGTAGTAAGATCGAGTAGCTCTGAATGTACTTACCCCTACTTCGTTACTATTGCGCACAGGTTGTAATTAGTTTGGCTGTACTGGTACTCCTTTCTTGCCAGTAGACAGGTTGTTCAAAGTAGGGTCAGGTAAATGTACAGGTACACGTTAGATACGTACTCAGCACACCACTTCATATAACTGTTCTTTGGTGGACATAAACATCACACCTTACTTAAACTACATCATAGAAATTACATGTTGTTGTTGTTGTTGTTGTTGTGCTCTTCAGTCCTGAGACTGGTTTGATGCTGCTCTCCATGCTACTCCATCCTGTGCAAGCTTCTTCATCTCCCAGTACTTACTGGAACCTACATCCTTCTGAATCTGTTTAGTGTATTCATCTCTTGGTCTCCCTCTACGATTTTTACCCTCCATGCTGCCCTCCGATGCTAAATTTGTGATCCCCTGACGCCTAAGAACATGTCCTACCAACCGGTCCCTTCTTCTTGTCAAGTTGTGCCACAAACTCCTCTTCTCCCCAATTCCATCCAATACCTCCTCATTAGTTATGTGATCTACCCATCTAATCCTCAGCATTCTTCTGTAGAACAACATTTCAAAAGCTTCTATTCTCTTCTTGTTCAAACTATTTATCGTCCATGCTTCACTTCCATAGATGGCTACACTCCATACAAATACTTTCAAGAACGACTATACTCGATGATAACAAATTTCTCTTCCTCAGAAATGCTTTCCTTGCCATCGCCAGTCTACATTTCATATCCTCTCTACTTCGACCATCATCAGTTATTTTGCTCCCCAAATAGCAAAACTCCTTTACTACTTTAAGTGTCTAAAAAAATGGTTCAAATGCCTCTGAGCACTATGGGACTTAACATCTGTGGTCATCAGTCCCCTAGAACTTAGAACTACTGAAACCTAACTAACTTAAGGACATCACACACATCCATGCCCGAGGCAGGATTCGAACCTGCGACCGTAGCGGTCGCACGGTTCCAGACTGAAGCGCCTAGAACCGCACGGCCACCCCGGCCGGCTACGTGTATCATTACCTAATCTAATTCCCTCAGCATCACCCGACTTCATTCGACTACATTCCATTACCCTCGTTTTGGTTTTGTTGATGTTCATCGTATACCCTCCTTTCAAGACACTGTCCATTCCGTTCAACTGCTCTTCCAAGTCCTTTGCTGTCTCTGACAGAATTACAATGTCATCTGCGAACTTCAAAGTTTTTATTTCTTCTCCATGGATTTTAATTCCAACTCCGAATTTTTCTTTTGTTTCCTTTACTGCTTGCTCAATATACAGATTGAATAACATCTGGGAGAGGCTACAACCCTGTCTCACTCCCTTCCCAACCACTGCTTCCCTCTCATGCGCCTCGACTCTTGTAACTGCCATCTGGTTTCTGTACAAATTGTAAACAGCCTTTCGCTCCCTGTATTTTACCCCTGCCACCTTTAGAATTTGAAAGAGAGTATTCCCGTCAACATTGTCAAAAGCTTTCTCTAAGTCTACAAATGCTAGAATATAGGTTTGCCTTTCCTTAATCTTTCTTCTAAGGTAAGTCGTAAGGTCAGTATTGCCTCACGTGTTCCAACATTTCTACGGAATCCAAACTGATCTCCCCCGAGGTCGGCTTCTACCAGTTTTTCCATTCGTCTGTAAGGAATTCGCGTTAGCATTTTCCAGCCGTGACTTATTAAACTGATAGTTTGGTAATTTTCAAATCTGTTAACACCTGCTTTCTTTGGGATTGGAATTATCATATTCTTCTTGAAATCTGAGGGTATTTCGCCTCAGTCATACATCTTGCTCACCAGATGGTAGAGTTTTGTGAGGACTGGCTCTCCCAAGGCCGTCAGTAGTTCCAGTGGAATGTTGTCTACTCCTGGGGTCTTGTTTCGACTCAGGTCTTTCAGTGCTCTGTCAAACTCTTCACGCAGTATCGTATCTCCCATTTCATCTTCATCTACATCCTCTTCCATTTCCGTAATATTGTCCTCATATACATCGCCCTTGTATAGACTCTCTATATACTCCTTCCACCTTCCTGCTTTCCCTTCTTTGCTTAGAACTGGGTTTCCTTCTGAGCTCTTTTCTCCAAAGGTCTCTTTAATTTTCCTGTAGGCAGTATCTATCTTACCCCTAGTGAGATAAGCCTCTACATTCTTACATTTGTCCTCTAGCCATCCCTGCTTAGCCATCTTGCACTTCCTGTCGATCACATTTTTGAGACGTTTGTATTCCTTTTTGCCTGCTTCATTTACTGCATTTTTATATTTTCTCCTTTCATCAATTAAATTCAATATTTCTTCCGTTACCCAATGATTTCTACTAGCCCTCGCCTTTTTACCAACTTGACCCTTTGCCGCCTTCAGTACTTCATCCCTCAGAGGTACCCATTCTTCTTCTACTGTATTTCTTTCCCCCATTCCTGTCAATTGTTCTCTTACGCCCTCCCTGAAACTCTGTACAACCTCTGGTTTAGTCAGTTTACCCAGGTCCCATCTCCTTAAATTCCCAACTTTTTGCAGTTTCTTCAGTTTTAATCTACAGTTCATAACCAATAGATTGTGGTCAGAGTCCACATCTGCCCCTGGAAATGTCTTACAATTTAAAACCTGGTTCCTAAATATCTGTCTTACCACTATGTACTCTATCTGATACCTTCTAGTACCTTCAGGATTCTTCCATGTATACAACCTCCTTTTATGATTAAGTTATGGTCTGTGCAAAATTCTACCAGATGGCTTCCTCTTTCATTTCTAACCCCCTATCCATATTCACCTACTATGTTTCCTTCTATCCCTTTTCCTACTCTCGAATTCCAGTCACCCATGACTATTAAATTTTCGTCTCCCTTTACTATCTGAATAATTTCTTTTATTTCATCATATATTTCTTCAATTTCTTCGTCATCTGCAGAGCTAGTTGGCATATAAACTTGTACTACTCTAGTAGGTGTGGGCTTCGTATCTCTTGGCCACAATAATGCGTTCACTATGCTGTTTGTAGTAGCTTACCCGTATTCCTATTTTCCTATTCATTATTAAACCTACTCCTGCATTACCCCTAATTGATTTTGTGTTTATAACCCTGTAGTCAACTGACCAGAAGTCTTGTTCCTCCTGCCACCAAACTTCACTAATTCCCACTGTATCTAACTTTAACCTATCCATTTCCCTTTTTAAATTTTCTAACCTACCTGCCCGATTAAGTGATCTGTCATTCCACGCTCCGATCCGTAGAACGCCAGTTTTCTTTCTCCTGATAACGACGTACTCTTGAGTAGTCACCGCCCGGAGATCCGAATGGGGGACTATTTTACCTCCGGAATATTTTACCCAAGAGGACGTCATCATCATTTATCCATACAGTAAAGCTGCATGCCCTCGGGAAAAATTACGGCCGTAAATTCCCCTTGCTTTCAGCCGTTCGCAGTACCAGCACAGCAAGGCTGTTTTGGCTAGTGTTACAAGGCCAGATCAGTCAATCATCCAGACTGTCGGCGCACGACCGATGGGACACAGCATCTCCGAGGTAGCAATGAAGTGGGCATTTCCTCGTATGACCATTTCACGAGTGTACAATGAATATCAGGAATCCGGTAAAGCCGGCCGCGGTGGTCTAGCGGTTCCAGGCGCGCAGTCCGGAACCGCGCGACTGCTACGGTCGCAGGTTCGAATCCTGCCTCGGGCATGGATGTGTGTGATGTCCTTAGGTTAGTTAGGTTTAAGTAGTTCTAAGTTCTAGGGGACTGATGACCACAGATGTTAAGTCCCATAGTGCTCAGAGCCATTTGAACCATTTGAATCCGGTAAAACATAAAATCTCCGATAACGCTGCGGCAGGAAAACGACCCTGCAAAAACGGGACGATGACAACTGACGAAAATCATTCAACTTGACAGAAGTGCAACTCTTCCGCAAATTGCTACAGATTTCAATGCTGGGCCATCAACATGTGTCAGCGTGCCAACCATTCAACGAAAGATAATCGGTAAAATTCGTTCTACAGCAAAAGCGCATACATACATTAATATTGATTGCCTTATTGTAGATCGATAGAACAATAGGTAGAAATATTTTTCATAAAAGTTTCATAATAATATTTGTATCTTTTCTTAGTTAATTTTACCTCAAAAATTATTTGTTCCATAAATCATTTAAGCACTACACTGAAATTATTACACTGCATATTTAATACTAAGCGACTGCCCACTCCGGGGCATCGCAACACACTGCCAGCCTCTGCCGCGCCACTCCTGTTACCCGCGAGCTACAACCGCCCGCTACTGCCCGGCCTAACATGAGCTCTTTGCTGCACACACTCTGCCTCAGCGATAGCTGAGCAGCAGCGTTCTTTCACACGTACATCTTTGTAATCGATATATCGCTTATGCTCTTGGATAATACTGTAAAATGAACAATTGTCATTATATGTACCTGTTTCATGATTATTACTATATCGTCCATACGAGAGTCTGTACGATACTCAAATAACGATCTGTCTGTACGATTCTCCTATGTGAACGATTTCTTGAAAGTGAAATTTAAAACTTCTGCTTTCGTTTTGCTATCGTCAAATGCCACGCCAGGCTGGTCACCAAGGGACAGAAGGGAAGCCTTAGATCCCCTTAGCGATTTTACAACGATCAGAATTTTCTCGGGTTGTATGCTTCGCGTAAACACTACGTGGTCAAAAGTATCCGGACACCTGGCTGAAAATGATTTACAAGTTCGTGGCGCCGTCGATCGGTAATGCTGGAGTTCAAAGTGGTATTGGCCCACCATTAGCCTTGATAACAGCTTCCACTCTCACAGGTATACGTTCAATCAGGTGCTGGAAAGTTTCTTGGGGAATGGCAGAGCATTCTTCACGGAGTGCTGCACTGCGGAGAGATATCGATGTCGGTCAGTAAGGCCTGGCACGAAGTCGGCGTTCCAAAACATCCCAAAGGTGTTCTGTAGGATTCTGGTCAGGACACTGTGCAGGCCAGTCCATTACAGTGATGTTATTGTCATGTAACCATTCCGCCACAGGCCGTGCATTATGAACAGGTGCTCGATCGTGGGGAAACATGCAATCGCTATCCCCGAATTGCTCTTCAACAGTGGGAAGCCCGAAGGTGGTTAAAACGTCAGTGTAGGCCCGTGCTGTGATAGTGCCACGGAAAACAACAAGGACTGCAAGCCCCCTCCATGAAAATCACGACCACACCATAACACCACCGCCTCCGAATTTTACTGTTGGCAATACAGACGCTAGGAGATGACGTTCACCGGGAATTCGCCATACCCACACCCTGCCATCGGATGGCCACGTTGTGTACTGTGATTCGTCGTCTGGCATTTACCGGCGTGGTGTGTGGCTTATGAGCAGCCGCTCGACCATGAAATCCAAGTTTTCTCACTTCCCGCCAAACTTTCATAGTACTTGCAGTGGATCCTGATGCAGTTCGGAATTCCTGTGTGATGGTCTGCATAGATGTCTGCCTATTACTCATTACGACCCTGTTCAAATATCGGCGGCCTGTCCGTCAAAAGCCGAGGTCGGCCTGTACGCTTTTGTGCTGTACGTGTCCCTTCACGTTTCCACTTCACTGTCACATCGGAAACAGGGGGCCTAGGATTGTTTAGGAGTGTGGAAATGTCGCGTAAGGACGTATCACAAGAGGCACCCAGTCACCTGACCTGTTTGGAGGTCCGTGAGTTCCGCGGAACACCCCAGTCTGCTCTCTCACGATGTCTAATGACTACTGAGGTCGCTGATATGGAGCACCTGGCAGGAGGTGCCAGCACAATGCACCTAATATGAAGAACATATGTTTTTGGGAGTGTTCAGATACTTTTGATCACATGGTGTGTGTCTTTTCATAGATGCACGAAGCTCTGCTAACCTTTACTCGTCGTTATTTGTGCTTTCTAAGTTGAACCGCGAGTGCAACGGCATCTTCCTCCTCAGTATCTTAGGAATATTGCAGGGGCGTACAACAGTATTGCCACGCAGTTCAGCCATATTGCTGCACTGTTGATGCCAACACTGTTCTAGCCGCACACCACTGCAAAATAGAGCTGGCGGATGCGTGCCTCGCGCAGGTGGTGGGAAGTGGGCAGCGCTCGGTGGTCGCGGTGGCAGAGCGGGCGAGCTGAGGACCCGACTGTCTTCGGCGCCCGTGGTCCCTTCGTCGGGCCTGCGCCCCGCCGTGTCGCGAGATGAATTTTGCAGCGGCCTTTCTTCGCGAGCAGAATGGTCGCAGCTTAAGCCCTGCTGAATAAAATAGCCGTCCCGGTCCCGGTCCGCCGCTAAAGGCGAGATTTTCGCCGGCCACTCCACTCCATCCCCCACTTCCGATACGGCGGCCGGGGGCTCGTAAAAGTTCAGCGCGCTACGGCGCCGCCATCGGCCACACTCCCGCGCACACAAACACACATCACTGCCTTTAGACTGGTAGTAAAGGAAGTAACAAAAGTTGCGAGACCACGTGGTACACAGAAAAATACGAGTTTAGCAAATACGGCAAGCCTCACAAATGCATTATCTAGCGCAACTGAATAAGACGCACGTCATTGTTACGAGTAAGACCGCGACTCCCCCCACTCTGTTACCACAGATGGCAAGTGGCTACTCCATTTGTACTGGACTTGCAGGTCGTCTAAATGAACCTAGTTGTGTCCCAAAAACTAATATTAATCTTGAGAACTCTGTTTATTAATCTCATGCTACCTTACCCCAATCTGAAATACTGTGCAACAGAAAACATGGAAGGGTATAATTGAAAATACACTTAAGACCCAAAGAAACTAATATCGCGTAGAGCGCCACCCCCCCACCCCCGCGCCATAGGACTCAGAAATGCCGAAGACGACGTGCCATGAGCTCGACTAATGTCTGAAGAAATGTTGGAGGGAACTGACACCATGAATCCTGCAGGGCTGTCCATAAATACGTATGAGTACGAGGGGGTGGAGATCTTTTCTGAACAGCACGTTGCGAGGCATCCCAGATATGCTCAATAATGTTCATGTCTGGGGAATCTGGACGCCAGTGGAAGTGTTTAAATTCAGAAGAGTCTTCCAGGAGCAATTCTGGACTCGTGGGGTGACGCATTGTCCTGCTGGAACTGTCCCAGTCTGTCGGAAGACACACTGGACATGAATGGATGCAGGTAATCAGACAGGATGCTTAAGTACGTGTCACCTGTCAGAGCTGTATCTAAACGTATCTGGAGTCTCATATTACTGCAACTGCACACGCCCCACACCATTACAAAGCCTTCACCAGCTTGAACAATCCCCTGCTGACGTGCAGTGTCCATGGATTCGTAGCCGTACACGTCCATCCGCTGATTAAAAACTTCAAAAAGAAAACAAAAACCGAGTACACAACAGAAAAAATAGGAGTGAATATACGAATAAATGACACATAAATAAGTGAGTGGCGGTGATAAGTGAAAGTAGTGGGTGGGATGTTATTGGGATACAAGAAAGAAGTAATGCAGGTAGACTATGTGCCTTTTACAGACTACGTTTGTGATATTGTCGAAGTCAATAGAACGGCGACTAATCGAACCACCCAACTCTAGACACAAGTGGCTAGAACAGGTTGACAGATCTTTTTTGAAAAGACGGATTATATGACAAACATTAAGACAGCTCCTAGATTAATTGCGGTAAGAGGAGAGGAAATTCGAAAGGCAGAGAGATATAAAGACCTGAGAGAATAGATAGGAAAGGGACTGACAGAGAAATAAGTTGGGTTGGGTTGTTTGGGGGAAGAGAAAAATAAGTTCAAAATGGTTCAAATCGCTCTGAGCACTATGCGACCTAACTTCTGAGGTCATCAGTCGCCTAGAACTTAGAACTAATTAAACCTAACTAACCTAAGGACATCACACACACCCATGCCCGAGGCAGGATTCGAACCTGCGACCGTAGCGGTCGCTCGGCTCCAGACTGTAGCGCCTAGAACCGCACGGCCACTCCGGCGCCGTAACGTCTGTACGATACGTGAATGCCATCCTCCGACCGATAGTGCAACCATATCGGCAGCATATTGGCGAGGCATTCCTCTTCGTGGACGTCAATTCGCAGCCCCATCGCGCACATCTTATGAATGACTTCCTTCTGGATAACGAGATCTCTCGACTATAGTGGCCAGCATGTTCTCCAGACATGAACCCTGTCTAACATGCCTGGGATGGATTGAAAAGGGCTGGTTATGGACGACGTGACACACAACGGCTCTGAATGATCTACGCCGAATCGCCGTTGAGGAGTGGGACAATCTGAACCAACAGTGCCTTGATGAACTTGTAGATAGTCTGCCACGATGAATACAGACATGCATCAATGGAAGAGGACTTGCTACTGGGTATTAGAGGTACCACCACTTCTGAAGATCCCGCTGTGTGGTGGTATAACATGCAATGTATGGTTTTGATGAGCAATAAAAAGGGCGGAAATGATGTTTATGTTGATCTCTATTCCAATTTTCTGTACAGGTTCCTGCACTCTCGGTACCTAGGTGATGCAGAATTTTATCTTAGGTGTTTATTTGATGGAAGTGACTCTGTCAAGCTGCTCCCTGATGATGCTATATTCGAACACTATTGCTGCTCATACAGATCAACCCAGATTTTTGAACATTTAGAGCAAGCTAGGACAAATAGGAATTTTGTCTATGTCTTCTTATATATTCCTACACTCACTCAATGACGATACACAAAAGCGTCATCTGCAAGGAGCTGTAAATTGCTGCTCACGCTATCCGTCAGGTCATTTGTGTGTGTAGAGGATAATTGTGGTTCTATCACAGTTTCTTGACGCACTCCTGACGATACCCTTGTCTCTGATGAACACTCGTCGTCGACGACCACCTACATGGCCCTGTTACTTAAAAAGTCACCAAGCCACTCGCATGTCTGGGTACCCACACTGGATCGTCGGTCCTTCGCCAACAGTCTGCAATAGGGCATCGTGTCAAATGATTTCCGGAAATCTAGAATTATCGACTCTGTCTGTTTCTTTCCTTCCATGATAACTTATTCGGTCCCAATTTGCATAAAAAACGCCAACGCAGAGGTCAGCTGTACGAGGTGCATTCAAGTTCTAAGGCCTCCGATTTTTTTTCTCCGGACTGGAAAGAGATAGAAACATGCGCATTGTTTTAAAATGAGGCCGTGTTCATTGTCAATACGTCCCAGAGATGGCAGCACCCTACGGCAGATGGAATTTTACCGCCAGCGGCGAGAATGAGAACTGTTTTAAATACTTAAAATGGCGACGTTTCCCTTACTTGAACAGCGTGCAATCATTCGTTTTCTGAATTTGCGTGGTGTGAAACCAATAGAAATTCATCGACAGTTGAAGGAGACATGTGGTGATGGAGTTATGGATGTGTCGAAAGTGCGTTCGTGGGTGCGATAGTTTAATGAAGGCAGAACATCGTGTGACAACAAACCGAAACAACCTCGGGCTCACACGAGCCGGTCTGACGACATGATCGAGAAAGTGGAGAGAATTGTTTTGCGTTCCAAAGGGCACTACGGTAACAGGTGCATCCTACGAAAATGTTTTGAAGAACAAATTCCTTCCTGCACAGCAATAAAAACGTCCGGGAAGGGCTGCGTGTGTGCTGTTTCACCAAGACAACGCACCCGCACATCGAGCTAACGTTACGCAACAGTTTCTTCGTGATAACAACTTTGAAGTGATTCCTCATGCTCCCTACTCATCTGACCTGGCTCCTAGTGACTTTTGGCTTTTTCCGTGGCCGCACATTCACCAGCCGTGCTTCTATTGCCTCAGCGATTTTCCAGTGGTCAAAACAGACTCCTAAAGAAGCCTTCGCCGCTGCCATGGAATCATGCCGTCAGCGTTGTGAAAAATGTGTACGTCTGCAGGGCGATTACGTCGAGAAGTAACGCCAGTCTCATCGATTTCGGGTGAGCAGTTGATTAGAAAAAAAATCGGAGGCCTTAGAACTTGAATGCACCTCGTAAAAAGGGATCAGCGTAATTTTCAAATAAAAGATTCAGGCTGTCACAGGTTTCCATTACAGAATTAGTTCCAGTGCAAAATTACCATTACGAAGAAGATTGCGAAGTATGAGAAGGAAAGAAAATTGGACGAGGATAAAGGCCACAAGGAAAGTAGCACATCTGAATTAATATGGCCCAAAACGGGAAGAAGAAGAAGAAGAAGAAGAAAAAGTTACTGTGGGTAACTTCTGTACAGAATAGAACGATTGTTTCACAAGGAAACCATTCAAATTAGATACGAAGACATGGGCATTTCTACTCTTTTAATTCAGTTCTGCCGGACGTCTATTGATAAAGCTGCTGAATACTGCACACCTTCCTGTACGTTGCCTCAGGAACACATGTCCTATGGCGCTGTCACTTTTCTTGTCGTTGTTTTCCGTATGCTCCTTTCTTCGCCGATTCTGCGGACAACCTCCTCATTCTTTAACTATCAGTGCATTCAATTTTCAACATCCTTCTCTAGCAACACGTAGCAGACGCTTCGATTGTTCCTTTCTGGGTTTCCCAAAATTCATAACTCACTACCGTACAATCCTGTGCTCTAAACGCACATTGTTAGAAATTTCTTCCTGATATTAAGGCCTACGTCTGATTCTAGCAAACCTGTCTTGTCCAAGAATGCCGTCTTCCTTTGTGCTAGCTGCTTGTTATAGTTAGTGCCAGTTTGCTTCCAAGGCTAAGGTAACAGAATTTATTCACTTCATCTACTTTGTGGTCACAAATTTTAATGTTAAGTTTATTACTAATACCATTTCCGCCAATCCATGACTTTCATTTTTCTTCGGTTTAGTCTCAATTCATAGAGAGTTCTCGTTACACTACTCATTCGTTTTAACAAGGGTTCTTTCTCATTTTCACTGAGGATACAAGGTGTCATCATTGTACCTCATCATTGGCGTAATTTCCCCCTGAATTTTAATTTCAAGCCTGCATCTTTCTTTTATTCCATACAGCCATTTTAACATAAAGTGGCAGTGGCATTAATCGATGTTTCAGCTGGCGCGAGATCATGAATGAGCAGTGCCTCCTAATTACGTCTCTGCAAACGGTTTATGTTTCGTGACAGGCAATCGCCTATCGCATCGACATTGCTGGCGCTACCTTGACGGGTATCATTCATCTCGCGCTAGGTCAGGAGAACCCTACGTCATAGTGACGTAACGCTACGTCATCGTGACGTAAATAAACCTAAATCGACTTCATGGGTACGGATATCGATCTTTGCAGTTGTACCACAGAGGTTGCACGGTAACGTGAAAGCTAAATGAAAATACATGTGTAGAAACGAAGTTACAGCAGTTGTGTGGTATATTCAGCCCAGTTGAATTAGTTATTAAGCTGGAATCCTAACAATTTAGAATTTTATTGTGTGTTTCTTGAACATAATGAATATCTGAACGAAGGAACCTTAACGAAAGTAAAAAAAGAAACAGTTGCAGTTATTTCATTCAAATCCGATGAATCGTCCATAAATCATGTGGACAGAAACATGAAATAAATAATTATTAACCTGTAATCCAAAGAATTTGGGATGTTATTGGGTATTTCATGAACATAACGAAAGTCAAAAAAAGCTTGTAGTCATTTTTAAAAAATCCCATTAATCGTGCATGATTGTGTCAACAGATACGCGGAATAATTAATTGTTAAGCTCTAATCCTAAGAATGGTGAATGTTATTGTGTGTTTCATGAACACAACAAATATCTGAACGAAGGAACCATAACCACAACGAAAGTAAAAAAAAAAGCAAGTAGTCATTTTTTAAAAGATAATTCGACTAATTGTGCATAAATCATGTGGATAGAAACGTTAAATAGGGAGAAATTGAAATGTTTCGTATTTTGATTAAAGCCAATGGATTGTACATAATTCTTGTGGACAGGAACGTTAAACCGAGAAATTAATGTGGTTGCGTTCCTAAGATAGTTCCGAATGTTGCTGGAATTTTAATTTTGCCTCATGTTGCAGATGGCTCTGAGCACTAGGGGACTTAACATCTGAGGTCATCAGTCCCCCAGAACTTAAAACTACTTAAACCTAACTAACCTAAGGACATCACACACATCCATGCCCGAGGCAGGATTCGAACCTGCGACCGTAGCAGTCGCGGTGTTCCGGACTGAAGCGCCTAGAACCGCACGGCCACCGCGGCCGGCATGTTGCATATCAACTCAGTAAATTTTGCTCTTCAGAAATAAATGGTTGCTGCTGATTATGATGTTTTTATTGTAACTTGATTATAAGACATGTCATTATTTTTCATACGCAGTATACTGTGCAAAAAAATGATATTTCGTCTATGTTACTCACATTTTAATATTTAAGCAGTATCAACAATAAAGAAGTAAGTTTCCTTGTAGTTGCCAAATGATGTTGAACACTGACTGTCACAATGGGTGAGCTACTTGACAAAATAACCTCAACAGCCCACAGTTTTAGCAGCACTAAGTGATATTTCATATGCGAGGGTGGAATACTGTGTTTATTCTCTCAATAGACATGGTGCAAATTTTGAGGGTGTTTGGCATGATTACTATAGCTATTACGATATAGCCTAAGGGTCATACAAAAAGCAGTTGAAAATGGCGACAGCACTCACCTCTTTCAGTTGCTTAATCATCATCATCATCATAATCATCATTTAAGACTGATTATGCCTTTCAGCGTTCAGTCTGGAGCATAGCCCCCCTTATACAGTTCCTCCATGATCCCCTGTTCAGTGCTAACATTGGTGCCTCTTCTGATGTTAAACCTATTACTTCAAAATCATTCTTAACCGAATTCAGGTACCTTCTCCTCGGTCTGCCCCGACTCCTCCTACCCTATACTGCTGAATCCATGAGTCTCTTGGATAACCTTGCTTCTCCCATGCGTGTAACATGACCCCACCATCTAAGCCTGTTCGCCCTGACTGCCACATCTATAGAGTTCATTCCCAGTTTTTCTTTGATTTCCTCATTGTGGACACCCTCCTGCCATTGTTCCCATCTACTAGTACCTGCAATCATCCTAGCTACTTTCATATCCGTAACCTCAACCTTGTTGATAAGGTAACCTGAATCCACCCAGCTTTCGCTCCCATACAACGAAGTTTGTCGAAAGATTGAACGGTGCACAGATAACTTAGTCTTGGTACTGACTTCCTTCCTGCAGAAGAGAGTAGATCGTAGCTGAGCGCTCATTGCATTAGCTTTGCTACACCTCGCTTCCAGTTCTTTCACCATGTTGCCATCCTGTGAGAATATGCATCCTAAGTACTCCACCTGTTCTAACTTTGTTCCTCCTATTTGGCACTCAATCCGTTTATATTTCTTTCCCACTGACATTACTTTCGTTTTGGAGATGCTAATCTTCATACCATAGTCCTTACATTTCTGATCTAGCTCTGAAATATTACTTTGCAAACTTTCAATCGAATCTGCCATTACAACTAAGTCATCCGCATATGCAAGACTGCTTATTTTGTGTTCACATATCTTAATCTCACCCAGCCAGTCTATTGTTTTCAACATATGATCCATAAATAATATGAATAACAGTGGAGACAGGTTGCAGCCTTGTCTTACCCCTGAAACTACTCTGAACCATGAACTCAATTTACCGTCAACTCTAACTGCTGCCTGACTATCCATGTAAAGACCTTTAATTGCTTGCAAACGTTTGCCTCCTATTCCATAATCCTGTAGAACAGACAATAACTTCCTCCTAGGAACCCGGTCATATGCCTTTTCTAGATCTATAAAGCATAGATACAAATCCCTGTTCCACTCGTAACACTTCTCCATTATTTGCCGTAAGCTAAAGATCTGGTCCTGACAACCTGTAAGAGGCCTAAACCCACACTGATTTTCATCCAATTGGTCCTGTTCATGTCTCAACCAGCTCCTACTGTACCTCAACCCAAGTAGTGTTCAGTAAATGCCACTGCTCGCTAACAGCCCTTTCTGTACCTCATTTTACAAAGTGCTCAGCAGGTGGTGCTACTCAGTCTGTCCTAATGACGTCTCTACTACCCGTTTCTGTACCTCATCCTACTGAGTGCTCAGCAGGTGGGGCTACTTGCTGTATCCCACCGATACGTCAAACAGCCCACTTGGGGCTACCATTGACACTTCTGTCAGACCCTTCTGTACCTCAGCCTACTGAGTGATCAGCAGGAGGAGGGGCTACTCATGACTCCCTGTGGGACATCAGTCAGCCTTTTCCGTATCTCAACTTACAGAGTGTTTAGGAACGTGGCTGCCAAGGAGGGGAAGGAAGCCAGTGTGCACTCCGTGTGCATTCTGGGGGGAGTCACTCCTTATGTGGAAAGGGTGCTTCTGAATGCCATGAAGAGTACACAATGGTGGCTCATGTCGGTGCCAATGTACAAATAAGGGCAGCTCGTTTTATATTATCGCGAAGTAGGGGAGACAGTGTCACAGAAATGATACGTGAATTGGAGTGGCAATCATTAAAACAAAGGCGCTTTTCGTTGCGACGGGATCTTCTCATGAAATTTCAATCACCAGTTTTCTCCTTCGATTGCGAAAACATTCTGTTGGCACCGACCTACATATGGAGAAATGATCATCACGACGATAAAATAACAGAAATCAGGGCTCGCACAGAAAAATTTAAGTGCTTTTTTTCCGCGTGGCATTCTAGAGTGGAACGGTAGAGAGACAGCTTGAAGGTGGTTCACTGAATCCTCTGCCAGGCTCTTTATTGTGAATAGCAGAGTGATCACGTAGCTGTACATGTGGCACGTGGGGAAACTCACCATATCCCAGTGACACTTGGTTCAGTCTCTTCTGTACTTCAGTCAAGAAGAGGCTTCTCTCTGTGTCCTAGTAACACTTTTACCAGTCTGTTTTAAACAACAAAGGGAGTTTTCACTAATTGGGCCTATCCATTACGTTCCAGCAACACGTCAACAAGTCCCTTCCATACCACAACCTACAGAGTGTTCAGCACTTGGGGCTACTAGTGACACTTCTACCAGACCTTTCTGAACCTCAGCCTACTGAGTGATCAGCAGGTGGGGCTACTCACTGTCTCTCAGTGGGACATCAGTCAGCCTTTCCCATACCTCAACTTACAGAATGTTTAGCAAGGAGGGAAACTCACCATGTCCCAGTGACACCTGGACACAGTCACTTCTGTACCTCAGACCATATCTCAGCAGAAGAGGCTTCTCTCTGTGTCCTAGTGACACTTTCAGCAGTCTTTTTTAAACAACAAAGGGAGTTTTCACCAATTGGGCCTATTCCAGCAACACGTCAACGAGTGCCTTCCACACCACAACCTACAGAGTGTTCAGCAAGTGGGGCTACTCACCGTGTCCCATCGAGACCTCGACCAGCGTGCAGGGCTCGTCCCCGGGGTCCCGGCAGCAGTCCACCAGGTCCCGGCACGTGGTCAGGGGCGTCACCGGCACGTCCGTCCACTCGGCGTCCGCCCCCGCGCCGCCCCACACACGTGCGATCATCTGCAACACACGTGTCACCCTCTCATTCTCTGCCCACTCAACACAGCGTGCTGCTTCAAGGAATTCACCTTGATTACTATTCAGTCTGCCACGATAGAAGAGTCTGCGCTTGGCGGCTTGTGTGTGGTGGTAAATCTTTGGAGGTCACATACTGAAGCAGTCAAACTACAGTAGCACAAGTTGCCTGGGCTGTATGCAGATCAACCAGGCGGTTGAGTGCTGAAGTACAGGGTGGTCCATATGTGTGGGGCCGTTCTTACAAATCTGGTGGATGCAGAGAATTTTAAAGCAGTGGGGAGGGAAAACTGTGAAGTTATGTTACCAACATGGAGGTCACTTTGGAAGGCGCCGTATTGGATGCAACTCGTACTTTTGTAATGGAAGGAAGGTCATGTGACATGTCCAGCAGATAGGTCCAAATGGCTGAGCGCTATGGGACTTAACATTTGAGATCATCAGTCCCCTAGACTCAGAACTACTTAAACCTAACTAACCTAAGGACATCACACACATCCATGCCGGAGGCAGGATCCGAATCTGCGACCGTAGCGGTCGCGCGGTTCCAGACTGAAGCGCCTAGAACCGCTTGGCCACCCCGGCCGGACAAGTAGATAGGGAATTGCAATAGAAAAACAGTGTTGTCTTATATTTTAGCATATCTTTATCCATTCTACGGTTGTGATTGATGTTTCTTCCTTAGAACTGAAGTGAAAGCTGTAGGCGTCAACAGAAGCCGAACACATTGAGATCTTTCTGATATCAGGGGAGAGGAGCACCTGCGTTATCGCAGAAGATGTCAGCCAATAACCTATATATATAAAAGAAAGTCGTGTTAGTTAGACTATTTATAACTCAAGAACGGCTGGACCGATTTGGCTGAAAATTGGTACAGAGGTAGCTTAGAACCAGGAGACGGACATAGGATACTTTTTATTCCGTTCGACCATTATAAAACGTGATATAACAAAAACGCATTTGGCATGGAATAACAAAACGCAAATGTCAGCTAAACGACGGCTGGACCGATTTGGCTGAAAATTGGTAGTGAGGTAGCTTAGAACCAGTAGACGGACATAGGGTACTTTTTATCCCGTTCGACCGCTACAAAACGTAATATAACAAAAACGCATCGGGCATGGAATAACAAAACGCAAATGTCAGCTAAACGTCACTATAAAACGTGCTATAACAAAAACGCATCTGACATGGAATAACAAAACGCAAATGACAGCTAAACGTCTACGGTTAAGTATCAGTACATATCATTAATTAAAAATTTATAGAAATAATTTGTATTTTCTTTGAATCATCATTAACAATGCCGAATATTTCTCGAATATTTCTCGACAAAGCCGTAATGCAAGATGGATACAAAACATGTAGATGATCTAAACTACATAATTCAGAATGTGATCATTGGTAAAATGAATTCATTCAAATCTATTGACTGTGTAACAAATGAAGATGAAGCCACCAACTTTCCAAATGAAGTTTTAAGCTCCTTGGATGCGCCTGGCTTACCACCGCACAATTTACGCCTAAAAGTTGGCTCCGTAGTAATCATGCTTCGAAGCATAAACGAACCAAAACTTTGCAACGGTACGCGTTTGGTGGTAAGTAAATTGATGAACAATGTTATTTACGCGATGATACTCAAAGGAAAATTCGAAGGTGAGGAAGTTCTCATTCCGAGGATCTCGATGATTCCAACCGATATGCCGTTTGAGTTTAAAAGACTTCAATTTCCGATCCGTATTGCATTCACCATGACCATTAACAAATCACAAGGCCAGTCCTTGAAAGTTTGTGGTCTAAATCTGGAATATCCATGTTTTTCACATGGTCAATTATATGTGGCATGTTCACGGGTCGGAAGACCATCTACGTTGTTTGTTCTTGCACCTGATAATAAAACAAAAAAATGTAGTGTATCACAAGGTACTTTATTGAAGAGTGGAAGCTATACACCAAAAAACATAAAGAATGAAGAATCATTAAAATACTTAATTTTTTATTTGTATTTCCTAGTAAAAAGTTGAATTTAACATCCAAAATCTGATTATTTATTGGCTTTAAGGCGGAACAGAGTTTGCTGGGTCAGCTAGTGATCGTAATAATTTCGTGTGATTCAACAGCCTGGTGCATGTCTTCCAACTGGACGCCACTTCAGCGATTTGTGTTGGCCGGTCGTGGCGGCCGAGCGGTTCTAGGCGCTACAGTCTGGTACCGTGCGACCGCTACGGTCGCAGGTTCGAATCCTGCCTCGGACATGGATGTGTGTGATGTCCTTACGTTAGTTAGGTTTAAGTAGTTCCAAGTTATAGGGGACTGATGACCTCAGAATTAAGTCCCATAGTGCTGAGAGCCATTTGAACAATTTTTTTTTATTTGTGTTGGACCCAAGATGCCACCTATCAAAATGTTTCTAATATAGCTTTTCTTCTCTCCCATGTGTTTACCCACCTATAGACCACCATGTAAATCGGCAGAACAACCGAAAACCACGAATACGCCAAGGCGTCGCCAGCCAAGTTCTTAGTACCAATAGAGATAACCGAAAGCGTAGTCCAAGGTATTAATCACAGGCCTTTACACTGGTCCCGTTGCGGTGCGTAAGCAACAGCTTCGTAGGAAGACAGCAGGTGGTGATCTGGCGAAATGCACGAGATTTTTTTAGCCGTTCACAAGAGGCCGCACATTGCTAGCGCCGAGTAGGTGGAAGGTGTACCTAGCATACCAAACCCTGGTGTCTGTCGCGGACTTGATAGGAAGGCGTCGACTGATATCACTGTGTCTACATCCGTACGCTGCAAACCAGTGCGAAGTGGATGGCAGAGGTTATATCCTATTGTACGAGTTATTAGGACTTCTACCCGTTCCATTCCGTTTGCAGGTCGGGAAGAATGACTCCTTAAACGTCTCTGTGCGTTCTGTAATTAGTCGGATCTTGTCCTCACGATCCCTATGTGAGCGAAGTAGCGAGGTAGCCCCAGTCTTCAAGAAGGGTCGTCGAGCAGATGCGCAAAACTATAGACCTATATCTCTGACGTCGATCTGTTGTAGAATTCCAGAACATGTTTTTTGCTCGAATATCATGTCGTTTTTGGAAACCCAGAATCTACTATGTAGGAATAAACATGGATTCCGGAAACAGCGATCGTGTGAGACCCAACTCGCTTTATTTGTTCATGAGACCCAGAAAATATTAGATACAGGCTCCCAGGTAGATGCTATTTTCCTTGACTTCCGGAAGGCGTTCGATACAGTTCCGCACTGTCGCCTGATAAACAAAGTAAGAGCCTACGGAATATCAGACCAGCTGTGTGGCTGGATTGAAGAGTTTTTTGCAAACAGAACACAGCATGTTGTTATCAATGGAGAGACGTCTACAGACGTTAAAGTAACCTCTGGCTTGCCACAGGGGAGTGTTATGGGACCATTGCTTTTCACAATATATATAAATGACCTAGTAGATAGTATCGGAAGTTCCATGCGGCTTTTCGCGGATGATGCTGTAGTATACAGAGAAGTTGCAGCATTAGAAAATTGTAGCGAAATGCAGGAAGATCTGCAGCGGATAGGCACTTGGTGCAGGGAGTGGCAACTGACCCTTAATATACACAAATGTAATGTATTGCGAATACATAGAAAGAAGGATCCTTTATTGTATGATTACATAATAGCAGAACAAACACTGGTAGCAGTTACTTCTGTAAAATATCTGGGAGTATGCGTGCGGAACGATTTGAAGTGGAATGATCATATAAAATTAATTGTTGGAATGGCGGGTACCAGGTTGAGATTCATTGGGAGAGCCCTTAGAAAATGTAGTCCATCAACAAAGGAGGTGGCACTCGTTCGACCTATACTTGAGTATTGCTCATCAGTGTGGGATCAGTAACAGATCGGGTTGACGGAGGAGATAGAGAAGATCCAAAGAAGAGCGGCGCGTTCGTCACAGGGTTATTTGGTAACCGTGATAGCGTTACGGAGATGTTTAACAAACTCAAGTGGCAGACTCTGCAAGAGAGGCGCTCTGCATCGCGGTGTAGCTTGCTCCTCAGGTTTCGAGAGGGTGCGTTTCTGGATGAGGTATCGAATATATTGCTCCCCCTACTTATACCTCCCGAGGAGATCACGAATGTAAAATTAGAGAGATTAGAGCGCGCACGGAGGCTTTCAGACAGTCGTTCTTCCCGCGAACCATACGCGACTGGAACAGGAAAGGGAGGTAATGACAGTGGCACGTAAACTGCCCTCCGCCACACACCGCTGGGTGGCTTGCGGAGTATAAATGTAGATGTAGGTGTAGATGTAGCGAAAAGTAGGGAGTTCTCCTTGAATCGGGTGTACTGCCGGTGGACTGCGTTTATCTAACACAATATTTCGACGTCGTACCTCGGCGTCTTCATCAAGTGCTTCCTGTGACTGAACGACAGGCTGACCCTAGTACGGTACGCCACGAAACTGCCGCCACCGGGGAAAACAGCGAAAGCGGGCGCGGACGGAAGACGGAACATCTGGCGACCAACCGACACGGTCGCAGCGGGAGCGGACGGCGTAGGGAACGCCAAACACCGTCCAGACATAAATACGGGACACGATCAGCCTATTCCCAATTGGGAACCCCCCCCCCTCCCCCATCCACCCCTTGCGAGCAAAATAAATAGTGCCAAAACAGAATAAACTTATCCCCTATAGCTGATAAAGGGCGTATAGCAAGCCCTAGAACAGCCCGCCCTTCTCCCTAAGAGAAGGGAATGAAAAAAACGAAAACCTGTCGTTTAGCCACAGGAAGCACCTGATGATGACGCCGAGGTACGACGTCGAAATACTGTGTTAGATAAACGCAGACCACCGGCAGTACACCCAATTAAATGAGATGTCAGAAAATCGCAGGGAAAGTCTAAGAAACTACAAGGAGGGAGTTGTAATATACCGTAAATTTATCACTTACAGTTCTAGAAGCTGTCTAAGTAGGCTTTCACGAGAGAATTTGGGTTCAACTTTAAGTAGCTGCAAATTCAGTTCTTTCATCATGTGCAGGACATTCTCTTATGGGTGAAACAAACCATTCGTCCTATTTGGTACAGGCCCCACACAACTGAGCGTTATTCTAACATAGGTCGTACGAGTGTTTTGTAAGCAGTCCCTTTTGTACTTTATAGGCTGATAGCTTTTCTCCAGTACCGTACCAATGAACCCCGTGATGATACTGCTTAGTCACATGTCACTATCCGACATTTAATAATAACCTTATATGCTGTATTGGCCGGAAGTCTCTGTGAGGAGCATAGGGCAGGTGGCGGGAGGGGCGTGGCCACCGACACACTTGTTATGTTCTCCGACTGAACAGCGGCGTCTCGAGATGTTCCCAGAAGTTTTCGCACGAGCTGGCTAAGTCTCGTGAGACAGCCGGCCGAGAGGGCTATTCTCTGATCGGCGCTTCCGCTAGCCACCGTTCTGCTGTGTGCTGGGCTATTCTTCAGGTGTCTGCTGAGTACCTTGCGAGACGGAGCTGGGCGGTTCCCGGAACCATAGCAGAGGGGAAGCCACAGCCATATTTTCGCACACGGCGAGGGAATCGAGCCACTTTTCGCACGGTAGAGCTGCAGCCAATAAGCAAAGACATAGCACCGCCTACTTGCCAACTGAAGAAGAGAAATTTGTTAACATGGAGTATTGAAGTGTCGGGAAGTCGTTTCTGAAAGTATTTGTATGGAGCGTAGCCATGTATGGAAGTCAAATATGGACGATAGTTTGGACAAGAAGAGAATAGAAGCATTCGAAATGAAGAATGCTGAAGATTAGATGGGTACATCATATAACTAATGAGGAGGTATTGAATAGCATTGGGAGAAGAGAAGTTTGTGGCACAACTTGACCAGAAGAAGGGCTCGGTTGGTAGGACATGTTCTGAGGCATCAAGGGATCACCAATTTAGTACTGGAGGGAAGCGCGCAGGGTAACAATCGTAGAGGGAGACCAAGACACTAAGCAGATTCAGAAGGATGTAGGTTGCAGTAGGTACTGGGACATGAAGAAGTTTGCACAGCATAGAGTAGCATGGAGAGCTCCATCAAATAAGTCTCAGGACTGAAGACCACAACAACAACAACAACAACAACTTGCCAACTTATGGTTAGGCTACGGCAATACAACATGCGCAAAATGGAAAATTTAAGCAGGACTTCTATGCAAAGTGGTGTGGAATAAGCAATTCACACTCGTCACGATGGCCAACGGGGGTATTTGGTTCCCTCCGGGTTTGACAGCGGAGTAAAGGAGAGCTGGCGAGGAGTGAGGTTGCTGGGCGGTTCTATCAGGCGCTCGGACTGTTGATAGTTTTAAAAATATCGGGAATCCGATATACTGACATTTAAAGAAGTATCACTAATGGCGCACGATGTATCGGGCAAAGGTACCGCGCGGGGTAGCCGCGTGGTCTTTGGCACCTTGCCACGGTTCGCGCGGCTCCCCACGTTGGACGTTCGAGTCCTTCCTCGGACATGGGTATATGTGTTGTCCTTAGCGTAAATCAGTTTTTAGTTACATTAAATAGTGTGTAAACCTAGGGACCGATGACCTGAGCAGTTTGCTCCCATAGGAACTTACCACAAATTGCCAAATTTTTCGCGAAATTTATCGTCATATCGATATATCGATGGAAAACATATAAAAATATCGGCTGGACTTTGTAAATATATTGTAGGTTTTAGAGCTGTATATTTATTAGTTAAAAACAGTCTTGATTGTAATTTTATTTTTTTACTTTTCAACGACGCGTTTCGCCTTATTTAGGCACCAAGATATGCATAGCGCGTTCCCGTTCACAGGAGCGAGTAACAGAGTGAGATTCGGGCTCAGGTAGTAAACATAGTAGTAACAGAGTAAGATGGGTGCTCAGGTAGTAAATGCTTACTGTTTTTAACTAATACTGTTAAGCACGGGTTTGCTGTATGCCACATATGGATTGGAAGAATTGCTGTATATTTAAGTATTGATTTATTATTAGACGTTCTGCACACCAAAAAGCTAGCAGCCTGCCTGTCCCCCATAGACCAAGAGCCGGCCGGTGTGGCTGAGCCGTTCTGGGCACTACAGTCTGGAACCGCGAGACCGCTACGGTCGCAGGTTCGAATCCTGTCTCGGGCATGGATGTGTGTGATATCCTTAGGTTAGTTAGGTTTAAGTAGTTCTAAGTTCTAGGGGACTGATGACCTCAGATGTTAAGCCCCACTGTGCTCAGAGCCATTTGAACCATTTGAACCTTAGGCCAAGAACTGAAAGGGAAACGATGCACATTCATGCTTGACGATAACCATGGTGCTAACAATGGCAACTGCATGTAAGTGGCACAATAAAAGGTGTCCGATGGGAACTTTGTTAGGCTGCGTCACATATCGGATTTGTCCGGAACACTCCATGTCGACTTCCCTGTTTTTTCGTTTCTTCAAACGCCCTTGCAGTTGTTGCGCCAAAATTGCTTGGTGAAGTGCAACGTTGCAATTTCTGTTGGTAGCGCCGAGTGCCGACTACGTCAGCATTTCCCCTCACAAGTCTTGTCATTTAGATTTTTTAATTATATATATTTAATTATATTATATACGATCGCTGATAATGTTTAAAAAAGTTTTTTGTTTAGATTTTTGTTCATCATTTTGAGCAACTGTTTTTGAAGAAAGCCGATCTGAAGAAATACCACATAGCTGCGTTAAAAATGGCCCTCCCGGGAATGAAGCAATTACCTACTCCTGGTTAATCAATAATGCTCTAGCTAGTGGAACCTCTTCAACTCTGGAACGCCGACACAGTGAGCACACAATTCAGAGATGTAAACCCACCTGATGGTATAATAAGGGAAAGGCGCCGCAGTAAGCGAAAGTAGTTGTAGGACAGCTGGAATAAAAATAAACGTTAAAATGAATGTGGCTTTATTGACTCAAATTAATTTGATTCACATATCAAGTGTTGACATATACAACATCTTTTCTCTGAGCTTGAGGTACAATGATGAATCCCAATTATGTGAGAAAATCAATTGAAAACTGACTTCGGAATTAATATTGGAAAGCAGAAGGCACCCGAAAGTTATTTGGAAGACTTAAGTACTTATCAAAGCACAGGCAGCTCACAAATGCAGCAATACTGGCGAAGTTCGGGACACAATCTTCGTAATACAAAATCTAAAGCAAAGAGCAACAACACAAGTTCTGGAAAGCACTCACAGGTTGAGACCTGCGCAGACTATAAGGAGAGCAAACGCTATTCGCGACTGTTACTTGTAGCGAAAACAAACTGGATCAGACACCAATCATAAACTCTCAGTGATATATCGATACCGAAATGGCACCATCGAATGCCGATATTTTTATTTTATATTATATTTTTCTCGCAGGTTTTGGTAAATAGTTGAAAATGTTTTTTTAGTTATCAGTCTTCTGATTTGATGCGGCCCGCCACGAATTCCTCTCCTGAGCCAATCTCTTGATCTCAGAGTAGCACTTGCAACCTACGTCCACAACTATTTTCTTGATGTCTTCCTCTACAGTTTTTGCCCTCTGCAGCTCCCTCTAGTACCTCGGAAGTCATTGCCTGATGTCTTAGCAGATGTCCTATCATCCTATCCCTTCTCCTTGTCAGTGTTTTCCACATATTCCTCTCCTCTCCGGTTCTGCGCAGAGCCTCCTCATTCCTTACTTTATTAGTCCCTCTAATTTTCAACATTCGCCTGCTTCGATTCTCTTCTGTCCCGGTTTCCCCACAGTCCATGTTTCACTACCATACAATGCTGTACTCCAGACGTACATCATCAGAAATTTCTTCCTCAAATTAAGGCCGGTATTTGATATTAGTAGACTACTCTTGGCCAGAAATGCCTTTTTTGCCAGTGCTAGTCTACTTTTGATGTCCTCCTTGTTGCCCGTCATTGGTTGTTCTGCTGCATAGTTAGCAGAATTCCTTAACTACATCTACTTCGTGACCATCAATCCAACTGTTCTCGTTGTTCTCATTTCTGCTACTTCTCATTGCCTTCGTCTTTCTTCGATTTACTCTCAGTCCATATTCTGTACTCATCAGACTGTTCATTCCGTTCAGCAGATCATGTAATTCTTCTTCACTTTCACTCGGGATATCAATGTCATCAGCGAATTGTATCATTGATATCCTTTCACCTGGAACTTTAATTCCACTCCACCGTTGCTTCTTCGATGTATAGGCTGAACAGTAGGGGCGAAGGACTGCATCCCTGTCTTCAATCTGAGCATTCCGTTGTTCATAGTCCAGTCCCTCTTGGCTCTTCTACGTATTCCATGTCACCCGTCTTATCCCTATGTTTCTCATTATTTCCAACATCTTATACCATTTTACATTATCGAACGCTTTTTCCAGGTAGACAACAACTTTTAACGGGTCTTGATCCCTGCAGTTTTTTTGCACTCAGGCTTGAGTTGACCGACACCAATGAACTTCCTTGATACTGCAGTCATGGTCTGCGACGTTTTTGCACTTTCTGAAATGCGAGGTTTTACATTTCTGTGCATTTAAAGGAAGCTGCCGTCTTTTCACCACTTTGAAATCAGCATTTCACTCATTAACTGTGACACTTTTTTCACACAGTACTTCGTAATAGATGGTTGCATCGACAGCGAAAATTTGTCAGGAGGACTCCTGTGAAAATTGGAATGTTGACAGCGGTAATTCGTTTACTGTGTTTTGCGTGTCACAGACGAACTGTCCAGGAACCACAGATTTCGCTGGACTTGGGCACAGTCTCATGGCCATGTCTATGACAGCACCGGCAGCCGCTTCTGCCGCTGATGTGCGCATGTAATTAATGTTCCCCATGTCACAGCGCTTTCCTCCTTTTTATTTTTATGTAAATGCCGCTAGTTTGACGTCATCATTTATTAGGACTCGCACATGAAGTGACGCGTTGTAATTTCATTCCGAATGTCCTCTTTCATGCATTTCAGTGTTATGTGGCATGTCCCCTTTGCTGTTTCTGACAGTATGATATCATATTTCTGCCGTTCCATTTTTGCTGCTCTTTTGACACGGCTGTTGCAAATAACAATCGAAATTTTCTTTTAATTTAATGCATACGGATAAAGTTAGCAGGGTGTGTTACCCATTTCTAAATCGTTTACTCTTTTTTCTGTGCCTTCTTTAGAACGAGTGACGACACGTCTGTTTCAATAATGTTTATGAAATAACGTACCCACAATACGGATGTCAGTTCTTTTGAATGACACTGAAAACACGTGCACACTTTATTAAATCAATATATTTCTACTTAGCTGATTGTCTCGGTGTTGAATTCGTTGTCACGCCTCAGAGGTACACTGGGTGATCAAAAGTATAAACTTGCCTGAAAAGTTCGTGGCGCCGTCCATTGGTAATGCTGGAATTCAATATGGTGTTGGTCCACCGTTAGCCCTGATAACAGCTTCCACTCTCGCAGGCATACGTTCAATCAGGTGCTGGAAGGTTTCTTGGGGAATGGCAGCCCATTCTTCGCGGAGTGCTGCACTGGGGAGCGGTATCGATGTCGGTCGGTGAGGCCTGGCACGAAGTCGGCTTTCTAAAACATCCCAGAGGTGTTCTATAGCATTCAGGGCAGGACTCTGTGCAGGCCAGTCCTTTACAGGGATGTTATTGTCGTGTAACCACTCCGCCACAGGCTGTGCATTATGAACAGGTGCTCGATCGTGTTGAAAGATTCAATCGCCATCCCCGAATTGCTCCTCAACAGTGGGAAGAAAGAAGGTGCTTAAAACATAAATGCAGGCCTGTGCTGTGATAGTGCGACGCAAAACAACATGGGGAGCAAGCCTGCTCCATGAAAAACACGACCACACCGTAACACCACCGCCTCCGAATTTTGCTGTTGGCACTAAACACGCTGGTAGATGACGTTCACGGGCATTCGCCATACAAACACCCTGCCATAGGATCGCCAGATTGTATACCGTGATTCGTTACTGCACACAACGTCCAATGTTACACCAAACGAGGCGTCGTTTGGAATTTACAGGCCTGATGTGTGGCTTACGAGCAGCCGCTCGACCATAACATCCACGTTTTTTCACCTCTCGCCTAACTTTCATAATACTTGCTGTGGATCCTGACGCAGTTTGGAATTCCTGTATGATGGTCTGGAGAGAGATCTGCCTTTTACACATTACTACCCTCTTCAACCGTTAGCGGTCTATGTCGGTCAACAGACGAGGTCGGCCTCAACGCTTTTGTTCTGTACGAATCCCTACACGTTTCCATTTCACTATCACATCGTAAACAGTGGACCTAAGGATGTTTAGGAGTGTGGAATCCGCGCGTACAGACGTAAACCTATGACACAAGTGGCACCCAATCACCAAACCACGTTCATGAGTTCCGCGGAGCGCCCCATTCTGCTCTCTCAAGATGTCTAATGACCACTTATGTCGGTGATATGGAGTACCTGGCGGTAGGTGGCAGCAAAATGCACCTATATGAAAAACATATGTTTTTGGGCGTGTATGACGATGATCGCAGGTCTGGTTTGCACGAAGGAATGTTGCTATTTACAGGATTGTAAACTTCGAGGATTCAGTGCAAATAAAACTAGTTACTGCATTACATCTTCTGTATTCGAAAGTAGTAAGTTTGTGTGACAAAATACATGAGCAACAAAGTTATGTTTGTTACGTCTGCTCAAAACGAAAGGTTCCACAAGACCACCTTTCACAATTGTTCTTTACAATAATTCAGATTTGACTGAATATCTAAATTTCTTCCAGTCAATTGCGAGCAAGGTAACCACGATAATATATAAATTCCACGGATTTAATAACTTACATTTAGCGAAACTCGGTGAAAATATATTTGCATCTTTTGCGGTACAACTTCAAAATTTTCCTACTCGCGTGGAATATAAACGTTTATGCATGAAATAATGAATTTTAATAAACCTAATTTATTCTACGTTTTAGTCTTACAAGTAAGTTTATCTATCCCAGTATCGGAGGGTTCAAAAAGCATATGAGACTTGATTACATCACAATACACAGCGTGAACACGGACACGAGTATTACGTATATGGCTACAAGCAAGGAAATAGTAATTTATTTCCGCTACTGTATTCTCCCCATCAGAAGAGATCATGCGCTATCAGGTAGATACGTTGTAGTGTTGTTGCATTAATTTGTTATGAAAGCGGTGCTGATAGACAATAAAAGCGGTTTAAAAGCTGTGAGGTGCCTGGGGAAGTTAGCCTTGCATTACTGCGCAACTGTTTCACCAGGTATCCAGTCTAGCTTACCAAATTCCCAACTAGACTAACATTAATTATAATCTTTTAATAGTCATACGACAACCGGTTATATATATATATATATATATATATATATATAAGAGAATTTAAATAAAAAGAAATAAATCAGTTTAAATTTGGAAATTTATTTTAACATTGATCATTGAAATTTCAGCATATTACACTTGATTCATAACTAAACTGGTGCCTTATTTAGGATTGTGAAAATGTGAGTTTGTAATCTTACGGAACACATCACATATGGAGCCAAGATTGGGAGACTGCATACTCACTTCAGACGCTCGCCACGGGCAGACTGACCTGGGCTCCTACCGATGGTGCTAACAGATACAAACGGAAGTGACCAGAGAGGCAGCTTCCTATACCAACATGACAAGGGACGGACAGGACCATACTAAGAATAGAAACCTCTCTGTTTTGAGAAAGCGTAGCTACCTGTTCCGACGTTGGTCCTACTGTTCTCTAGCAGACAGGCTTGTCTGCTACCCTGAAGCACGCAACTAGAAATACATTTGCTCATTCATCCTCTCACACAGAAGGGAAGGGGGATGACAGTATCTTATCATATACAGTATATAAAAGAAAGCGGATGTAGGTTCCGTATGAGACTGTGTGACATGAATTACATATAAACTGTGTTTTAAAGTGTAGTAGTGTGACAGATCGTTCTTGTTTATGTGTAAAAGTAACACGTTTCACTGCTCAGTCTCCTCCCAGATAGTCAGAAACACCACAGTAAATTTAGAAGAGGAATTTATGCCGTAAATGACAACAGATTTAAGAAATTAACATGAAAGGAATCCAACAGAGACGTTTCAACGTGCACTCTGAAGGAAATATATTTAGCCAGTCTTCGTTTTATATAAAGATCTCAAAGGAACGGGTACTTTTCTTGAGGAAACAATTTTTTTATCATCTATTTTTGAGTATTTATTTTACATGAAAAAATGGTAGACTAGGGTGTCCTGTTTTCGGACAGCTAAGGAAATCTAAGGATACGGTAGGTTAAAATTCAGCTGAAAGTTCCCGAAAATGACTGACGTATGTAAAAAATAATACATTTTGGTTATACACTGAATGGCCAGAGCAACTGGTATAGACATGCGTATTCAAATACAGAGACATGTAAACAGCCAGAATACGGCGCTGCCGTCGGCAACGCCTATCTGTATACAAGACAACAAGTGTCTGGCGCAGTTGTCAGATCGGTTACTGCTGTTACAATGGCAGGTTATCAAGATTTAAGTGATTTTGAACGTGGTGTTACATACATACTTATATACATACATACATACATACGTACATGAACACTTGTTGCATAGGTCATGTATACGACATTTCGTAACGATGAGGAACGTATTACAGTGGGCGCACGAGCGATGGAACACAGCATTTCCGAGGCAGCGATGAAGTGCGGATTTTTCCGTACGACTATTTCACGAATGTATCGTAAATATCAAGAATCCGGTAAAACATCAAATCTCCGACATCGCTGCGACCGGAAAAAGATCCTGCAAGAACGGGACCAACGACGACTGAAGAGGACCGTTCAACGCGACAGAAGTGCAACCTTTCTGCAGATTGCTGCAGATTTCAATGCTGGGCCATCAACAAGTGCCAGCGTGGGAACCATTCAACGAAACATCATCGATATGCACTTTCAGACCTGCATCCATTCGTGTCCATTGTGTATTCCGACGGACTTGGGCAGTTCCAGGATGACAATGCTACACCCCACACGTCCAGAATTGCTACAGAATGGCTCCAGGAAGACTCGTCTACGTTTACACTTCCGTCGGCCACCAAACTCCCCAGACGTGAACATTATCGAGCATATCTGGGATGCCTTGCAACGTGCTCTTCAGAGGAGATCTCCACCCCCTCGTACTCTTACGTCCTGCAGGATTCATGGTGTCAATTACCTCCATCACTACTTCAAACGTTAGTCGAGTCCATGCACTTCTGCGTGCTCGCAGGGGCTGTACACGGTATGAGGAAGGTGTGGCAGTTTCTTTTGCTCTTCAGTGTTTAATGACCTTTTATATCGAAAGGAAACAGATTACATTTAATACATGGCTCAATAAATGTTTGAAATACTATCGTAAAATGTAGTTTTCAGTACTAGAGGTGTCATTGACTGGGCACTTTATGCATTATCCAGTTAGGGCCCATATTCTGGACTGTGTTAACTACTGGCATGCTTTGTGTTCGTTTCCCAGTCACGTAAACATACCACTGCCGCAGCGGCACACCGCGAGCAGTCCAGTATTAACAACAAATGGTTCAAATGGCTCTGAGCACATGGGACTTAACATCTATGGTCATCAGTCAGTATTAACAACAGCTACATTCAGTTTGGGTTCAGCACTGCTGTAACATGCCACGTAGAGGCATACAACACTTTGATAGCGTCAGGATAGCGATTTTACTTTTAGCAGCAAGATCTACATCTACATTTACATTTATACTCCGCAATCCACCCAACGGTGTGTAGCGGAGGGCACTTTACCTGCCAATGTCATTACCTCCCTTGCCGGTTCCAGTCGCGTATGGTTCGCGGGAAGAACGACTGCCGGAAAGCCTCCGTGCGCGGTCGAATCTCTCTAATTTTACATTCGTGATCTCCTCGGGAGGTATAAGTAGGGGGAAGCAATATATTCGATACCTCATCCAGAAACGCACCCTCTCAAAACCTGGACAGCAAGCTACATCGCGATGCAGAGCGCCTCTCTTGCAGAGTCTGCCACTTGAGTTTGCTAAACATCTCCGTAACGCTATCACGCTTACCAAATAACCCTGTGACGAAACGCGCCGCTCTTCTTTGGATCTTCTCTATCTCCTCCGTCAACCCGAACTGGTACGGAACCGACACTGGTGAGCAATACTCAAGTATGGGTCGAACGAGTGTTTTGTAAGCCACCCACTTTGTTGATGGACTACATTTTCTAAGGACTCTCCCAATGAATCTCAACCTGGTACCCGCCTTACCAACAATTAATTTTATATGATCATTCCACTCCAAATCGTTCCGCACGCATACTCCCAGATATTTTACAGAAGCAACTGCTACAGTGTTTGTTCCGCTATCATATAATCTTACAATAAAGGACCCTTCTTTCTATGTATTCGCAATACGCTACATTTGTCTATGTTAAATGGTTCAAATGGCTCTGAGCACTATTGGACTCAACTGCTGAGGTCATTAGTCCCCTAGAACTTAGAACTAGTTAAACCTAACTAACCTAAGGACATCACAAACATCCATGCCCGAGGCAGGATTCGAACCTGCGACCGTAGCGGTCTTGCGGTTCCAGACTGCAGCGCCTTTAACCGCACGGCCACTTCAGCCGGCATCTATGTTAAGGGCCAGTTGCCACTCCCTGCACCAAGTGCCTATCCGCTGCAGATCTTCCTTTCGCTGCAATTTTCTAATGCTGCAACTTCTCTGTATACTACCGCATCATCCGCGAAAAGCCGCATGGAACTTCCGACACTATCTACTAGGTCATTTATATATATTGTGAAAAGCAATGGTCCCATAACACTCCCCTGTGGCACGCCAGAGGTTATTTTAACGTCTGCAGACGTCTCTCCATTGATAACAACATGCTGTGTTCTGTTTGCTAAAAACTCTTCAATCCAGCCACACAGCTGGTCTGATATTCCGTAGGCCGATCGGTTACGTGTCGCCCAAAGTGGTGTGTCTGAGATGTAGATAAAGCACAGAAGACGGGAAATGTGAACGATCGACCTCTCAGTGGTCGTCCTCGTATGACAACACCAATGCAGGATCGTTTCTCCAACTGCCGGCTCGCAGGCGTCCTACGTCAACCCTCAGAAATATTGGAAATGATTATTTCCAGGCAATAGGGATTCTTATTTCAGACCAAACAGTGCGTAGAAGATTGCATCAGGATGGTCTGCATTCCAGAAGACCAATGAGAAGCTATGCACTGAACCAACGGAACGACGCAATCGAAGGACCTGTGCTCTAGTACGTCAACATTGGACCATTGCAGAATTTTTTGCTGACGAGGCAAGGACTGGTTTTCGACCAGACTATAGACGTGTTAGGGTTTGGAGAAGCGCCAGACCACACCAGGAACGCCGATACGTTCTGGAAGTCCATCAGTTTGCGTCTGGGAGCGTAATGTTCTGGGCGGCAATAATGACGGGGCGGCCGACCCCTCAATTTCCCATCTAAGGCAGTTTAACTGGTCTCCGATACCTCCAAGAAGTCATGCAAGCGATTGTGAGGCCCTACAGACGTGAAGTCGGTAACAACTTCATCCTAGTCAATGACAACGCAACACACCACACTATTCTAGCAGTGTTTGTATCTTCCGATATACAATGTCAACTGAATACGTTGGCCAGCACAGTCTCTAGACATGAATGCAAATGAGCATGCATGAGATCTGTTGAAAGTGCCCATTGCACAGCATCCCAATCTACCTGACGGTCTTCAGGACTTCATTGAAGCTGCCGTTGGGAAGTGGGTCCTCGTACTCCGAGATGATGGTCTCATCCAGAGCATGCCTCGCAGACTGGAAGAACTCATCCGTGTGCGGGGAGGACGTACTACTAAAGTCTGATAATCATCATCATGAGATACAGATTATCACTATTTTTACTTTTCAAGATGTATGCTTAGGAGAGGACCTGCTTTGCTTTGTAATAATCTTTTATAACTAACCAAACTCGTTCTTGTGATTCTTCAGTTTCTCCCGGCGTATTTATTGCTCGAACAGTCCACGGGTGAACTGCCGGTCCATAGTGTCGAACGGGCACAACATTTCGGCGATCAGACAAGTCGCCATCGTCAGGTGCGCTGCAGAACGGCCGCCCACCCTCAGGAGCGCAGTTCGCCAGCGCACCTGACGATGGCGACATGTCTGGTCGCCGAAATATTGTGCCCGTTGGACACTATGGACCGGCAGAACACCCGTGGGCTGTTCCAGCAAATTAGTTCTTGGTTTGGAATTATGTTTAGATTGGTAGTAACGTACTGTACAAACCTCAATGGGTGTACTATAAGAAGCCCTTGTAGTAAACTCTATGATGTCGTCAACTTTTGTTCAGGTGTGTAATTTTTCACAGAAATTTGTGCATTTTGGAGAGCACAATAAAATTGTGCGTGATTTCACATAATGTGGTTCTTAATTCTAACGGGGTTATTTGATAAGATAAATTCAAGGTTGCGTATCTATAGAAGTATTTTTTTATTACAAAAAAGAATGTTGAGATATTCCAATTTGATTGCAATGATGATACACTTGTGCCAACATTCAGGCTAGCATTTGCAGTTTTCACTTTTGTACGTCTTCCAGCCTTGTTTCTCAGTTCCAACATGTAGCTCACGCACCCAACAGAAACATCCTAATCACCTCATTCGGTCTTTTGCAGATTCATCTTACCGGTATGAGACAGATGCACTCCTCATTTGCGTTGTGTTCATCATCTGTAGAGACAAGGGAAACAGAACTTTCTGAATCGTCTGCTGATCATATACCGATTTTCTTTGTCCCCTACTCATTTTAGCCACCTTTGTGTTCTTCTTTGGTTATTTGATGTTTTCCCTTTTTTGATGATTCTCCTAGTTCTTCTAAAATTACCCTGTTGCATTTTGGCTTCTCTTGAGCTGAAGTTTCTTCATAAAGCGCATTTTCTGCCTACCCTACAGCCCAGTTTCTCTTCCAAGGTTCCTGTCTTCGCGTAATCTAAAAGTGTCGATTATGGCTGTCGAAATACTGTGGACGCCTTTAAGAATTCCATTTTTATTAATGGTTTCCGTTGCCTTCCTCATAATTTCTGCTGTCCGACATTTTCTTTCCAGCCATCTGCTGAAAAGAAATAAAAAGTAAAATCTATAAAGGGGGGGAGGGGGGGGGGCACTTTTTACCGAGTCGAAATTAGGCACCCCTCAGCGGTATCTGAAATTAGGCACCTGTACCGCTTGACAAACATGGCTGAACTACCGAAACATGTAATGAATTATTGTATTTAAAAGTTGCTCACGACTTTCAAGAAGTATATCACTATTTTTTTCCTTCATATTTACTATACGTGAAGTTTAGAACTAAAATATCAGTCACTAAAAGCAGTTCAGTGCAACTTCCAAAAATTATCAAGAAAATTGGAGTTTTCCGAGCATCTTTAATTCTCTAAAAACAGGGCTTTTTCGCCGGGCAGTGAGACTACGGTAGAGCGCCCGTTTGCTATGTGAGTGGCCCGTGTGTTTGATTCTTGCCATGTGTAAATTTTTAAACAAAGGTCAAGGAAACAAAAAATACACAAACATGTCAAAACGTCTGTAGCACTCCGGCAATCACTGGATTGCTGGACCGATTCTCGTTTAGGTCACCAGTTTTTAGTTATTTTTCCGTTCAATTCGAATACCTACGTTATTTCCATTAGAGTTCATGAAATATATACTGATTAACAAACATCTAATTGTCATTTTTATGAACAATGCATATCTTGTAATTTCTAATAATATGTCGTACACGAAAAACTTGGTTTCATACGAAATATAAATTCTTAGTTATCGTTAGTTTACAGAAGGTTGTTATTCAAGATCGCTCAAATTACATTTATTTCATTTTTGTTCTTCACGAAAATGCTTGAACACGGAGCGTTCTTAAAAATATACCACGGCGAGGAATCGAAGCCACGCTATCCATGTGACAGTCAAGGATTCTAGCACAAAGGAGCGCAGCCTGTTGAAGCAACAAACTTAGTTTAAGTTATTAAAGGTGCTCGAAAAACATCAAAGTCTATTTTTTAGTGTTGGATCAAATTGCCTTGGCCCATTACAATCTGCGTTTTGAACTTCATACACTGTAAATATAAAAAAATTGCAAAGTCCAATTTGCGTGTGGTCTTCATGTGAGTTAAAAACCGAGATTTCGAATATGATCACCATTATCTTCTTCATCTGGACACGACTGCCTCATTTACCGTAGCGTTCAAGCTTTTCATTGGACGGTCGACGTTGCTTTGTGTCTTAACTTGTATTTTGTGGAGTGACGTCACGTAGAGGACGGGATTCACATGTCCAGTCCGGGAATCAGGCAATGAAGCAGCAAAGCACCGCCCTTTCACTGGTTCATGATTGAGGGGAGGAGGGGAAACGAAGACCACCGCTATGATCAGCTATTCGACTATAAATTACGATTTTTAATTTTATTCCTTCGAAGACGCACTCAGTTGCTCCTCTCCGTAACCACTGAGATTGTAATCTCCGTAGCGTTACGAAAGAATATAATTTAAGCGGAAATAACGCAGAAGAAGAGCTCGTGGACGATATTCTGCGGAGCAGCTGGGATTAGTTCGCAGAGGGCGGCCTGGGAGGATGTGGGGGTAAGGCTGGTCTCGTCTTATCTGCATCTGCAGCGTCCGTCCGCAGAAGCATTAGCCCCTGCAGCTTATGCCGGCCGCCGCACTGCTGCGTGCGATAAGTTGCCGCTACGCAGCGGCGCAAGCATCTTCCGCTAACGCCTGGGGTGGGGCAGCCCTAAAGACCACAATAATTACCGGACACGCCTCGCGGCACTGCGCTTATATCAAAACAGTGGCTGAATGCGAACACCGTTCCACGTCAGCATGCCTTGTTTAGGAATGCCTACGGCTGTGCTTCTGTTATCTTAGCTAGCACTTCTACCCTGGTAGCAGGTAGAAATGTTAGATTCTGATTTCAGACGTCAGTTTCATTACACTCGCAAGGCCTCATAATGTTGCGCTTCTCCTGTAGTACTACAACATCTCCGCCAAAGATCAATGCTCCTATCGAAACATCATGGATAATACTCACCACTGCCAAATATTTTCGCTCCAGCGTGGCAAGCTTTTCTCTCGAACAATCGTCTAGGTAGACCACAGTATTATGATTTACACCGACCACAAGATGAGCGCTTGATCGAAACTCTTTTTCGGTTACAGTACCTGTGTGATGGTGCTTTGATAAACTTTTTTTTTGAAATATGTAAAGGTACGGAGAATTGCTCGTAAAGAAAAATATTGCCTCCGTCGAAATGTACTCGACGGCTAATAACACTCTACAAGACGAAGACTAGTTGTTTTCGATTGCAAGAATGTGCCACGAATTACTCACAGGATAATGGAAAAACTGGTAGAATCTGGCCTTGAGCGAGATCAGTTTGGTTTCCGGGGTAATGCAGGGACAGGCGACGCAACACTGCCACAGCGAGTTGCCTTAGACGGTACGTGGAGGAACGGTAAACTTACGTTTACAATATTTGTTGACATAGTGAAAGTTTTAGACAGTGTTAGGTGGAATAGACTCTCTGACGTTCGGAAGATAGAAGGGATAAAATACAGAGAGCGAAAGGTTATTTACAACTTGTGGAGAAACCAGTTATCATTTGTAGGAGCCGATGGAAATGAAAGAAAAGCAGTAGATGAGAATGGAGTAAGACAGTGTTGTAGCGTATTCCCAACGTTATTAAGTGTGTACATTGAGCAGACAGTAAATAAATCGAGAGAAACATTTGTAGAAACTATTAAAGTTCAGATAAAAGAGGTAGAAGCTTTGAGGTTTGCCGTTGAAACTGCACGTCTGTCAGAGACATCAAAGAACTTCAAAGAGAACTTGAACGGAATGGATAGTGTTGAAGAGATATTAAAAGATGAACACCAACAAAAGGAAAACAAGGGTAATGGAATGTAGTCGAATTTAATTAGGCGATACTGAGGGGATCAGATCATGAAATGAGACACTCACAGTATTACTTTTGCCATTTGGGCAGCAAAACAACTGGCCGAAGTAGATACAAAACACAGACAGGCTGAATTTGTTAAAATCGAATATAAATGTAAGTGCTAAGAATTATTTTCTGAAGTTATTCGTCTGGTGTTAACGGATGTGAAAGGTCGACTATAAACATTACAAATAAGAAGACAATCAAAGGTATTGAAAGTGGTGCTACAGAAGAATGCTGAAGATAAGATGAATAGATCGCGTAAGTAGTGAGGAGGTACTTGCCCGAATCAGGGAGAAAATACATTTGTGGCAAAATTAAACGGAACTAGGGAATTGGTTGACAGAACACATTTTAAGGCACTAAGGAGAAAGTCAGTTTGGTAACTGAGGGAAGTGTGGAAGATAAAATCTTAGAGGGAGACGAATACAGTAAGCTCATTCAAAGAGATGCAGGTTGCAGTAGTTATTTGGGGATGAAGAGGCTTGCACGAGATAGAGTGCGGTGGAGAGTTGCATCAGACCAGCCTTTGGACTAAAGACCACAACGACAACAACAACAGCATGACCATATAACGGGAGTCGTACACTGATACGTGTAACGAACCGACATCGAAGCCACTGTAAGAAATTTTCGTCTAAAGTTGGCGTAATGTGCTTCCTAGGTCCTGGCGAATCCAGTTATAACTGGAATAGCAGTATCTTCATCAGATGAACATGAAATTCTGTAAGTGTTGTCATGTATAGTGATGGGAACAACCAAATGAAAACAATCGATTCATTCGGTTGTTGGAAAATAACGTCCCATTCGGTCGTGGTTTTACTTATCGGTTGAATTACTCATTCATTTGAGTGAAACCAGTCTGTGGGAACAACAGAATGAAAACAGTTGTGTCCATTGGTTGTTGTTCTATATATTTGTTGGATTATTATTTACTTATTTTTTCAAGTGAAAGCAGCGTGTGGGAGCAACCGAATGAAACCATACACACCGCTATTTGCTTTGCACATTGACTGAGTTATTCGTTCTCTCTCTTCGAGTGGAAAGACTTTGTAGTGTTCATTCTTTCAGCTGAAACCGTTCTTTAGTGTTTTAGCTGACGGAGGTATCCATTCTTTCTCCCGAGAGAAACCACCCTGAAGTACCCTCATTAGTTGAACTAAAGCATTGCTACATTACACCGCCAGAGGATAGCCCTACGCCCAGGTGTAAGTGAATACATATCTCAGGGGTATGTTAAAGTTAAAATAAGCGTAATAAATGTTCATTTAATTATGTACTGAATAGATTAAATTTTCTTTTCGTTATTCTTATAGTATCGTGGATGAAGTTGTTCCAAGTGCCATTAATGCGTAACTAATTAAGCTCAGGTATCGGACACACAAAGTCTGCAGACTGTAAGTTGCTCTATGGCCACGATGTACCGCCTGGAGCGGGTTTCGTGAGACACGGAGTGTTTTCTCGCCTGCGTTTCAGTGCTAACAACGCCAGCGGGCGCACGCCTCCATCCTACTAGCAGATATAAATTACACACAAGAGTAACAAGGATTTGTGAAAGCGCCTTATATAGACGTCTATCTTCAAACACAGTACTCATTTGCAGTACGGAATATGAAGTAAATTAAGGCAGTTTTAATACAGCTCAACGAGTAGGAGGCAAATGTCTGATTTTTCTCATTGGTTCAGTAAAGGCGTATGGAAATACAGGGTGTTCCAAAATGATCTTTACAGCTTTGATCACATATATTTCGGAGATAGGGAGAGCTCGAAAGTGCGATTTGCAGCATGGTGTTCATTCACACCTAAGACTCTGGTAGTCGCTTAACAGAGTTCAGTGTTTAGAATGAAGTTTTCACCCTGCAGCGGAGTGGGCGTTGATATGAAACTGCGTACTGGAGCGAGAATCGAACTCGACACTGTGATATTCGCTATTTTTGGCTTAATTAAAACAGTAAATTCAGCCAGAAGGCAAATACTTGTTTATAAAGAATGATTAATATATAATAAGGCGTCGCATAGCGACGGTGGAATTTTCTAAATAATGTAATTTGTCGTCTTTGGGCGGCAATATAAACAGGAAAATACGGATAGGTATGCGATCCTTCACTATTTTGTTCGCTGGAGAACAAATGAAGCCTTGAGCGCTAAAAAGACTTTTACTGTTTTTCTCGAGTAAGACGGACGCAGATTTGTGGCGGTCCGATCTAATTATTTTTACTAAATAAATAAAAACGTGTTCCGTCTAAGTTTTGAGTGAAGTGTAGGAAGAAGAACTGTGGTAACTTACCGTGACGAAGCACGAGCGACTCAAGAGGACAATGGCTATATAAAAGAGCGCTCAATGGACATGATATGGACATAAAAATCTACCGTCATTGTAGTATTAAGCTTAAGGTACGATATATGTTTTAGTTATAATAAATATTTGTTCTGGGAATACTGAATCATTTAGCAGTGCTCATTTCTATTATCTCCTCAGTATTATTTTCATTTTAATTATGCATTTTGCTATTATTACAGACTCCAAGATCAGCAGTCCAATGTGCGTGTTACATTGATAAAAAGAAAACTGTTTTATCGTCTTCTTGCATCAGCTTTAATATTGAATTTCCCTTTTGTGTGATGTTACAGTTGTTTTTGCGCCCTTAAGAACTTTCTGGTCCCTTAGGAAATTGTTTTGTGATAACAATAACTTCACAACCGGGTATGATCGTATCTACGATCATGAAGTAATTAGAAAGACGATAACGCAACTTCTTAATCAATAGCACGCTAGTTGTGACTGCCTCAAGCCACGCGAAACTGCAAGTAAAAAACTATTCACATCTCACAGTGGAATATTTTATGACAATGGTCAATCCATGATTCTTACGCCAATTGTGATTGATAAAACAGTTAGTTAAATCTCAATTTCCAACTTTCCATTGAATAACAACCTCACTTCTATTTTGTAACATCACAACACCTTTGTCTTTTGCGGACAAATGCTCTACCGACTGAGCTACCCAATACCGAAGCACGACTCAAGGCGCATCCTTACAGCCTTACTTCCGCCAGTAACTCGTCTCCTACCTTCCAAACTTCACAGAAGCTCTCTTGCGAAACTTACAGTCTGCAGAGCACTAGCAACGGAACGGTAGAGGTGCCGAGTTCGAGTCTCGGTCCGGCACACAGTTTAATCCGACAGGAAGTTTCATATCAGCGCACACTCCACTGCAGAGTCAAAATTTCATTCTGGAAACATCCCCCAGGCTGTGGCTAAGCCAGGTCTCCGCAATATCCTTTCTTCCAGTAGTGCCAGTTCTGGAAGTTTCATAGGAGAGCTTCTGTAAAGTTTGGATGGTAGGAGACGAGGTACTGGTGGAACTACAGTTGTGAGGATGCGCCGGGAGTCGTGATTGGGTAGCTGAGTCGGTAGGGCACTTGTCCGCGAAAGGCAAAGGTCTCGAGTTCGAGTCTCGGTCCGCCACAGAGTTTTAATCTTCCAGAAAGTTTCTTAGTTCGGTGTGTTAAGGTGACCATATTTTCTAGACAGAAATTTGGGACGTAGGGGATCTATTAAAAATTTTTGATATCACAAAAAAGTCGTAATAAATGTAAACTATCACTGTAATTTGTTACAAAAAGTACATTAATTTGTATCTTATTAGCACCTTCTAAAACGAAGAAGTGCGAGCAGACATACAGTTTTCATCAGTGCTTTAAATTTTCTTCAGCATGTCTATATTCTTCAACAGGATATGAAAACATTCAACTCAAGTTTTATTATAATTCCCTTTAGTCAGTAACATTGCTTACGTAGTTTCTAGAACACTGTGTTTTGTCACAGCTTCATACATTACTTACCACGGAAAAAGAGGGGGAGGGGACGGGACGATGGTCACCTTACATGTGTGCGCCATCTGTAGTCCACAGGATACCTAAGCGATATTCCAGTACCGTGCCCGGCCTTGCGAGTCATCCTCGTTAACATGTGCTGTTGCTGTTCAGGAGCGAGTTCACAGTTCCTGCAGGTTCCGCCCAAAGAAAAAATTCTAATGGGATTCCGCAGGACCTGGGTGTCAGATCTGGTCTGTACCAACCTTTCCACACTGTGCCAACAGTCTTCCTCTACAGTTTTTGCCCTCGACAACTCCCTCTAGTACCATGGAAGTCATGCCCTCATGTGTTAACAGATTGTCTCTTCTCCTTGTCAGTGTTTCCACATACTTCTTTTCTCTCCGATTGTGGGCAGAGCCCCCTCATGCCTTAACCTATCTGTCCACCTAATTTTCAAATTTCGTCTAGAGCACCAATGTTTCGTTTCTCTTCTGCTCCGGTTTTCCCACAGTCCATGTTTCACTATGACACAATGTCGTGCTCGAAAAGTATGTTCTCAGAAATTTCTTCCTCAAATTAAGCTCCACGTTTGTCTTCTCTTGGCCAGGAATGACCTTTTTGCCTAATCTGCTTGTTATGTGTTCTTTGCTCCGTCCGTCATAGGTTATTTTTCTGTCTAGGTAGCAGAATTCCTTAACAACATCGCCTTCGTCACCATCAATGCTGATGTTAAGTTTCTCGCTGTTCTCATTTCTGCCACTTCTCATTACTTTCGTCTTTCTTCGATTTACTCCCAATCCATATTCTATACTCATTACACTGTCCATTCCACTCAGCAGATCACGTAATTCTTCTTCGCATTCATTCATGATAGCAGTGCCATCAGCGAATATTGTCATTGATATCCTTTCAGCTGGAATTTTAATTCCACTCCTGAACCTTTCTCTTGTTTCCATCAATGCTTCTTCGATGTAAAGACTGAACACTAGGAGCGAAAGACTACATCCCAGTCTTACATAATTTTTAATCCGTCGTCCACTTTTACTATTCCCTCTTGGTTCTTGTATATGTTATATATTACCCATCTCTCCCTACAGCTTACCCCTATTTTTCTCAGAATTTCGAACATCTTGAACCATTTTACATTGTCTAACGCTTTTTCCAGATCGACAAATCCTATGAACGTGTCTTGATTTTTCTTTACTTTTAGGTCCATTATCAACGGCAACGTCAGAATTGCCTCTCTAGTGCCTTTACCTTTCGTAATGCCAAACTGATCATCATGTGCCACGTCCTCAATTTTCTTTTCCATTCTTCTGTATATTAGTCTTGTCAGCAACTTAGGTGCCTGAGCTGTTAAGCTGATAGTGCGAGAATTATCGTGGGTTATGAGAAGCTCCTGCATTCTGGACTTCTGGACAGCTGGTACCACTTTTGAACTTGTAGGTTCTTCTGAATGGAATGAGATACCGCCAAATTCTTTGGGTTTAAAGACCTTCGTTTCGTTGATCTCATGCGAGTTTTACAATCCTTCTCCACAATGCTCGCTGTCAACTCAACTCACAAAGTAAACCGAGCGAGGTGGCGCAGTGGCTAGCACACTGGACTCGCATTCGGGTGGACGACGCTTCAATCCCGCGCCCGGCCATCCTGATTTAGGTTTTCCGTGATTTCCCTAAATCACTCCAGGCAAATGCCGGGATGGTTCCTCTGAAAGGGCACGGCCGACTTCCTTCCCTAATCCGATGAGACAGATGACCACGCTGTCTGGTCTCCTTCCCCAAAACAACCAACCAACCAACCAACTAAAACCCAAACAGGGAAATTACTATGCAACACACGAGGAACGGCGCTCAGAAGTTTGCAAGGGTCGACCTGGGGTTGTAACACTAACGCCCATTTAGGTGAGACAAGCAGACTCTCCAACGACTTCTTAATCTGAAGGCAACCCAACTGACAAACAGCCGACCGACGAATCAACAAGATCTGTTACTCTCCACGCAACCAGCAGGACGACCGCAAGATTTCAACACAACGACACACAGAATATTTGCGCCCACAACGACCACCCACACCTCAGCTGTCGAACTACACGCCGCACTGGAGAGCAACAACACGATGAGGAAAATACTGTTTGGTAAGTGTGATTCAGAGTGGCTGTATGTAATACCATCAATTCAAAAAAAAAAAAAAAAAAAAAAAGGTTCAAATGGCTCTGGGCACTATGGGACTTAACTTCCGAGGTCATCAGTCCCCTAAAACTTAGAACTACTTAAACCTAACTAACCTAAGGACGTCACACACCCATGCCCGAGGCAGGATTCGAACCTGCGACCGTAGCGGTCGCGCGGTTCCAGACTGTAGCGCCTAGAACCGCTTGGCCACTTAGGCTGGCCATCAATTCGAAAAAAATTGTGTTTTGCTAAGAGAGTAACGTGGTCAACAAGATCAAACGGCTGGGAAACATCACAAAAAATACCAAATGGCGGTATTTAAAGCTTGTACTTATTGCTGAGTGAATTATTAACAGGATTCTCAGTGGAGCAGCGGTGTAGCGAAGTGGTAAGCACACTGAACTCGCATTCGAGAGGACGACAGGTCAGACACGAGTCCGGCCATACTGATTTAGGTTTTCCTTGGTTTCTCTAAATCGCTTAAGGCAAATACCGGGATGGTTCCTGTGAAATGGAGTGGTCAATTTCCTTTCTGTCCTTCCCTAATACGAGCTTGTGCTCAGTCATAATGACCTCGGTGTGGACGAGGCCTTGAAGACTAATCTCCTCCTCTTTCTCACTCGAGCAATCGTCTGGAATTCAAATTCTGGTATGCTGAGTAAGATGCGACACGTTAGCTTCTGAACAGGCAAAGAACCTACATCTGTCGGAGTCTGACATGTGTTGGCAAACTTTTTCCTTCTTACACGAGGCAAAACACGATCTTCTCGCAAAGAAGCAAAATGTAAATGCGACTGCTGTATGAGAAACCCGTCGCGTCGGCCTTCGTTATATACAGACTAAAGTCTGTACTTGCGGTGACATGCTCATCATTTGTATTTTCAACTATGTAGTAACTTCACACCGATTTGCCTCTTTTGCGTGCTGCTTTTACGCTGTTGCAATCTTAATAGCCAGGAGGATAGCGCTAAGAGAAGTGCGTGCCCGTCGCTGGCGGACACAACACTTCGGACAGATACTGCCCAGTCCAAGTCTGCGGTTTTGAGCCTCGCGTCCGGTGCAGGCGTTATGCAACTCGCGCGGCTCCGACATTAATTCCGCTTAATTTATGTAAACGGCGCCGGGAGCAGACCACGTAGCACCGCCAGCCGCCGCCGTTTCGGCCGTAACGCTGTCATCGTCGGGGCGCGACTCGCTGAAAAACGGCCTGGAAGCCACTTACCAAAATGTCGCTCGACTGGGGCGCTCCCGTGATTGAGTGAAGGCCGTGCAGGCCTCATTAACGTTGCGTTGACTCCGTTCTGGATTCCGCCTGCGCCAAGGTCGCTCGTGGCAGCACCTGCCGCACATACTAGGGGCCTACCAGTTACCGAGTACGTTCCAACAGTGTACGTAGCAGCCCGTTTGCATACGTCTTCAACGTGCAGAGCAAACGAGTGACGGCCATACAGTGTTACCTTACAAAATGTTACGTAATTAATTTTTGGTCGCTTACAGGCACACGCTGTCCCAACACACCCCTATGTAACGCGGAAATCACCACGACTGAACCGATCCCGACAGTACGAAAGGGACCGGCAAGCACTGTGGCTTGCTCCAAAAAGAGCGCGCTCACGGTCTATCCCATGACATATGCGATTGGTCAGAAAGTTTTAGAACAGACAGAGAGCAGTATTTCGTCCTGAATGGTTGAGACTTCAACAGAAATAAGCGTTACTTCAGGTGTGCCCCAAGGCACTGTAATAGGTCCGCTGCTTCTTACGATTTACACGAACGTTATGGTTGAAGGTATTGACAGCTGCATTAGACTGTTTGCCGATGATGCTGTACTCTACAGGAAAGTTGTATCACACGAAAGTTGTGAACAAATCAATGAGGATTTGCAGAAAATAAATTCGTGGTGTAATGACTGGCAGTTATCTCTCAGTATTAGTAAATGTAACCTACTGTGTATAACAAGGCTAAAATCCCCATTAATGTAAGAGTACAAAATAAATGCCCAGTCTTTGGAAGCGGTAACATCCGTCAAGTGTCTGGGTGTGACTATTCGAAATGATCTCAAATGAAATGATCACATTACACAAGTAACGAGCAAGGCGAACTCTAGATTGCGGTTTATTGGTAGAATCCTGAAGCGATGCAGTCCTTCAACAAAAGAAATTGCTTACAATACGTTAATTCGTCCAGTCTTGGAGTATTGTTCGTCTGCATGGGACCCTTACCAGTTGGGTCTTTTTCAAGAGAATGAGAGGGTCCAAAGAAGAGCGGCAAGATTCTTCTTCTTCTTCTTCTGTAGTGGTCAATCCAAGGACTGGTTTGCAACAGCTACAATGGCAGCTTGTCTCCATTCTGTGCGTCTTTCAGCTTTTCTCTTCATTCCTTTATAGGTGTTACATCCCACATCTTTCATGATTTGATCCATGTACCTCAGTCGTGGTCTTCCTCTTGGTTTTTTTCCCCCGACATATCCCTCTATGTTTGTGTTCAGGAGTCCTTTATGTCTTAATAGATGGCCTGTAAATTGCACTCTTCTTTTAACAATGAAACTCCAGAAGCTTCTCTTCTCACCTGATCTTTCCAGAACCACTTCGTTTGTGACCTTGTCGATCCATTTTATTTTGAGCATGCGCCTATAGCACCACATTTCAAAAGAATTTAGCTTCTGGTCTTCCTCTGTCCCGAGAGTCCATGTTTCACACCCATAGCATGCCACACTCTACACATATGATTTCAAAAATCTTTTCCTGATTTCAAGGCTGATGCTCTTAGATGTTAATAAGTTTTTCTTCTTGTTAAAAGCAGCCTTCGCTTGAGCTATTCTACTTCTCACTTCTGCCTTGCTCCTTCCATCCCTGGTAATATTACTGCCCAGGTAAGTAAATTTATCAACTTGTTCAAGCAGTTCATTGCCTACATGAACTTGGACTTTCACTCGATCTTCTTTGTCGCATGCCATTACTTTTGTTTTTGCTTTATTAATTCTCATATTATATTCCTCACCTATAACTTTATCCATTCTATTCAGCAGGACTACAAGATCTTCTTCACTTTCAGCCAGGACAGCTATATCATCGGCATATCTTATCATATCTATTCGTTGGCCATGAATTACTACACCTGTCTGTGAATTTTCCCTTACTTTTTTCAGCGCCTCTTCGATGTATACGTTAAAGATAACAGGGGACAGTGCGCAACCTTGTCGGACACCTTTCCGTATCTGCACCTTTTCTTGTTTTGTCCGTCCACGGATAACTGCTGTCTCGTTTTTGTACAGGTTCCATATCATTTTTCTATCTTTATGACCTATTCCTACTTTTTTGAGTACCTCAAACATCTTATCCCATTTAACATTATCAAAGGCTTTCTCTACATCTACGAAAGCTATGTATGTTTTCAGGCTCTTATCTAGTCGTTTCTCTATTATTAGTTTTAGAGCAAATATTGCTTCTCTGGTTCCTCTATCTTTCCGGAATCCAAACTGGTCTTCGGAGAGTGTAGCTTCGACTTTTTGTTCTATGCGTTTTAGGATAATTGAGGTTAATATTTTAGAGGCGTGAGTAACTAGGCTGAGCGTCCTATAATTTTCACATCTTGTAGCATTTGCCTTCTTTGGAATGGGGATCATAATGTTTTTCTCAAAGTCTGTAGGAATTTTACCCTGCTCGTACATGTTGAAAACAAGATTATACAACTCCTGATTCAGTTTTGCTCCTCCAGATTTCAGAAGTTCGGCTGGGATATTGTCTATACCAGGCGATTTGTTGTTTTTCAATTTTTTCAGAGCTAGTTCAAATTCTTCCTTTAATATAGGTTCACCTATGTTGTGTGCATCTACTTCTGTTTCTTCTTCCATGATGTTTTAAGACAGATCTGGTCCGCTGTACAGTTTTCCTATATATTGTTTCCATCTTCTTGCAACTTCATCATCGTCATCCAACATATTGCCATTTTCATCCATCACAGCCCTACACTTGTTTCTTCTGTCTCCAAAGCAATGTCTCACACATTTATAGGCCTTGTCGATATTTCCCTTGCTCATGTTGTCCTCAACTGAAATACAGAGATCATCAAGGTATTTTTCTCTTGCTTGTTTTGCCTCTCTGTTGATTCTGTTTTTCTGACTCTTGTATTTCTCTTGGTCTTCCTTCTTCACAGAATTTTTTAATTTCCTTCTTTCTTCCATTATATTTAGTAGGTCATTAGAGATCCATTCCTTCCTTTTCTCTGTCCTTTCTTTTCCTATTATTTCGTCTGGCTTCTAAAATACCAGTTTTTATTTTTTCCCAGCTGCTTTGGATGTCATTGCAGCCCTGTGTATTTGTTTTCTTGTCTGTTTCTAGTTGATAGTGCTTCAGTGTATTTTCGTTTTTCAGGTTTGTCAAATCCCATTCACATGTACTTCTTTTTTTAATGTTCTTGAATTTTAGTTCAGTCGTCATCATAACGAGTATGTGGTCACTTTCCACATCACAGCCTGGATATGATCTGCTGTCCTTAACTTGGTTTTCAAATCTTTGCTTCACTAATATGAAGTCAATTTGATATCTGTTAATGTCACCAGGCATTTTCCAAGTGTATCTTCTTCTTGGATGATGATTAAAGAAGGTATTTGTAATGCAAAGTTTATTTCTTTGGCAGAATTCTATAAGTTTCTCCCCTCTTTCATTTCTTAATCCTAATCCAAAATTCCCTGCCACATCCTCTTCTTTACCTTCCCCAACAACGGCATTCATATCTCCCATGATGACAAGGTTTTCAGCTCCTTTAATTCTGCCAATTACTTCTTCAAGGTGGTCATACATCATGTCGATTTCATCATCCTCGTGCCACGTAGTTGGCATGTACACTTGGGTTATGATTGTGTCTCTTGGTTTAGTTTCCAATCGGACATAAATTATCCTCTCACTATGTTGAACAAATCCATTTACTCTTAACCCCATCTCTTTATTGAGGATAATTCCCACTCCTGCAATCCCGGGATTGTCTTGTGCTGTTCCAGTGTGTATGATTCTGTAACCCCCTGACCAAAAGTCGCCAAGATTCGTGACTGATAAATTCAGCCATCACGAGAGCTTTACAAATCTCATAGAAAGTTTGAAGTGGGACACACTTGCAGATAGACGACGCGCTAAACGGAATGGGGTGCTCACTAAATTCCAAAAACCCATCTTCACCGAGGATGTAGAGCATATATTATTACCACCAACTTTCAAATCGCGTAATGATCACGATTCAGAGATAAGGGAAATTAGAGCTCGTACTGAGGCGTTCAGACAGACGTTTTTCCCTCGCGCGATCCGCGAGTGAAACGGGAGGGGGGGGGGGGGGGAGAATGTGACTTTGGCGCGAATTGTACCCTCCGCCACACACCGCTTGGTGGCTAGCGAAGTATATATGTAGATGTAGATATACTTTACAAAATTGTTAAGGCTCTCGTGGCCACTTGTTAACAAACTGCCTATTGGCTTCTGTCTCGGGTTCTTCGGCCGACGTTCATCTAATGATTTTTCTGACGTTTCGCCAGCACGAGTGGCTGGCATTGTCAAAGCTTCACCACCGGCAATGGAGGATGAAGCTTTGGCAATGCCAGGCACTCGTCCTGGCGAAACGTCAGAAAAATCATTAGATGAACGTCTGCCGAAGAACCCGAGACAGTTTGTAGATATACTTTGTTACGCTTAAGGCCGCTGGGAGACATCAAGGAAATCAGAGACACAATGCAGAGAGCTGGAAAAAGTGGTAGCGTTTAAGTTGCCGGAGATAAATAGTAACACTAGACCCTGCAAATTGCAGACGCTCTGGGTAGCTGTCTCGAGGAAGATAGAGAAATAACCGTAACTCCATCCACAGCCTATACGCTGTAGTAAAGCGTCACTGTAGAAGATGGCCATGAAAATGCACGTCTTAGCAGAGGCAGCCAGGGTAGAATAAAACTAAAGCAGCCCCCACCCACATCTACATCTACATGGATACTCTGCAAAACACATTTTAGGTCCTGGCAGAGGGTTTATCGTACACAGAAAGACGGACAACGGGGCCAGGTGACTTAAAACACTGTTGTTGCTGTCTATAATATCAGTGGCAATGACGTTTACTTCTCAGATGAACGCTTTTCATACCGTACTTCGAATTTGTTAATGTAAAATCCAGAAGTATCCGTAGCTACTGAGTAAGAGAAATGATCTTGTGGATGACATCGGAAGTTCACTGAGGCTTTTTGCGGATGATGCTGTGGTATATCGAGAGGCTGTAACAATGGAAAATTGCACTGAAATGCAGGAGGATCTGCAGTGAATTGACGCATGGTGCAGGGAATGTCAATTGAATCTCAATGTAGACAAGCGTAATGTGCTGCGAATACATAGAAAGAAAGATTCCATATAATTTAGCTACAATATAGCAGGTCAGCAACTGGAAGCAGTTAATTCCATAAAGTATCTGGCAGTACGCATTAGGAGTGATTTAAAATGGAATGGTCATATGAAGTGATCGTCGGTAAAGCAGATGCCAGACTGAGATTCATTGAAAGAATGCAATCCGAAAACAAAGGAAGTAGGTTACAGTACGCTTGTTCGCCCACTGCTTGAATACTGCACAGCAGTGTGGGATCCGTACCAGATAGAGTTGATAGAAGAGATAGAGAAGATCCAACGGAGAGCAGCGCGCTTCGTTACAGGATCATTTAGTAATCGCGAAAGCGTTACGGAGATGATAGATAAACTCCAGTGGAAGAGTCTGCAGGAGAGACGCTCAGTAGCTCGGTACGGGCTTTTCTTGAAGTTTCGAGAACATACCTTCACCGAGGAGTCAAGCAGTATATTGCTCCCTCCTACGTATATCTCGCGAAGAGACCATGAGGATAAAATCAGAGCCGGCCGCGGTGGCGGTGCGGTTCTAGGCGTCCAGTCCGGAGCCGCGCTGCTGCTACGGTCGCAGGTTCGAATCCTGCCTCGGGCATGGGTGTGTGTGATGTCCTTAGGTTAGTTAGGTTTAAGTAGTTCTAAGTTCTAGGGGACTGATGACCACAGCAGTTGAGTCCCATAGTGCTCAGAGCCATTTGAACCATAAAATCAGAGAGATTAGAGCCCACACAGAGGCATACTGACAATCCTTCTTTCCACGAACAATACGAGACTGGAATAGAAGGGAGAACCGATAGAGGTACTCAAGGTTCCCTCCGCCACACATCGTCACGTGGCTTGCGGATTATGGATGTAGATGTAGATGTAGATGTAGATGTAGAGGAATCTAAATGTGATTGGCCAGAGGCAGCCTGGAGGTGCAGAGCGACTCAGCAGATTTGCCGAACCTTGGTAAGCGCCGGTGGATGGGTGGGTCGACCATAGGAAGAGAGAAATGGTGCGCCGCCACGATTCTTTAAAAACCCGTGTTTCTGTATTCAGACAGAGTTCTGAGTCAGATCCATGGGGCGCCGATTCTATGTCTCTCCGACATGCTTTCCTCCTTTGAAGGGCTGCTCCCAGGTTTATACTTAACGTGCTGCTAGTGTTCGCTACTTCTGTTAGCATCCGCCCCCACGACTTCAGACACTGACTTCTGTTGTGGAACTATTGCCTCCTTTGCTTTTTTTGCCCGCATCTCGTGGTCGTGCGGTAGCGTTCTCGCTTCCCACGCCCGGGTTCCCGGGTTCGATTCCCGGCGGGGTCAGGGATTTTCTCTGCCTCGTGATGGCTGGGTGTTGTGTGCTGTCCTTAGGTTAGTTAGGTTTAAGTAGTTCTAAGTTCTAGGGGACTGATGACCATAGATGTTAAGTCCCATAGTGCTCAGAGCCACTCCTTTGCTTTTTATAATGTTTAGAATCATCCTCCAGTGTAGCAGTCAGTCTGACCGCAAATAAATAGTGAATTCCTCGAGTCTGCTGCTAGAGGCGGCCTGTAAAGTCCCAGAGTCCACGCCACTCGTACGTGCCCTGAGACAGTGTTTGGCGCTGATGCAAGTTATCAACCTGCCCTCACGGGGGTTGCGTCCTCCTGCATTTGCTCCTCACCGCTCGCAAATTGTAGGCTGCTCTCAGACCCCGAGTCTTCCCTCTAGACTGTCTCAGCAGACGACAGCTGTCAGTAGAGACGCAGGAGCAGCTGAAGTGGTCGGTCCAGAGAGCCGTGGCTGGCTCGACTCGTGCTTGTCTTGGGTCGAACCTTGGTTGCAGTCCTGTGCTTTTATTTCTCCTGCAGTTATCGCGATAATGTTGCTGTCCTCTCCGTGATAGACAGCAGCAGCGTGTATCTATTCTAGTACTGCTGTACTACCTTTGGTGTGGCGGATATACACTACTGGCCATAAAAATTGCAACACCAAGATGAAATGCAGATGATAAACGGGTATTCGTTGGACACATATATTATACTAGAACTGACATGCGATTACATTTTCACGCAATTTGGGTGCAAAGCTCCTGAGAAATCAGTACCCAGAGCAAACACCTCAGGCCGTTATAACGGCCTTGATACGCCTGGTCATTGAGTCAGACAGAGCTTGGATGGCGTGTAAAGGTACAGCTGCCCAGGCAGCTTCAACACGTTACCACAGTTCATCAAGAGTAGTGACTGGCGTATTGTGACGAGCCAGTTGCTCCGCCACCACTGACATGACGTTTTCAATTGGGGGGAGATCTGGAGAATGTGCTGGCCAGGGCAGCAGTTGAACATTTTCTGTATCCAGAAAGGCCCGTACAGGACCTGCAACATGAGGACTTGCATTACCCTGCTGAAATGTAGGGTTTCGCAGGGATCGAATGAAGGGTAGAGCCACGGGTCGTAACACATCTGAAATGTAACGTCCACTGTTCAAAGTGCCGTCAATGCGATCAAGAGGTGACCGAGACGTGTAACCAATGGCACGCCATACCATCACGCCGGATGATGCGCCAGTATGGCGATGACGAATACACGCTTCCAATGTGCGTTCACCGCGATGTCGCCAAACACTGATGCGACCATCATGATGCTGTAAACAGAACCTGGATTCACCCTAAAAAAGGACGTTTTGTCATTCGTGCACCCAGGTTCGTCGTTGAGTACACCATCGCAGGCGCTCCTGCCTGTGATGCAGCGTCAAGGGTAACCGCAGCCATGGTCTCCGAGCTGATAGTCTATGCTGCTGCAAACGTCGTCGAACTGTTCGTGCAGATGGTTGTTGTCTTGCAAACGTCCACATCTGCTGACTCAGGGATTGAGACGTACCTGCACGATCCGTTACAGCCATGCGGATAAGATGCCTGTCATCTCGACTGCTAGTGATACGAGGCCGTTGGGAACCAGCACGGCGTTCCGTATTACCCTCCTGAACCCACCGATTCCATATTCTGGTAACAGTCATTGGATCACGATCAACGCAAGCAGCAATATCGCGATAAGATAAACCGCAATCGCGATAGGCTACAATCCGACCCTTATCAAAGTCGGAAACTTGATGGTACGCATTTCTCTTCCTTACACGTGGCATCAGAACAACGTTTCACCAGGCAAAGCTAATCATTTGCGTATCACAGCATTTTCTTCCTGTCGGTTAGATTTCGCGTCTGTAGCACGTCATCTTCGTGGTGTAGCAATTTTAATGGGCAGTAGTGTAGTTTCCGGCTGGGCGGTGTGTGACCAGTCGGTTGGTTGGGGTGGACCAGCACGGAAGTCTCCGTCACACGTACTCTGGCCGGGGCCGCTGGCGGTGTGCACGCGCGGTTCGAGAGTGAGGTGCTGCTTGCGAGTGCCACGAAGTTCGTCGCCCACCGATCTTGGACATGAAAGTTGAGTCATCACTTAACCTACTATCGAGCCTCAACTGTTTACATTTCTTCTATTGATCCTGGTTGTCACTTTGGGAACATTCCTGCGAGCAACAAAGTGTGTGTGTTCAAGTCGGCTAAGATTCCAGCCGTCTTCCTGTGGAGTTTAACTTAATTTATTCCCTGTTACTCAAGTTGACCAGCAGTATCTTCTGCCTTGTGGCCGTTGTCGGGGCAAAAAATTTTAGTCAGTGGGGTTAAATCACAAAGAGAGTCCCACAGGGTTCAATTTTGGGTCCTCTCCTATTCCTTACACAAGGTGGAGAAAAATTGTGTCACCAAATTTTAACCCTCAGTAGCTGCCGCCAGTAGAAACCGAAATTACTAATGTTGTGTAGGTCGACAACGCACCATTTTTAAACAATGGAAACTTGGCGCCACGCACTCCGATTGGACGTGGGTCTACCCTGTTGCCGGATGCTCTGGACAACGCACGACCGCGGATACTTTGCTCGCCGGAGATCGCGATGTATCCTAGGCAGCCCGCACGCTCGGTGGTAGTGCGCCAGCCTTCCACTCTCGGGGTTTGGGGCGAATCCCACGGCCAATCGGAGCGCGTGGTGCCGAGTCCCTGTAGTTTAAAAATGGTGCGTTGTCGATTTACACAACATTATCAATTTTGGTTCCTACTGGCATCAGATACCCAGGGTTAAAATTTCGTGATACAATTTTTCTCCACCCTGTATATGTGAATTACCCCCACTTAAGATTCAACGAGCAGAACTGGAGCTTTTCGCAGACGATACTAATGTTTGTTGGTAGAATATGGGGAAAATGCTAACACTGTACAAAGGAGATTGTTTGCAAATCACTCGTGCGTCCCATTCTGGAATATTGCTCAGGTTTGTCGGACCTGTACCAAATAGTACCAGGAGGGGATTCTGAACATATACAGAGAAGAGTAGCACGAATGGTTACAGGTTTGTCTGACAGGTGGGAGACTGTCACAGAGATGCTTTGGAAACTCTTGAAAAATAAACTATTCTGACAAAGCCTGCTTACTGATATAGTAGAAACCCCTACTTATCGCTCACACAGTCGCTGTGAGGACAAGATTGGACAAAGTACAGTATACACAGAGGCATTTAAACATTCATTCTTCCCACACTCAATGCGTGAATGAAATGGGAAGAAACCCTAATAAGAAGTACACTGCCGTGCACTTCACTGTGATTTGCAGAATGCAGATGTAGACGCAGATGTAAACATTTACTAATGTCACGTGTAATGAATCCCATTACCAAGAAAGCAACAGAAGAAAAGGTTAATGATATTTCCCAAAGAATTGTGAAGTGGTTTTCAGAAAATGGACTCTCTCTAAAGTTTGAAAAACACATTTTATTAATTCTGTATAATAAAGACAGTCTTATGAACAACGGATGAAGCACATGAACACTAGTCAGTAAATAGGGTAGAATGCTCCAAATTTTTGGATTTACACGCTGATGAAGAAGTGAACCAAAAGAAGCACTTTAGTGAGCTTCTCAAACAGTTAAGTTCAGCTGCTTTTGCTTGTAGTACAATTGATAGTCTTTGAAACAAACGAATAGACTTCCTGACAAGTTGTGCGTATTTCCACTCAATAATGTCTTGTGGAATAATTTTCGGAGCCAACTCATCATTACCATTAGAAAGAAAGTACTGACTGAACAAAACCGAGCAGCAAAGAATAATATGCGGTGTTTGCCCACTGACGTCATGCAGCACCTCTGCAAGGACCTAGGCTTTGTAACTGGGCCATCACAATACATATATTCGCTAATGAAACAAGTTATAAATCATCCACTACTATTTGAGAAGTCCAATGATGTCCATACATACAACACTAGAGGGTAGCTCTGAGTAGCTCAGTAAGGATACGCAGCAACAAATACTTTTGATCAATTGTCAAAAAACATAAAATGTCTCGCAGGTAGCAAAATAAGGTTTAAAACTAGCTTGAAAATCATTTCTCCAAGACAACGCCGATTCCACTGATGAATTTCCACTTAAAAAAACGGTGTTGTTGTTGTCGTTGTCTTCAGTCCTGAGACTGGTTTGATGCAGCTCTCGATGCTACTCTATCCTGTGCAAGCTTCTTCATCTCCCAGTACCTACTGCAACCTACATCCTTCTGAATCTGCTTAGTGTATTCATCTCTTGGTCTCCCTCTACGATTTTTACCCTCCACGCTGCCCTCCAACGCTAAATTTGTGATTCCTTGATGCCTCAGAACATGTCCTACCAACCGGTCCCTTCTTCTTGTCAAGTTGTGCCACAAACTCCTCGTCTCCCCGATTCTATTCAATACCTCCTCATTAGTTATGTGATCTACCCACCTAATATTCAGCATTCTTCTGTAGCACCACATTCCGAAAGCCTCTATTCTCTTCTTGTCCAAACTATTTATCGTCCATGTTTCACTTCCATACATGGCTACACTCCATACAAATACTTTCAGAAACGACTTCCTGACACTTAAATCTATACTCGATGTTAACAAATTTCTCTTCTTCAGAAACGCTTTCCTTGCCATTGCCAGTCTACATTTTATATCCTCTCTACTTCGACCATCATCAGTTATTTTGCTCCCGAAATAGCAAAACTCCTTTACTACTTTAAGTGTCTCACTTCCTAATCTAATTCCCTCAGCATCACCCGACTTAATTTGACTACATTCCATTATCCTCGTTTTGCTTTTGTTGATGTTCATCTTATATCCTCCTTTCTATCCGCCTTCCTACTCCCATGAACCATGGACCTTGCCGTTGGTGGGGAGGCTTCCGTGGCCTCAGCGATACAGATGGCCGTACCGTAGGTGCAACCACAATGGAGGGGTATCTGTTGAGACGCCAGACAAACGTGTGGTTCCTGAAGAGGGGCAGCAGCCTTTTCAGTAGTTGTAGGGGCAACAGTCTGGATGATTGACTGATCTGGCCTTGCAACACTAACCAAACGGCCTTGCTGTGCTGGTACTGCGAACGGCTGAAAGCAAGGGGAAATTACAGCAGTAATTTTTTCCGAGGGCATGCAGCTTTACTTTACTAAAAAAACGGTAACCAGAAAAAAACTTGCTTTTAAGTGCGGTTGTATGAGTAGGACTAAGAAAATAATATACTCATCAATGCTAATACTAATGATGTATACGTATTGTGTAAACTGACTCGTTCCACATCACATCGATCAAAGAATGGTTCTTAAGGTCTATAGAGCATGTAAGTAACTAATAACTGCGTTTTATCGTTCTGCAGTTTTGTTGATTGTGTCATGATAATATGGAATCGAAGGGTTCAGGAGGATCATACTTAATGCCATGCAGGATGTCAACGAGTCCACATGGCTAGCGACTGACAGTGATATTGATCGCTCGATGTTTAGGATTGTAAAACCATGTCGCGAACCTTGAGCGACATGAGCTCGTTTTTTTATCAAAATAAGTGTGCACACGGACAGCGCGACGACGTGTGCATCACCACCGACTGGCAGCTCGCCGACCATGGTCGGGGCTTCCCCCTACGAAGCAGCAGCAGAGCTATGGCCACCAACACTGGTGCACCTAACGATGGGAGACACCGGACAGGTTAGTCCCGAATACCTGGCATTTTTCGGTATTTGTTTCATCTGCGTTGTAGCTGGTTTTATTTCATTTTTAACTAATAAACTGTGTAGAAAATCCGGGATATGAATTTCCCAAAGACCCAAGATGCTACTCCAGGCAGGTGTAAAATGAATGTGCGCAATGGGAAATACTGAAAGCGAAAATGAAGATCTGCCCTGTCTGACTACCCCCTGAAACAGATCTTAGGATCTCTTAGTTGTGATATTATTTCCTTCTTCTTGCTCTTTAACAGATAGATTACAACATATACATAGCCGGCCGGTGTGGCCGTGCGGTTCTAGGCGCTTCAGTCTGGAACCGCGTGACTGCTACGGTCGCAGGTTCGAATCCTGCCTCGGGCATGGATGTGTGTGATGTCCTTAGGTTAGTTAGGTTTAGGTAGTTCTAAGTTCTAGGGGACTCATGACCACAGATGTTACGTCCTATAGTGCTCAGAGCCATGAACATAAATGAATGGTTAAGGGAACTAGTAACTACAAAATGACAAATGTTGTTTCTGCTTATAAATTTATTGTAAATTAAAATCCCTTTATAAATTGCAAATGTTTATGAGGTGTCACCGCCAGACACCACACTTGCTAGGTGGTAGCTTTAAATCGGCCGCGGTCCATTAGTACATGTCGGACCCGCGTGTCGCCACTGTCAGTAATTGCAGACCGAGCGCCACCACACGGCAGGTCTAGAGAGACGTACTAGCACTCGCCCCAGTTGTACGACGACTTTGCTAGCGACTACACTGACGAAGCCTTTCTCTCATTTGCCGAGAGATAGTTAGAATAGCCTTCAGCTAAGTCCATGGCTACGACCTAGCAAGGCGCCATTAACCATTTCTAGAGAGAGTCTCACTTGTATCATCAAGAATGCTGTATACAAATGATGGATTAAAGTTAAGTATTCCAGCAGCTACGTACTTTTCTTTATAGCATTCATTACGTATCCTGTTTCAGACCTAACGCAAGCCTGCGTGAGTTGACGCGTGCCCTTTCCGTTTCCTCGCCTTGTGTCTAGACTGTCTTGTCTAGACACAACAGTTTATATATCAATGTCCAATGGACATAAAGAAATACAAATGAATTTTCTAACTAATATGATTGATCAAAATGCCGAAATCTGCGCCTTTTTATGGCTACGTGATCTAATACAAATCACTCGAGATGACTGATATCATCTACGTACCAAACACCAGAAGACAATACTTTCAAAGATGATCTACAGTGGTGTGCAACCTCAGTGGAAATAAAATTTACGTCTTCACAGCTGTTCAGCTTTATAGCCCTAATAAGTCGATGCAATTTGCGATACCACCGTATTTACTGCGGCCGGTGCGTCGGAGTGATGGTTCCCGTACTCGTCTGCGACGATGGAAGAACTCCAGCGACAAACAAACTCTTTCAAACACTAGGACGGCAGAAGGCGGTCCTCTCACTAATATACTCTGATACTGTCTTCTCCTCTCTGTGTTCTACAGACGAGAAACGCGAACTTCCAGCCACAAGGACGGAAGTCAGATAACGTCTCTACGTGAGTATACGCAGAGGAAGTGCTCTCAGTCACTGAACGCTGCATACTCAGCGTCGACTCCCTACCCGGAGGCGAAGTCCAGAATCGTATAAGTTTGTAACAGTGCAGTGCGTTCTAACTATAAAATCTCCTGAGAGCAAAGACAGCAAGTCCGTCTGTACCAACAACAGCTGATACTCAGCGACCGTCAAACATGGGCGCTGAAAACGGAAGACCTCGTTCTCTCCACCACTGGCTTCCCAGCAAAGCTCGGCTCCCCTCCCTCGGTGCTAAGAGAATTCGAACGTGGGCACACTGTGTTGCGGCGTAAAATCAAGCGCCGGCTTGCCAGTCGGGAACGTCAAAGAAGAAATGGCTGTGAGAAGAGGTCAGCCAATGGCACGCTGACCGACCCCTCTCCAGGACGACAACGAGACAGCAGCGGCCTCTATGTGAAGAAAACATAAGCGGCTCTACCGACTGGTCGCGGCCCAGTTCAATAGCAGCTTCAAGACTAGTGACTTGGATAGAAACGTCAACGCTCGTTACTTCGCTTGTACTCTCTGCATAACACCGACTTAGATTTGTCTGAAGAAGATTAATTATTTTGTGTGTCGCCATTTGCTTGCGACACATCTGTATAATTGCAAAGTATTGCATCTTCTCATTCTCTAAAAAACTCATTACTACTATTTATTTGAATGTTTGTCTAGGGAACCGAGAAAGCAGGTTTCCTAGACACCACATATTTCACGACTAGGCTGGACTAATAGATTGTTGGTGCTCGTATGGTGTGTGTTTCCGTAACCAAGTTGGTCAAAGTGTTTGGTATTTCAAGAGGCACAGTATCGAAGATTTATACCACGGAAAATCATAACTCGCTAAGTCACAATGCGAACGAAAGTGTTGCTCGACTGATCGTGTGACGCACGGTCACTAAAGAGGAGTGTGACGAAAAATAAGAGGACGACAGCCGTAAAACAGCTTTAGATTTCGTAGCAAACAGTTCAATTTATTAGAACACTAAGAATTATGAATTGTGTAGAACAGGAAGACAGCTATTGGGACGCCTCAGACCCGTGGGTTTAGATCGGAAATTCAACTGAATGTTGACATTTTGTAATCGATTGAATTTTTTTGGAAATTAACGACGGGTCTGTTCCTGGCAAAAGAATTATGGTATTCGGCTGTGAAGAAGAGGATAAAATCCAATGTGAAAATGGAACTATTCTTATGGGTGGGAAATGTAACAGCTGTTCGAAAAAATGCAGTTGTAACCAATACACAACGACACTCGAAGCACGGAAGAGGAGTCGAAGTTATTACCTGTTTTATTGTCTTTGTTCCCAGACAACATTCAAAATACATACGAACGACTTTTTTTGGAATGAAAAATAAGACGCCTGTTTGGTCCCTGAAAATTGCACTGCTATTCTCTGAAATGGCTACGATTAAAGCTACTGCAAAATAGTGTTTCCCGAAACATCTCTTTTCGGTTGCAATTTTCACTTCAACCAATGTTACTTGAAATACAAGAACCTGGATTAACGGAGAGCCACAAGAATACAGTAGAAGTCCAATCGTTTTGACGCATGTGTAGTGTGTGTGTGAAATCATATGGGACTTAACTGCTAAGGTCATCAGTCCCTAAGCTTACACACTACTTAACCTAAATTATCCTAAGGACAAACGTACGCACCCATGCCCGAGGGAGGACTCGAACCTCCGTCGGGACCAGCCGCACAGTCCATGACTGCAGCGCCTTTGACAGCTCGGCGTGTGTGTAGTGCAGTACACAACTTCCGCTAAACAATACTTATGAATGGAGTGCCAATTGGAATGTGGAATGTTTTTAACTAGCGCCACAGAACTAGAAACGCTGTAGATGAATGACGTACGGAACTAAACTCTTCAATAAAAGAAAAACGTCCGTTTGTATATTTTCAGATAAATGAGCTGAAGGGGGAATAACTAACGCCATATTGGAAACGAGATTTTATTACGATGCCTCTTCAAAAGTGAAACGATTCATGAAACATGACAAAAGACTAAAGACATAAAAATATATAAAAAAATATATAACGATTCGGATGATTTCATATGCTTAAAATACTTGGCTTTCTTACAAAAAAAAGTGTGAAAAATTAAAATTAATAAAATAAGACATGGAGTTTAATAATTTGCTGCTATAATACTGTTGAAAAAATCGATACAAAATTGAAGTAAAAAAGTAAAAAAAACAACATCTGCACGTGCCTATGTACTATATGGTTAGCCAGTCTTAAGCCTGGATGAAATGTAAACGGTCGGAAAATCCATGTCTATAGTATTTGTGGTTGGAAACTACGCTGACATCACGTGTCACAAAGTCCATGGTCGGAAAAAAATGGTTCAAATGGCTCTAAGCACTATGGGAGTTAACCTCTTAGGTCGTCAGTCCCCTAGACTTACAACTACTTTAACTAACTAACCTAAGGACATCACACACATCCATGCCCGAAGCAGGGCGGTTCCGGACTGAAGCGCCTAGAACCGCTCGGTCACAACGGCCGGCCCCATGGTCGGAAAATCCATAATACTGCTTGAACACTTCAGCTTCTGGCATCTGCAGGTGAGGCGTCGACTGCTTCCATAACTCCAGCCTTGCCTTTTCTGGTGAAATGGTGAGCTTCTCGGATGTTCTCAGGAAGTGCGAATTAGTTCGCGCCTGATAGGTAGGCATACGAATCAACAGATTTGCAAAGCGGGCTGCGAGGGCGCCTTCGCGAACAATTCATGTCGATGAACTACAGGCACATATACAAGTAGATGTCTCCCGCGTGTCAGGCGATGCCTACTTTGACCACCCCGCATGCGGCTTAAAACCTTCGAGAGATGCTGTATGTACTCGTGTGTGTGTGTTTGCTGTACGCCTTGCACTTTTTGCACAGTTGTGTTCTGAAATGCCAGCCATTTAGAAAGTGAAGTGTACAGCGCTCACGTTGATGCGGTTGAAGAATTAGAGCAACGAACTGTACGGTCTTACCTAGATTTAGGAGGCGATCCTGGGGTGTTTAGAAAAATTCGTAACTGACTGCAGAGGCGAGTGCAATATTGCATAAAAATGCGAGAACGACAGACAGAATACGACGCTAAGGAAGTGGAGTAACATGTGCTGAAGGCAGAGAGTATTTCTTGTTAAGTCAGGCCACGGGAAGCATTTGAGACGAATTAGATGGTGACTTGATAGAAAAGTTTACATTTAAAATACGTCTGCACCAACTAGGACAGTATTTCAGACTTGAGTCAGTGCAATCTGGTAAGCACACATTCAGAATTACCTCTCAAACTGCTCGTTTGTTCACTGGGAAGTTATTACTTATATTATCATGTAGTTTCATCACTTCAAGTGTTGATTATTAGCCTTGTTGATTTCACTAACACGCTCAGGTAATTCGTGGTCAGTTTCAACCCACGAGTTTGCACAGAAGTACAGAGTGGTTATAATTAAACTTTTGCTACTTGAGGGGGGGGGGCATGAAAAACGAGTAATCGTAGGACAGTCAGAGTTGTGGGAAACAATTGTAAGCGCATTCGGGAGAGAGATAAGAAATAAATCACTGAAAGAGACGCATTTTAATTTCCACATGAGAAGGTAACGTTTGTTAACTGCTACCATCTTTATGTTCCCGGATGCAAAAGTTGCTCGACATGACGACCATCTGTATCCACAGCAGTCTGTGGTCCGAGCACCGGGCTCACAACCCGAACCACACGTCAGTGCTAGGCACTATTGAAGGACTGGGTTCCTTATTTCGTTTGCACATAATTCATTAACGTCAATCCAACACATTTATTTCAATTACATAAATGAAGTTACATTTGAATCTGTGTGACATTAAACAGGAACTAAAAACACAATTTCAGTATCAGCTGATTTAGTGCGTGAAGCGCGAGTTAAGTCAATAACCAGGCAAACTAAATTTGAATCTGTCTCGCATAAAACAGGAATTAAAAAAAACAATTTTTTATATGTTTAAATTACAGCATTAAGGAATTCCAAATCTTTCCCTTTTCTACGCGGAGGCTGAGCCAGAAACACAGAATGCCACAAAAACACAGTTTTGCTGTGAAATCTTACAGGACACCCGGAAGCACTAACAGCCAAGGGGTCGGCACCCACAAATAACACAGGCTAAGAGTCGGGCCGGGAGCACACCCTACGAGAACTTGTCCACACTATGCTCACCACAAACTGTAGACATTCCGGCCGAAGATCCGCTCGCGGTGGCCGCCAGAAGGACGAAGCAACCGACAGGCCCGCGCCGTGCTTCTCACACAGGCACCTAAGTTTGTACAAACATCTAGGCCGACACCAACTCCGGACTCCCCTCTCATTGCGAGGCTCGGCACAGTTCATATGTTTTGCCCTCCAGGCAACCAGTGACCGCCGCAGGAGTTTCACGATTAGCAGACAGCCCCAGCGTAACAGACACCACACGTGTGCTTTCGCCCGAGCCACAACTCCGCCAGTCTCACCGGCCGCCCCAAACCAACTGCCTCTCGCCGTCCCGCGCGCCCCAGCCGAAAACGCAAAGATGCTCATGCCCGGGGACGCGCCGAAGATAACAAGCCGATCGCTGATGATCGACCAGCGATGTGGCTCCGTCTGGAACTGCACCGGAGATACCATTTCACAACTGTGCGCAGCACACTTGGAATGGTGGACCACGGAATGCTGAGCTGTGGTGACGCACCTCGTGCACTCCTTGAAGGTCGCACATTCCGTCCAGCAGTCTCAGCCATGGAAACAGTTGTTGTTGTTGTTGTGGTCTTCAGTCCTAAGACTGGTTTGATGCAGCTCTCCACGCTACTCTATCCTGTGCAAGCTTCTTCATCTCCCAGTACCTACTGCAGCCTACATCCTTCTGAATCTCCTTAGTGTATTCATCTCTTGGTCTCCCTCTACGGTTTTTACTCTCCACGCTGCCCTCCAATACTAAATTTGTGATCCCTTGATGCCTCAGAACATGCCCTACCAACCGGTCCCGTCTTCTTGTCAAGTTGTGCCACAAACTCCTCTTCTCCCCAATTCTATTCAATACCTCCGCATTAGTTACGTGATCTACCCATCTAATCTTCAGCATTCTTCTGTAGCACCACATTTCGAAAGTTTCCATTCTCTTCTTGTCCAAACTATTTATCGTCCACGTTTCACTTCCATACATGGCTACACTCCATACAAATACTTTCAGAAACGGCTTCCTCACACTTAAGTCTATACTCGATGTCAACAAGTTCCTCTTCTTCAGAAACGCTTTCCTTGCCATTGCCACTCTACATTTTATATCCTCTTTCCTTCGACCAGCATCAGCTATTTTGCTCCCCAAATAGCAAAACTCCTTTACTATGAAAGGGTCCTGTAGCCACCTTTCATTGCCAACTCTCGTAGTGGTCAAGTCGGCAAAGAGGTTTCCGCTACTTGGGAGAAATCCACCTGCGTTAGGTTGGTGGCGGAAATGGCATCCTGGGGTTTTCCGGTCCACGCGGAGCGTGGAAGAGGCTGGAGAAGCGGGAGGCAGTCTGCCGTCGGTACGGGAAGCGGACACAGCTGTGCTCCAGTCGAAGAAGGGTGAGTTGGACTGACCGCGTGGCGCGTTTTCACATAGAGAGGGGAGCTTTTAGCTTTCGGTCTCGAATTTCGTCTTATAAAGATTTACGTGCTGGGTTGCAGCAGGGAATGCAAGGCTTTTGTAGACTTTCAGTTTGATTCCCAATGCAGTCTTGACTTTGATCCGTGAGAGGAACGCAGCACAAGGGAGTTGCATATGTTGAAGTGCCCTCGGTTCAGTGTGAATGTTTATGTGCCTACATCTGTGTATGTATGCTTCTAATCTTTTCCGGATCTTGGTAATTTTTGTGTATTTGTGAATTTTCTTTGTCTCATGTGACACATAGTTAGCATGCAACAGCAGTCTATAGATGCACTACATCAATGTTTTAAGGAATAAATAATTTTGCCTTCAATCTTATCTTGTGTACCGATGTTACGTCGCCGTTACCTTCGCCATTTACCTTATAGTTTTCCTTGTTGGCCCACCTATAGCGTTTCCATGTGCACAGGTGTAGTGATTAGTGTCCCTTTTTTTATCTGAAACAAATGCTCTGGAATAGATCGTGTTTTCACGAATCTTGCTGCAGGCTGCACTTACGCATGGTGTTCACGACCTCTTTACTTTACTCAATATTTGATTCACGGGAAGAATGCCTGGATCATATTACGTAATAACTACATCCCATTCATTATCAATGACTGTACAATGAATGTTCTTTTGTGAGTTTTTCTTATTAATAAATTAAGTAATTTTCCGACTCAGTGCTACCTCTTCTTGTCGTGTGGCTAGAGTCGGTGGCGACCCTATCTTTTATATTGATTTCAGTGTCAAGTAGCATTTTCTTATTCAAAGTGTGCGTGGCTCTTTTAGCTATCAGGATACATTCGAAGGGCGCGTCATGCTTCTTGCACCTACCGTCCTTTTATTCACGCTACTTATATTCACGCCACTTACAACTACTTTAAGTGTCTCATTCCCAGCATCACCCGACTACATTCCATGATCATCGTTTTGCTTTTGTTGATGTTTATCTTATATCCTCCTTTCAAGACACTGTCCATTCCGTTCAACTGCTCTTCCAAGTCCTTTGCTGTCTCTGACAGAATTACAATGTCATCGGCGAACCTCAAAGTTTATATTTCTTCTCCATGGATTTTAATACCTACTCCGAATTTTTCTTTTGTTTCCTTTACTCCTTCCTCAATAAACAGATTGAATAACATCGGGGAGAGGCTACAACCCTGTCTCACTCGCTTCCCAACCACTGCTTCCCTTTCATGTCCCTAGATTCTTAGAACTGCCATCTGGTTTCTGTACAAATTGTAAATAGCCTTTCGCTCCATGTATTTTACCCCTGCCGCCTTCAGTATTCGAAAGAGGGTATTCCAGTCAACATTGTCAAAAGGTTTTTCTAAGTCAACAAATGCTAAAAACGTAGGTTTGCCTTTCCTTAATCTTTTTTCTAAGATACGTCGTAGGGTCAGTATTGCCTCACGTGTTCCAACATTTCTACGGAATCCAAACTGATCTTCCCCGAGGTCGGCTTCTACTAGTTTTTCCATTCGTCTGTAAAGAATTCGCGTTAGTATTTTGCAGCTGTGAGTTATTAAACTGATAGTTCGGTAGTTTTCACATCTGTCAACACCTGCTTTATTTGGAATTGGAATTATTATATTCTTCTTGATGTCTGAGGGTATTTCGCCTGTCTCATACATCTTGCTCACCAGATGGTAGAGTTTTGTCAGGACTGGCTCTTCGAAGGCCGTCAGTAGTTCCAATGGAATGTTGTCTTCTTCCGGGGCCTTGTTTCGACTCAGGTCTTTAAATACTCTCTCAAACTCTTCACGCAGTATCTTATCTCCCATTTCATCTTCATCTACATCTTCTTCCATTTCCATAATATTCTCCTTAAGTACATCGTCCTTGTATAGACCCTCTATATACTCCTTGCACCTTTCTGCTTTCCCTTCTTTGGAAACAGTAACTTCTCCAAAAATTTGTGGTGCAGTTGGCCTTCGGCCTCTCCCAGGCCTAATTCCCAAACCCGTAGTTAATTCGAACTTCCGAACGGTGTTCTTCAACCCTGATGCAGGGAGAGGACCTCTCTGTACTCCTTTAATGTGTCGATACACGTGAAGAGCAGCAGCAGTTCTGGTGTTGTTTTGATAAACGAGTGAAGCCCTGCTTACCTTGTCCAGATCTGTGTTGACTGTCTCGAACTGTAATGTGCCATGATGCTCGTGTTGCAATCCTCCGTCGCCATACTAGTGCTGATGCGTAGTGGCAAATCATGACAATGGTAAATGGTAAATAGATTTCCCTCTGTACTGGCTCGAGTAGTGAAAGTTTGATTATAACCATTCTGGAGCTGTACAGGGAAGCATTGTGAGGGACCAGTGTGTTTGGCCGGCCGCTGTGGCCGAGCGGTTCTGGGCGCTTCAGTCCGGAACCGCGCTGCTGCTACCCTCGCGGGTTCAAATCCTGCCTCGGGTATGCATGTGTGTGATGTCCTTAGGTTAGCTAGCTTTAAGTAGTTCTAAGTCTAGGGGACTGATGACCTCAGACGTTAAGTCCCATAATGCTCAGAGCCAGCCATTTGCTATTTCACGAACATTGCTCAGGTGTGCTTTGACCCATATTTGAGCCAGTGCGTTTTGATCATATTTATTTTATCTATTTTTTTTACACTTTCTTGTGTTAGCAAGCTATGGTTCTTTAGGTTTTGATATGTGTCTTTTTTAATAGGGTGATCGTTAATAAAACTGGAAATGAAGGGCCGGCCGGGATGGCCAAGCGGTTCTAGGCGCTACAGTCTGGAACCGCGCGACCGCTACGGCCGCTACAGTCGCAGGTTGGAATCCTGCCTCGGGCATGGATGTGTGTGATGTCCTTAGGTTAGTTAGGTTTAAGTAGTTCTAAGTTCTAGGGGACTGATGACCTGAGCAGTTAAGTCCCATAGTGCTCAGAGCCATTTGAACCATTTTTTTGGAAATGAAGGAAAAAAGGTCCTATGAACATGTGTCCGAAAATGCATCGTTGCCACGGTAGATGGGACTGACCAATGACAGTTCCTCTGACCACGTGGCGTGTTTTCCTTGTGTGTTGCAGGTTGTGTGAGTGAAGCAGCGTACTGCAAGCGGCACAATCGCCCGGTATTCTTGTCGGGACCGAGCCGAGATGGTGTTTGAGTACGGCCAAGCAGTTGAAAACGGTCGGGAGGCAGCACAGCTACTCCTCACAGACACCAAATGGCTCTGAGCACTATGGGACTTAACATCTATGGTAATCAGTCCCCTAGAACTTAGAACTACTTAAACCTAACTAACCTAAGGACAGCACAGAACACCCAGTCATGACGAGGCAGAGAAAATCCCTGACCCCGCCGGGAACCGAACCCGGGAACCCGAGCGTGGGAAGCGAGAACGCTACCGCACGACCACGAGATGCGGGCTCGCACAGACACCAACCACAACAGAAAGAGACACTACTTTGGCGACGTGTGCTGACGAAAATGGTACGGTAACTTCTTGCACAAGTAGACAAGGCACAGTGAATCAGGGACTGAAGAATGACGGAACAATTAAAAATAACTGTCTTTGTTTGTTGTCAATGTCGAATTAAGGTAAAGCTTTTGTCTTCCTCTCTAACGTAATATTACAAATAAAGTAATTAATTTTTCGTAAAAAAATTACAAGAAAGAACTGAGTTTTGGTTTTTAAATAAAACATATTCCTTCCAAGCAATATTTGTTATGCAGCAGAACTGCACAGATTGGGAAGGTGTGTAGAATGGGGTTTCTGGAGATATTTTCTGTCATTTCCTTGCCGACATATTTGAAAACTGAGTGATCCATACGACACCAGTGAGAAAGATAAAGTTAATCAGATAAATGTAATATTACGTCGTCGCAGTTCTCAGTCTTCTTTTCTCATTGAAGTGACGTCTTTGAACTTTATTTGCAAAAGACTCGGAAGAAACTTTCAAACGCCAAGATTGTTAGTGAAGCATTTCGTATATTTTGGGTAACGCCTTTCGGCAAGGCTTGTTGCATCTTCTCATCTTGTGCGATACGTCATTATATCATGTTTTTAATTAGTAGTGAAAGAGCTGGTACAACACGAATGTGCAAGCCAGCGTGGTGAAATTCACTAGAAATTGGCATGTCAAACATAAAAGAAACACTACGTACAGACATGATAGTAATGCGCCGACTGAGCCGCGCGTGGCTCGTGTTCGTGCCATGTCTCTTTTGACACCCTGTTTTTACTGTATGGCCACCTCGTTATGTTAATTTCAATTACTGGTGTCACTGAGTTGCCGCCTTGCCTGCCCGTGAGCGGCAGCAGCGGCGCTTATCCATACAAGGCCTGGCGTATTATCTTTGCTGACTGCTATTACCTTCCGGTTGTGGTGAGTTCGGGTCTGCCAGCTAGTTGGGAGGCGCTGGCAGTGCAGTTCGGACCTGGCAGTGTTTGACTTGGGACGCGGCAGAATTTCAGCCGGGGCGCGGCTGCAGTGAGGTCCGGACTGCCACGACTCCCCCGACGGTTGCCGATACATACCACTCGAGTGCGGACCACACTGGTTGGTCGTCGGTCAGTCGTCTTGTCGGACGACGTGTATGTTGGCCGCCGATCACTTATGGCTTGCCTGTGTGTGCCGACCCGTGATTCCTCCTTGTTATTGCACAGTCGCTGCCGTTAGTATAGTCTAGTCCTTCGTTGAAGTTCTCTAACGCTATAGATACAGCAATAAGGAATAGCGCAGTAGGCAGTACAGTTGAAGAGGAATGGACATCTCTAAAAAGGGCCATCACGGAAGTTGGGAAGGAACACATAGGTACAAAGAAGGTAGCTGCGAAGAAACCATGGGTAACAGAAGAAATACTTCAGTTGATTGATGAAAGGAGGAAGTACAAACATGTTCCGGGAAAATCAGAAATACAGAAATACAAGTCGCTGAGGAATGAAATAACTAGGAAGTGCAGGGAAGCTAAGACGAAATGGCTGCAGGAAAAATGTGAAGTCATCGAAAAAGATATGATCGTCGGAAGGACAGACTCAGCATACAGGAAAGTCAAAACAACCTTTGGTGACATTAAAAGCAACGGTGGTAACATTAAGAGTGCAACGGGAATTCCACTGTTAAATGCAGAGGAGAGAGCAGATAGGTGCAAAGAATACATTGAAAGCCTCTATGAGGGTGAAGATTTGTCTGATGTGATAGAAGAAGAAACAGGAGTCGATTTAGAAGAGATAGGGGATCCGGGATTAGAATCGGAATTTAAAAGAGCTTTGGAGGACTTACGGTCAAATAAGGCAGAAGGGACAGATAACATTCCATCAGAATTTCTAAAATCATGGGGGGAAGTGGCAACAAAACGACTATTCACGTTGGTGTGTAGAATATATGAGTGTGGCGATATACCATCTGACTTTCGGAAAAGCATCATCCACACAATTCCGAAGACGGCAAGAGCTGACACGTGCGAGAATTATCGCACAATCAGCTTAACAGCTCATGCATCGAAGCTGCTTACAAGAATAATATACAGAAAAGTGGAAAAGAAAACTGAGAATGCGCTAGGTGACGATCAGTTTGGCTTTAGGAAAAGTAAAGGGACGAGAGAGGCAATTCTGACGTTACGGCTAATAATGGAAGCAAGGCTAAAGAAAAATCAAGACACTTTCATAGGATTTGTCGACCTGGAAAAAGCGTTCGACAATATAAAATGGTGCAAGCTTTTCGAGATTCTGAAAAAAGTAGGGGTAAGCTATAGGGAGAGACGGGTCATATACAATATGTACAACAACCAAGAGGGAATAATAAGAGTGGACGATCAAGAACGAAATGCTCGTATTAAGAAGGGTGTAAGACAAGGCTGTAGCCTTCGCCCCTACTCTTCAATCTGTACATCGAGGAAGTAATGATGGAAATAAAAGAAAGGTTCAGGAATGGAATTAAAATACAAGGTGAAAGGATATCAATGATACGATTCGCTGATGACATTGCTATCCTGAGTGAAAGTGAAGAAGAATTAAATGATCTGCTGAACGGAATGAACAGTCTAATGAGTACACAGTATGGTTTGAGAGTAAATCGGAGAAAGACGAAGGTAATGAGAAGTAGTAGAAATGAGAACAGCGAGAAACTTAACATCAGGATTGATGGTCACGAAGTCAATGAAGTTAAGGAATTCTGCTACCTAGGCAGTAAAATAACCAATGACGGACGGAGCAAGGAGGACATCAAAAGCAGACTCGCTATGACAAAAAAGGCATTTCTGGCCAAGAGAAGTCTACTAATATCAAATACCGACCTTAATTTGAGGAAGAAATTTCGGAGGATGTACGTCTGGAGTACAGCATTGTATGGTAGTGAAACATTGACTGTGGGAAAACCGGAACAGAAGAGAATCGAAGCATTTGAGATGTGGTGCTATAGACGAATGTTGAAAATTAGGTGGACTGATAAGATAAGGAATGAGGAGGTTCTACGCAGAATCGGAGAGGAAAGGAATACGTGGAAAACACTGATAAGGAGAAGGGACAGGATGATAGGACATCTGCTAAGACATGAGGGAATGACTTCCATGGTACTAGAGGGAGCTGTAGAGGGCATAAACTGTAGAGGAAGACAGAGATTGGAATACGTCAAGCAAATAATTGAGGACGTAGGATGCAAGTGCTACTCTGAGATGAAGATGTTAGCACAGGAAAGGAATTCGTGGCGGGACGCATCAAACCAGTCAGTAGACTGTTGTGGTTGGCAAGAGAGCCAACACCGTGTTACTAGAGGAGGCCGAAAGGCACGCGTTTTAGCTCACGCAAGCTGGTGTGAGGTCTGGAACAGGACAAGGAAATTAGAACTTAGAGAAACGGACGTAGCTGGTGGAATACTTAACTTTAATCCATTAATGGTGAACGTCGCTCTTGACGGTACATGATTCACAATATCGATAGTAACTGAGCATGGCGCCTTGCTAGGTCGTATCAAATAACGTAGCTGAAGGCTATGCTAAACTATCGTCTCGGCAAATGAGAGCGTATTTAGGCAGTGAACCATCGCTAGCAAAGTCGGCTGTACAACTGAGGCGAGTGCTAGGAAGTCTCTCTAGACCTGCCGTGTGGCGGCGCTCGGTCTGCAATCACTGATAGTGGCGACACGCGGGTCCGACGTATACTAACGGACCGCGGCCGATTTAAAGGCTACCACCTAGCAAGTGTGGTGTCTGGCGGTGACACCACAATGTCGACTGCTCAATTATTTTACTGCTGTCTCCGTTCTGATTTGTGGCAGTCGGTCGGTTGGCGTGGAGCAGCGAGTAAATCTCCGCGGGGCCTCTGGCGGTCTCTACGCAGTGTCGGACTGTGTAGGGCTGTTCCAATTGCTACGAGGTCCGTGGCTCACCGACCCTGGACACCAAAGTTGAGTTTGGATATAATTTACCAGCGCCCCACAATCCAAACATCATCATCATCATCATCACTAGCAAGTGGAGACTGTTCACATTGTGCCGTTTGGTTCTCGTTGTTGGCTGTTGAAATATTCATGTGAGCAGCAACGAGTGTGTTCGAGATGGTGAAGGTTTAGCCACCATCCAGTGCAGTCCATTTGGTTATTTGCAATTGAAGTGCACCAGCGGAATCTTCTGCCTTGTGGCCGTTAATGTTCCGGTTACCTGCCCTGGCCGTTGACGTAAATTCAGGCGGTGTCCTTTCCTCACTGTGTTGGCGCTATCCAGCACGGTGTGTAGTTCGACAGCTTAATGTACGTTTGGTTTTGGGTGTCCATGTCATTTTTCTTTTGCACTGAACTCCCAGTTGTGTCCTGGTCGAGTGGAGCAGAAGTTACATTGTCGGTGGGTTGTCGTCGGATCGAGAATGGTTGGGCCGACTGCCTGTCTCGCCTAAGTGAACGTTAGTGTTTCAAGTGCTGGCCGACCCACGAAACTTCTGAGCGCCGTTAGCTCCGCTGTCTTTTCTTATTTTCTGTTGTGTGTATTCGTATGGCTCAAAGCCGATGGTTTTGAATTAAAGTTGAATTGTTTTTAGTGGTGTTTTAAGTCATGGGCCTTAAGCCATTTTAAAATTAAAAGTTTCTTTCTTGTCTGGTGGCTCTGAGGCTCTGAGCACTATGGGACTTAACAAAATGGCTCTGAGCACTATGGGACTTAAGATCTATGGTCATCAGTCCCCTAGAACTTAGAACTACTTAAACCTAACTAACCTAAGGACATCACACAACACCCAGTCATCACGAGGCAGAGAAAATCCCTGACCCCGCCGGGAATCGAACCCGGGAACCCGGGCGTGGGAAGCGAGAACGCTACTGCACGACCACGAGCTGCGGACTCTGGTGTTAGACTGTTTGGGCGTCCAGCCAGATTAATATATTGTTTAAAGATAAAGCCTTGGGCCTTGAGCATACTAAACATTTAGTTGTGTTTTAAGTCATGGGCCTTCAGCCATTTTAAAATTAAAGTTCCTTGCTTGTCAAGTGTTGGATTGTTTGGGGCCTTCAGCCTAATTTAAGATCACGCTTTGTTGTTTAAATTTATTTTACCGTGAGTTTTAAGTCATGGGGCCTTCAGCCGTTTTTAAAGTAAGTATCTTTGTCTTTCGAGCATCAGATTGTTTGGGGTCTTCAGCCTAATTGAGGATAAGGCCTTCTGCCTTGTGTTTTTTTATTTATTTAATTTTTCCTTGAGTCTTAAATCATGGGGCCTTCAGCCGTTTTTAAATTAAGGTTGTTGCTTTTCAAGTGGTAGATTTTTGGGTCTTCAGCCAAATTATGGAACTTATGTAACGTGAGGCAGTCTGCGTTCTAAATATTCTCTTTGACGTCTGAATTTTGAGTTAATGGCTTTTAGCCGTTTTTTTTTAAATTAAAGTGGTTGTGCCCTTAAGGGGGGGTAGGACGTCAAACTGGCCGACTTGGAGCAGGAGATGCATCTCAGGCCATTTTTATTTCCGGTGTCTATACTTTTACAAATAAATTCATAAAACTTTGTCAGCATCACCAGGAAGGATTCAGGATTCACATACACTGCGGTAGAAGTTCGAAAACATAACGAAGTAATTCTTTTTACATCTGAAATTTCATCATTTTTTCATTTATTAATGACTGCATTTGTTGCTATAGGTACACTTTTCTTCATACGTTAGAGAGATTCTTCGATGAATTTTGCACAGCATACATACCACACTCACAGGTGTATGAAACTCTAGAATTTATTTAATTCATGAAAAACGAATGAACTGTTATATTTTAAATTTCATGTTTAGAAAAAACACAAATTTTATAGTTAATTATTTTTACCACAGTTTTTAATAGATTTGGAAAATTCTAGAGTTTCATACACCTTTAAGTATGGTTTGTATGCTGTGCAAAATTCATCGAAAAATCTCTCTTACTTATAAGGAAAAGTGTACCTATAGCAACAAATGCTCACATTAGTAAGTGAAAAAAATGAAGTTTCAGACGTAAAAAAATACTTCGTTATATTTTAGAACTTCCACTGCTATGAGTGTGAATTCTGAATCCTTTCTGGTCATGCTGACACAGTTTTATGAATTTATTTGTAAAAGAATAGACACTGGAAACTGAAATGTCCTGTGGTGCCTCCTGCTCCAAGTCGGACCGTTCTACGTCCTACCCCCCTTAAGGCAAAAGATAGAGTGGCGTATTCAGCCGATAACTAAATTCAAATATTGTCCTGTAATGTTTGGTGAAATAATTAGAGTTATATGCGTTCGAGGGTAACTGACAGCCGCTCATTTTGGCCACTTTCCACTGTTCCAACTACCTGACCCGTGCTGCGTGCCTAGCAGGGCGTTGCACCGACTACGCGTTGTCAGGTGTTGCTACGTGTGAGCACTCGCTGGTTGGTTGGTTGATTTGGGGGAGCGGGCCAAACATCGGTGTCATCGGATTAGGGAAGGATGGTGAAGGAAGCCGGCCGTACCCTTTCAAAGGAACCATCCCGGCATTCCCCTGAAGCGATTTAGGAAAATCACAGAAAACCTAAATCAGGATGGCCGGGCGCGGGACTGAAACGTCGTCCGCCCAACTGAGAGTGCAGTGTGCTAAACACAGCGCCACCTCGCTCGGCCAGCTCTCGTAGTGGACGCGATAGTATCACGTTTGTACACAGTATTTCTTTTATGTCTGACATGCCGATTAATAGTGAATTTTGCGACACTGACATGTACATACGTGGTGTAATACCACTTACAGTACTGACGAAGGGATGATCTACTGTTAAAAGCATAAGATCTGAAGATGGCAACACAGCGTTGTCGAAACAACTCATCTAAATCTAATAAATAATTTACTAGCTATCTTTTAGTCTGAACGTTCCTTCATAGTGCACATTATTGGAGATCTCAATCTCAGGAATATACACTACTGGCCATTAAAACTGCTACACCACGAAGATGACGTGCTACAGACGCGAAATGTAACCGACAGGAAGAAGATGCTGTGATATGCAAATGATTAGCTTTTCAGAGCATTCATGCAAGGCTGGCGCCGGTGGTGACACTTACAACGTGCTGAAATGAGGAAAGTTTCCAATCGATTTCTCGTACGCAAACAGCAGTTGACCGGCGTTGCCTGGTGAAACGTTGTTGGGATGCCTCGAGTAAGGAGGAGAAACGATGCCATCACGTTTCCGACTTTGATGAAGGTCGGATTGTAGCCTATCGCGATTGCGGTTTATCGTATCGCGACATTGCTGCTCGCGTTGGTCGAGATCCAATGACTATTAGCAGAATATGGAATCGGTGGGTTCAGGAGGGTAATACGGAACGCCGTGCTGGATCCCAACGGCCTCGTATCACTAGCAGTCGAGATGACAGGCATCTTATCCGCATGGCTGTAACGGATCGTGCAGTCACCTCTCGATCCCTGAGTCAACAGATGGGGACGTTTGCAAGACAACAACCATCTGCACGAACCGTTCAACGACGTTTGCAGCAGGTTGGACTATCAGCTCGGAGACCATGGCTGCGGTTACCCTTGACGCTGCATCACAGACAGGAGCGCCTACAATGATGTACTCATTTGCGAACCTGGCTGCACGAATGGCAAAACGTCATTTTTTCGGATGAATAAAGATTCTGTTTACAGCATCATGATGGTCGCATCCGTGTTTGGCGACATCGCGGTGAACGCGCATTGAAAGCGTGTATTCGTCATTGCCATACTGGCGTATCACCCGGCGTGATGGTATGGGGTGCCATTGGTTACACGTCTCGGTCATCTCCTGTTCGCATTACCGGCACTTTGAATAGTGGACGTTACATTTCAGATGTGTTACCACCCGTGGCTCTACCCTTCATTCGATCCCTGTGAAACCCTACATTTCAGCAGAATAATGCACGACCGCATGTTGCAGGTCCTGTACGGGCCTTTCTAGATACAGAAAATGTCCGACTGCTGCCCTGGCCAGCACATTCTCCAGATCTCCCACCAATTGAAAACGTCTGGCCAATGGTGGCCGAGCAACTGGCTCGTCACAATACGCCAGGCACTATTCTTGATGAACTGTGGTATCGTGTTGAAGCTGCATGGGCAGCTGTACCTGTACACGCCATCCAAGCTCTGTTTGACTCAATGCCCATGCGTATTAAGGCCATTATTACGGTCAGAGATGGTTGTTCTGGGGACTGATTTCTCAGGATCTATGCACCTAAATTGCGTGAAAATGTAATCACATGTCAGTTCTAGTAAAATATATTCGTCCAATGAATACCCGTTTATCATTTGCATTTCTTCTTGGTGTAGCAATTTTAATGGCCAGTAGTGTATTTATTAGCAAACAAATAAGGGAATAAATTGCCTTTCCACATGGCACACTGATAGTAAAGAATCGATTGAAATGCTGTAAATCACTCCACTGCCAAAGGAGAAAGGTACACGACATTTTTTAGTTCCCTTTTTGTGTTTCTGCCGAAGTCGTACACGAAAACGTATAGACTCGGAGATTCATTTTGTTTTTATTCGACCGTGATTTGTAAGACACACTGGTCTGAAGCCAAACCAAAAATGTGGAATCGCAAAATCTGCTCCTAAAGTATTATTCGCAACACAACAATACTGTAGTCACATTGGTAAATGAAATAAGAGTCCAGCTAAATGATGAGCTATTCGTAGCGTGCGAGGAAAGCAGATATATTCATTAGCATAATTTTTTCTTTCTTCCCACTGATGCTGTCACTGCGCATGATAGACATCGGTCAGCCTTAGCTTCCATAATATTCTATTGATTGTGGTCGATGCGGCAAGTCCTAGAGTATTAAATCTGCACCGGGGTTGGCGAGCAACTCTAGCTGGTACTTGCAACGTGACTGGACGGTACACAGCCGTGTCGTTTATCAGAACGAGAAGTCAGGACAGTTTGACGTTTTTTACTTACTGAGTCTTATTAAGAGGCAAACATTCAAGTGAGAAGCTGGAGCTGTATACAAACAGCGTTCGCAGCCAAGAAACGTCAGCTTGTTTCGTCCCCGGGGGGCTGGCCTGTCTGTCTGCGTAACAATGTGAGAGAGAATAGGACTCTCCCCAGCGCCTCTCGCAGACCCTTATTTTGCTCCCTCCGACCCTCCCTCTCATTAGCCGACTCTCCAAAGACAGTGACGGGGGTCCGGGCGCGTCAGCAACAAATTAGTAGGAGAGCGCCGTAGCAGCAATTGGCCGTGAGGGATAAGCCGCAGGCCCTGTTAGACTGCATAATTAGGGCCGGCCGGATTAAATAGTGCGGGATTTGTCTGCCCTAAAAAAGAAGCGAGGTAATAAGGAAGCGCTGGAGAAAGTGCACCGTAAAGAGGATTACGTCACTGGGAATGAGGCGGCAGCGGAACAAAGGGCGAAACTTGGAGCCGACAGGGTTGACTCGCGTCCTCTCGCTATCCTGGAGGCGAAGACGTAACCCGAATCAGGCCCACGTCGCACGCACGACAGCAGCGTAATTGATATGTACTCTTTCCCAGATCGAAAGTTTAAATGATGTCGGTGAGAAGTTACAACATGAAATACTATTTTATGCCGATTTATTTTTGCAACGCGGGGAGGGGTGGTACATTCAGGTAACAGCAGTACCAGCATAAGAAGTGTAGTGCCATTGAGACATGTTTAGATTTACGTGTATTTACATGTCACACACTTGGGTAAACCTGCTAGCACAATTGAACTCTGGAAACAAACACCTGGAATTTGACTGCAGCTATTGCAATTCATCACATGACACTCATGAAATCCACAAGCTAGGTTTGTGGCAGGTTTGAATGGGGGCTCTGAATTCTTTTTTATCGATTCCTAGCGTAGTCGTCACAAAGGCGGAGAAATCGTGTTGTTTGTAAAACAGTTGTGATTTCAGGTGAGACACCTGAATGCATTGTAGGTGATGCATTGAACATGAGACGATTTGTAGTCATGCTGCTTCTTGCGTTTCGAATCTCTGCCAGCACGACCATGGGATTCAGGTGTGAACTGGACTACAAACAATGATGATCCAAATTTTCTATCCAGTGTCACCTGTAAATGAAAATTCAAATGATTCAAATGGCTCTAAGCACTATGGGACTTAACATCTGAGGTCATGAGTCCCCTAGACTTAGAACTACTTAATCCTGACTAACCTAAGGACATCACAGACATCGATGCCGGAGGAAGGATTCGAACCTGCGACCGTAGCAGCAGCGTGGTTCCAGACTGAAGCGCCTAGAACCGCTCGGCCACAGCGGTTATCTGAAAGGACTGCACGAAAACTGCAAGACGTACAGAAATTAGACACACATCAGTGGACAGAGTTTTCTCCAAGTCCTTAACTCACATTACAGGTGCTCAAAATAGGCACCTTTGGTGAGGCGGCAGTGGTGCATTTAAGCGCCACAGCAGCTTACTTTGCGAATCTATTGATCGGGTTGCCTGTTTACAGCTGCGAACTAATTCGATGCGACGATAAAGACCCGTCGATTTGTCCATTAGGGGTAGTCGAATGAAAATCGAACGCCCGCCAAAACGCGAACATGCAGTGGTTCCATTTAAGAATAATCGCCACACGAATTAATACATTTATCCCACTGGGAGGCGACACGATCATCTTCTGTTTAATAGAGAGCCGTCGGCCGCTGACTTATCCACAACCACACCCGCTTTTGCAGTACCTCGTCCGACTGAAACCCGACGTCCACGCATGTCTTTCTTCAGGTCAACAAACATCTGGAAAGCCTACAGTGAAAGGGTCGGGTTATGAGGGCCGATGCCTCAGTGTTTCCCAACCGTCCGACAGCATGCCACAGACGCAGTGTCTTCATAGTGCGGCGCATTGATTATAGTTCCGTCCGCCCACGGTAGCTGTGTGGTCAGCGCGACAGAATGTCAATCCTAAGGGCCATGGTTCGATTCCCGGCTGGGTCGGAGACTTTCTCCGCTCAGGGACTGGATGTTGTCTTGTCCTAATTATCATCATCATTTCATCCCCATCGACGCGCAAGTCGCCGAACTCGCGTCAGATCGAAAGACTTGGGCACCCGGCGAGCTGTCTACCCGACGGGAGGCCCTAGATTTTCACTGTAGTTCCACGCTCGAGGAACTCGACGAGCAGACGAATCGCGCTGTTGCACGATAACGTTCGCCCTCACACTGCCAAGCGGACGGAGGGCACGCTTCGGCGACTTGGTTGGGAAACACTGCAACATCCTGCGTGCAGCCTGGATCTTCCACTGTGCGATTTTAACATACGAGGTGTGGCTAGAAAAAAACCGGACTAGTACTGGTGAAACAATAAAACGAATGTAATAAGGCTGAAAGTCGCGTGGCTTGTCACGTGACTCTCGCTCCGCCTACTGCTCGAGTTTCATCTGCCTCCTGCACTCAGTCTGCCCATGGCGTCTGTTTTAAGTAGTTGACGTTTTGTCTGTGCGTCGGAAAATGTTGAGTGTACAGAAAGAACAGCGTGTTAACATCAAATTTTGTTTCAAACTAGGAAAATCTGCAAGTGAAACGTTTGTAATGTTACAACAAGTGTACGGCGATGATTGTTTATCGCGAACACAAGTGTTTGAGTGGTTTAAACGATTTAAAGATGGCCACGAAGACACCAGTGATGACACTCGCACTGGCAGACCATTGTCAGCAAAAACTGATGCAAACATTGAAAAAATCGGTAAACTTGTACGACAAGATCGCCGTTTAACAATCAGAGCAGTGTCTGAGTTAACAGGAGTTGACAAGGAAAGTGTTAGGCAGATTCTTCATGAAAGTTTCAACATGAACAAAGTGTGCGAGTGTCATCACTGGTGTCTTCGCGGCCATCTTTAAATCGTTTAAACCACTCAAACACTTGTGTTCGCGATAAACAATCATCGCCGTACACTTGTTGTAACATTACAAACGTTTCACTTGCAGATTTTCCTAGTTTGAAACAAAATTTGATGTTAACACGCTGTTCTTTCTGTACACTCAACATTTTCCGACGCACAGACAAAACGTCAACTACTTAAAATAGACGCCATGGGCAGACTGAGTGCAGGAGGCAGATGAAACTCGAGCAGTAGGCGGAGCGAGAGTCACGTGACAAGCCACGCGACTTTCAGCCTTATTACATTCGTTTTATTGTTTCACCAGTACTAGTCCGGTTTTTTTCTAGCCACACCTCGTATTTTGCTACCTGAAGAAAGACGTACGTGGATGCAGGTTTCAGTCGGACGAGGTGGTGCAAGAGTGGGCGCGGTTGTGGATTCGTCAGCGCGTGACTGCGTGCTATGAAACAGGAATTGATCGTCTCGTCTTCCAGTGGCATAAATGTCTTAACGTGTGTGGTGATTACTTTTAATGCAACCGTACTATGGTCCCGTTGTGGTGGACCTTCGGTTTTCATTTGATTGACCCGTATTCATAACAATGAAACTTGATGGCAGCACAACCTACAGGTGTAATCTGTGATTATAAGAAATGAAAGCAATGGAGCAATCACAGCTAAGCCACGTTTAAATAACTTCGAGTGAGACATTAAGAAAACTGTCCGTAAATTGGAAGAAAAATCAGTTTTGCCTTTCCCCAAACCTTATTTAGTGCACCAGCACACCATAATACCTTGTTATCTAACGAAACAAATATTTATTTTTATTTTTTAAATTTTGATTTATTTACAGACAACTCAGCAAACAGCTGAACCTTGAACCAATTTCATCAAGGCACATACAAAAATTGAAAGATGGCATACAACATGACGAAGAGTACTTCAAAGTTAAAACCATAACCTCTGTAGGACGGACAGTCAATGGATAAAAAGTACGGCGACGGAAGCATTCTACGCCATGTAGCAAGGACGCGCCTATGACCAGTAAGCTAGTCAACTGGCCTTTACACTACGAAGATGACGTGCTACAGACGCGAAATTTAACCGACAGGAAGAAGATGCTGCGATATGCAAATGATTAGCTTTTCAGAGCATTCACGCAAGGCTGGCGCCGGAGGTGACAACTACAACGTGCTGACAATAGGAAAGTTTCCAATCGATTTCTCGTACGCAAACAGCAGTTGACCGGCGTTGCCTGGTGAAACGTTGTTGTGATGCCTCGAGTAAGGAGGAGAAAGGCGTACCATCACGTTTCCGACTTTGATAAAGGTCGGATAGTAGCCTATTGCTATTGCGGTTTATCGTATCGCGACATTGCTACTCGCGCTGGTCGAGATCCAATGACTGTTAACAGAATGTGGAATCGGTGGGTTCAGGAGGGTAATACGGAACGCCGTGCTGGATCCCAACGGTCTCGCAGTCGAGATGACAGGCATCTTATCCGCATGGCTGTAACTGATCGTGCAGCCACGTCTCGATCCCTGAGTCAACAGATGGGAACGTTTGCAAGACAACCATCTGGACGAACAGTTCGACGACGTTTGCAGCAGCATGGACTATCAGCTCGGAGACCACGACTGCGGTTACCCTTGACGCTGCATCACAGACAGGAGCGCCTGTACTCAGCGACGAACCTGGTACCGAATGGCGAAACATTTTTTCGGATGCATCCAGGCTCTGTTAACAGCATCATGATCCTCGCATCCGTGTTTGGCGACATCGCGGTGAACGCACATTGGAAGCATGTATTCGTCATCGCCATACTGGCGTATCACCCGGCGTGAATGTATAGGGTGCCATTGGTTACACGTCTCGGTCACCTCTTGTTCGCATTGACGGCACTTTGAACAGTGGACGTTACATTTCAGATGTGCTACGACCCGTGGCTCTACCCTTCATTCGATCCCTGCGAAACCCTACTTTTCAGCAGGATAATGCACGACCGCATGTTGCAGGTCCTGTACGGGCCTTTCTGGATACAGAAAATATTCGACTGATACCCTGGCCAGCACATTCTCCAGATCTCTCACCAATTGAAAACGTCTGGTCAATGGTGGCCGAGCAACTGGCTCGTCACAATACGCCAGTCACTATTCTTGATGAACTGTGGTATCGTGTTGAAGCTGCATGGGCCTGTACACGCCATCCAAGCCCTGTTTGACTCAATGCCCGGCCGTTATTACGGCCAGAGGTGGTTGTTCTGGGTACTGATTTCTCAGGATCTATGCACCCAAATTGCGTGAAAATGTAATCACATGTCAGTTCTAGTATAATATATTTGTCCAATGGATACCCGTTTATCATCTACATTTATTCTTGGTGCAGCAATTTTAATGGTCAGTAGCGTAAATTGAGATGCTGTATTCTCCACCATGTTGTTTACAACAGTTTAATTTTATTAAAATACACTTGTGTTTTTGTCTGTTGTCTTAAAAAAGTGCTTTCGCCTCTGGTGTTAATTTTATGTATAGGAGCTGAGTCACTGTCATTGTATATTTGTTGTTGCTTAGATATGGACCTGATGTGGCTATAAGCCAGCCAAACCGGTAGTGTCTTAACAAGACTGGTTCAAGATACAGCTGTTTGTGGAGTTCTTGCAAGAGAATGTACTACAAAAGCTGCGGATGTCCCGAACACAGAGTCGTTTGTAATTTACTGAATTTTAAAAAAACGGACTTGTCTTGCACCAAACAAGTGTGATGTTAAATAAGTAAACAAGTAACGAAAGATACAACAACTATTAGAAGTTTACAACAGCTTACTCAATTTTATGTGAACTCTGAGAACAAAAAATAATGTATACTCAAATAGAACTCATTGGTGTGGAAGCTTAATAGCAACTCCATTGCGCTCCTGCTTCTGGTAAGTTGTATGCAGCACCCGCACCAGTTTTGTCACAGAGCAAATCGTTAGAATCTTCCGTATCTGACGCTGCCACATACTTCTTTCCAATCTGTATGACACCTTTATACTTCTCAGCTTAAACTGGGAGATGTACTTGAGGTCATCAGTCCCCTAGAACTTAGAACTACTTAAACCTAACTAACCTAAGGACATCACACACATCCATGCCCGAGGCAGGATTCGAACCTCCGACCGTAGCGGTCGCGCGGTTCCAGACTGAAGCGCCTAGAACCGCTCGGCCACATCGGCCGGCCAGTAGAACTGTGTTTGTCGAGTACCACTACCACGTAACCTCCCTGCGTTTAGCCTGTCCAAATTCAGAGCGATTTTGCTTTTGTATTCTCCCAAGCCGTTGCTATTTTTGCGATGTTTCTGTGCTTTATGTTTCCTTTGGACGAGCGTACTTTAAGCTTCGCTCTTCCTTACGCTGGCCCGGGCCTTTCGCCGCGGCGAGCATTATTAAAAATTCCGGACGCTCGCACCTCGTCCTTCCCCGAGTTCTCGCCTGCGCGCCATTTACGAGTAATTAAAATCCGGCGCGCAAGTCGCCGCTAATCTTAGCCCCTTTGTTTCTCTGGATTTGCGCTCAGAATATGCGCGTCGGCCGCACGCCGGAAATTACTCAACCCCACCCCCAACCCCCCACCCCCTGGGCGACCCCGTTCCTACTATCATCAAGGCTGAGACGTTTCCCAGTTTCTGCGAGCAACGAGTGTTCGCGACCAGAACCACTGAACCGACCGTAGCAAGAGAGCGAGGAGGATACAACTGAACAAGGAATACTATTGCAACGCGGAACAGACAAGAGTGTAGATCCTGAGAAACTAGTGAGCGTATCTTTAAGTACTGTCACCTTGAAAGAATTAAGTGGTTTAGGAATGCTAGGTGCGAGGATGTGTTGGAGCCGAGTGATTTCAAGGTGTACAGCGTGTTACAAAAAACTTTCAGGAAAAATTCCTCACACACAAATAAAGAAAAGATGTTATGTGGACATGTGTCCGGAAACGCTTAATTTCCATGTTAGAGTTCATTTTAGTTTGTTCTTCCACCTACGCTCATTGGAGCACGTTATCATAATTTCATACGGGATACTCTACCTGTGCTGCTAGAACATGTGCCTTTACAAGTACGACTCAACATGTGGTTCATGCACGATGGAGCTCCTGCACATTTCAGTCCAAGTGTTCGTACGCTTCTCAACAACAGATTCGGTGACCGGTGGATTGGTAGAGGCGGACCAATTCCGTGGCCTCCACGCTCTCCTGACCTCAACCCTCTTGACTTTCATTTATGGCGGCATTTGAAAGCTCTTGTCTACGCAACCCCGGTACCAAATGTAGAGACTCTTCGTGCTCGTATTGTGGACGGCTGTGATACAATACGCCATTCTCCAGGGCTGCATCAGCTCATCAGGGATTCCATGCGACGGAGGGTGGATGCATGTATCCTCGCTAACGGAGAACATTTTGAACATTTTCTGTAACAAAGTGTTTGAAGTCACGCTGGTACGTTCTGTTGCTGTGTGTTTCCATTCCATGATTAATGTGATTTGAAGAGAAGTAATAAAATGAGCTCTAACATGGAAAGTAAGCGTTTCCGGACACATGTCCACATAACATATTTTCTTTCTTTGTGTGTGAGGAATGTTTCCTGGAAGTTTGGCCGTACCTTTTTGTAACACCCTGTATACTATTTCATCAAAGGTATCTGGACAGCTATTAGTGGACAGCCTTTGTCTTTTATGATGGCTAGAACTATGCTGGGAACACACTCAATGTGTCTGGCTGCTGAATGATCGGATCTGGAGCGACACCGATGGAGACACACGTCCCAAAGCTGTTCCATCGGGCTCTGGACGGGATCCTAGGCAGGGCCGTCCACTTCACGTACGTTATTGTCCACAAACTATTGTCTCACAGAGTATTTTATGGACTAGAAGATGCAACGGACTATAAGACGCACCTCACCTTTTAAGCAACTTTTTTAAAATATAAGATTTTTACCATTGTTATTATTAGACTGAAAAGCCAGATGAAAAAAATTCTTAGTTCATAAAGTCTAACTGATGTTTAAAATCTCTGAAAATCTGATACTGAACTTTCTTCTTCTTCTTCTTCTTCTTCTCTCCTTCCTGTTCGTCGTCATCGTTCTCCTCTTCATCCATACGATGGTCCTCTGCCATCGAGAGCGTTACATACGCCGTACTTCTTGATTGATTTAACAATAATGTCTTCTCTCACTCTAGACCACGATTGTTTTATCCAGTGACACATTTGTTTGATTGTAGGTCGTTTTAAAACTCCCTTCGGCGTGAATTCATTAGGGCTTTATCCATCATCTATTCCTTCAATTCCTCTCTCGTATACACCTTAAAGAGCTTATTTATTGTGAAGTGAGTCCTCCTGGAATAATAGCAAGCTCTGTAATGCAGATACTAGTTTTATTTGCAGTGAATCCTCGAAGTTTGCAATCCTGTAAATAGCAACAGCCGGCCGCGGTGGCCGAGCGGTTCTAAGCGCTTCAGTACAGAACTGCGTGACTGCTACGGTCGCAGGTTCGAATCCTGCCTCGGGCATGAATGTGTGTGATGTCCTTAGGTTAGTTAGGTTTAAGTAATTCTAAGTTCTAGGGGACTGAAGACCTTAGATGTTGAGTCCCATAGTGCTCAGAGCCATTTGAACCTGTCTCAATTTCTCTTTCACAGAATTTTTCAAATTACTAAACTCTTCTTTAGTAAGGCTAATTTCCTTCTCTACCACACTCCGTTAATCCTTAATTTTATACAAGCCTCGTCCACCCAACGCTAGTCATGTACGTGAACAACAGCACGTGGTCATATTTCAGAAGGTTTTGTCGTTTTTTTGCGGTTGAAGGTGGTCACTGGATTAAGTTTAGTTCCATCAGCATAGCATGAAAGAATAACAGTGTAGTGCACTCGTTTTTATACACTCCTGGAAATTGAAATAAGAACACCGTGAATTCATTGTCCCAGGAAGGGGAAACTTTATTGACACATTCCTGCGGTCAGATACATCACATGATCACACTGACAGAACCACAGGCACATAGACACAGGCAACAGAGCATGCACAATGTCGGCACTAGTACAGTGTATATCCACCTTTCGCAGCAATGCAGGCTGCTATTCTCCCATGGAGACGATCGTAGAGATGCTGGATGTAGTCCTGTGGAACGGCTTGCCATGCCATTTCCACCTGGCGCCTCAGTTGGACCAGCGTTCGTGCTGGACGTGCAGACCGCGTGAGACGACGCTTCATCCAGTCCCAAACATGCTCAATGGGGGACAGATCCGGAGATCTTGCTGGCCAGGGTAGTTGACTTACACCTTCTAGAGCACGTTGGGTGGCACGGGATACATGCGGACGTGCATTGTCCTGTTGGAACAGCAAGTTCCCTTGCCGGTCTAGGAATGGTAGAACGATGGGTTCGATGACGGTTTGGATGTACCGTGCACTATTCAGTGTCCCCTCGACGATCACCAGTGGTGTACGGCCAGTGTAGGAGATCGCTCCCCACACCATGATGCCGGGTGTTGGCCCTGTGTGCCTCGGTCGTATGCAGTCCTGATTGTGGCGCTCACCTGCATGGCGCCAAACACGCATACGACCATCATTGGCACCAAGGCAGAAGCGACTCTCATCGCTGAAGACGACACGTCTCCATTCGTCCCTCCATTCACGCCTGTCGCGACACCACTGGAGGCGGGCTGCACGATGTTGGGGCGTGAGCGGAAGACGGCCTAACGGTATGCGGGACCGTAGCCCAGCTTCATGGAGACGGTTGCGAATGGTCCTCGCCGATACCCCAGGAGCAAAAGTGTCCCTAATTTGCTGGGAAGTGGCGGTGCGGTCCCCTACGGCACTGCGTAGGATCCTACGGTCTTGGCGTGCATCCGTGCGTCGCTGCGGTCCGGTCCCAGGTCGACGGGCACGTGCACCTTCCGCCGACCACTGGCGACAACATCGATATACTGTGGAGACCTCACGCCCCACGTGTTGAGCAATTCGGCGGTACGTCCACCCGGCCTCCCGCATGCCCACTATACGCCCTCGCTCAAAGTCCATCAACTGCACATACGGTTCACGTCCACGCTGTCGCGGCATGCTACCAGTGTTAAAGACTGCGATGGAGCTCCGTATGCCACGGCAAACTGGCTGACACTGACGGCGGCGGTGCACAAATGCTGCGCAGCTAGCGCCATTCGACGGCCAACACCGCGGTTCCTGGTGTGTCCGCTGTGCCGTGCGTGTGATCATTGCTTGTACAGCCCTCTCGCAGTGTCCGGAGCAAGTATGGTGGGTCTGACACACCGGTGTCAATGTGTTCTTTTTTCCATTTCCAGGAGTGTAGTTACAGTTTTAGCACCTTTCATTGCAAATTCTGTTACTCGGCACATCAAATGTCAGAAGAGTTTCGTCCATATTCGTTATTTGGCTTAGCTCCACACTGGGTTTCTTTTGATCTTGAATAATAAAGCTATGAGTAGATAATATTTTCTCATCATATTCTTGTGGCATTTTCTGAGCTATTTTGGTTTGGTTTGCATGCTAAGTCCATGACGCTTCATAAACATGTAGCACTAACCAAAGCCACCCTTCATGCCTGTTAAGTTCCACTGTAGCGCTAGCTTACGAGGGCGTATTTGAATCAATTTTGTATAAACTCTAACGCCACTTTGACTGTATCCTTGACTGCATTTCAAAACGTCGTCTTCTAGTTTTGGCCATTTTGCATTCAGTGCTGCATCTGCACGTTTGGTTGCTACTTTATGACAGGGTTCACTGTCAAGCTGTTGCAATCATCGTCTCGTAACTGTTTACTGAGTGTAGTACACATTACCGTAAAGTGTGTTCAAATCATTCCGTATTTCGCGTTTTATTAGGCACAATAATCATAAAACTTATCGAATAACTTCATTTCCATCGTCATTTTGAAAGTGGACCACTCGCAGTTGTATGCAACTCTTCCAGCGGTTTTTCCATTGCTGGAAGCAGTGCTGGAAGTATCCTGACTGAATCGAGTTCGAAAGTAGTTGTGACTCCGCCTGAATCCCTTCTGTTGAGTTATAACTCCGACCTTGCAACTTCCAGTTCATGTTCAGGAAGATGGAAGAAAGAGAATGGGGCTAGATCAGGCGAATTGTGTTGGTGGATAAGAGTTTCCATCTTGCTTTTTGCCAGGATTTCTCTCATAGTGGACTACGTGTCTGAACTCATGGAAGCAACAATCTCATGAATGTAAAAAGAAAATATATATATGCATTGTCTCAATGTTGCTGCGAACTTGCGTCATTTCTCGGGCCGGTTGAAGGGTGGTGTCTTCAGCTGCGTAGAGTGCTGTTTTGTTTCAGCGTCGTAGCGATACACCCATGATTCATTTACAAGTGTGACAATGGATATAAAATTTGGATCATCATTGTTTCCAGTCCAGTGGACACCTGAATCGGATGGTCTTGCTGGCAGGAATTCTAAACATGAGAAGCAGCCTTGCTACAAATCGTCTCATGTTCAATGCATCACCTGCAACGCGTTCAGATGTCTCACCTGAAATCACTACCTTTTTACAAACAACACGGTTTCTCCGCCTTTGTGACGCCTATGCTAGGAATAGATAAAAATGAATTCTGAGCCCCTATTCAAACCTGCCACAAAAGTGGCTTGTGGATTTCATGAGTGTCATGTGATGAATTTCAATAGTTGCAGTCAAATTCTAGGTTTTTGTTCCCAGAGTTCAATTGTGCTTCCACGTTTACCTAACTATGTGACATGTAAATACTCGTAAGTCGAAACATGTCTTCATGGCACTACGCTTCTTATGTAAACTCAACTCACAAAGTAAACCGAGCGAGGTGGCGCAGTGACTAGCACACTGGACTCTCATTCGGGAGGACGACGGTTCAATCCCACGTCCAGCCATCCTGATTGAGATTTTCCGTGATTCCCCTAAATCACTCCAGGCAAATGCCGGGTTGGTTCCTCTGAAAGGGCACGGCCGACTTCCTTCCCCGTCCTTCCCTGATCCGACGAGACCGATGATCTCGTAGTCTGGTCTCTTCCCACAAACAACCCAACCCAACCCTCACAAAGTAATTTCACAGTACAAACAGACATCGGACACTTTGAAAGGTGGCTACACTGAGTCACAGCGCCAGAGATTGCGCCAGAGAGTATTATTCAGCCGCCTCCACAGGCAGTAGTTGTTCAGAAGCGGTGGTAGTGAGTTCTTGTCGAGAAGCGGTGGTAGGGAGTGCTTGTGGAGATGTTGCAGTAGCGTGTCGTTGTTGAGAATATCCCATGGAGAGTGCTTGTTCAGATATTGTCATATTGCTTTGATGGACTAGAGTGTACTTTTCGTCAATATATATGAAGGTAAAAAAAATTCCTTTTCTTATTATTTCAATGTCTTAAACAATAATGCCTCTTGGTCACAGGTTCAGTCAACAAAGCATCTGGCTCGTGTTCATGTATTAGTCTGTAATTCGGGTTTCTATGTGCAATTATAGTATTTCAGTTTTATTTAATTAATTCAGTCGAAATGGTATCTAAAATACCTTGTCTTATTGAGGAGGTACCGTGCCAGATGTGTACGTTGAATCACACTTCCACACACAGAACAGCTACATTTGTGTTTTGTTGTTTCGTAGGTTTTATAGTTGCTGGGGACTTAATTAATTGTGTTAACGGAAGTTTAGTTTCATTCTTTGTTGTTGTTCTATGCAGTCAGATTGCGCACTAATACTTGTCAGGGCCAACCGGTTACGACACTGCGTAACCGGACAGACAGTAAAATTATTTGCATAATGAAAATTTAATTAAGCCCCCATGCAACGTTTCCCCACTGGTGTCAACTATTTTGGATGCCATTTACAGAAAGGTCTACACGAGCTACTAGTTCAGCAGTTCACTCTGAACTGTCATTTGGCGTCTCTGTGAAGTGTGTTTATAGACTGCGGTATGAACGCCATCTTCATCGACCGCACCCGGCGTTGCTGGAGGCTTTAAACGCAGGGTAGACGCATCATGGGAACAAATTTCATAGCCGTGTTTCTGTGTGATATGTGCCCCATCAGACGCCTCTAAGTCATCAATATATAAAAAATGCAAACAAGCTTTACTAGAAGCTGTAATTACACTCCTGGAAATGGAAAAAAGAACACATTGACACCGGTGTGTCAGACCCACCATACTTGCTCCGGACACTGCGAGAGGGCTGTACAAGCTATGATCACACGCACGGCACAGCGGACACACCAGGAACCGCGGTGTTGGCCGTCGAATGGCGCTAGCTGCGCAGCATTTGTGCACCGCCGCCGTCAGTGTCAGCCAGTTTGCCGTGGCATACGGAGCTCCATCGCAGTCTTTAACACTGGTAGCATGCCGCGACAGCGTGGACGTGAACCGTATGTGCAGTTGACGGACTTTGAGCGAGGGCGTATAGTGGGCATTCGGGAGGCCGGGTGGACGTACCGCCGAATTGCTCAACACGTGGGGCGTGAGGTCTCCACAGTACATCGATGTTGTCGCCAGTGGTCGGCGGAAGGTGCACGTGCCCGTCGACCTGGGACCGGACCGCAGCGACGCACGGATGCACGCCAAGACCGTAGGATCCTACGCAGTGCCGTAGGGGACCGCACCGCCACTTCCCAGCAAATTAGGGACACTGTTGCTCCTGGGGTATCGGCGAGGACCATTCGCAACCGTCTCCATGAAGCTGGGCTACTGTCCCGCACACAGTTAGGCCGTCTTCCGCTCACGCCCCAACATCGTGCAGCCCGCCTCCAGTGGTGTCGCGACAGGCGTGAATGGAGGGACGAATGGAGACGTGTCGTCTTCAGCGATGAGAGTCGCTTCTGCCTTGGTGCCAATGATGGTCGTATGCGTGTTTGGCGCCGTGCAGGTGAGCGCCACAATCAGGACTGCATACGACCGAGGCACACAGGGCCAACACCCGGCATCATGGTGTGGGGAGCGATCTCCTACACTGGCCGTACACCACTGGTGATCGTCGATGGGACACTGAATAGTGCACGGTACATCCAAACCGTCATCGAACCCATCGTTCTACCATTCCTAGACCGGCAAGGGAACTTGCTGTTCCAACAGGACAATGCACGTCCGCATGTATCCCGTGCCACCCAACGTGCTCTAGAAGGTGTAAGTCAACTACCCTGGCCAGCAAGATCTCCGGATCTGTCCCCCATTGAGCATGTTTGGGACTGGATGAAGCGTCGTCTCACGCGGTCTGCACGTCCAGCACGAACGCTGGTCCAACTGAGGCGCCAGGTGGAAATGGCATGGCAAGCCGTTCCACAGGACTACATCCAGCATCTCTACGATCGTCTCCATGGGAGAATAGCAGCCTGCATTGCTGCGAAAGGTGGATATACACTGTACTAGTGCCGACATTGTGCATGCTCTGTTGCCTGTGTCTATGTGCCTGTGGTTCTGTCAGTGTGATCATGTGATGTATCTGACCCCAGGAATGTGTCAATAAAGTTTCCCCTTCCTGGGACAATGAATTCACGGTGTTCTTATTTCAATTTCCAGGAGTGTATTATACTGTAAGTTCATAGAAAAAGTACGTACGATATCTAAAGTTCACTCACAGTAGGCTAACATTCACATGATTCCAGATCTGCACTCGTGTTAGCCATTGGTTTTCTGATTTGATGTAGTCACAATGAAATATTATACAGGGCGTCTGGGAATTCCCCTTACTAACTTCTAGCACTTGTAGAGGTAAGTGAGTAAATAATATTTTGAATCGTACCCATGTCCGGAAACGTACCATTTGCGTGCTACAGCCGTTTGAAAACATGTTGGTAACGGGACAACTTTTAGAAGCCAATGTCAATGAAATTCACCAACAGCCGAGTAACTTTGTCTTATTTTGAAGTGTGCCAGGAATTTCACTATGCCATCTTTAGGTCCCATATACATGAATTTCATTGACCCTGACAGTTACTTAATCAGCCCATGTTCCCTGCCCAACATGGCCCAACAGAGACTTCTAAAAGTTTTTTATTGCGCGTTACCAAGTACATCACTTGTTTTACGAGTCCACTCATGAATAACTGAAGAAACACGCACAGACGGTCGTGTACTCGTTGACGAGTTCTCTTCACCGTTATGCAGTACAGCCTCTTCCAGTTCGGGTGTGCTGCGTCTCGTTGGAGCACCAGAGTCACGCCTGCTGGTAGTGAAGGTTCCCATTTCTCGAAGCTGTTGCGTAATTACGGCGAAAAGGGTGTACTATGATGTTGGAGGGTGTGGCGAACGGTCTCGATAAAGGTGAAGAGTAGCTCTTCCACTAACGTGAGCTGAGGGGTACAGAAGGATCATACAGAAGGATCGTGTCGGCTTATCTACAAACGTGTGCTCCACTACGTTGCTCCAACACTCACAGACACACGAAACAGGCACGAATCTGGTCATAGAGGTAGAAGAGACGTACATTTCCGGACGTGGCTTTCGATCCAAAATATCATGTATTCAGCCCATTCTACAACTCTTTTTCTTTTTTTTTGTGTTATCAGTGTTCTGACTGGTTTGACGCGGCCCGCAAACAATTCCTTTCCTGTGGTAACCTCTTCATCTGAGAGTAGCACTTGCAACCTACGTCCTCAATTATTTGATGGATGCATTGCAAACTCTGTCTTCGTCTACAGTTTTTGCACTCTATAGCTCCCTCTAGTACCATGGAAGTCATTCCCTAATCTCTTAACAGGTCCTATAATACTGTCCCTTCCCCTTGTCAGTGTTTTCCACATATTCCTTTCCTTTCCGATTCTGCGAAAAACCTGCTCATTCCTTACCTTATCAGTCCACCTAATTGTCTGTAGTAACACAATCAAATGCTTCAATTCTCTTCTGTTCCGGGTTTCCAACAGTCCATGTTTCACTACCACACGACGCTGTGCTCTAGTTCCTAGAAGTTTGTAAAGGGAATTACGGAAGACCCTATATGCTGTCTCATTATATACAAAACTAACGTCAATTGTTCCACAGAGTCTGCAACAATGCTACACACAGATACTTAGAACAGGTACACGAACGTTTGTGTACCGCAACTCACACACAAACGTACATCCACTTCAGATAAAACACCTACACCATAGGATCAAAAGTATCCGGGCACCCCCAAAAACGTAAGTTTTCCATATTAGGTGCACTGTGCTGCCACCTACTGCCACGTACTCCATATCGGCGGAATTCACTTTCAACGTGGTCAGTAGATTGGGCGTAACTTGTGTCATACGTATGTACGCGAGATTTGCACACTCCTAAACATCCCTAGGTCCACTATTTCCGCTGTGATAGTGAAGTGGAAACGTGAAGGCACAGGTGCAGCACAAAAGCGTACATGCCGACCTCGTCTGTTGACTGTCAGAGACCACTAACAGTTGAAGAGGGTCGTCATGTGTAATAGGCAGACATCTATCCAGACCATCGCACAGGAATTTCAAACTGCATCAGCATCCACTGCAAGTACTATGGCAGAGATGAGACAATTTGGATTTCTTGGTCGAGCGGCTGCTCATAAGTCAAGTCCCACATCGCGCCGTTAAATGCCAAACGATGCCTCGCTTGATGTAAGGAGCGTAAACATTGGGCGATTGGTGGAAAAACGTTGCGTGGAGTGACGAATCACGGTACACAATGTGGCGATCCGATGTCAGGGTGTAGGTATGTCGACTGCCCGGTGAACGTCATCTGCCAGCGTGTATCTTGCTTCCCATTATTGAAGAGCAATTCTGGGATGGCGATTGGATCTTTCAATACGAGCGAGCACCTGTAGATAATGCACTGCCTGTGGTGGAGTGGTTACACGACAGTAACATCCCTGTAATGGACTGGCTTGCACAGAGTCCTGAGCTGAATCCTATAAAAACCCCGATGAATGCTTTGGAACGCCGACTTCGTGCCAGGCCTCACCGACCGACATCGATAGCTGTCCTCAGTGCAGCATTCCGTGAAGATTGGGCTGCCATTCCCCAAGAAACCTTCCAACACCTGATTGAACGTATGCCTGCGAAAATGGAAGCTGTTATCAAGGCTAAGGGTGGGTCAGCACCAATGGAGGGCGCCACGAACTTGTAAGTCATTGTCATTCAGGCGTCCGGATACTTTTGATCACATAGTGTATGAATCTCTCCAGGCTGAGAATTAAGTTTCATAAACTGTCACTTCCAGAAGTAAACACCCATCTAACACAAGTCAGCTACAAGGTCACTGCTAAGGTGCTGTTGGTCTCTATCCAGACTGGTGGTAGCTCTCTTCCACTGCCCTATCGTGAGCTCCGGCCTCTGTAGCTGATGCCTCGTGACGTAACTCTTGAAGACAGCCGCCGACCTGGTTCCCGAGGAACCGTGAATTCCTGGCACCACCAGCGATGAACTCTGCTCAAGTTCCCATGAGCTGTAATCAATAATTTCTCTTCTAACTCGCTGAACAGCAATTTATAAATCTGCTTCGATTGCTACGCCGAATCCGTGCTATTTGCTGATGCGGGAGGCGGTAACGGGTATCTCACCCGTTGGCTGCACTAGCACAATGATGTGCACAATGATGTGCACAATGATGTGCGTGATCAGTGCATGTGGTAAGGCATGACGAACCTGTGTCGTCGCCGCTGGTGGCATTTCGAGAAAGTCGTCAATGTTCTCGCCAGTCTCGGCTTTGTATGGATGTAGGCATGTTGCTGCTGTTACAGATGGGTGGACTAGATAGCAGCGTGGTGTGGGAAGCAACATGAATCTACGAGGGTCATTCAGTATGAAATGCAACACTTCTTTCCTGGAAGTAGATCGTTTTATTCCGTATTCCAGTACACCATATTATTCCCGTATTTTACCTGCAAATCACTGTTTCGAGTATAACCCCCGTTCAACGCCACGGCGTCACGCCACATTACTCGGAGGGCCTGTATACTCGCATGCTACCTCTGTACTGGTCCACATCGGACACGATGTCACGCTGCATCAATATCCTCCCCATCATCCACGTACTGCTCCGCCGCCGACCGCTGTGGCCGAGCGGTTTTAGGCGCTTCTGTCCGGAACCACGCGGCTGCTACGATTGCAGGTTCGAATCCTGCCTCGGGCATCGATGTGTGTGATGTCCTTAGGTTAGTTAGGTTTAAGTAGATCTAAGTCTAGGGGACTGATGACCTCAGATGTTAAGTCCCATAGTGCTTAGAGCGATTTGCACCATTACTGCTCCTCCCAGAGTGCATTATTCAGTGCGCCAAACAGACAGCAGTCGGTAGGTGCGAGACCTTCGCTGGTGGGTGGATGGGGATGAACAGACCAGTGAGGTTTTGTGAGCTCCTCTCAGGCGCACAAACTTATAGAAGACCTTCCGTTGTCATGGAGAAGGCGAAGTCCGTTTGCATTTTTGTGACGACGAACACGCTGAAGTCGTTTCTTCAGTTTCTTGAAAGAAGCACGATACTTTTCAGAGTTGACCGTTGCACCAAGAGGGAGGGCATCTAACAAAATACCCCTTCACAGCCCCAGAACACCATCGCCATGACTTTACCAGCTGAGGATGCAGGTCTGAAATTTTTCATACAAGGAGAGATGGTGTTGTGAGACTCCATGGATTGCCGATTTTTTTCCAGTTAGAACTGGCGACCCCGACGTTCAGCAAAAGACTGTTGCGATCAGCCTTGTAACGGGCAAGTTATTCCACACAGATGGTCCTTCACTGCTCTTTAGCGGGCGGCGAGCAACCCGGCCGGCACACACCTTTGAGTGCCACAACTGGTAAATGAGTGCGTCAACAGTACCGACAGATACGTCCAGTTGTGTAGCGAGGCATCTGATTGCGATCCGTCGACCACCTCGAATGAGAGTGTCCACACGTTCAAAAATTACAGGAGTCACAGCTGTGGGCGGTCGGCCGGCACGCGGGAAATCGGTCACGTTAGCGCGACCTTGTTGCCACGATGACAGATCCCTCGTCCGACGACTCACACATCTACATCTACATCTACATCTACATCTACCTGATTACTCTGCTATTCACAATAAAGTGCCTGGCAGAGGGTTGAATGAGCCACCTTCAAGCTGTTCAAAAAGATTTCGGGCTTGCAACCGGTCGTAGTAAACTTCATTGGACGATATTTCGGCTGGATAACTGCCAGCCATCTTCAGGTGAGCCGAACGAGGACTGACGAAGACTTTTTTTTTCCTTTATTGTCTTTCGATTCCCCCTGATGGGGACGGGTTGGCAGCACCTTAGTATGCCGCTCTTCAGCCTACATACTTTGTTTTAAAAAGGTGAAGATAATAGATAATAAAAAACAGGCGATAAAATCGAAGACTTAAAGGGTAACATGGCAAACAAAAATCGTGGAACTTAAAACATAGAACAAAGGGATGATGATGCTAATAAAAATACATACGAAGCAGACAGGTAAAATAATAGACAGACAATTAAAAAAACACGGCCACAGTCTGGTTTCTGTTCGCAAAGGACGTAAAATTCACACCCAGTGACAGCATGGTTTCTGTTCGCAACACGGGAAAAGATGAAACAACACTGAACATTCACTGGAACACTGCACTAAAATATGACATACCACAGCCGAGAGCAAGTGGGGGGAAACTGGACAGATGAGGGGAAGATAAAAAAAGGGGGGAAGGTGAGGAAAAGGAAGCCGGGGAGGGGGAAAGGAGCCAATGGAGGATGAGGACCCATAAGAGGGGTGGGGGGGGAGGTGCTGGGCAGATGCGACAGGGAGCGAGGAAGGCAGAGGACGGGACTACAAAAGGACTCTTGGGGGGGCGGGTGAAGGGAGGTAGGGCGAGGTTAGGCCCAGAGAAAGGATGGAGGAAAGGAGGGGGCATCATCCGGGAGAGGCAGTTGATGGAAGCGACCTTGGGAAAGGAGATGGTGTAGAGATGGAGGGTAGGGGGGACACAACAGTGAAAACATGGCAGGGGGCGGGGATGGGAGAGGAGAGGAGGAACCAGGGGGTGAGTGGGATCAAGGCAGCAGGAGGTGTAGAGTATGCATATATGTTCGAGGAACAGGAGCAGATGGGGGAAAGGAACGAGGTCGTAGAGTATCCGCGTGGGGGACGGGAGGCGTATACGGAAGGCGAGGCGGAGTGTATGACGCTCAAGGAGCTGGAGGGACTTAGAATTTTGGGGGGGAGGGGGGGGCGGCCTGTATGGCCGTGCGGTTCTAGGGGCTACAGTCTGGAACCGCGTGACCGCTACGGTCGCAGGTTCGAATCCTGCCTTGGGCATGGATGTGTGTGTTGTCCTTAGGTTAGTTAGCTTTAAGTAGTTCTAAGTTCTAGGGGACTGATGACCACAGATGTTAAGTCACATAGTGCTCAGAGCCATTTGAACGATTTTTTTTTTGGGGGGGGGGATGAAGACGTTCTCCGCTCCAGCTTATATAGTGCGCTGATAGTACTGCCCCACATGCGTTACAATTGCGGAGACAGAAGGATCACACCGGCAGCGCCCTCGCTGGTGGAACTGCAGTTCTCAGCTGTCGTCGGTATTGTCGCTGGTCGGAGCTGTCGAAGTCTTCTGGCGTCTTCGTCTCGAGCAAATTTCGGAGATGAGCGGATTCCATGCGTTATTCAATTGGTAACCACTGTCACGGTTCATTAGATTTCCCGCAATGCGTATTTCAACTGATTCTTTGATAATGGAGTCCCAAAAAGCTGTTGCAGTGGCCAAAATAGAAGTTTTTTCGTACTCCATTGAATGTCCGTTAGAAATACAATGTTCCGCAACTGTAGACTTAGTGGGTTGCAGTAGGCGAGTGCAACGTTGAAGTTCCGCACAACGCTCTTCCACTGTACGCGTTGTCTCTCCTATATAGGACGTACCACATTGACACGGTATTTTGTAAATTCGCGCCTTCCGCAGTAACAAATCGTCCTTCACCGAAATCTTAGAAGGCGGACGAAAAACCACTTTCACATGAAAACTATTAAAAATCCTCGCTATCTTGAAGGAGAGATTTCCGACAAAGGGAAGAAAAGCTGGGGACTTGGCTGGCGCGTCCTCCTCTTTCTCCACTTCCCGGTTCCTGGCTCCATTTGAGAAGGCCCTGTTAATTTGCCATTGTTTCTGAACACCGTCCTCAAATGTGCCAGTTCCTGAGGCAAGTTCTCTGCATCCGACACTGTGTGTGCCCTGTGTACAAGGGTTTTAAGTACACTCATGGTCCGGGATGGGTGATGGCAACTTGAAGAATGCAAATACAAATCAGTGTGAGTGGGCTTGCGATAGACAGAATGTCCGACAGTGCCGCCGCTCTTCCGTGGCAGTACTATCAGCGCACTATACAGGGCGTTACAAAAAGGTACGGCCAAACTTTCAGGAAACATTCGTCACACACAAACAAAGAAAATATGTTATGTGGAGATGTGTCCGGAAACGCTTACTTTCCATGTCAGAGCTCATTTTATTACTTCTCTTCAAATCACATTAATCATAGAATGGAAACACACAGGAACAGAACGTACCAGCGTGACTTCAGACACTTCGTTACAGGAAATGTTCAAAATGTCCTCCGTTAGCGAGGATACATGCATCCACCCTCCGGCGCATGGAATCCCTGATGCGCTGATGCAGCCCTGGAGAATGGCGTATTGTATCACAGCCGTCCACAATACGAGCACGAAGAGTCTCTACATTTGGTACCGGGGTTGCGTAGACAAGAGCTTTCAAATGCCCCCATAAATGAAAGTCAAGAGGGTTGAGGTCAGGAGAGCGTGGAGGCCATGGAATTGGTCCGCCTCTACCAATCCATTGGTCACCGAATCTGTTGTTGGGAAGCGTACGAACACTTGGACTGAAATGTGCAGGAGCTCCATCGTGCATGAACCACATGCTGTGTCGTACTTGTAAAGGCACATGTTCTAGCAGCACAGGTAGAGTATCCCGTATGAAATCATGATAACGTGCTCCATTGAGCGTAGGTGGAAGAACATGGGGCCCAATCAAGACATCACCAACAATTCCTGCCCAAACGTTCACAGAAAATCTGTGTTGATGACGTGATTGCACAATTGCGTGCGGATTCTCGTCAGCCCACACATGTTGACCGTGAAAATTTACAATTTGATCACGTTGGAATGAAGACTCATCCGTAAAGAGAATATTTGCACTGAACTGAGGATTGACACATTGTTGGATGAACCATTGGCAGAAGTGTACCCGTGGAGGCCAATCAGCTGCTGATAGTGCCTGCACACGCTGTGCATGGTACGGAAACAACTGGTTCTCCCGTAGCACTCTCCATACAGTGACGTGGTCAACGTTACCTTGTACAGCAACAACTTCTCTGACGCTGACATTAGGGTTATCGTCAACTGCACGAAGAATTGCCTCGTCCATTGCAGGTGTTCTCGTCGTTCTAGGTCTTCCCCAGTCGCGAGTCATAGGCTGGAATGTTCCGTGCTCCCTAAGACGCCGAACAATTGCTTCGAACGTCTTCCTGTCGGGACACCTTCGTTCGTCTCGATACAAACGTACCGCGCCACGGCTATTGTCCCGTGCTAATCCATACATCAAATGGGCATCTGCCAACTCCGCATTTGTAAACATTGCACTGACTGCAAAACCACGTTCGTGATGAACAGTAAGCTGTTGATGCTACGTACTGATGTGCTTGAATGAGTCGTATGTCAACACAAGCACCGAAGTCAATATTACCTTCCTTCAGTTGGGCCAACTGGCGCTGAATCGAGGAAGTACAATACATACTGACGAAACTAAAATGAGCTCTAACATGGAAATTAAGCGTTTCCGGACACATGTCCACATAACATCTTTTCTTTATTTGTGTGTGAGAAATGTTTCCTGAAAGTTTGGCCGTACCTTTTTGTAACATCCTGTATAAGCTGGAGCGGAGAACGTCTTCGTCAGTCCTCGTTCGGCTCGCCTGAAGATGCCTGGCAGTTGTCCAGCTGAAATATCGTGCAATGAAGTTTACGACGACCGGCTGCAAGCCCAAAATCTTTTTGGACAGTTGATTCGCCGGGGAAAATTTCAAATTTTATATCACCTTCAAGCTGTCTCTCTACCGTTCCACTCTCGAACGGCATGCGGGAAAAACGAGCACTTAAATTTTTCTGTGCGAGCCCTGATTCCTCTTGTCTTATATTGATGATGATTTCTCCCTTTGCAGGTGGGTGGCAACAGAATGTTTTCGCAATCAGAGGAGAAAACTGGTGATTGAAATTTCATGAGAAGATCCGGTCGCAACGAAAAACGACTTTGTTTTAATGATTGCCACTCCAATTCACGTATCATGTCTGTGGCACTATCTCCCCCACTTCGCGATGATACAAAACGAGCTGCCCTTCTTTGTACTTTTTCGATGTCATCCGTCAGTCCCACCTGATACGGATCCCACACCGCACAGCAATACTCCAGAATAGGGCGGACAGGCGTAGTGTAAGCAGTCTCTTTAGTAGACCTGTTGGATCGCAGTCTTTCGTTTGCTCTACCCACAATATTATCTATGTGATAGTTCCAATTTAGGTTATTTGTAATTGTAATCCCTAAGTATTTAGTTGAATTTACAGCCCTCACATTTGTGTGACTCATCGCGTAATCGAAATTTAACTGATTTCTTTTAGTACTCATGTGAATGGCTTCACACTTCTCTTTATTCAGGGTCAATTGCCAATTTTCGCACCGTACTGATATCTTATCTAAATCATTTTGCAAGTCGTTTTGGTCATCTGATGACTTTACAAGACGGTAAATGACAGCATCATCTGCAAACAATCTAAGACGGTTACTCAGATTGTCTCCTATGTCGTTAATATAGATCAGGAACAATAGAGGGCCTATAACACTTCCTTGGGGAACGCCGGATATTACTTCTGTTTTACTCGATGACTTTCCGTCTATTATTACGAACTGCGACCTTTCTGACAGGAAATCACGAATCCAGTCGCACAACTGACGCGATGCTCCGTAGGCACACAGTTTGGTTAGAAGACGCTTGTGAGGAATGCTGTCGAAAGCCCCCTGGAAATCTAAAAATATGCAATCAATTTAACATCCCCTGTCAAAAAATGGTTCAAATGTCTCTGAGCACTATGGCACTTAACATCTGAGGTCATCAGTCCCCTAGAACTTAGAACTACTTAAACCTAACTAACCTAAGGACATCACACATATCCATGCCCGAGGCAGGATTCGAACCTGCGACCGTAGCAGTCGCGCGGTTCCTGACTGAGCGCCTAGAACCGCTAGACCACCGCGGCCGGCAACATCCCCTGTCGATAGCACTTATTACGTCATGAGTACAAAGAGCTAGTTGTGTTTCACAAGAACGATATTTTCTGAATCCGTGCTGACTAAGTGTCAATAAATCGTTTTCTTCGAGGTACTTCATAATGTTCGAATACAGTATATGTTCCAAAACCCTAATACAAATCGACGTTAGTGATATAGGCCTGTAATTCAGCGGGTTACTCCAACTTCCATTTTTAGGTATTGCTGTGACTCGAACAATCTTCCAGTCTTTAGGTACGGATCTTTCTGTGAGAGAATGTTTGTATATAATTGCTAAATATGGAGCTATTTTATCAGCATACTCTGAGAGGAACGTGACTGGTATATAATCTTTTGTTCACTGGAAGGTCACCGCAGACATTCTGCACACGCTGCTCTGCTTTTCCACCAAAAAAATCTCAGTGACAGTGTTCTGCTTGGAAAGCACTTCCGACACAGATGCCATTTTGATGTATAGCGCTGCCAATTATTGGAATTATATGAAAGTATTGGGGCTGAAGCGAGAAGATTCCACGACTTCGCACAACAAATTCTGCATTTTTTCAGTCGAAACTGGCCGTGAAAAATATGTGATGCATTACTTACTGAACGCGCGTCGTGCATTTATTAATGTTTGTGTCTAGTTTTCTCGTTCCGATGCGTGATTGTGCAAGCCACGCCGGCCGCTGTGGCCGGGCGGTTCTAGGCGCCTCAGTCCGGAACCACGCGGCTGCTACGGTCGCAGGTTCGAATCCTGCCTCGGGCATGGATGTGTGTGATGTCCTTAGGTTAGTTCTAAGCAGTTCTAAGTTTAGGGGACTGATGACAACAGTTGTTAAGTCCCATAGTGCTCAGAGCCATTTGAACCATTTTTTGCAATCCGCTCCCGCCAGCGACTCGTTCTGCAGACTCTCTCACATCAAATGCCGTGCGCCAAAACGCCCATGGTGCAGCTACCCACCGCCACCTTTGGGCTCCGGTCTGGCAGAGATGAGTAAAGGCAAGATTCGATACGTAGGGAGTGGTTTGATATGGTATCCTTACAAAGAAGATGAATGTAACGCACTCCGCATAAATAGGCAGAAATACCCATTATTGTTCTGATTACAACGTTGCCTAACAACGGTCACGAGAAGCAGGTACATCCATTAAAAGTCTGACAGCATACGTACAGAACAGTTTGATGTGGGACGATCGAATAAAACCGATCGCAAGTGAGGCAAAGGTCAGATTGAATTTCATTAGAAGAATCATGACGGAGTGTACCCCGCCCACGAAGGAGGTTGCTGACAGACACTCGTCCTACCGATTCCAGTGCAATGTTCGTCAGTTTGGGACCCTTGCCAGGTTGGTTTGATCGAGTTCATATGTAACCAAAGAAGAGCGGTCTGTACCGTCACAGGTTAGTTTAGTAAGTGCGGTGATGTTCATCCAAGACCGCTGGCAGACATGATGTGGTTTACAGTTGCAATTCCTAGAATGTTCTTTCGCAGAAGAGTAATCCACAATACTGCATTCTCCTATGTCCATCTTGCAAGGGCAGAGACAGTTGGACTTGCATTTGAAGATTTCCTTAAATCAACTGAAAGCATGAGTGAGAAAAACAGACACCTACATACGAAAAGAGCGACATTCCGGAACGATGCAAGATGAATTGTACGAAGCTATTCGAGGTGTGAAATAAGGAAGATGAGAAGACAATGGTCTCTCTATAGGAATCACTGAAGCTGAAGGAAAAGTAATAACAAAGGAAGTTGTGACATTATCTGAAAAATGGAGGACAGTTCCAGAAATCCGTAACAAGGCTCTAATTATGTAATTCATTCGCAAGAAAGGACACTTGCGAGACATAAACTAGGCAGTGGGTTGAGTAGAGCTCAATCGAGGGGCCGAGGAACAGACTCGCTTTTCACTGTGGAGGAATACATAGCCTTATTCGAATATTGATAAAGAGTGCTAAAAATGGACGAACAGTATACTGAGAAATGAAACACTACGCGCAGTGGTTGTAAGTTCGTGGTGCGTAAATTTCGCTTCATTCTCTTGAGAATTAAAAGGGGAATGCATTGCCACGAGGCATTATTTTCTTTACAACGCTGGTATTAATGGAAGCGTGCACAACTGTGAAACATTAGCATCCCGGTAAATCTACAGAAGTAAAAATAAGGCTCTCGTACTATACGAAACAGCGGAAGCCTGGGGAACGGAAGAATATCATTGGCACCTAAATGGCAGTAAGATATTCGCGGAAAGTTCCTACAACATGTACTGGAACGGTGATGATTGCAGCGAGCGAATGTTTATAAAGTATTCTTTTTTTTTGAGATGAAGTTCCTTTAAAGACACACACACACACACACACACACACACACACACACACACACACACACACACGTCGTCGATGTGCTGGAGCTTAGAAAAGTTTTACACTGTTTTTCTGCGCTTTTTGATTTCCTTTCTTATCTTCTGATGTTACAGCTCCGATTTTTCCCGTTCCTCGTAAGAGGTTCAATTAATTTATATTTGGGGCGTATTATGCACAGAAGCCAGCGTCCTTCACTTGAATTATGCAGGAGATGTTTCATAGCGGAGCTTCAGTGTTTCTGTCGAAAAGGAAATAAAAATCTTCAGCTTCGTCCGTTCCATCTTAATTATGCGGCGTCTTCTCTCACGCTCAGAGTTACTGACGCAGTTTTCTTAGGAGAAAAAGTAAGAATAAGCTCTCGAGGGCAATGTTGAATGTTGGAGAGTTTTGGAATTTTTAAAAAATAAATTCAGTTTCTCGAAGAGGTTGCACTTCTCGGAATAATATGATAAAGTACGGGCAGTGGGAGTACCTAGTTCTCTTCTAGCAACAGAGGAGACTGCAGATAGCGAAGTTCGAGATTTTCACTCGTTTTCGGATAGGCCACAGCCCTATGACGTATGGCTTCCTGCTCCGGCGAGGGGACCCTCCAATGTGTGGTGCTTGTGGCGTCCAGGTCACTGTGCGCCACGTTTTACTGGACTGCGTTTTATTTTCTGACCAGCGGGCCGCGGCTGACTTGCCAGCGGACCTGCCATCTCTTTTAGGAAACACTCAAACGAATGTGGTTAAAGTTTTAAAGTTATGTCACTTGTCCAATGTTTTTACCGAGATTTTAGGGAGAGTGTCTTAATTTGTTCACAGGCTGACTCGATCGCCCATATTTTACGTAAGTGGCCAGCCAGTGACAATTTCCTGTGTCATCCTTGACGCTCCTTTCTCGTTTTCCTTACGTTTTATTTTCTTATACCGCATTTTTCATCTTTTCCGCTTTCTTTGCGTGTATGCTTCCATTTTACTAAATTTGTCCTCATTCGTTTCTTTTAATGTGTGTCAGTGCGCTGATGACCTCGACTTTGAGCGCCCGTAAGCCCTAACGCACGCACACACACACACAGAGAGAGAGAAAGGCTATTACACTGTCCCGCATTGCAGAGTTGTAAACAAAACAAGACATGAAATGTGTGGAGTGACCGAAGACTTCCTAACAAATTCGGTAAGCACTCATGGACAGGGAGACATTGGCAGAAGCGAAGTTAGCGTCTCGTGCCACAGAAGCAGTTGGTGAGTTTCTGTACTTCTGTACCAGGGAAGCTGAAGGTATCTAGTGGAAGGATATTTACATTTTTAGATTGAAATTGATCTTCATTGATGGTAAATGTATCCTAGTATATACTTATGATTTTATAATTAAAGACGTACTGAGCGAGGTGGCGCAGTGGTTAGACACTGGACTCGCATTCGGGAGGACGACGGTTCAATCCCGCGTCCGACCATCCTGATTTAGGTTTTCCGTGATTTCCCTAAATCACTCCAGGCAAATGCCGGGATGGTTCCTCTGAAAGGGCACGGCCGACTTCCTTCCCCCATCCTTCCCTAATCCGATGAGACCGATGACCACGCTGTCTGGTCTCCTTCCCCAAAACAACCAACCAACCAATAATTAAAGACGTATAGAAAAACTTTAGATTGAGTAATTAGAAGAATTTAACTTTATATTATTTGATTAGAAGGGAAAAAAAGAAGATAGGATGGCATTTGTAAGATTCCACAACGAGTGCCATTCCAAAAGCGAGGACCTCGGTAATGCACTTCGAGCCATTCAGCTCTGCATGACATACTGCTTTCTAACCCTAGTGACTGACTCCTTAGGGAGCACCTCAGAATGAACGTGGTGTCGCTGCCTTAAGTCTGTCTTCTAGGCTCTTCTATTCTGGTTATCACTGTATTCTAATACAATCTAAATCATTGCATATGTGTTGTTAGAGTATTTCATTTATACAGGGTGATTTTTACTAACGTTTAAAGGCCCCCGAAGCGACGTAGGTAACGCTGAGACAAGTAACTTAATATAAGACACATCGGGTCGCAAATGTCGGGAAATAACCCGAAAATGGATGAGAAAAGTTTAACATGGGGCTGACCAGATAACGTTGCTCGCCGCACTTGCACCTGTTGAATTTGGGCCAAGAGGGATGATTGAGGGATGCAATACTTGCATTCGAGTAAACGGTGCAAATTTCGAACACTTTTTGTAAATGCGATCTGTTGTAAAAATAGAAATTACAAAATTATTGACCTAGCTGTACCCAAGAAAAAGCTGTTCTTATTTTGTGTTTCTTTCCTTTCGTCCCTTTTTTGTTTGTTCACGGACATTATTTAGTAAGGAAATCGTAGGTCATTTACTAATAACAACGTATTTCGGAAAGTTATACATATTTACGTGTGACACAGTACAGTAAGTGATTGTTGTACAGCACTAAAATGCTAAATCTTACCTGAATGTAAACACGTAATTGTCTAACGCAGAGAGAAAAATATTGCCTGCCAGACGCAAGACTCGAACCGCGAGCCCCACGTGCTGAAGTCGGGCACAGGGGCCCGGCGCACAGCCAGAAGAACACTTCACTTGGCTCTGGGTGATCAGGTGGGACACACCGGTAGAGTCAACCAGTGCAAGCACGGCGAGGTACTTCATACGGTGACGTCACGCGTTCAGAACCTGTCATCTACGTTTGGGATACTTCCCGACATTTACGACCCCATATGTCTTGTATAAAATTACCTGCCTCAGCCTCATCTAAGCAGCTTCAGAACTGTTTACGTTAATAAGAAGCATCCTGCATGCAGTACAGTGATCAAGTGACACTGCTTCTACAATATACAGTAGCTATATTACAGGTTTAACCTGCCGATTCAGGACACACTCCGGCACAGTTATAGCTAGTTATAGTTTACAGACATTTCGTCTTAGCGTCTACTGATTTGGACTCTGTTACCCGTGTGCCCTGTTTTGCTTACGCTGCATCGCTCATTATTTATAAACGATCACTGTCAGAGTCACTGATTTCGTTCAGTTCTGTCTCGGATGCTTGCAACGTGGCAGGTTGTAAGGTTTCTAGTTTATCCTCGGTATCCAAGGAATGTGATGTGATATATACACTCCTGGAAATTGAAATAAGAACACCGTGAATTCATTGTCCCAGGAAGGGGAAACTTTATTGACACATTCCTGGGGTCAGATACATCACATGATCACACTGACAGAACCACAGGCACATAGACACAGGCAACAGAGCATGCACAATGTCGGCACTAGTACAGTGTATATCCACCTTTCGCAGCAATGCAGGCTGCTATTCTACCATGGAGACGATCGTAGAGATGCTGGATGTAGTCCTGTGGAACGGCTTGCCATGCCATTTCCACCTGGCGCCTCAGTTGGACCAGCGTTCGTGCTGGACGTGCAGACCGCGTGAGACGACGCTTCATCCAGTGAAAGGTGGCTACACTGAGCCACAGCGCCAAAAATCGCGCCAGAGAGTATTGTTCCGCCGCCTCCACTGGCAGTGATTATTGAGACGCAGCGACAGGCAGTTCTTGCCGAGAAGTTGTGGTGGACACTGCTTGTAGCTGAAGTTGGAATGAGATGGGGTAGTAGTGAGTGTTTGTTCGATGTTTTATGCAGCTATGTGATGGGAGAGATAGCAGATGTTATTCCAATGGAGATATTGTAATGGTCAGAGTGCTTTTCGTCAATATATATGAAGGTAATAAATATTATGTTGTCTATTTATTTGTGTGTCCTGAATAATGTGTCATTACAGGTTCAGTCAACAAAGCATCTGGCTTGTGTTCTTGTATTAGAGTGTAATTCTGGGTTTCTTGCACAATTATAGTATTTCTAATTTTCTTTTATCACGTCAGTATAAATGATATTTAAAAATTCTTGTCTTGTTGAAGAAGAACCGTGCCAGATGTGCGTTGAGTCATACTACCACATACAGAACAGCTACACTTGTGCTTTGTTAGATTCGTAGATTTTATAGTTGCTGGGGACATAATTAATTAACTGTGTTAACGAAAATTTTCTTACATTCTTTGTTATCATTCTAAGCAGTCAGATTGCGTAATAATACTAGTCAGGGCCAGCCGTTTACGAGACTTGCGTAATCGGACATACAGCTACTAAAAATATTTGCATTCATATTTAATTTTAATTTAGCCCCCATGCACCAGTCCCAAACATGCTCAATGGGAAACAGATCCGGAGATCTTGCTGGCCAGGGTAGTTGACTTACACCTTCTAGAGCACGTTGGGTGGCACGGGATACATGCGGACGTGCATTGTCCTGTTGGAACAGCAAGTTCCCTTGCCGGTCTAGGAATGGTAGAACGATGGGTTCGATGACGGTTTGGATGTACCGTGCACTATTCAGTGTCCCCTCGACGATCACCAGTGGTGTACGGTCAGTGTAGGAGATCGCTCCCCACACCATGATGCCGAGTGTTGGCCCTGTGTGCCTCGGTCGTATGCAGTCCTGATTGTGACGCTCACCTGTACGGCGCCAAACACGCATGCGACCATCATTGGCACCAAGGCAGAAGCGACTCTCATCGCTGAAGACGACACGTCTCCATTCGTCCCTCCATTCACGCCTGTCGCGACACCACTGGAGGCGGGCTGCACGATGTTGGGGCGTGAGCGGAAGACGGCCTAACGGTGTGCGGGACCGTAGCCCAGCTTCATGGAGACGGTTGCGAATGGTCCTCGCCGATACCCCAGGAGCAACAGTGTCCCTAATTTGCTGGGAAGTGGCGGTGCGGTCCCCTACGGCACTGCGTAGGATCCTACGGTCTTGGCGTGCATCCGTGCGTCGCTGCGGTCCGGTCCCAGGTCGACGGGCACGTGCACCTTCCGCCGACCACTGGCGACAACATCGATGTACTGTGGAGACCTCACGCCCCACGTGTTGAGCAATTCGGCGGTACGTCCACCCGGCCTCCCGCATGCCCACTATACGCCCTCGCTCAAAGTCCGTCAACTGCACATACGGTTCACGTCCACGCTGTCGCGGCATGCTACCAGTGTTAAAGACTGCGATGGAGCTCCGTATGCCACGGCAAACTGGCTGACACTGACGGCGGCGGTGCACAAATGCTGCGCAGCTAGCGCCATTCGACGGCCAACACCGCGGTTCCTGGTGTGTCCGCTGTGCCGTGCGTGTGATCATTGCTTGTACAGCCCTCTCGCAGTGTCCGGAGCAAGTATGGTGGGTCTGACACACCGGTGTCAATGTGTTCTTTTTTCCATTTCCAGGAGTGTATATTCGATGTGTCATTCTTCATACACTACTGGCCATTAAAATTGCTACACCACGAAGATGACTTGCCACAGACGCGAAATTTAACCGGCAGGAAGAAGATGCTCTGATATGCAAGTGATTAGCTTTTCAGAGAATTCACACAAGGTTGGCGCCGGTGGCGACACCTACAACGTGCTGACATGATGAAAGTTTCCAACCGATTTCTCATACACAAGAAACAGTTGACCGGCGTTCCGTGGTGAAACGTTGTTGTGACGCCTCCTGTAAGGAGGAGAAATGCGTACCATCACGTTTCCGACTTTGATAAAGGTCGGATGTAGCCTATCGCGATTGTGGTTTATCGTATTGCGACATTGGTGCTCGCGTTGGTCGAGATCCAATGACTGTTAGCAGAATACGGAATCGGTGGGTTCAGGAGGGTAATACGGAACGCCGTGCTGGATCCCAACGGCCTCGTATCACTAGCAGTCGAGATGACAGGCATCTTATCCGCATGGCTGTAACGAATCGTGCAGCCACGTCTCGATCCCCGAGTCAGCAGATGGGGACGTTTGCAAGACAAACAACTATCTGCACGAACAGTTCGACGACGTTTGCAGCAGCACGGACTATCAGCTCGGAGACCGTGGCAGCGGTTACTCTTGGCGCTGCATCACAGACAGGAGGCGCCTGCGACGAACCTGGGTGCACGAATAGCAAAACGTCATTTTTTCGGATGAATAAAGATTCTGTTTACAGCATCATTATGGTCGCATCCGTGTTTGGCGAAATCGAGGTAAACGCACATTGGAAGCGTGTATTCGTCATCGCCATACTGGCGTATCACCCGCCGTGATGGTATGGGGTGCCATTGGTTACACGTCTCGGTCACCTCTTGTTCGCATTAACGGCACTTTGAACAGTGGACGTTACATTTCAGATGTGTTACGACCCGTGGCTCTACCCTTCATTCGATCCCTGCGAAACCTTACATTTCAGCAGGATAATGCACGACCGCATTTTGCAGGTCCTGTACGGGCCTTTCTGGATACAGAAAATGTCCGACTGCTGCCCTGGCCAGCACATTCTCGATATCTCTCACCAATTGAAAACGTCTCGTCAATGGTGGCCGAGCAACTGGTTCGTCACAATACTCGAGTCACTACTCTTGATGAACTGTGGTATCGTGTTGAAGCTGCATGGGCAGCTGTACCTGGACAGGGCATCCAAGCTCTGTTTGACTCAATGCCCAGGCGTATCAAGGCCGTTATGACGGCCAGAGGTGGTTGTTCTGGGTACTGATTTCTCAGGATCTATGCACCCAAATTGCGTAAAAATGTAATCACATGTCAGTTCTAGTATAATATATTTGTCCAATGAATGCCCACTCACCATCTGCACTTCTTCTTGGTGTAGCAATTTTAATGGCCAGTAGCGTATTTGTACTCTGGACTTTTTCAGAGCCGGCCGCGGTGGGTAAGCGGTTCTAGGCGCTTCAGTCCGGAACCGCGCGACTGCTACGGTCACAGGTTCGAATCCTGCCTTGGACATGGATGTGCGTGATGTCCTTAGGTTAGTTAGGTTTAAGTAGTTCTAAGTTCTAGGGGACTGATGCCCTCAGATGTTAAGTCCCATAGTGCTCAGAGCCATTTGAACCATTTTGAACTTTTTCAGACAGTAGTCTTCAATGGTCGATACGTTACGTCGCAGAGGCTCTGAGGGCAAGCAACGTGGTCTTTGGTTGTCAGTAGCATTGTCGTTCCCAGTGGCATTCTGCGAGAAGTAAGTGAATGAGTGGGGTGTTAGTCACGCTACTTTGTGGTCTTGAAATAGCTTTCAGAGTACAGAGACATAAAGATACAGAGGGTATTGAATTATGGAAATATAATTTGGTAAATATTAAATTGAGAATATTTACAGGTAATGTTGTTGCTGCATTGCTTCTTTGCGAGTAATTTATGAAGTGTTTGGAAAACGGTAAGTTTTAGTGAGATTTTTCTTTATTGGTTCCGTTTGGTTTCATTACTGAAATGAGATTAATTAAAGTTATCAAGTCACATGGTTTGCACGCAGAAGTTATAGAATTGCAGCTTCTTTAATATTTCAATAATTAATTTCATGGCAGAGTCATGTTTGTAACAAGCAGATGATTGAGGAAGGTACGAGCGTTTCAATATAGTTTTTGAATGCTCATCTCTGAGCGTTATTTAGTAAATGCAATATGCTGCACCGTCTCCTCACCTATTTCGTTTCGTGATTATGTGTGACGTCTTAGCACTGCGTGGCACACAGTGGCTGAAGTCAAAGCGTAATTTGCTTAGAATAGTTCCACATCCTTGCTTTGCACTTGCACAAGGCTTTCTTTCCCTCGTAGCTAGTTTTCTGCTGCGCTGCACTTTTTTTTTTTAATGTTCATGACTTAGAGCTGTAACGAGTATCCGTAATCACAGGTACCAGATGAAAATTTGCTGGGGTGAGTTTTACATCGTCCGCAGTTCGTGGTCTAATGGTTAGATTTCTGTCTCTCGACCACGGGTTCGATTGCTGGGCGGGTCGCGGATTTTCTCCCCTCGGGGACTGGACTGGGTGTTATGTGTTGTCCTCATCATTTAATCATAATCCGGGAAAGTGGCGAGACTGGGAATTTGTACGGGCGCCGATAACCACGGAGATGAGCGCCCCACCATCGAAACGTCATCATTAGTTTTACACCGCTGTCAGGACGTAGTAAGCTCATTCAATTAGTTATTGCACTTCAAAATTGTTATCGCGTATAGTTCAACGCAAAATTCACTTGCTTTGTCAGATAGACTCATTCTAACAGTGCAGTGTTACATTTGCATGTGTATCCGTGTTTGTAATTTTGTTAAGTCAGGTTTGTATATGTATTATCGCAGGGCATTTTTTAAAGAAACTTGCTGGTTATTTATTCTTTCAAGTTCTTTTTATAATTTTATACAGCAGTCTCTGATTCTGTCAGTATTATGTGTTGAAAGTTCAAGTCATGTATTGTGACGTCACGCACCGTAGCACTGTTCACTGCACTGCACAACTAAAGAATTCCACAGGGTCGATTCTTTAATTTATATTTTTGGTTTTCTAATTAATTTGGCTTGCGTTAATGGCAATTCAGCATATTGCATACATGATGTAGTGACAGCGGCTCTGTTCAAGTTTTGCCATTTGTTCTGGCTCTCTTACGGATTCGTAGATGTAGTCATGTGTCAATTTGTTTGTCGGGTCCACATGTGTAGCGTGAAGTGTAAGCATACACTCAGGGACTCCTGGTCACTTACAGAAACTAGCTGCATTCGATGAAGGTGCATTCGGTAGGTGGAAGTGTTCTGTTAGAAAGTGCACCATGCCTCGACTGGGGTCTGCATGGCGCACATTCAACCGCTACAGGTTGTCGGAAGAAAAGGAATGCGCTCTACGGCCTTTAACACCTGCTGGTCACTAACTCTGCCTCGCATCACTAGCCACTGTATTATTTGGCGCTTGTCCCTTAAAATCTTCTCCCGTAATTTACATTGCTTCATATTCCTAACACTATTTCTCCATGACTACCATTGGTAGTAATATCTTTAGTAATACCGCTACCTCTTTTAGTCGGTCCTATTATGCCGAACGACATTACAGATCTTGTTTCTAATGATTTGTTATTCCATTACTAACACGTCATTAATGCGCATCATCAGGCAAATATGATTCAAAAAGAAAGAACACATTTCAGTTGTTTATTACAGAGAGATTATGAAAGATAGATACATACTCCGCATGTCACTGGATACAGGAAAGTTCAAAGTTTTATGTTCGCACAGACACTGTACCATACACTCAACGTGAGCACCATGCATTGCACGAGGAACATCAGAACTGTAGTCTACTTCATTCCACGCACGAATTAACAGATCCCTGTTCATCGAATCAACAGCTTCAACAATTCATTTTTGCGCCTATTGAAGAACAGCTGCTGTAAGTGGGATAAAGACTCTGTCTTTTACACTGACGAACCACAGAAGCTAGTACACCTGGCTAATATCGTGTAGGGCCCCGCGAGCACGCAGAAATGCCACAACACGACATGGTACGGACTCGACTAAAGTAGTTCTGGAGGGAACTGACACGACGAATCCTGCAGGGCTGTCCATAAATCCGTAAGAGTACGAAGGGTAGAGATCTCTTCTGAACAGCACGTTGCAAGGCATCCCAGATGTGCTCAATAACGTTCAAGTCTGGGAAGTTTGGTGGGCAGTGAAAGTGTTTATACTCAGAGGAGCGTTCGTGGAGCAACTCTGCAGCAATTCTAGACATGTGGGGTGTCGCATTGTCCTGCTGGAACTGCCCGAGTCCGTCGGAATGCACCAGGGACATTAGTGGATGCAAGTGGTCAGACAGGATGCTTACGAGCGTGTCACTTGTCAGAGTACAGGGCTATTACAAATGATTGAAGCGATTTCATAAATTCACTGTAGCTCCATTCATTGACATATGGTCACGACACACTTCAGATACATAGAAAAACTCATAAAGTTTTGTTCGGCTGAAGCCGCACTTCAGGTTTCTGCCGTCAGAGTGCTCGAGAGCGCAGTGAGACAAAATGGCGACAGGAGCCGAGAAAGCGTATGTCGTGCTTGAAATGCACTCACATCAGTCAGTCATCAGAGAGCAACGACACTTCAGTACGAAGTTCAACAAAGATCCACCAACTGCTAACCCCATTCGGCGATGGTATGCGCAGTTTAAAGCTTCTGGATGCCTCTGTAAGGGGAAATCAACAGGTCGGCCTGCAGTGAGCGAAGAAACGGTTGAACGCGTGCGGGCAAGTTTCACGCGTAGCCCGCGGAAAATTGGCTCATGCCACAACTGGAGACCGACAGCGCCGACTTCATCTTTCAACAGGATGGTGCTCCACCGCACTTCCATCATGATGTTCGGCATTTCTTAAACAGGAGATTGGAAAACCGATGGATCGGTTGTGGTGGAGATCATGATCAGCAATTCATGTCATAGCCTCCACGCTCTCCCGACTTAACCCCATGCGATTTCTTTCTGTGGGGTTATGTGAAAGATTCAGTGTTTAAACCTCCTCTACCAAGAAACGTGCCAGAACTGCGAGCTCGCATCAACAATGCTTTCGAACTCATTGATGGGGACATGCTGCGACGAGTGTGGGAGGAACTTGATTATCGTCTTGATGTCTGCCGAATCACTAAAGCGGCACATATCGAACATTTTTGAATGCCTAAAAAAACTTTTTGAGTTTTTGTACGTGTGTGCAAATCATTTTGAAAATATCTCAAATCATAAAGTTATTGTAGAGCTGTGAAATCGCTTCAATCATTTGTAATAACCCTGTATATAGGCGTATCAGGGGTCCCTTATCACCCCAACTGCACACGCCCCACACCATTACAGAGCCTCCACCAAGTTGAACAGTCTCTTGCTGACATGCAGGGTCGATGGATTCATGAGGTTATCTATATATCCGTACACGTCCATCTGCTCGATACAACTTGAAACGAGACTCGTCCGACCAGGCAACATGTTTCCAGTCATCAACAGCCCAATGTCGGCGTTGAAGGGCCCAGGCGAGGCGTAGAGTCATCAAGGGTACTTCGGCTCCGAAAGCCCGTATCGATGATGTTTCGTCGAATGTTCCGCACGCTGACACTTATTGTTGGCCCAGCATTGAAATCTGCCGCAATTTGAGGAAGAGTTGCATTTCTGTCACGTTGAACGACTCTTTTCGGTCGTCATTGATCCCGTCCTTGCAGGATCTTTCTCTCGCCTCAGCGATGTCGGAGATTTGATTTTTTACCGGATTCCTGATATTCAGTGAACACTCGTGAAATGGTAGTACGGGAAAATCCCCACTTCAGCGTTACCTCGGAGGTGGTGTGTCCCATCGCTGGTGCGCCGACTACGACACCACGTTCAAACTCACCTAAATGTTGATAACCTGCCATTGTAGCAGCAGTAACGGACCTACCAACTGCAACAGACACTTGTCTTCTATAGGCGTTACCGGCCGCAGCTCCCTCTTCTGCCTGTTTACGCATCTCCGTACTGGAATACGCATGCCTATATCAGTTTCTTCGGCGCTTCTTTGTACCGACCTCCCACAGAAAAAAGTCTCGAGGTGAGAGTTCTGGTGACCTAGGAGGTCGAAAGCAATAAACATCTTGTTGTCCACCTCTTCCAATCTAACGCTGCGGGATGGTGTTAAGATAAGGCGAACGTGATGCAGGCTGTAGTCATCCATAAAAAGAAATAACTGGAATCTTCGTGAAGCTGAGGAAATTTTGTCCAGTTACCATATTCCTGTCATATTTCCTTCACAAAAGAGAAAGATCCATAAAGTTTGTGAACAGAAGCAGCACAAAACCATTCACCTCAGGTGAGTCTCTTTCACGTTCGACTATTATGTCAGTAGTTTGTGACCGCGAAATTCTTACGTTATGGTGCTTTACTGTAAGCGATGGATGAGATGTCGATTCGTTCTGGAGAACTGAAACGCAAAATTCGTACTCTCTATTATGGCTGCCGGGATGCAACTACTCAGGCAACTGCAACTTGGAAGGCTTGATATGCAGGCACGTCACACCGTCGTGTGAGGAACTTGAAGTTTCTGGCCAGCCCTTGCAAATGCGTCTCGTATAAGCACGACATTTTCATCAGACGCGCCCAGCCGTCCAGTGTTCTTCCCTTAGCATATTCAACTAACTTACAAGAACTTGGCACGCCAGTCATAAAACTGCTAGTGCGGAGACGGTTTATTGCTAAGTCAACGGCGTAATGCACGTTGCACTTGAAGAATGGATTGAACCTTCCTCTATTCAGTGACATGCGATATGTGTTTCTATCTTTTATAGGTTGTCCGTAGCTCGTGGTCGTGCGGTAGCGTTCTCGCTTCCCACGCCCGGGTTTCCGGGTTCGATTCCCGGCGGGGTCATGGATTTTCTCTGCCTCGTGATGACTGGGTGTTGTGTGATGTCCTTAGGTTCGTTAGGTTTATGTAGTTCTAAGTTCTAGGGGACTATTGACCATAGATGTTAAGTCCCATAGTGCTTAGAGCCATTTGAACCATTTTTTTAAAAATATAGTTTGTCTGAAATAAAGGACTGAAATCTATTCTTTCTTTTTTAGTTGCCCCGATAATATGGTATTAAAATTACTATCATTCCTTAAGTAACGGTGACGTAACAGTTACTGTAAGTGCAAAACCCAAAGGGTATAAAGGCCCTAATATAATGATTAGTGTAACACGACAGCGTATCATAGATGGCAGAGACATTTTATTCCATCACAAACACGCGACCGCAGACTCACAGGCGGTGGCTAACATCTGGTCATACTAGTGTTGACAGCTGAAATCAGGTTGACAGGAGCCGGTGGATGGCCAGTTTCAAACTATGCCACTGAATTTCACCGGCCGCTAAGCTGACGGTACGCCACATTACGTGATGAAAATATGTTGAATAAATTCGCAAATATACCAAAACTGACGTCGTAACGAAACAAATATTATTGCAGAAAGGTCACCAAGACTCCGTAATCAATTAATATCTGCGAATGTAATTGCAATCTCTGTTACTTTAGAGAAAGGATCTCTTCCCTTTCATTTTTTTCGTAGTGCAAGAAGCCATTTTGTGACGAGGCACGAAAACGTCTAAGTTTCATGTGATATTTAGCCTAAATATAATCAAATATTACTTAAATATCTCACTAATGTTTTTCTGTAACAACTCCTATATACATGAAGCGATAAATTTCAATTTTATAGGGGAACATTGGCGCCATTATTCTAAATGATAACGACCCAGACTCGTAACAAATAGTTTGGTGTTCGCTAATTTTGACAAATAAAAATAAATGTAAATGTAGGAGAATTATCTTGATACCCTTCTTGCTTCAAAACAGTTTCTTCGTTATAGAATGATATTTGAGTAAATTGACATCAGTAATCTTTTCATGATTCTCACTTACCGAAGTAGCGAGAATCTCATTAACACTGCATTTTCATTAAGACCAAAAATTAACTAACATTATTCAACTGCAGTAATAAGTGCAAATTTTAATCTGATAAAACAGTAAGTTGGTAGCGTCTGTAATATAAAAACATCGTGTCGCTCAAACTAACTGCGAGAAGTACCACAACTGAGCAACTGAGTCACAGACGTAAATAATTTTCCAGTTGTGAAGCAGGCAGAATAACTCCAACTTTTCATAACATATAAAAACCTATTCATATAAAAGGACCACCACAGCGCGACCGGGAAGTGCCGTGAGCCCAATGACTGCTCATTTCTCATGGCTGCTTTTCGCGTCCAGTGAAAAATTAAAGCTTACCCCAAAGTAAGTAAATATTGGACCATATGTATCACTGAAGAACCAGTAGGATCATTTGAAACGGGAAAGATGGAAGATAACGCTTGTGAAGGCGCGGCTTCGATAAACGCATTAGTGTATAAGTTATTGTAACATATGTGTTATAAATAATTAGTGAACTGTAAAAGTAAATATTTCGGCAACACGTTACAAACGAGGTATCAACGGATACACCTCGCAAAATAGCATCGGGCTGCGGTAGATTTATGAAATTATTCATATATTTAAATGATAAGCCGAAAAGTGGATTTTGCGGAATTAAAAACAGCTCTTTTTGCTAAATAAAGTCCGCAGCTCGTGGTCGTGCGGTAGCATTCTCGCTTCCCACGCCCGGGTTCCCGGGTTCGATTCACGGCAGGGTCAGGGATTTTCTCTGCCTCGTGATGACTGGGTGTTGTGTGATGTCCTTAGGTCAAATAGGTTTAAGTATTTCTAAGTTCTAGGGGACTGATGACCATAGATGTTAAGTCCCATAGTGCTCAGAACCATTTGAACCATTTTGCTAAATAAACAGAAAAAACTTTAAAAGTAGCGGCAGTACTGTAGGCTGTAGATACATAAGGGATTATTTAACGTATACTTTAAATTGTTTGTTAATATTTACACTTATAAATCTGACAACGGAGAAAAACCAGCATAATATTTCTCGCGAAATTTCCCTGTGATTCGATGTATCACATGTGTATAAAAGCTTAAAATTAAGAATTTCAGCAGTTTTCACGTTGAGTAGTTTAACTGACTTCAGTGATGCCTGACCGAGGTTTCTTGGGTAACATCGGCATTTTGGAAGGAAGTCGATGTTCGGACGTCGCTGGAGGTGGTCAGGTTGTGTTATTCTGTGTTTCGAGAAAGTTTTATCTGATGAGCGGTGAATCAGCCACTAGTCCGCATGTGTGAATTATTCCGAGTTCCTAATTTCGGACAGAAATTTTTCGCGTCTGGTGGACTAGTTACTTTTCGCGTTGTGTGATACAAACTGCTCTTAGAAGAATTCAGTGTATAGGCGTTGTGAAATTTGTAGTTTGAGATAATGTGGAACTTTAACGTTTTCCTAAAGGTAACTCACGCAATTAATCGCGATTTATTCAACCACCTCCAAGATCTTAAAAAACTCCGTCAGGCTCTGAAATTAATTTATTGTGAGTGTCAGTTTCCATCTTTTTATGTTATTGCAAATAGACTCGAATTTGTGAAAATCTAAAAAATACATAGTCCGTACGTGATTTTTGCATATCAAATCCTGCCCGCATTTGTATTAAATATTTCTGTGAAACATTGGGTGCAATCCGACGAATGTGAGTTGGCACCCCATAGACGAAACATAGCCAGGCTTGTAAGTCCAGCCACATTTACAGGGACACACTGAATCGTTTATGCCGTGTAGTGTGTGGGTAAATCTTTTCCTGCAGTAGCACCTGGGGGCTCCGAGCTGATACAGAACTTATGAACGGTTTAGAACTTTAATTTCGGTGAGTTGATGCGAGAGATTCTATTTTATTTCCTCATCCACACCACATGTACATTTCCCTGTAATCCGTACGGTCGCTTGAGAAATAAGACATTGGGTGTCAGTAATCCAATGACTTTTCAGATAAAATTAGAAAAGGAAAAAAATCAGCTGAGATGCCATTGTGTCAGTACTATCCGCACACTATTCTTGACCAGAAAATGGTGCTTTACTATGAGGACCATAACGACGGCGATGACGATGACAACGATAACACGACAATGACAGAATGACGGTAATAATGACAGTGATGATGATGGTGGTGGTGGTGAATATCGTTACAATGATGAAGATGGAAATGGTGATGGTGACGACGACATGATGATTATGATGATGATGGCGGTGGTGACGACGATGGTGAGATCGATGACTATGATGAAAATAGCGATGATTGTACTGGAATATTACGTATCCTTACCACATATCGTAAACTGGATAACGAGGTGCACTTGTTTGTGGAATTCAGTAGGTATTAATTTTTGCTTACAGCAGTCAGAAATCATCGTTTACACACATAACAGATTTCGCGTTGTGGGTTCAGCTCTAGTGCGACAAAGGTGAACGGAAAATAGACGTTCTCCTTGTATTTCAGTCACGCAGTATGAGAACGCTGTATATTTACGCGGATAAACACTGAAGAAGGATGTAGCGACAACAGCAATTGTTTTTCTGCGTTAGGTGTCCTCGAACGAAAACAGCTTTTCCAGTGTCGTGTGCTTTTCCGGTAAATGTGTCACTGATGGTCTATCGGCCCATGCGTGTTCGGTCGTTTTCGTTTTGTTGTAGCTGTCTCTGTAATTTCGTGCTTTGCCGCTCTATTTGCAACGCAGCGGACTACTGCGGGACATCGACAACGTTCACAAATAACGACACCGAAAACTAAAAACTGTGTGCCTGTGTCCGGAGAAGCGAAGAGGAACTACATGCAGAGCATCAAACTCAGTACACCGCCAGCTGCCTAATGGTGTGTGGCGGTGGGTACTTTATGGCGGAGAGAACTTTTGGTACCTATGTCATTTCCCATATCGGTCTCTGTCCGTATAATGGTGTGTGGCGAATGCCATTCTCCACTTCCCTAATGGTGTATAGCAGAGGATACTTTTGGTTCAAAAATGGCTCTGAGCACTATGGGACTCAACTGCTGTGGTCATCAGTCCCCTAGAACTTAGAACTACTTAAACCTAACTAACCTAAGGACTTCACACACACCCATTCCCGAGGCAGGCTTCGAACCTGCGACCGTAGCAGCAGCGCGGCTGCGGACTGGAGCGCCTAGAACCGCACGGCCACCGCGGCCGGCGATACTTTTGGTACCAATGTCATTTCCCACTTACGTGTCCGTCCGCCTGGGTAAACAGAGCGTTCAGAGCGCCTTGCTGCCACGCGGAGGACGCGGTTTCGATTCCCGATATTGACAGGGATTTTTCCTCGGCGAGAGGACTGGTGCGTGACGCCAGCTAAGGAGCTACTTGACCGATCAGTAGCGGCTCCAAGGTCAAGAAACCCGAAAACTACAGGAAGAGCGGTGTGCTGACCACGGCAAACCCTTCTGACACACAGGCCTTGCGGCGAAACTGTTAAGTTATCGCTGCTAGGGTGTCGCTACAAACCAGCATCAGCGCAATAGCGCGTACTTCTTTCGTGAAAGCCGGCCGGAGTGGCCGTGCGGTTTTAGGCTCGTTTCACACTGGGACACTTGTGACGGTCACCGGTGACTGTGGCGAACACTCCTGGGCCACTGGTCTCCCACACTGCAGCTGTTGCCAACTGATTAGTTGGTGAAATGGACTCGAGCGAGGAGGAACTGTTGTTAGTACTTGTAATGAGGAGGAGGAGAATGAAGACAAAACGTTCATTACATATACATCCACTGCTACGTGATCGGCTGGAGAAAGGATTGTATTATACCCTTTATGACGATATGAGACAATCTGAGAAGAAGTTTTCTCAGTATTTTCGAATGTCAAAAACTTCATTTGATGAACTACTAGCATTCTCCTTGTAGGTTATTAACCTCCGAGCCTCGTACAGGGGTAGAAAATATATATTTCGCTATTCTTGTGGTCCGAAAAATACGGTATTAAAGTGAAAAAAGAATATAGAACTTACCAATTTTGTTTCTTTCATCTATGCTCTATTCATCGAAATCGGGCACAAACTTCGTAATAATTTCATGCCACGCTTTCATTTTCGTGACTTTGTAACTGTAGTCATCGCTTTTCATATCCCAAATAACGGGACGACTTTCCACTTCACTTATAAAATCTCCTGTGTTGATGAACTCTAAACTCGTGGCTGCACTGTGTGGAGAACCACTGGGCTCAGCAACGGCTGCCTGTCTGTTGGCAACTCTGCACTGCTGTGCCTGTGATCGGTGTCCCAGTGTGAACACTCCTACACAGGCTAATGCATGTCCGGCGGTGGCCGCAGCGAACACAGTGTCGGTGTCCGTCACATGTGGCGAGGGTGAGTCACTGCTGGGTCACCGTGACTCGGTGACTCAGTGCAGTGTCCCGGTGTGAATGCTCCAATTCAAACGAAGGTATCTCTATCAGTGACCGTCACCGGTGACCGTCGCAAGTGTCCCAGTGTGAAACGAGCCTTCTAGGCGCTAGAGTCTGGAGCCGAGCGACCGCTACGGTCGCAGGTTCGAAACCTGCGTCGGGCCTGGATGTGTGTGATGTCCTTATGTTAGTTAGGTTTAATTAGTTCTAAGTTCTAGGCGACTGATGACCTGAGAAGTTAAGTCGCATAGTGCTCAGAGCCATTTGAACCAGCCTTTCGCGAAACCATAACAATATCACACAACTTACTCCTCGATTACCAATCTGTGTGTCATTTACAAAGAAACTGTGCCGCCCTTTGTCATTTGCTTTGTCGGTCGTGTATGCTATAGCGCAAAAAGCATGATGAGGTGAATACAAAACACTGTCATTTCCTTCTATTGTGTTCGAGATCATTTTCCTAGTTTTTAAGAAAAACGTTGCGACAAAAACGTACATACGCCACAGCCTGTAAATTACGCTAATAGAGTTACTGTGACAGAGATACAAGTTGTCAGACAGGATGACGTAGTTATTCTGGTGATCTTAAGTTCAATTACCTCGACAGTAATGTAATTCACTGGGACATTAATCACTCAACAAAGATCTCATCGATATTATCGCCGGAAATAGTTTAATTATAAACGCTCATATAACCAATTTTTAACCAACAAAACAAACAGAGATTTTACAAATTTGACAACATTGACTCTCTGTGACATCAGAACTGTCAAATATGTACCAGAATGCTGACATTAATGAAATGAAATCTTTGTAAATAAAATGTAGTTTTATGCACATTCAGTGTTAACGATGAAGTTACATGTATCGAGAAGAGAAAATCAGGAATTCGGAGAAAACGACAAATGTAAATGTTTGTTAACCTGTCACAAAATTTATTCCAAACTACTTTACAGTTGACAATTTTCTCGTTTTACTCTTATTGCCGTTAAGGCTATCGTTAATTTTTTAATATAATTACTGAGAAACATATTACACGCCACGTTTACTACACACTTCTGTCGTCTTGTGTGATCTACCTGACTTCTAAAAAAATTCTTTAGGAAGAAGTTTTCTCTCTTAATTACATCAACAGTTAATCTTATAACTAAATTTCTCTGGGATGACCGTCTCATAAAGCTATGTTCATGTTCTCCAGACACCAAGTCTTCGCCGGCTGGGGTGGCCGAGCGGTTCTAGGCGCTACAGTCTGGAACCGCGCGACCGCTACGGTCGCAGGTTCGAATCCTGCCTCGGACATGGATGTGCGTGATGTCCTTAGGTTAGTGAGGTTTAAGTAGTTCTAAGTTCTAGGGGACTGATGACCTCAGAAGTTAAGTCCCTTAATGCTCAGAGCTATTTGAACCATTTTGAACACCAAGTCTTCAACAACCAAATAAGTAAAAGTAACGGCTACAATAACTTCATTATTAGGGCAATGCAATCCACTTCTGTCCGCCTTTCTATATGATCGTAGCCTTCATCAATTTCTGTTACTGATAATGTTTTATCTAGCACTAAATATGTTTTACAGGTCTCACATCTCAGCTTCTTAAGAACATCTCTACCACAGTATCTTGACAAGTATGAGAAAACAGACAAGTATTCCTGAACAACTCAATTTGTTCCTCGCTGGTATTTAGTCCACTGTCTAAGTCTGGTGGCCATGGTGACCTCATCTGGACAGTCAGTCTCAAAAGAATCTAAATCTATGGCAATTTCTCCAAGAACAGATCATGAAATTTTCAAGGATAGCAGGGTCTGAATTCTTAGCTAGGATTCAGTTTCAAATACTTGTCTCAAAGATACCAGATACTGAGACCGTGTCATTGTTAGACATTTTTTAACTGCCGAGAACTTGGCCGCAGACAGTTGTGCACTTTCTGAAACAGTTTCAAACTGGTGGTACTTTATTGTCTGACTAGAATCTTTTTTGCTGATGCACTTGTTTCTGATAAATTTTAATGCGTCAACATAATCTGAAACATAAAAAAGAGGTTGAGTGTCATCACAAGGGTGTTTGTAAACCGCTGACAGTTGAGAAAAGGAAGTAAAGATTGACATTGTCCGTCTGTCAATTGAATTGTTGTAACTAGCAACACTACAGAATGTTGTCCAGAAACTATTCTTTTAATTACGGTGGAAGATCTTCACCATTTTCGTTTCTCATTGGAAGGATGTGAACTACATCTTTGTATGAAGTAAGCAAACTTCGTATCACAAAAACCTGAGCACTAGTTGCCACATTTTTAGAATTGAATGCAGCACTGGAACTTCTGTTATGTATACAACAGGAAATTTCCATTTAGCTGCTCAGCTGCTGGATTTGTTTGAAAATGTGAATAAATCTTATACAGCGTGTTTGGATGGGGTAGCACAAGGTAGTGTGTGCTTCTTATAAACTTGTAAGCATTTGGTGATATTGAAAATATAATCTGACGAATAACTGTAATGGATCTTTTGGACACCCATTAAATTCACTTGCTAACATAAAAAAAATAATTTTGCTACTTTGTTCAGATCGCTCTAATGGCTCTAAACACTATGGGACTTAACATCTGAGGTCATCAGTCCCCTAGACTTAGAACGACTTAAACCTAAGGACATCACACGCATCCATGCCCGAGGCAGGATTCGAGCCTGCGACTGTAGCAGCAGCGCGGTTCCGGACTGAAGTGCCTAGAACCGCTCGGCCACTGCTACTTCGTCGCATAAATAAAAAAAATTCCCATATTTTTCAAATAACTGGTTATGAGTAGCAAGTGGTCTGTTACTGAACTATCACTGTTCTTTCTGGTGATGTTTTCCAAGTTATCAATAGTGTCAATTAAGTCATTTAAATGGTTTATAGCTAATGGGATCTTCCTTGTACCAAGTTTTGTGATTACTCTTTTACCAACATACAACTCCATACTTTGGCCAGTATTCGCCGCAACAGAACACAAAAGTGTAGGAATACCTGTTGTTTCTCTTAGAAGAAAATTAATGGCAATATCTGACTACATAACATGCAAATCTTGGGCAGCTTGAGCCCTCTAGCCCTCTAAGCACTTAAGAAAGCCATTAAAGCTAACGAAACGTCTTTCCTGTTCATACTGGATAAGAGTTGCAATAGCTATTTCCGAATTTCTGTTTGCCAGACGCTCCCGTCTCTCACCTCCTCTTTCCCTTGAACAAGAAGCTGACGACAGGTACTTCGGACAGTTAGGCAGAATCGACGATGGTATGGCTCCTGGTTTAAGGCGACATTTCAGAAAAAGCGCAGACTATTTCTTCTCTGTGGGACTTTCAAAAAATTCATTGCGTCCCTCGGTGAAGTGGAGCTCGCAGATCTTGAAATAATGACAGAATAAGCTCAGTAGCACAGTCACCCTGGTATAGTGGTTATGATACTAGACTGTTGCATGAAGGCTCACCTGAACTGTAAAATTTAATTTCTATATTCGGTTCGATTACGTTCTAGAAGTATCCACAAACGTCAAGAATCATTGTACTGGAATGTTCCGTAACTGTATATATACCGCATGTGTTGTGGCCGGTGGCAGTTCGCTCCGCACTCTTGTATGTGCAAGTGCTGAATGATCCTTCGTTAAGTGAAGTTAGTGTTCGTCATTCATCTAATTACACCCTCTTCTACGTGGGAAATGCCACCAAATACTAACGCAAACGTGGGATTAATGTCAGTTATTGTCAGAACAAATCGATTAATACTGACAGTATTTTTAAGTTATAAAGCTACAGATATTCCTGCATAAGTAAATCACAGTCTGCCGGTGACTCAGTACTAAAGTCTATTCACCGAGAGCTGGCACGAAACATAAACAGTGTCACGTGATCGACTACGCTCGTTTCCAGAGAAAGCATTTGGTGTTCACGTGATACTTAGGGGTGTGGAAAATCCTTGGCGCACGCTTTGCGGCTTGCTTCCGAGCTGTCACAGCGGACCGAGAGAAACCTGGGCAACAGTGTACGAAATAAATTTAACAATAATGTTAAAATAATATTAAACTGAGTTCATTCTGTCGAAGCAGATTTATTTTCATTCAGGTTGCTAACAAAACGCTCCATTCAAACACAATTAATTGATAATTTTAATAACAATACCAGTAATAATAATGATAAAGGACGAAACAAGGTTCACTCTGTGGAACTCGAACTGTTTTCATTGAGTTTTATAACAAACCGCTCCTCTCTCTCTTCTATAATGCAGTCTAATTTCCACATTTGAGTTTCCACTTTTTCTACGACGTGGAGGACGCACTTGTTCCAATCCTCTGCAGTCACTGTTCTTACTGCTTCTTCTAGCAGTACTTTAACTTCCGGCATTTTGTATGTTTCTTTTTTCGCTGCAACATAGCCTTTGATTATGGCCCACGCTAACTCGATGGCGTTTAATTCACAGTGATACGTAGGAATTCTGAGAACAGTTTTCCCTGCATTCTTCGCCATTTCATCTATTGCGTATTCGTTGTGCGCTGTTCTGTGGTTTTTAGCTATATCTAAAAGTTCTTTCTTCAACATACCGTCTTCGAAATCGATGTTTTTAGGTTTTAGCCACTCTGATATTTCGTGCTTATTGGAATTCGCATTGGGAACTTTTTCTTTTCTCCGAGAATGGTAAGGCGCGTTATCAAGAAAAAGAACTGCATTTTCCTGAAGCCGAGGATGAACATCTAGAAACCACTTCTCGAGTGTTTCGGTGCACATCTCCTCATGATAATCTCCACTTTTCTTGGATTCGAAAGTCCACAAACATCCTTAAACGAACCCAGCTTTGCTGCCAATGTCTGGAATAATCAGACGTTTCCCTTTACCTGATGGGCCCTTGCTTCCGGTGGATAATCCGGACAGAAACGCTTGTTTTGAGGAATTAATAGTGTCATCTACCCAGACGTAACTTCGGGTATGTCCTGCGTTCACCCACATCTCGTCCAAATAGTAAAAGGGTCTGCCTTCATCTCTCAACCATTTAATGGTTTGAAGATAACGCCGCCTCCATAAAATTATGTCATCCCTGTCTATTAGCATGCTATCGCGCCCACGCCGGCCATATTTGATATTCACTTCTCTCAATAACTTATAAAATGTAGTTCTCCGAAAATTGCCCAGATCTGCATCTTCGTTCACGACTGTTAGCACATTGTCAATTGTTGGCAATTCGTTACGAAAAAAAAAATTCGTGTACTTTCCTTCGTATCGCATTTCTATCGAAGTCATCAACACATTCTGAAGGTTTCTGTCGTAATTTTCCTTTCTTGGCAGAGTACAAAGAGTCACGATACACTGAAGAGCGTCCAACACCTGTAGTTGCAGCTATTTTCGAAACAATATCACTCATCGACTGCTCTGGATGTAACAAAAATGTTCAAATGTGTGTGAAATCTGATGGGACTTAACTGCTAATGTCATCAGTCCCTAAGCTTAAACACTACTGAACTTAAATTATCCTGAGGACAAACACACACACCTATGCCCGAGGGAGGACTCGAACCTCCGCCGGGACCAGCCGCACAGTCCACGACTGCAGCGCCTTAGACCGCTCGGCTAACCCCTCGCGGCTTGGATGCAACAGTTCCGTTTTATACACATTAAGCACCATGTGCTTCTCAGACGAATTTAATGATTTCTTCTTTGCTCGCTTCTTTGGTGGACTCATAACTGACACGTCGACCTCGCTCGCTGAATCCGTGGATGACATAATGAGGACAGCCGTATGTGATGCTAATGAAATAAGTTAATAAATAAAATAAGAAACCATGCGATGCTATTTGATGCGCACATAAACAGTGAATGCTCAGCGTGACTACAAACACATATACTTCCTCTAATAATCAACAACTAGTCTTTCAAGCGTTTTTACAGATGAAATTAAGATATCCTGAAATCGCCGCTGTGCAACACCCACTAACGAGCTCACACCTGCAACTGAGACGGCCACACTGACCGAGCGCCGCGCCTGCGAGCCGCACAATGCATCGCTCATAAAGGACAAACGGTTGCACCCATCGCATTCGAACAAACTACAAAACTAAATTCAAACCTTTCTGAAACTTTTCTCGCTTACACCCCCACAAAAATATTTAAAGGCGAAAAGTCGCTCACTATATTTCGGATGATGATTTGGTAGAAGTTCTGCATCAGACGTGAGATTTTAATTTATTACTTCTCTATTACTGACTCTATTGGGAAGAGACTTTGCAGACGTCATCAAAATGTAGTACTGAAGGCAATTATAAAATTGTTTTGCTGTGCGACACACAGTTTAGGAGATATGGCGTGATAAATATAGAATAACGCGAAAAAACAACTTTTCCTGAAAGCTTAAATATTTCTCTTTTTCAGTGTCAATAAATTTTAATGTAATGTAAAAAAAGGTGTCGGAAGGTAGTTCTCGGATCACTTTATCGTGTTCAGGTGCCAAATTATAAAAAACACGACTTTCATTTTTTAATTTCTGACGTCCCTGCCTTGTACACCCCTCGACGGCAACGCCTTGCCGTGTTTACAGTATGTGTCTTGTTTCGGTGAATGGAGTACACATACAGTGTATTTCGTCTTCTATAGAAGGGGGGATATTAGTGTTTAACGTCCCGTCGACAACGGGGTCATTAGAGACGAAGCGCAAGCTCGGGTGAGGGAAGGATGGGGAAGTAAATCGGCCGTGCCCTTTCAAAGGAACCATTCCGGCATTTGCCTGAAGCGATTTAGGGAAATCACGGAAAACCTAAATCAGGATGGCCGGAGACGGGATTGAACCGTCGTCCTCCCGAATGCGTCTTCTATAGAACGGGGGATATTAGTGTTTAACGTCCCGTCGACAACGGGGTCATTAGAGACGGAGCGCAAGCTCGGGTGAGGGAAGGATGGGGAAGTAAATCGGCCGTGCCCTTTCAAAGGAACCATTCCGGCATTTGCCTGAAGCGATTTACGGAAATCACGGAAAACCTAAATCAGGATGGCCGGAGACGGGATTGAACCGTCGTCCTCCCGAATGCGTCTTCTATAGAAGGGAATCAGGTCAACCAAAATCACGTTGTTACTGAACAACTAGACATAACGCTAACTTAAACAAACGACAAGCTGCCCCTGCCCTCTATATTAAAGCACACATACCCTTAGACAATCTAACTGAATTTTAAAGTCGCCGAGCTTGCCTTCGAATTCTGTGTAAAACGGAAATTTTCACGGTGTATTGAAGTTATTTCTGCTGTAGTTCTGTGCTTTTAGGAGAAGAAAACACCTTTACTAGCTTTCCGTTTTTCTAATTACCTCTGCAACGTAGCACACAACACTTGTACACTATTTCGAATGGTGACATCGAAACCTCAGAACTAAAAACAGATAAATTTCTGTAGCTCAAGTCTCACGGTCAAACAACATATTTTGAAATCAACGTAAACGGTAACGGAAGTTTTGTTTACTGGATAGGTTAGCCAACATAAGCATATTATTCGGAATTGCTTAAACAGATATAGCTATAAAACTTAACCACATTATTATACAGTGCACATATGGCTTTGTAGCCGTCGCTTCTTTTTCTTGCGATGCTTAATATATTAACGGAAATGAACAACGCGTTCAATCGGTGGTCTTGCATTGTTGGTACCGCCATTAAATCCAGCGCTGACCATCAGTAGCGCTAGTTGTAGCAGATTCTTTTCGCCCACAAACCGACTATCGGAAATGATGTCACACAGCCCGCTCGACTAGCTGGGGAGCCCTGTATGTCAGAAGGAGTTGCCACAGGCCCCTCTCCACCGCATCAAATGACGCCATTGACAGTGGATGAGCCGCGCGGGATTAGCCGAGCGGTCTCAGGCGCTGCAGTCATGGACTGTTCGGCCGGTCCCGGCGGAGGTTCGAGTCCTCCCTCGGACATGGTTGTGTGTGTTTGTCCTTAGGATAATTTAGGTTAAGTAGTGTGTAAGCTTAGGGACTGATGGGCTTAGCAGTTAAGTTCCATAAGATTTCACACACATTTGAACAATTTGAACATTTGACAGTGGTGAACATTTGACAGTGGATGACACGCCCGTTGGTCGTGCCTGATTGCGGATTGACCCGCAGAACAAGACAGAACAATAAAAGTGTAAGACCAAGAACGAAGTGGTCGGATTAAAAATCGTGTAAGACTATTCAATCTGTACGTCGAAGAAACAATGACGGAAATAAAAGAAACGTTCAAGAGCGGAATTAAACTCCCGGTGAAGGGTTATCAATGATAACATTCGCTGATGACATTGCTATCCTCAGTGAAAGTGAAGAGGAATTACAGGATCGACAAAGTGGAATGAACAGATTGAGAGTAAATCGAAGAAAGACGAAAATAATGAGCAGTATAAAAAAAAATACGGACAGCAAGAAACTTAACATCATGGTTAACGGTCACGAAGTTAAGGAAGCAGCAAAATAACCAATTACGGAAGCAAGGAGGACATCAACAGCAGATTGGCGCAGGCAAAGACGGAATTCCAGGCCAAAAGAAGTCGACTGATGTCAAACATATGCCTTAATTTGAGGCAGAAATTTCTGAGAATGTACGTCTGGAACGCAGCATTGCATGGTAGTGGAACATGAACTGTGGAAAAACCGGAACAGTTGAGAATCGAAGCATTTGAGATGTTGTGCTACAGAAGAATGATGAAAATTAGGTTAGGAATGAGGAGCTTCTCCGCAGAATCGGCGAGGAAAGGAATATGTGGATAACACTGGCAAGAAGAAGGGACAGTATTGTAGGACATTTGTTAAAACATCGCGGAGTAACTTCCACCGTAGAAGAGGGAGTAGTAGAAGGTGAAAACTATAGACAGAGATTCGAATACACCCAGCAAATTGTTGAGGACTTTGGTTTCAGGAGGTACTCTGACATGAAAAGGTTCGCACAGGAGAGGAATTCGTGGTGGGCCGCATCAATCCAATCTGAAGGCTGGTGATTATTATTTTAAAAAATGCAGACCGCGGAATTTTACCATTTAGGTCGCTGCGGGTGGTTACCCCGCCACATATTTTATGGTAGTTACTGCTTCCAGCAGCTTTGTAGGTGATTTTGTTCGGTAATCATGGTGTGTGGGCCAAATTTTGCACAAACTTTTCAAACCTTCTCAACAGTTTGAAGATCTGCTCAATTGGGATTCGTGACACAACAACGCTGACACACTGTGGTCGCTTACCCACTACTTAAGACTGCCTTCTCACAACTCACTGCTTTAGTGCACTTCTGTTGTTTACATTTGTTGGTTCAAGCTACCATCGTAGTTATTGCGCTGTCGCCGCGTGTATACTGGGAATAAAACCAGTCTCGCAACTGTTTGTACGGATAGTGTACGAGGTGCATTCAAGTTCTAAGGCCTCCGATTTTTTTTCTCCGGACTGGAAAGAGATAGAAACATGCGCATTGCTTTAAAATGAGGCCGCATTCAATGTCAATACGTCCCAGAGATTGCAGCACCGTACGGCAGATGGAATTTTACCGCCAGCGGCGAGAATGAGAACTGTTTTAAATACTTAAAATGGCGACGCTTTCCTTACTTGAACAGTGTGCAATCATTCGTTTACTGAAGTTGCATGGTGTGAAACCAATTGAAATTCATCGTCAGTTGAAGGAGACATGTGGTGATGGAATTATGGATGTGTCGAAAGTGCGTTCGTGGGTGCGACAGTTTAATGAAGGCAGAACATCGTGTGACAACAAACCGAAACAACCTCGGGCTCGCACAAACCGGTCTGACGACACGATCGAGAAAGTGGAGAGAATTGTTTTGGGGGACCGCCGAATGACTGTTGAACAGATCGCCTCCAGAGTTGGCATTTCTGTGGGTTCTGTGCACATAATCCTGCATGACGACCTGAAAATGCGAAAAGTGTCATCCAGGTGGGTGCCACGAATGGTGATGGACGACCACACGGCTGCCCGTGTGGCATGTTGCCGAGCAATGTTGACGCGCAACGACAGCAGGAATGGGACTTTCTTTTCGTCGGTTGTGACAATGGATGAGACGTGGATGCCATTTTTCAATCCAGAAACAAAGCGCCAGTCAGCTCAATGGAAGCACACAGATTCACCGCCACCAACAAAATTTCGGGTAACCGCCAGTGCTGAAAACATGATAGTGTCCATGTTCTGGGACAGCGAGGGCGTAATCCTTACCCATTGCGTTCCAAAGGGCACTTCGGTAACAGGTGCATCCTACGAAAATGTTTTGAAGAGCAAATTCCTTCCTGCACTGCAACAAAAACGTCCGGGAAGGGCTGCGCGTGTGCTGTTTCACCAAGACAACGCATCCGCACATCGAGCTAACGTTACGCAACAGTTTCTTCGTGATAATAACTTTGAAGTGGTTCCTCATGCTCCCTACTCACCTGACCTGGCTCCTAGTGACTTTTGGCTTTTTCCAACAATGAAAGACACTCTCAGTGGCCGCACATTCACCAGCCGTGCTGCTATTGCCTCAGCGATTTTCCAGTGGTCGAAACAGACTCCTAAAGAAGCCTTCGCCGCTGCCATGGAATCATGGCGTCAGCGTTGTGAAAAACGTGTACGTCTGCAGGGCGATTACGTCGAGAAGTAACGCCAGTTTCATCGATTTCGGATGAGTAGTTAATTATAAAAGAAATCGGAGGTCTTAGAACTTGAATGCACCTCGTATTGCGCCCAGAGAGACAGAGAGAGGGTGGGAGTGAGTCTGGCATTCGCAGAACGCGGCTGGCGAGGTACGTCAACAGTACAAATTTCCCTCTAATGGCTACTGTCCTCCAGTCCATTTGACCGCCTGGGTGAATGCGGCGCTGCAGCAGTAAGGTACGCTCCCAGAGGCCAGGTCGTTAGTATCGGCGAAATAATTAACGTCGCCCGTCGCTAGTGCACCGGTCTCGAATAGCAGACTTCATTACTGCGAAACTGGGGCGAGTGGTCGCCGCTACAGAACATACGGGCCACGGCCTTTCCTGGTATGAGTGTCCCCTCGTCAGGCCGCATTTGCTAACGATTACACACCTCTCTTAGAAACGTTTCTTTGATCATTTCTTTGATACACACGCACTGGCAAAAGGTTCTCTGCGCTGTAAAGTAGTCTTTGGAATGACGCCGAACCCTGATGTGAACAGTAACTAGCATTTGCGCAATTTTCCTTTGCCGCTTTTGACGGTGGTGCAACGTGTGGTAGGTTTGGAGCAGAGGTGGAAGGAATGGAGGGGGGGGGGGTGGCGTGTTAGAAAATTAAACTGCATATCTATTTGATACTCACCTTAATTAGGCCGTGACCTGTACAGGGAGGAATATCCGTCTGTAAGGTAATCAAATGGTTCAAATGCCTCTGAGTACTATGGGACTTAACATCTATGGTCATCAGTCCCCTAGAACTTAGAACTACTTAAACCTAACTAACCTAAGGACAGCAAACAACACCCAGCCATCACGAGGCAGAGAAAATCCCTGACCCCGCCGGGAACCGAACCCGGGAACCCGGGCGTGCGAAGCGAGAACGCTACCGCACGACCACGAGATGCGGGCTGTAAGGTAATCCAGAAATTACATAATTCTTCCAATTTTCTCGGCGTAAAGTTTCCATGAAGTTTTGGGCTTGCAGCCGGATAACGTCGACTTATTCCCACGATATTTCGCCTGGCAACCTTTGGTGACATTAAAAGCAACGTTGGTAACATTAAGAGTGCAACGGCAATTCCACTGTTAAATGCAGAGGAGAGAGCAGATAGGTGGAAAGAATACATTGAAAGCCTCTATGAGGGTGAAGTATTGTCTGATGTGATAGAAGAAGAAACAGGAGTCGATTTAGAAGAGATAGGGGATCCAGTATTAGAATCGGAATTTAAAAGAGCTTTGGAGGACTTACGGTCAAATAAGGCAGAAGGGATAGATAACATTCCATCAGAATTTCTAAAATCATGGGGGGAAGTGGCAACAAAACAACTATTCACGTTGGTGTGTAGAATATATGAGTCTGGCGATATACCATCTGACTTTCGGAAAAGCATCATCCACACAATTCCGAAGACGGCAAGAGCTGACAAGTGCGAGAATTATCGCACAATCAGCTTAACAGCTCATGCATCGAAGCTGCTTACAAGGATAATATACAGAAGAATGGAAAAGAAAATTGAGAATGCGCTAGGTGACGATCAGTTTGGCTTTAGGAAAAGTAAAGGGACGATAGAGGCAATTTTGTCGTTACGGCTAATAATGGAAGCAAGGCTAAAGAAAAATCAAGACGCTTTCATAGGATTTGTCGACCTGGAAAAAGCGTGCGACAATATAAAATGGTGCAAGCTGTTCGATATTCTGAAAAAAGTAGGGGTAAGAGAGACGGGTCATATACAATATGTACAACAACCAAGAGTGAATAATAAGAGTGGACGATCAAGAACGAAGTGCTCGTATTAAGAAGGGTGTAAGACAAGGCTGTAGCCTTTCGCCCCTACACTTCAATCTGTACCTCGAGGAAGCAATGATGGAAATAAAAGAAAGGTTCAGGAGTGGAATTAAAATACAAGGTGAAAGGATATCAATGATACGATTCGCTGATGACATTGCTATCCTGAGTGAAAGTGAAGAAGAATTAAATGATCTGCTGAACGGAATGAACAGTCTAATGAGTACACAGTATGGTTTGAGAGTAAATCGGAGAAAGACGAAGGTAATGAGAAGTAGTAGAAATGAGAACAGCGAGAAACTTAACATCAGGATTGATGGTCACGAAGTCAATGAAGTTAAGGAATTCTGCTACCTAGGCAGTAAAATAACCAATGACGGACGGAGCAAGGAGGACATCAAAAGCAGCCTCGCTATGGCAAAAAAGGCATTTCTGGCCAAGAGAAGTCTACTAATATCAAATACCGGCCTTAATTTGAGGAAGAAATTTCTGAGGATGTACGTCTGGAGCACAGCATTGTATGGTAGTGAAGCATGGACTGTGGGAAAACCGGAACAGAAGAGAAGCGAAGCATTTTACATGTGGTGCTACAGACGAATGTGGAAAATTAGGTGGACTGATAAGGTAAGGAATGAGGAGGTTCTATGCAGAATCGGAGAGGAAAGGAATATGTAAAAAACACTGATAAGGAGAAGGGACAGGATGATAGGACATCTGCTAAGACATGAGGGAATGATTTCCATGGTACTAGAGGGAGCTGTAGAGGGCAAAAACTGTAGAGGAAGACAGAGATTGGAATACGTCAAGCAAATAATTGAGGACGTAGGTTGCAAGTGCTACTCTGAGATGAAGAGGTTAGCACAGGAAAGGAATTCGTGGCGGGCCGCATCAAACCAGTCAGTAGACTGATGACAAAAAAAAAAAAAAAAAAAAAAAAAAAAAAAATTCATCCATCTTCAGATGGATGTTTTGCTCTGGAGATTGCTAGTCCACGTCGCTATCTTTGGACAAAAAATTTGTGCGGGTAGTAATGTGTAAAGACAACAGGTACATGAGTGACCGCTATCGAGTTTCGCGCCCTCTTCGAATACTGCACCATTTATGGCACTCAGGCACATACGTAATGAGCACCAAGATAAAAAAAACAGGGTAGGTGGCATTACGTCACAAACTTGAAGCCGATGTCCGCCATCTTAACTAGCCCAAAACGCCGGGTTCAACGCATTCATACGCCCGTAGCTCACCGCGATGACACCCATGACGTCACTCTATGTCGCATTACTAGATTAAACACAAGGACAGAAAAACGTTCGAAACTACCTTCGTGACACTATGTTATTCATGTAAGCTCTATAATTTTTAGTATTTAAAACAGTGATTGCGCGCGCACAATACACATATTGAACAAGAAACACTTGTAAACTGTAGTCTGTTAATCGTTTTGGGCTGCTTGGAAAGACGACCACTTTGGCTTGAAAACAGCGTTCAGCATAAGTCTGTAATGGGACCTTCTTTTTTTTTTTTTTACGTCCATGGTAATGATATACAACACGCACGCTATCTGTCGGAATGCGCACTCGCGGAGTTTACATGAAGATGTCAAAATGAATAAATGTCGCTAGACGTGTCACTGGTCATAAATTACTGTGTTCCACGCCTTATCCAGTTGAAATCCGCCATCACAATTAATAAGAGCTTGCGCTAAACGTAATTCCACCGACTGCTTAATAACAGAATCGCAGAAGCATCTCGTCGAGGTCAAGATTTTCGTGGCAGAATAATCCACGGAATGTCGTGTGGAGATATCTTTTATGGCCAATGATATGTTTAGCGACATTTAATTTTATTTATTTTGACATCGGCACTTTAACTCCGCGAGTGCACATTCCGACGGAGACAGCGTTTGTAGTATCTCATTACGCATGCGACTGCGATCCATACCTGGAGCAACAATAAATTTTGAAGAGGGCGCTTAATTCGACAGGGGTCGCTCACGTAGCGGTTGTCTTTGCGTATGCGTCTTCGCACCAATTTCTTATATAAAGGTAGCTACGTGAAGTAGCAATCTCCAGTGCAAAACACACACCTGAAGATGACTAAATGGTTGTCTGCCGGAATATCGTGGCAAGAAGTCGACGTTAACCGGGTGCAAATCCTGAATCTTCATGGAATACCGAAATGATATTTCCACCGTCGCATGTGATTATTGTTTCTATTTCACTTATAACGGAACTGTTCCGTGATACACTTTTACTTTTAAAAAACATCTCACACTCCATCTGGCCGACTGGCGATGCAACCATGTTGCGGAAATATTGCTTTAATGACGGTTTTCGCCTTTGTAGGGCCTCGTCAGATTACCGCGAACTGACAGATTGAACATGCCCCGGTTTGCACGACCTGGGTGTTTGCTTATTCCTCGGCGTAATAGTTCTACGAACGTCTCTCAGTCCATGTTAATCTGATACCCTACAAAGGCGAAACGCGTCATTAAAACAACATACTCGCAAAAACTGATTTATTCAAAAATAACTTTTGCCTTTAGTATACAACACGATACCTCGTCCAATGACATTTTGCGGACATTTGATTTTAATTTACTTTCTAACAGATGATGAAGCCTAATTTGTTTGTATTAAAAACTAAAAATATTTTACGGAAGGTCATTTCAGAGAGAAGATTGTCAAACACATTTTATAATTTTGAAAATCACCCGTAATTATTAGTGTTATCTCTACAATGTTTTTGCTCAGTTATAAAGTTTGTGACGTCAGTTATCATAATTTTAAGTTAATGTACAATTGTCTTTGCTTGTGTAGATAGATTTCAGACAACATCTATGTATCAATAGACACATCGCTGATCTCTCTACTTTTTGACGCATTTCTGGTAGCCGTCAGACGTGTCAACAGTACTACTGGGTGAAGTAGTGTTAAGGCCTGCAATTTTATAGAAATTTTTTGTAATTCAAGCTTATCTTTTTTATGATGTGTTTTTCAAAATAAGGTAGTAGGCGATGGAAATAATCAGGAGAGGAAGTATTCCAACTAATCATTTTTAATGCCGAAGTGTAGCCAAAATCTTTATGCTGGATGTCTCGCTTCCTCAGACGGGAACCATTCTTCTAGACATAATGTGCCACTGGGAAACGTTGAAAAACCTGCAAAGAAGCGACAGAGGTAAGTAATAAGCAATTTTGCAAGTTGTGTGCATATTATTCCACGCATAGCTAATTCTGTAGTCTTATGTGTTCTCAAGTTGTTGAGAATTATTTATGCAGACCGCACTAGAAAATTCAACAAACATCACTGGTGATCACTGAGATTTGGTCGAACATTAGTGGTGAACGTTGAGGTTTTGTTAACAATTTTAAATATTTTTATCCAATTGCGAAAGAGTAAGTTATACACTATTGGTCGGTTTGGGCTGTTATGCTCTTTCCTAGATGCAGTTGTGCATGAAGACAGGTTGCTAAACTGTTCACCCTATAGTATACGGTAATTGACGCTTGAAAATGATCAGAAATTGGCCAACGTTCGTAGACAGACAACTACAGTCAGTGGTGGTTACGTTGTCCATTCAGAAATGCTGCACGACTGCATTACTTGTCGGAAGAAAAGTAATCGAAAGAGACATTTATTCATTTCAATTCTCGCTTATCACTGTGCTTAACAGCAAGCCAACAACCGTTTTCTTGTTGATTTCGATCTGCAATGAGCATCTTCAGGTCTGAGCGCACGGCCGTACAGAGAACGTGGTGAGACAGGACCCCGCCAAGGGCACAGATACACAGCGGGCCCAAAACTTACCGGAAAAGAAACACTAAACAAGAACAACTCTATAATTTACAGGGAGAGGTATGTGAGTTTCCCCAACCACAGTGGTCCTGTCTCCCGGCGACAGTAAACACACGCTATTGCCCCACTCATTTATACAGCGTCCTTTCGGCCGAGTAGGGTCATAAAGGAAGGACTACCGCCCAACAGACACCTGTCGCTGACATGGGGTATGTCGCAACACTGCACTTGGTTCACACATCTACCGCCTAAACAATTGTCATATCCAACAATGGAGTTCTCCACAGTATTGTTGAGTCTCAATGGCCGGCGACCAAATACTGAAACGTGCGCATTATTTGAATCAAGCCTTCCGAGTTTTGACAGCTGAGGACTGGAGGGAGCACTAGTTAGAGTGCTCCAAATAAACTAATAGAATGATAAGTGAAATGTAAACAGGTCTCACATGTATTGCGCCATTTCGGCCGATGTCAATTTCATGTCAGGAAGCTCTGTATCTTAATAAACGTAGGGCTGATTTCGATGCTAAATATAGATAAGTTATTGAGACATCGAAACCAATTAGCGAAATATCCGCTTTCAGGTTTCAAATGGAAAAGGCAAAGAAAAACACAGCGCTCCCTGTTTCAATATTATGAAAAATTTCCAAAGTGTTGGTTAGGAAACATTTATTCAAACATCGAAATAGCTTTGAGGATATGTATGATAATGCCAGTTTATAGCGTCCCCAGTGCTATATTACGAAAAGACTTAAAAAACAGTATTTATAAAGAGACATTTAAAAACTGAATAATATATTTTTATCATGTAGCCGTAAAATAATAATTTCTCTATGTAAGTTTCGATTGCAAAGAAATAATTTATGACAAAATGATCTAAAGAGGTGACAAGATACGCTCTTTTGTTAATTTTTTAGTCGTCTTCACTTCTTCTCTTGTCTTGATTGTGTATAGACGGACATCTTGCGAGTGCTGGCAAATGTAAGCATATTTGTATGAGTTAAGCTTATAATATATTCATTTAATATTATTGTGCACGTTTAATTTGTAAGAGGTGATCCCGATTTCATGTCCGCCTTCCTTGAATTAACCTGCATTCAAGTAATTTACAGTTCAATAATCGCAGCGGCCGATGCAGCCAACGACGCCATTACGTGGCGATATTAACTTATGAAAAATTAGCGGAAGCGGAAAACTCGCCCGCTATTAATATAATATTAATTTTTTCCACAGCCGCCCGACGTTGCAGAAAATACGTAGCTTTAAGATTCTTATTTTCAGTACTATAGCCGACAGCCAGAGCCAGGACTCCGACTACAATACAATGGTTAACGAAGGTAAGAAAAATACTCTCGCGCAATTGTAATTAATAACTAAAGATTTCTTGCTTTAAAGTGAACTGACTAGCCGAGGAAATTAATGTTGTTGTTGTTGTTGTGGTCTTCAGTCCTGAGACTGGTTTGATGCAGCTCTCCATGCTAATCTATCCTGTGCAAGCTCCTTCATCTCCCAGGACCTACTGCAACCTACATCCTTCTGAATCTGCTTAGTGTATTCATCTCTTGGTCTCCCTCTACGATTTTTACCCTCGACGCTGCCCTCCAGTTCTAAATTTGTGATTCCTTGATGGCTCAGGACATGTCCTACCAACCGATCCCTTCTTCTAGTCAAGTTGTGCCACAAACTTCTCTTCTCCCCAATCCTATTCAATACCTCCTCATTAGTTACATGATCTACCCACCTAATCTTCAACATTTTTCTGTAGCACCACATTTCGAAAGCTTCTATTCTCTTCTTGTCTAAACTATTTATCGTCCATGTTTCACTTCCATACATGGCTACACTCCATACAACTTTTTTTTTAGAAACGACTTCCTGACACATAAATCTATACTCGATGTTGACAAATTTCTCTTCTTCAGAAACGCTTTCCTTGCCACTGCCAGTCTACATTTTATATCCTCTCTACTTCGACCATCATCAGTTATTTTGCTCCCCAAATAGCAAAACTCCTTTACTACTTTAAGTGTCTCATTTCCTAATCTAATTCCATCAGCATCAACCGATTTAATTCGACTACATTCCATTATCCTCGTTTTACTTTCGTTGATGTTCATCTTATATCCTCGTTTCAAGACACTGTTCATTCCGTTCAACTGCTCTTCCAAGTCCTTTGCTGTCTCTGACAGAATTACAATGTCATCGGCGAACCTCAACATTTTTATTTCTTCTCCCTGGATTTTAATACCTACTCCAAATTTTTCTTTTGTTTCCTTTACTGCTTGCTCAATATACAGATTGAATAACATCGGGGAGAGGTTACAACCCTGTCTCACACCCTTCCCAACCGCTGCTTCCCTTTCATGTCCCTTGACTCTTATAACTGCCATCTGGTTTCTGTACAAATTGTAAATAGCCTTTCGCTCCCTGTATTTTACCCTGGCCACCTTTGGAATTTGAATGAGAGTATTCCAATCGACATTGTCAAAACCTTTCTCTAAGTCTACAAATGCTAGAAACGTAGGTTTGCCTTTCCTTAATCTATTTTCTAAGATAAGTCGTAGGGTCAGTCGTAGGGTCCAACATTTCTACGGAATCCAAACTGATCTTCCCCGATGTCGGCTTCTTAATTAATATGGAAAGTTTATTACATTGTTCAACTTATATGCTCATGTTTTAAGATTCAGCGAGTCTAACATTCATTAACGTAACAAATAATTTGAGATTAATATTGTTAAAAAGGAGAACTTCAGGAAAGCATTTAATCGTAAATCAAAATTAAATGAAATATCATTTTTATTAAGGCCCACCACGTAAGTCGGCAACAATCAAAATAATAATAATAATATCTTAAATTACGACGGCCGACGGACGCGAGATTGGCTTTGAGGATATGTATCATAATGCCAGTTACTGCAGCATTTTGTAAAGACAGTTTCAACACATTAAAGACGATACGAAACCATTTAAAGTCTAATATTGGCACAATCGCGCTTGCAAATTTAGCTATCTTGTAGTCAGTATATGACATAACTGCTAAACTTAACTTCCGTCATACAATCGATGTATTTGCTTCGCACAAAGCAAGGTACGAACCTTACAGCGTGTATTTAAGGCAAACCTGATTTGCACCCTCATGGTGGCACTATTGGCAGCACTCTTACGCTACAGGCGCAAAATTTGGATGGACATCATGCTTCAGGTGCAGAAACACTCCTACGAACTTTCGTTCATGTCGCACAACTCCTCGGCAATGCGATTTCTTTTGCCGTCAATGTAGTACCGTGTAAATGTCGAAAAATTCGTCATGCTACGAATAGTTTATCATTGAGCACTTTTTCACTCCCCGAGCAGCACCAGCGTTCTGCGAAGCACAGTATGGGAAACCCTGATCTAGAAGCTAATTCTTCAGCTGCAGGTTTGGAGAGAAGACCAAATTCGTTTCAAGTTCTACCGCTTGAAGACTACCTCAGGGAGATCTCGTTTAATACTACAAAATCAGTCTGTCATCATGTATTTGTTCCATCTTCCTGAAAGTAATTAACCTGACGGGAAACAGCTGGAATGATAAAGTTCGAATTGCATGAAAACCAGAGTATCCAGATCAAAATCAATTTCAGATCTGAAATTATTTGATCAGAAACATTAAGCATCACCAAAGGAAAAAAAGACCCTCATGCAGGTGAGAGTTGGAAACAGTTTGTTGACGATTGCTTGATGAGATACTGAATTGAATTGTGTAAAAATGAAAGTAACGGCAAAAATTGATGTAGATTGGTCTTGAAGCATCGAGAAATCGTCAGTTTGTTCGTGGAGGGGTGTGGAAGAGTAACAGTTGAACAGAGACAAAAATCTGAATACAGTAAGCAGGTTGAGAGACGAAAATCTGAATACAGTAAGCAGGTTGAGACGGATGTATGCTGCCGTAGCTACACAGCGGTGAATAGTGAAACCTTCCCGTCTCCTTTATACCTCTTTTGTTAATGATAACCTTCCCTTTTACAATAAACTATGAAACCTTTCCTTAGGATTTCTATCTCTTGCTTAATAATAACAAATGAAATCTTCCCTTTGAAATTTATTCTCTGTCTCAATCTTCGCATACAAATTTAATTGCTGCTTATTAAAAGTGATTTTCTGATTATTTCGACGAAACATAGAATATGTCGTCGTCGTGGCCCTCAGTCGTTATCTGCAATAACCCAAAACTGTTCCTTACCTTTCTTACTGTTACTGGATCGCCATCTGACTGCTACATCGAACTGCGACATGAATATACTTACTCTGGTTTACTATACTCTATTAACTGCTGCTGGGCTTTCATAATAAGTGGCTGTATTTATTACCAAAGCTGACATTCTTTAATAGCAAAGCTGACGTTATTCTTTAATTAATTTGACTGAAGTTACGTAACTCATAGTTAAACTTTTTCTTGACAACAATAAAATTTTGCAAAGTTTTACGTTGATGGTTTTTGGGATGGATTATAATTGCAATATTGCTGGCAAAAGTTAATTATATTTTGAATGAAATGATTTTACAAACGTTCAAATGGGAGTTACTTTTTTACAATAATCTTACAACTAGCAATGAGCAAACATACCTTCAGCAGTCTTGAGTTTCTCAAAAAATTAATTCAATAATATTACTTCTTCTTAGGATAATAGTTAGCTGATGTCTCTGTACATCCGTTTATAATCTCTTGTAAATCATAGCTAGTGGCTGGCAGGCACACCGCTCCTCTCAACCTCTCGCTTCAGACCTGCTACCGACTCGCTTCACTCCTCTCTTACTACTGACCAGTGTTGCCAACTCGAAAAAACCCGAGACGCTAGATTCAATATCAAAAGTCGCTAGAAAGTCGCTAAAACTGATTTTACTATGGGTGTACTGAAAATTTCGTGCTGTGAATGGCGCAGTAAGCCAGTGGGGGGGGGGGGGGGGATTGGGGTGAGCGGGAGTTTTCTTAATTAAATGACGCATCGCTTGAAACAACATACATATAAAATACGCTAACGTTTAATGGAACGTGTTATCATAATTGACGCAACACATAAATTGTTGTTTCAATCACAGTAGTCAAATATTCTAGAAATATACAACTATATTTGTAACAAAAGAAAGCAAGAACTCAAATTAGGTTACAAAATATACACAACCAGTATGTGAGCTATTCGTCGTTGTCACTCAGAAGATCGAATAACTCTTCTGTTTCATGGTCTAACAGAACTGTAGTTGATGTAGAGTGTTGAACATCGCTCAAAAGGTGATGTTGCAGTTCGACTGGTTTTGTCGCAAAAGAGTAACTTTTCTTTGTTCCAATAAGCTCCAATACGTCTGATGGTATGTCAAAAGATGCACAATCTTTATTTTGTTTCTTCAGCTGGTCTCTCAATATGATCAAAGCATTAATTGACTTTAACGATAATCTGTTACGTTGTTTAGTTTTTATAATGTTCATGGAACTGAATATTCTTTTTACTTCTGCATTTGAATGCGGTAGGCATAGAACAGTCATTGCTAGCTGTGAAATCAAAGAAAAAGGATTCTCTCCTGCGGCATTTTTATACTGCAAAACCTCACTCCAAAATCGAACAGTGTTAGTAGCGTTATTCCACCCAATGAAGTTGATATTATGCCATTCTTGCAGCATAGCGTCTATGAAATCGCCACTAAAACCCAATTCTTTGGCTACATCCGCTACAGCATTATTTTTATTCACTTGTAGTGTTTCTTCAACATCCAGCATTGACTTTTTTTCAGGATCGTAACGTTACTTGGCAGTCTTTGTTGAATTTCTTTTATGAGTTTCAGACTAAACTGAATGCATCTCTTCTTCAAATAAACTTTATTTTCTTCAGACAAAGTTGACTCGGACAATTTCTGTTCAAACGTAAAACCAAGATTCGGATTTGCGAACATACATTCGCTTGGAACTGGTGTTGTCAACAAATCAACAGTTGGAAAAACTATGTTTTGTCCGAGTGACTGCATGAGAAATAGAAGTGTGTCTAGTAATTTAGTGGTGTCATTGTCTTCTCCTTCAAAAGCTTTTATTGCTATTTGTACGTCTTTTAAAGCATGTTTAAGGTAAAACATGTAAAGATGATTTGAGTCGTCACAAATGTACTAAATGCTGAACAATGCTACATGATCTGCTAAGAACTTAATTTAACTTAGTAAATGTAGAACAAAGTCAGTGTAGTACCCATTCTATAGTTAAAATCTTAGTTTTGTTATTGAAAATACTGGCCCAAAATAGTTTTTATTTGTACTTCAAAAGTCGTCAGTACTCAAAACGTCGCCAAATAAGTCGCTAAATAATTTTTGTCGCTAAAAATTTTTTTTGTCGCTAAGACGAAGGCAAAAGTCGCCATTTTTAGCGACAAAGTCGCTAAATTGGCAACACTGTTACTGACTTCCTACGAACGCTGAAGTGCTGTCTCTCCTGCCAACAATGATTTTTGGTGCAGACAATCCCTGCTACCATTACAAAATGTATCAATGCACGGTCTTTCCCGCTCTTTTCTTAAAATGTATCCATACGCGGTCTCTCCCGCCCTTTTAAAAATTATATCAATTTGCGGTCTCTCTTGCCAACAATACTTCGGTGCAGACATTCCCTGCTGCCACAATTATTTCCAACATGACAAATATTAATTATTCCTACTTAACCCTATTAATAAAATATAAACATCTTTCATAAATTGTGGTTTGACAATAGACAATAGAAATAGACACGTCTTACAACAGCAACGAGTCCTCAGACCACAAAAGGCACAACAACGCCAGCTGCCTGCTTCTCTTTGCAGACCTCACCCCCGCAGGTTGTATTCTGCGTCGATTCCAAGGCGTTACTCTCAACACTGTGGCTGGTACTCGGCGACGCGCGCCCACCCAGAATGAAGACGCCACAATTCGGGAGGACTTGTTTGCATCTCAACAGCGACTGAGCAAGAACGAAGCTTCCGGGATCTCGCAGACTGCGACGCGTCACACTTTCTCCAGAAGTGAGGGCAGCCAAGTCAAGCGAGGCGGCCGCGACTGGGATATGAATTATTCATTGTCGGCTCGGGGGCGGCGCCGTGCCGCCTCCGACCGCCCCCGCCGCCCCCCGACTAAGTTTAATTGCGTTTCTGGGCGGCGTGCAAAGGCGGCACGGCGCTTCTGTAATTGCGTTTCGTTGTCTCCAGAAGGGACTCGGCCTGGCTGTGCCGTACGTGTGTGTGTGTGTGTGTGTGTGTGTGTGTGTGTGTGTGTGTGTGAGTGAGTGCGTGTGTTTCCGCCACCCACCAGACGGCGGAGAGCAGCGAAACTTGGCTGCCTTACTCGGGCGACCAACTCGGAAAGGTCGGAGAGGGCCTTGCGGCAACTTGGCGGGCCGCAATCGACAAGTTACTCCGGCCTGTGTTTTGCGAGTCACTAGCTGGCGAAACTGAGACGGCTTTTCTTTCAGCCAACATCCTTTCCACTACACAGGCGAAACTAGATGATAAAATATCAACTTACGATAACACCGTTTCTGCAAATGCAGCCAGCACATCAAAAATAACAGCTTGTAAAACATCGTTCAGTGTCAGTTGCATACAAACTTTTACCTAAGTGGGGTGTCAATTGTAAACCTTACAGTTAATGTCGCCCCACTTAGGCATATATTAGTATTGCTACGGACACTAAACGATGTTTTACAAGCTGTAACTTTTGATCCGACGATGGAAGCAGCTGAAAGTGAAGAAAAGAAATCGCAGCAAAAAAAAAAAAAAGAAAAAAAAATTGATGTAGAGTAATGAAATTTCAGGAATACGTACTTACGTGACGTACTTAAGTGATCTGCACTGCAAGGCAGCAGGTCAAGTGTCAGGTAAGCCATTCGAAATGTGATATGCTGGTACATTAATAACTGCATGCATTACGGCCAGTTTGTGGGCTGCCTCTGCAGTTGGTCGGTCAATATAGGGACGGTTAATGTTGTTGTGGGAGACATATTTAAGTGATTTATTCTGCACGATAGCAGGTTACAGTAAGTGTGACATAAGCCATTCGAAATGTGATATGCTGGTACATTAATAACTGCATGCATTATGGTGTAGAGGTGCCGGATGTCAGTTTGTGGGCTGCCTGTAGCAGTTGGTTGGTCAATATAGGGACGGTTAATGCTGGTTGTGAGATACATTGGAGTTGTTGTCAGACGGTGTCCCATTTGCGCTCGACTGGATACAGATCTGGCGATGGAGAAAGCCAAAGAAATACGTCAACATTCTGTACACCATGATGGCTTATATCAGCTGTGTGTGTGGGCGAGCGTTATCCTGTTGGAAAACATCCTCTGATGTGCTGTCCTTGAGCGGAAGCATGATAGGTGGAATCATGAAAATTGTTCAAATGGCTCTAAGCATTATGGGACGTAACATCTGAGGTCATCAGGCACCTAGACTTAGAACTAGTTAAACCTAACTAAAGTAATGACATCACACACATCCATACCTGAGGCAGGATTCGAACCTGCGACCGTAGCAGCAGCGCGGTTCCGGACTGAATCGCCTAGAACCGCTCGGCCACAGGTGCCGGCGTTTATGTTGCATAACGGCTCCTTGGTGTTGTGATTGTGTGTGTGTGTTAACATCTTCTGAACCACTGGATCGATTTTAATCAAATTCGGTACACATACTACTCACTGTGTGAAAAGAAGTACTGCAGGCATAGGATTAAGAACCATCCATCTCCAATAGGGCTGTGAGTAGGGTTGAAAAGAGTTGGTAACAACTGACATCTAGACTACCATGAATGACTGGCATGCTGTGCTGGTAGTATTAGAATGCATTTCATAAGGGCATGGTTGGGCAGAGACAAGGACCAGGAGATGGATAAAGAGATAGAGGGAAGAAGGAGACGAAAAGAGAGAGAGGGGTAGATGAGGTGGAAAGAGAGAGGGAGGAGGAGTGTGTGTACAGTACGCACATGTGGACAAAGCTACAGGTTACCCAGTATGTGCTGTTCACCCATTTCGGCAGCTTGGTGCTTTCATCAGATGAAGTGACAAGAAGATTAGTTTCGGTGTGTGCCAGTGAGGTTATGTTCCAGATATTGTTGTTCCTGTCCAGCCAAAATAAATTAATTTTACTATGCAATATTATGGATGCTGTACATGTAGATAGTCTCAATGATATAACGAGTTACATGTTTTGAAAATATATCCTTATCTGGTAGATGAAGCACAGATACAATTACAACACTGCCACTTCACATAGTTGTTTACAAGCCAAAGAGTTTTCACTGCCAAGCTATTATATACTTCTAAAAACACACATACAGCGTGACAATTATTAACGTATATGAAAAACAAAACGTAAATTCGTTACAAACTGCGGCGTGCACACAATTTATTCAACGTGTAAACGTCACTACAGATATTCGGATTTAGGTTATGACATGTTCGATATGCCTGCCATCATTGGCGATGATGTGGCGCAGACGAATACCGACATTCTGCATGACCCGTTGAAGTGTCGGAACATCGATAATGTCGATGGCCCCCTGGATGGCTGTTTTCAGCTCAGCAATGGTTTTGGGTTATTGCTGTACACCTTGTCTTTAATACAGCCCCACAAACAGGAGTAGTATGTGTTCAGATCTGTAGAATATGGTGGACAATCGAGGCCCATGCCAGTGGCCTCTGAGTACCCCAGACCCAGAATGCGGTCTCCAAAGTGCTCCTCCAGGACATCACTTTCCTGCCTTGATGGGGTCGAGCTCTGTCTTTCATGAACCACGTCTTGTCGAAAACAGGGTCACGCATCGACTAATCCGTGCCTGGACATTGTACACCACACAGTCACCCCTTGAGTGTGAAGAAACCTCTTGAGCCGGCCGATGTGGCCGAGCGGTTCTAGGCGCTTCAATCTGGAACCGCGGGACCGCTACGGTCGCAGGTTCGAATCTTGCCTCGAATGTGTGTGATGTCCTTGGGTTAGTTAGGTTTAAGTAGTTCTAAGTTCTAGGGGACTGATGACCTCAGATGTTAAGTCCCATAGTGCTCAGAGCCATTTGAACCATTTTTGCAACTGTTACTCTCGATCGCGAAATGCGGGTTCTTAGTCTTCCAAATGCGCCAGTTTTGCTTAGTGACGAACTCACCCAAATGAAGGTGGGCTTAGTCGCTAAATCAGATCGTGCAGAGCATACTAATTCCCCACATGCGCCGCGGTCAACGACCCAGTTTGAACGCCCTAATGCAAACCGTTGACAAGTTATGATGATTTTATTTCATATAGTTCAATAATTGTGACCTTGTATGTAAAAGTTTATATATATGTATATAATGCATCTGTGTGTATCATCCTAATATTCTAGCATTTGAAGAATGCTTGGCATGTGAACAACTGTGCAATCTGATGTCTTTTTCCTACGCTTCGAGTGCAAGGTGAGGATATATTCCCACACGTATGTTATTAGAACACTGAGGTTATCTAAACACGCAACATACATTATAAAATAAATTATTTTTGCTGAAGAAGGAGACCATCATTCGGAACATAACCTCACCAGCACAGCCAGCAGACAATATTCTTGTAACTTGACATTTATTGGCAATGGATAATGGACATTTAGGCACATGATTCCGAAACACGGCGTGCTAGTAAGGATTGAACAATAAAATGGACTGAGAAATAATTTTTTGTTTGAACGAAACTGTACTACGTTTCTTTATTAGTCATTTATTTTACACTATCGCGATTTCGGTTTTATTGCCATTAACAATTTTATAAGTGGAAAAAAGTCATTAGACACCAGACATGTCTGTACGATATGTCGTCGATATATTAAAACAAATGTGATGTATATACGAGCCTCTCCTTTATAAGATCAGAGTGCGAATTACAAACAGATACTACAGCCAACACTACACGCAGCAGACACACATTAGCGTACTGTTCCGTGTTGCTGATGGACAGTAAAGTGCTGTGGCAGGCGCGAACCATGTCCAAATGCTTATAACAAAACAAAGCTTATATCAAGTGCAGTCCATACACTAATGACCAATGTAGGTACACTTAATAGAGGCGTTGAATGATTAAAGTAGGACATCGTTAAGCAAAGCAAAGTGAGCATTGGGCTCCATATCACATTGTCAAATTAGCATTCTTACTTGCTTCTTGTTCTTCTTAATTTTCAGCTCTTCCAACTAATTGAGTGCACGACCTTTAGGCGATCTGTGGACAACACGCAAACCATTTCACAGTCCTCCCTATAATACGGGCGGTCTCTGCCTAATGCAGCCCAGGGGTAGTTTTATTACGTGGTTGTAAATGCCACTTAAACCTCATATTAACAGAGAGGCTGGTTGGTTCGACGTAGTACTTCCCACAATTAGTGCACCCAATCCTATACACAACAAAGGCGCTTCTCAGTCAATGGTTTACATGAAGTTTTACTGTATTGTATTTTTACTGTGAAATTTCATTCGAATGGCTTTCATTTTTTACTATCTGTAGTTTGTGGGTGAGTTTGCGTTTTCCTGGTACGTACGTTTTATTTGTTTACCCGTTGTACTGCCGCATAACGTTACTTGCAGAAAAAAACATTGCATATCGCAATTTGCATCTAAATATTGAGTTGTTTACGTTATTTCACTGTCCGTCAACGTAAACGCAAGCTGCAGTGGATCACTGATTTAAAGGTAAGAGCAAAGGTCCTTTCTACAGCCGAAGTAAATGTTATTTTTGGATGCATGCCGCCTATTGGTTTAGTAGATTCATTAACCTCATGATTATCGCATTCCATGAGTATAAAATATCTTCCAATTGATTTATACTAAACAGGTTTTTCTTTTAGCTGTGGAAATTTGGTAAAAAATTTACATTCTAAATTATTTACAAAAATGTCTGCTGATGTACTAGCCAGTCAAAAGACCACGTACTTGATGATCTATTTTGTTACGAAGGTAAATGTAGGCTATCACACACTCTCAATGTTTACTTACTTCTGTACATTCTGCAGTAATAATCTTATGAAATATTAACAGATTACGTCTAATAATTTCAATCGTTTCTCTCATTGAGTTATTAATGCAGAGACTTTTTACGTCGAGGGGTGTAGGTATATTCTTGATTGCATTTGCAAGTTCAGAACTGCTTTCAGTGCCAAAGTAGGCACTGGAAATGAAAATGTACACTGATTTGAATTTGCTGCTAAGAAACGTATTTGGTCTACAGCTTGGTGGAATAGGATTATCGGTTTTGAGTATTCTGGCTTGACATATAATTTAGGGAAGTCTAGTATTCATCTTTTAAGTGATTTCTTTTCGTTGGGAACTATCCAATTTTTACGCAGTTAGGTTTGGAATTTCTCAGTTGGGTCTCTGTGAACTTCTCTTATTTCGTTTTCTGCAAAGAACTCTCCTGTGTTCCCAACATAGTCATCTTCATAGATAATTACTGCTGTATTCCCCTTACCTGCTCTGATGATTACTGCCTTCTCTTTCTCCAACTCTGAATTGCTATTTTTTAATATACAATTCTCGTGATTAACAACTTTATACTAAGTGGATAAAGCTTTATTGACTTTAACGGCACTGTCCACAGTTTCAAGTTCCGTTATATTTGGTGCTTCGCATGCAATTTTATTCTCAACTATGGCTCTGTATAATAATTTTAGTTTGCTTTTACTTTTTATATCTATTATGACGCAATCACATGAGCATTTTGCAATGTCATTACCGATTTTGACCAGACTGTCTGTAATGAATATTTGGAAACAAGGAATCATTGTATAAAGTCCGCAAAATAATTATTTACATAATCATAACGGAAAAATAAAATGATACCTAACGGCACGCACTGCAGATGGTCTGCTGCGGTTTCAGTAATACAAATGGCTAGAGGTCAAGGTTTCGTAGGCGGAATGGAATCCCCTCGTTTCCTATTCCAACTCGATTATATTCGTTACAAGAACAGCTACTTCAGTTGATTTTATCGTCACATTCTGTAAAACAATGTGATATGATTTTAGAAAGACAATAAAAAAGCCTTAAAACACAGTTAAAGTCTCATTGAAGTAATGTAGAAAAATAGAAGAAATAATTACATATTAATTCCCTTAACACTTATGCGCTTAAGACGAACGTTTGGTTTAACACGAACATTTCAGTCCCGATATTGATGCATGATAATGATCTTTAGGAAGTTTTATTGGATAACATGAATTTCCGTTATCACGAATTACAAACTGGTTTTTAGACCGTTGCATCAATAGATTTTCTTTTATTAATCCTGAACTTAAACGATTTTCTCTTTTCTCCCCTTTATGTTTAACTGCCGCAGCCGCGTGAGTTAAGATTCCTCGGCAACCGCGATCAACAATAGAAGCAATTGCGACGCCAAAAGCATGAACAAAGCGCTTCAGTGCCATTCTGTGACACATGTGCTTATTTAGCGTTAAGTTGCAGGCAGCAAGAGGGGACAGACATGGCCAAGAGGAAGTAGAAAAGCACAGACCTCCAAAAAAGCTAAGTCCTAGAGGAATTATACCTTGGTGTATTGGACCTGCCAAATCTACATAATTCACAACAGTTAAAGATCGTGAAAAGCCCTACAAAACTAAGTAGAAAGCAAACAAAATTGAAAATAAATAAATTATTCAGACAACATTCAAGATTTCATTTATTTTGTGTGTAATCCCACTTACACCGAACAAGGACATAAATAAAAAGTGATTCTCGAATGTAACATGTTGTTTGTTGTGGTCTTCAGTCCTGAGACTGGTTTGATGCAGCTCTCCATGCTACTCTATCCTGTGCAAGCTTCTTCATCTCCCAGTACCTACTGCAACCTACATCTTTCTGAATCTGCTTAGTGTATTCATCTCTTGGTCTCCCCCTACGATTTTTACCCTCCACGCTGCCCTCCAATACTAAATTGGTGATCCCTTGATGCCTCAGAACATGTCCTACCAACCGATCCCTTCTTCTGGTCAAGTTGTGCCACAAACTTCTCTTCTCCCCAATCCTATTCAATACTTCCTCATTAGTTATGTGATCTACCCATCTAATCTTCAGCATTCTTCTGTAGCACCACATTTCGAAAGCTTCTATTCTCTTCTTGTCCAAACTATTTACCGTCCATGTTTCACTTCCATACACGGCTACACTCCATACAAATACTTTCAGATATGACTTCCTGACACTTAAATCTATACTCGATGTTAACAAATTTCTCTTCTTCAGAAACGCTTTCCTTGCCATTGCCAGTCTACATTTTATATCCTCTCTACTTCGACCATCATCAGTTATTTTGCTCCCCAAATAGCAAAACTCCCTTACTACTTTAAGTGTCTCATTTCCTAATCTAATACCCTCAACATCACCCGACTTAATTCGACTACATTCCATTATCCTCGTTTTGCTTTTGTTGATGTTCATCTTATAACCTCCCTTCAAGACACTATCCATTCCGTTCAACTGCTCTTCCAAGTCCTTTGCTGTCTCTGACAGAATTACAATGTCATCGGCGAACCTCAACGTTTTTATTTCTTCTCCATGGATTTTAATACCTACTCCGAATTTTTCTTTTGTTTCCTTTACTGCTTGCTCAATATACAGATTGAATAACATCGGGGAGAGGCTACAAACCTGTCTTACTCCCTTCCCAACCACTGCTTCTCTTTCATGCCCCTCGACTCTTATAACTGCCATCTGGTTTCTATACAAACTGTAAATAGCCTTTCGCTCCCTGTATTTTACCCCTGCCACCTTTAGAATTTGAAAGAGAGTATTCCAGTCAACAATGTCAAAAGCTTTCTCTAAGTCTACAAATGCTAGGAACGTAGGTTTGCCTTTCCTTAATCTTTCTTCTAAGATAAGTCGTAAGGTCAGTATTGCCTCACGTGTCCAGTATTTCTACGGAATCCAAACTGATCTTCCCCGAGGTCGGCTTCTACTAGTTTTTCCATTCGTCTGTAAAAAATTCGTGTTAGTATTTTGCAGCTGTGGCTTATTAAACTGATTGTTCGGTAATTTTCACATCTGTCCACACCTCCTTTCTTTGGGATTGGAATTATTATATTCTTCTTGAAGTCTGAGGGTATTTCGCCTGTTTCATACATCTTGCTCACCAGATGGTAGAGTTTTGTCAGGACTGGCTCTCCCAAGGCCGTCAGTAGTTCCAATGGAATGTTGTCTACTCCGGGGGCCTTGTTTCGACTCAGGTCTTTCAGTGCTCTGTCAAACTCTTCACGCAGTATCGTATCTCCCATTTCATCTTCATCTACATCCTCTTCCATTTCCATAATTTTGTCCTCAAATGCATCGCCCTTGTATAGACCCTCTATATACTCCTTCCACCTTTCTGCTTTCCCTTCTTTGCTTAGAACTGGATTTCCATCTGAGCTCTTGATGTTCATACAAGTGGTTCTCTTATCTCCAAAGGTTTCTTTAATTTTCCTGTAGGCAGTATCTATCTTACCCCTAGTGAGATAAGCCTCCACATCCTTACATTTGTCCTCTAGCCATGCCTGCTTAGCCATTTTGCACTTCCTGTCGATCTCATTTTTGAGACGTTTGTATTCCTTTTTGCCTGCTTCAGTTACTGCATTTTTATATTTTCTCCTTTCATCAATTAAATTCAATATTTCTTCTGTTACCCAAGGATTTCTACTAGCCCTCTTCTTTTTACCTACTTGATCCTCTGCTGCCTTCACTACTTCATCCCTCAAAGCTACCCATTCTTCTTCTACTGTATTTCTTTCCCCCATTCCTGTCAATTGTTCCCTTATTCTCTCTCTGAATCTCTGTACAACCTCTGGTTCTTTCAGTTTATCCAGGTCCCATCTCCTTAAATTCCCACCTTTTTGCAGGTTCTTCAGTTTTAATCTATAATCAATAAATTGTGGTCAGAGTCCACATCTGCCCCTGGAAATGTCGTACAATTTAAAACCTGGTTCCTAAATCTCTGTCTTACCATTATATAATCTATCTGATACCTTTTAGTATCTTCAGGGTTCTTCCATGTATACAACCTTCCTTTATGATTCTTAAACCAAGTGTTAGCTATGATTAAGTTGTGCTCTGTGCAAAATTCTACCAGGCGGCTTCCTCTTTCATTTCTTAGCCCCAATCCATATTCACCTACTACGTTTCCTTCTCTCCCTTTTCCTACACACGAATTCCAGTCACCCATGACTATTAATTTTTCGTCTCCCTTCACTATCTGAATAAATGTAACATACTACACTGTATTTAATACGAAATTACACATACACATTGCAATGTCTTACTACCGAAGCCGTGCAAGTGATACAGCAGCGATACAACAGAAACTAGCTTTAATTCGAGGGTTGGAACTTTAATAGTGGCAACAGCTCGTACAAAATAGATACGTGTTTCAAAGTCATAGGAGCAACGACGTATATGACATAATCTGTTACCTAAAAATCATCCGTAAACTAAGTTATAATGCGCCTAGTGTATCTACAGATATGGCTTGTTCCTATATCAAAAACAGAAGTGTCACTAATGTATCCAATGTATGAAACTTCCGTTTTATATACTTGAAAATGGCCTAAGGCCGAAATTGTACAATCGTACAGGAAATAAAGAAAATGGAAGCTGAAGGCTTCAGGAAATCATTCAAAAAATTCATCGCAGCTGTGGACCCTATCGCATCGAAAATTATACGAGTTTTGATTGTCGTATGTGATTCAGACGTCAGTGATAAACATCATCCGTGGGTGAGTCCGAAAAACCATGCTGTTTTAAGATAAGAAACAATAATAGTTTTGCCATGCATCTACTATCAACATTAGAAAACGTAGATCAACAGCTTATCATCCCTTAAGTGTCTTCCTAGTCAAAAAGAGTTAAATGGTGGTTGAGTACAGGCATGTATTTGGACAGCTATGTAGACCATAACATACATCATCTCAACTTAATCAATGGAAACATTCGCTCCCCCCACGCAGATGAAAGAAATGCGTGTCATTAGGGGGTTGCATTTGTGGTTCTTCGTGAAAGTAAGTGTGAGATGCAAACTGAGTTCTGGGTGACACTGCTGAAATTCAAACAGTGTGTCAAAAATATACAGATATAAAATATAGAACATGAGCCAATCACTTTACCTCCAGGACATCATGGCATTTACAGCTCTTTCGGAACAGGCAAGTAAGTCTAAAGTGAGTACAGAAGGTACACGTATTCCATCAGCACCTGCTTGACATCCCTAGACGAAGACCTGCAGAATCTGTGCAAGGGGGGTTCAAGGTGAGGCACGAAGAAAAATTCCGGTCGCAGTTGATCCGGCAGTAAATGCGCTCTGAGAAGCAACACAGGTACAAAATGCAGCGGCTGCGAACATTGGGCGCTTCAGATGGCAGAAATTTGTCATGGCAACGCTAACTGATAACCGCGTTCCACAAAGTAATCAACATAAACACGTGGGACAAATTACCCAATTCATTACGGCGCTACAGCTGCATCACATTAGTGCGGCTGCAAGCGAGTTTGGAGAGCAGCGCATGAATATGATACGCGACCTGTGGCGGTTTTAATCCGCAAAAATGTGCGCGGAAGCAATAAAACGGAGTTACGGGAACAGCCGGGCGGTTATGTAGCGGTGGCGACTCGGAAAAAGTCCGCCGGCACCACATCCGGGTACGTTCCTTATAAGTAGCTACGGCTAGGTCTGAACATTTGCTGGATTATACGGCGTGTTCCAGGACGAATGGTCACTATTCATGGATATGACAGGAACGATCATTTGAATGAAAAACTTTCAGAATGATGTCCACGATAGAACGCATTTAATAGGCATTAGTATTTATTTTCTACATTACTCATTACATTGTCTGGCTTAAATATGCACACAAGTAAACGAGTTAGTACACATAACAACGTGCGTTTTACAAAATATCATTTGAAAAATAAGTATTTCAATTTATTCACAGCTAAGCATTATCGTATACAGTAGTTAGTTACTTATCTCGTTGCGTGTTCCATTGATCAGTCGCACAGTACGGTAGATGTGGAACGTGTCAAGTGCACAAGAAATGCACATATGAAACAAGATTTATATATATATATATATATATATATATATATATATATATATATATATATATATATTACAATACAGAATTAAAAATTAATATTTCTATTATTTACCCCATTCCCTTAAATGGCATAAAATGCATGTACTATATTTATAGATTTATTTACTCCTATTCAAGAATTCATCTATGGTGTAGAAGAAGTTGTCACACAGATATGAGATCAGTTTATTTTTGAAGCTATTACTGGTGTCTGCCAGACATTTTATTTCATCTGGAAATTTGTCGAAAATTTTAATGGAAGCATATTTCACCCCTTCCTGTGCCAAAGATAGGTTGAGTAAAGGATAGTGTAAGTCTTTCTTTTTTCTGGTATTATAATCATGAATGTCACTGTTGTTTTTAAACTGGTCCATGTTGTTGAGAACAAATTTAATTATTGAGTAAATGTACTGTGAGGCTGTTGTAAGAATTCCTGTTGTAAGAATTCCCAATATTTTAAAAAGATGGTTACAAGATATGCGACTATGAACCCCACACATCATTCTAACCACTTTCTTTTGAGCAGTGAATACTTCTTGTCTAAATGTTGAGTTACCCCAAAATATTATTCTGTATGACATCAGAGAGTGAAAGTATGCAAAGTATGTTAGCTTATTAATTTCTATATCCTCTAAATTGGCAATTACTCTGATTACAAAAGTTGCTGAACCTACTCGCTTTAGAAGATCCAAATTATGATTTTTCCAATTAAGATTCTCATATATATGTACACCCAAAAACTTAGTATACTCTACCCTGCCTACTGACTTCTGTTGATGTGTTATATTTATTGAAGGAATTGTACTTTTTGAAGCAGAAAATTGGATGTACCGTGTTTTTTCAAAGTTTAGAGCAACTCCATTAGCAGAAAACCAATTAATGACTTTTCCAAAGAGCTTATTTGTATGATTTTCAATTGGAGTTTATTTTCCTGGATTCATAATGATGCTTGTAACATCAGCAATCAGTGTCACTTCAGCTTCCTGTTTCAGATAGGAAGGGAGGTCGTTCACATACATCAAGAACAGAAGGGACCCATGATTGAACCCCGTGGAAGACCTAATGTAATTTCTGTGGTATCGATAGCTAGGATGCCACGGCGTAGCTGCCATTTAAGTCGGCACTACGACAGACAACGACGACAGCGCCCTCTAGCAGGCGCTGTTGAGCTCTACGAGCACCACTGAAGAGTCAGCCCCTGTGATCTAGAGCAGACGGCCGGGACACTTCGCTTGAGCTTTGTTCATACGACGAGTCTCAGCATCTCACCTCATGGCAAGTTATGTAACCATGTACTAACTTGTTTTCTGCACCAGTAAACCACTTTTACTTACATGCAGTACCGGCGTATTTTTCCTGCTCCTGCTCCTGCTCCTGCTCCTACCCACGGGCCATCTTACAGGCGGGATACAAAAATTTCACCCCAGTTAGATGAAGTGGCAAACTTATTTAAATCACTTATCATATAAGGGAACTTTTTGCTTCCGGTTCTGTAGGTGTGACTTAAACCACTCATATGCTATTCCATTTATACCATAGAATTGTAATTTCTGTAACATAATGTGATGGCCCACACAATCAAATGATTTGGACAAGTCACATTAGAGCTGTTGTGCAGTTCGCAATACATGTACGAAAATCGCACCTTCAGTTTCAGTGGATTAGCGGACTCTTTGGAGAACACGCTGTGATGCTCGTGTGTCTGCCTCCGCACGTTCCATAAACCCGACAACAGCGCGTTATGATGCAGTCGAGCAGTACTTCCACTGACAAAACAGTTTGTATGAATTTCTGACATCGCAATTGGTTACTCCCACCATCTTTACATCTTGGGCCTGTTGCTCTTCCGTTAGTTGACACTGCGAAATTCCTGGGGCTCCTGCTCGATAGGAAGCTCTCTTGGTCCTCCCACGTGTCCTACCTGTCAGTTCGCTGTACCCCGTCCCTCAATGTCCTACGTGTCCTCAGTGGTACTTCCTGGTGTGCAGATCGAACCACGCCCATCCGTTTGTACCGGTCCATTGTCCTTTCGAAACGAGACTGTGGGTGCTTTGTTTATTCATCAGCACGTCCGTCTCTCTTATGTCGCCTCAATATTATCCACCGTTGTCGCATCCGTTTGGCCACTGGCGCCTATTAAACCAGTACGGTTGAGAGTCTGTATGCCGAAGCTGCCAAACTACCACTGTCCTACCGCCGTGACTTCCTCCTCACCAGGCATGCATGCGTTTTGTCTGCCATGCGTGGCCACCCATCATCTGCCTCTTTTTTCGATGACTCCTTTGATCGCCAGTATGGGGCGCGTCCCTCTTTTCTGTTACCTTCTGGAGTCTGCTCCGGCGGCTTAACTTCACACTAACTGCAACTTTCCCAGTGGGTGTGAACCCTGAACCACCTTGGCTTCGTTAAGCGGCTCATGTTAATTTTGGCCTTCATTCACTTCCTCAGGACACTACTCCAGCCTCGGTCTATCGCCTTCAGTTTCACGGTCTTCGCACGGAATTTAACGATATACCCTGATGGCTCTTGGACTGACCGTGGGGTCGGGTGTGCCTTCGTCATTGGCACCCGCGCCTTTCGGTATCTGCTTCCGGCACACTGCTCAGTATTTACAGGAGAGCTTTTCTCCCTGTATCAGGCCACGGAGTACTTCCGACGATACAGGCTTTTCAATTGTGTCCTCTGCTTCGACTCTCTCAGCGCCCTTCAAGACTCTGTGCGTTGTCCATCCCTTAGTACAGCGGATCCAGGAAAACGTCACTAGCTCATTCTTGATGCAGCCGCTGTGGTGTTTATGGAGGTTCCTGATGATGTCGGTCTGACACGAAACGAGGCTGCTGCCACGTACCTCAGCCCGATAGTTCCTGCGCAGCTCGTGGTCGTGCGGTAGCGTTCTCGCTTCCCGCGCTCGGGTACCCGGGTTCGATTCCCGGCGGGGTCAGAGATTTTCTCTGCCTCGTGATGACTGGGTGTTGTGTGATGTCCTTAGGTTAGTTAGGTTTAAGTAGTTCTAAGTTCTAGGTGACTGATGTCCATAGATGTTAAGTCCCATAGTGCTCAGAACCATTTGAACCACTAGTTCCTGCATCCCTTCCCATAATTTCTGTGTTGCCGTCTGTCAGGAGGTGGTGTCACTTTAGGATCCCTAATGATGCTCCCTTCATGGCAATAAGCTCCGGGTTATTAAGCCTCTCCCAGCAGCTTGGACGACCTCCTCTCGGCCCTCCCGCCACGAGGTGGGCAGGTGTAGAATCCCGAGGCCTGGCCACTGTGGTCCCCTCACCACCACGGAGCCTGTAAGGCATAGCGAAGTGGGAGACACAGGAATCGACAGAATTCAACTACGACGCCTTCTCTCTTGCCAGTTACCCTATATTGCAGTTCTTCTTTTTGGGCCGTTCACTGTTTCTATTTTGCTTTCTTTTGCACAGTTCAGTATTCTTCCTCTTTTCATGCTCGATCTGTGTTCAGTTTTTGACGGACTGTCCACCGGGGTCTCTTACCACTAAATCTCATGGGGGCGGGGGGAGGGAGGGGAGTTGCAATGGGCAGTTTCCCATGCGAGCGTTCTTGCAGTATCCTGCGCTTTTCGGTGATTTCCTTGTAAAGGCTTCGTGAACGTAGTGAAGGTATTTACACAGAGACAAAGGTAATTTGGGAAATTAATCCGACATTATTACTCGGTGACCACGACTGCCTTTTACCAAAATACTCATAATACAGTGTGTTTCAGAAGTGAAGGTCAATATTCAGGGATATGACAGGAATGACCATTCCAAACAAAACAAAAATCGAGTAAATGATCAATTCTTGATCTTCGATACTGTGAAACAAATCTCTTCTACCGCAAGCTCTTTGCTTTCCATGTTCTGTACAATACAATATTTGTGTTCCAAATTAGCGAAGGTGAACAACTGCTCATACTCTTAAGCTACGCATTTTAGAGCACATGTTTACCTGACTTTTTTTTATTGTTTTGCTTCGTACTACCACCTCCCAGAATATGGAAAGCAAAGAGCTTGCAGTAGAAGAGATTTGTTTCGCAGTATCGAAGATCAAGAACTGCTAATAGCTCTTGAGGCATGCGTTTTAGAGCCCATGGTTACTTCACTTTTTGTTTACAATTATCATTCCTGTCGTATCCTTCAATGTTGACCATCACTTCTGAAGTACCCTGTGTATACCTGAGCGACGTCTTAAATTTAACCGATGGAGTTCTGTTTCACCCTGTGTATCATGTGAAATACGAGGCATGTTCAAAAAATAGGGTGAATAATTTTATTAGAAACGTCACAAAATTACATGGAATTTGATTTAATGTCCTTCAAAGTACTCTCCTTGGCTAGCAATGCACTTTTCGCAACACTGAATCAATGACTGGGAGCGTTTCTGGAAGGCGTCTCTTCGAAGGACGTTCAGTTGCCCTGTCGTGGCTCTCTGAGTGTCAGGAGCGGTGTCGCAACACATTCCTTTAAGCACTGTTTTACTTTTTGGGAAGACGAAGAAGTCACACGGTTCTAAACCTGGTGGGTAAGTCGTGTGCGGACAGATAGGAACGTTTTTTCTGGCCAAAAACTCGCGAATCAAAAGCGAAATGTGTCACGGTGCGTTGTCGTGCAGAATAGGGAAACCATTTTGGCCCATTTCTCAGATCTCTTTCTTCGAAAATCATTTTACAAACATTACAGCACGCCCTTGTCAAATTCGGCATTTACAGTTGTTAACCTTGGAACGATCTCTTATCGCACTTCGCCCTCGATATCGGAAACACAATGTACGTGACTGATAATCGATTTGCCTGACCTACCTTTGTAGGGCAAGAATATTCATTGGGTTTGAGTTGGGAAATCTAAATTTTCGTCTCAGGGTCATGCCCATATACCCACGTTTCATCTCTAGTTATAATTTTGGTCGTGAAGCCCGGATCAGAATGAATACTATCCTTTAACTCGGTGTGAACCTACACACAACTCAACTTCTGTTCATCACGCAAAAGTCTCGGAACAAATTTTGCCCTCAGTCGTTTCATTTGCAAATTACATGTTAAAATGCCTTGCACGGATCCGTAAGAGATCAGAGTTCTTCGTATGTGCTCGAATAGTTATTCGCCTGTTTGAAAGAACAATTTTTGCCACTTTCTACATCTACATCTACATCCATACTCCGCAAGCCACCTGACGGTGTGTGGCGGAGGGTACCCTGAGTACCTCTATCCGTTCTCCCTTCTATTCCAGTCTCGTATTGCTCGTGGAAAGAAGGATTGTCGGTATGCTTCTGTGTGGGCTATAATCTCTCTGATTTTATCATCATGGTCTCTTCGCGAGATATACGTCGGAGGGAACAATATACTGCTTGAATCTTCGGCGAAGGTATGTTCTCGAAACTTTAACAAAAGCCCGTACCGAGCTACTGAGCGTCTCTCCTGCAGAGTCTTCCACTGGAGTTTATCTATCATCTCCGTAACGCTTTCGCGATTACTAAATGATCCTGTAACGAAGCGCGCTGCTCTCCGTTGGATCTTCTCTATCTCTTCTATCAACCCTATCTTGTACGGATCCCACACCGTTGAGCAATATTCAAGCAGTGGGCGAACAAACGTACTGTAACCTACTTCCTTTGTTTTCGGATTGCGTTTCCTTAGGATTCTTCCAGTGAATCTCAGTCTGGCATCTGCTTTACCGACGATCAACTTTATATGATCATTCTATTTTAAATCACTTCTAATGCGTACTCCCATATAATTTATGGAATTAACTGCTTCCAGTTGCTGACCTGCTATTTTATAGCTAAATGATAAGGGAACTATCTTTCAATGTTTTCGCAGCACATTACACTTGTCTACATTGAGATTCAATTGCCATTCCCTGCACCATGCGTCAATTCGCTGCAGATCCTCCTATATTTCAGTGCAATTTTCCATTGTTACAACCTCTCGATGTACCACAGCATCATCCGCAAAAAGCCTCAGTAAACTTCCGATGTCATCCACAAGGTCATTTATGTATATTGTGAATAGCAACGTTCCTACGACACTCCCCTGTGGCACACTTGAAATCACTCTTACTTCGGAAGACTTCTGTCCATTGAGAATGACATGCTGCGTTCTGTTATCTAGGAACTCTTCAATCCAATCACACAATTGGTCTGATAGTCCATATGCTCTTAGTTTGTTCATTAAACGACTGTGGGGAACTGTATCGAACGCCTTGCGGAAGTCAACAAACACGGCATCTACCTGTGAACCCGTGTCTATGGCCCTCTGAGTCTCGTGGACAAATAGCGAAAACTGGGTTTCACACGACCGTCTTTTTCGAAACCCATGCTGATGCCTACGAAGTAGATTTCTAGTCTCCAGAAAAGCCATATACTCGAACATAATACGTGTTCCAAAATTCTACAACTGATCGACGTTAGAGATATAGGTATATAGCTCCGCACATCTGTTCGACGTCCCTTCTTGAAAACGGAGATGACCTGTGCCCTTTTCCATTTCTTTGAAACGCTACGCTCTTCTAGAGACCTACGGTACACCGCTGCAAGAAGGGGGGCAAGTTCCTTCGCGTATTCTGTGTAAAATCGAACTGTATCCCATCAGGTCCAGCGGCCTTTCCTCTTTTGAGCGATTTTAATTGTTTCTCTATCCCTCTGTCGTCTATTTCGATATCTACCATTTTGTTATCTGTGCGACAATCTAGAGAAGGAACTACAGTGCAGTCTTCCTCTGTGAAACAGCTTTGGAAAAAGACAATTAGGATATCGGCCTTTAGTCTGTCATCCTCTGTTTCAGTACCATTTTGGTCACAGAGTGTCTGGACATTTTGTTTTGATCCACCTACCGCTTTGACATAAGACCAAAATTTCTTAGGATTTTCTGTCAAGTCAATACATAGAACATTACTTTCGAATTCATTGAACGCCTCTCGCATAGCCCTCCTCACACTACATTTCGCTTCGCGTAATTTTTGTTTGTCTGCTAGGCTTTGGCTATGTTTATGTTTGGTGTGAAGTTCCCTTTGCTTCCGCAGCAGTTTCCTAACTCGGTTGTTGTACCACGGTGGCTCTTTTCCATCTCTTACGATCTTGCTTGCCACATACTCATCTAACGCATATTGTACGAAGGTTTTGAACTTTTTCCACTGATACTCAGCACTATCTGTACTTGAGACAAAACTTTTGTGTTGAGCCGTCAGGTACTCTGTAATCTGCTTTTTGTCACTTTTGCTAAACAGAAAAATCTTCCTACCTTTTTTAATATTTCTATTTACGGCTGAAATCATCGATGCAGTAACCGCTTTATGATCGCTGATTCCCTGTTCTGCGTTAACTGTTTCAAATAGTTCGAGTCTGTTTGTCACCAGAAGGTATAATATGTTATCGCCACGAGTCGGTTCTCTGTTTAACTGCTCAAGGTAGTTTTCAGATAAAGCACTTAAAAAAATTTCACTGGATTCTTTGTCCCTGCCACCCATTATGAACGTTTGAGTCTCCCAGTCTATATCAGGCAAATTAAAATCTCCACCAAGAACTATAACATGGTGGGGAAATCTACTCGAAATATTTTCCAAATTATCCTTCAGGTGCTCAGCCACAACAGCTGCTGAGCCAGGGGGCCTATAGAGACATCCAATTACCATGTCTGAGCCTGCTTTAACCGTGACCTTCACCCAAATTATTTCACATTTCGGATCTCTTTTTAAACGTTTCCTTCTGTTTTTGAATTTAACGGACGTCCCAAACGTTGCTCATCCTCTATCGACTCATTTCCGCTTTTATATCGCTCATAACACTTGTAAGCAGTATTGTCCAGTCCCAAGAAAAAAATTTAGTACACAACGCTTGTCGGATCAAATGGAAGGAGACTGCGACAAGAGACAAAAGCCCTGACGCTGCAGGAAGCTGTCCAGTGCACGTAAAGTGGTAACATCGAGTGGAAACCTTGTAAGTAGGCTGTTTATGTTTTGTTATTGGCAACGTTACGTAGCGCTCCTTATGAAAATCACTGGCTGTGCTGTGTGCAGTCTGTGGCTAGTTTGCATTGTTGTCTGCCATTGTAGTGTTGGGCAGCGGCAGCTGGATGTGAACAGCACGTAGCGTTGCGCAGTTGGAGGTGAGCCGCCAGCAGTGGTGGATGTGGGGAGAGAGATGGCGGAGTTTTGAAATTTGTAACACTGGATGTTATGAACTACTATATATATGATGTCTTTTGATGACTATTAAGGTAAATACATTGTTTGTTCTCTATTAAAATCTTTCATTTGCTAACTATGCCTATCAGTAGTTAGTGCCTTCAGTAGTTTGAATCTTTTATTTAGCTGGCAGTAGTGGCGCTCGCTGCATTGCAGTAGTTCGAGCAACCAAGATTTTTGTGAGGTAAGCGAGTTGTGAAAGGTATAGGTTAATGTTAGTCAGGGCTATTCTTTTGTAGGGATTTTTGAAAGTCAGATTGCATTGCGCTAAAAATATTGTGTGTCAGGTTAAGGACAGTCTTGTATAATTTTTCTAAGGGGACGTTTCAACCTATAAGAGAAATCGAACAGTCAAGTGTTTTCGTGTCGGAGGAGCCAGCTAATGGGACTATCCCGAACGTCTATTATAGAAGGTCAGCCTCGACTTAGAACGGTATACAAGCAAGAGATTCTGAGAGAGGATTCAGGGAGAGCAGCGATGTCCGCTTTGAGGAGCCACCGAGTAGCTACGGCAGGCAGCAGCAGCAGCAGAAGGATGCAGACGTAATATTCTCAGCGAGAAGTCGGTGATCAGATCTGGTGACACGCAAGATAAGTAATCATTGTATATTACGGGGAATAGCTTTGAACATAGACGATCTGTCTTTGTCTCAAGGAATAGATAGCATTTGCAGTTTCGTAATTAACACGAACAATTTACGGAGTAGTAATTGTCTCTTGTAAGCTTAGGAGAGCGGCCTGTTGATAGGAATAAACTGAGTCTAACATACATTAAAGAAGGGGTTAGGAAATGGCACCTCTTTTATAAGTTATCAAAGATATAATAAATGAATTACTTACATAAATACTGAACTCTTCAGCATGCCCATCCTGCCATTAATCCTAACAGATTACCACTGCAAAAAATAATCACAGTTCTACCTCGGAGAGCTTTGTCCCTCTCACCTCCGACTACAAGGTGGACATCCCAACAATCCTCAGATTATCGTCAACGTTCCTATTCCACTACAATACTGTGCTGGGACGCGACAGTGTTCAGAGCTCGAGTACTATCGCAATAAACCAGTATCAGCATTTCGTGACTTTGTTTGGCTATTTTTTCGAAACTCGAAACATAACTTAATGCTCAAGTATTGTTCAAAATCGTTGATGCGCGACAGACACGGTAAACACAAGCCCACCCCAGTGTCGCCGGACGCTAACTGACAAGCCATAAAACGTGTTCCAACTTGACGCTGCGTGTCTCAATGATTCAGGCTATCGGGCAAGTTACATCAACTGGTTGTAGCGGCAGCAGCTGCTGCTTAAAAAAGTTCATTCATCGTATTTTTTGATCACGCATCGTATTATGAGTCTTTACGTTCAAATGGCTCTGAGCACTATGGGACTTAACATCTGAGGTCATCAGTCCCCTAGAACTTAGAACTACTTAAACCTAACTAACCTAAGGACATCACACACATCCATGCCCGAGACAGAATTCGAACCTGCGACCGTAGCGGTCTCGCGGTTCCAGACTGAAGCGCCTAGAACCGCTCGGCCACAACGGCCGGCAGTCTTTACGTGGAATGTATTTTTACATATCCTGGCAATATTTTTTATAGGTAGTTGAGTTTTCGGCAGCAACATCAGAGAATCCATCCTAAATTGGTACACCTGGCAAATCTGTACCATGCCTGCTGTTCCCCACCCCGTCCCTCTACACGGCGGTCCGTCCGCGCCCGCATGTTGTGTGTATGTGTGTGAGGGTGCGAACAATTGGATATGGCTCGGCTGATGTAAGCGAACTGTCTCGCTAGCGTAACCCAATATTCGGTGACGAGCCCACGCAGTTGCCATCTGAATGTGCAGCGGCCCCTGTCCACGTGTCGATAATGCACGCGCGCTGCCCTGACAGACAGACAAGGGCGTTCCGATCAGCCGGCTGTCCCTGTTTACTGCACAACCGGAGCCGGGGAGGGCATACGTGGCCATTCAGTCCTCTGTGCTGCGACCGCCAATGCGTGCGTAATGCCATCTGCGTGCATACAGTGCGTAGCGCATTCTGTGCTCCCTGGCGGCACGCGCTTTCAGCCAGCTACAGTAACGCAGCGCTGCGCTTGTGCTCTGTTAATGGTGCACCGCAACTATAACGGCGCATTCACATCGCTGACAATATGGCAGGAGCTAGGCGACACAATTGTTTCATTGTGTCAATCTCGTCTTTCCTGGAGTCTGGAAAATACGATAGCCAAAACACCAGAGCAAACAACAACATTGTACTAATAAGCTACCATGCTGGTGTAGTGTAAACCAGGTCATGAATGTATCGCCACTGACGAAAATTTGTGCCAGAACAGGATGTCCTGCTCTTCGCCAGCGTTCACCGTAACATTTTTTTACGTTAATCATTTTATTCTACTGATACAGTCGAAACGTCCCCTTAGAAAAATTAGTGAATTACTGTGTTGATAAACGCAATCTGACTTTCAATAATCCCTACGAAAGAATGGCCCTGACTAACAATAACCTATACTTTTCATGAATCACTTACCTCACAAAAATCTTCGTTACTCGGACTACTGCAATACAGCGAGCGCCAATACTGCCAGCTAAATAAAGGGTTCTAATTACTGAAGGCACTAACTACTGATAGCCATATGTAGCAAATGAAAGATTTGGATAGAGCACAAACAATGTATTTACCTTAATAATATTCAAAAGTCATCATATATATATATATCAGTACATGATATACAGTCTTACAAATTTACTGTCTCTGATGGACACACGTCCAGATCGTCCGCTCTCAAAACTCCGCCATCTCTCTCCCTACATCCATTACTGCTGGTGGCTCACCTCCAACTGCGCAACGCTACGCGCTGTTAACAGCCAACTGCCCAACAGTACATAAGCGAATATTCCAACAATGCAAACCAACCACAGACTGCACACAGCACAGTCAGTGATTTTCATACAGAGCACTACGTGGCGTTACCAACATAAAAACCTAAACAGCCTACTTATATAGCCCCCATGCTCGCCACAAAAAATTTTACATATTGTTTTGGGCACTAGCCAATACATATTTGTTAAAAAAATTTTATATTAACGCTGACAAATACATCAAATGCACACACTTATCGATACAATGTTCGTCAAAAGCTAAAATTTTCTCACAGTCTATAAAGACAGTCCTGATCATTCATCACAGTAGTAATTGCAGTTTTTTTCCCACAAAGTCTGAGCAGTAAAAGAAAATGCGCACGGAAGTAGTGGATTTCCACGCAGTCTTGAAGAAGTAGTGTTGTCCATCCAACGGAAAGACAATGCTGGCTCTTGACATGCAGACAGGTAATGGGCCACAACAGAGCAAACCCACAGCAGAGTCAGTCGCGGTTTTGAAGAATATTGGTAGGTAGCTCATCACAGAGCTGACCCACTGTAGTCCTGGTAGAGATTACGGTATTGGTGGGCCACCAGAGGTGCAGACCCACTGCAGTCCTTGTAGAGACGGCCAGCAGCCATCTGTTGCGACTGTGCAGGTGCACAATCACCATCGAAGAGTCTTGCGGACAATATAGCAAGTACATGAACCACCACTTGTGCACTCACAAAGTTTTTGGAATTGTCCTTAGAACCAACAATGCTGTTAACCAGTCCCTTGCTGAATTATCAACACACGTGGGAGCACTAACAGTCCCTTTTTTTCACATATTGTGCATATACTATGAACAACAGAAACGTTTGCATTGAAATGAAACTTAATTTGAACAACTGGTGTCTATACAATTATAAATTTACGACATGAGAATACAATTACAAAGGTAAAAAATACATCATTAGAGAACATAACAATACAGATAACATTTGTAGTGTCCGCCCCAGTAGCTGAGTGGTCAGCGTGACGGATTGCCGTCCTCCGGGCCCGGGTTCGATTCCCGGCTGGGTCGGAGATTTTCTCCGCTCAGGGACTGGGTGTTGTGTTGTGTTCATCATCATTTCATCCCCATCCGGCGTGCAGGTCGCCCAATGTGGCGCCGAATGTAATAAGACCTGCGCCAAGGCGGCCGGACCTGCCCCGCGAGGGGCCTCCCGGCCAATGACGCCAAACGCTCATTTCCATTTTCCATTTGTAGTAATACAGGCTTTACAAAAAAATCTAAATAGCATATACATCAGTGTTACAGGAAGTATGACATAAGTAAATACATAAAAGATCAAAATAACTTTCGAAACATCAACTTCACACATGAGCATTAAAACAGAACAGAATAAATGATGTCTAAACATCTTTGCAAAGAAAATAACATATTATTAGAAAAATTCTACAACAGAACTCTTATCAGATAAACACATAAAGACAGGAAGAACACAAATACACAAGGGTACACAAACACATAGCGGAATAACACGAAAGGAAAGGTTTTTTTTTACTGCAGTATTTTGCAAACAAAACTTTCTTTACTTCTTGGAGACCTCCCTACGTTCATCAATTATTCCCAAAAAGTCCTATCTACACCTGCTTCCTGTATTCTATTCATATCCTCTTTCAAAATAATTATTATTCATTGTACAGTACTCTTTTTTTTACAAACTTTTGTCGTATAACTTCTCAATGTATTTCTTCCAATTCATCGCAAATCATTCTCTTACCTAGCCTACCCTCTTTAAGCCAACTTAAATCTACTGAGCTCAGATGCATAAACTAAGGGAGGAGGCAATGCAGCACCAAAAAACAATTAACACAAACAGCAATGACAAAAAAATTCAAATTGGCAAAGCAAGCAGCAGTAAATCTAAATTAGCAGAGAAAATGCAACATTACAACTAATATGAGCCAATGTGGAGCAACAAGAAAATAAATCAGTAGTAAAACTGGCTTAACAGAGTAATACAAAGTGAAATTCAGTAGCACTATGGCTGGCAACCAGCAGCAGCAAATGCAATAAATTATACCTAAACAGGGCAAAGCTCAAGCAGAAAGAATATTACAGTAAAGATAGGAAATGTCTCATACCTATGTGACATCTTAACACAAGAGTGACGCATCACAAAACTTACTCTACAAAAAAAGTTACCAAATCGCTGAAGAAATTATGTATGCAATTTCTGTGAAGGGAAATGTCTATTTATGTTCCCTTTTTTTTTTTAAGAAAGTAGATCACAAAATTATTATTTACTGGGTCCGTAGACTGTGCGATACAAAGCCAATATCGTGTTCATCAAGTAGTTGTCTTCTCTAGGAGATCCAGACATACATAGATGAGTAGCAGTATGCCACATGTGTGAAAGTAAAAATCCTTTAAATGTATTCGCAATTGCGAATAAGGACAACCATCAGCTGTGGAATGGAATGACGACAATGTAAATTTGCATTAAAAATGAAACTCCTCCATCTGTACTCAAGATTTTATATTTATTTGGCTACTAGTTTCGACGTTACGTCAACGCCATCTTCAGGCCCGTACACTTTAATGAAATTCTATTGTTGGTGTCTGAGTACTGGAAGTCCGCCGTGAGACCAACACGTGCTCCACATGGATGGCGGGCAGTTAAAAATGAAACTCCTCCAGCTGTCCTCAAGATTTTATATTTATTTGGCTACTAGTTTCGACGTTACGTCAACGCCATCTTCAGGCCCGTACACTTTAATGAAATTCTATTGTTGGTGTCTGAGTACTGGAAGTCCGCCGTGAGACCAACACGTGCTCCACATGGATGGCGGGCAGTTAAAAATGAAACTCCTCCAGCTGTCCTCAAGATTTTATATTTATTTGGCTACTAGTTTCGACGTTACGTCAACGCCATCTTCAGGCCCGTACACTTTAATGAAATTCTATTGTTGGTGTCTGAGTACTGGAAGTCCGCCGTGAGACCAACACGTGCTCCACATGGATGGCGGGCAGTTAAAAATGAAACTCCTCCAGCTGTCCTCAAGATTTTATATTTATTTGGCTACTAGTTTCGACGTTGCCTCAGCGTCATCTTCAGGCCCGTACCCATTGATGAACTGCATTGAAGACAGTTTTGACGCAACGTTGAAACTAGTAGCCAAATAAATATAAAATCTTGAGTAGAGCTGGAGGAGTTTCATTTTTAATAAAAGTTATACCATCTGTGTCCCACCATAATCCAATTTAAATATGGATGTACGAAGATGAAAATGTGGCGAACCGGGACCCGGGACCCGCTTAACGCGAGCGGTCACCTCGCCATTTGGCTATCTGTGCACGGCTGGTGGACATATCCAAGCTTCAGTACGTCCTGTACTCGTTTACCCGTCATATATACTCCCGTACAGATCAGACGTTTTACTTGAACTTGTTTGCCCGGTACCGGCAGATAAATACGACGTTGCAGTCCCTGTGTTATTCTGATTACCATACGTGCATTCATGTCCAAAGGAACTTTGCATCGTAATCAGAATAACACAGGCACCGCAGTATCAAAGGTAGAAATCATTACCGGAGTCAGAGACTGTCTAGACACCGACACACCCCTTAAGACCAAATGCTAATACGCTTAACACAATGTGTAAGTGGGCTGCTTCTGTGTTGGCAGCGCTCTGTAGCGCTTTGCATTGGATCTCTGACTGCGCTTTCTTTGCAAGAGACTCTGTGGCTGGTTGGACTCGTTGTTGGAAGTTAATCGCCAGCAGTGTTGGGCAGTTGGAAGTTAGTCGCCAGCAGTGATGGTTCAAAAAATGGCTCTGAGCACTATGGGTCATCAGTCCCCTAGAACTCAGAACTACTTAAACCTAACTAACCTAAGGACATCACACACATCCATGCCCGAGGCAGGATTCGAACCTGCGACCGTAGTGGTCGCTCGGTTCCAGACTGTAGCGCCTAGAACCGCACGGCCACTCCGGCCGGCGCTCGATTAGTCCGTGGAGGTACAGCGACCAATGTGCCCGGATGGCTTAGTAGTCGCAGCATCTGGTTCCGTACGTCCAAGTGCCACTGAATACTACCAATTTTAGCACCCATTACGCGTTTCGCCTTTTATGTTTTACGGGCATTATCTGTGACATGAGTTGTATGTGCTCCTTTTCATGCGTGCTTGATTTGCTTGTTTTAAAACTGTTCTTATGCTGCCAGTCTTTTGGAAATGCAGCACTGAGCATATCGACAAGTCTGATTACGTTCTTGATGCCGTGAAATTTAGAAGAAAACACGATCCATAATAACAGCTTGAAGTTGATGATGATGTAGATATTGATGCTTTTATATTGGCTCACTAACTATTGCCACTTAGAATAACTACGAAAGTATGTTAGTAACTGAAACGTTTGTGGGACAAATGTTGCATGGGACAACAGGGGCCATATAATATGACGTAGATTTTTTGTTGCTAGGTGTGGTCGCGTCAGAGATATGAAAATCAACTTTGTTTTTTTTAAATGGACTGCTATAATTTAGTACTTATTTTCTGATAGCGGCCATCTACATCTACATATATGCCCCGCTAGCCACCAAGTGGTATGTGGCGGAGGGCACTATTAGCGCCTAAGTTGTATTTCCACCCCCTCCCCACCCCCCACCCCCCAACCCCCCGTTCCACTCGCGGATCGCGCGAGGGAAAAACGACTGTCTGAACGCCTCAGTACGGGCTCTAATTTCCCTTATCTTTGAATGGTGATCACTGCGCGATATGAAAGCTGATGGTAATAATATACGCTCTACATCCTCGGCGGAGATCGGATTTTGGAATTTAGTGAGCAGCCCCTTCCGTTTAGGGCGTCATCTGTCTGCGAGTGTGTCCCACTTCAAATTTTCTATGAGACACGTAACGCTCTCGCGATGGCTAAATGTACCAGTCACGAATCTTGCCGCTCTCATCGAGACGAATCCAATGATGTCTAACAGTAAGGTGTTTGAAGGTCAAAAAGGTGTCATGAACGACCATTTACAGAAGATGTTCGAAGTCATGACCATTGGTATCAGAATGCTGCAATCTTCTTATCATGGATTTTATGGTATTCCTTATCAGTTCGACACTTATCGAAGCACATGCTCTGACAATTCTCTCTCGTATATCGTGCAAATAATAAATATTCGCCGAATACGGCGTATCCATCCAACGTGCCATTGACATGTAAACACCATTCGACGTTTCACAATAAAACACTTATAGGAACGGTAATACTAGTGCCGTCGTATCAAGCGAATGTGAATGGTATTCCTTCGAAGACTATGTCGATATGCTTCTCATTTATGGAGAATTCGAAGGAAATTCAGTGAGAGCTAGAGACTTATACGCTGAAAGGTATCCTCAACGTACTCACCCTACACGTCGTACATTTAAATACGTGTATGATAAATTCTAAATTGAGAACAATTGGATCTTTAACGCATCGGAAACATATCCGGCAAAGGAAAGTTACTAACGAGGAGTCGGAAATTTGTACTCTTGCAACTGTGGTTCGAGATCCCTGTGTTAGTTCGCGTCAAATCGCAAGAGAATCTGGTATGAGCCAGAGTAGTGTTATTTGTGTTCTGCATCGCCATAAATATGATCCTTATCATATCAGTCTCCACCAAGACGGATTTTATGCGTCGCACTGAATTCTGCCGATGAGCTGAGCTTCAGAGCGATGACACATTTATTAATTTGATTTTATTTACTGACGAGGCTACTTTCACGAACCATGGAGCCGGCCGGTGTGGCCGAGCGGTTCTAGGCGCTTCAGTCTGGAACTGCTCGACCGCTACGTCGCAGGTTCGAATCCTGCCTCGGGCATGGATGTGTGTGATGTCCTTAGGTTAGTTAGGTTTAAGTAGTTGTAAGTTCTAGGGGACTGATGATCTCAGATGTTAAGTGCCATAGCGCTCAGAGCCATTTGAACCATTTGAACGAACCATGGAAATGTTAATTTGCGTAACATGCATTATTGGGCAATTGAAAATTCATGCTGCCTGCGACAAGTTGCACACCAAAAACCGTGGTCGGTGAATGTATGGTGTGGGATTCTGGAGGACAGAATTATAGTCCCGTACTTCATCAAAGGAAATCTTAATGGTAGGAAGTACACCACACTCCTGCAAGAAACATTAGGTCTGTTATTGGAAGAAATACCTTGCAGTCGTTCTTCCCGCGAACCATACGCGACTGGAACAAGAAAGGGAGGTAATAACAGTGGCACGTAAAGTGCCCTCCGCCACACTCCGTTGGGTGGCTTGCGGAGTATAAATGTAGATGTAGATGTAGATGTAGATGAAGGAACAAGGAACACGATGGGTGTCCGGCACATTTTTCGCTGATGGCTAGAAATGAGTTGTAGAGACAATTCCCAAAAAAAAAAAAAAAAAAAAAAAAAATGGTTCAAATGGCTCTGACCACTATGGGACTTAACATCTATGGTCATCAGTCCCCTATAACTTAGAACTACTTAAACCTAATTAACCTAAGGACAGCACACAACACCCAGCCATCACGAGGCAGAGAAAATCCCTGACCCCGCCGGGAATCGAACCCGGGAACCCGGGCGTGGGAAGCGAGAACGCTACCGCACGACCACGAGATGCGGGCAGACAATTCCCAGATCGTTGGATTGGACGCGGAGCAGATGTGTCGTGGCCGGCTCGTTCGCCAGAGTTGACGCCTCTGGATTTTTTTCTGGTGGGTATTCATAAAAGACATTGTTTATAAAGACGTTCCAACTACGTTTGAAGATAGGCGTGAGAGAATTGTCAGAGCATGTGCTTCGATAAGTGTCGATCTGATAAGGAATACCACTCAGTACATGATAAGAAGATTACAGCACTGCACTGATACCAATGGTCATCACTTTGAACACCTTCTGTAAATGGTCGTTCATGCCACCTTTGTGACCTTCGTTGCCCTTCAAAGACCTTACTGTTACACATCATTGGATTCGTCTCGATAGCCGCTATCAGAAAATAAGTACCAAATTATAGTATCCGATTTAAAAAAAGCGACCCCGCCTAGCAACAAAAAGCAACGTCAAATTATGGCCCCCGTTGTCTCATACAACTTTTGTCCCACAAACTTTTCAGCTAACTTTCGGAGTTATTCTTGGTGACATTAGTTAGTGACTCACCCTGTGTATATAGACGCAGACACAAACTAGAGTCTGTAGGTTATGTACGCTATAAATAACTTATCGTCATTGAATTTCTCAGTGCAGAGAAAGTAACTGTGGGGCATATTCATAAACGCTTTTTTCCGTATAGGTATTTCGAAATAAATGCCCAAGCAAAAGGACAACGTCAAAGGGCCAGGAAAATTCTGCAGTAAAATGAGTTATGGTATATATGAGATTCGAATGGGAATATATTCAGGAACAGAAGCTCTATGAAGACAGGAGTAGTTGGGAAGCCCTCGTACACCATACACGGGAAGCTGGAGCTGCGAAATGATGATGAGGGCTATGATGATGACGAGGCAGTGGGGGGGGGGGGGGGGGAGAACAGCGACGAACCCCGCGCCCTCCTTCGGCAGCACGCAGCGCCGTGTCGGCTTCACACAGAGCGGTGCGAGCACGCAGTGTCCCATTGAGGAGGCGTCGCCCAGAGTAGGCGCAGAGCAGCTGCCGGCGTCTGTTTCCCCAGAGGCCGGCGCGCCCAGATCTGCATAACTGGTCGCCATTGTCTGCCGGGCGAGTGCCTTCCCGGGAACAGTCGGTGCTGGCGTGTCCTGTGCGGTATGCGGGTACACACAGCGGTTCCCGCCACGGGACGCACGGCGACACACCGGTATACACGCGAGACGGCTTGTGGAACACTGAACAGCGGAAGCCGATCTCCGCTGTCCTGACTGCGTTAGGCCTGAATCAATTCTCCAAGACCGATCATCTCCATCTACACTACTGGCCATTAAAATTGCTACACCAAGAAGAAATGCAGATGATAAACGAGTATTCATTGGACAAATATATTATACTACAACTGACATGTGATTACATTTTCACCGAATTTGGGTCCATAGATCCTGAGAAATCACTACCCAGAACAACCACCTCTGGTCGTAATAACGGCCTTGACACGCCTGGGCATTGAGTCAAACAGAGCTTGGATGGCGTGTACGGGTACAGCTGCCCATGCGCCTTCAACACGATACCACAGTTCATCAGGAGTAGTCACTGGCGTATTGTGACGAGCCAGTTGCTCGGCCACCATTGACCAGACGTTTCCAATTGGTGAGAGATCTGGAGAATGTGCTGGCCAGGGCAGCAGTCGAACATTTTCTGTATCGAGAAAGGCTCGTACAGGACTGGCAACATGCGGTCGAGAATTATCCTGCTGAAATGTAGGGTTTCGCAGGGATCGAATGAAGGGTAGAGCCACGGGTCGTAACACATCTGAAATGTAACGTCCACTGTTCACAGTGCCGTCAATGCTAACAAGAGGTGACCGAGACGTGTAACCAATGGCACGCCATACCCTTACGCCGGGTGATACGCCAGTGTGGCGATGACGAATACACGCTTCCGATGTGCGTTCACCGCGATGTCGCCAAACACGGATGCGACCAACATGAGGCTGTAAACAGAACCTGGATTCATCCGAATAAATGACGTTTTGCCATTCGTACACCCAGGTTCGTCGTTGAGTACACCATCGCAGGCGGTCCTGTCTGTGATGCAGTGTCAAGGGTAACCGCAGCCATGGTCTCCGAGCTGATAGTCCGTACTGCTGCAAACGTCGTCGAACTGTTCGTGCCGATGGTTGTTGTCTTGCAAATGTCCCCATCTGTTGTCACAGGGATCGAGACGTGGCTGCACCATCCGTTAGAGCCATGCGGATAAGATGCCTGTCATCTCGACTGCTAGTGATACGAGGCCGTTGGGATCCAGCACGGCGTTCCATATTACCCTCCTGTACCCACCGATTCCATATTCTGCTAACAGTCATTGGATCTCGACCAGCGCGAGCAGCAATGTCGCGATACGATAAACCGCAATAGCGATAGGCTACAATCCGACCTTTATCAAATTCGGAAACGTGCTGGTACGCATTTCTCCTCCTTACACGACGCATCACAACAACGTTTCGCCAGGCAACGCCGGTCAACTGCTGTCTGTGTATGAGAAATCGGTTGGAAACTTTCCTCATGTCAGCACGTTGTAGGTGTCGCCACCGGCGCCAACCTTGTGTGAATGCTCTCAAAAGCTAATCATTTGCATATTACAGCATCTTCTTCCTGTCGGTTAAATTTCGCGTCTGTAGCATGTCATCTTCGTGGTGTAGTAATTTTAATGGCGAGTAGTGTATGTCTGAGCGATCTGATCGAAAGCATCTGGAAGCCTATTACCAGGCATTACATGGGGTGTGTGTGTGTGTGTGTGTGTGTGTGTGTGTGTGTGTGTGTGTGTGTGTGTGTGCGTGCGTGTGTATGTGTGTGTGTGTGTGAGTGTGTACCCTCCGGCTTTATGATAGCTTAAACTCTGCCGGGAACACTTTCAATGAGGTGTCTGACTGTCTTTGGAGGGATGGAAGCCCGTTCTTCTACAAGACTGCAACCGGAGGAAGAAGTGATACACGATGCTGGAGCGAAATCGACGTTCTAAGTCATCCCAAAGGAGTTCCACTGAATACAACTCGGGAATCTGCAATGCCCAGTCCATTCCTGGAGTCCATTTAGTGTCCACAAACCACTGCCTCACAGCTGCTGCTTTATAACAAGCTGCATTATCATAGTGATACTAATAATAATGTTCATCTACTATACGTAGTCCTTAGTGCAGTAAAACGTATTTATATCCTTCCGTATTTAGAGTTTTCTTAAGTACAATGAGGGGACAACACCCTAACCGCAGTCCCATACCGTAACACCACAGCCTCTGTACCTCACTTATGGTAGTACACTTGTTGACATCCACAGTTCTCCAGGCATTCGTCAAAGACAAACCCTTTCATATGATTGCGATGCAGAATAGCGTGATTCGTCACTCCAAATCACTTGTTTCCCGTCATCCACTGTCCAGTGGCCTCTCTCTTCACATCACCTCAAGCGTCGCTTAGCAATGACTACAGAAATGTCTCACTTTGAATTGCAATGAGGCACCTGTGGACTGTGATAGTCATTCTGCGAACATTTTATAAATTATGCATTGCCATTTTGATGTTTATTATTAAGTTCAGGAACTTACAGTGCAGCTCCAGTACGCGAGGCTTGAAAATGAGACAGTTGGCTAGAAACTAGTCGCCAAACGTATCTACTCCAACTGTTGACAGACTCATTAATTATAGGTTCATGATATCAGAGTTCTTTTGTCGAGCGCATTCAACACCCCCAGCTCTACACTGGCTGTGCCTAGTGGTCCGTCAATTGGAGTACTTTCACTGAACATACCGTGCACTCCCAGTTCTACGCTGGTCCATCAATTGGAGTTCTTTCGCCGAGTGCACGCTACACTCCACGTTACAAGCTGGCCGTAGACAGTTGTCCTCAACTGGCGTTCTTTCGCTGGACACACTCTGCACTGGTGTTGTCCTGATGAACACACTCTGCACTCTGGACTCTACGCCAGCCATGCCTAGAGGTTCATCGATCCATCAATTGGAGTTCTTTCGCCGAACACACATGCTTTACAGTGCTGTTCACAACATTATTCCTCGACTACATGTATTGTTGAGGAATGATGGTGGACATATTGAGCATTTCCTGTAAAGAACTTCATCTTTGCTTTGTCTTACTTTGTTATGCTTATTATTGCTATTCTAAACAGACGAAGCGCCATCTGTCGGAAATTTTTGGAACTTTTATATTTTTTTCGATTCTAATAAAACCCCATGTCATTCCAAGCATGTGTGTCAATTTGTACCTCTGTATCTACATAATTCCGTGATTTATTCAGTTTTCAAATTTATACTAACTTTTTGATCACCCGGTACATCGGCTGTGCCTAATGGTCCATCAGTTCGAGTTCTTTTGCCGAATACACTCCACATTCCGAGCTCTGTGTCATCCACGCATGATGGTCCATCAATTGGCGTTCTTTCTCCAAGTGCATTCTGTACTCCGGGCTCTATGGCTGTCATGCCTAGCAGTGCATCTATTAGAGTCCTTTCACGGAACACACTAAACACTCTGAGCACTTGGTCTGCTGTCCATATTGGTCCATCAATCAGGATTCTTTCATCAAGTGCACTCTACACTCTAGACTTTATGCCGGCTGCAGCTAGTGTTCCATCAGTTGGAGTTCACCGCAGCACACTGGCCTTCGACTTCTCTCCGTGCTTACTGCCTCACGCGGCACTATCACAAGGACTTAATCCACATAGGAACATCCGCGTTCCAGTGACCTGTTGGGACACTCTGGTGCTTCTGTGATTAACTATGACAGTGAACCGAGTAGTGACGACTCTCACTCCAAGAAATTGTTATTCCTACTTTGTTTGAAAGATTTCATAAAGTTCTGTTCCTTTTGGCTACTTAGGCATCTCAGTCGTAGGCTGTTGTCCCCCTCGGTTGTTGACATGCACAGTGCGTTTGCTATCAGGTATCACTGTTTGTTCCCTCCTTGCCCCCGCTCCCCCCCCCCCCCCCCACACACACACACACTAGAGAGATGTATGTCTAATGGAAATTGTGGCATGGACGTATGCCAACGTAAACTGAATCAACGTCCTGTTTCTCGGCGCTTGTCAGCACCACAGATTTTCTTCAAAAACAGAAAACAACTTACTCTACGAATCCCAGACACTACAGAAATTCGTACGCCATTATTCACTCTGCAACTAAATTCATGAGTATGAAAATATCCATTGTGCCACATGTCGTGTCTCGTTCAACGGCGGAGGTTTCCTATCGACGCACCTGTGTTTACCTCATCTGCCGCGAGTAAAAAAAAAAAAAACAAAAAAAAAACGGTGTATTAGAGTTCCACTGAATGATGGCGAGGCATGAAGAGAGACACCAGAGGCGACCAAAGTGTCACCTCATGTCAAAATAAAATCACCTTTTCTCGTCTTCATTAGACTTACTCTCTTTGTTATCTGGCAGTTGCGGATGGTGTGTGCGCTCCAAATTACACGACAGAAATTGTGTCTGCCAGTTTGCAACAGCCTGTGCGTAGGAGCGCCACAGGGAGCGCGGAACACTCGTGTTCATTCAGGGGCAAAGGAGAGCCACACAGCATTACGTGGAGTCCGAGAGTTGGTTGGTTGGTTGGTTTGGGGAAGGAGACCAGACAGCGGGTCATCGGTCTCATCGGATTAGGGAAGGATGGGGAAGGAAGTCGGCCGTGCCCTTTCAGAGGAACCATCCCGGCATTTGCCTGGAGTGATTTAGGGAAATCACGGAAAACCTAAATCACGATGGCCGGACGCGGGATTGAACCGTCGTCCCCCCGAATGCGAGTCCAGTGTCTAACCACTGCGCCACCCCGCTCGGTTGTCCGACAGTTGCTTAACAAAGTCAACAAGTGGTGTACAGTGTCAGCGACACGGGTAGATAGGAAGGGAATAACCCTCAAGAGCTACGCAAACAACAACTCGGCTGTAGACGAAGCCGAGAGTTTCAGCAAGGGTCCCAGGACTGTTAAAGGCAGTCCCCTTCGACAGCTTCCAAATCTGCATCTCCGAAATAAGTCATCTCTCTTAGCGCTCGTCTGTAAGTTGCCTGAAACTACAGGGGAAGGTGAAATGTTGCTGCCCTTGCAGTGACAGACAGCTTTTCTAGATTCAAAAAGTGCGCTTATTTTTCGGCTTAGTCCCTGCAGTCGGGACGCAGCCTATATAGAAGAGTACTCTGCAGCCTACAACGCATGTACGGTTAAGTGGGTACACCAAGCTGGCGCTCGATTTTGGAACAGAAATTCATGATTTTATTCAATAAAATTAACAAGTAAATTACACAAGTGGCCTTTGATCTTAAGATTGTATCATATATTTTTTTAAGCTTTGCACCCAGAGGACGTTACACGACATCGCTTTTGCGGAGTTTGGGGTCGCTTGGTGGGAGCTCTGAACGCCACGATTTTCAACCTAGAACAAAAATTTAAAAAAATGCTTTGAAACTGATGATACTGTCTAATGCAGTATTGTGGGGTATTCAAACTGGTTTTTGACAATGTAGCGGCACTTTGAAATCAATTTTTTCGACAAAAATGTCGTAACAACTTGTACCAAAAATCGAAATTAAAATATATCGCAGTAATTCTACGTAGTACGGTAGGAAAAGCGCCGATTCACAAGTTACATGAGGGTATAATGTAATTATATGTATATTACGTGAAATATATCTCCTGCCGAAGTGAAAAATGTTATTTTGAAAAAAAAATAAGTGTTTAAAGTTTCAACTTTTGTTTTTCAATACTGAAATTGAAGAAACCCTTAATCGGCAGTGCCAGCACCGTACAGTTGCCTTTTTTTCACCGATGTCAAAACACTTTCACTTTGACGAAATTATATCGGTTAACAGTTTCTTGCACGATTCTGATTTCTTTTCGAACCTTTTCTATCCGTGGAAGTAAGTAATGAGAAGTTTCTCCGCAGCATGGGCGAGGAAAACAATATAAGGAAAACAATGGCAAGAGGAAGGAACAGGATGGTAGGACAACTGTTAAGCCATCAGGGAATAACTTCCATGATACTAGAGGGAGCTGTGAAGTGTAAAAACTGTAGAGGAAGACAGAGATTGGGATACATTCACCGAATTAAAGTGCTACAGTGATGTAAATAGGTTGGCACAGAAGAGGAATTCGTGGCAGGCCGCAACAACCCATCAGTAAGTTATACGTTGCTCTTAACTAGAGCGAGAATTCTATCCAAATCCTAAGCAAAGGTATGGAATTTGTGTGCAAGTTTATTTTTAGGTATCTGAAATTTCTCTGTTTTTTGTATTGGGGGACTTTTAGTATTTCAAATTTCTAGCCAAGTTTTGCTTTAATCAAAGTTTTTCTGAACATTTGTTTTGAGTCATTCATTAATCAGATTACCGAGCCTTCCCGTAAAAACATATTTTCCTTAACTGTTTCAAGGTGAATTTTTCTTTAATCAAAGTTTGTCCCAAAGGTTTGCACTGATTCGCTGCTTCACTGTTTAGATTTCTGGGCCGGCCGCGGTGGTCTTGCGGTTCTAGGCGCTTAGTCCGGAGCCGCGCGACTGCTACGGTCGCAGGTTCGAATCCTGCCTCGGGCATGGATGTGTGTGATGTCCTTAGGTTAGTTAGGTTTAAGTAGTTCTAAGTTCTAGGGGACTGATGACCACAGATGTTAAGTCCCATAGTGCTCAGAGCCATTTGAATCATTTTTTTAGATTTCTGGCCTGGCTGTAAAGTCATATTTTGCTTAACTGCTTGTAGTTGAATTCTTGCCTTAGCTAAAATATGTCTAATTTGTTCTGAATATCGTTCTACTACTCACATTGCTGAGAATGTCTGTAAAACCATAAGATGCTTAGCTGTTCGATGCATGTTACCAGTATATTGTGTATCGGCAAATAAAAGAAAAAAAATTATATTTCTGCTTTATTCTCGACTTAGGTTTGGTCCTTACACTCCAGCATCCCGTGTCCTACCACGTCACATAGATCTTAAGGTACATATCTTGGAGCACATGTTTAGCAGACCATTTTGTTCCACTGATTGGTACTGTCATATCCTTGAATACTGCCCATTCCTTGCGGGACACACTGTATAAGTGATCTTCGTCATCATTCATTGGATTTAGGGCTACGCCAAGGTTTCAAGACACTGAGGAGTCAACACTGATCTACGTTGCCCACACAAAATCTCCACGCTCCAGTTAAGCTACAGTAATAAATTCTGTTAATAAATAGTTGTAAATCGTTGCTAACCTATGTTGTCATCTATCTTTGCATAGGTGTTGCCTAAAACAAAATGGCTCTGTGACAAAACTACACGATTTTTATGTGCAAGCAAGCCATCTCGTAATCGCAGCTACACTCACTAGTAGAGGAGTGTCTTGCTGCCAAATTTACACACTGATCATCCAGAACATTATGACCTAAAGAGCAGGTACGTCCACCTTTGGCACGGATAACAGTGACATAGCAGCAATGAGGTCGCTGGAGGGAGTTGGCACCACACCTGCACACACACGTTACGTAATTGCCGTCAATTACGGGGAGGGGGGCGATGAGCTCTGACGGCACGTTCAATCACATCCCAGACGTGTTCCATCCGGTTCAGATCTGGAGAGCTGGAGTGCTAGCATAGCAACTGAAACGCGCCACTGTGTTGTGCATGGGGGCTTAATTAAATAAATATTATGCAAATAATTTTACTGTCTGTCCGGTTACGCAGTCTCGTAACCGGTTGGCCCTGACTGGTATTAGTACGCAATCTGACTGCATAGAATAACAACAAAGAATGAAAGAAAACTTCTGTTAACACAATTAATTAAGTCCCCAGCAACTATAAAAGCTACGAAACAATAAAGCACAAGTGTAACTGTTCTGTGTGTGGAAGTGTGATTCAACGTACACATCTGGCACTGTTCTTCCTCAATAAGACAAGACATTTTAAATACCATTTACACTGAATTAATTAAAGAAAACTGAAATACTATAATTGCGCATAGAAACCAGAAATACAGTCTAATACAAGAACACGAGCCAGATGCTTTGTTGACTCAACCTGTGACCAAGAGGCATTATTGTTTAAGACATTGAAATAATAAAAAAAAGGAATTTTTTACCTTCATATATATTGACGAAAGCACGCTCTGATCGTTACAACATCCCCAATCCAACAATATCTGGTGTCTCGCCCATCAAAACAGTATGACAACATCTGAACAAGCACTCTCCATGGGAACTTCTCAACAACGACTCACCACTGCTACATCTCAACAAGCACACACTACGACTGCTCGACAAGAACTGCCTACCACCGCTTCTCGACAAGAACTGCCAGGCGGCTGAATAATACTCTTTGGCGCAATCTCTGGCGCTGTGACTCAGTGTAGCCACCTTTCAGTTGCTCGAACCACTCCATCAGACTTCTGGTCTCGTAAGATGGCGCATATCTTGCTGAGAAATGCCTCTGCCGTCGGGAAAGATGATCGTCATGAAGGGGTGTACGTGGTCTGCAGCCACTGTACGATACTCCGTGGCCGTCACGGCGTCATGCACGAGATCCATGGATGCCCACGTGCGTGTTCCCACAGAGCACAATGGAGCCGCCGCCAGATTGTCTCCGTCCGGCAGTACAGGTGTTAAGGAGATGCTCCCCTGGAAGATGACGGATTCGCGCGCTCCCACCGGCATGACGAAGAAGGTATCGGGATCCATCAGCCCGTGTAACGCTCTGTCACTATACCTACGTCCAGTGCCGATGGTCACGTGTCCATTTCAGTTGCAGTTGCCGATGTCGTGGTGTCAACATTCGCACAAGCATGGCTCGTCGGCTGCAGAGCCCCACCGTTAGGAGTGTTCGGTGCACTGTGTGTTCAGACACACTTGTACTCTGCCCAGCATTAAAATCTAATGTTGGCTCCACCGTAGTTCGCCGCCTGTCCTTTTTTACCAGCCTGCCCAGTCTACGACGTCTGATATGCATAACGAGGGGTGGTCGCCCAACCCCACGGCGTCTGGACGTGGTTCCACCTTGGTTCCGCCTCGTGTTGAAGACACTCAGCACAGCACTCCTCGAGCACCCGACAAGTCGTGCAGTTTCCGAAATGCGAGCCCCTGGACCCTCGCTCAAACTCAGATCGTTTAAGAAACTTAAAACATGGCCCGTAGAAGGCTGTAATGCGACGTTTATTTAATCGTGATATTAGCTACATCTACATCTACATCTACATTTAAACTCCGCAAGCCACCCAACGGTGTGTGGCGGAGACCACTTTACGTGCCACTGTCATTACCTCCCTTTCCTGTTCCAGTCGCGTATGATTCGCGGGAAGAACGACTGTCTGAAAGCCTCCGTGCGCGCTCTAATCTAATTTTACATTCGTGATCTCCTCGGGAGGTATATGTAGGGGGAAGCAATATATTCGATACCTCATCCGGAAACGCACCCTCTCGAAACCTGGACAGCAAGCTAACACCGCGATGCAGAGCGCCTCTCTTGCAGAGTCTGCCACTTGAGTTTGTTAAACATCTCCGTAACGATATCACGCTTACCAAATAACCCTGTGACGAAACGCGCCGCTCTTCTTTGGATCTTCTCTATCTCCTCTGTCAACCCGACCTGGTACGGATCCCACACTGATGAGCAATACTCAAGTATAGGTCGAACGAGCGTTTTGTAAGCCACCTCCTTTGTTGATGGACTACATTTTCTAAGGACTCTCCCAATGAATCTCAACCTGGTACCCGCCTTACCAACAATTAATTTTATATCATCATTCCACTTCAAATCGTTCCGCACGCATACTCCCAAATATTTTACAGAAGTAACTGCTACCAGTGTTTGTTCCGCTATCATATAATCATACAATAAAGGATCCTTCTTTCTATGTATTCGCAATACATTACATTTGTCTATGTTAAGGGTCAGTTGCCACTCCCTGCACCAAGTGCCTATCCGCTGCAGATCTTCCTGCATTTCGCTACAATTTTCTAATGCTGCAACTTCTCTGTATACTACAGCATCATCCGCGAAAAGCCGCATGGAACTTCCGACACTATCTACTAGGTCATTTATATATATTGTGTAAAGCAATGGTCCCATAACACTCCCCTGTGGCACGCCAGAGGTTACTTTAACGTCTGTAGACGTCTCTCCGTTGATAACAACATGCTGTGTTTTGTTTGCTAAAAACTCTTCAATCCAGCCACACAGCTGGTCTGATATTCCGTAGGCTCTTACTTTGTTTATCAGGCGACAGTGCGGAACTGTATCGAACGCCTTCCGGAAGTCAAGAAAAATAGCATCTACCTGGGAGCCTGTGTCTAATACACTCCTGGAAATTGAAATAAGAACACCGTGAATTCATTGTCCCAGGAAGGGGAAACTTTATTGACACATTCCTGGGGTCAGATACATCACATAATCACACTGACAGAACCACAGGCACATAGAAACAGGCAACACAGCATGCACAATGTCGGCACTAGTACAGTGTATATCCACCTTTCGCAGCAATGCAGGCTGCTATTCTCCCATGGAGACGATCGTAGAGATGCTGGATGTAGTCCTGTGGAACGGCTTGCCATGCCATTTCCACCTGGCGCCTCAGTTGGACCAGCGTTCGTGCTGGACGTGCAGACCGCGTGAGACGACGCTTCATCCAGTCCCAAACATGCTCAATGGGGGACAGATCCGGAGATCTTGCTGGCCAGGGTAGTTGACTTACACCTTCTAGAGCACGTTGGGTGGCACGGGATACATGCGGACGTGCATTGTCCTGTTGGAACAGCAAGTTCCCTTGCCGGTCTAGGAATGGTAGAACGGTGGGTTTGATGACGGTTTGGATGTACCGTGCACTATTCAGTGTCCCCTCGACGATCAGCAGTGGTGTACGGCCAGTGTAGGAGATCGCTCCCCACACCATGACGCCGGGTGTTGGCCCTGTGTGCCTCGGTCGTATGCAGTCCTGATTGTGGCGCTCACCTGCACGGCGCCAAACACGCATACGACCATCACTGGCACCAAGGCAGAAGCGACTCTCATCGCTGAAGACGACACGTCTCCATTCGTCCCTCCATTCACGCCTGTCGCGACACCACTGGAGGCGGGCTGCACGATGTTGGGGCGTGAGCGGAAGACGGCCTAACGGTGTGCGGGACCGTAGCCCAGCTTCATGGAGACGGTTGCGAATGGTCCTCGCCGATACCCCAGGAGCAACAGTGTCCCTAATTTGCTGGGAAGTGGCGGTGCGGTCCCCTACGGCACTGCGTAGGATCCTACGGTCTTGGCGTGCATCCGTGCGTCGCTGCGGTCCGGTCCCAGGTCGACGGGCACGTGCACCTTCCGCCGACCACTGGCGACAACATCGATGTACTGTGGAGACCTCACGCCCCACGTGTTGAGCAATTCGGCGGTACGTCCACCCGCATGCCCACTATACGCCCTCGCTCAAAGTCCGTCAACTGCACATACGGTTCACGTCCACGCTGTCGCGGCATGCTACTAGTGTTAAAGATTGCGATGGAGCTCCATATGCCACGGCAAACTGGCTGACACTGACGGCGGCGGTGCACAAATGCTGCGCAGCTAGCGCCATTCGGCGGCCAACACCGGGGTTCCTGGTGTGTCCGCTGTGCCGTGCGTGTGATCATTGCTTGTACAGCCCTCTCGCAGTGTCCGGAGCAAGTATGGTGGGTCTGACACACCGGTGTCAATGTGTTCTTTTTTCCATTTCCAGGAGTGTATTTTCTGGGTCTCATGAACAAATAAAGCGAGTTGGGTCTCCACGATCGCTGTTTCCGGAATCCATGTTGATTCCTACATAGTAGATTCTGAGTTTCCAAAAACGACATGATACTCGAGCAAAAAACATGTTCTACAACAGATCGACGTCAGAGATTTTCGGCCTATAGTTTTGCGCATCTGCTCGACGACCCTTCTTGAAGACTGGGACTACCTGTGCTCTTTTCCAATCATTTGGAACCTTCCGTTCCTCTAGAGACTTGCGGTACACGGCTGTTAGAAGGGGAGCTAATTTCGACTAAGCGTCATTGTCAAGCAAATTTGTAACATCTGTATTTCATTCCATTCAGCCGTGCTGCGGCTCGCGTTGGTGCTGTTGTAGGTTTCCTTCCTCTGTTGGAGGCCAGACTGTATCGTTTAGTTGACATGGTTGCGGTTGTTGGTATTCTTGTTGTGTTGACTGGCGCTACTTGGTTTCGCAAGTAGTCGCAGCAGCAGCGTTATCGACATGTAGTAACTGTGGCGCTATCTGTAAGGCGACGTCGTTGTTCTTGTGGGTCATGTGAGTGAGCAGTTCGGTTGGGGACTCTGGACGAGCCAAGACGGCAGTGCGAGAAGACGCCGGGACGGCTGGCGGCACGCGTGCACTGCCGAGCGGAAGGGCTGTGGTAGTGGGGATACCTGACCGGATGCGACAAGCCTAAGTTGAGTGGATTTTAATCCTAGCAGTGTAACCTCCACCACTGTGATATCTCGCGATTCTCTAGTGGCTTGGGTTCGTGTTCCTGCTCGTAGGTCACCGAGACGAAGAGCAGAGAGTGGAGTGCTTGAGGAAGGCGGATCTAGTTAGTTTCCTCAGCTTCTTGTTACTAATTGCTGCATTCTATGTGTTACTATTTGTTAAGTTCAACCAGCGGTATTTTTCGTACCTGGTGGCCGCTAACGCCCCAGTGACCTGCCCTGGAGGTTAGTGTTAGTGGAATGGCACTATACATTTCCTCGCCTTGCCACTGCTGTCTGGTAAGGCGTGTAGTTTTGACAGTTCCCTTGATCTGTAGGTCGGTTGGTGTAACTCCGATTCTGGTAGTAGTGGTTCCTTTTTCCTTTCGGACGCTCTTAAACACAGCATTCTGAGGACGTAGTGCCGATCGCCGGTTCCGGCTTCAGCGTGATGTTGCATAGCTTATCAGACATTAGGTAGCTTCAGCAGATTATCCGTAAGTTGGTTAGGTTTAAGGAGTTCTACGTTCTAGGGGACTGATGAGCTCAGATGTAAAGTCCCATAGTGCTCAGAGCCATATGAACTATTTTTGCAAGACATCAAAATATGAGGCATAAATGGCCGTATCTTGTGACTGCACTGGCGTAGAAGCTTAAATCTTTTACACCACTAAGGGTCCCTAGGCCTCAGTATGTGACATATATTTTAACTACATACGTCTGATCGTTCCTGAGAAAACGGTTCAAACGGTTCAAATGGTTCAAATGGCTCTGAGCGCTATGGGACTCAACTTCTGAGGTCATCAGTTCCCTAAACTTGTGTTGCTGTTGTTGAGGTGGTCTTCAGTCCTGACACTGGTTTGATGCAGCTCTCCATGCTACTCTATCCTGTGCAAGCTTCTTCACCTCCCAGTACCTACTGCAACCTACATCCTTCTGAATCTGCTTAGTGTATTCATCTCTTGGTCTCCCTCTACGATTTTTACCCTCCACGCTGCCCTCCAATACTAAATTGGTGATCCCTTGATGCCTCAGAACATGTCCTACCAACCTATCCCTTCTTCTGGTCAAGTTGTGCCACAAACTTCTCTTCTCCCAAATCCTATTCAATACTTCCTCATTAGTTATGTGATCTACCCATCTAATCTTCAGCATTCTTCTGTAGCACCACATTTCGAAAGCTTGTATTCTCTTCTTGTCCAAACTATTTACCGTCCATTTTTCACTTCCATACATGGCTACACTCCATACAAATACTTTCAGAAATGACTTACTGACACTTAAATCTATACTCGATGTTAACAAATTCCTCTTCTTGAGAAACGCTTTCCTTGCCATTGCCAGTCTACATTTTATATCCTCTCTACTTCGACCATCATCAGTTATTTTGCTCCCCAAATAGCAAAACTCCTTTACTACTTTAAGTGTCTCATTTCCTAATCTAATTTCCTCGGCATCACCCGACTTAATTCGACTACATTCCATTATCCTCGTTTTGCTTTTGTTGATGTTCATCTTATATCCTCCTTTCAAGACACTGTCCATTCCATTCAACTGCTCTTCCAAGAACTTAGAGCTACTTAAACCTAACTAATCTAAGGACATCACACACATCCATGCCCGAGGCAGGATTCGAACCTGCGACCGTAGCGGTCTCGCGGTTCCAGACTATAGCGCCTAGAACCGCACGGCCACTCCGGCCGGCCTGAGAAAAAGGGATCTTAACAGAGGGACAGACAGTGGTATATGAAATGACAAAAAAAAAAAAAAAAAAAAAAATTCGTGCGATATAATTACAAAATAACACTTTTCTGATTATTATTATTTTTTCTTTATTTGCAATGTGGAACCTGGCTTCTTGCCAAACTGCATGACTGCAAGTCAACGCGAGATACCCTATTGGTTTTGATGAGCGAGTATCAAAATATGTGACATAAATGGTCGTATCGTTTGACTGCAATGACGTAGAAGCTTAAATGTTTTACACCGGTAACGGACAGTAGGCCATAGTACGTGACATGAATTTCAAATCTTTCTGCCTATCCGTTCCTGAGAAAACTGGATCTTAACAGCCGGATAGACAAACGGACAACGACGCGATCCTACAAAGGTACCGTTTTCACCGACTGAGGTGCGGAACCTTAACAAGACGAGAGTCCTAGTTGTCTGTACGCCTTCAGTCGCTGCAAATTTCGTAACTGAATCGAACAATTAACAGTTGTACTCTCTGTTCATCGTGTCTAATGAGCTCAGTATTGCTCACCGGTAATACTGTGCCGCCCGCTGGATACTATGAAGCGGCAGTACACCCGCGGACTGTTAACTAATACGGCGGGAGGAAGTGAAGAATTAATTCTTAAAGGAAGTGATTTTCCTGCAGACTGTTCTTCCCATAAGGGAAAAAAATACTTTATTTAGCGATGAGCAAATTTCGCCCCTGTGGTCCCTATCAAGCTGCCTGTCGGTGAAAGTAATAACGGTATTTATTGCAGCTTCAAGAAAAAGAAGGCGAATCAAATGTATTAAAATACTTATATTACAATAAAAAGGGTTATTTTTTGATAATCGTGGTTTGCCCACAGCTTGAAACGTATACACACATGATAAGAAAATAATATGTTGGACCTGAGATGGTCAAATGTAGGACTAAGTAGTAGCATCGATGCCCAACAGCGATCGCTGACGCAAGGTTTTATGGGTAATGTGTTTGAGTAACTTTAGGTCGAGGGATGTATGGAGGACTCTCAAGTGTAAAGACGTGTTGTATGTGATGTGTACTGGATTTTAGTCGCTATGGGAAACAATGATTTTTATTTGCAAGATACTGTGATGGATGTGTGTGATGTCCTTAGGTTAGTTAGGTTTAAGTAGTTCTAATTTCTAGGGGACTGACGACCACAGATGTTAAGTCCCATAGTGCTCAGAGCCATTTGAACCATTTTTGATACTGTGATGTTTGCTAACTGTAAAAGGAATATCAACAGAAGTTGGAAATAATTAACGTAAAGGAAGTTGTTTTGTTGCTAATAAAATGCACGTATTTATAAGTGATGACTGAGACAATGTATAGCACTCACATCCAATGATTTTGTAAAGCTAACTGTTAACGTATAATCACTGTATTGAATGTATTAATTGAGAGCATTATTAATTTTCAAAGAGTCTAAATACAAGTTTTAAAGTTAGTGCCGTATTGTTACTTACCCCAAGTCAATACTAGTTACCAGATCCATGTCATTTCTGATTAACTATTTTTCTCAAGAAGTTATTATCTCAGTCATATTCGGTTGAATTAAAATGTATGCTAAGCAACAGCCTTATGCGATAGCTGTTTGCTAACTATACAATTTAAAGTACTAACAGAGAGCAGTGCGAAGAGCGTTACCATTGCGCAAATAAAGGTGAGAAATTTTATTATTTCAGGGATAGCATTCATTAAGCACAGGGACCATTATTTTCAAACTGATCAAGTTTTGTTTTATTACCAGGGAAAATTTCAAATCAATAATGTAGCATCAGATTCAGATTTTGTTTTATGTAAATTTATGCAGTTTTGGTTTGGTTTAAAATTATCAACAGTTTACATTATCGCAGCTAAATTAAATGTACATTCCCGCATTCAGAAAAGTTCAGTACAGGGCAAAGCGCATAAGCGACGAGATAAAATACACGTTCACATGCCATACCCATTGTAACAGTTTGTTTCAGACTACTGTCAGTTAAGTAATTTCAATCATATTTCAAACGTATGTTTTTTAAGCTGTAGCGCCAATTTATTACACTCCAGTTTCGGTCATAAATGGACCATCCTCAGGTATAACACATCACATTAACAGACACGATGGCATACAGCCTAAAGGAGATCTGTGGCGAAGCGCATGGAGAAAAAAATGACCATGAGCCTCGCACTGTTGGGTGTGATAGTTGTACGTGAATAAGTGGTAGCTGTACACAAGACATTGTAGTGCCAAGCGGCAATGAAAATGAATGGTCGTATGGGAATCATTTCCCTGTTCTGTTGAATTTTTATGAGTGTGGAGCCCGAAATGTAAATTATCTGAAGAATTGCACATTCATATCATATCTGCAAATTTTTGATACAGTATCAGGTTACAACGGAATAGGTATGAGAGGAAGCCTTCACCGACGTTATTAATTTTAGCGGGCGTGGTCTGCCATGGCGTTTGTGTGGTCGCGTTGCGGCCGCTGGGATTAGCGGAATGCTGGAATCATAATTGGCGTTGGTTGCATGCCATACTCTTCTCCGCTGGAACCCACTAAAGTTATTTCTGTCCAAATTCTACGCAGGCCACTGGCGTCATTTAATCATTAACGGCAACTTTACCACGGATGTAAATTTAATAGCAAGCGAAGGGAAAGAATGTTTAAATTTCTCGGGAGCATTCTCGAAAATTACTGTCCATCCTTAAGGTAAACTGCACACAAGTCACTAGGGCTCAATATTTTTGTTTTGACATCTGGCTGTCGCCTTCGTTTATAAACAGTTCTACGGAGGGCACAAGAGCCAATATTGGAGAATATTATATCGCAACAGCCAGTTCCGACCACCTTGCTTTTAAATTTTCTAATACTTCGGCGGAAGGCTTCAGAGGTGACAAGCATTATATTACTGTTCTCGTCATTTCAGGAGCTTCCTCCTATAAAAAAATTCCATTAGTTTAAAAGAAAATCGCCTTTTTATGCCGCTCCCAGACGCTTTTCGCCTTACTTACAAGGTCTCTTTTGTGTGTGTCCTGAAATATTACATTATTTTTTCTGTTCGCACATACAGATTATAGGTTTAAAACAGTTAATGGAAGTTTTATAATGTAACGAAAAGATATACGTACAGATCAGCGGATAACACATCATTTGTTCGCGAAACAGCTTTCTCTCATAGGGAAAACTGGCAGAATGCTTGCAGTTTTCTTCGTGATCGCTCCGTTTTCGAAACACGGCAGTGCAACTGTCATTTTCTGTGTCTAGAGCGTCATTCGTTTTTGTAAGTGTTGCCAACTTTCCCAGTTTCCGCCTTCGACTGTGTTTTGTTTGACTATACGTTTGTTGATATGAGTTTATTGTGCGTGTGTGTGTGTCTGTGTGCGTGTGTGTGTGTGTGTGTGTACTCCGTTTTTACTTTTTATTTATGTTTTTATTATTTTTCATTTACTTGAGCTGTGTTTCAAAGTAGCAAAGATGAACAAGCCCCCACAGCTCCTAAGAAATGCATTTTAGAGCACACGTTTACTGGATTTTTTTTCTAGTTTTGGTCTATACTACCACTTCCCAAAATATGGAAAACAAAGAACTTGCAGTAGAAGAGATCTGTTTCACAGTATCGAAGATGAAAAATTGCTCGTCGTTCTTAAGGTGTGCACTTTCGACCGTATGTTTACTGAGCCTTTTTTGCTTCTGTTATCGTGTACTTTGAACTGGATGCATTTACGCCATTAATTATGATACATCCTGTATACAGGATGAGTCAGGGTAAAGGTACAGGGTTGGGTTGTTTTGGGGGAGGAGACCATACAGCGAGGTCATTGGTCTCATCGGATTAGGGAAGTACGGGGAAGGAAGTCGGCCGTGCCCTTTCAAAGGAGCCATTCCGGCATTTGCCTGGAGCGATTTAGGGAAATCACAGAAAACCTAAATCAGGATGGCCGGATGCGGGATTGAACCGTCGTCCTCCCGAATGCGAGTCCAGTGTGCTAGCCACTGCGCCACCTCGCTTGGTAAAGGTACTGTATTAGTGATTCTGAACAAAAAACTTCATATGGCATATGCCCTATTGCGAATGGTTTCCGAGATAGAACATATGTAATAATACATTGTTACTTCGTTTATGAGTTATTCGAATATCGTTATTGTTCACAACGCAAGGCGGTAGTGTAGAGGAAGCTGAAACAAACAGTTTGATACAGGACACTTGTGTTCCATCAGGTCGGGAAACTACTTCAAATTCGGATACAAAAAGTACCTAAGCCACAGGGCATGCGCATCGCGGAAGGTTTTCAGTACACTGTCTTTGGGCAAACTGTAAGTCCTAGTGAAACATGAATAGGTCCTTTTATTGTAGAAAACTAAATGTAGTTTTGTACTGCGACATGTTTTCACTGGAGGGTGCGGGTTTCGAGTGACTCAAGAAATCCTACAAAAGTGATATTACATGTGTTCTATATCGGAAACCATTCGGAACATTGCATTTGCTCATACGAAGTTCTTTATTCAGAATCATTAATGCTTCCAGAATGAGATATTCACTCTGCAGCGGAGTGTGCGCTGATATGAAACTTCCTGGCAGATTAAAACTGTGTGCCGGACCGAGACTTGAAAGGCAAAGGTCCCGAGTTCGAGTTTCGGTCCGGCACACAGTTTTAATCTGGCAGGAAGTTTCACTAATGCTATCACTCCTCAATGCATGTACCTTTCCCCCTGACTCACCCAGTATAAGGGGAGGTGGGAGTAAGGTGGCCAGGGCGCCTAAAATGGCCAGTGCATATCTTTTTGCCCTGAACAGTGTTACCGCCTAACATATACAATTATTGTTGTTAGTGTCCGCAGCTCGTGGTACTGCAGTAGCGTTCTTGCTTCCGACGCACGGGGTCCCGGGTTCGATTCCCGGTGGGGTCAGGGATTTACTCTGCCTCGTGATGATTGGGTGTTGTGTGTTCTTCATCATCATTGACTCGCAAGTCGCCGCAGTGGCGTCAGCTAAAAAGGACTTGCAATACGGCGGCCGAACTTCCCCGCATGGGGCCTCCCGGCCAACAATGCCATACGATCATTTCATTTTCATTTCATTGTTGTTAGTGAGTTAGGCACAGCGAGTTTGTTCCATTATTTTTATAAAACTTTTCTGGTTTTCAGTGGTCAGATATAAGGTGGGTTATTTCCAGTATTCTTGTTACGTCATTTATACGAAGAATAGTACTTTTTCACCATATCAGTGTTTCAGCGTCTTTTAGCCTTCAAACGCAACACTACTCCTCGGAAAAAGTGAACAAGGTGTTCACCCGCATAAGTGGTACTTATTTCCACGTTATCACGCATAGTACTAAATGAGACTTTATATTCAAAGCTACATCTGTCGTTGTATCACTTTGTGACCATTTTGAATTAAGCTATTTATGTTGTATGAAACCAGTTCTGTTCTGTTTGGCGTAATGCAAAATACAATTGAAAACGGCCAGCTATTGTCTAAGGTACCTGGGCAGGTACCAGGACATCAGAATGTACAGCGACGCACCACCGACTGTCTTACACGCTCAAAGGTGTCTGGCCCACTACCTCCGCGTGTGTGTGTGTGTGTGTGTGTGTGTGTTGGGGTTTGTGGGCGCTCAACATCGAGGTCATCAGCGCCCTGACACACATTAAAAGGAACGAATGTGGAGAGACTTAATAAAACTGAAAAACATATTCAAAGAAAGCAGGAAAAGAGAGAAATTACTACATAAGAAAGTAAAAGCTAAGGGAAGGGAAAACATAGCAACAAGAATGACACAGGAAAGTGTCATTGGCTGGCCACTTACATAAAAGATGGGCGAGCTTGTCACACAGTGAGCAAATTAATATCCTCTCCCTAAAATCTTTGTAAAAACATTTGACAAGGCACAGAACTTTAAAACTTTAACCACATTCGTCCGAGTGTTGCCTAAAAGAGTTGGCAGGTCCGCTGGCAAATCAGCCGAGGCCCGCTGGTCAGAAAATAAAACACAATCCAGTAAAATGTGGCTCACAGTGACCTGGACGCCGCAAGCACCACACAATGGAGGGTCTTCTCGCCGGAGCAGGAAGCCATGCGTCAAAGGGCTGTGGCCTATTCGAAGCCGAGTGAGGAGAACCTCGTCCCGTCGACGGGGCTGAAAGGAAGTACACCACACACGCGTTGTGGGCTTGACTAGACGGAGCTTATTGTCAGTCACTTCCAGCCACTCATCCTCCCACCGACACATGACTCGGGAGCTCAACAGCGAGGTGAGTGCGTGCAACGGGATAGCACACTGAGATACGTGTGGATCAAGACATGCCTCCTTGGCTGCGAGATCTGCCCTTTCATTCCCAGCAATGCCGACATGCCCTGGAACCCAGCAGAAAACTACAACCTTCTCCAGTCGCTGCAGTCGGAGGAGGGCATCCTGGATGGTCTGGACTACTTTATCCGCCGGATACAAATGGTGCAAAGATTGAAGGGCACTGAGTGAATCGGAACAGACAAGAAATTTAAGCGAGGAAGAAAGTCTCATCGGCTCCAGTGCCCGCAAGATCGCAGACAATTCCGCATCAAAGACAGTAAAAGTCTGAGGCAGGCGGACCTTGAGGACACGATCCGGAAAAACAACTGAGCAACCCACGGAATCCCCTTGTTTCGACCCATCCGTAAAAACAGCTACATAGTCGTGGTGCTCAGATAAAATAGCAGAAAATGCTGCAGTAAAAACGGTGGCAGGAGTGCAATCTCTCTTGTACTGCAATAAATCTAAAATCACACGTGGCCTCATTAGTAACCAGGGTGGCAGGCGGTTAAAACCCAGGATTTGGGGTTGGACAGACTCCACACCGAGGGACTCAAGCACACGGTGCACTCTGATCCCAAACGGCAACGTAGCTCGGGGACGGCGGGAAAAAAGGCGATCCAGAGGTGGAAGGGCAACAAGATGGTGAGCAGGCGAGCTGGGAGCTGCAAGAAACTTACAAGCTTGGCGCACCAGCAGGAGCTGCCGCCGGATGGTAAGTGGCGGTTCGCCAGCCTCAGCACAGAGGCTGGGTACGGGACTGGTCCGATAAGCACCCGTAGCCAGTCGAATCCCAGCATGGTGAACAGCGTCAAAGATCCGCAAATAAGACGGCCTCGCTGACCCATATACTGTGCAGCCATAGTCCAGCCGTGAGTTCACGAAAGCTCGATAAAACTGAAGGAGACGCGCCCTGTCCGCTCCCCAAGACCTGTGGCTGAGGCACTTGAGGATGTTCAGTGCCTTCAGCGTTCTGACTTTCAAGTCACGTAGGTGTGGCAACCATGACAACCTGGAGTCAAAAATGAGGCCCAGAAACCGCACTGTGTCTCCAAACTGTAGGACAGTATCCCCCATATGCAAGGCAGGCAACGTAAAAAGACGACGAGAACGATTAAAATGAACACAAACACACTTATCGGCAGAAAACCTAAAACCCGTCTTTGCAGCCCACTCCTCTAACCGCCGCACCGTTAGTTGCAATTGACGGCTCGCGGATGCAACACTAGAGGAGGAACAGAAAACAGCAAAGTCGTCCACAAACAAGGAGCACTGTACTGGACTCCTCACTGTAGACGTTATACTGTTGATTGCTATGGCAAAGAGGGTAACGCTTAAAACACTGCCCTGGGGGACACCGTTCTCTTGCTCAAAGCGATCAGACAGTGTGTTACCAACGCGGGTCCGAAAAAACCGCTGAGACAGGAAAGACCGAATGAAAATAGGGAGGCGGCCACGAAAGCCCCATTGATGCAGTTGTGCAAGAATACAGTGTCTCCAAGTAGTATCATATGCCTTACTGATATCAAAGAAGATACCGATACAGTGATGCTGTCGGAGGAAAGCCTGCTGAATAGCCGCCTCGAGGAGGGTCAGGTTGTCGACTGTGGATCGAAATTTTCGGAATCCACACTGAAAGCGGCTAAGGAGCTGTCTGGTCTCTAGCAGCCAGACCAGACGACGGTTAACCATCCGTTCCAGAGTCTTTCCGACACAGCTTGTCAAGGCGATACTACGATAACTACTGGGACATGTGCGGTCCTTTCCTGGTTTGAGGAGAGGGATGAGGATTGCCTCCCTCCACGAGGTTGGGAACACTCCTGTGGGCCATATGAGATTAAAACATTCAAGGAGGATTTCCTTTGACCGACAGTCTCCGTAAGGCTCACATTGAAGGTCGTCCCCTCTTCAATAACTGTCGGTGAGACAGAGCTGAATTGCCTTTAAAAATAGAACTATCCCTGCAAAAACGTGAAAAATTTAAGCGTGACCTTCGCACACGCTTTATGTATCCAGCTCATTCGAAAACAGAACGTAAAAATACTACCTCCGCGACTGCGACATTGCAACAAACCAGGTCCTTGCCAATATCGTCTGGAATCTCCCAACCCAGGCTCTTCACACGCCCTCAGAGGCAGTAGTAGTCCACCGGTATCATCTGTGGTGACCGAATTGGCCATCCCGCGGGACCTATTTGGAATATATTGTTAAAGCGTTTATAAACGATCCTGTCATCGTTTGTAGTATTTATATAAGGCGACAAGCTTCAAACCTTACAGGTTCATCTTCAAGCGGGGCCTTCTGAGGCTGCACTGACAGTACATAACAAACATCAAAGTGGCAACACATGCTTCATAAATGTTTCCAGAATGCATGTAACAATCCACGCATGTCTCTTATCAAGCCAAAATCAAACAGGTCTTGGTAAGGGGCGCGTGTGGAGTCTGATATTCATTATGCCAACATTTATGAAGTAAGTTTTTCCACTTTGGTGTTTATTATTAAGGGGCTCCGGAACGCCCTATACTTGCAATGTTAAAATAACGCTTATAAATTACATCTTTCCTCACAAAGTATTTGAGGTAGGGAGTTGAACTTTTTACAGATTATTTATTGGAATATGGGCTACAAGTTAACACAGGGATTTTACAAAATTTTAGTTCAGTTATTAAAGATGATTTTTTTTCAATTGTAATGAAAATTCACAACATTTTTTTGCAATTTTTTGTTCATATATTCAAAAATATACAGTTTTTTGGAAAAAGGCTGTGTTAAATTATGCAGAAGGTACTGTGTAACATTTACTGAAAGTTTGAAACAAATATGTTTGGAAGATCCTTAGAAAACATGTAATTAGTATGAGAAAATAAAAGTTTTGGGAATCGAGCGACAAAGATTGGATTAACTTTTTAGTACATTCCAGGTCCATAGGATGGATTATCTTCATCCTCTGCAAACTCCTCCTCCAGCTTCCTCTTGTTCCTCCTCCCGTTTACTCTTGCTTGTATTTCTAGACTCTTTACAGCCCTGTCTGCAGCCCGAAGGCGTTCCTTGTCTAAAGCAAGCATCGCTCGTACCATGTTAGAACCTATCTTCATCCCCATATTTCTAAATACCTTGCACCTTACAATGTTGTCATCATTGAAAGTCGCAACAGCATCATACACACCAAAGTGAAGAGTTTCTATTCCAACAAATACAGTCTTGGGGATTCTCGACCATATAACACTATTTACACTTTCATTGGGGTTTTGAGTTTTTCCGTGAATACACTTTTTCAACAGTTCAGGTGCTGCTAAGTCTCTGAAAATAGGTTTAGCCACAACACATACTTTATCTCACATCACTAAAATGTACCTGATGAACACGGACGTTAATAATAACACCATTTGACAGCAGTTTAACAGCGCCACAGTGGGTCACGCCCATGTAGAACACATTTCAAAAAAAATTTAAAAATATTTGTAGTCTTCGGAATTGAATAAATTATATATCTATTAAAGGGTAATAGTCTGCAGATTCAGAAAACGCAAAAAAGTAAAAATTGAACTTTTCATGATTTTGAGCCTTTCCGGAGCCCCTTAAAATAACGCTCTGTCAGTACAGCCTCAGAGGGCCGCGCTTGAAGATGAACCTGTAGGGTTTGAAACTAGTCGCATAATACACTGAAGAGACAAAAAGACTGGCGCGCCAGCCTAATATCGTGTAGGACCTCCTCGAGCTCACAAAAGCACCACAACACGACGTGGCATGCGGCTGGAATTGGCCAAGTTCGTCGGAATGCACACTGGACATGAATGGACGCAGGTGATCAGACAGGATGCTTACGTACGTGTCACCTGTCAGAGTCGTATCTACACGTATCACTCCAAATGCACTTGCCCCGCAACATTACAGACCCTCCACCAGCTTGAACAGTCCCCTGCTGACATATAGCGTCCTTGGTTTCGTGAGGTTGTCTCCGTACGCGTCTACGCCCACCCACTCGATACAATTTGAAACGTGTTTCCAGTCATCAACAGTCCAATGTCAATGTTGACGGGCCCAGGCAAGGCGTAAAGCTTTGTGTAGTACGTGAGTGGGCCCTCGGCTCCAAAAGCCCATATCGATGATGTTTCGTTGAATAGTTCGTACGTTGACACTTGCTGATGGCCCAGCATTGAAATCTGCAGCAATTTGGGGAAGAGTTGCACTTCTGTCACGTTGAGCGATTCTCATAAGTCGTCGTTGGACCCGTTCTTGCAGGATCTTTTTCCGGTCACAACGACGTCGTAGATTTGATGTTTTACTTGATTGCTGATATTCACGGTAGACTCCTGGAATAGTAGTACGGGAGAACCCCACTTCATCGCTACCTCGGAGATGCTGTGTCGCATCGCTCGAGCGCCAACTGTAACACCATTTTCAAACTCACTTAAATCTTGATAAACTCCGTTGTAGCAGCAGTAACCGATATAACAACTGCGCCAGACACTTGTTGTCTTGTATAGGCGTTGCTGACAGCAGCGCTGAATTCTGCCTGTTTAAATATCTTCGTATTTGAATACGCATGCCTATAACATTTTCTTTGTCATTTCAGTGGTTAAATACTGTAACTGTTTTCGCATACAGAGGAAAATGTCGTGAACTCTGTTACATTGAGAAACGCCATTGTTTTAATGACGTCTCCGTCAAATTCTGTATCATGTTCAAAATGACACTCTCTCCCCTATTTCTCGATAACACAAAACGTGTTCCTTCTTTGAACTTTCTCGATATACTCCGTTAACGCTACCTGGCAAGGAGCCCATACCGCGCAGCAGTACTTCAAAAGAGGACGGAAAAGCGTAGTGTTGCATCTTCTAAGTGTTCTGCCACTAAGTCTTTGGTTTGCCTTCCCCAAAACATTTTCTGTGGTCTTTCCAATTAAACTTGTTCGTAAATATAATTTCTAGATATTTAGTTGAATTTAGATTTGACTGATTTATCGTGTAACCGAAGTTTAACGGATTTCCTCTAGCGCTCATGTGGATGACCTCACACTTTTCATTATTTAGGATCAATTGTGAATTTCCGCACCATACAGATACGTTATCTAAATCGTTTCGCAATTTGTTTTGATCTTCTGATGACTTTACTAGGCGGTAAATGACAGCGTTATCTGCAAACAACCTAAGAATGGTTCAAATGGCTCTCAGCATTATGAAACTAAACATCTGAGGTCATGAGTCCCCTAGAACTTAGAACTACTTAAACCTAACTAACCTAAGGACATCACACACATCCATGCCCGAGGCAGGATTCGAACCTGCGACCGTAGCGGTCGCGCTATTCCAGACTGAAGCGCCTAGAACCGCTCGGCCACAGGGCTGCTCAGATTATTTCCTAAATCATTCATATAGATAAGGAATAGCAAAGAGCCTATAACAGGACCTTGGGAAACGCCAGAAAACACTTCTGTTTTACTCGATGACTTTCCGTCAATTACTACGGACTGTGATCTCTCTGACGAAATCACGAACCAATCTCACAACTGGGACGATATTCCCTAAGCAAATAATTTGATTGCAAGTCACTTGTGAGGCACGGTGTGGAAAGCTTTCTGGAAATACGGAATCAATATGAAATCCCTTGTCGACAGCACTCGCTCAATACTTCGTGTGAGTAAAGACCTAGTCTTTCACAATAACGATGTTTTCCAAGTCGGTGTTGGCTGTGCGTCAACGGACCGTTCTTTTCGAGGTAATTCATTAAGTTCAAACTCAATATATGTGTCCAAAATCCACCTGACTATCGACGTTAATTATATGGGCCCGTAATTTAGAGGATTACTCGTATTGGCTTTCTTGAGTATTGGCGTGACCTGTGCGCAGTTTTTGGGTATGGACGCTTCGTCGAGTGAGCGATTGTGTATGATTTCTGAGTACGGAGCTATTGCATCAACATACTCAAAGGAACGGAACTGGTATACACAACAGGCCGTTGTGACCGAGGGTTCTAGGCGCTTCAGTCCGGAGCCGCGCTGCTGCTACGGTCGCAGTTTCGAACCCTGCCTCGGGCATGGATGTGTGTGATGTCCTTACGTTAGTGAGGTTTAAGTAGTTCTAAGTCTAGGGGACTGATGACCTCAGATGTAAAGTCTCATAGTACTTAGAAACATTTGGTACACGTTCAGAGCCTACTCCTCTTCCTCTTCCCTTCCTTCCCTGCTCTCTCTCTCTCTCTCTCTCTCTCTCTCTCTCTCCGTCTCAGTCCAGTGAGTTTCCTATTGTTCGACTTGGGCGTTACTGCACATGGCCACACCAAGCATACTCCGCCACACGCTTCCAACGTTGGCGCTGCGTGCAGCACTTTATTTCCGAGCTGAAAACAAACGGATATTGTCGGCTATTCCTGTCACACGCGCTGTCGCACAAATTACCACCTCCACCAACACGCAAGTAGTTAAATGGAAAAAAAAGAATAAAGAGTCGAAACAGCCGACCGCTTTTGTTGCCAAATTCTGTCCGATGGGATGCTCGTCCCGACATATTCGTTTTTACTTTGCGTCCCGCCAGCGCACAATAAAACACTGGCTTTAGGAGCGTGCGACGCCCGAATATAGCGGGATGGCAACAGAGCAGTGCAGTGGGTCTGAAGTGGTCCGGTTTGGCTGAAGACGCACGCCGTGACACGGTTCTCCACTAAATATGTACAGTTACAGCTTACAGATGGAGCCAACAGAATTACTAAACCAAGGGATTCATGCAGTACGATCTTCGTTTAACTTAGGCAATCTGCTCCTGCGTGTTCTCTTATGTCCTGTATCCGCCGTCCATTACAGTGTCGTCTCGGTCTTATCTTTGGAAGCCGGCAGAGAAGTTCCCTGGTCCACGCACCGTCAATATGTCGGACCTCACGACACTACAACAAGTCCCCCCCCCCCCTCACCACACCCACTTGCATACATTTCACTTTCATTACGGTCATAATTACGTCTTCACTCTTTAGGTTGAAGCTTTTCTGCCTGTGTTTGCTTACAAATAGATTTGTTTTCGGATGGGGTCTACCTTGAATAAAAAACAGTTTCATGTTTTCTTCTAATTCTCAGACATGTTTTACTGACGTTTCAGCATCATAAGTGAACTTTTGTTTCCTATTAAACTGGAAAAATGCTCTTCAGTACTTTTAGACATGCCTGGACTGCAGATCAATTTACATAGGACAGACAAGCAAAAATTTTAATACCATATACACAGACCATAGAAGAGCATTAAAAAGTTGCAGCTGTCATTCCACGTTTGCTGAACACCTTGTGGACATGAAACACAGCCAAACAGACGTCAACACCGACTTGAAAATTCTCGAATGCAGCAACAGCCTCCCACAAAAAATAATAATCGAAAAAAAAATTATCAAATACAAAACGCTATAGTAGAAGAAAAACAAATAATAAATGAATACACAGCTCTCTGCATCGGTACTCTACTCTCTGTCCTCAAAGAAGTATTAGACCAACCACATCTACCGTCCAATCAATCCCCGTCCCACACACAAAACTAAATTAATTAAGCGAAACTCATAGACATTCAGCTACTTACATACACCAAAACAAACAAACACACACACACACACACACGAACAACGAAGAATGACGGAACTGCAAATCGCACGACAAGACCCTTACGCATCAATACAAGTTTGCATGCCTCCGCAAAGTAATTTTGAATTTAAGAATTGCTAGCTATTTAAAAGGAACAGACAATGCTTAACAATTCCCAATTTTAACACATGGGATCTTAAATGAACACACATAATTAAAAAAAGATTACTTCTTGTAAATGGATAAATGCAGACATGACACTTGCAAAAACAATGAACATTAAATATAATTTCTGTTAGCCTTTTCAAAGCAGTCTTAAAAAGAACACCGGTTTTTAGTATTAATGCGAAAAGCTGATGCAGATAGAAGTCTAAGACACGTGCAATTGCCACTGTTCAAAGCTAAGCAGCATTAAACGCGAGAACCCAAACCGAATTTCACTCAACGAACAGGGGATTTCGCGAATGCAACTGCACTTTAGGTCTTTTAGTTACACGTGAAGAAAGTCTTAACATTGCCCTGGACGCCTGTGTTCTGCTGTAAGTAAATTTCCGAACCATAGCATCCACAACTAAGGCAGCAGAAATGAGAAACGTGGGGACACCAAAGACACAAAAGCAACAATGAAGACAGAGGACGCAATAATTCTTCGACTGTCGTGAGCACACAGTTTCCACAGCCACCGACAACATGACAAATCGGTGAGTGGCCCCAGATACTAAACGGAGCGCCAAACAAGCATTGAGAGAGACAGGAGCGCAGATGCTGTGCTAGTTAGTTGCAGCACACAGACTGCTTTCAAAGGATTGCTGATCACCTTTAGTAGTCCACTGCTGGAAACAAGTGGCAAATGAATTTAGACGTATTTTCTACAGCCAGAATAACATAATATAACAATTAAAATGATTAATTTTTGGGAATAAGGAACTGTAATGATGATGAGGTCCCATAATCCGAGGAGCGTAGGGACGATGTGGGAGACCCGCGCCCGCCGGGAATCGAACCCGCGACCCTGTGCGGGGGAAGCAAGAACGCTGCCGCAAGACCATGAGCAGCGGACTAGGAACTGTAAAGAGTTCCCTAATAAATCAACATTCACAGGTCATTTATTGAAACTGAAGCTACATTATTTGTAACTCAGGGGCAAGTGCTACATTTACAACTGAGAACTAATGAGAATATTTTAATATTTGTTGCTTCTATTTTGACAAATTATTTACAAATTTTATTTGTTAATTTTTCTTGGAAAACAAGACATTGGGGATACTGGGACTGAGAGAGAATATTGTATCCCTCAAAACTGTCCCATTCGAAAGTAGGTGGATATAGAGAAAAACCAAAGAGGTACCACTCATTCCGCCGTACAATAGAAAAATGGTCTATTTGTGCAAACAGCGTGACAACTCCGTTGTTCCTGCAACATCAAATACAACTGATGTGAACCCAGTAACTAACTTTGAATGATATCTTCAGCGGTCAAGGAAACATATCGAAGTTGCTCGACCCTCCACCCTGACAGAATACAACAACATGGTTTGAACCGATCGAGTGGCTAACAAAATGAATCAAGGCAAGGTAAATATTCATAATTGGAAGTAGTACTGGAAGTTGGTGATACAGAAAAAAAATGCTTTATTAGTCAAGATCGCAGGTATAATCTTTCATTGATAACTAGTTTCGGCTAAATTACTCAGCTATCTTCAGATCTGTTACTATTATTTATTTTATGGCCTTCATTGGACCACTCTAGTCAAAAATACAAAGTTGTAAACAAATTGTTACACAGGGATACAATTTGGCTCAACAATAACTTAATATGTTATTTAGGTAATATAATTATCAGAGTCTGTTCTTATATGAAAGGTGTTTTGCTCTTCTGTCTGCCCAATATTTCTTCATTCTTTCAGATATTTTCTTTCTTTCTTCATCTGAGACCACTCTTCTTGTACTCGTTTTATTGATTTTCATTTGTAGTCTGGTTTGCGGGTCTTGCAGTATTCTGGTTTTCTCTGTCTTGTTTTTTAGGTCATCCACTGTCATTTGGAGTTCTTTTATATCTTCCTTAATTTCTGTGATCCATTTAATGACACTCGTGCTATTCCACAATTTTTGTATTATTTTTTTACTAATTCAGATCTGTAATAGAATATTTAAACAAAGAAAATAATGCTGTGTAAAATGTTAATATGGAACAGTTGTATCAAAACAATAACATACCACAAAAAAGTGTTTTGTGAAGTGTACATCACCGATTGGTGAGACTCATCGTCATTAAGCTATAGTGCTTATTTATTATACTATTATGTAAAATTACTTGTAAGTCATATTTCAGTCATGAAGACATGTATAATACAGATCATGAAAACATAAGAAGGTATAAGAAGAGACTAATTTTTTTGCCGAAGTTTACGAGATCGTTGCGTGCCATGTACAGTAACAGAATCAAACAATCTCCACGTGTGCGTAGTGAGATCATAACTAACACAACAGGCAGAAGACTATCCGATGCCATGCGTCAGGAGTCATCAGGAAGAAAGTTCGACCAGATGGTTCTATTGGTAGGTGCTCGCCATAGCAGAAACCACTGAACGATTGACAAACTGTGGTAATACAAGTAAGAATAGTTTTAATGAATGAATAACATAAAAATCATGTATAATTAAAATTAATTTCACGTAGCGGAAGTGGCAGTAACGTATAAACTGTATATGTCATCTGATAAACTACAGCAATAAATAAAAATATATGCGAAGCATTTTCTAGGTCAATGACTTTCTGAGCGTGCTAAGAATCTTCATATTGCTTCCCTGCTGGCGATGTACCAGGACGAAAAAAGGGAAGAACGCAGCTGCATGGTGGTCAGTACAAATTCGTACATGTACGCACGACCAGTGGATGTGTAAATGATTAAAGTTGGAGTTTTCTGTGATAGGCAGAACTGCCAGTGTTGATCGTGTTTACTTTTGTTACCACACCCAGTAAGGCTTGTAAGAGGCGTGAACTGTGCCAGATGCTGAGTGGTCCCTGTGACTGACATATAGGTGCTGCATAGCCATGCAAGGCAGCGTGATCAGCCACTGACAGACTTTGAAAGGGACCTCATTGTGGGTCAGCGTTTGGCCAGCTGGTCCAACTGTATGGTATACAAATTTGCTGGGCATTCGCATGTGACAATGACCCAATGCTGGTATAGTGTCCTTGTCAACACAGTAGAGTCTTGTACCATAGGAATCAAGGGAGGGGATGTTTGGTGGCCTGTATCCACTTTCTACACCACAACTGCACATACGCATTAACAGGGTTCTTTATTTACTTAAACAGGTAATTGCTACTTAACTTTAACAGCATGTATGTGTTGTGGTACCACCTCTTCAGTATTAGTCCATGATAGCCTCACTGCTGGTGGAGTAGAAGTCCCGCTATGCGATGAATGACAGACCCCCAAACTGTGTTGCAAGTTGGTGCTTCAGTGACTGAGCTAGTGACTGAGCAACTGAGCTAGTGACTGAGTGACTGTGCTAGTGCAGACTCAGCCCCCTGGTTCGCGGCAGCGATCTAAACACTTGCGGTCGAGATGGCGTTGGCTCCGTGTTGCTAGCGAGTCTGTCCTTGGTCTCTCTCCTGATCCAGCTCCCACTATCGACCTTCTTGCTACATCTTTGCCAACTGGTGTACTGGCGACACCTTCGCCAGCACAACTGGATTTAGTGGAAACGTGAGAGCCGGCATATTCAAAGTCAAGTTTCTGATCGACTCAACTGACCACCACATGGGAGGAACGTTTCATTGTGTTCGAAGCACATCATAATCCCTCCACATCTGTGTCTGCCATCGGAGAACAAGTAGTGGACTTCCAGCAACATCCTGTGTGATCCCGCACAACCGTTCGGTGACTAGCAGCAGTCACACTAGGGAAATAGTGTCCCATACGTGGGCTGCCATCAACACAACAACACAAATGGCCACGTCTGGAGTGGTGCCATGACTGGGAGGCACGAATGGCTGAAGATTGGTGTCGCATTGTGTTCAGTGATAAACTGATCTTCTGTAGTTATCCTAGATGACCATCGTTGGTACTGATGACCACATTGTTTGGTCCTTTTAAACTTCAGACCAACCAACCAACCATCGTCATGGCGAGTATGGCAGTGATTCAGGGGTATGTCACATTCTTCCAATGTTTTGGAGAGGCATAGCAGTGTTGCTTCTGAACTCATGTGTGGGTGACTGGTGGCGGGGGGGGGGGGGGGCTTCAGATATTCTACGTCATGGATGGTAGTGACTGGCCCAGTGGTACCTCACAGACATCATCCATCCTGATACACTACCTCTCACAAGAAAGTATCATGGTGACATTTTTCAACAGGAAATGCTCTTCCACCAATGGCACGTGTCTCTATGAACTAACTGTATGATGCTGAGGTACTTCCATTGACAGAAAAATTACCAGGTCTATCACCAATAAAACATGTGGGGACCAGCTCAGAAGTCAGCTCCATCCATCTGGGATATCACGAACCATTTACATCGCTTGTGGGATAGCTAGCCTCCAGAGGGGATATACTAGCTCCATGTCCACTGAGTCAGTGATCGCATCCAGGCCAGAGGGGGAAGCATCATCATGCTGATGCGGGGGTTCATACTGCCAAGCTCTCTGTACATTGGACTCAGCATTGTAATCACACAAACAACGTCACATACCTTCTCAACCTGTCAAGTTTCAGTTCATTTCCTGCCCTCTCTCCTCCTCCCCTTCTGGTTGGTTCAATTTTTTTTGTCAGGCAGTACAGTTTAGATCACGGCCGCCGACCGGAGGGCTCAGTCTCATTGTGAGGCAGCAGCAAAGTCAGTCAGTCACTAGTTCAGTCGCTCAGTCACTGAAGCACCAACTTGCAACCCAGATTAAGGTCTGTCATTCATCGTGTAGCGGGACTTGTACTTCACCAGCAGTGAGGCTATCGTGGACTAATATTGAAGAGCTTGTACCACAACACATGCATGCTGTTAAAGTTAAGTAGCAGTTACCTGTTTAAGTAAATAAAGAACCCTGCTAATACATACGTACAGTTTTGTTGTAGAAAGTGGATACCAGCCACCAAACAACACCCTCTCCTTGATTCCTTTGGTACAACTGTTGACGAGGACGCTATGCCAGTATTGGGTGATTGTCACACGCCAATGCGCAGCAAATTTGGATATCGCACAGTTCGACCATCTGACCCACAACGAGGTCCCTTTAAAAGACTGTCAGTAGCTGTTAACGCTGTCTTGCATGGGTACACAGCACCTGTATGTCTGTCACAGTGACCACTCAGCATCTACATCTACATCCGTACTCCGCAAGCCACCTGACAGTGTGTGGCGGAGGGTACCTTGAGTACCTCTATCGGTTCTCCCTTCTATTCCAGTCTCGTATTGTTCGTGGAAAGAAGGATTGTCGGTATGCCTCTGTGCGGGCTCTAATCTCTTTGATTTTATCCTCATGGTCTCTTCGCGAGATATACGTAGGAGGGAGCAATATACTGCTTGACTCTTCGGTGAAGGTATGTTCTCGAAACGTTAACAAAAGCCCGGACCGAGCTACTGAGCGTCTCTCCTGCAGAGTCTTCCACTGGAGTTTATCTGTCATCTCCGTAACGCTTTCGTGATTACTAAATGATCCTGTAACGAAGCGCGCTGCTCTCCGTTGGATCTTCTCTATCAACCCTATCTGGTACGGATCCCACACTGCTGAGCAGTATTCAAGCAGTAGGCGAACAAGCGTACTGTAACCTACTTCCTTTGTTTTCGGATTGCATTTCCTTAGGATTCTTCCAATGAATCTCCGTCTGGCATCTGCTTTACCGACGATCAACTGTATATGATCATTCCATTTTAAATCACTCCTAATGCGTACTCCCAGATAATTTATGGAATTAACTGCTTCCAGTTGCTGACCTGCTATTTTGTAGCTAAATGATAAAGGATCTATCTTTCTATGTATTCGCAGCACATTACACTTGTCTACATTGAGATTCAATTGCCATTCCGTGCATCATGCGTCAATTCGCTGCAGATCCTCCTGCATCTGGCGCTGTTCACCCCTCTCAAATGCCTTGGGAGCTTGAGGGAGAGATCGCCCCATCATCTCCAGGCTGAAAACAAACCCTCTTGCTGCACATGCCAGCAACTGGTTGTAGCATAAACAATGATGAACAGGACGAGCAAACAGGCATGGAAAGGATACGATGTTACTATGGCCTTTCATTAATGTACACACCGCCTGTTTCATTTTTTATCAAAATAATTGTTCTGGCGTAACGACCAGAGCCGAACCGAAGAGGAAGAACGCAAGAGAAGAGAGGGCGGTGAAACGACGTCGGCCAATGGTGCGCTGATTAGGACCTCGCCACGACAGTAGCGACACCTGCAAGGAGTGAACACGAGCGCCGCCCCTGCCAGCCTAGGCCGGACAGTAGTGCTCAGTAGCGGACACTAATGGACAGTATCGCGGGGTAGTCGCACGGCCTAGCAGAGAGTGCTACGAGAAGCGTTAGTAGTGATCCCCGACTGTGTGGCAGACTTGCCCGAACAGTGCGTATATCACAGGATTCTGATTTATGTTTCATGTCGCCCAGCGTTTGCGACAACATTTTGCACATTCAATTTACGTTTTGTCAGTCTGCTTTACTGAAGTAAAACTACTAATGTTTGAGCCGTGCACGGCTAGCGTTTATCGCATTTATTGTTTGTCATCTTCTATTACGGTACTGCCGCATCGTTTTCTTATTCCATTTACTGGGGTCACTAGCTACCTGCCTTACTTGCCCGTGATCGGCAGCAGCAGCGCGTACCGATAAGTGCACTGTCGTAACATCTCTGGAGCGACCGACAGTATTTCCGGGTCGTCGTGTGTCTGGTAGTCAGTTGGAGACGGACCAGCAGCGCAGTCGGGACGCAGCAGCTGTGGAGTCGGGGGAGGAGCGCCGGTGAGGCGCCGACAGCCAGTGCTCGCCGACCGCTGGCGACACACATCAACTGTCCGACGGAGGGAGATTGGAGCGGGACAGCAGTTGGTTGCTCGTCTCATCGGCCGACGTGTACTTGGTCCTCTCACCGCTACCGGGCCTGGGCAGTCGGTCGGTGGGCGTGGGGCAGCGAGGAAGTCTCCGTGGCGCGTGTCTGGCCGGGGCCGGTCGCAGTGTGAGGGGCTGTCCCCACTGCTACGAGGCCCGTGGCTCACCGATCCCGGACACCAAGGTTGAGCCTTTAGTTAATCTACCAGCCAGCCTCAACTTGTCACATTGTGTCGTTTGAAGTAGTTATCCCTTCGCTTGGTCCTTTGACTGTCGGTCGGTTGGGTCGTCGTCGGATCGTGAATGGTTGGCCCGACTGCCTGTCTCACGTAAGCGAGCGTCAGTGTTTGAATTACAGGCTGACCCTCGAACATGTGAGCGCCCCTGGGTGTACTGCCTTTCTTTTATTTGTTCTTGTTGTTTGTAGTTGTATGGCTTCTGGCCGATTTGTTTTTAAATTAACGGTGCTTTGCCGTAAGATTCTTTAGGCCTTCAGCCTAATTTAAAGAACTGTTTCTTTTGTGACGGCTCCCCCGGCGGTACTTTTGGGGCAGCCACCACAAATTGTATAAAGCGTGGGTAGTGACCGGTTTTGAGAAGAATTGCGCCAGCTAGAACGAAGAGATAACTTATCTTTATTTCTGACGAAACGTGCACCAGCAATACAAGTCCGACTAATATCCAAGAGTAATGCGTGTACTGAGGCTAGTCGAATACAATAGCAAATACCACACTGCAATGGCTCCGCTATAAACTCCACGAAAGGCTTTTTTTTTTTCTCTTTATTGTATTTCAATTCCCCATCGGGGCGGGCTGGCAGCAGCATATGCGCTGCTCTTCAGCCGAAAGACATAGAAGAAACAATAGAAGATGTTTAAAAAGAAGAAAGGAGAGAATATGGTGAACATAGATATAAAAAAGGGGGAACATCATGGAAGGCAATAGACAAAAAACGGGGTGACCATAAAATGGAGATAAAAAAACTGTTAAAACTGTTTAAAAGTAGCACACACAAAAAGCCACACACAGCGACAATTAAAAGAACACAAGGCACAGTATGACTGGAGCATAAAAGGTATCAACGGATGGCGTAGCACACAACAAACACTGGCGGCGAACCTCAAGGCAGTACACAATTAAAATCACACCTCTTGACGCACATGAGAAACAGCACTAAACACAACACTTACGTGGCACACTGGGATGATCAAAACAGAGGATCTGCCAGGCACAAGGAGATGAGGGAGACGGGAAGAAGGGAGGGAGGGGAAGAGATGGGGGAGATGAGTGGGGGGCGCGCTGAAGAGGGCCAGGTAGGGAGGGACGTGGGAAGGAAAGAGGCAAGTATGGGGTGCAGGGTCTCAGGGGAGGGGGGGGGGGGGAAGGAGGAAAATCCGCTCTGGGAGAAGGAGCGAAGAGGAAAAAAGGGGGCCCTGGGGAGGGGGGGGGGGAACAGGGACAGGTTATAGTTGGAAGGAAGGGTAGATGTCACGGCGAAGTTCGTCATCCGGGAGGGGGAACGAACGGCTAGCAATAGGCAATAGACAGCAGACTGTCCGTCTCGGGGCCAGCGCTGCTCCTTATGTGCAAAAGGCAGAGGGCGCTCAGCCGTGGCGCGACCTCCTCCGTCGGCGGTGACGCCCTGAGACGCCGACGGCCGCGACAGGAACTGTGGCCGGCGATGTCACGGTCAGAGCGCGCGTGCGCGAGTTGGGTGGTTGGTTGGTTGGTTGGGTCCGTGGATACAACAGTTTCACGTAAGACCTTTGGCATTTTAAAGGTTTTAATGTTGTCGAATTTTAAGTGTTGGGCATTTAAGCCGGCCGCGGTGGCCGTGCGGTTCTGGCGCTGCAGTCCGGAACCGCGGGACTGCTACGGTCGCAGGTTCGAATCCGGCCTCGGGCATGGGTGTGTGTGATGTCCTTAGGTTAGTTAGGTTTAAGTAGTTCTAAGTTCTAGGGGCTAATGACCATAGATGTTAAGTCCCATAGTGCTCAGAGCCATTTCAATCATTTTTTTGAACAGTTGTAAGATAAGGCTTGCCTTTTAAATTTCTGATTATGCTTGCGTTTTAAGTTATTGGCCTTCAGCCGTTTTTAAATTAAAGTGGCTTTCAGCCGGTAATTAAGTCCCAAAGACTAAAGCTGCGTGGTTAAAAAAAATTTGTTTTGGGTTCTTGAATGTTTAATCAAATAATTAAGTTGTATGTTCGAGTGTAACGGACAGCCCCTTATTTTGGCCCCTTTCCACAATTTAAACTCCCTGTCCTGTCCTGCGGGTTAAGCGGGGCGTTTCAGCGTTATTTGCTTGAGTTGTTGTATAGTATTCCGAGAACGCAGCATGCCCGAGGCTCCCTGTACGAGACGACTGGGCCGGTCGGGGTGGTCGAGCGGTTCTAGGCGCTACAGTCTGGAACCGCGTGACCGCTACGGTCGCAGGTTCGAATCCTGCCTCGGGCATGGATGTGTGTGATGCCCTTAGGTTAGTTAGGTTTAAGTAGTTCTAAGTTCTAGGGGACTGATGACCTCAGAAGTTAAGTCCCATAGTGCTCAGAGCCATTTGAACCATTTTTCGAGACGAGTGGGCAAGACCCAACAATAATTACATTTTTCACATTAGAAAAAAATTCATTTTTCAGTTAAACGTTGTAGTGGGACGCGAAATTGAAGCGTCACCCATCCACCAGTGTCAGCCCAGTTTGCAGGTGAATATAAGTTTAATTTAGTTTTGTTTATGTATTTTTGTAATATTTTGTAATGGTTGTGAATTGTCTAAAGTTTTGTATTTTTTTATGTTTCATGTACGGAGAGGGCGGCGCAACGAACGGAGACAGCATCTTCGCTGCCGGGACCAGAGAGAAAATTGCTGGCCACTATACGTGGCGGGTCGACAGCCAAAGAGCAACAGAAGATCCTGGAAATGAGTTGTTGCGTCGTGCTTCTAAAAATTGATAAATGAGAATTTGTAATGTTTTGTACAACAATGATATCATAGGAAGTTTAATCTTATTGAAAATGTTTAGTTTTGTCTCGTCAAGGCTCAGGTTCACGTCTGTAGGTAGGAAGATAATAAACTAGTGGATGCTACTAAAGTTGAAATACGTGTTCTGAGGATTTATTTATGAAGAATTATGTGAATGAATTCATAATATATTTGACAAGATTATTGAATTTTGACAGCGTTCATCGCAACTTTGAATCTCAAAAGTTTATCCAATGTGTGGTTCTAATATCGATTAAATCAGATAACGTGTATCAATATAATTTCTGAGGAGAAACAAACGACATCTAAAATTGAAAAAGTTTACGAAAACCAAATGGCCTGATTGACGTAATTCTGCGCATACGACTCAAATGATGTTTTACAGTTTCGTTCAACAACCATTCTGAGACAATTTAAAAAGAATATAAATAATTTTGAAGTGGGTTGTAACTGACGTAGGTGACAAAGTCTACACATGGTCATATGTCGAAAGAAAATCATTTATAAGAAACATACGTCGTTACACTACAACGTACTGAATAATTCATCTATTGATTTGAGACTGAGCTTTAAATTCGCGTTATTCCGTGGATTACCGAGTGCAGCGTGCGCACGAAGATTCAGCCCTAGCCCTACTCATAAAACCAATCCATGCCATGCTTCAGTGTTGGTTTGATGTGGTGTCGGTTCCAGCCATTTGCGGTTTACTGCAACGCCGATGGAATGCGAGAGGTTTACGCGTCTGAGCAACGCACAAGCGCCGCCGTTCGCACAAACTGGCTGGCGGGGATTCCCCCGCCGGGGCTACCTGCGGGCAGAGACCGCGGACGCCCAACTTGTGCCGGAACTGCGCTCCCCGGCAGCTGTGCTGTGCGGCGCAGCGGCCCTTTGAGGGCGCAGGGGCGGCGCCTGACGGCGGGAAACGCCCTGCTCAGCCAGCCGCGAAACGAGAGCAACACTGCCGCGCCGAAAGGACTGGCTGAACTGTCGCTGTACGGTAACAGTACAGTGTTCGCTGTAACAGTTTTAAATAACATTTACGAGTGCACAACCTGTGTCTCTCCGGAATCCACTGCAGCTGTCGCACTCCGATTGGCCACAAGTAACAGCTAACATTCAGCCGCAAGCGTGTCTGCTGACTGGTATTTCTGGCCAGGTGAAATGTGTCAGTCTAAAAGAAGTGTTATGTTTTCCTCTATAAAAGCGGTTACATGTTAGGATCTATGATTAGCATTTTCAGTAACCCAACTGACAAAAAGCTTCTGAACGCAAGCATTTCCATAGTCATCAGCTGTACGCATTGAACTTTATTCTCTACCGGTTTCGCCGGCCGGAGTGGCCGAGCGGTTCTAGGCGCTGCAGTCTGGAACCGCGTGACCTCTACGGTCGCAGGTTCGAATCCTGCCTCGGGCAAGGATGTGTGTGATGTCCTTGGGTTAGTTAGGTTTAAGTAGTTCTAAGTTCTAGGGGACTGATGACCACAGCAGTTAAGTCCCATAGTGCTCAGAGCCATTTCAATCTACCGGTTTCACTTCGTGTTTCATCAGAAAAGAAGAAGGAATTTAAACATCCATAATTGGGAGAAAGTGAAGTAATCTGACAATTGACTGTTTGACGTTTGGAGACGATCTTGCCATGTTAGCAGAATCTGTAGAGAATGCAACAATGCAGATAAATCTCGCACAGCAGACACTTTCCACAGCAGCCCTAAGTATAGATTTTGAAAAGAGAAAAAAAGACAGACAGAATACATGAGGTAGGAAAATAGGCTACTAAATTTATGTTTGTAGGTGAAATAACGCAACCAAATGCTTTGGACAAGAATCCCACATAGCAAGGGCAGGGAAAATGGGAGCGGCTTTTCAACTAACAAAATACCTGTCGAACAAGAAATCTGTATCCACAATGCAAAACTCCGGCATTACAATACTATCATAGACCAGTATTCCTTAATCCCTCAGAATGCCTTTCGTTAAATACAGTCAGGGAATAAGTTGAAACAGCAAAGAAAGAAATGAGAATAGTCAGGAAAATTTTAGGACTTAAATGTGGTAATGGGAGCTGGAACTAGCAAGTAAAAAAGAAGTTTATGAAAAGATAGGAGGAGTATTAGACACATTGAGGAAGAGCAGCGTTCTATTCTACAGATACCTAAAAACCCTAGACGTAAAAAGAATAACATTGAAATTTTAACTTTTTTGACAAAAACATCGGTGACGTCGATTAGTGAAGTTAAAACAGTGCGGAAAAAATTTCAGCGGAAACTTAAAAAGTTTCAAGGGCTGCCAGGAGAAAACAAAAGAAAAGCAGACGCCGTATGGATGGAAGAAAGAAGACAACTTGGGAAAGAATGAAACACTACGGAAGAAAAAAAACACTGAGGGCGTAATTTTATTTCATGTGGTCCTCAGTAGGCCAAATCAATGAAAAAACAGAGAACCCCTTAATACTTCGTAGTAATTACATAATCAAAAAATTTTATTGTACAGTTTTAGAAAACTGTTGAGTAGCTAGTAGAAGCCGAATCACTTCGTGTGTCATCGACTTCGCGCCAAAAATCGACTAGCGAAGTGATCTGCACCAAACAGTTGAGTTATCAGTGGACGGGCCGAACAGTTACTACGGACGGATCGCCGTGCTCGCCTAAAATCGCGACTTTGAGACCAGCGCAGAGTATAACTCGGTTTAGGAAAGCGTAAGTTTTGTTCGCGGAATAGTAACAATATCTGCTACTTTGTTTCAAAATGAGAAAGAATTTTATTCTGACTAATAACAATGTAATAATTTTTTCTTAATGCGGGGCCACAGTCATATTTACCAGAAATATCGACCCTTAGACAATGTGTCTAATAGTATATTTTAAATACGACAGTATGCCATCTTAGGCACTGTATAACACTTAAAACACTTGATAATGGCACTTTGAAGCCAAAATCAGGTTCAAATGGCTCTGAGCGCTATGGTGCTTAACATATGAGGTCATTAGCCCCCTAGAACTTAGAACTACTTAAACCTAACTAACCTAAGGACATCACACAACACCCAGTCATCACGAGGCAGAGAAAATCCCTGACCCCGCCGGGAATCGACCCGGGAAGCCGGGCGTGGGAAGCGAGAACGCTACCGCACGACCACGAGCTGCGGACGCAGACTTTAAAGTAATAACAATGTGTTTGTGATTTCGGTAGGCGTGTCACACCACTGCACAGTTTACTGTTATATCTGAAGACATAGGCATAATAAAAAAATGATGGCATGTGATTAAATTATGAAATTGATTATTTAAAGGAGCCTGTTTTTTGGTAGTTCCACTAAAGTTTCGGAACAAAAGCAGCGGACTCGAGATCTACGTGCTACGTCTGTATCGACACGCCATCACTTGAAACGCCACGTTGGTCGACATTTTAGAAATCCTGTACTTTGCTTGGAAACGGTAAGGCAGAAGTGAGCCCATTACACGCGCTGCTATTCCACTACAAACGGAGGCGATCACGTGCCACCTAGAGGAGGCGATCGCCCTCACATTCGCACTCATGACGGAGTTACGTGATGTACAGTTATGCTGTGCACCCTTTTTCCTGAGGATCGTCGTATGCTGCAATTTTAATGGCGAGCAGTGTAGCTGTGGCTAAGCCATGTCTACGCAGTATCCTTCCCTCAAGGAGTGCAAGTTTCATAGGAGAGCTTCTGTGGAGTTTGGAAGGTAGGAGACGAGGTACTGGAGGAATTAAATCTGTGAGGACGGGTCGTGAGTCGTGCTTGGGTAGCTCAGTTGTTAGAGCACTTGCCCGCCAAAGGCAAAGGTCCCGAGTCCGAGTCTCGGTCCGGCACACAGTTTCAATCTGTCAGGAAGGTTAGAGGGTCTCGGGAAAACAAAGGAAGGGCTTCAGTCACAAAGGGTGCAGGCTGAACACAGGAACCATCGGTATAATAGCTGTAAATTGTAGTAGCTGTGTTGGGAAAGTACCAGATCCCCAAGCGCTAATAGAAAGCACTAATGCTCAAATCGTTATAGACACTGAAAGCTGGCTAAAGCCGGATATAAGCTCAGCCGAAATTTTTGCGAAGACCTCAGCGGTGTTCCGAAAGGATAGGCTAAACACGGTTAGCGGTGGCGTGTTTGTTGCTGTCAGAAGTAGTTTAACTTGTCGCGAAATTGAAGTAGATACTCCAAATGAGTTAGTATGGGCAGAGGTCATTGTTGGCAACCGGAATAAAATAATAATTGAATCCTCTTACCGACCTTCCAATTCAGATGATGCAGTTGCTGAAAGGTTCAAAATAAACTTGAGTTTGATTTCAAACACGTACCTGAGTCATACGATAATAGTCGGTGGTGACTGTAATTTACCATCGATAAGTTGGCGAAAATACACTACTAGCCATAAAAATTGCTACACCAAGAAGAAATGCAGAAGATAAACGGGTATTCATTGAACAAATATATTATACTAGAACTGACATGTGATTACATTTTCACGCAATTTAAGTGCATAGATCCGGAGAAATCAGTACCCAGAACAACCACATCTGGCCGTAATAACGGCCTTGATACGCCTGGGCATTGAGTCAAATAGAGCTTGGATGGCGTGTACAGGTACAGCTGCCCATGCAGCTTCGACACGATACCACAGTTCATCAAGAGTAGTGACTGGCGTATTGTGACGAGCCAGTTGCTCGGTCACCATTGACCAGACGTTTTCAGTTGGTGAGAGATCTGGAGAATGTGCTGCCCAGGGCAGCAGTCGAACATTTTCTGTATCCAGAAAGGCCCATACAGGACCTGCAACATGCAGTCGAGCATTATCCTGCTGAAATGTAGGGTTTCGCAGGGATCGAATGAAGGGAATAGCCACGGGTCGTAACACATCTGAAATGTAACGTCCATTGTTCAATGTGCCCTCAATGCGAACGAGAGGTGACCGAGATGTGTAACCAATGGCACCCCATACCATCACGCCGGGTGATACTCCAGTATGGCGATGATGAATACACGCTTGCAATGTGCGTTCACCGCGATGTCGCCAAACGCGGATGCGACCATCATGATGCTGTAAACAGAACCTGGATTCATCCGAAAAAATGACGTTTTGCCATTCGTGCACCCAGGTTCGTCGTCGAGTACACCATCGCAGGCGCTCCTGTCTGTGATGCAGCGTCAAGGGTAACCGCAGCCACGGTCTCCGAGCTGATAGTCCATGCTGCTGCAAACGTCTTCGAGCTGTTCGTGCAGATGGATGTTGTCTTGCAAACGTCCCCATCTGTTGACTCAGGGATGTAGACGTGGCTGCACGATCCGTTACAGCCATGCGGATAAGATGCCTGTCATCTCGACTGCTAGTGATACGAGGTCGTTGGGATCCAGCACGGCGTTCCGTATTACCCTCCTGAACCCATCGATTGCATATTCTGCTAACAGTCATTGGATCTCGACCAACGCGAGCGGCAATGTCGCGATACGATAAACCGCAATCGCGATAGGCTACAATCCGACATCTATCAAAGTCGGAATCGTGATGGTACACATTTCTCCTCCTTACACGACGCATCACAGCAACGTTTCGCCAGGCAACGCCGGTCAACTGCTGTTTGTGTATGTGTAATCGGTTGGAAACTTTCCTCATGTCAGCACGTTGTAGGTGTCGCCACCGGCGCCAACCTTGTGTTAATGCTCTGAAAAGCTAAAAATTTGCATATCACAGCATCTTCTTCCTGTCGGTTAAATTTCGCGTCTGTAGCACGTCATCTTCGTGGTGTAGCAATTTTAATGGCCAGTAGTGTACATGTTTAATTCCGGTGGTTCGAATAAAATATCATCTGGACATCAAGAACAGATCTGTCAGTCGGCGATATTTTGTCAACTCAGCTCTGTAATTGCTGCCGTTCACATAAAACAGTTTCATTTACAGCGGACGGTCTCTTTCTGGCGACAGCCGTACTGTTCACTCACGCTATGGCTTGTCAAACGACAGCGTAGATGCCATACCGTCGAACAAACAATGTACACCGCTGATTTGCACCTGGTGACCACAACCGGAACTAATGTTTTCTCCATCGTAAATCGGGTCCGCATTAACTCAGTACACTATCTACGGAGTTTCGGTGCCATATGATAGTTGCAGCCCACGCTGCACCTCCGTGTACAGCTGCACATTAGTTACAGCACAAGTACGCAGTAGTTGGTGTAATGTTTTGTACATTCGTATTTTTCAGTGCGGAACTATATCGAATGCCTTACAAATGGCTCTGAGCACTATGGGACTTAACTTCTGAGGTCATCAGTCCCCTAGAACTTAGAACTACTTAAACCTAACTAACCTAAGGGCGTTACACACATCCGTGCCCGAGGCAGGATTCGAACCTGCGACCGTAGTGGTCGCGAGTTTCCACACTGTAACGCCTAGAACCGCTCGGCCGCTCCGGCCGGCTGAATGCCTTATAGGTGTTAATGGATTTTCCCACTTCGGGCCCTTATCGTCGCTCATCTCTGTTTCACTTACGCACTTTCCTTACCTCGTAGCGTGTCCGTATAGCCATCGGGGGCATTCATTATCGCGGTGGATAGTGCAAATTAGACTTGGCCACTGTTTCTATGTTTCGATACAGTGTATCGATACGTGGAACTGTTTCAGTCTTTCGGAACGGCTGTGGTTCACTGTTTCGAAACAGTGGTGTTTCATTCCGCCCCTGTCTCGGATAACCGGACCAGATTCGATCTCGAGCCAGACACAGAAGCTGTATCGTTGTTTCAAAATAAGACTGTTTCAGTCCACCTGTGCTTGGAACGCGCTAATTGTATCGAAACAGTGATGTTTCATACCGCTCTGTGTCGGACGAGATTCGGGCTCGGCACAGGTACTGAAACACAACATAACACTTCGTGAAACACTTTCAAGAGTGTCGAAATCTTTTTAATAAGCAATGGCATGAAGCTTCGTTTCTAGCTGACTGTCCTATTCCGAAATGGCGTAACATCTGCTTTATAAACACTAACCAAACAATAAAACAACGCATACTATTCACATTCGAAATAATAAATATGTGAAAATCATTCAGTTAAATTACACTTTTTTACAACATACGCTTCTCTGTTCATGTACAGTAATCATATTAAGAAACGCAAGTAAGCCTACAACATTTTGAATAAAAAAAGGCGTAGAGTGACAGTTATTAGACGTATTGTAAGGTGTCAGGGAAATCCAACACCTTCCATGAAAACCCTGACATGATAAGCAAATCCAGCAGTATGTCACATAGCTTCGAATAAATCCTGACATTAAATTAACCAAAGTAATAGGATTAACGAGTAAGCAAATAGAATACCACAGACTAACACAAGAATGCCTAAATGCATGTCATACCTTCCCACCGTGATACAGACGCAGTTCCGAGGGGAGAAACGAGAACAGAAGCCGAGAGCAGAACCGTGTTAAGGTAGAAGGCCCTACGGTAAGGGACGGACACCCACGTCTCCAGCCAACCGCCAGGACCACCCTCCAGCCCATGTTAAAAGATAGAGCCCTCCAGAAGAACAGTATAGATCTTACGATAACACTAACAGGGACACACCAGCTACAAGTTTTAGCATGAGACTTTTTCGCGTCTCTGTTACGTTGCAAACGTTAAAAACATTGCCCCACCACGAAAAGTATAACGTTTCTCATTGGATAGACAGAATTTTGTAGGCGGAGCTTAAGGTTAACACTGAGACCCTGATTGGTCAGATGAAAACACAGCCAGATAGTTTTTTTTTAAACCAACTTCGGTAAATTGTACTAAGGAGAAGTTAGGAGGGAGTTGCTTCCGAGACGGCGAGCTGTATGGAGCTGCGCCGCCCGCCGCCCCCTGACGAACACCGACAAGGTAATGAACGCACGCGATGCCGCATAACAGCGCATAAAGCTTCACTCAGAACTGCAGAAGTCTCATCTATTACACCCCCTTTTTACGTAATACTAGTGTCGATCGTCAATTAAATCTCATGGTGTTCACATTTGCTACTTGAAGCAAAAATCTGAAACGCGATGATTTTTCTGTTATATAATTATTGAGAAGCCACATCAGCCACTGTAATTTACGACAAGTTAGATAAGTAATTAAAGATAATTGAGGGTCACTGAAGACCATTTTTATAGTTTTCTCTTTTGTGAAACTTAATTTAAACCTAGATTATAGATGTGATATGGCATAGAACGTGGAAACCCATTCAGGGAATATTCGTTCACATTTTTGTTGAACGCAGTTGGTTTTTATCATCCTGTATTAAAATATTTCCTTTTATCAATAGTGCAATTTATAAACAATGTTTTGTGAGTAGAATAAAATTACCAATGGTAAACGTAACCGCTTTTTCGACGTTATTTTACCAGCTAACTAAAAATAGGAAAGTCTTGAACCCCTTCCACTAAATTTAGTTAGTATTAAGATTCTTTTACAGGGAGTGCAGTGGAGCTGACGCTGAAATCATTAAGTATTTGATTATATCATCGCTAGTCTCACTGAACTCTTCTGAACTCTACATGTCATGTGTGGTCTAGCGTCTCCTTACCAGCAACAGGTCCCACGTTCAAACTAGTCACTTCCCTAAAAAAACACGCTCAGAGCGTCGTTGCGCGAAAGTGGTAGGGAGACACGACTTAGAACAAAACAGACACCACGCAGAATGTTAGAATATATACAAATTTGATGTAGGTATAATTGCAAGCAATCTGTTTGACATATCACTGTTAGTGTAATGGTGAACGGAAAGGGCTGCGAAGCATGGTGAATTTATAGTAACGTTTCGAAAACCTTGGAAGACAAAAATTTTGTCCGTTATATTTTGTTATTTATTTGAATTATTTGGCATTGTTTGTTAGTCTATAGTCACTGTGCCTATTATCCACAATGATTCCCTTTGTGTGCATGGAAATTAGCAGGATGGGTATATTACCCATACTAACGGAATGTGGGAATCCCAGTAGCATATCCGTTGTTTCTGCAGTTTGCTCCCACCTCCAGTTCCGTTCGTGGTGGTTCTTCTGTCTTCAGCTATGGCTGTCCTCAGCCAGTTGAAAAGTATGAAAGTCACACGACACGAAAGCAGCGCATTTACTGCAGGAAATACGAAACTACTCTGGCTCTGAGCACTATGGGACTTAACTACTAAGGTCATCAGTCCCCTAGAACTTAGAACTACTTAAACCTAACTAACCTAAGGACATCACACACATCCATGCCCGAGGCAGGATTGGAACCTACGACCGTAGTGGCCGCGCGGTTCCAGACTGTAGCGCCTTTAACCGCTTGGCCACCAAGGCCGGCAAATACGAAACTGCCGAGGCGCCCAAGTGATAGTTTCAAACTTTCTGCGATATGATTAGCGCTCTCGCACCTGATTTGTGTTTATATGGACATACTTATACAGTAGACATTCAAGATGATAAAATGTGTAGGTTTATTAAATTACAAAACACAAACTGTTTCAATGTTTGGAAACAGCGTATCGAAACATTACAGTGTACTGTTTAATTTGTTTCGAAACAGTTACGTGTTTCAGTTTGCCCATCTCTAGTGCACATAATGTTTTACGTCATCAGTGTAACAAACAACCCACGTAAAATCATGGTGACCGTGCACTCTACATGGGACCCGCACTATGATAACGCCACCAGCATACCAAAGAAAAACACATGGGGGAGGTCTGTGGGCGAACCCGATAACTTTGCATACCGTACCGCCCTCCAGTTCGACGCGACTGCCTCCCTCGCCGGGTCGGCGCCAGGTCAGGTTTGTTAGCGGCGTCGCGCTTAAAGCTGATGGAGACGGCCGCTTCTGTGGGGATCGCACACGTCGAGTGTGTGGCGAGTGGCGGCCAACAGCGGAAGCGGCCAAAGTGCCTCTCCGGGCGGGCCGCTCCTCTTGTTTTTAGGGCTGTGCAAACGTATCGACCCCAAGCAGCGCGTCCATCTGGCCAGACCCCACCTCACCCCACCCCACCGACCCCTGCAGATGATTTACGATCGCTCCTCTTTCTCTGCCTTTCCCCGTGCCCGGCTCCGTCTCCGAGCCAGCGGCTGTGGGCGGCAAATCACGGTGGAGCGAACGCGGGACCGCACACTCGATGCACCAAGGGCACCATCTGATCAACAGTATCGAGACACCCCTGTGTACTGCAGAATTTCTAAATACACACTGCCACTCTGAAAATCACAGCTACAAGCCCGGCAGAGGGTCCGTCGAGCCACCTTCGCAATAATTCTCTGTCACTCCAATCTCGAACAGCGTGCGGAAAAAAGAACACCTGTATCGATACGTGCCAGCTCTGATTTACCTTGGGACAAGGAATGAAAGAGGAGAAAGACTGAGTTCTGTAACAAGTTTCAGCTAGTAATAGCGAATCCTCTGTTCAAGAATCACAAGAGGAGGTGGTATACTTGGAAAAGGCCGGGAGATACGGGAAGATTTCAGTTAGATTACATCATGGTCAGACAGAGATTCCGAAATCAGATACTGGACTGTAAGGCGTACCCAGGAGCAGATATAGACTAAGATCACAATATAGTAGTGATGAAGAGTAGGCTGAAGACATTAGTCAGGAAGAATCAATACGCAAAGAAGTGGGATACGCAAGTACTAAGGAATGACGAGATACGTTTGAAGTTCTCTAACGCTATAGATACAGCAATAAGGAATAGCGCAGTAGCCAGTACAGTTGAATGGACATCTCTAAAAAGGGCCATCACAGCAGTTGGGAAGGAAAACATAGGTACAAAGAAGGTAACTGCGAAGAAACCATGGACAACAGAAGACATACTTCAGTTGATTGATGAAAGGACGAAGTACAAACATGTTCCGGGAAAATCAGGAATACAGAAATACAAGTCGTTGAGGAATGAAATAAATAGCAAGTGCAGGGAAGCTAAGACGAAATGGCTGCAGGAAAAATGTGAAGACATCGAAAAAGATATGATTGTCGGAAGGACACACTCAGCATACAGGAAAGTCAAAACAACCTTTGGTGACATTAAAAGCAACGGTGGTAACATTAAGAGTGCAACGGGAATTCCACTGTTAAATGCAGAGGAGAGAGCAGATAGGTGGAAAGAATACATTGAAAGCCTCTATGAGGGTGAAGATTTGTCTGATGTGATAGAAGCAGAAACAGGAGTCGATTTAGAAGAGATAGGGGATCCAGTATTAGAATCGGAATTTAAAAGAGCTTTGGAGGACTTACGGTCAAATAAGCAGAAGGGATAGATAACATTCCATCAGAATTTCTAAAATCATTGGGGGAAGTGGCAACAAAACGACTATTCACGTTGGTGTGTAGAATATATGAGTCTAGCGATATACCATCTGACTTTCGGAGAAGCATCATCCACACAATTCCGAAGACGGCAAGAGCTGACAAGTGCGAGAATTATAGCACAATCAGCTTAACAGCTCATGCATCGAAGCTGCTTACAAGAATATTATACAGAAATGGAAAAGAAAATTGAGAATGCGCTAGGTGACGATCAGTTTGGCTTTAGGAAAAGTAAAGGGACGAGAGAGGCAATTCTGACGTTACGGCTAATAATGGAAGCAAGGCTAAAGGAAAATCAAGACACTTTCATAGGATTTGTCGACCTGGAAAAAGCGTTCGACAATATAAAATGGTGCAAGCTGTTCGAGATTCTGAAAAAAGTAGGGGTAAGCTATAGGGAGAGACGGGTAATGAGAAGTAGTAGAAACGAGAGCAGCGAGAAACTTAACATCAGGATTGATGGTCACGAAGTCAATGAAGTTAAGGAATTCTGCTACCTAGGCAGTAAAATAACCAATGACGGACGGAGCAAGGAGGACATCAAAAGCAGACTCGCTATGGCAAAAAAGGCATTTCTGGCCAAGAGAAGTCTACTAATATCAAATACCGGCCTTAATTTGAGGAAGAAATTTCTGAGGATGTACGTCTGGAGTACAGCATTGTATGGTAGTGAAACATGGACTGTGGGAAAACCGGAACAGAAGAGAATCGAAGCATTTGAGATGTGGTGCTATAGACGAATGTTGAAAATTAGGTGGACTGATAAGGTAAGGAATGAGGAGGTTCTACGCAGAATCGGAGAGGAAAGGAATATGTGGAAAACACTGATAAGGAGAAGGGACAGGATGATAGGACATCTGCTAAGACATGAGGGAATGACTTCCATGGTACTAGAGGGAGCTGTAGAGGGCAAAAGCTGTAGAGGAAGACAGAGATTGGAATACGTCAAGCAAATAATTGAGGACGTAGGTTGCAAGTGCTACTCTGAGATGAAGAGGTTAGCACAGGAAAGGAATTCGTGGCGGGCCGCATCAAACCAGTCAGTAGACTGATGACAAAAAAAAAAGATCGTCCCTATGTAGGTCGGCGTCAATCAATGTGCAGAGTGGCGCACGAAATGTGTTACCATTTTGTTTTTGAATATAAACTTTGCTTATACCTGACGGCTCAACACAAAAGTTTTGTCTCAAGTACAGATAGTGTTGAGGATCAGTGGACAAAGTTCAAAACCATCGTACAATATGCGTTAGATGAGTATGTGCCAAGCAAGATCGTAAGAGATGGAAAAGAGCCACCGTGGTACAACAACCGAGTTAGATAACTGCTGCGGAAGCAAAGGGAACTTCACAGCAAACATAAACATAGCCAAAGCCTTTCAGACAAACAAAAATTACGCGAAGCGAAATGTAGTGTGAGGAGGGCTATGCGAGAGGCGTTCAATGGATTCGAAAGTAAAGTTCTATGTACTGACTTGGCAGAAAATCCTAAGAAATTTTGGTCTTACGTCAAAGCGGTAGGTGGATCAAAACATAATGTCCAGACACTCTGTGACCAAAATGGTACTGAAACAGAGGATGACAGACTAAACGCCGAAATACTAAATGTCTTTTTCCAAAGCTGTTTCACAGAGGAAGACTGCACTGTAGTTCCTTCTCTAGATTGTCGCACAGATGACAAAATGGTAGATATCGAAATAGGCGACAGAGGGATAGAGAAACAATTAAAATCGCTCAAAAGAGGAAAGGCCGCTGGACCTGATGGGATACCAGTTCGATTTTACACAGAGTACGCGAATGAACTTGCCCCCCTTCTTGCAGCGGTGTACCGTAGGTCTCTAGAAGAGCGTAGCGTTCCAAAGGATTGGAAAAGGGCACAGGTCATCCCCGTTTTCAAGAAGGGACGTCGAACAGATGTGCAGAACTATAGACCTATCAGTTGTAGAGTTTTGGAACACGTATTATGTTCGAGTATAATGACTTTTCTGGAGACTAGAAGTCTACTCTGTAGGAATCAGCATGGGTTTCGAAAAAGACGGTCGAGTGAAACCCAGTTCGCGCTATTCGTCCACGAGACTCAGAGGGCCATAGACATGGGTTCCCAGGTAGACGCCGTGTTTCTTGATTTCCCCAAGGCGGTCGATACAGTTCCCCACAGTCGTTTAATGAACAAAGTAAGAGCATATCGACTATCAGACCAATTGTGTGATTGGATTGAAGAGCTCCTAGATAACAGAACGCAGCATGTCATTCTCAATGGAGAGAAGTCTTCCGAAGTAAGAGTGATTTCAGGTGTGCCGCAGGGGAGTGTCGTAAGACCGTTGCTATTCACAATATACATAAATGACCTTGTGGATGACATCGGAAGTTCACTGAGGCTTTTTGCGGATGATGCTGTGGTGTATCGAGAGGTTGTAACAATGGAAAATTGTACTGAATTGCAGGAGGATCTGCAGCGAATTGACGCATGGTGCAGGGAATGGCAATTGAATCTCAATGTAGACATGTGTAATGTGCTGCGAATACATAGAAAGAAAGATCCCATATCAGTTAGCTACAATATAGCAGGTCAGCAACTGAAAGAAGTTAATGCCATAAATTATCTGGGAGTACGCATTAGGAGTGATTTAAAATGGAATGATCATATAAAGTTCATCGTCGGTAAATCAGATGCCAGATTGAGATTCATTGGAAGAATCCTAAGGAAATGCAATCCGAAAATAAAGGAAGTAGGTTACAATACGCTTGTCGCCCACTGCTTGAATACTGCTCAACAGTGTGGGATCCGTACCAGATAGGGTTGATAGAAGAGATAGAGAAGATCCAACGGAGAGCAGCGCGCTTCGTTACAGGATCGTTTAGTAATCGCGAAAGCGTTACGGAGATGATAGACAAACTCCAGTGGAAGACTCTGCAGGAGAGACGCTCAGTAGCTCGGTACGGGTTTTAGTTGAAGTTAAGAGAAGATACCTTCACCGAAGAGTCAAGCAGTATATTGCTCCCTCCTACGTATATCTCGCGAAGAGACCATGAGGATAAAATCAGAGAGATTAGAGCCCACACAGAGGCATACCGACAATCCTTCTTTCCACGAACAATACGAGACTGGAATAGAAGGGAGAACCGATAGAGGTACTCAAGGTACCCTCCGCCACACACCGTCAGGTGGCTTGCGGAGTATGGATGTAGATGTAGCTGTTGTCAATACAATCTGAAAGGAACATATACTACAATGAAGAGCCGTCCATGGAGATTTGTTCTAACTCAGCACATGCTCAATATGTCCACAATTTCGTTTCCTAACTTCCTTCAAACGAACACTGAAGTTAGTGATTACCCTACGGCACATGTCTACCGTAATTTCACTGCAAGCTTAAAGAATAAGTCTTCTGAGCTCCATTAAATCACGTGGACGTTTCGGGAAATTTTTTTCTTTAGGTACCCCCAAAGAAATAAGTCACATGGATTGAGGTCTGGACTACTGGGGGGCCAATTTTGTCCGTCATTGAAGCGACCTGGAAACCTGAGTGAAATGATCCGCACGTCGAAATGCTCGTGTAAAAACTCCAACTCAGTGTTTGCAGTATGTGGCCTTGCTCCATCTTGTATGAACCACTGCTTGTTGAAGGGCAAGGCAGTAGCAAGAATCTGTGGAATGAATCTATTGCGAAGCATGCTCAAATAACGCTCTCTGTTCACAGTTTCTTCAAAGAAAAAGGGTTCATTAAGTCCGTGACTGGAAACTGATGCACACGCTGTAATCCTCGGAGCATAATGTTGTCATTCATGAAGCACTTGTGGGTTTTCGGTGACCCAAAAGCGTACATTTTGTTTGTGAACTACACCATCTAAATGAAAATGCGCCTCGTCTGAAAACCATACGTTGTTGAGAGTTTCTTCCCTATCCTCCACCCACTGACCAAACATTAGTCTCTCCTGCTTGTGTTCTTCAGTGAGCTTCTGTGCACAGGTCATCTTGTATGGGTACATATGGAGGTCACTTTTAAGAATGCGTTGAACGGAGCATCTGGATATTCCCAGTTGCACTGCTGCCTTTCTACACGATTTTCCGGGACTTATCTGTACAGCAACTCGTACCTATTCAATATTCTCCGGCGAACAAACAGGATTAGACCGAGGTCGCTTCGCTTCCAGTACTGTTCCTTCCTGTACAAATTTATCGTACAAGCTGTGGATAGTGTGGTGTCACCGCCAGACACCACACTTGCTAGTTGGTAGCCTTTAAATCGGCCACGGTCCGTTAGTATACGTCGGTCCCGCGTGTCGCTACTATCAGTGATTGCAGACCGAGCGCCGCCACACGGCAGGTCTAGAGAGACGTCCTAGCACTAGCCCCAGTTGTACAGCCGACTTTGCTATCGATGGTTCACTGACAAAATTACGCTCTCATTTGCCGAGACGATGATAGTTAGCATAGCCTTCAGCTACGTCACTTGCTACGACCTAGCAAGGCGCCATTATCATTTGCTATTTATCTTGTGATGCATGTACCGTCAGACCGATGTTCACCAATTATGAATTAAAGTTAAGTATTCTAGTAGTTACTTACGTTCTTTGCTACTATAAATTCCCTTAACTGTTCCAGACCTCACGCCAGCCTGCGTGAGCTTAATCGCGTGCCTTTCGGCTTCCTCTCCTAGTGGCTTGGCTGTCTTGTAAAGTCACAACAGATAGTCTTCTTGCAAGGGACCCATCATGTGTTAAACTGTTGTCGAAAACGCCTCTGAGTTACAACAAGGCTTTTCGTTTCATGAAAAAGTAACACATTTGCCGTTCGTTGCTGTGTCGTCAGTCTTCCATTGTCAGCCACTGCTGCTTACTAGTCTCCTAGCGGCAGTATCGTGAATTACACGTCATTTCGTAACTCATTTGTTTTTCCAAGCTCTCCTGGTACTGCTGTAGAGATGCCAGTGGGATATCTAATTTGCGTCGTAAATTGTGAAAGAAACAATTGGTAACACATTTCGTGCGCCACCCTGTATTTTTGTATTCGGAGGAGAAAGTTGGTGATTGAAATTTCCCACCGCAACGAGAAACGCATTCGTATTAATGATATCCACCCCAAATCGTGTATTATGTCCGTGACGCTCTCTCCCCTATTTCTCGACAACAGAAGACGTGCTGCCCTTCTTTGAACTTTCTCTATATACCTCGTTTAACCCTGACTGCTAAGGTTCAAAAATGGTTCAAATGGCTCTGAGCATTATGTGACTTAACATCTATGGTCATCAGTCTACTAGAACTTAGAACTACTTAAACCTAACTAACCTAAGGACATCACACACATCCATGCCCGAGGCAGGATTCGAACCTGCGACCGTAGCAGTCGAGCGGCTCCGGACTGAGCACCTAGAACCGCTAGACCACCGCGTGGCTGCTAAGGACCCCACCTGCGCAGCAGTACTGCAAAAGCGGTGAAAGGGTCCTGTAGCCACCTTTCATTAATCCGGTAGCCCAATTTCACAAGTATTTCTGTTTCTTTCCCTTGTTTCTCTTTTCTCTTTACTCTCATAGTGGCGTGATTGAATGGATGTGGTTGTGTGTCACGTTGCTAGACGGTGGCGTAGTCTGCTGCAGAAAGTCTGCGATAGTCGTACAGATTCAGCAGCACTGGTACAGTACTGCGCAGCAGTACTGCAAAAGCGGTGAAAGGGTCCTGTAGCCACCTTTCATTAATCCGGTAGCCCAATTTCACAAGTATTTCTGTTTCTTTCCCTTGTTTCTCTTTTCTCTTTACTCTCATAGTGGCGTGATTGAATGGATGTGGTTGTGTGTCACGTTGCTAGACGGTGGCGTAGTCTGCTGCAGAAAGTCTGCGATAGTCGTACAGATTCAGCAGCACTGGTACAGAATAGCCAACTCTCGTAGTGGTCAAGTAGGCAAAGAGGTTTGCGCTAATTGTGAGAAATCCACCTGCGTTAGGTTGGTGGCGGAAATGGCATCTTTGGGCTTTCCGGTCCACGCGGAGCGTGGAGGAGGCTGGAGAGGAAAAAGGGGGCAGTCTGCCGCCGGTACGGGAAGCGTCCACAGCTGTGCTCCAGTCGGAGAAGGCTGAGTTAGACTGACCGCGTGGCGCGTTGTTACTGGGCGAGGGGAGAGCTGTTAGCTTTTGGTCTCGCTTTTCAAATCTGGAAGATTGCTTTGCCTTGTCGCAGCAAGGAATGCAAAACTTTGGCAGATTTTTCTTTTAACAAATTTCTGTAGCAGACTTGGATCCGCCGGAAGAGCGCCACACAAAGGTGTCGATAAGAAGTGAGCACTCGCTTCTGTATGAATGTCTGTTGGCCTTCAGCTGTGCCTGCATAAGCTTTCACCTTTCTAAATACTTAGAGCCTTGCTTTCACGTAAATCTTCCTTGCTTTATGTGTCTTTCGTCCGTGGGGAGCCAACCACGTGGTAGAACATTATAGTTGTTGGGCTACCGGCATCACTAACTGTCCGATCGCATGTTTGTTTTAGATAATGTTAACATGATTGTGTGATGTGATATTGTTGCAATTTGGGCACTATACCTAGAAATTGCGTCTCCACAAACCACGTGTTATCAGGAATCGTGTATATGCCTCACGTCCTTATCTTAGGAATAAATGATTTTACCTACAATTTTCTCTTGTGTTCCTAGATTACGTTTTTGCACCTAAGCCACTCACCTCGTAGCTTTCCCGTTAGCACATCCAATGCGTTTCCTTATGCACAGGTCCAGTCATTAGTCTCCTCTTGTATTTTATAACAAATGCTTTAGATTAAGTCATATTTTCAGGTGTGTTGCTGGGAGCTGATCTTATGCAGTGTTCATGCATTTTCTATTTTATTTTAAATGTTTGACTGTCGTGAACAGTGCACAGGCAATACTATTAATTACATCGTATCCGCTGTGAGCGACCTCACAACGTATGCATTTTTGTGAGTTTTTGGTCTGTGATCAAATTAATTTATTTTCTGACTCGACCAAACCTTCGATTAGTTCTATGGTTAGAGTCGGTGGCGACCCTAATCTTCTCAAGTTAATTTCATAAGCAATAAGTATTTCCATTCCCAATAATAAGGAATAACCCGTAGTAACAGGTTAGTTACAGCGGACAGACAAGCGTAGTGTAGGCAGTCTCCTTAGTAGATCTGTTACATATTCTAAGTGTCCTGCCAATAAAACGCAGGCTTCGGTTTCCCTCCCCCACAACATTTTCTGTGTGTTCTTTACAATTTAAGTTGTTCGTAATTGTAATCCCTAGGTATTGAATTTAAGACCTTCAGCTTTGACTGATGGGTCGAGTAACCGAAGTTTAACATCATTCCTTTTGGCACCCTTCAGGATGCTCTCATACTTTTAATTATTTACGGTAAACTGACAATTTTCGCACCATACAGATACCTTGTAAGAGGTCAATGACTAAGGAATTTATTGCTAGCGCACTCGAGCAGATGTAACTTCGATGGATTGCTTACGCGCTGCCTGCGATATGTGTGCTACAATAGAATGGCAGACCAGAGAGCAGCGTCGGCAGCAGCAGCAGCTGTAGTGGTAGTAGCTCGCAGTCGGGCGGTTGTGTGAGGTCGCTCTTAGAGAGCAGTTGCCGAGTTGTATGGCTCTCAGAGAGCACTTGTGTCCTGTATGGAATTACCAAGGCCGGTCGTGGACAACAATGGTGATGCCTGAGCGATGTAGTATAAGGTAAAAGCCAAAATTATTATTATTTATTGCCACGCGCATATGTAATTTGCAATTGAGCGGCTGGTCCCGGCGGAGGTTCGAGTCCTCCCTCGGGCATGGGTGTGTGTGTTTGTCCTTAGGATAATTTAGGTTAAGTAGTGTGTAACCTTAGGGACTGATGACCTTAGCAGTTAAGTCCCATAAGATTTCACACACATTTGAACATTTTTTTTGTAATTTGCAACAACTCATTTTGTACTATTGTTATATCAAACTCACATTAAATAATTTTCAATAATTTTTCAATCATAATCTTTTTTATAAAGATAACTTTTGACAGTCATTCATCTGAATTTAGAGTTTTTACTAATTTCTCCTATCCATAATCATGACAATTATCGTAAATAAAATCAGTTGTTTTTCATTCATAACAAAACCTAGTGGCCAGCATTGCACTGGGCTGAGCCAGAAAAATTTCTTATGGGAGCAGATGTATACGCGTTATCTGGCGACTTGATTGAGGTAAGGAATTACAGTTTACTCAGAATGACTTTTCAGGGCCATGACGCAGCATTGCTGACGTCCAGATTTACCAGTTTAGATTCACAGTCAGTTAATTATTGAAAGGTTATATATGAGTCACAATTTTATTGAGAGGATAGTCACCATTTTTATTCCGAGGTTACGCGATTAAACTGTTGGGAGCTTACAACCTTTTGTATATCGTTTTACAATTTGTTTTGATCTTTTGCTGACTTTACTTGACAAAACAGCATCATCTGCAAACAATATAAGACGACTGCTCAGATGGTCTCTTAAATCGTTTATATACATAAGCAACAACAGAGGGATTACAACACTATCTTGGCGAACGCCAGAAATCACTTCCGTTTTACTCGATGACTTTCCGTCAACTAATACGAAATGTGACCTTTCTGAATCGAAATCACGAATCCATCCACTTAACTGGGAAGATATTCCATAAGCACGCAATTTCAATTCAAGCCGCTTGCGAGGCATGGGGTCAAAAGCCTTCTCGAAATCTAGAAATACGGAATTGTTCTGAAATCTCTTTTCACTATAGCATTTAACACGTCATGCGACTAAAGAGCTAGTTGTGTTTCGCAAGAACGATGTTTTCTAAATACGCGTTGACTGCGCGTCAATAGACCGTTCTCTTCGACGTAATTCATTACGTTCGAACACAATATATGTTCCAAAATCTTGCTGCCTATCGACGTTAATGATACGGACCTGTCATTTAGTGGATTACTACTATTGGCTTTCTTGAATATTGGTGAGCCTGTGCGGCTTTCCAGTCTTCGGATACAGACCTTTCGTCATACGAACGATTGTGTATGATTGTTAAATATGGAGCTATTTCATCAGCATATTCTGAAAGGAAACTAACTGGTACACAGTCTAGACAGGAAGACTTGCTTTCATTCAGTGATTTAAGTTGCTTCACTGGTTCAAAATGGTTCAAATGGTTCTGAGCACTATGGGACTTAACAGCTGTGGTCATCAGTCCCCTAGAACTCAGAACTACTTAAACCTAACTAACCTAAGGACATCAGACACATCCATGCCCGAGGCACGATTCGAACCTGCGACCGTAGCAGTCGCGCGGTTCCGGACTGCGCGCTTAGAACCGCGAGACCACCGCGGCCGGCTTGCTTCACTACTCCGAGGATATTTACTTCTAAGTTCCTCATATTGGCAAGTGTTCTTGATTCGAATTCTGGAATATTTACATCGTCTTATTTGGTGAAGGAATTTCGGGAGGCTGTGTTTGGTAACTCTGCTTTAGCAGCAGTGTCATGGTTCAAATGGCTCTGAGCCCTATGGGACTCAACATCTTAGGTCATAAGTCCCCTAGAACTTATAACTACTTAAACCTAACTAACCTAAGGACAGCACACACATCCATGCCCGAGGCAGGATTCGAACCTGCGACCGTAGCAGTCCCGCGGTTCCGGACTGCAGCGCCAGAACCGCTAGACCACCGCGGTCGGCGTCATGGATAGTATTTCCATTGCTTTCGCGCAGAGAAGGCGGAATTGCTAGTACCACTTTGTAGCTCCCGAGTGATTCCTTTTGCCTTCACTTGAATTTGCAGAGAGATCATACAGATCTAGATGTAGACGCAGATATAGAGGGTTCTGACTTTGCTCATCGGTCTCTGACATGGATCGAAATTGATGACTTGTGGCCGGGCAATAATCTGTGGAGTGGTGAGGCACATTTTTTATTATAGGGCTCAGTGAATTCACTGAACTGCCAAATCTAAGGTACTATTAAACAGGTTGTTTTGCACGAAGAACCACTGCAGTCGCCGTATGTACAGGGTGTTTCAAAAATGACCGGTATATTTGAAACGGCAATAAAAACTAAACGAGCAGCGATAGAAATACACCGTTTGTTGCAATATGCTTGGGACAACAGTACATTTTCAGGCGGACAAACTTTCGAAATTACAGTAGTTACAATTTTCAACAACAGATGGCGCTGCAAGTGATGTGAAAGATATAGAAGACAACGCAGTCTGTGGGTGCGCCATTCTGTACGTCGTCTTTCTGCTGTAAGCGTGTGCTGTTCACAACGTGCAAGTGTGCTGTAGACAACATGGTTTATTCCTTAGAACAGAGGATTTTTCTGGTGTTGGAATTCCACCGCCTAGAACACAGTGTTGTTGCAACAAGACGAAGTTTTCAACGGAGGTTTAATGTAACCAAAGGACCGAAAAGCGATACAATAAAGGATCTGTTTGAAAAATTTCAACGGACTGGGAACGTGACGGATGAACGTGCTGGAAAGGTAGGGCGACCGCGTACAGCAACCACAGAGGGCAACGCGCAGCTAGTGCAGCAGGTGATCCGACAGCGGCCTCGGATTTCCGTTCGCCGTGCTGCAGCTGCGGTCCAAATGACGCCAACGTCCACGTATCGTCTCATGCGGCAGAGTTTACACCTCTATCCGTACAAAATTCAAACGCGGCAACCCCTCAGCGCCGCTACCATTGCTGCACGAGAGACATTCGCTAACGATATAGTGCACAGGATTGATGACGGCGATATGCATGTGGGCAGCATTTGGTTTACTGACGAAGCTTATTTTTACCTGGACGGCTTCGTCAATAAACAGAACTGGCGCATATGGGGAACCGAAAAGCCCCATGTTGCAGTCCCATCGTCCCTGCATCCTCAAAAAGTACTGGTCTGTGCCGCCATTTCTTCCAAAGGAATCATTGGCCCATTTTTCACATCCGAAACGATTACTGCATCACGCTATCTGGACATTCTTCGTGAATTTGTGGCGGTACAGACTGCCTTAGACGACACTGCGAACACCTCGTGGTTTATGCAATATGGTGCCCGGCCACATCGCACGGCCGACGTCTTTAATTTCCTGAATGAATATTTCGATGATCGTGTGATTGCTTTGGGCTATCCGAAACATACAGGAGGCGGCGTGGATTGGCCTCCCTATTCGCCAGACATGAACCCCTGTGACTTCTTTCTGTGGGGACACTTGAAAGACCAGGTGTACCGCCAGACTCTAGAAACAATTGAACAGCTGAAGCAGTACATCTCATCTGCATGTGAAGCCATTCCGCCAGACACGTTGTCAAAGGTTTCGGGTAATTTCATTCAGAGACTACGCCATATTATTGGTACGCATGGTGGATATGTGGAAAATATCGTACTATAGTGTTTCCCAGACCGCAGCGCCATCTGTTGTTGACAATTGTAACTACTGTAATTTCGAAAGTTTGTCTGCCTGAAAATGTACTGTTGTCCCAAGCATATCGCAACAAACGGTGTATTTCTATCGCTGCTCGTTTAGTTTTTATTGCCGTTTCAAATATACCGGTCATTTTTGAAACACCCTGTAACTGTGCGCTGTGGTTTCACGTGTCCCTTTATTCTCGGTACGTTCTTCTTTGAAGACAATACAGCCACAGGGCTTATCAGGTGTTCCGTGACGAAAGCGCATTATCAAGACCTCCCTGTACATCATGTGATTCCTGCTTTGGGAGAGCGAGAGCGCTACTGTGGGGGGAAGCACTGTTTTCGTTCAAGTTAATACAATACCTCGTGCCGCTGGCCCAGTGAAGGATATGCTTACTGTAAGCCTCCACGAACGTGGCATCTCCAGAGATTTTCCACATACATCATCTGATCTCAATCCATGTGAGTGTTGGCTCTGGGGATATCTGAATGTACGCGCTCACTAGGGACACGTTCGGTCTCTACCTGAACTGAAGGCCGGTGGGCGCCAAAATGGCGTCTGTAGCGGAGGTGTGTTCCAAGGAGAGAGAGCTGTCATTGAGATTCTTTTCGCGGAAAATCGGAGGATTGCAGATCATTGTAGGCGCATTCAGAATGTTTACGGTGACCTGACAGTGAAAAAAAGCACGGTGAGGCGTTGAGCAAGGCGTCTACCACGGATTCACCACCTCGAACCTCAAACAAAACGGCAATCCGTTGAGTGGGGCCGCACCACCTCCACTCCCTCCGCCCCGATAGCTGAGTGGTCTTTGCCAGCACGGTAGCTCAGCGTGTTCGGTCAGAGGGTTAGCTGCCCTCTGTAATAAAAAAAAACTGAGTCAACGGCTCAACACTGAACTTGAACGGGTGTACTGGGCCATCCGCACCGAACTCATGCAAAGAACAATATTGAACAAAAAAAAAAAAAAAGTGGTCAGAGTGACGGACTGCCGTCCTACGGGCCCGGGTTCGATTCCCGGTTGGGTTGGAGATTTTCCCCGCTTAGCGACTGGGTCTTGTCTTCATCGTCATTTCATCCCCATCCGGCGCGCAGGTCGCCCAATGTGGAGTCGAATGTCATAAGAGCTGCATCGAGGCGGCCGGACCTGCCCCACACGGGGCCTCCCGGCTAATGAAGCCAAAGGCCCATTTCCATTTTTACCTCTACTCCCAAGAAAAAGTTCAAAGCCGCACCCTCAGCCGAAAAGTCATGGCGGTGGTTTTGTGAGACTCGGGTGGGTTTACTCTGGTTCATGTTCTCAACTCTGAACTGCATTGTGCTACTTCAGGAAATTGATGAAACGAACTTGTACGTGCCAACGCAAGTCTCCACACCCGAGAGGAGCAACAGTGAGCTCCATCCTGTTGTGTCTAGACAAGACAGTCTAGACACAACATAAACTGGCGACGAGGATGGGATGACGCGCCCACGTTGCATTAATTTTGATAGTAACTTGCTCTGATTTATTTGTGTCATGGCTTCGCCACATTCTCCAGATGTACTGTCCAAATTTTATCGCTTGCAGAATCAGCAGACGCAGGCGTTATTGGATGCCCTTGGACAGCTCGTCCAGGGTCAACGTGCGCTGCAAAACGATGCGGCCGCCGCCGCTTCATCGCTACCGCAGCCACAACACGCAGTTGCACCCCCGTTCCGCAATTTTCGTCCCGACGACGAAAGCTGGACGGAGTGGCCACGCCAATTTGGATCCCATCCTCGTCGCCAATGATGTGTTGGCAAATGTGCCAACACCTTGTAGATAGAGGAGGCCGAAATGCACGCTATCTAACGCAGACGGGTGTGAATTCTGGAACAGGATACGTTATGAATGCACTAAAGAAAAGTACGTATCGTCTGTTTACTTAATTCATCCTTATGGTACATCGCTCTTGACTATGCAAATGAGACTCTCTCCAGATATGGTTAATGGCGCCTTGCTAGGTCGTAGTCATGGACTTAGCTGAAGGCTATTCTAACTGTCTCTCGGCAACTGAGAGAAAGGCTTCGTCAGTGTAGTCGCTAGCAAAGTCGTCGTACAACTGGGGCGAGTGCTAGTACGTCTTTCTAGACCTGCCATGTGGTGGCGCTAGGTCTGCAAATACTGACAGTGGCGACACGCAGGTCCGACATGTACTAAAGGACCGCGGCCGATTTAAAGCTACCACCTAGCAAGTGTGGTGTCTGGCGGTGACACCACACATCCAACAGCGCGGATGTTGCACCTCCCGACTTGGATCTCTTTAGCCCCATGGAAGGATGCACTCCAGGAGAAGCAGTACGCGGATGGTGGGGAAGTTACTGATGAAGCGAGACGTTGGCTCCGACGTCGAGCAGTGGAGTGGTACGATGCGGGCTACAGGCTCTCCGAGTAGGGTGGCGTAAGGCCGCCGCACTGAACAGGGATTATGTTGAAAAACAGGGTACTGTAGCCAAAAGAGTCGGGAATAATATTGTGTATTGGAACCCTGAATAAAACCAACCTGCTTTCAGAAAAAAAAAATGTTGCGTTACTTGTTGAAAACCTCTCGTATAAGGAGCAACCAAATGTTTCCGTTGTAAAGTCGTACTGTCCAGAATCGGTATACCAATCAGGAAAAATCGTCCTGACCACTGAGGAACTCATCCCACCGACGAATCAGGTTTGAAGATACCCGGTGTAACGTTAGGTTGTCGTTGTTGGGGTTGTTTTTGGGGAAGGAGACCAGACAGCGAGGTCACCGGTCTCATCGGATTAAGGAAGGACGGGGGAGGAAGTCGGCCGTGCCCTTTGAAAGGAACCATCCCAGCATTTGCCTTGAGCGATTTAGGGAAATCACGGAAAACCTAAATCTGGATGGCTGGACGCGGGATTGAACCGTCGTCCTCCCGAATGCGAGTCCAGTGTCTAACCACTGCGCCACCTCGCTCGGTGTAACGTGAGGTCCTGCTGCTTGAAGAATCCCCTAAGTGCCTACTCCACATGCTCGTCCGGCAGGATTCGTCGACCCTTAGAGATCTTTTTAAGAGAGCCCAGTCGTGATAATCCCATGGGGGAGAGGTCAGGACTGCAGGGGTTTGGGGGGGGGGGGAGGGGGGGCAGTCGATTGTCTTCCACCTGAGTTCGGATTGGCGATACGGGGGCGTGCCTTATCATGAAGCAGCAGCATCGCTTGTCACGCACCATCACGACGTTGGTTTTCAACAGATGTGCTGCCCTATACATAATCATTCTCCGATGGATGTCTACTGGTGTTTGTGCATAGGAAACAAATGAATGTATAACAGCGCCTTGGTCCTGTCTGGACGCACTTGGTAATAACGTCGCTTTAAGTCAAGTTTCCGAATTTATCGCACGCATACAGGAAAGAGACGAATGCGACACTAAGCCATTGCCTACGTGTCGCTGCTTATATATCCGCATCGGAGTCGCGCTACGTTGCTTATACGCTGCATCAACGCCTTCAAATGCAAGCTTTTTGATTGCTCCTTGCATAAACGTTAAATATTAACCTCGAAAGTTAACATTAGACCTACAAATATTTTCGTCCACTTTTCTGTTGTTTGAAGTCATGTGTTATGCCATCACAATTAATATCGATTATAGCTTCACTTTCAATTTGTACTACAGATAAAATGTAGTACTGCTAGTCCGTAGATTACTTTTAATTCTTTTTAATACCTGTCCGCTCAACAGTCAGACACACCTCCAAGTAGTTTGACCTAAGCGGTGTCCTCTCTTCTTCTTTCAGTAGCTCGTCTCGTATTTAGTGCGTCAGCTAGCTTCTTCACGTTTGTCAACGTGTTGGACAGACTACTTTTTAAAAAACACTAACATTTGATACTTGCAGTGATCACAACTGACAACCAGAGCAAAGTCAATATACGAAACCCAAATAAGGGAGGTTTGTGCAGGTTGTCACAATTTATGATTTTTAATTTTTGAATAGGCAATATTCAAAGTTCCACTTTTTGTCACTACTGCATCTCATAGTACGTATCCTCGGTTATATACACTCCTGGAAATTGAAATAAGAACACCGTGAATTCATTGTCCCAGGAAGGGGAAACTTTATTGACACATTCCTGGGGTCAGATACATCACATGATCACACTGACAGAACCACAGGCACATAGACACAGGCAGCAGAGCATGCACAATGTCGGCACTAGTACAGTGTATATCCACCTTTCGCAGCAATGCAGGCTGCTATTCTCCCATGGAGACGATCGTAGAGATGCTGGATGTAGTCCTGTGGAACGGCTTGCCATGCCATTTCCACCTGGCGCCTCAGTTGGACCAGCGTTCGTGCTGGACGTGCAGACCGCGTGAGACGACGCTTCATCCAGTCCCAAACATGCTCAATGGGGGACAGATCCGGAGATCTTGCTGGCCAGGGTAGCTGACTTACACCTTCTAGAGCACGTTGGGTGGCACGGGATACATGCGGACGTGCATTGTCCTGTTGGAACAGCACGTTCCCTTGCCGGTCTAGGAATGGTAGAACGATGGGTTCGATGACGGTTTGGATGTACCGTGCACTATTCAGTGTCCCTTCGACGATCACCAGTGGTGTACGGCCAGTGTAGGAGATCGCTCCCCACACCATGATGCCGGGTGTTGCCCCTGTGTGCCTCGGTCGTATGCAGTCCTGATTGTGGCGCTCACCTGCACGGCGCCAAACACGCATACGACCATCATTGGCACCAAGGCAGAAGCGACTCTCATCGCTGAAGACGACACGTCTCCATTCGTCCCTCCATTCACGCCTGTCGCGACACCACTGGAGGCGGGCTGCACGATGTTGGGGCGTGAGCGGAAGACGGCCTAACGGTGTGCGGGACCGTAGCCCAGCTTCATGGAGACGGTTGCGAATGGTCCTCGCCGATACCCCAGGAGCAACAGTGTCCCTAATTTGCTGGGAAGTGGCGGTGCGGTCCCCTACGGCACTGCGTAGGATCCTACGGTCTTGGCGTGCATCAGTGCGTCGCTGCGGTCCGGTCCCAGGTCGACGGGCACGTGCACCTTCCGCCGACCACTGGCGACAACATCGATGTACTGTGGAGACCTCGCGCCCCACGTGTTGAGCAATTCGGCGGCACGTCCACCCGGCCTCCCGCAAGCCCACTATACGCCCTCGCTCAAAGTCCGTCAACTGCACATATGGTTCACGTCCACGTTGTCGCGGCATGCTACCAGTGTTAAAGACTGCGATGGAGCTCCGTATGCCACGGCAAACTGTGTGACACTGACGGCGGCGGTGCACAAATGCTGCGCAGCTAGCGCCATTCGACGGCCAACACCGCGGTTCTTGGTGTGTCCGCTGTGCCGTGCGTGTGATCATTGCTTGTACAGCCCTCTCGCAGTGTCCGGAGCAAGTATGGTGGGTCTGACACACCGGTGTCAATGTGTTCTTTTTTCCATTTCCAGGAGTGTATCTTGGAAATTTGAAACCGTAGCACCATTTGGCTTTTCATAGAAAAAAGTGCTTTTGGGGAAAATTGTTTTGACAGCCTGATCCAGTTCCGGATTGGCTTTAACAGACATGGGGGTTGTCTGTGACGAGTAATGTGCACTACAGTTTTTGCTCTGACAAGCTTCCTGCAGTACAATGGAAGATGTTCCCTGATGTCTTAACCGATATCCTACTATCCTGTCCTTTCTTCTTGTCAGTCTTTTGTGCATGTTCCTTCCGTCATCGATTCTGCGGACAATCTCGCCATTCCTTATGTTATCAGTCCACCTACATCTTCAACATTCTTCTGTAGCACCACATCTCAAACGGTTCCATGCCGCAGCACAAAGAGTCTCTCATATCCCGTTTTCCAACAATCCCAACCGATGTACCCATTCACTTTAACCATTTTCGTTTCCCAATCAACGTTTCATTGGCAATAAAGATATGCACGACTCAAGTTCAGGGAGACATGAAGGGTGAGGGACTGCGGGGGGGGGGGGGGCGGAAGGAAGTGAAGAAGTGGACACAGAGAGGGGAAAGGAGGAGGTGGTCAGAAAAAGGAGGAGGAAGAGGAGGAGAGAGAGGTAAGAAGAGGAGGAGATGGACAATGGTAGGGGAGGGGAAGAGAGAGACAGACAGAGGGGAAAGGAGGAGGTGGACAGAAAAAGGAGGAGGAAGATGAGGAGATGGACAATGGTAGGGGAGGGGAAGAGAGAGAGAGGGGAAAGAAGGAGACTGGGACGTATATACGATTCCTATACAAATTTTACCTGTAGTACAAATTGAAAGCATGTGGAGTAGGCACTTACGTCTGGAGTACAGCATTGTATGGTAGTGAAACATGGGCTGTGGGAAAACCGGAACAGAAGAGAATCGAAGCATTTGAGATGTGGTGCTATAGACGAATGTTGAAAATTAGGTGGACTGATAAGGTAAGTAATGAGGAGGTTCTACGCAGAATCGGAGAGGAAAGGAATATGTGGAAAACACTGATAAGGAGAAGGGACAGGATGATAGGACATCTGCTAAGACATGAGGGAATGACTTCCATGGTACTAGAGGGAGCTGTAGAGGGCAAAAACGGTAGAGGAAGACAGAGATTGGATTGCGTCAAGCAAATAATTAAGGACGTAGGTTGCAAGAGCTACTCTGAGATGAAGAGGTTAGCACAGGAAAGGAATTCGTGGCGGGCCGCATCAACCCAGTCAGTAGACTGATGACAAAAAAAAAAATTGTTAGTTGCGAAGCATTGCCGGAGTCGCTAGTGTAGTTGCTGACCAGCTCTACCGAAAAGAGACTTGCCGATCGTCGTCTCCCGGAGCGAGCCACTAGACGCAGGCGCGCCCGGCCCCAGTGGCTGTCTGGCTGTGGCTCTGGATGCAGCCAGTGTTGTCCAAATGCCAAGGCCTGGGCGATGCTCGCCGCTCGCGACTCCTCAGCGCTGGTGACGTCACGGCCCCTCTCCAGACAGACGCGCCAGCTGATCCTACCGAGGCTTAAGTCGCCCCGCAGACACTGAGGGCGTCGACCTCGCACCGTTTCGCTAGCCCACAGTCGGTGATTAAATACTGGCTACTGAGCTCTGTCCCATTCATACCAAAACACTCTAAAACAATAAATGGGTACCACGAAAGAATTATCCCAAAGAGACGGAAATCGTTAGACGTTATGCTCATAAACTAAGGATAACTGCAGAATGTGGTGCCATACAACGTGGCATTACACAAAACTGGTGCTAACAGCATACGCACATAGGGAAAACGCACGACACACATCTGTAAGTCCACGGTATTGGTGATAAGTTGAGAAAACCGTCCCGAAACACATGTGCTGCAAAGCGCCACTGTTTACTGCGCATGTATCCCGACATCAATAATGGATATGATCACCGTGCACACGTACACAGGCCGCACAACGGGTTGGCATACTCTGGATCAGGTGGTCGAGCAGCTGCTGGGGTATAGCCTCCCATTCTTGCACCAGTGCCTGTCGGAGCTCCTGAAGTGTCGTAGGGGTTTGAAGACGTGCAGCGATACGTCGACCGAGAGCATCCCAGACGTGCTCGGTGGGGTTTAGGTCTGGAGAACAGGCAGGCCACTCCATTCGTCTGATATCTTCTGTTGCAAGGTACTCCTCCACGATGGCAGCTCGGTGGGGCCGTGCGTTACCATCCATCAGGAGGAAGGTGGGAGCCACTGCACCCCTGAAAAGGCGGACAAACTGGTGCAAAATGACGTCCCGATACACCTGATCTGTTACAGTTCCTCTGTCAAAGACGTGCAGGGGTGTACGTGCACCAATCATAATCCCATCCCACACCATCAAACCACGACTTCCATATAGGTCGCTTTCAAAGGGTTGCTACATGGTTCCTGGTTCACGCCAGATGAACACCCGGCGAGAATCACTGTTCAGGCTATACCTGGACTCGTCCGCGAACATAACCTGGGACCACTGTTCCATGTACTGTGTTATTGACACCAGGCTTTACGGGCTCTCCTCTGACTAGGGGTCACTGGAATGCACCTTGCAGGTCTCCCAGAGAATAAACCATGTCTGTAGACTGTGTGTCTGGAGACAACTGTTCCAGTGGCTGCGGTAAGGTCCCGAGGAAGGCTACCTACAGTACTCCGTGGCCGTTTGCAGGCACTGATGATGAGATATCGGTCTTCTTGTGGTGTTGTACACTGTGGACGTCCCGTACTGTAGCGCTTGGACACGTTTCCTGTCTGCTGGAATCGTTGCCATAATCGTGAGATCACACTTTGTTGCAAACGGACGGTCCGTGCTACGACTTGCTGTGTTTGACTAGCCTCCAGTTGCCCTAATATTCTACCTCTCATAACGTCATCAATATCTGTTCTTTGAGCCATTTGCAACACACAGTCACGTACGAAAACGTGTGCACACTTACCCGCTGCACCGTACTCTTACATGCACCAACACACCTCTGCGTATGTGGACTGCTGCCAGCACCACAGCGACGACCGCAGGTCAAATACGCCGCATGGCCATACCCCGAGGTGACTTAAACCCGCAAACCGCCCACCAGAGCGTTGTTTCACCATGTATCAGCACTATCCTTAATTTATGAGCATGAGTGTACATGTACCGACAAACAAGTAATTATAATTTCAGGAAAAGTGGGTAATTTACTCAAAGAAAGAGCATCACAAATTGAGCTACTCAGTAACGCGTTGGTACACCTCTGGCCCTTATTCGTCTTCGCATCGATTGAGAGTTGGATGTCCTCCTGAGGGACACTGCCAGATTCTGTCCGAATGGCGCGTTAGACGGTCAAAATCCCGAGCTGGTTGGAGGGCCCAACCCATAATGTTCCAAATCGGTCACAATTGAACAGAGATACAGCGACCTTGCTGGCCAATGTACGGGTTGGAAAGCCAAAAGACAGGCAGTAGAAAGGCTCGCCGTGTGCGGGCGGGCATTATCTTGCTGAAATGCAAGCCCAGGATGGCTTGCTGTGAAGGATAACAAGACGAGGCAGTAGAATTTTGTCGACTCACCGCTGTGTTGTAAAGGCGCCGCGGATGCCAGATCGTCCCTTCTGGATGTCAGGAAATACGGCGGGCGACATGCAGGTTGGTTTTCCACCGCTGTCGGGGGCGCCTCCAGACACGTCTTCGATGGTCTTCGATTTCATTTCGAAGCAGGCCTCATTACTGAAGACAGTTCCACCCCAGTCTGTGAGATTCCGGGCCATGCGGCATCCTCGTGCATCACGGGCTTTGGTTATCCGAACAGGCAGACCCGTGAGGAAACCTGACGTTATTGCAGGTAACAAAAAATTACGAAATTTACTCCACACCAAACTACAAATCATTTATTTTCTTTCCTTTTCACTTTAATGCTATTTCACAATTTTAGAAAGTACTGCCCATGTTCCTTGAAATAGCATCCAATTTGTCGTAGGTAATTGATATTTTGTGATTTTCGATTTCGTATTTAATTTAGTTTTCATCATATACAGGGTGTTACAAAAGGTACGGCCAAACTTTCAGCAAACATTCCTCACACACAAAGAAAGAAAATATGTTATGTGGACATGTGTCCGGAAACGCTTACTTTCCATGTTAGAGCTCATTTTATTGCTTCTCTTCAAATCACATTAATCATGGAATGGAAACACACAGCAACAGAACGTACCAGCGGGACTTCAAACACTTTGTTACAGGAAATGTTCAAAATGTCCTCCGTTAGCGAGGATACATTCATCCACCCTCCGTCGCATGGAATCCCTGATGCGCTGATGCAGCCCTGGAGAATGGCGTATTGTATCACAGCCGTCCACAATACGAGCACGAAGAGTCTACATTTGGTACCGGGGTTGCGTAGACAAGAGCTTTCAAATGCCCCCATAAATGAAAGTCAAGAGGGTTGAGGTCAGGAGAGCGTCGAGGCCATGGAATTGGTCCGCCTCTACCAATCCATCGGTCACCGAATCTGTTGTTGAGAAGCGTACGAACACTTCGACTGAAATGTGCAGGAGCTCCATCGTGCATGAACCACATGTTGTGTCGTACTTGTAAAAGCACATGTTCTAGCAGCACAGGTAGGGTATCCCGTATGAAATCATGATAACGTGCTCCATTGAGCGTAGGTGGACGAAACTAAAATGAGCTCTAACATGGAAATTAAGCGTTTCCGGACACATGTCCACATAACATTTTTTCTTTATTTGTGTGCGAGGAATGTTTCCTGAAAGTTTGGCCGTACCTTTTTGTAACACCCTGTAGTCACGAATTAAACAGATGTTTAGCGGTTTACTGTGTTTTTTTTTTTTTCGTGATCCTCTTCACTACAATGTACAACGGACAGAATCAGGTCAATAGGCGGACACTCTTCTAAAAATCGGTGAAGATCGAATTCGTAGAGATGCTACTCGCATCATTATAATATTCATTAAATGTATTGGCAATGGCGAATGTGGATAACCATCAGCTGTATAACGAAATGACGAAAGTGAAAATTTGAACCGGACCGGGACTCAAACTCGAATTTTCCGCTTATCACGAGCGGTCACGTTACCATTTTACTATCCAAGAACGACTGACCGCCAGACGCAAACATCCATACAGTATGTGATCAAAAGTATCCGGACACCCCTAAAAACATACGTTTTTTCATATTAGGTGCATTGTGCTGCCACCTACTGGCAGGTACTGCGTATCAGCGACCCCAGTAGTAATTAGGCATCGTGAGAGAGCAGAATGGGGCGCTCCGCGGAACTCACGGACTTCGAACGCGATCAGGTGATTGGGTGTCACTCGTATGATATGTCTGTACGCGAGATTTCCACACTCCTAAACATCCCTAGGTCCACTGCTTCCGATGTGATAGTGAAATGGAAACGTGAAGGGACACGTACAGCACAAAAGCGTACAGGCCAACCTCGTCTGTTGACTGGCGGAGACCGCCGACAGTTGGAGGCTCGCATTGTGTAATAGGCAGACATCTATCCAATCACACAGGAATTACAAACTGCACCAAGATCCACTGCACGTACTTTGAAAGTTAGGCGGGAGGTGAAAAAACTTGGATTTCGTGGTCGAGCGCTGCTCATAAGTCACATATCACGCCGGTAAATGCCAAACGACGCCTCGCTTGGTGTAAGGAGCGTAAACGCTGGACGATTGAACAGTGGAAAAACGTTGTGTGGAGTGACGAATCGCGGTACACAGTGTGGCGTTCCGATGGCAAGGAGTGGGTATGGCGAATGCCCGGTGAACGTCATCTGCCAGCGTGAGTAGTTGTTTTGCGTTGCACTATCACAACACAGACCATTGATGTTTTACGCACCTTCTTGCTTTCCACTGTTGAAGAGCAATTCGGGGATGGCATCTTTCAACACGATGGAGCACGTGTTCGTAATGCACGTCCTGTGGCGGAGTGGTTACACGACAGTAACATCCCTGTAATGGACTGGCCTGCAGAGATTCCTGACCTGAATCCTATAGAATTCCTTTGCGATGTTTTGGAACGCCGACTTCGTGCCATGCCACACCGACCGACATCGATACCTCTCTTTAGTGCAGCACTCTGTGAAGAATGGACTGACGTTCCCCAAGAAACCTTCCAGCACCTGAATGAACGTATGCCTGCGAGAGTGGAAGGGCTAAAGGTGGACCAACACCATACTGAATTCCAGCATTACCGATGGAGGGCGCCAAAAACTTGTAAGTCATTTTCAGCCATGTGTCCGAATACTTTTGATCAGGTAGTGTAATTCGTCAACCATGTGTCTACGTATACGTCCATTATGTACAGGGCTATTACAAATGATTGAAGCGATTACATAAATTCACTGTAGCTCCATTCATTGACATATGGTCACGACACACTACAGATACGTAGAAAAACTCATAAAGTTTTGTTCGGCTGAAGCCGCACTTCAGGTTTCTGCCGCCAGAGCGCTCGAGAGCGCAGTGAGACAAAATGGCGACAGGAGCCGAGAAAGCGTATGTCGTGCTTGAAATGCACTCACATGAGTCAATCATAACAGTGCAACGACACTTCAGGACGAAGTTCAACAAAGATCCACCAACTGCTAACCCCATTCGGCGATGGTATGCGCAGTTTAAAGCTTCTGGATGCCTCTGTAAGGGGAAATCAACGGGTCGGCCTGCAGTGGGCGAAGAAACGGTTGAACGCGTGCGGGCAAGTTTCACGCGTAGCCCGCGGAAGTCGACGAATAAAGCAAGCAGGGAGCTAAACGTACCACAGCCGACGGTTTGGAAAATCTTACGGAAAAGGCTAAAGCAGAAGCCTTACCGTTTACAATTGCTACAAGCCCTGACACCCGATGACAAAGTCAAACGCTTTGAATTTTCGGCGCGGTTGCAACAGCTCATGGAAGAGGATGCGTTCAGTGCGAAACTTGTTTTCAGTGATGAAGCAACATTTTTTCTTAATGGTGAAGTGAACAGACACAATGTGCGAATCCGGGCGGTAGAGAATCCTCACGCATTCGTGCAGCAAATTCGCAATTCACTAAAAGTTAACGCGTTTTGTGCAATCTCAAGGTTTAAAGTTTATGGCCCCTTTTTCTTCTGCGAAAAAAAAAAAAACGTTACAGGACACGTGTATCTGGACATGATGGAAAATTGGCTCATGCCACAACTGGAGACCGACAGCGCCGACTTCATCTTTCAACAGGATGGTGCTCCACCGCACTTCCATCATGATGTTCGGCATTTCTTAAACAGGAGATTGTTAAACCGATGGATCGGTCGTGGTGGAGATCATGATCAGCAATTCATGTCATGGCCTCCACGCTCTCCCGACTTAACCCCATGCGATTTCTTTCTGTGGGGTTATGTGAAAGATTCAGTGTTTAAACCTCCTCTACCAAGAAACGTGCCAGAACTGCGAGCTCGCATCAACGATGCTTTCGAGCTCATTGATGGGGACATGCTGCACCGAGTGTGGGAGGAACTTGATTATCGGCTTGATGTCTGCCGAATCACTAAAGGGGCACATATAGAACATTTGTGAATGCCTAAAACAACTTTTTGAGTTTTTGTATGTGTGTGCAAAGCATTGAGAAAATATCTCAAATAATAAAGTTATTGTAGAGCTGTGAAATCGCTTCAATCATTTGTAATAACCCTGTATATTCCCGTACAGGAGAGACATTTTACTCGAAAGTCGCCTGCCGGGTGCCGGCGGATAAATACGATAATGCAGCGCCTGTGTTATTCCGAATTACGATGCAACGTTCCTTTGGACATACATGCATGTGTCTAGAAACTGTACTCGTACATCTATTATGTATATTCCCGTACTGGGGAGACATTTTACTTGAAAGTCGCTTGCTCGGTTTCGGCGCATAAATACGATATTGCACAGCCTGTGTTATCCCGAATTACGATGCAATGTTCCTTCGGACATGCATGCATGCATTGCATCGTAACTGGGAATAAAGTAGGCACTGCAACATCGTACATATGATTATAACAGATCATGCATTCTGTAGATCTGCTCAGAGTACAGAAGAACTGACGAGCAATACTTATCCTGAACTGAAAGCGGATATCGAAAACAAAGAATGATTGTGTGAAAAGAGAATTCTGGCAATGGCTAATGAGTGTGTAGGACAGTTAAACAAAAAATTATGTCACAAATATAAGGAGATATTACAAATATCTGTCTATAATATTATGGACACTGAACAAGTCACCACATTCCCTGCAGAGTTTCTCAACTCTTTGGAATTGTCTGGAGCGCATTCTCATAAACGAATTTTAAAAACTGACATTCCGGTCCTCTTAGTGCAAAATTTTGATGGGCAAAAATATTATTAGAGCTATAATAATTAACGGCACAGCTGAAAGAGAAATTGTTTTCATTTCAGGAATCCACATTAAACCGACGGATTTGCCATTACACTTTGAAATACTGGAATTCCCCAAAAACTGCATTTAGAATCACCATTAATAAAGACCAAGGGGAAACATTCAAAGCTGCCAATGTGCATTTGGAAAAAAAACATGGTTTTCTCATGGACAACTCTGTCAGCTGCAGTTTGCATGAGAATGCTATGGAACGAAGCGACCATCATGATGCACTTTTAATAACCTTGTCCACACTTTTAGTTTTCATCAGCCTTAAGTGTTTCGACTTTTCTTCATTTTCAAAGGCATTGCTATGTCAGTCATACAGTGTAAAAACTGTAGATACATTGTGTGACGTCAACATTCTCGAGCATGAGATAAGCCCAAACTTGAGTTGAAAATGACGGAATGTCGAAACGATTAAGGCTAATGAAAAATAAAAGTGTGGCCAAGACAGAAGCAAAGTTATTAAAATTCATGCTAATGCAACCCACAAAATCTCTATGTCTTGCGAAAGATGGCGAGACCAGAAACGTTATTTATACAACTGCGCTGGGTTAATAATACTGATACACACCTACATATCTACACCACTATTGCCCAGATATTTATAAATTACTAGTTTTCTTACTCACCATCAGTCGTCATGGCAGCTAGTTTTTACGTATGGCGATCGTGTGTGATACAGTAATCGTTTGTACTAAGGTCAAAGAATGGGCATCGAAGCCCAAAATTTATTAATTGGTGTAAAATATCGTGGTCCGCAGGAGGAACATGTATGAAGAACCCTTTCCTGTCTCACTAAGGATCTTTGCTGCTATGATGTCACAACTCATGGGGCACAAGAAAATGCGGGCATTACACTGGTACTGCCCTGCTGCGAGAATCCACGTTTCTATACGTACGGTGATTCAGCTAAGCTGTCTACGTAAGATACTCGCCATCAGGAGCACAGTGCGACCCAGTAAAGCAGCAAGCTACGACTTGCCTCGAGAGCGTCAAAGGAAGCTAACAGAATCCGCAAAAACCATGGCGTATGCAAGGAATTTCTCCGCAAATGCTAAAAAAAGATGCTTGAGCCACCTTCGAGTTACAACAAGATACCCTAGCCTTGGCTGTCCAACACATTGGGCAGTACTGTACCTCACCATCGTAGCCAGACAGTACAAACGGCTTTCTGGAACTCACTCCGATCCCTGTTAGCTGAACTCTGAAATTAAATGTAATGTTACAGTGTTTCTCCATTGGATTACTCAGTCATATACAGGACGGGGAAAAGAATAGGTACAAAAAAAACGCAGCAGAGAGTAAGGGGTCCATAGGCCCTTACTATAACTTTGCACTTGGCACAGGTCGATAGGACGAACAATCGATTGTGACGTGTTGAGAGAGCGAGTGTCGAGATGCGCCAGTGTGGTTGGCGGGTGTGGTGTGTGTGTGAAGGCCATTGTTGAAATAAAGTCTTTAACGGAGAAGGGTGTCGCCATCGCCGTGGTTAGACCCCTGAATGATAAATAAATACCGGGAAAGTGATGAAGTATCATTAAGAAAGTGATCAGTGACGTCACTAGTGCCGATATTTGGTTTCGCGTCTACCGCGCCGGCCTAACCTTGGATTGCAGTGTTGGACGCAGTGATGGATTAGCGTGTGACGATAATGGGAAATGAAGAAAGCCTGTGCTGAGATTAGCCGTAATTAGATATGTATGACGAAGGCAGTGGCTGTCTCCTTTTTTGTGTTTTGAGAAGAATATAAGTTCGTAATTAGTAAAACTGTGTTGGTGTTCCTCATTACGAGACATTCAGTATTATAGTATTGAGCAGAACGAACTGGAAAGTAACAACTTCCGTAGCAGTCAATTCCGACTGCCAGCCCCATTAGGTTCACGGTCATGTTAATAATAAATATTGGGCTGCTATTCGATCACATTAGGTCGGGATAATAAATCGGAGGTGTTACAAGAGGAAAGGAAATACATGAATAACCTGACCATAGCAGATGTCGAAAGTGACCACCAGTCATCTCTTGGCACTTCTTAGCCCTGATCAGCACGTTGCTGAAGGCGGATATAAGCTGGACTGCTGGAATTGGTGCAGTATCCTGCTGAAGTTCTCCAAGTCTGTGAGGGTTCTTGAGGTACACATTAGGCGTGAGGGCTGCCCACGCAAAGTAATGCCACGCTAACGCATCAAGTGACTTGGCTGGACGGCTGGGGCCGCAATCAGACTGACCTCTGCTAACAACTCTGTCACGCGTGAAGGCTGTAAATGTGCAGCAAAGTACCGCCCGTCGTACGGGCAGTTGCTCCATCCTCTTGGAAGTAACCGCTTGTCTTCTCCCCTTCCGTTAATGCTGCCACGAATGGTTTCAAAATATTGGCAATGTAAAGCGCCGAAGTCAGCGTCTGATAAAAGAAGGTGGAACCAAAACGCGGCGCGCAAACACTGAACACCAAACCCCAACCTTCTCATCGTGCAGTGGTGTTTCGCGGAAGTTATTCGGATTCTCCGCTGCCCAGAACGTGTGATTCTGCTAGCTGACATGACCGCTCAAGTGAAACCGGGCTTCATGAGACATCAAGAACGGCTCCATGCCCGAGCCATTCATTGTTGTCTCAGTGAACAGCCGCTCACACACCTGGAGGCGCCGAGGAACATCTGCAGGTTTCAATACATGATCACACAGGAACTCGATAGAGGTGCATGTGCAGGTCCAGGTGGAGTATTCGGCCACACGACCGACGTGACATGCCGATCTCTTGGGACTTGCGTCGGGGTGATTTGGTAGGAGTATGAAGAGTTTTCTGGTGAACTGCAACCACATTTTCTGGTGTGAGGATGTACGAGGTGCATTCAAGTTCTAAGGCCTCCGATTTTTTTTCTCCGGACTGGAAAGAGATAGAAACATGCGCATTATTTTAAAATGAGGCCGCGTTCGTTGTCAATACGTCCCAGAGATGGCAGCTCCATACGGCAGATGGAATTTTACCGCCAGCGGCGAGAATGAGAACTGTTTTAAATACTTAAAATGGCGACGTTTTCCTTACTTGAACAGCGTGCAATCATTCGTTTTCTGAATTTGCGTGGTGTGAAACCAATTGAAATTCATCGACAGTTGAAGCAGACATTTGGTGATTGAGTTATGGACGTGTCAAAAGTGCGTTCGTGTGTGCGACAGTTTAATGAAGGCAGAACATCGTGTGACAACAAACCGAAACAACCTCAGGCTCGCAAAAGCCGGTCTGACGACACGATCGAGAAAGTGGAGAGAATTGTTTTGGGGGATCGCCGAATGACTGTTGAACAGATCGCCTCCAGAGTTGGAATTTCTGTGGGTTCTGTGTACACAATCCCGCATGACGACCTGAAAATGCGAAAAGTGTCATCCAGGTGGGTGCCACGAATGCTGACGGACGACCACATGGCTGCCTGTGTGGCATGTTGCCAAGCAATGTTGACGCGCAACGACAGCATGAATGGAACTTTCTTTTCGTCGGTTGTGACAATGGATGAGACGTGGATGCCATTTTTCAATCCAGAAACAAAGCGCTAGTCAGCTCAATGGAAGCACACAGATTCACCGCCACCAACAAAATTTCGGGTAACCGCCAGTACTGAAAAAATGATGGTGTCCATGTTCTGGGACAGCGAGGGCGTAATTCTTACCCATTGCGTTCCAAAGGGCACTACGGTAACAGGTGCATCCCACGAAAATGTTTTGAAGAACAAATTCCTTCCTGCACTGCAACACAAACGTCCGGGAAGGGCTGCGCGTGTGCTGTTCCACCAAGACAACGCACCCGCACATCGAGCTAACGTTACGCAACAGTTTCTTCGTGATAACAACTTTGAAGTGATTCCTCATGCTCCCTACTCACCTGACCTGGCTCCTAGTGACTTTTGGCTTTTTCCAACAATGAAAGACACTCTCCGTGGCCGCACATTCACCAGCCGTGCTGCTATTGCCTCAGCGATTTTCCACTGGTCAAAACAGACTCCTAAAGAAGCCTTCGCCGCTGCCATGGAATCATGGTGTCAGCGTTGTGAAAAATGTGTACGTCTGCAGGGCGATTACGTCGAGAAGTAACGCCAGTTTCATCGATTTCGGGTGAGTAGTTAATTAGAAAAAAAATCGGAGGCCTTAGAACTTGAATGCACCTCGTATTTCGGAATGTTTTTTTGACTTGCTCAAAACAGATCATGTCTGATGCGATTTTCGAACTAAGCTGGCACTTTGTCACCATTAAACTCCTCAGCAAACAACTGACCACATAGTTCTCACGAGTTTGTTGTTACTTATCTTTCCACAACGAATACCCGCTGCTCCACTGTAGGTACCATCATCTCCTTCGCGTTGCTCCACTCACACTGGCACAGCCCGCACTGCGCTCTGAACCATTGTGGATCACGTAGTGGGCGTGCACGTGGTGTGGTGATACGCATACATTCACGTCTAATCGTATCCAATTGTTCCGACCGCTTTTATTTGCCCCACCCGGTATTTATATTTGCGCACAATGCTTTATGTATTTTCCATTAGTACATTTTGGGGTATGTATCAATATGAAGTTTTTTGTTTCAAATGATCGTCCTTTTCATATCCCTAAACATTAACAGTTGCTCCTGGAACCCCCTGTGTTGAGAATGAAGGTGACATCATTCCTTTCTACTCTGGACTGTTACGCAAAAATGTTAATGAGTTAATGAGCTAATTTGACGATTACCGTGTTCTTGGTGTTGCAGTTACAATGACCAGTAGTGTATTTAACACTACTAATTACGCTGTAGTTTGTCAGGGCAGCTGGGAGACGATTTGAGTGAACGCCCAAGAAAACAAGCGCAGTTCTCCCTAAATTCTAGAGAACGTTACTGTTCTCCGAATTTAGTTGTAGTGATACGATACAAGACGACGCACATGTTTACGTGAGAAGTATATCGCCCGGGCACAGACGCAGGGGAGCGTGTCCATTGACCCAACTGCAAACACGCTCTTTATTAGCTAAATCAGTCTGCTAGCCATACTGAAACCCGCGTCAGATTGCACACGTCAGCCCTCCCGTCTACGCTTCGGGCAGCCGTTGGCACGCGGTGTTCCATTTCTACGGCGCTGGGTCACAGACTGGGTCCCGCCGCGACACGAAGTGCTTGCCTCGGCGTCCCAATACGCCTTACGGCAGGCAACCAGCCGCACTTTACGACCTAGCGTGTAGCCGGGCTGGCCGGCGGGAAGTTTTACGTCGCGCACCGTCTCTCCGAACGACACCTAAATCCGCTTTAATGCCCCAACCCCTCCTCTGGCTACGAACTACCGACCACTGAGCGCCAGACTGCTGCGTCATTCACTGCTGGAATAAAAGTGACAGGAAAACGAGTCAGCGCTCGTGCCGTTGTCGGGTGTTCGATATTTCGGCGCCTTTTTGCAACCGTGGCACCTACGCAGACAGGGAAAAGCTCCTTCAAGAACATTTTTCTTCTGGCTCCATTTTGTCAGTTTTTCTCGTTCATCCGTGATAGCACTTAGAAGTAACAGGTACCAGATATAGTCCCATGGCCTGAGGGGCCGAAAACTGAATCTGTTGGAACAAAGTATCTCTTTTTCTACAGAACGTATTTGTTCAAATGGTTCAAATTGCTCTAAGCGCTATGGGAATTAACATCTGAGGTCATCAGTCCCCTAGATTTAGAACTACTTAAACCTAACAAACCTAAGGACATCACACACATCCATGCCCGAGGCAGGATTCGAACCTGCGACCGCAGCAGCAGCACGATTCCGGATGAAAGTATTTGTGGCCCGAAATCGAGAAGGTACTGTGCTATCACAGAATTAATTCTGCCTACCTCATCAGAGCAAAACAAGAATTACGTGCCTAGCAAATGGATTAAGGACACAACCATGGCTTAATAAAGAAATTCCGAAAATGCTGTGAAAGCAGAGGCTGTTGCACTCTCGAGACATATTACGGGCCATAGGACGGCGACTGTTCATTGCAGTTGACAAAAATATTGTCTCTATTGGGGTCGACGTTGAGTGTAACAATGAAGTTCTCTGGTCGCGTGTAAAAGGGCTAGGTGAAACCAATTTAATTTTTGGATCAACAAATATAATTTTTCTGGGTTTATGACTGTATTGCCAATATGTGTAACACCCTGATGAAGGTCACTTGCAACAGTGACCGAAACGTCGGTAGTTTTACATACTGATTGAAAAATTTTATTGATTGTGACAATGTCCGCGGAAGCCTACGTTTATAATTATTAGTTGGATGTTTTTACCAGCCACTCGATTCTGCTGTGACAGTTCTAGAGTCATTGAAAGAATGTCTATGGCCAGTAGCGTATATATACTCAGATCATGCAATAGTAACCGATCGAGTATAGCCGAGTATCTATGGATCCTTTGCGCGGGCACAGACGGACAGTCATGCGAAATACTTTTCAACACGTTTTCTGAAAACTGCCTTGAGCAGCTAGTTCGGCAGCAATGGAAATATCTTAGACCTTGTAGCTACAAACTGGAAGGATTTTATCGACAACGTCAGTATAGAAACGAACATTAGCGATGTGGATGTCATTATAGCATCAGTGGTTACGAAAGTTAATAAATTAGTCAAGAAGGCTAGGAGGCGTTTCTGCTGACCAGAGCAGATAGTTAGTTTACTAGCACCTCAGTCAAACAGTGAACTGACATCACGTAGTTCCACTAAGATCGACGTAGAGGAATTGAGGGCAAAGTTTAAGCAGATTATAAATCGTGGCCCAGAGAATTATGTGCCTAGTGAATGGATTAGGACAGAAAAGACCCACCATGGTTTAAGAAGGAGATTCAGAAAATGCTGAGGAAACAGAGGCCGTTGCTCTCTTGGTTCAAAAGAGAACGCGCGAGTAACGACAAGCAAAGTTTAGTAAAGATTCGTCTGTGCAAAACCCATGTAAGTAGGCTGTTTATGTTTTCTTACTGGCAACGTTACGTAGCGCTCTGTGGCTAGTTTGCATTGTTGTCTGCCATTGTAGTGTTGGGCAGCTGGACGTGAACAGCGCGTAGCGTTGCGCAGTTGGAGGTGAGCCGCCAGTAGTGGTGGATGTGGGGAGAGAGATGGCAGAGTTTTGAAGTTTGTAATACTGGATATCATATATTATGACTATTAAGGTAAATACATTGTTTGTTCTCTATTAAAATCTTTCATTTGCTAACTATCCCTATCAGTAGTTAGTGACTTCCGTAGTTTGAATCTTTTATTTAGCTGACAGTAGTGGCGCTCGCTGTATTGCAGTAGTTCGAGTAACGAAGATTTTTGTGAGGTAAGTGATTTGTGAAAGGTACAGGTTAATGTTAGTCAGAGCCATTCCTTTGTAGGGATTTCTGAAAGTCAGATTGCGTTGCGCTAAAAAATATTGTGTGTCAGTTTAAGCACAGTCATGTATAAATTTTTCTAAGGGGACGTTTCACCCATGCGCGAAGCATACAACTACTAGTATCGTCATACGTTAGAGAAAGCTATTGTAGAGAAACCGAGAAAATTCTGGTCCTTTGTAAAATCGCACAGTGGTCTATGGCTTCCATCCAGTCACTTGTTGACCAGTTTGTGTGGCAGCTGTAGATAGCAAAACCGAAGCCGAAGTTTCAAATTTCACGTTCAAGAAATCGTCCACGCGGGAGAATCATACAGACAGACAGGCACCCGTAAGGACGACGTAGTAATAAGAATTCCTGGCGTAGTGCAACAAGTGAAGGTGTTGAACACAAATAAGTAACGATGTCGCAATTTTTTTTTTAATTTGTGGTACGTTCATGGGACCAAACTGCTGAGGTCATTGGTCCCTAAGCTTACACACTACTTAGTCTAACTTCAACTAACTTACGCTAAGCACAACACACACACCCATGCCAGAGGGAGGAGTCGAACCTCCGACGGGGGAAGCCTCACGGACAGCAAAGTTTGCTGTACAACTCCTTGTGCTGTTAGAAAGAAATGACATCATCAGGTCTTTCTGTTTTGCAGATGATAAACATGGCTGCAGATAAGGTACGGCATGGCTTGTATCTGCCATGCCCTTTCTCCTTGCATTGACATTTTCCCATTCTTCTGTTGAAGGGTAAAAATTTCTAATACCAATTTGGGCTGTGTGGGTATGAGACACTGTGATCATACTGCATTTCCAGATCTTACACTTTTGTGTTGACAACAGTGTTTCAGCAGCATTTTTAAAATCAAAGACCTCAGCTATACGCACTGTAATTTCATGGATTGGGCTGCACTTTCGTTGATGAAACTCCTGAGCGAAGCATTGCTTGGCACAAAGAACCTGCATCTTGTAGTAATGAACGTCTGAAATATTAAAAAAACTAAAAACCCGCCTCGATTGCGAAAAAAGCACCAAGTGTTAAGTGTTAACCCAGGTTTCGGCGTAGATAACTACACCTTTTTCAGAACAATAATAAAACCCACAAGCACCTAAGAAGACCTTTGTCAATGATTAAAAGAACACCATAGCTATACATTTATAAACGAAAAAGAAAAGGAAAACACAAACAGTACATATGTACAAAGTCAGAACCACTACTTAACTTAATGGTGTACGCTCCACCTCACACCGGCCTATGTTCGATGGGCCATGACCCGCCATAAACTGCAGCTACAAACGGTCGCTCACTTACAAGCCCGACCCGCTACCTATGCACATGCGCAAGACAAGGGAAGTTACTTGAATGCACATGCGCATACGAATACGAGAAAGCTATTTTTTGGACCTCACTTTAACTGTGGTTGACAACCGCATTGAATTTAATATTTTTCGGAAAAATACGTTTTCCAACAATGTTATACCTGCAGACTCGGCCCATCCGTACGCCCATAAGATGGCCTTTTTTTTCATTCTAATATTCATCGAGTTACAGCTATCCCTCTTGCACCAGACACGGTAGAAACTGAACTGGTCACACTTGAGAATCTGTCTGTTGGTAAGACAGATGTATGACAAGAAAATAAATAAAAATAATATTACGTCTTCCATCCTAGGCAACGATATCTATCTCTTACATAGGCAACATAAGTTACAAATTGGGGCGTTTACTCAGAGCCCATAATTTCAGAGTCGCCTGTTCTACTAATAATAGTTTACATAGGAATTTAATTCACTCCTTGCAGAGTAAGAGCGATAAACTTTCCCAATCAGGAGTATATAAAATTACATGCGGCGATTGTCCAAAATTTTACATCGGGCAAACGGGACGAGCTCTGGGTCTCAGGTATAAAGAGCATATTCCCTAGAAGCGGTGACGGTACTAATGGCTCTACTTATGCGGAACACGTTGTGCAAACGGCTCATGCGCCGAGCCATCGAGTTACTTCATGCCGAGGTGAAGGGCTTAAAACTGGATGTTTTGGAAAAAATCCAGATCTTTAAGTATCTGCAACATGCTAAAGACAATATCCTTAACGACCAACTCCTACTGAGAAATAGAAAATTTTTTGAAAGTTTTGCGCCTTTACTTTGTTCTTCATACTTGTAAATCTGATGTTCTGGGGCTTTTCACATGCGCGCGCTGATTGGCGAGCGCGGTTGGTCAAGCTGTACATCTCCTTTCATTTTATCCCCATTTTCCTTTTACGATGAAGGTGATTTTAGCCCGTTGAACTCCTCACGTTTTATCCCTATATCTTTATTACCACGACGTCTTTAGATTATGTCCCCTCAGCTCCCCCCCCCCCCCCTCCAGGCTAACTACTGGCTTTAGGTATAGTTTTTAAGAGTTCCTCCTGTTGTCATAGGTAGCTTCATATATAAGTTTCTTTACTAGCATAAGCAACCGTGTGCGGTTATTTTTAGGTTTCATCTCCTATTTAGCTCGTCTCTTGTTCTATCCATTCCATTTTTTGATATACGTTGATCCACGGTTGGGAATATATGGGCTATTTAGCCCTAACCCATGTATAAACTTTCTCGTATTCGTATGCGCATGCGCATTCTAGTAACTTCCCTTGTCTTGCGCTTGTGCATAGGTAGCGGGTCGGGCTTGTAAGTGAGCGACCGTCTGTAGCTGCAGTTTATGGCGGGTCATGGCCCATCGAACATAGGCCGGTGTGAGGTGCAGCGTACACCATTAAATAGTGGTTTTGACTATGGACATACGTACTGTTTGTGTTTTCCTTATCTTTTTCGTTTATAAATGTATAGCTATGGTGTTCTTTTAATCATTGACAAAGGTCTTCTTAGGCACTTGTGAGTTTTGTTGTTGTTCTGAAAAAGGTGTAGTTATCTACGCCGAAACCTGGGTTAACACTTAACATTAGGTGCTTTTTTCGCAATCTAGGCGGGTTTTTAGTTTTTTAATATATTAACCAACAATTGCTGACGCGCTGTGATGTTGAAGGTTCTTGAATGTCTGAAACATATTTTCCATGATTTATCAGGTGGAAGAAGTCTAGGAGCAACTGAGTACCGCGAACACAATAGCACCGAAAATATTTTTTTAAAAACGAACATCTAGGATTTATATAATTATTTTATTGTGACGTCAATGTATTCCAAAAGTTATGTATTATATTGTATCATATAAAGAGCAGACAAATGAAAACGAAACAGTAAGAAAAAATAGTTCAGGAGCCCACTCGAAGCGTAAATGACTGCGAAAACATAGTTGACACCCCTTAGCAACAAATAATCCTGTGCGAATAGGTAGCATGATGACGGATACAGGGGTTAGTGACTACAAGGTTCTTGTAGCAAGACTGAGTGCTGCAAGATCCAAAACCAGCAAAAATAAATGCAAAATATATGTATCTGAGAAAGCAGATAAACATTCGCTTGACACATTTCTAAGAGACAGTCTTCATTCGTTTCGAGCTAACTATGTAAGAGTAGACCAGATGTAGCTTAAATTCAGAGAAACAGCATGGGACGCACTTGAGAGTTCTGGATCGATTAATTCAATAAAAAATGGGAGTGATCCCCCATGGTACACAAAACAGAGCAGAACACGCTTGGAGAAGCAACGAAACGAGCGTGCCAAAAATTTAAAACAACACAAAATCTCGAAGATTGGCCATGTTTTACTGAGGCTCAAAACTTAGCGTGTAATTCAATGCGAGATGCTTTTGATAGCTTTCGCAACGAAACTATGTCTCGGAATCTGACAGAAAATCCAAAGAGATTCTGAACGTATGTAAAGAACACCAGCGACGAAACACAATCGGTATCTTCACTGCGCGATACCAATGCTAATACTATCAGAGACAGTGCCACTAAAGCGGAATTATTAACATTTTTTCTAAAATTCATTCATCTGAGATTAAATATTTCAGAAAAAGAAATCAAAAACAGCTGCCAAAAATAGTAACTTAGAAGTAGATATTATCGGTGCAGTGAAAAAGTCTTCTGGTCCAGGTATTATATCAATTATATTCCTTTCAGAGTATGCTGATTACATCCTCCACACAGTCCCGAGCTCTCCCCATACGAATTCTGTATTTTTGAGCACTAAATAAAGACGTTCGTGGCCGTCGATTTGCTTCGGACGAAGACGTGCACGCCTGTGTACAAATGCAAATGCAAACATTTTTCCATGAATTCACTGATCGTCTTGTATCACAGTGGGATGTGTTAACAGTTATGGTGAATACTTTTGAAATGATAAAGAGTTCACTTACCTTTTTCCGTCGATATCGTTTTGCTGTGAACTCGGGTATCCTCAGCAACCCATAAACGCTCGACTGGGTTCAGATTTTGTGATCTCGGGGTCCAAGATATAATTATTAATTTATCAGAATCTTCATCGAGCCACATATGCACAACTACAGTGGTGGCATGCCGCACAGTCTGGTTGGAGGTTGGCCGCTCCATCAGTGTTCTCTAATGCCAGAAATGGGTATACATGTCTGCAAGAACGTCCCCATAATGTGTGTGTGTGTCTCAGCTCACTGCATCCAGACAATGGGTCCACATTGCGGTCACGTGAATACAGCCCAGATCATAACAGAGCCATGTCCTAGCCGGGCAAAAGATAACCCACAACTTCTTGCGTCAAACGTTACACACTGACGGGCCCACCTACTCTATGCAACTGAAACCATGCTACATCCAGCGAATCTTCCATACTCCACTGGTGATGTCCGCTGGTACTTGCTAGTTGAGCTCTGAGTCGATCGATAGCCGGAGGTGAAACCTTTGCAGTGACTATGCCTCAGTACAGTCGTAATAGACGAATGGGTCCCTGAAACTCCAATCTGTGCATGATGATTTTTTTAGGCATCTGAATGTTTATGCTGTCACATCTCTTGAACTCCTCCCCATGAACCATGGACCTTGCCGTTGGTGGGGAGGCTTGCGTGCCTCAGCGATACAGATAGCCGTACCGTAGGTGCAACCACAACGGAGGGGTATCTGTTGAGAGGCCAGACAAACGTGTGGTTCCTGAAGAGGGGCAGCAGCCTTTTCAGTAGTTGCAGGGGCAACAGTCTGGATGATTGACTGATCTGGCCTTGTAACACTAACCAAAACGTCCTTGCTCAAAATGGTTCAAATGGCTCTGAGCACTATGCGACATAACTTCTGAGGTCATCAGTCGCCTAGAACTTAGAACTAATTAAACCTAACTAACCTAATGACGTCACACACATCCATGCCCGAGGCAAGATTCGAACCTGCGACCGTAGCGGTTGCTCGGCTCCAGACTGTAAGGCCTAGAACCGCACGGCCACTCCGGCCGGCAAACGTCCTTGCTGTGAGGTACTGCGAACGGCTGAAAGCAAGGGGAAACTACAACCGTAATTTTTCCCGAGGGCATGCAGCTTTACTGTATGGTTAAATAATGATGACGTCCTCTTAGGTAAAATATTCCGGAGGTAAAATAGTCCCCCATTCGGATCTCCGGGCTGGGACTACTCAAGAAGACGTCGTTATCAGGAGAAAGAAAGCTGGCGTTCTACGGATCGGAGAGTGGAATGTCAGATCCCTTAATCGGGCAGGTAGGTTAGAAAATTTAAAAAGGGAAATGGATAGGTTAAAGTTAGACATAGTCAGAATTAGTGAAGTTCGGTGGCAGGAGGAACAAGACTTTTGGTCAGGTGAATACCGGGTTATAAATACAAAATCAAATAGGGGTAATTCAGGAGTAGGTTTAATAATGAATTAAAAAAATAGGAGTGCGGGTAAGCTACTACAAACAGCATAGTGAGCGCATTATTGTGGTCAAGATAGACACGAAGCCCACGCCTACTACAGTAGTACAAGTTTATATGCCAACTAGCTCTGCAGATGATGAAGAAATTGAAGAAATGTATGATGAAATAAAAGAAATTATTCGGGTACTGAAGGGAGACGAAAATTTAATTGTCATGGGTGACTGGAATTCGAGATTAGGAAAAGGGAGAGAAGAAACATAGTAGGTGAATATGTATTGGGGGTAAGAAATAAAAGAGGAAGCCATTTGGTAGAATTTTGCACAGAGCATAACTTATTTTAATCATAGCTAACACTTGGTTCAAGAATCTTGAAAGAAAGTTGTATATATGGAAGAATCTTGGAGATACTAGAAGGTATCAGATAGATTATATAATGGTAAGACAGAGATTTAGGAACCAGGTTTTAGATTGTAACACATTTCCAGGGGCAGATGTGGATTCTGACCACAATCTATTGGTTATGAACTGTAGATTAAAACTGAAGAAACTGCAAAAAGGTGGGAATTTAAGGAGATGGGACCTGGATAAACTGACTAAACCAGAGGTTGTACAGAGTTTCAGGGAGAACCTAAGGGAACAATTGTCACGAATGGGGGAAATAAATACAGTAGAAGAAGAATGGGTAGCTCTGAAGGACGAAGTAGTGAAGGCAGCAGAGGGTCAAGGAGGTAAAAAGAGGAGGGCTAGTAGAAATCCTTGAGTCACAGAAGAAATATTGAATTTAATTGATGAAAGGAGAAAATATAAAAATGCAGTAAATGAAGGAGTTGAAAAGGAATACGAACGTTTCAAAAATGAGATCGACAGGAAGTGCAAAAGGGCTAAGTAGGGATAGCTAGAGGACAAATGTAAGGATGTAGAGGCTTATCTCACTAGGGGTAACATAGGAAAATTAAAGAGACCTATGGAGAAAAGAGTACCACTTGTATGAATATCAAGAGCTCAGGTGGAAACCCAGTTCTAAGCAAAGAAGGGAAAGCAGAAAGGTGGAAGGAGTGTATAGAGGGTCTATACAAGGGTGATGTACTTGAGGACAATATTATGGAAATGGAAGAGGATGTAGATGAAGATGAAATGGGAGGTACGAAACTGCGTGAAGAGTTTGACAGAGCACTGAAAGACCTACGTCGAAACAAGGCCCCGGGAGTAGACAACATTCCATTAGGACTACTGACGGCCTTGGGAGAGCCATTCTTGACAAAACTCTATCATATGGTGAGCAAGATGTATGAGACAGGTGTAATACCCTCAGACTTTAAGAAGAATATAATAATTCCAATCCCAAAGAAAGCAGGTGTTGTCAGATGTGAAAATTACCAAACTATCAGTTTAATAAGTCACAGCCGCAAAATACTAACGCGAATTCTTTACAGACGAATGGAAAAACTGGTAGAAGACGACCTCAGGGAAGATCAGTTTGGATTCCGTAGAAATATTGGAACACGTGAGGCAATACTGACTCTACGACTTATCTTAGAAGCTAGATTAAGGAAAGTCAAACCTAAGTTTCTAGCATTTATAGACTTAGAGAAAGCTTTTGACAATGTTGACTGGAATACTCTCTTTCAAATTCTAAAGGTGGCAGGGGTAAAATACAGGGAACAAAGGCTATTTAAACTTTGTACAGAAACCAGATGGCAGCTATAAGAGTCGAAGGGCATGAAAGGGAAGCAGTAGTTGGGAAGGGAGTGAGACAGGGTTGTAGCCTCTCCCCGACGTTATTCAATCTGTATATTGAGCAAGCAGTAAAGGAAACAAAAGAGAAATTCGGAGTAGGTATTAAAATCCATGGAGAATAAATAAAAACTTTGAGGTTCGCCGATGACACTGTAATTCTGTCAGAGATAGCAAAGGACGTGGAAGAGCAGTCGAATGGAATGGACAGTGTCTTGAAAGGAGGATATAAGATGAACATCAACAAAAGTAAAACGAGGACAATGGAATGTAGTCGAATTAAGTCGGGTGACGCTGAGGGAATTAGATTAGGAAATGAGACACTTAAAGTAGTAAAGGAGTTTTGCTATTTGGGGAGCAAAATAACTGATAATGGTCGAAGTAGAGAGGATATAAAATGTAGACTGGCAATGGCAAGGAAAGCGTTTCTGAAGAAGAGAAATTTGTTAACATCGAGAATAGATTTAAGTGTCAGGAAGTTGTTTGTGAAGGTATTTGTATGGAGTGTAGCCATGTATGGAAGTGAAAGATAGACGATAAATAGTTTGGACAGAAGAGAATACAAGCTTTCGAAATGTTGTGCTACAGAAGAATGCTGAAGATTAGATGGGTAGATCACATAACTAATGAGGAGGTATTGAACAGAATTGGGGAGAAGAAGAGTTTGTGGCACAACTTGACAAGAAGAAGGGACCGGTTAGTAGGACATGGAGGGCAGCGTGGGGGGTAAAAATCGTAGAGGGAGACCAAGAGATTAATACACTAAGCAGATTCAGAAGGATGTAGGTCGCAGTAGGTACTGGGAGATGAAGAAGCTTGCACAGGATAGAGTAGCATGGAGAGCTGCATCAAACGAGTCTCAGGACTGAAGACCACAACAACAAGAACATTTCTTGAACTACGTGGGGTACAATGAAATACTTGTGTAGGTACATTCAACAGCATATGTGGATACTGTGTGCGAAATACTTTGGGAATAGAGTGAGTAGTAAAGAAATAAAAAATTTAAACGTCGTGCATGATTCGGTAGGTTTTCACGCATCTCATTGTTTATCCCGTTTTATCTCCAGAAATAAGTGTGGTACGATGATATAATTTTGTATGTGCATTTAGCAGCATATGTGGATACTATCTGTATAATTTATATCAAACAGAGTTAGTAGTACAGAATTAATAAATTTAAGCGTCATGCATGATGCTGCTATTTTTCACGCTTATCATTGTTTATGACTTGTATGTCCCGAAGTATGGCAGGAGTGTAGTTCTTACCTCATTGCGATTGATGCCTGACAGTAACGGAGATGAGTACCAAGCTTCGTTGAATTCGGTCCACTCGTTCAGGAGGAGATGTGGAACATACATGCACACATATATATACATCCATTTTTATAACATGTATGGATTTAAAAAGTTTCAGAAATACTGTAATGTGCGTATATAGTTTTAGTGACGCGCTGCGTAACGTTGCAAAGCGACATGAGCACGTAAGGACGACAACAGGTAAAGTGAATGGTTTACTGGGCGATCCAAGGAGTGTGTAGATCTACAAAGGGGACCGCATACAGAAAATATGTGCGACCCATTTTTGAGAACTGCTCAAGTTCAAATGGTTCAAATGGCTCTGAGCAGCATGGGACTTAACATCCCTAGAACTTAGAACGACTTAAACCTAACTAACCTAAGGACATCACACACATCGACGCCCGAGGCAGGATTCGAACCGGCGACCATAGCAGTCGCACGGTTCCGGACTGAAGCGCCTATAACCGCTCGGCCACCGCGGCCAGCCGCAGTGCTCGAGTGTTTGGGTTCCCATCACGTGAGAGTAAAGGTATGCATCGAAGGAATTCACAGGAATGCTCCTACATTTGTTCCCGGTAGGTTCGATCAACACGCGAGTAGAAATCCTCCGAGAACTCAAATGGAATTCAATGAAAGGAAAACGACGTTCTGAAGAGAAACACTGCAAACAGAATGTCGAGAACCGTCATTTGCAGCTGGCTGCAGAGCTATTCTACTGCTGCTGATATGTATTTCGCGTTAGGACCACAAAATAAGACAAGCATATGAATAGTTGTTTTTTCTCACGGCACCATTTGCGATTGGAACAGAAAGGGAGTGGCTAATAGAGGTACAAGGTACCCTCCTCCATGCACCGCATGGTGGCATGCGGTGTGTATACATGTCTGCAGAGGTGGTACGCAATGAAACTCCTGGACCACAGCAGCGTAGCACGTCGTAGAGTTACCATAACCAAGTGTCACCGCTTATCTCTGCGTTAGCAATGCGCTGGTTCTTTTGGTTTTGGATGCTCTAACTACAGGGTGTTTCAAAAATGACCGGTATATTTGAAACGGCAGTAAAAACTAAACGAGCAGCTATAGAAATAGACCGTTTGTTGCAATATGCTTGGGACAACAGTACATTTTCAGGCGGACAAACTTTCGAAATTACAGTAGTTACAATTTTGAACAACAGATGGCGCTGCAAGTGATGTGAAAGATATAGAAGACAACGCAGTCTGTGGGTGCGCCATTCTGTACGTCGTCTTTCTGCTGTAAGCGTGTGCTGTTCACAACGTGCAAGTGTGCTGCAGACAACATGGTTTATTCCTTAGAACAGAGGATTTTTCGGGTGTTGGAATTCCACCGCCTAGAACACAGTGTTGTTGCAACAAGACGAAGTTTTCAACGGAGGTTTAATGTAACCAAAGGACCGAAAAGCGATACAATAAAGGATCTGTTTGAAAAATTTCAACGGACTGGGAACGTGACGGATGAACGTGCTGGAAAGGTAGGGCGACCGCGTACGGCAACCACGGAGGGCAACGCGCAGCTAGTGCAGCAGGTGATCCGACAGCGGCCTCGGGTTTCCGTTCGCCGTGTTGCAGCTGCGGTCCAAATGACGCCAACGTCCACGTATCGTCTCATGCGCCAGAGTTTACACCTCTATCCATACAAAATTCAAACGCGGCAACCCCTCAGCGCCGCTACCATTGCTGCACGAGAGACATTCGCTAACGATATAGTGCACAGGATTGATGACGGCGATATGCATGTGGGCAGCATTTGGTTTACTGACGAAGCTTGTTTTTACCTGGATGGCTTCGTCAATAAACAGAACTGGCGCATATGGGGAACCGAAAAGCCCCATGGTGCAGTCCCATCGTCCCTGCATCCTCAAAAAGTACTGGTCTGGGCCGCCATTTCTTCCAAAGGAATCATTGGCCCATTTTTCAGATCCGAAACGATTACTGCATCACGCTATCTGGACATTCTTCGTGAATTTGTGGCGGTACAAACTGCTTTAGACGACACTGCGAACACCTCGTGGTTTATGCAAGATGGTGCCCGGCCACATCGCACGGCCGACGTCTTTAATTTCCTGAATGAATATTTCGATGAGCGTGTGATTGCTTTGGGCTATCCGAAACATACAGGAGGCGGCGTGGACTGGCCTCCCTATTCGCCAGACATGAACCCCTGTGACTTCTTTCTGTGGGGACACTTGAAAGACCAGGTGTACCGCCAGAATCCAGAAACAATTGAACAGCTGAAGCAGTACATCTCATCTGCATGTGAAGCCATTCCGCCAGACACGTTGTCAAAGGTTTCGGGTAATTTCATTCAGAGACTACGCCATATTATTGCTACGCATGGTGGATATGTGGAAAATATCGTACTATAGAGTTTCCCAGACCGCAGCGCCATCTGTTGTTGAAAATTGTAACTACTGTAATTTCGAAAGTTTGTCTGCCTGAAAATGTACTGTTGTCCCAAGCATATTGCAACAAACGGTGTATTTCTATCGCTGCTCGTTTAGTTTTTATTGCCGTTTCAAATATACCGGTCATTTTTGAAACACCCTGTAGCTACAGTACTTGGCGCAGGGAGTTCAGTGCATACCAGAACTGCAGAGGAGTTCCTGCAATCATAAAATAAGTGATTACGTAACTGTAAACTGTCGACGTGGTAATTAAAACGATAGGACTAACTCTCGTATGGTGACAGTTCTTTCCTTGCCCACTGCGTGGATGGGATGAGGCCGTGCCGAGGCTGAGTTACCCGGCGTGCGCGCCGGGAGCGAGACAGATGTGTTTGGACAACTTGCGGGCGCTCAGAGGACACGATCTGGCCGCCGGCCAACAGGTATTTCTCCCAAACTGGTTTGCAGATATGGGCGCGCGGCAGCAGCAAGCTCTTATAAAGTCGAGGAATTTAGCTCTGTCCACTGAATTTGTACCCAAAGTGTTGCAGTATCCTTGAAAATTTGTTGCGGAAACATCGCCTTCTTATCGCGACAGGAGCGAGCGCACTGCCGCTGTAGTCGACACACCCGCGTTCCGGTGAGCGGGCTTCAGGCCTGCTTAACTCCAGTCTAAATGTTTTATGGTTTCCCTGAACTGATTAATGCGACGGTCCCTTTGATAAGAACACCAGATGTTTTCATTGGGCGAGAAATCTGCAGAACATGCAGTCTAAGCCAACAATCGAACAGACTCTACATCCACATAGGTCCGGAAAATACGGGCAACGTGCGCTCGTCCATTATTTTGTTGAAAGATATTGAAACATTATGTGTACATTAAGCCAAAACGCTGCTTTGTGTAGCAGTTGCTATTACTGTGACTTTATTTTCATTGGCTGTAGGCCTATTTCGGCTCGAAGGCCATTTTCAAGCACTCTGCATCATATAGTACGGTATTTAGATCATATACCTGAGAATTTTCGTAATAAATAATTATTTTCTGCATTTGGCGTAAGTCTTACTTCCATGTTACGTCGTTGACGCTCTTGCTGTCAGATATCTTTTGGTGCGGTTTTAAGCAAAGCACAGGCGAAATTATAAATTACTCGCTAAGCAATGTCTCAGCAGTGGAATTTTTCTTTGTTGGCCATTATCGTTAAGATCTTGTTAACGTTTTGTAAGTATGAGAGCTTCGAGGTATGTCAACGATGTCACATGGTTACAGATTTTGTTTTTATAAATCTATGGAGTAGAGTGATAGTAAAACGTTTGCAGCTGTATATTGGTGTTCGTTTTATGAACTTATCCGAGGTCAATAATTTCAATAAAATTATCAAAATAGTTTTATGTTTTAAATCGGTTTGTGCATTTAAAATTTTTTCTTCATTTTTGCCGGTGTGTATATAGATTTCTATCTCTTCCAGAAAGTTCAATATTGGGCCTTTTCGTGTTATGTGGAGAATTTGCATCGAATTTTCAATCTGTTCTATGTTGTGATTTTCAGTTTTTACATGGTTAATAATGTAGATGGGTTTGTGTCACTGTTTCTGGTATGTTCTACATATCTAATTTGGAAATTTCTGCCTGTTTGGCGATTATAGAATTTTCCGCAGTCATTACAATTAATTTTGTATGCGCCAGGGTATGAATGCACTGGTAGTTTCCTATTTCCGGAGTTAATTTGTGTCTTTAGGTTGTGTGCAGTGCGGTATGCAAATCTAACTGTGGCCTTCTTTAGTAAAGCATTAAATTTGCTGGATATACTGCCTACGAAACGAAAAATAACAGACATACCAGAAAGATACGTAGGCAGTATATCCAGCAAACTTAATGCTTTACTAAAGAGGGCCATAGTTAGATTTGAAAACTGCACTGCACACAACCTAAAGATACAAATTAACTTCGGAAATACGGAACTACCTGTGCACTGATACCCTGGCGCATACAAAATTAATTGTAATGACTGCGGAAAATTCTACATAGGCCAAACAGGCAGAAATTTGCAAATTAGATACCTGGAACATACCGGAAACAGTGACACAAACCCTTCTACATCATTTAACCACATAACTCTGAAAATCACAACATAGAACAGATTGAAAATTCGATGCAAATTCTCCACATAACACGAAAAGGCCCAATATTGAACTTTCTGGAAGAGATAGAAATCTATATACACACCGGCAAAAATGAAGAAAAAATTTTAAATGCACAAACCGATTTAAAACATAAAACTATTTTGATAATTTTATTGAAATTATTGACCTCGGATAAGTTCATAAAACGAACACCAATATACAGCTGCAAACGTTTTACTATCACTCTACTCCATAGATTTATAAAAACAAAATCTGTAACCATGTGACATCGTTGACATACCTCGAAGCTCTCATACTTACAAAACGTTAACAAGATCTTAACGATAATGGCCAACAAAGAAAAATTCCACTGCTGAGACATTACTTAGCGAGTAATTTATAATTTCGCCTGTGCTTTGCTTAAAAACGCACCAAAAGATATCTGACAGCAAGAGCGTCAACGACGTAACATGGAAGTAAGACTTACGCCAAATGCAGAAAATAATTATTTATTACGAAAATTCTCAGGTATATGGTCTAAATACCGTACTATATGATGCAGAGTGCTTGAAAATGGCCTTTGAGCCGAAATAAAGTCACAATAATGACAACTGCTACACAAAGCAGCATTTACACTTACTGTACACTGTTCTTACAAGACATATATAGCGCTGCAGTCCCAGAAGAATTTAAGATATTGAAACGTTAGGAACTGGTAAGTTGTGGGCTAAATTAAAAAAAAAATTACCTCTGTTTATTTGCAGCCCAAATAACGTTGATATTGAAAATAAAAACTACACTAAATGCCCCCCCCCCTCCGGAACAGAGCTGAAGGCCCAATTGTACCTCGACCGCCGTGTCATCCTGAGCCGACAGGCGTCACTGGATGTGGATGGTTTGGTACCCCGCCCTTCGAATGACACCACAGATATTTCCACCGCGATACTGAATGCATATCTGGGACGTCTGCTGCGACCGAGAAGAAAATGTCGAGCCACTGGGGTGGCACGTGCTGCCTTATGGACGCACACCTGTCCATGTGCCGCGCACTGTTGTTTCGTCAAGGAGACCCAGCAACATGCTGACAGCCCATAGTAGCCCAGACATAGTCACACTGTCCGTGAGTATAGAGGGTGAACATTAGTGAAACCGACGGACCACGGGGACGGCTTCGTGACTGGCAGAATCCGGTGCTCCAAATCTCGTGTACGTACAGTCCGCCGCCTATCAGCACGTTCATCTGTCTGGAAGGACTCACGATCGCACAGACACCCAAAAAGGGCTTGAACTGCTGTGCAATGTGTTTGGTGTCTCTGGGAGTACTTGTTTTGGTACAGCCGTGCTGCCTCTCGACAGTTCCCATCTGCTTGGCCGTACCCAAGCACCTTCTCGGCTCGCTCCCGTCATGAATACCGGACCATTCTCCTGCTTATAGTACGCTGTGTCAGTCAGGCAGCCTGCAACACACAGGAAACACACGGCACGCGGTCAGAGGAACTTTCATTCGTCAACACCATCTGCCGTGGCAACGATACATTTCTGGGACCGTTTTTCCTCAATTTCCAGTCAGGAAACCGTAGCTGCAGTTTGTCAGTTTTATTAATGCTCACCCTATACAGGGTGTTACAAAAAGGTACGGCCAAACTTTCAGGAAACATTCCTCACACACAAATAAAGAAAAGATGTTATGTGGACATGTGTCCGGAAACGCTTAATTTCCATGTTAGAGCTCATTTTAGTTTCGTCCACCTACGCTCAATGGAGCACGTTATCATGATTTCATACGGGATACTCTACCTGTGCTGCTAGAACATGTGCCTTTACAAGTACGACACAACATGTGGTTCATGCACGATAGAGCTCCTGCACATTTCAGTCCAAGTGTTCGTACGCTTCTCAACAACAGATTCGGTGACCGATGGATTGGTAGAGGCGGACCAATTCCATGGCCTCCACGCTCTCCTGACCTCAATCCTCTTGACTTTCATTTATGGGGGCAATTGAAAACTCTTGTCTACGCAACCCCGGTACCAAATGTAGAGACTCTTCGTGTTCGTATTGTGGACGGCTGTGATACAATACGCCATTCTCCAGGGCTGCATCAGCGCATCAGGGATTCCATGCGACGGAGGGTGGATGCATGTATCCTCGCTAACGGAGGACATTTTGAACATTTCCTGTAACAAAGTGTTTGAAGTCACGCTGGTACGTTCTGTTGCTGTGTGTTTCCATTCCATGATTAATGTGATTTGAAGAGAAGTAATAAAATGAGCTCTAACATGGAAAGTAAGCGTTTCCAGACACATGTCCACGTCACATATTTTCTTTCTTTGTGTGTGAGGAATGTTTCCTGAAAGTTTGGCCGTACCTTTTTGTAACACCCTGTATATGTGTTGCTGCGAACAGACCCTTTTCCTGCCACAATGACCAGCCTGCACGATCCTGTATTGCCGAGCAAGCTGTGTGTCTCCTCTCGGGCGCTAGTTATGTGGCGCTGGCTATACCCATACTCCATACTCGCACGAGAGTCATAGGACCGCGACCAATGTGAGCAGCAGTATCGGGGTACCGTTAGGCGTTCGTGACCTGTTCCGAAGGAGTTTTAGTATCGCGGAGAAAATAATAGGAAAGGATCCTGTCACTGTCGAAGTCTAAACAGGTGCTGCTGGACGTTTCCCCTTCTTGGGTGAGGCATAACACGATCTTCTCACAAGCAAGTATAATTGAGACTGACAAGCCCTGTGCGTAATCTTCTTGTTTAAACAGCATGTTAGGGGTATAAGTGCAGGCATTTTTATTGGTGAATGAGGACAGTGACTGAGCAACATTAAATAATTATTTACTTCATTTGCAGACTAATAATTACAGCTGTTACACGATTTTAGGTTGGTTAACATCTCCAAGTACATGTAGAGAAGCAAGCCATTAATGCTTATTTTTTCCTGGGCAGCGGGTCAGGTGTTGAAGTTTTCACACGTGGAAGAAAAACTGTTACTCTATACTGACAGGTGTAGTCCACTTAGTGGTGGAGTTATGACCGTGCAGAAAACATCAGGTACCATATTATGTGACGTGTTTGCAGGAAGATTGTAAGACGCAGTTAAAAAAAACAACTAGGACATTGAAGTGGGTACATATTGAGGTAGCAATGATCACAATATCTGCACTTATACCCCAACACTCAGCATACAGATTGTACTGCCTAATTCGTGCGGTTCTGCTGAAATCCTGGTAACTTGATATACCGGGTGATCAAAAGTCAGTATAAATATTAATAAACCACGAAATAATGTATATAGAGAGGTAAAAATTGACACGCATGCGTGGAATGACATGGGGTTTTATTAGAACAAAAAAAAAAAAAACTTCGACAGATGGCGCTGGACAGCAAAACGTCAGTGACTACGAATGACAATCATGTATAAAAGATGCGCCAACAGTCGCAGCATGTTGACGTTACCTGAAAAGGCGCTTTTAGTGAAGCTGTATTATCAGAATGGGGAATGTGCTAGTTCAGCGTTACGATCCTATCGCCATAGGAAGGGGATTCGAAGGGGTAAAGGTCCGTTGACAAATGCAGCTGTGGCGAGAATGATTTCGAAGTTCGAAGCCACAGGTTGTTTAGACGATAGACCCCGTAGTGGCCAACTGAGCACAAGGCGTAATGCAGCTGAGACAGTTCAGGAAGAAATGGAGACTGTAGCGGGTTCGTCTATGCACGGGGAAGTCAGCGCTCGTGCAGTCGCACGTCGCACCGGCATTCCACACACTACTGTTTGGTTGGCACTGAGGCGTACCCTCCGATGCTATCCGTACAAAATCCATCGGCATCATGAACTGTTACCTGGCCATTTAATGAAACGCAGGGCATTTGCGGTGTCGGCGTTTCAAAAGATGGCGGAAGATGACGATTGGTTGAGTAACGTGTTGTGGACCGACGAAGCTCATTTCACGCTCCGAGGGTCTGTCAACGACCGTAACTGCAGAATTTGGGCTACCTAAAATCCTAGAACTGTCGTGGGAACTCCACTGCACGACGAGAAAGTCACGGTATGGGTTGGATTTACCACATCTACCGTTATCGGGCCTTTTTTCTTCGAGGAAATGCGTGATTCTGGTGAGAGGTACGGCGATATGTTACAGAATCGCATCATCCCCAGCCTGGCTGATAAACACCTGCTGGAACGTACGATGTTTATGCAGGATGGCGCTCCACCGCATACTGCTAGACGCGTGAAAGGTCTCTTGCTCGCGTCATTTGGTGATGATCGTGTGCTCAGCCGCCACTTTCGTCATGCTTGGCCTCCCAGGTCCGCAGACCTCAGTCCGTGCGATTATTGGGTTTTGGGTTACCTGAAGTCGCAAGTGTATCGTGATCGACCGACATCTCTAGGGATGCTGAAAGACAACATCCGACGCCAATGCCTCACCATAAGTCCAGACATGCTTTACAGTGCTGTTCACAACATTATTCCTCGACTACAGCTATTGTTGAGGAATGATGGTGGACATATTGAGCACTTCCTGTAAAGAACATCATCTTTGCTGTGTCTTACCTTGTTATGCTAATTATTGCCATTCTGATCAGATGAAGCGCCATCCGTCGGGCATTTTTTGAACTTTTGTAATTTTTTGGTTCTAATAAAACCCCATGTCATTTCAAGCACGTGTGTCAATTTGTACCTCCCTATCTACATCATTCCGTGATTTATTCAATTTTCAAATTTATACTGACTTTTTGATCACCCGGTATAAGCATGTAATATACTTCATAGCAATTTGACTTTTGTTGCATTCCGCCTTTCTAGTGTTACTGCTGCAATGGCCAGCAGTGTAGACAGAAATGCAGGTTTGTACCAGATATATGGAAGAGTCGGGTTACGGGAACTACGTAAGTCAAGTTTCCAGGTGAGCCGACACAGACGAGTGAATGTGACCGCACGGTCGTGTTGAGGGCCCCAGCCTTTTGAGTGCCGCTATTGCCAAACTGGCGCCCTTCACGGCAGCCAAGGACGCGGAATTTGCGCGCCGGGAGACCCGTATGACGCAAAACTGCCGGCAGCGTGACTCTGCTGTCTTCTGACTACCGACTACCTCTCGCACGTGCCTAAGGGCTCAGAAGACCCGAGGAGTTCAATTCCAACGTCGATGAGCAAAAGAAACACTGTATCAAGAGGCACGTGTCGACATGAAAGCTTTTCTTCGAGGTATGGAAATGTCAAGATTTCTCCGCTGCAGAAGAGTATCTTCGAAAGAAGACAAATCAGAGTACGTGCACGACACTCCACCATCTCCCAATTTGAGCATCACACGTGTTGGGATGCTGTCGGGAGATGTGTTGCTTCAGAACCTTATGACGCTTCAACCAGCTTTACAATACATACCCTTCTCTCTCTCTCTCTCTCTCTCTCTCTCTCTCTCTCTCTCTCTCTTTCATTCTCATTCTCTCATTCTGCCATTTTCTCTCCCTCTCCCGCTCTCCTTTCTGTGGTGGGGTATTGGGGGGAGAAGAGCGGGTTCTCACTGGTTTCAGAAAGCCCTGCAATACGTCCTCTCTTTTGCCAACCTCTTCATCTCATAGTAAAACTTGTACCCTATGTCATCAATAATTTGTTAGATGTATCCAAATGTCTGTCCTCAGCTACAGTTTGTACCCTCTACAGCTCCCTCTAGTAGCATGGAAGCTGATGTTTGATCAACCTGTCCTTTCGAATGTTGTCCACATATTACTTTCTCTCGCCGCGCGGGATTAGCCGAGCGGTCTCAGGCGCTGCAGTCATGGACTGTGCGGCTGGTCCCAGCGGAGGTTCGAGTCTTCCCTCGGGCATGGGTGTGTGTGTGTGTGTGTTTGTCCTTAGGATGATTTAGGTTAAGTAGTGCGTAAGCTTAGGGACCAATGACCTTAGTAGTTAAGTCCCGTAAGATTTCACACACATTTGAACTATTTTTTTATTACTTTCTCGTTCCTTCCTTTATCAGTCCACCTAATTTCCAACATTCTTCCATAACACCGCACCTCAAACGCTTCGGTTCTCTCGTGTCCCGGTTTTCCCACTGTACATGATTCTCTGCCACACAATACTGTGCTTCTAACATAAATTTTAAGAAATTTATTCCTCAGCTAAAATCTGAGAAATACATCCTTTCTCTTCTACTGTTCAATATGTACATCGAAGGAGAAATAGCAGAAATGAAAGGTTCAGGAGTGGTATTATAATTCAGCGTGAAAGAATAACAACGATAAGATTCGCTGATGACACTGCTATCTTCAGGAAAAGGGAGGAAGTATTAAAGGGCTTCGTTAAAAAAATGAACAGGCTGATGGGCACAGAAAATGGACTGAGAGTAAATCGAAATAAGATTCAAGAAATGGAGGAGGACCAGGAGTTAGAGTAGTGATAAAATTAAAAACAAACCTGAGTACCATGAAGTACACGAAGTTTCGGAATTCCGCTAGCTTAGAAGCAAAATAACTAAGCAGGAAGAAGCAAAGAGCATATACAAAACAGAGTAGCACATACAGAGAGACTATTGCTGGTCAAAATAAGTCTAGTAATATCAGACATTGGCCTTAATGCGAGTAAGAAATTTATGAGAATGTATGTGTCGTACACACCAGAGTATGGAAAATAATCACGGACAGTGGGGAAACGTGAGAAGAGGAGAAGTCCAGCGTTTGAGACGTGGTGTTGTAGAAGGATGCCGAAAATTAAGTGCTCTGACAGATAAGATATGAGGTGGATCTCCTCAGAATCCGTAGGCATAGAAAAATGTGGAAAACATTGGGAAGAAGAGAGATGATAGGATATCTGTAAAGACATCACGAAACAACTGTCATGGTGCTGGAGGGATATGTAGAGGGTAAAACCTGTAGGGGAAGCCAGAGACTGGAATCATACGAATAACTGAGGACGTTGGAGGCGAGGGCTACTCTGACATGAAAAGATAGCACAGGAGAGAGAGCGGCGGTTCGCATCAAACTAGACGGAAGGCTGATGACTCAAATAAAAATAAATAAATAAATAAATAAATAAATAAATTGCTATTAATAAAGCCCAACGGAAAACATTCCTCTATTGTGGCAAGAATTGAAAAGGTTCGTATTTCTCACATAGACAACTACACGTGTTGCACAACCACAAACTTATTCTCCTTTTGACGCGAAAGTAAAACACCAAACGTAGTTTGTGACAGTATGCTTTCAATAAGTTTGATTCTATACACATCAAGTAGTTAATCCACTTTTTTCCATTTCAGAGAACAAATAATAAAAAAAAGATCAAGTGAAATGATGAAAATTAAGATTTCATCTAGTGTCTGTACGTGATGTGTGATGAACAAGATCAAAAAACCAGGAACTATAGTTGCTTGGGTGAAAGTACAAATTTTTTTATGTTCATTACCGTATGTTCAGAATATCCGATACAAAATAGGAGATCAAATTGGAATCACACGGCTACTAAGCATTTTTGACTTCAGGAAACATTTCGAAAGCGCCAGAAACGTTTGGATCGCTAACTTCGCTCCCAAGGCGTTTACTGTCACGGTTCTTGTGACGTTTCTGTGATGGATGGCAGTTTGCTCTAAATGTGGAAAATTGTAGGCTAATTTAGATAAGAAGAAGGAACAATCATAAAATCTTCGCATACAGTATTAAAGAAGTGGCTGGCTCTGAGCACTATGGGACTTAACTAAAATGGTTCAAATGGCTCTGAGCACTATGGGACTTAACATCTGTGGTCATCAGTCCCCTAGAACTTAGAACTACTTAAACCTAACTAACCTAAGGACATCACACACATCTATGCCCGAGGCAGGATTGGAACCTGCGACCGTAGCGGTACGACATAGTAATAAGCGTACCTGGCGTAGAGAAAGAAACTGAAACATTTGAAAGTAAATAAATCACCAGGTCCGGATGGAATCCCAGTTCGATTTTACAAAGAGTACAGCATTGGCCCCCTACCTAGCTTGCATTTATCGTGAATCTCTCGCCCAGCATTGACTGGCAAAATGTGCAGATGACTCCAGTATATAAGAAGGGTGAAAGAAAGGACCGACAATTTTGATTTGTTGCAGTTGGAATACAATAAACTTTCTTGAGATGACAAGATGATGACCAGGAATAAGCTCGGTTTTAGAAATCATAGCTCGTGCGAAACTCAGCTTGCCCCTTTTCTCCTATGATATATTGCCAACTATGGATGTAGGGTAACGGGTAGATTCCGTGTTGCTAGATGTTCGGAAAGCATTTGACACGGTGCCCCATTGCAGGCTGTTAACGGAGGTACGAGCATCTGGAATTAATTCTCAGACGTGTGAGCGGCTCGAAGACTACTTAATTCGGTGTGTTGTCCTCGGCGGCGAGTGTTAATCAAAGCCAAGGCATGGTCAGGAGTGCCCCAGAGAAGTGTGATGGGACCGGCATTGTTCTCTATGTAGAGAAACGCTTTGGCGGACAGGGTGGGCAGCGATGTCCGGTTGTTGATGCCGTGGTGAACGGTATGGTGTCGAAGTTGAGTGACTGTAGGAAGCCGGCATGTGTGACCGAGCGGTTATAGCCGCTTCAGTCAGGAACTGCGCTGCTGCTACGGCCGCAGGTTCGAATCCTGCCTCGGGCGTGGGTGTGTGTGGTGTGTAGGTTAGTTAGGTTTCAGTAGTTCTAAGTCTAGGGGACTGATGACCTCAGATGTGAAGTCTCATAGTACTTAGAGCCATTTGAACCATTTTTGACTGTAGGAAGATACAAGATGACTTATACAAAACTTCCAGTTTGTGTTATGAATGGCAGCTGGCTCTAAATGTGGTAAAATGTAAGTCAGTGCGGATAAGTAGGAAAAAAAAAAATCAGTAATGTTTGGATACATCATTGGTAGTGTTGTGCTTGTCACAGCACGTCGTTATAACATCTGGGCATAAAGTTGCAATCCGATATGAGATGGAACGGGAATGTAGGAAATGTAGGTAAGGCGAATGGTCAATTTCGCTTTATTGGGAGAATTTTAGGAAAGAGTGGTTCACCCGTAGAGGAGACCGTATATAGGACGCTGCTGCAACGTATTATCGAGTACTACTCGAATGTTTGGGATCCGTACCAGATCGGATCAAAGAAAGACATCGAATCAATTCAGAGGCGGGTTTATAGATTTGTTGCCGGTAGGTTTGAACAATACGCAGGCGTTACAGAGAGGGTTCGCGAAGTCAGATGGGAATCCATGGAGGGAAGGTGACGTTCTTTTAGAGAAACGTTATTGGCAATATATATAGAACCAGCATTTGAAGCTGACTGTAGAAAGATTTTGTTGCCTCCAACATACATTGCGCGTAAGGACCACGAAGATATGATGCCACAGATTAGGGCTCATATGGAGGCATAGAGACAGTCATTTTCCCTCACTCTATTAGCGAGTGGAACAGGAAAGGAAATGTAGTGGGACGAGGTACCCTGCACGGTGGCTGGCGGAGTATCCATGTAGAGGTAGATGTAAACGTAGTAGCCTGTCTCGGGAACTTTAGGTTCTGGTCGGGGCGAAGCTGAGACCGGGTGTTCGTCAGCTAGGCGCATCTGAGCAAACGCGCCCGCCTGGGCTGCGGCGCGGCCGTGTGGTTTGGCATTTGGCCCGCCGCTATTTGGCGGCGACACAAGGCCAGGGGCGCAGGCGAAGGCAAAGGCGGCGGCGGCCCTGACAAGCAGTGCCGGTTGCTAGGCGACCGCGGCGCCGGCCGGTCGCCCTCAAGGGTCAGTTCTCGGCCCAGTATTCCACACCATCTACACTGCTGGTACAGGAACTTCCACCAGCAGCGACTGTCAGACAGCGCTACACTGTCTATTCGACACATGCCATCGGACCTTCGAAAGACCGGCATATACACAGTCCCACAAACAAGAGCAGACAATTGGAAGAACTAGGGCATAGTTCCCATGTCTCGGTTTGCTGCCCAATTTCGGGTCGCTCAGTATATCCCTTGCTTGGGACTTCACGCTGCAGCTAGCTTCGACAACTATTCGCGAAGGCCATTGAGACACGCCATTATGAGTTAGGTGCTCGTGTTGTCAACGTTTTATACAGCTATTGTAGTCAAGATAAACATTTTGTGCAGAATAATGTTGGAAGTCATTCCTCAAACCCTGTAGGGCGTACTTTCAAACTATTTCACGTGAGACAGTACTCTGAAGCATGCCCTTCTTTATCTAACTGATGAAAATGTCGTGCTCCGCTCACTTTAGTATTAGGCTGTGCCCAAAGAGAAGTTAGGAATGATGGTCCCTAATAGCAAGTGCTAATAGGCTGCTCTATTTCGGGTACCAGAAATCTGGCATCAGGTTACAGAAACAGATGTTCTGAATTTTATTCCAGATACCTCCTTTCCAGATTTTGAGAGACAAAAGCATTGGGCCATAAACAGGTAGGGAATATTGCAAATTCGCAACAACAGAAGTGGCTGCAAATGACTGAAAAAAATGTGAGGTCCCTGATTTTTCATCGATGCACGTTCCTCCTCAGCAGTCAGGAGCAAAACCTGATAAGGCCTTAAAAGCTACAGCAGGACCATTGCCCAACGCAATTAACGGAAGAAACAGCGGTTTCTACTTTCGGAAACAGTTCGGCTCTTCTATTTCCACCATTAAATCCAACACCAGGAGCAGGTAAGGCAGCAGTGTTTACGTCATGTCCTTTTAAAACGGCTTTGGAGTGATACCTGGGTAAAGCAAAAAAGAAAGCAAATGCAATGCTAAAAGAGAGACACCACGTTCAACAAAATCTTTTCCAGGATTGGTTGGTTGGTTGATTTGCGCGGGAGGGGGGAGGGCAGTAGGAGACCACACAGTGAGGTCATCTGTCCCGTCGGATTAGCAAACGATGGAGAAGGAAGTCGGCTGTGCCCTCTCAGAGGAACCATGCCGGCATTTGCCTGAAGCGATTCAGGAAAATATAAATCAGGATAGCCGGATCTGGGTTTGAACCATCGTCCTCCTGAATGCGAGTCCAGTGTGCCAACCACTGCGCCACCTCAGTCGGTCTGTTTCAGGAGCTTCTCCTGATGCATCTGTTAGACCTTCAGTATTGGGCCCACCAAAAGGAAGCTGTTCAAAAGGCAGAACCGGAGAGCCACGAAGGAGCAGGATTGTGGTGAGGACGATGAAACCATATTGGAAGACCATCGTCTGAATACGAAGAGGACGAAGACAGGAACATCTGTGGAGTAACCGACAACTATGCAGCACTCCGTACTTTTGAAACAGACATCTGGTGCAAAGAAAGGCTACGTTAATCATTCATTAAAATTTAGTTTTTATTTACAATTCGTAATTAGGGAACTCGAAAACCCGACATTAGGAGGCATATTTTCCGGAGGTAAAAATAAAATGTTTTAATTCCTTGTCGTGGTATTAGAGAATCAGAAAATATTCAGGTTTTTGCAGGGGGGGGGGGGGGGGCGCTTAGATACAGCCTAATTCTAGTATAGACCATAGAGTCAAAAAAGCGACGGAAAGGGTAAAATGCTGGGAGATGATCAGATTCACAGAAAAATAAATGTAACCTGAGGGGAAAGACGGGTAATACACAATTTACACAACAGTAAGCATGGAAGATCAAGAATGAAGTGCTTAAATTACAAAGGATGTCGGATAGGGGTGGATTATCTTCAACTATTGAGTTTCTACATCTAAGAATCTATGACTAAAATAAAAAGGAGATTCAAAAGTGGGATTAAAATTCAAAGTGAAAAAGATATCAGTGAAAAGATTCATCAATGATGTTGTTATCCTCAGTCAAGTTAGGGAACAATCGCAGGACCAGTTGAATGGAATGAGGAGTCCAATGAGTACAGAATATGGACTGACAGCAAACCAAACAACGATGAAACTAATGAGGAATAGAAGATAACAGAGTAGCGATAAACTTATACTATATGCATCCGGACACCTGGCTGAAAATCATTTACAACTTCGTGGCGCCCTCCATCGATAATGCTGGCATGCAGTCTTAACTGCGATGACAGCTTCCACTCTCGCAGCCATACGTTCAATCAGGTGCTGAAAGGTTTCTTGGGGAACGGCAGCCCATCTTCACGGACTGCTGCACTGGGGAGAGGTATCGATGTCGGTCGGTGAGGCCTGGCACCAAGTCGCCGTCCCAAAACATCCCAAAGCTGTTCTATAGGATTCATGTCGGGAGTCTATGCAGGCCAGTCCATTACATGGATGTATTCTCGTGTAACCACTCCGCCACAGGCCGTATATTACGAACAAGTGTTCGATCGTGTTGAAAGATGCAGTTACCATCCCCGAATTTCTCTTCAACAGTGGGAAGCAAGAAAGTGCTTAAAACATCAGTGTAGCCCTGTGCTTTGATAATGCCACGCAAAACAACAAGGGGGTGTAAGTCCCCTCCATGAAAAACACGACGACACCGTAACACCACCGCCTCCGAATTTTATTGTTGGCACTACACACGCTGGCAGATGACGTTCACCGGGCATTCGCCATACCCACACCCTGCCATCGGATAGCCACATCGTGTACCGCGATTCCTCACTCCACACAACGTTTTTCCACTTTTCAGTCGTCCAATATTTATGCTCCTTACAGCAAGTGAGGCATTGACTGACATTTACCGGCATGATGTGTGGTTTATCAGCAGCCGCTCAACCATGGAATCCAACTTTTCTCACCTCCTACCTGACTGTCATAGTATTTGCAATGGATTCTGATGCAGTTTGGAATTCCTGTGTGGTTGTCTGGATAGATGTATGGTTATTACAGATTACGACCCTCTTCAACTGTCGGCGGTCTCTGTCAGTCTACAGACGAGGTCGGCTTGTACGCTTTTGTGCTGCGCGTGTCCCTTCACGTTGGAAACAGTGGACCTAGGGATGTTTAGGAGTGTGGGAAACTCGCATACAGACGTGTGACACAAGTGATACCCAACCACCTGACCATGTTTGAAGTCCATGAGTTCAGCGGAGCGCCCTATTCTGCTCTCTCACGATGTGTAATGACTGCTGAGATCCCTGATATGGAGTACCTGGCAGTAGGTTGGCAGCACAGTGCACCTAATATGAAAAACGTCTGTTTTTAGGATGTCGGATACTTTTGATCACATAGCGTAACATAAAATTTTCGGGCCCTGAAATAAATGAAGAAATTTTATTACCATGGATGCAAAATGACGGAAGAATCAAGGAGGATGTAAGAAGGAGATCAGCACACGCAAAAATACTCTTGACCAAAAGAAATTTGTTATAATAAAAAATGGGCCTTAATCGCACGAAAAAGTTGCTCAGAAAGTACATCTGGGGAGAAGCAGCGTACATAAGTGAACCATGGGATTTTGCCAAACAGGATAAGAAGAGAATCGAAGCGTTGAGATGTGGTGTTACAGCAGGATGCTGAAAACCAATTGGACCGATAAGATAAGAAATGAATGAGAAGCATGTCCACATCGTCGAGGAAAGGAATACAAGAAGGCACAGGATTGTAGGACATATCGTATGACAGCTGGGAAAGAGGTGCATGACACTAGAGGTAGCTGTAGAGGATAAAAACTATAGAAGACAGGGATGGAAGCATAGTTAACAAATGTACTTATTACACTGGTGTGCCAAAGAACCTCGTATAAGCATGCGATTCAAATACAGAGATATGTAAACAAGCAGAATATGGTGCTGCGGTCGGCAATTCCTATATAAGACAACAAATGCAGTTGTTAGATCGGTAGCTGCTGCTACAATGGCAAGTTATCAAGATTTAAATGAGTCTGAACGTGCTGTTACGGTCGGGGCACGAGCGATAGGACATAGCCTCTCCGAGGTACAGATGAAGTGGGGATTTTCGGTACGACCCATTTCACGAGTGTACCGTGAATATCAGGAACCGGGTAAAACATCGAATCTCTGACACCACTGTGGCCAGAAAAAGATCCTGCAAGAACGTTAACAGAACTGCGACCCTTCCGCAAATTGCTGCAGATTTCAATTCCAGGCCATCAACAAGTGTCAGCGTGCGACCATTCAACGAAACTTCATTGCTACGGGCTTTCGGACTTGATGACTGCACTACACACAGCTTAACAGGCCGCCTGTGCCCTTCGACGCCGACATTGGACTGTTGATGACTGGAAACATGTTGCCAGGTCGGACGAGTCTCGTTTCAAATTATAGCGTGCGGATGGATGTCTACGGGTATAGAGAGAACCCCATGGATCTATGTACCCTGGATATCAGCAGGGGACTTCACAAGCTGGTGGAGGCTCTGTAATGATGTGGGGTGTGTGTAGTTGGAGTGATATCGGACCAGAATGAGATTTTCAGTCTGCAGCGGAGTGTGGGCTGATATGAAACTTCCTGGCAGATTAAAACTGTGTGCCCGACCGAGACTCGAACTCGGTTTGATATGGGACCCCTGATACGTCTAGATACGACTCTGACAAGTGACACGTACATAAACATCCTGTCTGATCACCGGCATCCATCCATGTCCATTGTGTTTTCCGACGGACGTGGCCAATTCTAGCAGAACAATGCGACACCCCACACGTTTATACGATGTGCATTCAAGTTCTAAGACCTCCGATTTTTTTTCTAATTAACTACTCACCCGAAATCGATGAAACTGGCGTTACTTCTCGACGTAATCGCCCTGCAGACGTACACATTTTTCACAACGCTGACGCCATGATTCCATGGCAGCGGCGAAGGCTTCTTTAGGAGTCCGTTTTGACCACTGGAAAATCGCTGAGGCAATAGCAGCACGGCTGGTGAATGTGCGGCCACGGAGACTGTCTTTCATTGTTGGAAAAAGCCAAAAGTCACTAGGAGCCAGGTCAGGTGAGTAGGGAGCATGAGGAATCACTTCAAAGTTGTTATCACGAAGAAACTGTTGCGTAACGTTAGCTCGGTGTGCGGGTGCGTTGTCTTGGTGAAACAGCACACGCGCAGCCCTTCCCGGACGTTTTTGTTGCAGTGCAGGAAGGAATTTGCTCTTCAAAACATTTTCGTAGGATGCACCTGTTACCGTAGTGCCCTTTGGAACGCAATGGGTAAGGATTACGCCCTCGCTGTCCCAGAACATGGACACCATCATTTTTTCAGCACTGGCGGTTACCCGAAATTTTTTTGGTGGCGGTGAATCTGTGTGCTTCCATTGAGCTGACTGGCACTTTGTTTCTGGATTGAAAAATGGCATCCACGTCTCATCCATTGTCACAACCGACGAAAAGAAAGTCCCATTCGTGCTGTCGTTGAGCGTCAACATTGCTCGGCAACATGCCACACGGGCAGCCATGTGGTCGTCCGTCAGCATTCGTGGCACCCACCTGGATGACACTTTTCGCATTTTCAGGTCGTCATGTGGGATTGTGTGCACAGAACCCACAGAAATGCCAACTCTGGAGGCGATCTGTTCAACAGTCATTCGGCGATCCCCCAAAACAATTCTTTCCACTTTCTCGATCGTGTCGTCAGACCGGCTTGTGCGCGCCCGAGGTTGTTTCGGTTTGTTGTCACACGATTTTCTGCATTCATTAAACTGTAGCACCCACAAACGCAATTTCGATACATCCATAACTCCATCACCACGTGTCTCCTTCAACTGTCGATGAATTTCAATTGGTTTCACACCACGCAAATTCAGAAAACGAATGATTGCACGCTGTTCAAGTAAGGAAAACGTCGCCATTTTAAGTATTTAAAACAGTTCTCATTCTCGTCGCTGGCTGTAAAATTCCATCTGCCGTACGGTGCTGCCATCTCTGGGACGTATTGACAATGAATGCGGCCTCATTTTAAAATAATGCGCATGTTTCTATCTCTTTCCAGTCCGGAGAAAAAAAATCGGAGGCCTTAGAACTTGAATGCACCTCGTAATTGCTACAGAGTGGCTCCAGGAACACTATTCTGAGTTTAAACACTTCCGATGGCCACCAAACTCCGCAGTCACGTACATTATTGATCATATCTGGAATGCCTTGCAACGTGCTCTTACGTATTATGGACAGCCCTACAGAATTCATGGTGTCAGTTCCCTCCAGCACTACTTCAGACATTAGTCGAGTCCATGCCACGTCGTGTTGCGGCACTTCTACGTGCTCGCGGGTTCCCTACACTATATTAGTCAGGTGTACCAGTTTCTTTGGGCCTTCAGTGTATTTTAAACTGCGTGCAACCGCAGCCTAAAGTCCATATTCTTTAAGAAGGAAAAAATACCACTCTGGCTCTATAATGTTATTTATGAAAACCAAAATCGGTTCATGTCAATTTACTCGCATCCTCAGGTGATCTAAACAGCCGGCCGTGGTGGTCGAGGGGTTCTACGCGCTTCAGTCCGGAACCGCGCAACTGCTACGGTCGCAGGTTCGAATCCTGCCTCGGGCATGGATGTGTGTGAAGTCCTTAGGTTAGTTAGGTGTAAGTAGTTCTACGTTTTGATCTAAACAGCGATTACGAAGGAAGTGGTTTACTTTTCTTTGCTTTTAAGCTGGCTTAGTAAATATGGTCATATCGAGTGAAATAGCCCTGTACATTAGGTAGTTAAGTTAATTCTATCTACAACATTATTTTACGCTATCGTGAAGCCTCTACCGATCACTCACGTCAGTGATAAAAGCCGCTGGAAACGTTTGTCAAATTGATAAAAAGGGCGTTATCACTAAAAAGTAACATTAACAGCGGTGTATAGCACGAAGCTTAAATATGAATCACAATGAGACGCATTTTGCATCCCAACCGGCTCTCTTGTCACAACAGACAACAAAGCTTCCACCAGAAAAAAGAATCATAGGATTCCTTTTTTTGGAGATATTTCTGATAAAACAGGCAAATAATTAAGAACAACGGCCAGAGATTTAGACACAGGGAATGTATGCTTCGTGTTAGGGTAAAATTATCTGGTGTCTTCTGCATCTCTTGTCAGCAATGTATCGCCAAATATACGAGTATGTGTCAAAGTGGCAAAAGTTTTTCATCTCGGTTTAAAGAGCACACAAGTTGTGCTAATTCAGGATAGCACTAAGTGTGCAAAACATATATTTGGAAAACATGGGTATCAACCTTAATATTTTAGTAGAGAGAACGTTTTTCGGAGCCTTACAAAAATCTCCTGAGCTCATCTTAAACACCCAGACAAAAACTGCTTGATATAAGGCCGTGGTCCATAGAATTCTTCTATTCCTAACGTTTCGTCCAATACTACGTTGGACATCCTCTGAGGTATGGCTGGTCCTGCTGAGTCCTACCGACTCCGGAAGAATTATCAACAACAGTACCATCCGGTCGTGAAAGCCTTCATTGTATGCTTGATATAACATCCATTTTAAATATTACTGGTTGCATCGTACAGGAGTTTTGTGCCCACTCGTTGTCCATATTTTATATCACTTCCTAATTTCAATTGTAATTTATGCTTATGTACAGCTTCACCGTTCGGTGCGCTAGCACCACTTTTTCTAGCGCCATCTCTGGCTTTTCGGATAGCACGGCGAGTGCAGTTTTCCTCGTGGCTGCTTGAATAGGGCTCTGGCTAGTTCAGTGTTAATTATGGCCGTGCCCGCATGGCCTCCAGGTGATAATATGGTATTTTTTATTGATGCTTATATAGGTTTTCGCACGCTTTGCAGGACTTATTTTATTCTCCCCGCACGAAACACTCGTTTTATTTTGTTTTATGACCACTCCTTTTTTATCAATTCAATAAACAGTTCTAGCGAGCTTTAATTTATGACTGACATTAAAGACGGGGAGATGCCTCAGGACAGCGTAGGATAATGATGTAGACACAATTTATGGAAGTATCTAATGTACAGGACTATTATATTTCAAACAGCAATATTTACTAACCCAGCGTAAAAAGAAAAACTTGTAATATACTTCCTTCTGTAATACCTGTTTACTTCTCCTGAGGAGGTGTCTAAATTGGCGTGAAACTGATCGTCTTTGTAAATGAAAAACAGCCAAAGCAGCCGCGTTTTTGCCTTCGTATAAACTTACGTGACAAAGAAGTGAGAACGTTCTTTGCAAGCGCTTGTGTGACATGAAGAGATTGGCACATGGCGAAGAATGTTTTGACAAGCCACATCAAACTGAAGGAAAAAGGGAAAAAGATGAGCCTTTTCGACATTTCATATTTCGTCGTAGTATTAAACCCAAATACACAGTCTCGCGTAAGACTCTCTCTCTCTCTCTCTCTCTCTCTCTCTTTCTCTTTCTCTTTCTCTCTCGGTTTTTCCTTGCGTTTGTCCCGCCGTACGAATTCCACTGCTTTCATGAATTGCCTTTACTTTTAAAAAAATTTTGCCTTTGTGGTCCTTTCTGTCTCGACGGTCGTCAGTTAACCTAAGGTAGGAATGTCGTATCTGGTAATAGCGTAAATGTTGCTGTATTTTAGCTGTTAGGGCATCACATTTTCTGAGACGGGTCACCATTTCCGTGAAAGGGCGTGGAAAACCGCCTAAAAATCGCACGCAGGCTGGCTGGTGTTCCAGACCTACGGTTGTTTATCTTTCGCGCGGGTTACATCACCGCTGCCTCGCGACCTAGAACGGCCCGCTGTATACAGCACGAGCATATTAATTACGCTAATGTTGATGCGATGAAAATGGATATGTCGAACGTTTCTGAGCTGCAAAAGCTGTACGTGTTTACATTAGCGAAAATAATTTGTCACATTCTAAAGACTTCAACAGTCGCTAGGATACTACATATCTGCGTTCCTCCGGGAAGGAAAGGATCAAGTTTAGCTTTTAGCGTCAGTCGACAATGCATTAGAGACGGAACTCGATCACCCATTTAGAAAATCCGTCGTGTATTTCCGAAGGAATAAACCCGGCATTCACGTCAGTCAAGATCGGGAAACGGAACCGCGCTGCTGGTACGGTCGCAGGTTCGAATCCTGCCTCGGGCATGGATGTGTGTGATGTCCTTAGGTTAGTTAGGTTTAAATATTTTAAGTCTAGGGGACTGATGACCTCCAATGTTAAGTCCCATAGCGCTCAGAGTTATTTGAACCATTTTTGAAGATGGGGGAAATCACTGAGGATCTGTATGTGACTGGCGGGACTAGGGGACACCACACGGCCTACAACTCTCGAGTTGTGTATAAGGGGCAGCCGAGAAAATGTCCACTTCACTATTAGCACTATCACATGCTGTGTCCCCCTCAGATCCTACAGATATGTAGGTTTAGAGCAGACCAGGACGCTGAAAGAAGGCCTCGTAGTCATCAACTGCTCTCCGCTACCTGTGAAAACTAGTAGAAGATGATGACAGAATGCTGCCTGAGAAGAACTTTCACGGCATGTGCATGTCTCTTAGCCTGGTCAAAGAAGATTTACTGCAGCGTATATATTAAGATGGTATCTGTTCTTTCGGACATGTCCGAAAGAACAGATACCTTCGGTGACCATGCAGCTCGTTATAATGGAATTACAATGAAATTTACTAGACCCTTAGCTGCTTACAGGAATTGACATACGTCAACGGGGACAGATGAAAATGTGTGCCCCGACCGGGACCCGAACCGGGGATCTCCTGCTTACATGGCAGACGCTCTATCCATCTGAGCCACCGCTGACACAGAGGATAGCGTGGCTGCAGGGATTTATCTCTGGCACGCCTTCTGCGAAACCCACATTCTTGACGTTTGTCCCGCACTAGTGTTAAGGCTCACCGGCCACTTGTCCATCTTCTTCTTCTGTGCGAATGCACAAACAGTGCCCGAACTCTTACGGGAATCGGCAACGCGCCGCGAGTAATGAGTATAATGGGCAGGGGCACTACGAATGTAGTGCGGAACAATACGTTGAGAATGTGGGTTTCGCAGGAGGCGTGCCAGAGATAAATCCCTGCAGTCGCGCTATCCTCTGTGTCCTCGGTGCCTCAGATGGATAGAGCGTCTGCCATGTAAGCAGGAGATCCCCGGTTCGGGTCCCGGTCGGGGCACACATTTTCATCTGTCCCCGTTGACGTATGTCAACGCCTGTAAGCAGCTAAGCGTGTTCATTTCATTGTAATTTAATGCAGCGTGTAACAGAAAGAATACTCAACATTGAGGGATATGAGAGGAACGCTCTTTCAGAGCAGAATAGTCTCCTGAACATGTACTCTACAATGCTTACCTTAAGACTTAAGAGCACTTGTTTATTCGAAGATGTGTGTGTCGCAGTAGTGAAAATGAACAAGTTCTTATGGCTCTTAAGGTATACGAGATTTACTAGACCTTTTGCTTCCAATGATCGTTGCTGACAAATCCCTGAATGTTGACTATTCCTCTTAGGATAGCCTGTATAATAGCTGCAAAAGTTGTATTTGGCTCTCCAGAATCCAAGTTACTTAATTTGATTGATAAGATAAAAAAATCAAAACTAACCAGTCCAGGACATACCTGAAGTGAGTTTTATAGAACGCTAGGAGACAGAGCCTCAAGTGAGGAAAAATTATTTGTGAGGCTTCATGGGAAAGCACTACTAGATCTTTGCGTCAACTATAGCTCGAAGGTCGATCGGTAATTGGGTGCTGAGAGCAATGCTCTAGTGAGTGTCACACACTGAACGGTCAACGAAACGGGTAACCCTGCCTAATATCACGTATAGCCCCTGCGAGCACGAAGAGGTGGCGCAATACGACGTGGTATGGAGTCAACTAATGTCTGAAGTAGCATATTGCTGGAGGAAACTGATACCATGAATCCTGCTGGGCTGTCCATACTCCGTAAGACTACGAAGGGGTGGAGACATCTTCTGAACAGCATGTTGCAAGGCATCCCAGATATGCTCAACAATGTTCATGTCTCGGGAGTTTTGTGGCCAACGGAAGCGCTTAAACGCAAAAGAGTGTTCCTAGAGCCACTGTTCTGGGCGTATGGGGTGTTGCATTGTCCTGCTGGAATTGCCCGTGTCCGTCGGACTCCACAATGAACATGATGGATGCAGGCGATCAGACAGGATGCTTACGTACGTGTCATCTGTCAGAGCCGTATCTAGACGTATCAGGGTTCCCTATCACTCCAGATGCGCACGCCCCATACCAGAGTCTCCACCAGCTTGAACAGTCCCCTGCTGACGAGCAGGTTCCATGGATTCATGCGGTTGTCTCCATACCCATTCACGTTCATGCGCTCGATACAATATGAAACGAGACTCGTGCGACCATGGAACATTTTTCCAGTCATCAACAGGCCAAAGTCGGTATGCCGGGCCCAGGCGAGGCATAAAGATTTGTGTCGAGCAGTCATCAAGCCTTCAGCTCCGAAAGTCCATATTGATGATGTTTTATTGAATGCTTCGCACGCTGACACTTGCTGAAGGCCCAGCACTGAAATCTGCAGCCATTTACGGAAGGCTTGTACTTCTGTCACGTTGAACTATTCTCTTCAGTCGACGTTGGTTCCGTTCTTGCAGAACTTTTTCCAGAAGCAGCAATGCTGTCGATTCGATGTTTTGCCGTATTCCTGATATTCACAGTACCTTCGTGACATGGCCGTACGGGAAAATCCCCGCTTCATCGCTATGTCGGAGATTTTGTGTCTCATCCCTCGTTTAAACTCACTTCAATCTTGATATCCAGCCATTGGAGCAGCAGTAACTGATCTGACAACTGCGCCAGACACTTGTCTTATGTAGGCGTTGCCGGCCGCAGCATCGTATTCTGCCCGTTCACATCTTGTAGATCTGCTGGGTTGCAGAAAGCGAGTGCAACATTTACGTTCTGTGCAACGTTCTTCGACTGTGGGTGTTGTTCGTCCTATTTAGACCATATCAGGGTGGCAGGGTATTTTGTAAATTCCCGCCTTACGCAATAACGAGTTATCCTTCACCGATTCCAGCGGATCCGTAATCTCAGATCGTGGACTGCAATCCCGAAATTTCTTCGAACATTTAATTCGCCGGGAAAATTTTAAATTTCACATGATTTATTTGTTTTGCAAAGGATAACTAAAGTTAGTTATCCGTAGTTCAAAACATTTTTTATGCTAATAAAGCGTTTGTAATAGACTGTTATTGTCATTTCTGCAGTTGACAGAACCAAATTTTCTTCGAAATGAGATTTTCACTCTGCAGCGGAGTGTGCGCTGTTATGAAACTTCCTGGCAGAATGAAACTGTGTGCCGGACCGAGACTCGAACTCGGGACCTTTGCCTTTCGCGGGCAAGCGACTCACTAATCTGCCAGGAAGTTTCGTATCAGCGCACATTCCGCTGCAGGGTGAAAATCTCATTCTGGAAACATCCCCCCGGCTGTGGCTAAGCTATGTGTCCGCAATATCCTTTCTTCCAGGAGTGCTAGTTCTGCTGGGTTCGCAGAAGAGCTTCTGTGAAGTTTGGAAGGTAGGAGACGAGGTACTGGCAGAATTGAAGCTGTGAGAACGGGTCGTGAGTCGTGCTTGGGTAGCTCAGTCGGTAGAGCACTTGCCCGCGAAAGGCAAAGGTCCCGAGTTCGAGTCTCGGTCTGGCACACAGTTGTAATCTTCTGGGAAGTTTCTTGCTTCTTGTATAATTTCCACTCTCTGTCTTCCTCTACAGTTTTTACCCTCTGCACTACCTTTTAAGTATCATAGAAGTTATTCCGTGATGCCTTTACACAGGTTGTAACATCCTGTCTCTTCTCCGTATGAGTGTTTTCCATATATTCCTTTCTTCGCCTATTCTGCGGAGAACCTCTTTGTTTCTTTGCTTATCGGTCCACCCAATTTCCAACATTCTTCTATGCCATTACAACTGAAACGGTTTGATACTCTGCTTTTTCGGTTTTCCCAAAGATACGCTGTAGTTCCATACCATACTCATCACCAAACGAACATTGTCAGACATTTATTCCTTAATTTAAAGTTAATGTCTGATACTAGCGTACTTATTTTGGCGTGGATTGACCTCGCTGCGTGCGCTAATTGCTTGGTTCGTCCGTCATGTGTCATTTTCTTCCGAGATAAAAAATTCTTTCACTTCAACTACGTCTTGGTCCCCAGTTTTGATGAATGTGTAGTTCTGTATCCTCAGATACAGTAGATCCAACGAACTACGCCTTGAAAGTTATGAAGGACAGGGAAGCTATCGGAGTAGATGGAATAAATGCTGAACTGATCAAATATCACTAGGTAAAAGACTTTCATTTTCAATAAATAAATGTTGGACGAGTTGCAAGATCCTCCAAGCAAAGGCGATGACTGTAAAAACGATCGGGGTACCATACTTCTAAATAATGGCTACGAACTACACTCAGAGGTAGTCAATAGCTACTTGAAGATTATCACATGAGCTCTTATTTCCGAGGACCAAAATGGGTGTAGATCACGTCGTTCGTGCATAGACAACGTCTTTATACTTGAGAACGTTGTGGGAAAACTCAGAAAATTTACTGTAGAAAGCCATATGGCTTTTATCGACTTTGAGTAGGGTTTCGGCCGCGTGAGCCGCGATAGCACGTGGGATATACTGTCTGAATGTGGATATCCTGGTCACTCAAATCCAAGCGCTGCTGGCTGGTCATTCTAGACTCACTAGACCGAATTATCGAGAATTACTACCATCTTTAAGACTAAATGGGACAAATGCCAACAGCTCTCTTCCAGCAAAGAGGCCGGCAACAAATGGAAAGAAACATAAATTGGACTGAGGACGTAACTGCAATGTGAAAGATGAAAGAAACATCTCTCCATGTCCTACAAAAACATAAAAAGCTGTTCCCTCTTGACCCGAAAAAGAAACTTGTTCAAAAAGTTTCACTCTCAGTTATTGATTACAGCGATGTTACCCTGCAAGGTGTTTCTCAGGAAGGCTCACAGCGCCTGGATCTGGTTATGAATGTCTGTGTTCGTCATGTCTGTCATACTCGACTCTTCCATCATATGTCATCATCGTATGCACAGCTATCCTGGATGCGTGCGGACAGTCGCAGAGCTTTTCACAGTCTCTGTCTTCTCTATTGTCTTATCAACTTACACTGTCCCCCACATCTCCCCTCGACCTTAAACAACATTCTCGGAATAACACGGCAGAAACACCCGTTTATATCAGACCAAAATCCTTCCTGTCTCACACAATCGTTCAGCCACTCTGTGGAAGTCTTTCTTAGTAGCAGGAACAACTCTCTGGATAACTACCGCGTTATATTAGAGACCTGAATAACACCTCCAGTTTCAGAAGACAGTTAATGACATACCTACTGAAGCACCAATAATGTTCACCAATGTCCCTGAACGCATTCGTTACCCTTCTACATTCTTCTTTCCAAACAGCAGTGGCTAGCACACTGGACTCGCATTCGGGAGGACGACGGTTCAATCCCGCGTACGGCCATCCTGATTTAGGTTTTCCGTGATTTCCCTAAATCGCTCCAGGCAAATTCCGGGATGGTCCCTTTCAAAGGGCACGGCCGAATTCCTTCCCCGTCCTTCCCTAATCCGATGAGACCGATGACCTCGCTGTTTGGTCTCCTCCCCCAAACAACTCCAACCCAAACAGATCGTCCTCATTTCCCAGTATTCTTAACTGGTGAAGTCTCCTTAAATTTCCTTTCTCCAGAACTCGCTACATCAGAAAACGTCTTTTCTGAACACTAATAAATTCGTTTTATATGTTTCACTATCATTGTTATTGTTATTGTCACTATTTTATTACGATTATTATTATTATTATTATTTATTTCTTTTCTCAGACGTTATGTCTGGTCAAAAATGGAAAGTGACGCGGACCTTGATCAAGCGTGACTTCCTTTTAACTGTACGGCATATGTTATATTGCATTTAGGAACTTTCGGGTGATTGAACATGTATCAATAATTACGGATTTCTGTAGTTGTATATATAAGTTTGGATGTAGCTGTATTGCATTGATGTACTGGTGGATATTGTGTGGTATGACTCCTGTAGTTGATAGTATAATTGGTATAATGTCAACTTTATCCTGATGCCACATGTCCTTGACTTCCTCGGCCAGTTGGATGTATTTTTCAATTTTTTCTCCTGTTTTCTTTCGTATATTTGTTGTATTAGGTATGCATATTTCGATTAGTTGTGTTAATTTCTTCTTTTTATTGGTGAGTATGATGTCAGGTTTGTTATGTGGTGTTGTTTTATCTGTTATAATGGTTCTGTTCCACTATAATTTGTATTCATCATTCTCCAGTACATTTTGTGGTGCATACTTGTATGTGGGAACGTGTTGTTTTATAAGTTTATGTTGTAAGGAAAGCTGTTGATGTATTTTGCTACATTGTCATGTCTTCTGGGGTATTCTGTATTTGCTAGTATTGTACATCCGCTTGTGATGTGATCTACTGTTTCTATTTGTTGTTTGCAAAGTCTGCATTTATCTGTTGTGGTATTGGGATCTTTATTATTATTATTATCATCACTATTAATGGCAACAAGGCATATGCACTACAAATACTGGCAGTATTAACTTCATCAGTTCATTGTCAGTAGTATTTACTGACACTGTAAACGCTCAAATTATTTTAATTTTATTTGTCATTTTAAAACTGTTATTTCGTAGAAATATATAACACGATCACGTTAAATAGATATGTAAATAATGATGGGATGGAAAGTCTTTTTAGAAACTGTCAAACCTTAATAAAGACAGGTTGCAATCAATTACAAGAATTACAAGATGCGTCTCAAAAGTTCGGTGAATGGTGTCAGAAAATAAATACAAGAGTAGGAACAAAATATTGACCTGCGTACACTTCTGGCAACGGTTGGAAAGCTGTCAGGGAACGCTTCGGGTCACAACGTTGTCAGACATCCTCAGAGTCTGCGAAGGTTCGCGAACATCAGTGCTTACACTGCCTTTGCTTACCTTCAATTCTTGTGCTCTTATTCTCAAAGGCAGCCGCGGGTCATCCGCAAACACCCGTCCCGGTCGTGTCAGTGGAAAATGAAGCTCAAAATGGAGCGACGCGTTTGCATGAAGTTTTCCTTCCAGTTACGTAAAACGCCAGCGGAGACGTGTGGAATGTTAGTACAAGTGTGCGGTGTTGAAACAGCGCCAAAAAAGTTTGTGTCTGAGTTGTTTAAAAGCTTTACAGACGGAAGGGACTGCCTGGAGGATGAGGCGCTTTCTGGACAACACGCACAGTCCCAGACATCGTGGAACGAATGGCGACGGATTCTCGCTGGCGATCGGCGGCTATCTTTGAGGATGAGAGAGGAAGACCTGAAAGTTCCAAGGTGCAGGGAACGAATCTACAAGAAGCGTTCGCCCACAGTTTCCAACAGAGCTACAGTCGATGTCAGAAGTGTGGTGATTACTTTGAAGACCATTCACCGAACGTTTCAGACGCACCTTATAGTTGTTCGGGTAAGACAAGGGTGTTGATTGTCGGCTGCTCTTTTTAATATTTATATTGACTTCATTTTTCGTCAATGGAAACGAGAAGTAAACAAAGGAATTAAAGTAGCATGTGGTGAGTATTTGAATATGTTTCTATTTGCGAATGATATCGTTTTTATTCAAAACAATGAAGGCGATCTCCAAAGGACCGTCCTCCAGATGAACAAAAAATGCAAGGAATACAACTGAGGAGGTTCTAGTAATAAAACGAAATTAATGTCATTTCTAGTAAGAGACCCAGCCAGATCAAAATGGTTCAAATGGCTCTGAGCACTATGGGACTTAACTTCTGAGGTCATCAGTCCCCTAGAACTTAGAACTAATTAAACCTAACTAACGTAAGTACGTCACACACATCCATGCCCGAGGCAGGATTCGAACCTGCGACTGTAGCAGTAGCGCGGTTCCAGACTGTAGCGCCTATAACCGCTCAGCCACAACGGCCGGCGATCAAAGACAGATAGTTGAGTTTTAGAGCAAGTCTCTCTTGCTTAGGTTGTGATGTAAGTTTAGATTTTGATTTTCTTATTGACAATAAGATACACAAATTCCAAGCTGAGAAAATATATATATTATTCAAACAGCTGGAATGAGGTTTCTGAGGAGGAAAAAGGATTGCACAAGAAGAAACATAGTTAGAAATGAAGATATTAAAACAGAATTAAATAGTTTCATAAAATTTATTCCCGTATATTGTGCCGGGGTTAGCCGGCCGCTGTGGTCGAAGCGGTTCTAGGCGCTTCAGTCCGGAACCACGCGGCTGTTACGGTCGCACGTTCGAATCCTGTCTCGGGCATCGACGTGTGTGCTGTCCTTAGGTTGGTTAGATTTAACTAGTTCTAAGTCTAGGGGACTGATGACCTCGGCTGTTGTCCCATAGTCCTTAGAACCATTTGAACCATTTTTCTGCGTTCGAACTGTGTAATAAATACTTCGAGATCTTTGGTGAAGGAATTACGGACTGCTATCGCCCGGAGAAGGCATTGATTGTGTCTTGCCGCTAACACATTTTACGTAAGACCAGAATCCCATAGTGCTTAGAGCCATTTGAACCATTTGTGCCGGGGTTATGTTTACATTTTATGAACGCGGTCTTACTCCACACTGCTATGACTGACGTCCGTATCGCACGAGGTAATCTGGTGATGACGCAACCCGGTTAAAACTCGTCGTTTTTGAAGTGATGAAGAACGTTGTGCAACCTGGGACTGTTTTTTGTAAAATTAATTAAATATTTTCATCATGAATGAAAAGTATCGTGAAAATCTGAGGCAACACCTCATGAGAACATAGGTTATATAACTCCCCAGAAGACGCTGATCTACAATCCGAATAGAGAAAGTGATACTGGATGATCTCGGAAAAGATTAGAGTGATTCTCTCAGTCTATAACGTGCAATAGGCTAATCCTTGAAAGGAAGATGACGACACTTTATCGCTAATGTAAATTCTGCTACTGTTTTCTGTTTTCGTCCTGTTATCGTTTACCCTCATACACAGACTGCTTCTTTTCAATACGTCCTTCAGTTTGTGTTCAATGTCATCAGTGAATTTTGTCGTTGATGTGCTTTCATCCCGAATTTTAGACCTGCTCCTGAACCTTTCTTTTATTTCAGCTACTTTATGTATGACATGGAGTGGCGAAGTACCACATCCCTGTTTCATACCCTTACTCACTAGGTTTTTCGTTCTTGGTCTTCCACTTTTATTTTTTATTTTTTCTTGTTGGTTGTTGTACATGTTGTGCACAACCCCTATTTGCCTATAGCTTCTACATCTACATGATTACTCTGCAATTCACATTTAAGTGCTTGGCAGAGGGTTCATCGAACCACAATCATACTATCTCTCTACCATTCCACTCCCGAACAGCGCGCGGGAAAAACGAACACCTAAACCTTTCTGTTCGAGCTCTGATTTCTCTTATTTTAATTTGATGATCATTCCTATCTATGTAGGTTGGGATCAACAAAATATTTTCGCATTCGGAAGAGAAAGTTGGTGACTGAAATTTCGTAAATAGATCTTGCCGCGACGAAAAACGTCTTTGCTTTAATGACTTCCATCCCAACTCGCGTATCATATCTGCCACACTCTCTCCCCTATTACGTGATAATGCAAAACGAGCTGCCCTTTTTTGCACTCTTGCTTACGCCTATTTACCTGAGAATTTTGAATATATTGCACCATTTTACTTTGTCGAACGCTTCCCTAGGTCGAAAAATGGTTGTGTCAGAACTACATCTAGTGTACGTAGCTTTCCTAAAGCCAAGCTGATCGTCATCTAACAGATAAAGTCAGTTTTCCGTTTTTCTGTAAATTACTCTTTTTTCTTACTGAATACGTGAGTATTTGTGACGAGAATTTCTAGCACTGCAAAGACACGAATCAGCTACCTCCGTCTCGCCTCCGCAGACGGTAATAGTTTAAGATAATCGTTTCACTCCGCTTTACTTTTTTTTTGTTTTTTGGCAGTTTGTTGCTCGTCATGAGAGCTTGCGATGAATTACTCAAAACGGCTTGTTCCTCCACTTGATACTGTGTTTACTGCCATGTATACTTATTCATTTCCAATACCTCTACTGCGTCAAAATTTATCTTCGCTAGGCGAATGAATGTAAGCCTTCCTTTTCTGCCGGCCAACAAACGATTATAAGTTGCGTGTGTGAACTTCCTTAGCTCTACAATGTAGCTCACGCATTTGTCACAGGCAAAGCGGCGCGAGTTAATCGGATTACCACTCCATGCAGAGTCCAACACTGAGTCCCTCGCATGAATTAAGCACTGATCTTTTTAGCAGCGACCAAAATAAATTTGCCGATTTGTTAGGGTCCGCAAGTAGGGAGCAGTTCTGCACGAGCTGTTTAGCGAGTACGTTGCACCGACAACGAGACAGAAATGCGTCCCGTATAAGGCGGCTCGAGCAACTCTGCAAGACCAGCAACTCTGTCTCCACGTGTCGAAAAAAAAAAGAATGCAACGTACACTTGGGATAGGGTGAAAGGCATTGTGGGAATCTAAATAAGCCAATGTACAATATGTGCAACTATTTTATTTTATTTCATGTAAAAGAGCCGCCCCCCCCCTTCCCACCCTTCAGATAGCAGAAATAGTAGACGACAACCCAAGGCTAGCAGAAAGATGTTTGTGATTTGCTCACAGCTAGAGGAGTACAAGAAGCAGTTTAGGAAACACGCAAGGTAGTGTAGTTCGACTATATACAGTACTGGCCATTAAAATTGCTAGACCACGAAGATGACGTGCTACAGAGGCGAAATTTAACCGACAGGAAGAAGACGCTGTGATATGCAAATGATTAGTTTTTCAGAGCATTCACACAAGGTTGGCGCCGGTGGCGACACCTACAACGTGCTGAAATGAGGAAAGTTCCCAACCGATTTCACATACGCAAACAGCAGTTGACCGGCGTTGCCTGGTGGAACGTTGTTGTGATGCCTCGTGTAAGGAGGAAAAATGCGTACCATCGCGTTTGCGACTTTGATAAAGGTTGGATTGTAGCCTATCGCGATTGCGGTTTATCGTATCGCGACATTGCTGCTCGCGATGGGCGAGATCCAATGACTGTTAGCAGAATGTGGAATCGGTGGGTTCAGGAGGGTAATACGGAACGCCGTGCTGGATCCCAACGGCCTCTTATCACTAGCAGTCGAGATGACAGGCATCTTTTCCGCATGGCTGTAACGGATCGTGCAGCCACGTCTCGATCCCTGAGTCAACCGATGGGAACGTTTGCAAGACAACAACCATCTGCACGAACAGTTCGACGACGTTTGCAGCAGGATGGACTATCAGCTCTGAGACCATGGCTGCGGTTACCCTTGACGCTGCATCACAGACAGGAGCGCCTGCGATGGTGTACTCAACGACGAACCTGGGTGCACGAATGGCAATACGTCATTTTTTCGGATGAAAGCAGCATCATGATGGTCGCATCCGTGTTTGGCGACATCGCGGTGAGCGCACATTGGAAGCGTGTATTCGTCATCTTCATACTGGCGTATCACCCGGCGTGATGGTATGGGGTGCCATTGGTTACACGTCTCGGTCACCTCTTGTTCGTATTGACGGCACTTTTAACAGTGGACGTTACATTTCAGATGTGTTACGACCCTGGCTCTACCCTTCATTCGATCCCTGCGAAACCCTACATTTAAGAAGGATAATGCACGACCGCATGCTGCAGGTCCTTTACGGGCCTTTCTGGACACAGAAAAACTTCGACTGCAGCCCTGGCCAGTACATTCTCCAGCTCTCTCACCAATTGAAAATGTCTGGTCAATGATGGCCGAGCAACTGGCTCGTCACAATACGCCAGTCACTACTGTTGATGAACTGTGATATCGTGTTGAAGCTGCAAGGGCAGCTGTACCTGTACACGCCATCCAAACTCTGTTTGACAATGCCCAGGCGTATCAAGGCCGTTATTACGGCTAGAGGTGGTTGTTCTGGGTACTGATTTCTCAGGATCTATGCACCCAAATTGCGTGAAAAAGGTAATCACATGTGAATTCTAGTATAATATATTTGTCCACTGAATACCCGTTTATCATCTGCATTGCTTCTTGGTGTAGCAATTTTAATGGCCAGTAGTGTAGGAAGAATAGCTACAGTATAGTGCAGAAAGTAACTGAAAGAAACATGCAATGAGAAGAACAGAAGTAATACTTTCATTCAAACACAGTAATAACACTGAAGTCACAGTTTTTTATGTTGGCCCCATGGACGTTTCAAAACGTGGAACAGGGTTTCTAACAGGGTGAGTGATGACCGCGGACGGCAGCGTATGCTCTGAAGCTGCTGCCGTACTGGTCACGAGGTTGGTAGGGGGTTCCTGTGGGAGGGCATTCCAGCGCTCCAGCAGCGCCGTTTACGACTGCTTGATGGACGTCGGCGTATGTCGACGTGCTGCAGTACGTCTCCCCAACGTATCCCACACGAGGTCAGTAGGTCTAAGTCGGGGCAAAGGGCAGCCCAGTCCATTTACCGAATATCCCCCCGTCCCAAGAGTTCGCGCACCTGCGCTGTTCGATGCGGCCGTGCTTTGGCATCCATAAAAAGAAAGTCAGGGCCGAATGCACACCTGAAGAGACGCACAAGGGGAAGGAGTACAGCGTCACACTGTCTTTTACCAAGGGGTGTTCAGTGTCCAAAGGTAAATACACACCCATGAGACGTTATTCCTCCCAACACCATAATACCAGGACAACTGAAACGACCACGTTCGACAGTGTTCGTGGGTGCATAACGTGTTTCCTCCTCTCGTCATATGAGGATTCATCCAGAATCAGCACTGCGGCCGAATCTGCTCTCACCGGGAGAGATATCCTCGCTATGGATCTATGGATGGAAAACTGTATTTATTTGTTTATCAATCTGTTATTATTATTATTATTATTATTACTATTATTATTGCTTGTTATCAAATATCCATACGCAAACGAAACATTGTTTTCAACAGAAAAAGGCGATTTGGAAAACATCCAGAAAGAACAAAGGATTTTTACAAAACGCTTGACTCAAAGAAAACGGAGGAAAGTTAGTGGCAGAAACCTGAAAAGCAACGGGGAAGTGATAAAATTTGGCAGTAGAGTTCAGAAAGCGAATACTAAAACTTTATGGACATGTTGAAAGAATCCCGACAATTAGGTTGGTTGGTTGGTTGTTTTGGGGAAGGAGACCAGACAGCGAGGTCATCGGTCTCATCAGATTAGGGAAGGACGGGGAGGGAAGTCGGCCGTGCCCTTTGAAAGGAACCATCCCGGCATTTGCCTGGAGCGATTTACGGAAATCACGGAAAACCTAAATCAGGATGGCCGGACGCGGGATTGAACCGTCGTCCTCCCGAATGCGAGTCCAGTGTCTAACCACTGCGTCACCTCGCTCGGTCCGACAATTAGGCTTACACACAATGTGATGGCATATAAATGGTCATTCAGCTGCCCCCAATGATCTAGTTTTATCCAACCAGTAATGTTTTATCTGACCCTCAAAAACCACGCTCAAGGTTTTCACAGCTCTCGTTCGTTCAGCGCAAACTACACTGAAGAGCCAAAGAGAGTGGTACATCTGCCTAATACCGTGTACGGCCCCCTCGAGCACGTAGCACTGCAGCAACACGACGTGACATGGACTCGACTTGTCCGACACAGTCCTGTGGGGAAATGACACCATGAGTCCTGCAGGACTGTACATAAATCTGCAAGAGTACGAGGGGGTGGAGACCACTTTTGAACAGCGCGTTGAAGGCATCCTAGACATGCTCAAGTGGAAGTGTTCAAACTGAGAAGAGTGTTCCTGGAGGAACTCTTTAGCAATTCTGGACGAGTGGGTTGTCGCATTGCCCTGCTGGAATTACCCAAGTCTGTCGGAATGCACAATTCAGAGTCGTATCTAGACGTATCAGGGGTCCCCATATCACACCAACTGCACACGCCCCACACCATTACAGAGCCTCCACCAGCTTGAACAGTCCCCTACTGACATGCAGGGCCCATGGATTCACGTGGTTCTCTCCTCGCCCGTACACGTCCATCACTGAATAGAATTTAACAACATTAAATTACCTGCGAAAGGGTGCTGTTCTTTTTTTCTTTAGGGCTAGTAGTTTGCGTATAGCCAGTGAGAGAATATGAAAATCTCGCGCCTAGTATTTGGAGATCTGGTCAACCGAAGCCCTGCTGCCGCTAATTTGTAAGGTCCCGGTTTGATTTTTGTGCACAGTTCTGTGACTGAACGCTACTAAAACACCAAGGCTAAACAGTGCAATCGTTTTCTCCCATTTCTTCCCACGGTGTTTATAACTCGTTCAGTTTGTTTCTACGCTAAAAACGATAGGCCACGTGCTAGAATGTGCGAGCCAGCCGGCCGCTGTGGCCGAGCGGTTCTAGGCGCTTCAGTCCGGAACCGCGCTGCTGCTACGGTCGCAGGTTGGAATCCTGCCTCGGGCATGGATGTTTGTGATGTCCTTAGGTTAGTTAGGTTTAAGTAGTTCTAAGTCGAGGGGACTGATTACCTCAGAAGTTGAGTCTCATCGTCTTGGAGCCAGTTGGACCATTTGTGCGAGCAAAACGGCGGAGTGTCACAGGTTGATCGGGTTCTGTCTACAGAGGTAATGGTTCCCGTGCAAGGAAAAAAAGACATTGGTTGCGTCGAACGCTAGACACCAAGTAACAGCATGGACAAATTTGACACACGCGCTCAGCCCTAGAGCAAGGATGGCTGTTATCACTGAAAAAACTGGTTTTCCGTTATACTATCTCTTTTTTACGGCAGTTTAACCTGACTGTCGGAAAAAACAGCTCCTCTGAAGTCCAAGACGGGTGAAGTCATTACCGATTAAGGCAAACAAATGAAACGCTGGGTTGAACACTACCTCGAGTTGTATGCAGTCGAGAATGAAGTTAGCAAGGATGCATGTTACGCCATCAAACAAATGCCAGTTATGGGAGAACTAGATGCAATGCCTACTATGGAAGAACTCAGTAGAGAAACAGATTCTCTTGCTAACGGAAAGGCCCCAGGCGAAGATGGGATCCCTGCAGAGGTTATTAAGTATAACAAGTCTGCTCTTCTCAAACATTTATATTCACTTATCACAACCAGCTGGGAAGAAGGTTATGTCCCGATGAGCATGCGGAATTCGAGGATAGTTACTCTATATAAACAGAAAGGGAACAGCAGTGACTGTAACAATTACCGAGGCATTTCATTACTAAGTGTAGCCGGGAAAGCTTATGCAAGAGTCATCCTAATGCGATTACAGATCTTAGCTTCCAGAATCTACCCAGAATCTCAGTGTGGCTTCAGGCCCGGCCGATCAACCGTAGATATGATCTTCTCCTTAAGACAGCTACAAGAGAAATGTCGTGAGCAGCAGAGGTCACTTTATACTGCTTTCATTGACCTTGTTAAAGCGTTTGATTTAGTGAGCAGAAATGGGCTTTTCAAACTGTTGCAGAAGATTGGATGCCCACCTAAACTACTACAGATAATTGTCTCTTTCCACGAGAAAACGCAAGCAACAATCTGCTTCAACGGTAAAACATCAGAAGCATTCCCTGTTAATAGCGGTGTGAAACAGGGGTGTGTGTTAGCTCCTACATTATTTGGGATTTTCTTTTCCCTTCTGCTCAGATTTGCCTTTGAAGACTGTGAGGAGGGAGTGTATCTACATACGAAGTCTGATGGAAATCTTTTCAACATTGCTCGCCTCAAGGCCAAGACCAAAGTAAATACAGTTGTTATCCGCGAGTAGTTATATGCGGACGATGCAGCTCTAGTAGCGAACACAGAAGATGAGCTGCATATAATCAACAAATTATCACATGCCTGTGAAAAATTTGGTCTAGTCATCAGCCTTCAAAAGACTAAGATCATGGCGCAGAGCACTACCAACCTTCCACCCATTAGCATTGATGGCAATCCTCTCCAGGTAGTTGATGACTTTACCTACTTGGGATCCATAATATGTAGCAACTTGTCCATGGACACTGAAATTACTAACAGAATCGCAAAGGCATCATCTGTCACGGCTAGATTGAAAAACAGAGTATGGAACAACGGACTGCTTACCACAAAAACTAAATTAAAAGTCTACAACGCTTATGTTATAAACACCCTTCTCTATAGCTGTGAGACACGGACAACTCTTTCTAGGCATGAACCTCGACTCAAGAGCTTCCATCTCCGCTGTCTCCGGAAGATCCTTCAGATCTCTTGGAGAGATAGAGTACCCAACACCGAAGTCTTTCATCGTGCAAGCACAACCAGCCTCTTTGCACTCGTGAGTCGTCGACGTCTAAGATGGTTGGGACATGTCAGGCGCATGGATCTTGAACGGATACCGAAACAGCTACTGTACGGTGAACTTCAGGAAGGTGTGAGGCCAGTGGGACGCGACCGCATCTTCGTTTCAAGGATGTCTGCAAGAGAGACCTGACCGAGACCAGGATCAATCCAAGTCGCTGGGAAAGCATTGCAGATGACCGTGTCAAGTGGCCAGTAACCGTGCGCAACGGCGTCAAGCTCTCAGAGGACGAACGCACACAGGAACAAATCAGGAAGAGGACAAAGGCAAGAGACAGAGCGGCTTGTGTTCGAAGTCCCTCAAATTTCACATGTCCAAACTGCGGTAGGGACTGCCACTCTCGAGTGGGACTTTTTAGCCACAGCAGACGCTGCAGACTCTGAACCAAGCATGCTACACCGTCATCCCTCAAGGATGGACGGATGCCATTATAACCTGACTGTTAAAACCGATCAAAATAACCGGGTACTGAAATAACTGGTCTTCCAATAATAAAATTAAAAATCGAACAAAAATTGAAAAAAAAAATTGACTCAGTTTCAGGATACATAGAACAAAATGCTGAATTAAAGAGACAAATAAAAGAAAACTTAGGTCGTCCACCACTCGCAGCTTTCCCCGAAAAGTGATAAGTGGTTGAATAATATTTAAAAAAACACCAGTATTCTCCTACTGATTCTAATTTTTTTAAAATTCAGCTCAAAAAACATGTTGTAATAGGGGATCATAGCACTATTTGGCCATCACCAACAGTCAGAGCTAAAGAGTGAAAACTGAGGTTGAAGAATTCTGTTCTCCGTGTTAATTTGCCCGTTTTAAAGGAATAGAAGCAGGTAGAGGGATGTTACGTAGACGCAAGCTGCAGATCACCTACTTTCTTCTTTTATTGTATACTATGAATGAATTTTCTTAAGTTTTCAATTTATCACTGTTGATATAATTTACTCCCTCTTTATTTCACAGAAATGCCAGTCAAATCTTTAATCTTTAAAAGCAAATGAAGCACAGTACTTCACTATCACATCGCTACGTAAAAATATTTGCCGACTAGAGCTGGTGCTATTCTCCAGTCTTCCAATAATAAAATTAAAAATCGAACAAAAATTGAAAAAAAATTGACTCTCTCAGTTTCAGGATACATAGAACCAAAATGCTGAATTAAAGAGACAAATAAAAGAAAACTTAGGTCGTCCACCACTCGCAGCTTTCCCCGAAAAGTGATAAGTGGTTGAATAATATTTAAAAAAACACCAGTATTCTCCTACTGATTCTAATTTTTTTAAAATTCAGCTCAAAAAACATGTTGTAATAGGGGATCATAGCACTATTTGGCCATCACCAACAGTCAGAGCTAAAGAGTGAAAACTGAGGTTGAAGAATTCTGTTCTCCGTGTTAATTTGCCAGTTTTAAAGGAATAGAAGCAGGTAGAGGGATGTTACGTAGACGCAAGCTGCAGATCACCTACTTTCTTCTTTTATTGTATACTATGAATGAATTTTCTTAAGTTTTCAATTTATCACTGAGCCTAACTTAAGGCACGTCATGCGACAACACAGATATTATTTAAAATCTGAATAGGGGGGCTCCATATGGTTCCCAAGTTGTGCAGCGACCGTAAACCATAAAATTACCAAATAATTAGCAACCAGTTGTAAGATCATGTTTTCTTTATTTAATTTTGCATATCGATTTCAACCGATTAACAGCCATCATCATAGCACTATTTGGCCATCACTCCATGTTTGACGTCTGTTTAAGACAGTGTTATTACTCAGGGAACATACACGTTGAAAGCACCGATGATGGCTGTTAATCAGTTAAATCGATACGCAAAATTAAATAAAGAAAACATGATCTTGCGCCTGGTTGATGCTTATTTGGTAATTTTATTATTTAAAATATCTCATCAAACTTCGCACAATATCCCTGCACTACGATGCTTGTCGGACAATCAAGGATTCTTGCGCAACATGCTTGCACAAGCATGCTTGTCGGACAATGCAGGATGCTTGCGCAATAAGCTTGCACAAGCGCGGCTGTCGAGCCCGCAGGAAGCCGTGTGGCCACCTACGAGACGCAGACGCCCGCACAAGGGCAACAGGACGCAGCTGTCCGCCGGGAGATTTGGGCGCTCGATGAGGCCCTGGACAGGTTGGCTTCCCGGTGGCTGAACCCACGGCCTTCAGCCACGAGAGCGGACCAGGCGAGGACGGCGCCGGGCGAAGCCAGCGGGCGCGGGAGTGAGACGGCGAGAGAAAGAAGTTGCGGAGGAAGCGGCGGGGTAGGAGGAGCGGCGAAAGCAAGCGAGGCGCGCGTCCCGCCACAAGGGCAGCCCAAACTGGCGGCAAAAGTTTCCCGCGCAGTTCAGGAAGGCAACTGGCTGGCTGCAGCACCTGCGGAACAACTTTCGCTGCTCCCCACGGCGCGGTGTTGGCACCTGCGACGGGCGCCGGTGACCCAACTTGCGCCCCGGGCGACTTCATTCAGGTCTGCGGCTACGTTGCGTCAGTGCGCCAACCATTCTACCAGTAAACCACGATTCCTTCGAGAACCGAACACCCGTGCATGAAACAGATTCAAACGTCTCACTACTTAACAAATAAGTTAATATGTTAAATACCTGACGTTCAGCATATAAACAAGAGTTCCAAAAGAAATCCGCTGGAATTCGTTTACTCGCTAAATAATACTGTTCTCAAGCCTGTCAATTCAACTAAGTACCTGGGTCTTAAAATTACGAAAAAATGGTTCAAATGGCTCTGAGCACTATGGGACTCAACTTCTCAGGTCATTAGTCCCCTAGAACTTAGAACTAGTTAAACCTAACTAACGTAAGGACATTACACACATCCATGCCCGAGGCAGGATTCGAACCTGCGACCGTAGCGGTCTCGTGGTTCCAGACTGCAGCGCCTAGAACCGCACGACCACTTCAGCCGGCTTTAAAATTACGAACAACTTCAGTTGGAAAGACCACATAGATAATATTGTGGGGAAGGCGAGCCAAAGGTTGCGTTTCATTGGCAGGACGCTTAGAAGATGCAACAAGTCCACTAAACAGACAGCTTACACTACACTCGTTCGTCCTCTGTTAGAATATTGCTGCGCGGCGAGGGATCCTTACCAGGTGGGATTGACGGAGGACATCGAAAGGGTACAAAAAAGGGCAGCTCGTTTTGTATTATCACGTAATAGGGGAGAGAGTGTGGCAGATATGATACGCGAGTTGGGATGGAAGTCATTAAAGCAAAGACGTTTCTCGTCGCGGCGAGATCTATTTACGAAATTTCAGTCACCAACTTTCTCTTCCGAATGCGAAAATATTTTGTTGAGCCCAACCTACATAGGTAGGAATGATCACCAAAATAAAATAAGAGAAATCAGAGCTCGAACAGAGGTTTAGGTGTTAGTTTTTCCCGCGCGCTGTTCGGGAGTGGAATGGTAGGGAGATAGTATGTGAATTGCAGAGTAATCATGTAGATGTAGATGTAGAAGATGTGGTATCGATAGCTACGATGCCACGGCGTAGGTGCAAGTTCATAGGTTGGCACTACGACACCGACGACAGGGCCCTCTAGCACGCGCTGTCCAGATCTACGAGCTCCGCTCCAGATTCTAGCCATTTGATCAAGAGCAGACGGTCCGGACACTTCGCTCCAGCAAGGGACTTTGCACTACTTACGACGGGTCTAAGACTTTGCACATCATTGCCAAGTTATGTAACCATTTATTAACTTGTTTTTGCCTATAGTAAACATCTATAACTCACACTGCAGTATGGAGAGATTTTCACCTTTTACTGGTCCTACTCGCTTTCGTCATTCGGCCTACCCTTCAGTTTTCAGGAGCAGACCCACGCGCCGCCTTCCAGGCGGGATACAAAACAAGAAGTTATTAGAAAAAGTTTGAATTTATGCTTGAAGTTTGTTTCTGACGTCGCTAAATGCTCTAATTACGAAGCACTAGATGAACATAGTGTGGGTAACACGTGCTCCATTGTAAGCAAAAACTAGCTTTTCATGCATCTGAATGTTTATGGCGTCATATATCCTGAACGATGTCTCCTAAAGTGGTATAATTTTCCAGCTACATTCAGTAGTATATGTAGATACTAGTGTGCTGTAACTGGAGTTAGTAATAAAGTACTAATAGGCTAAAACGTCATCGTTGACATTTAAGTTTTACTGCACGCAATTTTAAGAAGCTAGTTTTTCACGCGCCTAAATGCTTATGATGTCGTATCTCCTGAAAGACGCGTCGTACGATGATAGAACTCTGCAGGTACATTCAATGGTGTTTGTGGATGCTGCCTGAAAAATATGTTGCGAATAGAATCAGTAGCAAATAAGTAGTAAATTACAACATCATGTCTGTTGCTGAAGTTTTTCTGTATGAAGAACGAAAATGTAGTAAGCGAGAAACTTTTTTCCTTTCACCATTTTTTGAGCAGTGTCGGCAAGAAAAAGTTTCGCAAAGGTCAGACATCGTGTGTAAACTTTGTTGGAAGTCTCTAACTGCTCTCATTGCAAAATACTGGATTAATAAATTCCGTATATTTGGGCACCGTCTGTTACGCTGGCTCAAGACAGTTTCCAACAGTAATACTTGTCTTACTGCATCAAACTTTTAATGTAAGATTATACCACTTAAAGAGTACATTATGACAGCGTTTTAAATTTTTAAATTTGGTCAACAAACGCCAGTACGGTGCAAAAACCCTATTCTTTTGCCTAATCTGTTCAATACTTTACTCTAGCTTCCCCGTCGCGAACACCATGCAAAAAATGTTCATCATACAACAGCAGTCCTAACTAAGTTCCCACTGCGGGAAATTAAAGTGCTATTGATAACTAATTCTAAGTGACATGTAGTGAGTCCTCTACCAGTTCTGAGCGCCGACTCGCTTTCCAGCATACTGTATTCCAGCACATGTTCGAAAACCACCTTGATTACTTTCACTGTGAGCGGATTTGCATAATCCCAGAAAAATATTTTATAAAATATTAATTAAAAATAGTAATAAATACATGATGAAACAGGTAAGACAAGGTGCTTCAAATATATACACTACAATTAAACACATAATGGTGAGATTTTCGGAAGTTATAGCTGACAATGTGCCGAATTTTCTGACATATGCAAATAATGTTTGACGCTTTGAGCGGACGAAGTATGAAACTGTATTTTTTAAATTTTGTGTTGCCGGCCGAGGTGGCCGAGCGTTTCTAGGCACTTCAGTCCGGAACCGAGCGACCGCTAAGGTCGCAGGGTCGAATCCTGCCTCGGGCATGATGTCCTTAGGTTAGTTAGATTTAAGTAGTTCTACGTTCTAGGGGACTGATGACCTCAGATGTCAAGTCCCATAGTGCTCAGAGCCATTTTTATTTTGCTTTAATGAAACTATATACTATTTTCTACAGCACTGGAAAAAACCTTCAAAAAGCACTGACATAACATTTGCGGAACTCGATCAAATGGTGCAAAATTTTCATTATATCTTTCTACATTCTCCCAAAACCCCTTTCCAAAAAACTGGACTTAATTTAACATACCTGTCACTCCCCAATACCTGTGCGCTAAAGCGCAATCCAGAAAACAGGCTCGGGGAAGTAAAATGGTGCCAGATACCAATTCTCGGTAAATTAGGTTTAAGCTATAGAAACAGACGAGTAATTTACAGCACGTATAAGAACGAAGAGGGCAAAATGAGAGTGGAAAACAAGATCGAAGTGATCACAATAGCAACGGTTTCAGGGGTCGATGCAGTCTTTCCCCCTACTGTTTAGTCTGTACATCAAAGAAGCAATGAGCAAAATAAAAGAAAGGTTTAGAAGTGGGATTAAAATACATGATGAGATGATACCAATGATAAGATTCACGACATGGCTATCCCCAATGAAAATGAAGAAGAATGACAGGACCTGCTAAATGGAATTAACAGTCTAATGCAGGGCCGGCAACGGCGTGCCAAACTGCACGCAGGCCGAATGTGCGTGCGGGCAGCCTCGGCCGGCCTCGGCTTCGCTCGGTCTTTCTCGGAAGTGCTCGGTAAGGCGCGACGTCTTATTCACTGTTGCTGTGCGGCATTTCTCGACCGGTACAACTCTCTTCAGTTAGCCAGAATCGCGGTTTCAGCGCTGTTTATCCTTCGCAATTTTTTTTAAGGTATGAAGGACATTCACTGGTCCAGCTGCTGTTTGCAAAACGAGGGGCAGTCCAGCGATAAGGCGTCACAAGTCCAAAAAAATGAATCGAAATGACAGAAGAGAGGCATGAAGAATGTAGCACGTAAATAAATTGCTGGTATGACTAGCAAAATTTCTGAAGTCGCACGAGGGTCAAAATTTCTCAAGTCGCACGGATTATTCCACTGTCAGTTGCACAGTTTTTGATTGACGTTAATGAAGAGTATTAAGACTTAATACACTACTAGCCATTAAAATTGCTACACCACCAAGATGACGTGCTACAGATGAAAAATTTAACCGACAGGAAGAAGATGCTGTGATATGCAAATGATTAGCTTTTCAGAGCATTCACACTAGGTTGGCGCCGGTGGCGACACCTACAACGTGCTCACACGAGGAAAGTTTCCAACCGATTTTTCATACACAAACAGCAGTTGACCGGCGTTGCCTGGTGAAACGTTGTTCTGATTCCTCGTGTATGGAGGGGAAATACGTACCATCACTTTTCCTACTTTGATAAAGTAGCCTATCGCGATTGCGGTTTATCGTATCGCAACATTGCTGCTCGCGTTGGTCGAGATCCAATGACTGTTAGCAGAATATGGAATCGGTGGATTCAGGAGGGTAACACGGAACGCCGTGCTGGATCCCAACGGTCTCGTATCACTAGCAGTCGAGGTGACAGGCATCTTATCCGCATGGCTGTAACGGATCGTGCAGCCACGTCCCGATCCCTGAGTCACCAGATGGGGACGTTTGCAAGACAACAACCATCTGCACGAACAGTTCGACGACGTTTGCAGCAGCACGGACTATCAGTGCGGAGACCGTGGCTGCGGTTACCCTTGACGTTACATCACAGACAGGAGCGCCTGCGATGGTGTACTTACCTGGGTGCACGAATGGCAAAACGTCAATTTTTCGGATGAATCCAGGTTCTGTTTACAGCATCATGATGGTCGCATCCGTGTTTGGCGACATCGCGGTGAACGCACATTGGTAGCGTGTATTCGTCATCGCCATACTGGCGTATCACCCGGCCTGATGGTATGGGGTTCCACTGGTTACACGTCTCGGTCACCTCTTGTTCGCATTGACGGCACGTTGAACAGTGGACGTTACATTTCAGATGTGTTACGACCCGTGGCTCTACCCTTCATTCGATCCCTGCGAAACCCTACATTTCAGCAGGATAATGTACGACCGCACGTTGCAGGTCCTGTACAGGCCTTTCTGGATACAGAAAATGTTCGACTGCTGCTCTGGCCAGCACATTCTCCAGATCTCTCAGCAATTGAAAACATCCGGTCAATGGTGGACGAGCAACTGGCTTGTCACAATACGCCATTCACTACTCTTGTTGAACTGTGGTATCGTGTTGAAGCTGCACGGGCAGCTGTACCTGTACACGCCATCGAAGCTCTGTTTGACTCAATGCCCAGGCGTATCAACGCCGTTATTAGGGCCAGAGATGGTTATTCTGGGTACTGATTTCTCAGGACCTATGCACCCAAGCTGCGTGAAAATGTAATCAAAAAACATTCAAATGTGTGTGAAATGTTATAAGACTTAACTGCTTAGGTTGGGTTGGGTTGTTTGGGGAAGGAGACCAGACAGCGAGGTCATCGGTCTCATCGGATTAGGGTAGGAAGTCGGCCGTGCCCTTTCAAAGGAACCATCCCGGCATTTGCCTGGAACGATTTACGGAAATCACGGAAAACCTAAATCAGGATGGCCGGACGCGGGATTGAACCGTCGTCCTCCCGATAACTGCTTAGGTGATCAGTCCCTAAGCTTACGCACTACGTAAACCTAAATTATGCTAAGTACAAACACACACACCCGTGCCCGAGGGAGGAATCGAAACTCCGCCGGGACCAAAAATGTAATTACATGTCAGTTCTAGTATAATATATTTGTCCAATGAATACCCTTTTATCGTCTGCATTTGTTCTTGGTGTAGCAATTTTAATGGCCAGTAGTGTATATTACTGCAAAGTACGTAGGTTAAGTCAAAGGGACAAAATTTCTGAATTCGCACGGTTTATTCCACTGTCAGTTGCACAGTTTTTGATTGAAGTGAATGAAGAGTATGATGTTCTTTATACATTACTGCAAAGTACGTAGGTTAAGCCAAAGCGTCAAGTCTGGAACGCTTTTTCTATTTAAAACTCGGTGTGGTTGAAGTTTGTGAAGACAAAATGGTTGCAGGAAAGAACATTAGAACATCAGAGATGGACTAGAGACCTCACATTTTAAGAGTACGTAACTGCACACTATGCATATGGAGGCACTGCAATTTATTTCTGATTTAATGGAGATGCATTTAAAAAGAAAACAGCCTTGCAGAAGAGACACTTTCTGACAAACAAGATCACTAGTGTTAAAGAAAACGCGAGGTTTGAAGAAATCATTGTGGCCTGGAAAGAATTATACGGGATAGTCTCGTAATATTACGAGGACATTGCCCATCTTCGATCTGTGCTTTAGACCATCTGATCCTGTGCACGTGCAGATGTAACTGACCGATCTGCAACGTAATTACCGTTTCAAAGACAAATCCTCTTACTTTTCAAGAACGTTTATTAACAGGTCCATCACTGTTGCAATACTTATGTTTAGCCACCGATTACGAACCAACTGGTTCACTCTGAAGCTGTGTCTCCCCCCCCCCCCCCCCCCCTCTGTCCCGCTGAGCGGTCAGCGGGACAGAATACAACTAAGGGCCCGGGTTCGATACCCGACTGGGTCAGAGCTTTTCTCCAGTCAGGGAGTGGGTGTTGTGTTGCCGTAATCATTAATCACGATCATTTCATTCCCATCGACGCGCAAGTCACCGAAGTGGCGTCATATCGAAAGACTTGCACCTGGCCAACGGTCTACCCGACGGGAGGCCCTAGTCACGTGACATTTACATTTTATTCTAAAGCTTGGCCTGCTGAAGCTGCACTGGAAGTTCCAGATGGTATTAACAACCATCAAAATGGCAATACATATAAAATGTTCGTAGAAGATTATGACAATGAACATGTTCCTACTTGGCAAGTCATACACAAACTCAGCTTGATTCCGACTTGCTAAGTAGGAATGTGTTGATTATCACAGTCATCTACGAACATTTTATATGTAATGCCATTTTGATGACTGTTATTAAGATCACGCACTTTCAATGTAACCTCAGTAGGCGAGGCTTGTGAAGCCATCAGTCAGTTCGAAACCCGTCCCCAAATATACGTACTGCGATTACGAAGGGTTTGTTTACAAAAGCATCATGAAATATTAAAAACGTTGCTGTCCCCGTGTCAAGAAAATGTTGAAACTAAAAAACTCTTTTACGTTAACACTATCCAAGACGTGTACATTGTTTTCCTCAGGTATAGTTCCGACGTCTCCATAATGAGGTAGCAAAAGAGCTGTAATATTTCGATCAGCATATGTGTGCGAAAGACCTCTATTCATTTCTGAAATTAAGTACGCCATGACTGTGCGACAACCTGAGCGTGAAGATCTGTGTATGGGTCTGCGTCTGTTCATATGCCGACAGCTTGTACCACATAAAAATTCTCCAGTGAGCCAAAAATAATTAAATAATACTAAAACTTTGTTTTGTTTGTGTTCTGTTTTGTTGAGAAGCGTCAAATACAGAACCATGTCGTATGCTTGGAGTGTGACTGCATTGTCGTTTAACTGCTGCGTGTCCGCAGTTTCTCACTGCTTCTGCTCACACAGCATGCGTTCGCGGAGGGGGACGTGTGAGGCGAGGCTGAGCCCCGGGACACAGCTCGCTAGTCCAATTCTTGACCACTCCCAGGTCTAATGAATACAGAATATGGACTGAGAATAAATCTAAGAACGGTGAAGGCAGCGAGGAGTACCTGAAACGAGGTATGTGATAAACCTGATATCAAAATTGGCGACCATGAAGAAGACGAAGCTGAGGAATTCTACTACACTACTGGCCATTAAAATTGCTACACCAAGAAGAAATTCAGATGATAAACGGGTATTCATTGGACGAATATGTTATACTAAAACTGACATGCCATTATATTTTCACGCAATTTGGGTGCATAGATCCTGAGAAATCAGTACCCAGAACAACCATCTCTCGTCCTAATAACGGCCTTGATACGCCTGGGAATTGAGTCAAACAGAGCTTCGATGGCGTGTACAGGTACAGCTGCCCATGCAGCTTCGACGCGATACCACAGTTCATCAAGAGTAGTGACTGGCGTATTGTGACGAGCCAGTTGCTCGGCTACCATTGACCAGACGTTTTCAATTGGTGAGGGATCTGGAGAATGTGCTGGCCAGGGCAGCAGTCGAACATTTTCTTATCCAGAAAGGCCTGTACAGGACCTGCAATACGCGGTCGTGCATTATCCTGCTGAAATGTAGGGTTTCGCAGGGATCGAATGAACGGTAGAGCCACGGTTCGTAACACATCTTGCAAACGTCCCCATCTGTTGACTCAGGGATCGAGACGTGGTTGCACGATCCGTTACAACCGTGCGGATAAGATGCCTGTTTCATCTCGACTGCTGGTGATACGAGGCCGTTGGGATCCAGCACGGCGTTCCGTATTACCCTCCTGAACCCACCGATCCATATTCTGCTAACAGTCATTGGATCTCGACCAACGCGAGCAGCAATGTCACGATACGATAATCCGCAATGGCGATAGGCTATAATCCGACCTGTATCAAAGTCGGAAACGTGATAGTACGCATTTCTTCTCCTTACAGGAAGGATTACAACAAAGTTTCACCAGGCAACGCCGGTCAACTGCTGTTTGTGTATGAGAAATCGGTTGGAAACTTTCCTCATGTCAGCACGTTGTAGGTGTCGCCACCGGCACCAACCTTGTGTGAATGCTCTCAAAAGCTAATCATTTGCATATCACAGCATCTTCTTCCTGTCGGTTAAATTTCGCGTCTGTGGCACGTCATCTTGGTGGTGTAGCAATTTTAATGGCCAGTAGTGTACCTTGGAAAAAAATAACACTCGACTGACAAAACAAGTGAGACATAAAAAGCAGACTAGCACAGGAAAAGATAGCATTTCTGGCAGAGGGAAGTCCACTAGCATCAAATTTAGGCTTTAATTAGGGGAAGGAATATCTGAGAAAGTTCGTTTGGAGCACTGTATGGTAGTGAACCATGGACAGCTGGAAAACCAGTATGGAAGGAAGCATTTACAAAGTCGTTGCGCTGAAGGATGTTAAAATTAGGTGGACCGATAAGAAATGATATATATGAAATGTATTCGCAGTTGCGGATATGGGAAACCATCAGTTGTATAATGGCATGACGTTAATGAAAATCTGTGCCAGACTGGGAGTCGAAGCCAGACTTCCAGCTTTCCGCGAGCGGTCACCTTACGATTAGGCTATCAAACACTTGTTGGCAACCATGTGTCTATAACCTGTACTTTGGATCCATTATGGATATTCCGGTACAGGGAAGACATTTTACTTGAAAGTACCGTGCACTATGTTGGTGGATAAATATGATATAGCAGTGCCTATGTTATTCCGAACTGCGATGTAACGTTTCTTCGGACATGCAAGTCTGTACAAGAAACGAGGAGCTTCACCGTGGATTCGTTGAGAGGAGGAATATGTGGAAATCGTTAACACGAAGGAGAGACAGGATGATAGGAAACGAGTTAAGACTTTAAGGAATAGCTGTGGAATGTAAAAACGGTAAGGTAAGAGAGAGAAAGATTCGAATAATTTATATGCCCGACAAGTAATTCAGGATGTGGTGTGTGAGCGTTGGTGCGAGATGAAGAGGCTGGCACAGGAGATGAAATGGTGGCAGGACGCACCTACATCTAAAGCTACATACATTGTTTGCAGCCACCACACAGTGTCCGGCGGAGGGTACCTTGAACTAGTCATTTCTATTTCTATCCATTTACCCCCGTCGGAGGTTCGAGGCCTCCCTCGGGCATGGGTGTGTGTCGCCCTTAGAGTAAGTTAGTTGTAGTTAGATTAAGTAGTGTGTAAGCTTAGCGACCGATGACCTCTGCAGTTTGGTCCATAAGACCTTACCGCAAATTTCCAATTTCTACTCCAGTCGTAAACGGAGTGAGAGAGAAACGACTGTACATATCATTACGTACGACCCTGAATTAATTATCTTGTCTTTGCGGTCCTTAACGCGAATGCATATTGGTGGCTGCTGCGGCCAGAGATCGGTCATGTATGCATGAGGTGTACTTGCTTGTGTGAATGTACACTCCTGGAAATTGAAATAAGAACACCGTGAATTCTTTGTCCCAGGAAGGGGAAACTTTATTGACACATTCCTGGGGTCAGATACATCACATGATCACACTGACAGAACCACAGGCACATAGACACAGGCAACAGAGCATGCACAATGTCGGCACTAGTACAGTGTATATCCACCTTTCGCAGCAATGCAGGCTGCTATTCTCCCATGGAGACGATCGTAGAGATGCTGGATGTAGTCCTGTGGAACGGCTTGCCATGCCATTTCCACCTGGCGCCTCAGTTGGACCAGCGTTCGTGCTGGACGTGCAGACCGCGTGAGACGACGCTTCATCCAGTCCCAAACATGCTCAATGGGGGACAGATCCGGAGATCTTGCTGGCCAGGGTAGTTGACTTACACCTTCTAGAGCACGTTGGGTGGCACGGGATACATGCGGACGTGCATTGTCCTGTTGGAACAGCAAGTTCCCTTGCCGGTCTAGGAATGGTAGAACGATGGGTTCGATGACGGTTTGGATGTACCGTGCACTATTAAGTGTCCCCTCGACGATCACCAGTGGTGTACGGTCAGTGTAGGAGATCGCTCCCCACACCATGATGCCGGGTGTTGGCCCTGTGTGCCTCGGTCGTATGCAGTCCTGATTGTGGCGCTCACCTGCACGGCGCCAAACACGCATACGACCATCATTGGCACCAAGGCAGAAGCGACTCTCATCGCTGAAGACGACACGTCTCCATTCGTCCCTCCATTCACGACTGTCGCGACACCACTGGAGGCGGGCTGCACGATGTTGGGGCGTGAGCGGAAGACGGCCTAACGGTGTGCGGGACTGTAGCCCAGCTTCATGGAGACGGTTGCGAATGGTCCTCGCCGATACCCCAGGAGCAAAAGTGTCCCTAATTTGCTGGGAAGTGGCGGTGCGGTCCCCTACGGCACTGCGTAGGATCCTACGGTCTTGGCGTGCATCCGTGCGTCGCTGCGGTCCGGTCCCAGGTCGACGGGCACGTGCACCTTCCGCCGACCACTGGCGACAACATCGATGTACTGTGGAGACCTCACGCCCCACGTGTTGAGCAATTCGGCGGTACGTCCACCCGGCCTCCCGCATGCCCACTATACGCCCTCGCTCAAAGTCCGTCAACTGCACATACGGTTCACGTCCACGCTGTCGCGGCATGCTACCAGTGTTAAAGACTGCGATGGAGCTCCGTATGCCACGGCAAACTGGCTGACACTGACGGCGGCGGTGCACAAATGCTGCGCAGCTAGCGCCATTCGACGGCCAACACCGCGGTTCCTGGTGTGTCCGCTGTGCCGTGCGTGTGATCATTGCTTGTACAGCCCTCTCGCAGTGTCCGGAGCAAGTATGGTGGGTCTGACACACCGGTGTCAATGTGTTCTTTTTTCCATTTCCAGGAGTGTATGTGAGGTTTGCTTCTTTTCTGAAGAAGGCTTTGGGCGAAAGCTAGACGTGTAACGGAATTTTCGTTGTGCCTGTCTGCAATAAGGTAAGTAGCAATAGGCGCCAAAGAAAATGGTATAGGCATTCGTATTCAAATACAGAGATATGTAAACAGGCAGAATACGGCTGTGAGGTCGGCAACTCCTATATAAGACAACAAGTGTCTAGCGCAGTTGTTAGATCGGTTACTTCTGCTGCAATGGCAGGTTATGAAGATTTATGTGAGTCTGAACGTGGTGTTATAGTCGGCGCACGAGCGATGGAACAAAGTATCTCCGAGGTAGCATACGACCATTTCACGAGTGTACCGTGAATATCAGGAATCCGTTAAAACATCAAATCTCCGACATTGCTGCGGCCGGAAAAATATGTTGCAAGAACGAGACTAACGACAAGTGAAGAGAATCGTTCAAGGTGACAAAAGTGCAAACCTCCCGCAGATTTCACCAGATTTCAATGCTGGGCCATCAACAAGTGTCAGCTTTCGAACCATTCAACAAAACAACATCGATATGGGCTTTCGGAGCCGTTGGCCCACTTGTGTATTCTTAATGACTACACGACACAAAGCTTTACGCCTCGCCCAGGCCCGTCAAACCCGACATTGAACTGTTGATGACTGGAAACATGTAGCCTGGTCGGACGAGTCTCGTTTCAAAGTTTATCGAGCGGATGGACGTGTACGGATTTGGAGACTACATCATGAGTCCATGGACCCTACATGTCCGCGGGGGACTGTTCAAGCTGGTCGAAGCTCTGTAATGGTGTAAGGCGTGGGGAGCTGGTGTGATATGGGACCCCTCATACGTCTAGATACGACTCTGACAGGTGACACGTACGTACGCATCCTGTCTGATTACCTGCATCCATTCATGTCCATTGTACATTCCGACAGACTTGGGCAATTACAACAGGACAGTGCGACATCCCACACGTCCAGGATTGCTACAGAGCGGCTCCAGGAACACTGTTCTGAGTTTAAACACTTCCACTGGCCACCAAACTCCCCAGACTTAAATATTATTGAGCATATCTGAGATGCCTTGCAACGTGCTGTTCGGAAGAGATCTGCAGTCCCTCGTACTCTTACGGATTTATGGACAGCCCTGCAGGATTCATGGTGTTAATTCTCTCCAGCACTACTTCAGACATTAGTCGAGTCCATATATATGTTAATGGTCAACCTTCGCACTTTTTTTCGACTGCAGTGTGGATTAAAGCCTCGAACTTTTCCAGACATGACTTCTCTTAAGCAGGATATGTATAACTGTTTACATTGCAACACTTAATATTCGTCTTATTTCTTCCATTGTCTCAGAAAACACAGCTTCGTCAGAGGCCATCTGATCCCCAGAGTCGGTAATTTTCGCCCTGTCAGGCCTTCACTACAACAACAAGTTCGCGCACTCCGCACTTTACACTGCTGTACGGTTTAATGAAGAGGAACCGAGGTGACGAGGAGGCAGCGACTGGAGTGTCACCGGTTCCAGTTTCGTCATACACGCCAACTACAGCGGGTAGGAAGGAAGCAAGTGTAGTACTAGACCTCGCCACTGTTTCTATGTTTCGATACAGTGTATCGATACCTGGAACTGTTTCAGTGTTTCGCAACGGCTATGGTTCACTGTTTCGAAACAGTGGTGTTTCATTCCGCCCCTGTCTCGGATCTCGAGCCAGACACAGAAACTGTATCGTTGTTTCAAAATAAGACTCTTTCAGTCCACCTGCGCCTGGAACGGACTAATTGTATCGAAACAGTGATGTTTCATTCTGCTCTGTGTCGGACGAGATTCGGGCTCGGCACAGGTACTGAAACACAACATACCACTTCATGAAACACTTTCAAGAGTGTCGAAATCTTTTGACAAGCACGAAGCTAAAGATATCCGAAAATAAAGCTTCGTTTCTAGCTGACTGTCCTATTCCGAAATGGCGTAACATCTACTTTATAAACACTAACCAAACAATAAAACAACGCATAATATTCGCATTCAAAATAATAAATATGTGAAAATCATTCAGTTAAATTACACTTTTTTTATAACATACGCTTCTCTGTTCATGTACAGTAATCATATTAAGAAACGCAAGTAAGACAACAACATTTTAAATAAAAAAGGCGTAGAGTGACAGTTATTAGACATGTATATAAATTTGATGTAGGTATAATTGCAAGCAATCTGTTTGACATATCACTGATAGTGTAATTGTGAACGGGAAGCATCGCAAATTCATAGTAACGGTTCGAAACACCTTGAAACACAATTTTTTTCTGTTATATTTTGTTATTTATTCGAATTATTTGGCGTTATTTGCGACTCTATAGTCACTGTGTCTATTATCCACAATGATTCCCTTTGTGTGCATGGAAATTAGCAGGATGGGTATATTAGCCATACTAATGGAATGTGGGAATCCCAGTAGCATATCTGTTGTTTCTGCAGTTTGCTCCCACCTCCAGTTCCGTTCGTGGTGGTTCTTCTGTCTTCAGCTAAGGCTTTCCTCAGCCAATTGAAAAGTATGAAAGTCACATGACACAAAAGCAGCGCATTTGCTGCAGGAAATACGAAACTGCCAAGACGCCTAAGTGATAATTTCATACTTTCTGCAATATGATTAGCGCTCTCGCACCTCATTTGTGTTTATATGGAGGTACTTATACAGTAGACATTCAAGATGATAAAATGTGTAGGTTTATTAGATTACAAAACAAACTGTTTCACTGTTTCGAAACACCGTATCGAAACATTACATTGTACTGTTTCATTTGTTTCGAAACATTTACGTGTTTCAGTTTGCCCATCTCTATGTAGTACTAAACCAACAGTGGCTCCCTCAACAATGGACTCGTATTCGTTCCGTTTCTGATCCCTATGGAGCATTTCACCTTTATGGTTTTGTAATTTTGAAGTCGAGCAGTGTAAAAGACAAGCGGGTTTCCTATGAGCGACGTTTCATAAACAATGCAGAGGTTGGTATTACTGTGGATTGTTTGATGCAACAACAATGAAAATTGCGTCACATGTAGTTGGGAGTTTGAGGAAGAAGCATGTATTTTTGTTTTTTCGCTGTGAACATTGGCGAGATGAAAAAATGAATCCTGCAGGGGTGTCTCGTACTCTGCCTATTGAAGACCAGATGTCGTATAACAAGATCGAAACTTCACACGGCAAAAACCCGACGGAAATCTACAGGGCTGTAATTGAAGTTTGTTATGAGTTTACAGTGGACCATAGTACAGTTTCACATTGAATTAGTCGTTTTCGTCGGGTCGTGTGAGCATAGACCCGGATGGCCAAAAACGTTAATAGACGAAAGAACTTTGAGACTCGTGACAGACGCTCTTGAAGAAGATCGCAGTTGTGAGTAACATCTTGGAGCCACGGGAATTCCGACATCATCAGTATTCCGTATTCTGACAAGTAATCCGAAGAAGAGAGAAGCCGGCCGTATGGCCGAGCGGTTCTAGGCGCTTCAGTCTGAAACCGCGCGACCGCTACGGTCGCAGGTTCCAGTCCTGCCTCGGGCATGGATGTGTATGATGTCCTTAGGTTAGGTAAGTTTAAGTAGTTCTAGGGGACTGATGACCTCAGATGTTAAGTCCCATAGTGCTCAGAGCCATTTGAACCAAAAAGAGAACAATTTCTGCCAGATGGGTCCCACACTGTTTGACTGCTGAAGAGGAACAGAAACGCGTGAACATTGCAACCCTGCTCAAACAACAATTCGACCGTGAACGTCAAGGATTCTTGTGTCGAATTGTCGCTATCGATGAAACGTGAATTAGAGACCCGGAATGGAAATCACAGACCAGTGTTGGGGAGAGTGAAGTCACAGTCCAGTGAGGGGGAGAGGTTCAGATTCTCCACGTAAAAAAAAAAAAAACTTCGACACGCTCAATGAAAGCTCAAGCAAATGATGATTTTTGTTTATGATCACCAAGGAGTCATCCTCACAGATAGAATACAGTGTGGAACGAGTCTCACGGTAGTGTATTATCGTAATTTCACACAATGTTGTAGCCGAAAAGTGCAGAAAACGGACTGGAAGTGTCACCGCATCCTTCGTACAGCCTGGACATGATTCCACCAGACTTCGACTTGTTCCCGAAGTTGAAGAAACCTCTGCGTGGACGTCGTTCCCCTTCTCTGAAAGAACTTTTTGCCACCGTTACCCGAACCATTCGACAGCTGAACAGAAGTAGTGTCCTGGATGAAATAATAGAGCTTCCCAGAGGTTGGGATTCAGTCATAGAGAAGCAGGAAAACTATATTGATGAATATAAAACAAAAAATAAATGAATAAAACGAGTAATTAAAAAAAATTGGTGTGCATTTTAATGAAATGTCTCTCGTACTGAGGAGACAGTATGTATCGCTGCCGGTTCTGCCTTGAGCTGTACAACAGGTGGAATCTCATCGCGAAACACTCCAGTCCGTAAATGGCGACGTAACGCTGCGGCGACGGTTCCAGCGCGATGTGCGAGCAGAGAAGCCCGCAGGTGCGTGGCGAACGCTTCCCACTCGTTCCAGGGCGTACAGGCCGCTCGCGGTATGACAATTAGCATAACAAGTTGGAACGCCGAGCGGTAATCAGGGCCCACTTAGGATTACAAGCCCGCGACAATTTGTATTTGTACAAGCGCATAATGGCGGCAATTATTTGGGACCTCGACGTGCTGAGACATTTACGAGCAGTGCGCGGCCGAAGCAGATCCGTCAAGCCGATTGCTGTGCAACCGACGTGTCGAGAATGGGACGTGACGACTCGGTGTCGAAGCGTGTCATGTTAATTAGGGACAACTTTTAAAAATTGCAGCTGTCACATTCATCTTCCAAGCTATTTTTAAAGCGAGGACGCCCAATCCGACAGGAATCTTGGGCATCAGCCAAGGAGATCAACAACGATGGCGATTCTCTGCTACCAAACTGGCAATAGTGCCCTATGTCTACGGAATTGGTAAATCAAAAATCTAATCATTCAGCTCATATAAATAACAGTTTGTAGGTGTATGAACTGGAATGGTCGCACAGGCTATGTCGTGGCGGAATTGGTCTCATTGCTAGAATACTAGATAAATCCAGTCAAATGAGACTGCTTACAAAACACTCAAGGGTATGGGACCAGTACCAAATAGAACTACCATCATAATTATCATCATCTCCTTCCAAGCATTAGGCGCTCTGGTCTCTGTCATTCACGTACCTCGTACGAGCTCTACCTGGTTCTCTCTTTCCAGTTGGTCCTTAATTCTCATTTTTTGTCACACTACCATTCTATCAAAATTTCATTCTCTCTTTCCTGTCATTAACTGAAAATATTTTTAAATCTGATCTTATTGTTTCATTTCTTATTTTATCCATTGTATTATAGCCCCTTACATACTCCATTAACTTCACGTCTCCTGCCTGATAACGTCATTCTTCTTTTATTTTTTGCTGTTACTCATAACAGAACGGTATACAAGAAAGAGTAGGTACAGCCATAATTATGTAAAATTTCACTGTGTTTCTGTTCTGTATTGAACGTATATAGATCAGGGCAGTACGAATGGTCGTAGGTTTGTCTGTCCCGTTGGAAAGTGTCATGGATATGCTGTATAAACCGAAGAGGCAAACTGTCTCGTGGAAACCTACGTATTTACAAAGTTCCAAATACTAAAACTATCACGTGAGAGCCTACGTGTTTACAAAGTGCCAACTCCTGAATTTAAATGACCAAACTTGGAATATTCCACAACCCACTACATATCGTGCTCGCAGGTAATCGCGCAGACAAAATCAGTCTAATTACAGAGGCGTTTGTCATTATTCCCACGATCCATACATGAATGGAGCGGGAAAAGGCCCTGATAATGGGAAGTACCCTCTACCACTCTCTTCAAGCAGTTGACAGCGCTTGTAGTAAATATAAATGTAGAAGTGTGGTCTCAAACTCAGACCCTTGCCTTTCAAGGACAACAGCAAATCCAATCGAGCTATCCACGCACGCTTCACAGTTCTACTCAAGGTTGTAATTCGCTAGTACTTGAAACTTCCCAAATTCTCAACGAACAGCTCCATACGCATCAATGGTAAATTATCCTAATACTCTACTCATATTATGCACGTTAAGTAAAAAAAAAAAAACTGTCGTAGAAATTTGAAAGTCTACAATATAAATCGAAACCTACATTTACCGCCTGTTTGATCCACATTAATCTTCACTGTTCGTGTTCCAATACCGGAGGAATAATAGATATATTGGCGTGTAAAACTTACCAAAGTAATTCTTACATCACGTGCCTCTGCCAAGTAAGACGCCTCAATGAAACATTGACCATACGTAGAACTACTACAGTACTGTCCAGGAAGTAACTGGAAGAAATACAAGGTGTCCATAAAGTCCCTTTACAACTTCAAAATTTTGTTACAACAGCAGTAGTTGAAATATTAAAAAAAATTCTTTTATTGTAATCACTGTTTACTTAAGTTTTTATATATACTAAAATTTTGTGTCTCAGATTGTTGATGGAAGGAATTGAACGTCTATAAAATGGCAACTCCTCAAGAGAAGACACACTGTATGTCCTGGTATATTGAGACAAAATCGGATGTTCAGACTCAACGAAACTTCAGAACAAAGCATGGAAGAGATCCAACATCGCGCCCTTCAATCCGTGCCTGGTACAAAAAATTTATAGAGACAGGGACAATGTTGGATAAAGGAAGGAACGGGCGACCGAGAACATCCGAGGAAATCATCGATCGCGTTTTAAACGTCTTCACTCTTTCACCTACGAAGTCCATCCTCAGTGCTGCAACTACCACGTGCATAAGGTCCTCCACAAGAACTTACGGTCGTACGCTTACAAAGCGCAACTCTTACAGACACTTGAGCCAAATGGCAAACCAAAAAGGACAGATTTTGCACTCACATGCTGGAACGCCTTTCGGAGGATGAAGCATGCCTCAAGCGAATTTGTTTCAGTGACGAGGCAACTTTTCACGTTTCTGGTACAGTAAACAGACACAATGTGAGAATCTGGGGATCTGAACACTCCCATATTACTATTGAGCTTCACCGGGATAGCCCAAAAGTGAACGTGTGGTGTGGAATCACGTGCAACTGAATAATTGGTCCATTTCTCTTTAACGAGTCAACAATTATTGCACATGTTTATCTCGACCTTCTGACCGAATATACAGCACCGCAATTGATTGACTTATAACCAACTATCATTTTCCAGCAAGATGGTGCACCACCACAATGGGGACTGCATGTTCGTCGGTTCCTCATTGAAGCATTTCCAGGCAGATGGATTGGGAGGGATGTGACATTTCCTTGGCCATCACGTTCGCCAGATATCACTCCCTTGGACTTTTTTTATGGGGATTATGAAAAAGATATCGTGTATCAAACGCAGATAAGCTGACATGAAGCAAAGGATTCGTAATGCCATTGCCACAATTGATGACGATATGCTACAGCGAACATGGCAAGAAATCGAGTACCGTGTTGATGTGCTTCGTGCAACTAAAGGCGCCCATATAGAGGTCTATTAAACATTGTCGAAACACTTTTATAAACACTGATTACAATACAACAAATGTTGTTAAAATATTCTAACGATTGCCGTTGTAATAAAATTTTGAAGTTGTAAAGAGACTTTATGGACACCCTGTACATCAACAGAAATTACACTTTTATTCGAAAACAATAATTACACTGAAGCAGCGTGATTTATGACAGTCTCGTGGACATTAAGCAAGGCGGGACACGGATTGTAACATGAAATGATAATTAAATCAAGACCCTACGCTGCCGACAGGGGACAGTTGAAAATGTGTACCCCGACCGGGACTCGAACCCGGGATCTCCTGCTTACACGGCAGTCGCTCTATCTATCTGAGCCACCGACGGCACAGAGGATAGTGCGACTGCAGGGACTCATCCCTTGCACGCTCCCCGTGAGATCCACATTCCCAACTTAATGTCCACACACTACATTCGTAGTGCCCCTGCCCATTACACTCATTACTCGCGGCAGACAATCTTACCGAGTAACGTTAGAGTTCGGGCAACACGTGTGCATCCGCACAGAAGAAGAAGAAGGTTAATGGCCGGTTAGCCTTAACTATATGAAGATGGTGTCTGTTCTTTCGGACATGTCCGAAAGAGCAGGTACCAGCTTCATACGGATTTTAACAGGTTATGTGACCACCATGGACAGCAATGCAAGTTCTGCAACGCACAGCCACGCAAGTCACAAGGTTGGTAAGGAGTTCTTGTGGTAGAACGTTCCATCCCTCCAGCAGTGCCGTTCAGAACTGCTGGATAGCCGTTGGTGCATGGAGACGTGTTGCAGTTCGCCTCCGACCAATCCCACAGGTGCTCGGTGGGATTTAAGTCCGGGGAACGAGCAGGTCAGTCCATTTGCAGAATACTCTTGTCTTCCAAGGGTTCCGTCAACTGCGCTATTCGACGTGGTCGCGCGTTGTCATCCATAAAAGTGAATTCAGGGATCCCTGAAAAGACACACATGGGGAAAGAGTACTATCACACAATGACGTTGACCGGTTACCGTGCCCAAAGATCTAGAGGTTATTGAAGGGAAGCTAAGGCGAAATGGCTACATGGCAATTGTGAAGAAATGGGAAAAAATGACTGTCGGAAGGACTGACTCATCATACAGAAAAATCAAAACAACCTTAGTTGAAATTAAAAGCAAGCGTGGTAACATTAAGAGTGCGTTGGGAATTCCACTGTTGAATGCAGAGAGCAGATACATAGAAAGAATACAGTGAGGGTCTCTATGAGGGTCAGGACTTGTCTGATGAAGTGGTAGACAACGTGACAGGAGTCGACCAGGAAGACATAGTGGAGCCAATGTTAGTACCAGAATTTAGAACAGCTTTTGAAGGCTTATAAAAGGGATAAATGATATTCTACCGGAATTTTTAAAATCATAGGGGGAAGTGTCAACAAAGCGATTATTCGCGTTGTTGTTAGCATGTATGAGCAATTTGCCACCAGACGACTCCCGACCTGCCCCCGCAGCCTTATTTCGGCCAGTACATCACGTTCTACCCTTGAAACCTCACAGAAGTTGTCTTGCGTAACCTGATGGAGTAGCGGTCGTGTAGCAACGGGTATTGCCAAGACGTGGCGTACACACAGCGTGGGGGACGTTTCCAGAATGAAATTTTCATTCTGCAGTGGAGTGTCTGCTGATATGAAACTTCCTGGCCGATTAAAACAGTGTGCCGGACAGAAATCCGAGGCTTGCCTTTCTCGGGCAAGTGGTCTTCCAGAACACGACTAATGACCCTTCTTCACAGCTTTACTTCTGGCAGTACCTTGTCTCCTACCTTCTAAACTCCACAGTGAAAATTTCATTCCGGAAACAATCAAATGGTTCAAATGGCTCTAAACACAATGGGACTTAACATCTGAGGTCATCAGTCCCCTAGACTTAGAACTGCTTACACCTAACCAACCTAAGGACATCACACACATCCATGCCCGAGGCAGGATTCGAACCTGCGACCGTAGCAGCGTCGCGGTTCCGGACTGAAGCGCCTAGAACCGCTCGCCCACAGGGTCCGGCCCGGAAACAATCCCTCAAAGCTGTTTCTTAGTCATGTCTCCGCGATACCGTTTCTTCCAGGATCGCTAATCCCGCAAGTTTCGCAGGAGAACTTCTGCGAAGTTTGGAAGGCAGGAGACGAGGTACTGGCGGAAGCAAAGCTGTGAGGACTGGTCGTGACTTGCGCTTGCGCTTAGTTGGTTGGAGAACATGCCCGCCAGAGGCGAAAGTCGCGAGTTCGAGTCTGTGTCCGTTACACAGTTTACATCTGCCAGGAAGTTTATTTTCTGAACTTTTTCATTAGTGTATGGGTGAATAACCCGAAACTAATAAAATCAGCATAAATAGTGTTTTGTAATGCTTTGAAATGGTTGACGTCAAATACTTAACACATTAACTTAAATGAGGCGTACGGAGCTGTTTTAAAAACAGCAATTCGATACTTTAAGGAACTGAAGATGAAAGTGTTGTAACATTCATTATAAAATAATTACTTCTTTAGATTACGTTGAATGTTCTTTAACAAAGAAAATTCTACGATGATTACGTTGAATGAATGCCTGAACTGTGGAATGGGTACTAAACTCGAATTATCGTGAAACGTCCTGGCAGGAGAGCTTCTGTGAAGTTTGGAAGGTAGGAGACGAAGTACTGGCAGAATTAAAGCTGTGAGGACGGGGCGTGAGTCGTGCTTGGGTAGCTCAGTTGGTAGAGCACTTGCCCGCGAAAGGCAAAGGTCCCGAGTTCGAGTCTCGGTCCGGCACACAGTTTAAATCTGCCAGGAAGTTTCACATGAGCGCACACTCCGTTGCAGAGTGAAAATCTCATTCTCGAAATATCGTGTATCGTGTGGCGTGTTCTAAGTGCAAGTGGTGTGCTTATTCTGTAGTGTTAGCAAAAGCTTTATGCGAACTGTTTGGGCTATTCAACTCCCAGTACCAATACAGTCACTGCAAAATACATGCAGCCCCTTCGCCACTGAATCCTCTGGCCCCGTACAAAACTGGTAACATTGGTCCCTGTGCAGCAGCAACGGTGGATCGCGATATATTCTGGTCTTTCATTAAGAAGAATAAAATATGCTAGCTACAGGATCAGCGATGTGCAATGCTGCCGGCAATACTTCGAAAGGTACATTAAATTCTTTTGGCTGATAAATGAAAAAATTTATGAAAAATCCAACTTGTTTGAAAAACATATGACCTGGAAAGGGTGGAGGTACTGATTGTGGTGAATTACTAACACTGAGCTTTTTCACTAAAATTATAATGCAAGTTATGTTTGTCGTTCCAAAAACATCTACAGTTGAAGTTACATTAGTTAGAATGATAGATCATATTTACTAATTGATCCGCAAGCAATGAGATTTATACAGCAAGTATTATACAACCTCACTAAACCAGCATAAATGCAAATCTTCATATTACATGTAGCTCTGTTAACAAATCATAGAAACATTAAAAAAGTGAAATATCTAACTAGCGTTTTTATCAAATCAGTTTATGTATGTTCTGGGGTTACTCAACAACCAGCCAACTTATCTATATTAACGCGCTGGCTAAACAAAAATCATAATTATTTAACATCTTTACCTTCCTTGTGAGACTTCTGCTTCCATGTTCTCGTAATTCCTACATTAATCTAACAGTTGGTGGCTTCACACAGCACACCACAGAAACTGCCTACTCCATCGTCAGCTACCTACAAGTGTGTGCCAAGCGCTCTCTTACTCCAACACTACAATCTCAGACAAGAAACAGTATCTTTGGTTCTGCGGTCGTGAACAGTCAGCGATCCGCTTTATAAAGCCTATCAGAGACATACATCGTTTATAACACCATAGTTTCAGTTTAGTTTACATTAATATTGTACCATATTCGGGTGCTACATGCGCGTGTGCTACAGTAGACTGCTTTCAGTCTTACTGGTAATAAATAAGATTTTTATTTGAAACACACTCGTAAATGCGGTGTGGTTTCTGTACGACTAGTAAATAACCTTCTGCTCTCTTAAATTAGGACTCCCCTACGTTCGTCGTTCCACATCATAAAGTACATCTACACTTATACTCTGTACGTCACCTTGCGCTGTGTGGCGGCAAACAGACCTGAACTTATCGAATCAGTTTACGTAAAGGAAGGTATCAGTGATCATAATGCTGTGACAGCGTCTATGACGACGGGTCCTACAAGGAATGTTAAGAAAGGTAGGAAGATATGTTTGTTCAGCAAGGGTGACAGGATACAAATTTCAGAATATCTCTGCAGTCAGCATCAAATATTCTGTGATAAGGGCGAGGATGTGGAGAACAAATGGAAAAAATTCAAAGGCATCGTTCAATATGTCCTAGACAAATATGCTCCGAATAGGGTTTTAAGGGATGGGAAAGATCCACCGTGGTTTAATAGCCGTGTTAGAAAAATGCTACGTAAACAATGAGCACTTCATTTCAGATTTAAGAGAAGTAAAAAATTAGCTGGCAAACTGAAGCTGAACGAAGCGAAAATTAGCGTAAGGAGAGCAATCAGAGAAGCGTTGATTGACTGCGAAAGTAAGACGTTGTCAACCAACCTGAGTGAAAGCTCTAAGAGATTTTGGTCGTACGTAAAATCAGTAAGTGGGTCAAAATCAAATATTCATTTTCTCAGCGACCTCACCGGCACAGAAACGGAAGATAACAGAGAGAAGGCCGACATACTGAATTCGGTCTTCCGAAGTTGTTTCACCGCGGAAGATCGTACCACTGTCCCTCCTTTCAATCGTCATGCGAACCTCTAAATGGCAGACATTGAGATAACCGATTGCGGAATTGAAAAGCAGCTACAGTCGCTTAGTAGCGGAAAGGCTTCAGGACCAGATGAGATACCTATAAGATTCTATAAAGATTACGCGAAAGAACTTCCTCCCCTTCTAGCAGTAATTTATCGTAGATCGCTTGAGCAACGAAAGGTACCTAACAGTAATGAAAAAAATACGAGTTTACGGTGTATCGGAGCAGATTGGATTCAAGACTTTCTTGCAGATAGAACTCAACGCGTCGCTCTTAACGGAACTAAACCGACAGATGTAAAGGTAATATCCGGAGTACCACAGGAAGTGCGATAGGACCGTTTCTGCTCACAATATATATAAATGATCTAGTAGAAAGCGTCGGATGCTCTTTAAGCCTACTGGCAGATGATGCAGTTGTTTATACCAAAGTAGCACGCCAGAAGGTAGTAAGAATTTGCAGAAAGACCTGCAGAAAATTGTTGGTTGGTGCAGACTCTGGCAGTTGACCCTGAATGTAAATACATGTAACATATTGCGCATACATAGGAAAACAAATCCACTACTGTACAGCTACACTATTGATGACAAACAGCTGGAGACAGCGTCAGCCGTAAAATATCTAGGTGTAACTATCCAGAGCAACCTTAAGTGGAATGACCATGTAACAAAAAAATGGCTCTGAGCACTATGGGACTCAGCATCTTAGGTCATAAGTCCCCTAGAACTTAGAACTACTTAAACCTAACTAACCTAAGGACATCACACACACCCATGCCCGAGGCAGGACTCGAACCTGCGACCGTAGCAGTCCCGCGGTTCCGGACTGCAGCGCCAGAACCACACGGCCACCGCGGCCGGCTGACCATGTAACACAGATAGTGGGAAAATCAGATACAAGACTCAGATTCATTGGAAGAATCTTACGGATCATCCACGAAATAAGTGGCTTATAAGAAGCTTGATCGCCCGATTCTTGAGTATTGTTCACCTGGGATCCCTATCAGGTAGGGCTGATACAGAAGATAGAGAAGATCCAACGAAGAGCGGCGCGTTTAATCACGGGATCGTTTAGCTGCCGAGAGAGCATTACGGAGATGTTAAGCAAATTCCACTGACAGACGTTACAAGAGAGGCGTTGTGCATTACGGAGAGATTTACTATGGAATTTCGGGACAGCACTTTTCAGATGGAGTCATAGAACATATTACTTCCCCCCAAATACATCTCGCGTATTGACCACGAGGAGAAAATTCGAGAAATTAGAGCCAATTCAGAGGTTTACCGACAATCATTCTTCCCACGCACTATTCGCGAGTGGAACAGGGTTGGAGGGATCAGATGGTGGTACCGAAAGTACCCTCCGCCACACGGCATTAGGTGGCTTGCAGACTATGATGTAGATGTAGATGTAGATGTACTTTGAGCACCAGTGTCACTTTCGCCGTTTCCCGTTCCAGTCGCAAGTGGCTCGAACCTGCCTAATTTTGCCCTCGTAGTCTTTTCGCGAGTTGTTCGTAGGAAGAAGCAGTATGTTTGTTGACCCTTCTAGGAAGGTACGCTGTCGGAACTTTAACAATAAAACCACAGCGTGGCGCAGAAGGCCTCTCTTGCAGCGTCTGCCGCTGTAGTTGGTTAATGACATCTGTGACGCTTTCTTGCCTACTAAGTCAACCCGTAACGAAACGTGCTGCTCTTCTTTGAATGTTGTCTGTTTCGTCTACCACTCCTATCTGGTATGGGTCGCGGAGTGACGAGCAGTAGTTAAGTACTGGTCGAACGAGTGTTTTGTGAAGCTACCTTGTTGACGGACTGCATTTCCTGAGGGTTCTTCCAGTAAATCTGTCTGGCGTCTGCCGTACTCGCGATAAATTTGATGTAGTCGTCCTATTTCAGATCGCTCCGCACGCATACTCCTGGGTCTTTAATGGAAGTAACTGCTTCCAGTGATCGTTCTGCAATTGAGTAATCATACAATAAACGGTCTTCCTGTCTATCTACTCGCAATACGTTAGATTTGTTTATGTTGAAGTCAGCTGCCACTGTCTGCACCAAGCGTCTATCCTCTACTGGTCTTCCTACACCTGCTACAATTTTCTGCCCTCGCGACGTCCCGGCGTACAACAGAACCACCCACAAAGGACTCATGGAACTTTATCCACTAGGTCATTTACATACACTAGTATCGCGTGTGGTCTAAATTTGACCAACTGAGTAAGTGTACCTGATCTGTGATATAAATGTGTTATCTTAAAGTGATACACTCCCAGTAAAACTTTCTCTGAAATGTTAGCCTCAGAGCTGACCCATAGCAAATACTGCATTGCAGCTACGAGTATTCTTGAAATAATTCATTGATTTCTCTTCAGTTGTTCGATTATTTGATGTCCTTGATACAGCGCGCTGAAAAATAAATTTTGTGTTTACTACAGGCAAATTCACTTTTCCCTTATGACAACACAATGTAATGCCGCTGTACCTCGTAAAGTAACTTCAAACGTGCAATGAACTGCATTACAAAATCTGCACTATAAATTCATCAAACTGTAATTATAGCTCTAAAAATTATTTGGAATAACGTAATTGCACATTTAAATGTACTTTCCAAACAACAATGGAATCATCATCGTCAGTGTACACATTATTCCTATTCACTGTCTATGCAAAAACTGTCTCGCTCTAGCTTTTCATGCAACCCATTAGTGTTCTTCTTCGAAGCATAGCCTAAAACAAACATACACTGAAAAGCCGAAGAAACTGTTGCACCTGTCTAATATCGTGTAGAGCACTCATGACCCACGACGTGGTGTGGACTTGACTAATATCTGAAGGAACTGACCGTGAATCTTGCAGGGCTGTCCATAAATCCTTAAGAGAACGAGGGAGTGGAGATCTCTTCTGAACAGCACGTTCCAAAGCATCCCAGATATGACAAATTGCCTATTGGCTTCTGTCTTGGGTTCATCGGCCGACGTTCATATAATGATTTTTCTGGCGTTTCGCCAGCACGAGTGGCTGGCATTGTCAAAGCTTCACCCTCCATTGTCGGTGGTGAACTGGAGCCGAGCTCGCGGCCGCAGACTATATGTACCTGGCGCGCCAACGTCCGAGGGCTTCTCCGCGGTCATTTCCGGTGCGGTTCTCGTCTTGCTACCTGCTACGGTCGTCGGCATACCAACATAACATTTATCATGGAAGTAGAAAAGGACAAGAAACTGCCATTTCTAGATGTGCTGGTCACAAGGGACGGCGAAAACCTGGGACACAGCGTGTATCGAAAACCGACACGCACGGACCGATACCTGCACAAACTGTCAAACCACCAACCGAGCCAGAAAAGAGGCATGATTAGTACGCTCGTAACGAGAGCAGGACGAATATGTGAGCCGCAACACCTCAAACGAGAAATGCAACACCTGGAAACTGTCCTGAGGAGCAATGGGTACTCCACAAATTATATTAGAAGTGTAACAGAGCCAAACACTCGGCGAAGGAAGGAACCAGAAAAAGAAATGTCGGGTACGGCCTTTCTGCCATACATTCCCAGAGTGACGGACAGAATCGGCCGTATATTGCGCAAACATGGCGTAAAGACGATTTTCAAACCGACAAGGAAGATCAAAGAGTGTCTTAGATCGGCGAAGGAGAAAAGAGACCCACTTGCAACGTCGGGAATATACCGTATACCATGCACATGCGGAAAAGTTTATGTCGGAATGACTGGACGATCCATTAACACCAGGATCAAAGAGCATAAGCGACATTGCAGGTTGGGGCAGGTGGAGAAATCGGCCGTGGGAGAGCACGCACTGAATGAGACCGACCACGTAATAAAATTCGCCGACACGGAAGTTCTGGCTGTAGAGAAGCACTATCACACGCGCTTGTTCAGAGAAGCTGTAGAAATACAAAAACACGGGAACAGTTTGAACAAGAAAGAGGAAAGCCTTAAGGTAAACGGATCCTGGCTTCCCGTACTGCAGCGAACGACCGTCGCAGGTAGCAAGAGGAGAACCGCACCGGAAATGACCGCGGAGAAGCCCTCGGACGTTGGCGCGCCAGGTACATATAGTCTGCGGCCGCGAGCTCGCCTCCAGTTCACCACCGGCAATGGAGGGTGAAGCTTTGACAATGCCAGCCACTCGTGCTGGCGAAACGTCAGAGAAATCATTATATGAACGTTGGCCGATGACCCCGAGACAGAAGCCAATAGGCAATTTGTCAACAAGTGGCCACGAAGGCCTTAAGAATTTTGCATCCCAGATATGCTCAATAATATTCACGCTGGGGCTTTGGTGGCCAGTGAAAATGTTTAAACTCAGAAGAGTGTTCCTCGAGCCACTCTGTAGCGAATTTGGACGTGTGGCGTGACACATTGTCCTGCTGGAATTGCCCAAGTCCGTCGGAATACCCAATGGACATGAATGGACGCAGGTGATCAGACAGGACGCTTGCGTACGTGTCACCTGTCAGAGTCGTATCCAGACGTATCAGTGGTCCCATATCATTCCAGCTGTACTCGCACCACACCATTACAAAGCGTCCAACTGCTTGGAGAGTGCCCTGCTGACATGCAGGGTCTATCGATTCACGAGGTTGTCTCCATACCCGTACACGTCCATCCGCTAGATATAATTCGAAACGAGACTCGTCGGACCAGGCAACATGTTTCCAGTCATCGACAGTCGAATGTCGGTGTTGAAGGGCCAAGGCGAGGCGCATAGCTTTGTGTCGTGCAGTCATCAGGGGTACACGAGTGCGCTCTCAGCTCCGAAAGCCCATATCGATGATGTTTCGTTGAATGGTTCGCGCTCTGACACCTGCTGATGGCCCAGAATCGAAATCTGCAGCAATTTGCGGAAGGGGTGCACTTCTGTTGGTTTGGTTGCACTTCTGTCACGATGAACGATTCTCTTCAGTCGTCGTTGGTTGCGTTCTTGCATGTCTGGCCGCAGAGCTGTCGGAGATTTGATGTTTTACCGGATTCCTGACATTCATGGTACACCCGTGAAATGGTCGTACGGGAAAATCGCTACCTTGCAGATGCTGTGTCGCATCACTCATGCGACAACTGTAACAGCACGTTCAAACTCACTTAACCCTCGGACGCCTAAAGGGGGAGGGGGGGGGGGGTTCGTTGAACTCACAATTGTTTTATGTCCCCTGCTTTTGCCCAAGTAACCTTCATACTACATATTCCCTTTGAGTTATTGTTTGTTGGCTATTTCATGAAATGTTAGTATCAATATATTTTATTTAAAATTCCTGCTTTGAAAGAAAAAATAAATACACTTATTATGGGTCCAACAAACCCCCCCCCCCCCCTTAGGCTTCCATGCTATAGAAAATTTCCCTTAGTAGGATTTCGTATTTCTCATCTCGACAACAATGCAAGTTACTTTCTGGTTGGCTGGTATTCTTGATATTCACAACAATCGGTTTACTTTCAGAGGAAGTGATTGTTGGTGTCAGTCAGCTGTTATTTATCTTGTATAACTTGCAGTGAGTTAGTGCAGTTCCCAACACGTAGGCCTCCAGTAACTTTGGTGTCCTACACAGCAAAAACGAAACCAAGTAAAATCCTACTGATGTTGTCAACAATGCACCAAGATAAAGGCACTGTTGTAGGAGAGAAGAATGAAACCGAGATAAATACATACTATAATTCCACTAAAGGTGGAATTGATACCATTGATCAAATGGCGCGTATGTACACCTGCAAGAGGGGAACAAAGAGATGGCCTCTATCTATTTTTTACTCTCTCATCGACATCTGTGCTATCAATGCAACCACCATATTCATCCAGCAACATCCAAGATGTAATGAAAAGAAACACAACAAACGGAAACTTTATCTTCTGCAAGCTGGGATGGAACTAGTGAAATTGCAGGTAGAAGAAAGAAATACCAATGCAAGAAGGTTATCTAACCAAATTGTTCAATCAATGGAGACTATTCTACAAAAGAAAATCAAAGAAGTGAGAACAGAAGCACGTCAGCCTCCTGCAGGGAAAGGTCGGTGCCATATTTGTGTAAGAAAAGCTAAAACATAGAAGCAGAAGTACAACAATCTAAGTAAATCAAAACAGTATTGTGGACAGTGTCATAAACATGTGTGTAACACACACTCAGGAAAAATTGTGAAGTGTGTATCTTGCCTTGAAGTTGAGGACTCAGAGTAGTCTATTGTATATGAAAACATCTGTATTTTGTATTGTAATATGTCAATTTTTTATTCACTCAATCCAATATTTATAACAATTAACAACATTTATAAACCGATGCCTTAGTTAAATACATAAACCATTTGAAACTTGTAATTTTTCGTCAGTAAACTTATTAAATACCTGTGGGCTTGCCGAACCACCCCATTAGGCATCCAAGTTAGAAAAAAAGGGCTTGGGCGTCCTAGGGTTAAATCTTGATAACCTGCCATTGTAACAGCTGTTAGCCGTTCTAAGAACTACGCCAGACCCTTTTTGCCTAATATACGCGTTGCCGACCGCAGCGCCGTATTCTGCCTGTTTACATGTCTCTGTATTCGAACACGCATGCCTATACGAGTTTCTTTGACGCTTCAGTGCAGTTTCCGAATAAAAAGGAAAGTCGTAGCTATTCAAAATGAAGAAACTGAAAATTATGAACACTTCAAGTTTTGCGGTGACGAAGGCAAAAGAACACGAAGTTAGTTCCGTTTACTCATAGACAACAGTAAACGCAAAAACGCCGTTAATAATCAACTTTTCTTGCCCCCGATGGCTTCGTTACTACGTTTCGTATTCCACTGCTGACAAAATCAGCGCCATAGCTATTCTGGCATTGTAGCTGCGCTGTATGGGTGAGTTACTGCAAATCAACTATCTGCAACGTTTAACATGAACGACCCTAGAACGCGATTTCACGAAACGTCGTCACTTTCTTGAGTCATTTCTACCATTAGGAACAGATCGCTACGCAATGCAGAAGTTGGTAGCACTTTAATTTTCGATTTTCAGCTATTGGAGATTTAAATGCGTATAGAGAAGGTATCATCATAGTCATGAATGTGAACGCATCTACTTCCTTTTATCACTCTCAACAGCTTTGCAGACACACATGATCTTTTTTATTTGTGCACATCTAGTGCCAAGCACCTTTCGAATTACGTAAGTTTCATTGGCCTCTTCGAATGATTAATACTAAAAATTGTATAGCGGAGATACTTAGTCGCAGAAAGACACAATAAAACGACTGTCACACAATTAGCTTTCGGCCAACAAGGATAGAGCTACCAGAGACTGTGGTCACTTGTGTGTGAGTTATGTTTGCGTGTGTTTGCGCGCGCGTGTGTGTGCCTGTTTCATTTTGACAAAGGCCTTGACAGTCTATGTTGTGGATTTCTGCGTCTCAGCATCTCTGCTATATGGTGAGTAGCAACTGTCCTTTTCATTATATTGTTACATTCCATCCTAGATTTTCCATTGTTTAATATTAGAAATTGGTACTTCAGTTTTCGTGTTCACATATTAATATTATGATTATGAAAGGTAATGGTCCTATAAATCTCCCATGGAGGACGTCCGACGTTGCTTTTCCGTCTGAAAACTACTCTGCCTTCGTAATGAGATGCTGTGTGCCGTTAGCTACAAATTCTTCAATCTGGTTACACAGTCGACCGGATATTCCTTTTTTTTTTTTGGTCATCAGTCTACAGACTGGTTTGTTGCGGCCCGCCACGAATTCCTTCCCTGTGCTAACCTCTTCATCTCAGAGTAGCACTTGCAACCTACGTCCTCAATTATTTGCTTGACATATTCCAATCTCTGTCTTCCTCTACAGTTTTTGCCCTCTACAGCTCCCTCTAGTACCATGAAAGCCATTCCAGCTCCTCATTCCTGACCTTATCAGTCCACCTAATTTTCAACATTCGTCTATAGCACCACATCTCAAATGCTTCGATTCTCTTCTGTTCCGGTTTTCCCACAGTCCATGTTTCACTACTATACAATGCTGTACTCCAGACGTACATCCTCAGAAATTTCTTCTTCAAATTAAGGCCGGTATTTGATATTAGTAGACTTCTCTTGGCCAGAAATGCCTTTTTTGCCATAGCGAGTCTGCTTTTGATGTCCTCCTTGCTCCGTCCGTCATTGGTTATTTTACTGCCTAGGTAGCAGAATTCCTTAACTTCATTGACTTCGTGACCATCAATCCTGATGTTAAGTTTCTCGCTGTTCTCATTTCTACTACTTCTCATTACCTTCGTCTTTCTCCGATTTACTCTCAAACCATACTGTGTACTCGTTAGACTGTTCATTCCGCTCAGCAGATCATTTAATTCTGCTTCACTTTCACTCAGGATAGCAATGTCATCAGCGAATCGTATCACTGATATCCTTTCACCTTGTATTTTCCTAACAGTCGTATTTTTTCCATTAGACGGCAGTGCGGAACTGTATCGAATGCCTTCCGCAAGTCAAGGAACACAACATCTACCTGTGTGCCTTTATATTACGCGATATTTGCTGCGATGGCAGTACCCACACCCTGCCCCCCCCCCCCCCAGCACCGCTTCCCCCCTCAGCGCTTAGGAGTTGACAGAGAGTGGCTATCTCCATCAGCAAACGAGCGCAGCCGAGCCGCAGCTGCCGAGAGCGACGGGTAGTGGCGGTGGTATGGGTGCTGGTTAGGCAGGCGGTAGGCGTGACCTCGGTAACGTGAGGCGAGACACCTCCCATGGCTGCGCCGCGCACATGATGGATTCCTCGCCGCGACAGCCAAGGCCGACCGGTGGCTCGCGACTCTCGGCGCCGGGCTCTCGTCCGTCCGAATGCACGGCCAGCTGCTGGTCGATGACGATGACGTCGACGGCGCCGTTCCAGTGAGGCGCCCAAGGGTCGCTACGAGGAAGCTTGCGCCCTGGGGAGACATGGACAGAACAACGTATGCCGCGTCCATATACGAGGTGAATTCAAGTTCTAAGGCCTCCGATTTTTTTTTCTCTGGACTGGAAAGAGATAGAAACATGCGCATTGTATGAAGGCTTTCACGACCGGATGACATATCTTCTGGTAAACCTTCCGGGATGTAAGGTCGTGGTCCATGAAACTCTTCAGCTCCTAACGTTTCGTCCAGAGCTGCGCTGGACATCTTCAGAGGGGTGTTTCTCCTCTGATGAGTCGGCAAGACTCACCGGAGGAGAAACACCCCTCTGAAGATGCCCAGCGCAGCTCTGGACGAAACGTTAGGAGCTGAAGCGTTTCATGGACCACAACCTTACATCCTGGAAGGTTTACCAGAACATGCGCATTGTTTTAAAATGAGGCCGCGTTCATTGTCAATACGTCCCAGAGATTGTGGCACCGTACGGCAGATGGAATTTTACCGCCAGCGGCGAGAATGAGAACTGTTTTAAATACTTAAAATGGCGACGTTCTCCTTACTTGAACGGCGAGCAATCATTCGTTTTCTGAATTTGTGTGGTGTGAAACCAATTGAAATTCATCGACAGTTGAAGGAGACATGTGGTGATGGAGTTATGGATGTGTCGAAAGTGCGTTCGTGGGTGTGACAGTTTAATGAAGGCAGAACATCGTGTGACAACAAACCGAAACAACCTCGGGCTCGCACAAGCCGGTCTGACGACATGATCGAGAAAGTGGAGAGAATTGTTTTGGGGGATCGCCGAATGACTGTTGAACAGTCTGTCTCCAGAGTTGGCATTTCTGTGGGTTCTGTGCACACAATCCTGCATGACGACCTGAAAATGCGAAAAGTGTCCTCCAGGTGGGTGCCACGAATGCTGACGGACGACCACACGGCTGCCCGTGTGGCATGTTGCCGAGCAATGTTGACGCGCAACGACAGTGCGAATGGGACTTTCTTTTCGCCGGTTGTGACAATGGACGAGACGTGGATGCCATTTTTCAATCCAGAAACAAAGCTCCAGTCAGCTCAATGGAAGCACACAGATTCACTGCCACCAAAAAAATTTCGGGTAACCGCCAGTGCTGAAAAAATGATGGTGTCCATGTTCTGGGACGGCGAGGGCGTAATCCTTACCCATTGCGATCCAAAGGGCACTACGGTAACAGGTGCATCCTACGGAAATGTTTTGAAGAACAAATTCCTTCCTGCACTGCAACAAAAACGTCCGGGAAGGGCTGCGCGTGTGCTGTTTCACCATCACAACGCACCCGCACATCGAGCTAACGTTACGCAACAGTTTCTTCGTGATAACAACTTTGAAGTGATTCCTCATGCTCCCTACTCACCTGTCCTGGCTCCTAGTGACTTTTGGCTTTTTCCAACAATGAAAGACACTCTCCGTGGCCGCACATTCACCAGCCGTGCTGCTATTGCCTCAGCGATTTTCCAGTGGTGAAAACAGACTCCTAAAGAAGCCTTCGCCGCTGCCATGGAATCATGGCGTCAGCGTTGTGAAAAATGTGTACGTCTGCAGGGCGATTACGTCGAGAAGTAACGCCAGTTTCATCAATTTCGGGTGAGTAGTTAATTAGAAAAAAAATCGGAGGCCTTAGAACTTGAATGCACCTCGTAGTATGGGTATTTGCGCGCGATAAATGCTTTTGTAAAGCCGAAACGAGATTCCATCAGGAGCTGGAAAATTATTTACTTTCGACTCTTTCAGTTGCTTCCCTACACCAGGGCTGCTTACTGCTACGTCGCCCATACGAGAGTACGTGCGGTGGTCAGCCGACGGAACGTTCGCAGGATACTTCTGTGTGAACGAATCGTTAAACGGGGAATTTAAAACTTCGGCTTTCCTTTCGCTGTCTTCAACTCACACGCCAGACTGGTTAACGAGTGACTCGATAGGGACGTTACACAAGCTTTCGAGTTTATTTAGTAGCAGAATTATCTCGTGTTCCCCGAAAGATATCTTGCTAAGGTAGGATGGTGGTACGAGGCTCACTCCAAAAGAAATGCACACTGTTTTTTTTTTAATCCATCTTTTATTCCACATGTTTGAATGTTTTATAGTGTGTAGGTACATCCTTTAGGGACAATATTTTCATTTCTCCACATAATTTCCATCCCTCGCAACTCCCTTACGCCATCTGGGAACCAACGCCTGTATAGCCACACCGTAAAATTCTGGACCAACCTGTTGGAGCCACTGTTTGGCAGCGTGCACAAGGGTGTCATCATCTTCAAACCTTGTTCCACGAAGAGAGTCTTTCAGTTTGCCTAAGAGATGATAGTCACATGGAGCCAGGTCAGGAATGTAAGGCGTGTGTTTCAGTGTTGTCCATCCGAGATTTGTGATCTCTTCCATGGTTTTATCACTGACATGTGGCCGTGCATTGTCGTGCAACAGCAAAACTTCCTGCTTCCGCCGATGTGGTCAAACACGACACAATCGAGCTTGAAGTTTCTTCACTGTCGTCACATATGCATCAGAATTTATGATAGTTCCACTTGGCACGATGTCCACAAGCAAGAGTCCTTCGGAATCGAAAAACACCGAAGCCATAATTTTTCCAGCAGAAGGCGTGGTTTTGAAATTTTTTTTTCTTGGGTGAATTTGCATGATGCCACTCCATTTATTGCCTCTTCGTCTCTGGTGAAAAATGATGGAGCCATGTTTCATCACCTGTCACAATTCTTCCAAGAAATTCATCTCCACCATCCTCGTACTGTTCCAAAAGTTCGCTGCATACCGTTTTTCTTGTTTCTTTATGAGCCACTGTCAACATCCTGGGAACCCACCTGGCACAAACCTTTTCTATCGCCAACACTTTCAGTATTCTGCAAACATTTCCTTCCCCTATCCCAGCGTGGCGTGACAATTCGTTCACTGTGATGCGTCTGTGAGCAGTCACCAATTCGTTAACTCTCTGCACATTGTCTGGAGTGTGCGCAGTACGAGGCCTGCCGCTGCGAGGACAATCCTCGATATTGCCGTGCCCGCTTTCGTCACGTAACCCGCTTGCCCACCGATTAACTGTACTGCGATCGACAGCAGCATCTCCATACACCTTTTTCAACCTTTTGTGGATGTTTCCCACTGTCACGTTTTCACAACACAGGAATTCTATGACAGTACGTTGCTTCTGACGAACGTCAAGTGTAGCAGCCATTTTGAAGACATGCTGTGACGGCGCCACTCACGGGAACATGTTGAACTAAGTTTGAAAACAAGCGGGAAGGATGTATCTACACACTGTAAAACTTTCACACATGCAGAATGAAAACTGTATTTTTACAAAAGTAGTGTTGCATTTCTTTTGGAGTGACAGTCGTAGTTGTATGCTTCGCGCATATTATCTGTTGCGCCCCTTATGACAGATGCGTGACTTTCCCCAATCCGTGTGTCCCAAAGCGCGTAGGAAATTTGCAACGGACAAAACCACAGCTATGAGTAGTCATCTTGGGTATTAATAACCGCTTCAGCTGTATTTACTCCTTTATCAACAGAATCACTACGGATTTCGTGGCTCTAAAAGCCACGTCTTCAGGTGAACAAGCGACTAAAAGATTAGAGCGGAATAGCTCGGAATCTTTTTACCCAACATTCGTTTTCCATGAGAAAAAAAAAACTGTGGTAGTGACAGGGCACACGGCCGCGTCTCCTGTACGCACCAGAGGGCCTGTATAGGGAGAGAGTAGCCAAACGGACGATACGGCTGCCATTTTTCTGTCAAACTGCGGGCGGGACTTTTGAATGGCCAGTAAAAAAATGGTTCAAATGGCTCTGAGCACTATGGGACTTAACTTCTAAGGTCATCAGTCCCCTAGAAATTAGAACTACTTAAACCTAACTAACATAAGGACATCACACACATCCACCGTAGCGGTCGTCCGGTTCCAGACTGTAGCGCCTAGAACCGCTCGGCCACACCGGCCGGCTGAATGGCCAGTAGTGGAGTAGTGGAGTACACACTCACCAAATCAAAAGCACAAGACAATACGGCGAAATCATCCGTTAAATGCCTTTGTTTATAAGAATAATGTGTTATAATAATTTTCACACAGCCAATTTACAGGTTTGTTTTCAAATTTAACTATGTATATTGCAAGTTGTTTTATATGTAGTGAAAAGCAAAAACGACTTACTTCGCCTAGATAAGAGTACTTGGTTGGTTTCCACGAGGCTCCTGTTTGATATATGTCAGCCCCGTTGAATGCGACTGCCCGCTGCTTTCGCCTTTCTTCATTGCGTGGAAATGCTGACATGCGAAATCCACCTTCGACTCTATTGGAACAACCTAATGCAGCACAACCTGGCATCGTTTACGAACGTCTGCAGAACGAATTACAGATGTCAAAAACAATACTGTACAACTACTAACGTGTTTACTTCAGACATGTAGGCCTACCGACTTCATCACAAAACGCTTCATTATTTCAACTCGTATTTAAGATCGCAAACGGTAATTACGTACTAAAAACGATATACAACTAAATCGAACATGCATGCACAACGCATGACAAGTCTCTCAATAATTCAAATACCTTTTAATCGTTTCCAAAAGTTCTCTGAACTTCAACTCAAAAGTACGGCGAACATAGGAAGCGCGAGAGGCGTTTGGCAGAAAAATGGCGCCAAAGATAATCAACCAATCACGGGCAACTTCATCTATGGCCACTCTCTCTGTATACAGGCTCTCTAGTACGCACCTCTGTATACAGGGTGTTCCAAAAAGGTACGGCCAAACTTTCAGGAAACATTCCTCACACACAAAGAAAGAAAATATGTTATGTGGACATGTGTCCGGAAACGCTTACTTTCCATGTTAGAGCTCATTTTATTACTTCTCTTCAAATCACATTAATCATGGAATGGAAACACACAGCAACAGAACGTACCAGCGAGACTTCAAACACTTTGTTACAGGAAATGTTCAAAATGTCCTCCGTTAGCGAGGATACATGCATCCACCCTCCGTCGCATGGAATCCCTGTTGCGCTGATGCAGCCCTGGAGAATGGCGTATTGTATCACAGCCGTCCACAGTACGAGCACGAAGAGTCTCTACATTTGGTGCCGGGGTTGCGTAGACAAGGGCTTTAAAATGTCCCCATAAATGAAAGTCAAGAGGGTTGAGGTCAGGAGAGCGTGGAAGCCATGGAATTGGTCCGCCTCTACCAATCCATCGGTCACTGAATCTGTTGTTGAGAAGCGTACGAACACTTCGACTGAAATGTGCAGGAGTTCCACCGTGCATGAACCACATGTTGTGTCGTACTTGTAAAGGCACATGTTCTAGCAGCACAGGTAGAGTATCCCGTATGAAATCATGAAAACGTGCTCCATTGAGCGTAGTTGGAAGAACATGGGGCCCAATCAAGACATCACCACCAATGCCTGCCCAAACGTTCACAGAAAATCTGTGTCGATGACGTGATTGCGCAATTGCGTGCGGATTCTCGTCAGCCCACACACGTTGATTGAGAAAATTTACAATTTGAACACGTTGGAATGAAGCCTCATCCGTAAAGAGAACATTTGCACTGAAATGAGGATTGACACACTGTTGGATGAACCATTCCCAGAAGTGTACCCGTGGAGGCCAATCAGCTGCTGATAGTGCCTGCACACGCTGTACACGGTACGGAAACAACTGCTTCTCTCGTAGCACTCTCCAAACAGTGACGTGGTCAACGTTACCTTGTACAACAGCAACTTCCCTGACGCTGACATTAGGGTTATCGTCAACTGCACGAAGAATTGCCTCGTCCATTGCAGGTGTCCTCGTCGTTCTAGGTCTTCCCCAGTCGCGAGTCACAGGCTGGAATGTTCCGTGCTCCCTAAGACGCCGATCAATTGCTTCGAACGTCTTCCTGTCGGGACACCTTCGTTCTGGAAATCTGTCTCGATACAAACCTACCGCGCCACGGCTATTGCCCCGTGATAATCCATACATCAATTGCGCATCTGCCAACTCTGCATTTGTAAACATTGCACTGACTGCAAAACCACGTTCGTGATGAACACTAACCTGTTGATGCTACGTACTGATGTGCTTGATGCTAGTAATGCAGAGCAATGAGTCGTAAGTCAACACAAGCACCGAAGTCAACATTACGTTCCTTCAATTGGGCCAACTGGCGGTGAATCGAGGAAGTACAGTACATACTGACGAAACTAAAATGAGCTCTAACATGGAAATTAAGCGTTTCCGGACACATGTCCACATAACATCTTTTCTTTATTTGTATGTGAGGAATGTTTCCTGAAAGTTTGGCCGTACCTTCTTGTAACACCCTGTAGATCGGAGAATCGGACCCATCCACTGGAATCCGACTGTGCCATTCTATGATGTACCGCCTTTTAGCGGTGTTTTGTTCTGACGGTCAGTGAATGTTGGATAAAAATATTCCGAACTATTCCGCTCTACTGTTTTATTCATATGTTCACCCTGAAGATGTGGATTTTAGTTCCGCGAAATCCGTAGTGATCCAATTATTAAAGGACAAAATACAGCTGAAGGGGTAAAAATGGAAATGTCGTGTGGCTAGGGCCTCCCGTCGGGTAGACCGTTCGCCTGGTGCAGGTCTTTCTATTTGACGCCACTTCGGCGACCTGCGCGTCGATGGGGATGAAATGATGATGATTAGGACAACACAACACCCAGTCCCTGAGCGGAGAAAATCTCCGATTCAGCCGGGAATCGAACCCGGGCCCTTAGGATTGACAGTCTGTCACGCTGACCACCGGCTACCGGGGCGGACAGCTGAAGCGGTTATTAATCACCAAGAATGTAACAGTCGCTTTGCACATCGCTTTCGGTGACATTTCTCTCTCTCTCTCTCTCTCTCTCTCTCTCTCTCTCTCTCACTCTCTCCCTCCTCCCCCCCCCCCCTCCTCCGAGCCGGCCGGAGTGGCCAAACGGTTCTAGGCGCTACAGTCTGGAACCGCACGACCGAAACGGTCGTCTCAGCAGTTGAGTCCTATAGTGTTCAGAGCCATTTGAACCATTTGAACCAACCCCCCCTCCGAAACCTGCCAGTGATTTTTGCAGAGGACAAACGCTAATGCGGTATTCCCTACTCCGGCGGTTTAGAGCCAGCTGGCGGCTGTCACAACGCAGTCGCTGCGGGCCCGCGGTGGAACTCGCAGGATGTGTGTGTGCGTGGAGCGCGCCGGTGGCCGCGGCATGCGGCGCACGCACCGGGCGGCGGGGTCCCGCGTTCGCTTCCCGGCGGGGGCATGCCGCTCTACCCGTCTGACGGGTGCGCTTTTTCCGCGCCCCGCCGACCCGTCGGCCAGACCGGCCGCATCCAGCGCCGCCGCCTGACACAGCCGCCAGTCACCAGACCCCGTCCAGCCGCGGCGCGTGTCGGCAAATTTGCTTCTCCGCAAATTAACGTCACCAGTCAGCCGCGTCCTGCACTGCGCAAACACCCCAGATCTCCACTGGTCTCGTATTCATTGAGCACGTTCAGACTAAGGCCATCAGGATATTTCTTACATGGGACCGGGGTTATCGCACACAATTCTCTTTGTCAGGCTCAGCTTTTACATCTACATCTACATACATACTCCGCAATCCACCATACGGGAGTGGCGAAGGGTACCTCGTACCACAACTAGCATCTTCTCTCACTGTTCCACTCCTAAACAGAACGAGGGAAAAAGACTGCCTTTATGCCTCTGTACGAGCTCTAATCTCTCTTATCTTACCTTCGTGGTCTTTCCGCGAAATATACGTTGGCGCCAGTAAAATTGTACTGCAGTCAGCCTGAAATGATGGTTCTCTAAATTTCATCAGTGGCGATTCACGAAAAGAACGCCTCCTTTCCTCTAGAGACTCCCATCCGAGTTCCTGAAGCATTTCCGTAACACTCGCGTGATGATCAAACCTACCAGTAACAAATCTAGCAGCCCGCCTCTGAATTGCTTCTATGTCCTCCCTCAATCCGACCTGATAGGCATCCCAAACGCTCGAGCAGTACTCGAGAATAGGTCGTATTAGTTTTTTATAAGCCGTCTCCTTTACAGAGGTACCACATCTTCCCAAAATTCTACCAATGAACCGAAGACGACTATCCGCCTTCCCCACAACTGCCATTACATTCTTGTCTCACTTCACATCGCTCTGCAATGTTACGCCCAAATATTTAATCGACGTGACTGTGTCAAGCGCTACACTACTAATGGAGTATTCAAACATCACGGGATTCTTTTTCCTATTCATCTGTATCAATTTACATGTATCTATATTTAGAGTTAGCTGCCATTATTTACACCAATCACAAATCCTGTCCAAGTCATCTTGTATCCTCCTACAGTCATTCAACGACGACACCTTCCCGTACACCACAGCATCATCAGCAAACAGCCGCACATTGCTATCCACCCTATCCAAAAGATCATTTATGTAGATAGAAAACAACAGCGGACCTACCGCACTTCCCTGGGGCACTACAGATGATACCCTCACCTCCGATGAACACTTCGAGCCAGTCACGTACTTGGGAACCAATCCCATATGCCCGTACCTTAATTAGTTTATTTGCTTGGTTGGAAACAGCAGTTCAGATTATGTACGATGGTTGTCCAGAAAATATTTATTTTTTTATCTATTTCATTAACATACAGACTAACCCATCGCCTTAAAATGAATGAAATCTAACAGCAAACACTTCTCATTGTTGCAGTCCTATTGGCATACAATTATTAATGCTTTTTTAAATAATATAAAGAACATAATACACACATCAAAAAAAGTTTTGCGTCTCTCCGGTTCCCAGAACTCGGGAAGTTAGAAGTTGACTGTGGATATTGTATCACAGACACAGTCCCTTTCACTCTTCAGAGATGGCACTAAACCCGCCCATACATGTAAAGAATCATGCATGGGCGGCGCGTATTAGACGGAGGGGGTCCGACAACCGATCAGTTCGTCATTCCACCAGGGTAGCCGGAGTGGACGAGCGGTTATAGGCGCTATAGTCTGGAACCATGCGACCGCAGCGGTCGCAGGTTCGAACCTTGCCCCGGGCATGGATGTATGTGATATCCTTAGGTTACTTAGGTTTAAGTAGTTCTACGTTCTAGGGGACTGAAGACCTCAGAAGTTAAGTCCCATAGTGCTCAGAGCCATTTGAACCATTCTACCAGGAAGGAGGTACACGGCTCGTGTTCTCCGTAGTTCAACCATGCCCAGACGGTCAATACCGCGGTTCGACCGCGTCCGCATTGTTACTTTGTGCCAGGAATGGCTATCAAAAAAGGAATTGTCCAGGCGTTTCGGTGTGATTCAAAGCGATATTGTTCTGTCTGTATGCTGCTCATTTTTAGAACATAACCTACGACAAGGCCTGTCTGTGCACCAACTAATTCCATTTTCTCCAGCTGCTATCGTGGCAGTCAGACGCGATCACTGAATACCAAACAACATTGCAAGATGTTCTGTCTGTGGTGCATCACCGTACAATAACTTTAACGCTCTGTTGCGTCCTTGGATGAAATTTCTGGACACGGCTTCCTATTCTTGAATTATTCATCAACACTCCCTCTTCAAACACTCGAAGCTTATAGTAACATTTCTGGAATACCGTGTACAGACAGGTCCTAGCTTTTGACCACACATGTGCTTTCCGAGGGTTGGACCTTTAATGCAACGCAATGCACTCCGTCTTCAGGCCACAAGTGGCCCATCGGGACCATCCGACCGCCGTGTCATCCTCAGTTGAGGATGCAGATAGGAGGGGTGTGTGGTCAGCACACCGCTCTCCCAGTCGTTATCATGGTTTTCGTTTACCAGAGCCGCTACTGTTAGGTCGGGTAGCTCCTCAATTGGAATCACGAGGCTGAGTGCACCCCGAAAAATGGCAACAGCGCATGGCGGCCTGGGTGGTCACCCATCCAAGTGCCGACCACGTCCGACAGCGCTTAACTTCGGTGATTTGACGGGAACTGGTGTATCCACTGCGGCAAGGCCGTTGCCATTACGTCTTTCTAATATCATTACTTATTAGGAAGTTGCACTGGTCACACCAATATCGTACAAAATAGATACGTGTTTCAAAGTTTTACTGACCTTCAAAGTAGTCACCAGCATTGTGTATAACCCGCTGCCAGCGACGTAGGATACTCTTAGCAGTGCCAGTTCCGTTGACAGTTCGAGCAGCGCGATCTATTTCAGTTCTGAAGCTATACTATTCATTTTTAGAACACAACCTACGACCAGCTTAGAGACAGAAGTAATGACACTTTCTGCAGAATCTGACTATCATATTGCAGGACAATGTTCAAGCACGTACAGTGCAAGCTGTTACTGATTTGTTTGACTGATGGGGCTGCTAAGCGCTATACCACCTACTGCACTCCCTTGACTTAAGCCCTCGTGAGTTCAACTCGATTTCTAAACTGAAGGAAACACTCCACGGCATTCGCTTCAGATCTGCCACCAATTCGTCGGGTAACAGACTGCGCCAGTCTAACTGTCAACACAACTGGCACTGCTAAGAAGCTGTAAATAAATAGTTGCCACTATTAAAGTTCCAACCCTCGTACTTCTGTCTACACTTAATAAGACGAACAATAGATGTCTACTTGTGTGCGGTATATTTTAAACACTATGCACTGTATAGTTGGGGAGGAGGAGCCTCGGAATAAAAATTTTCCGAGATTTCTCCTCCCAGGCGAAGTTATCTTATTACTACGGTCTTACTCTGAGGTATCGATGTTTGTTGTATCATTGTTACTGCCTGTTGTGTTGTTTCTGACTGTGTAGTGGCATGCAGTGTCATGCGTTGTTAGTTTGGGTCGCTTACGCGTTGATCCCTTCTTAGTCATGTTCACTTAGCGTGTTGGTTCCTCCCTCGGTTTCGTGCTTGTGCACGGCACTCGGCCGAAAACGTTAAGTCTGTGTTGTTTGAGGTCTCCTGAATGAGCGCGCCAAGTTTCCGTCACTTCCAATACGAGGTGCATTCAAGTTCTAAGGCCTCCGATTTTTTTTCATGCACATTGTTTTAAAATGAGGCCGCGTTTATTGTCAATACGTCCCAGAGATGGCAGTACCGTACGGCAGATGGAATTTTACCGCCAGCGGAGAGAATGAGAACTGTTTTAAATACTTAAAATGGCGACGTTTTCCTTACTTGAACAGCGTGCAATCATTCGTTTTCTGGATTTGCGTGTTGTGAAACCAATTGAAACTCATCGACAGTTGAAGGAGACATGTGGTGATGGAGTTATGGATGTGTCGAAAGTGCGTTCGTGGGTGCGACAGTTTAATGAAGGCAGAACATCGTGTGACAACAAACCGAAACAACCTCGGGCTCGCACGAGCCGGACTGACGACACGATCGAGAAAGTGGAGACAATTGTTTTGGGGGATGGCCGAATGACTGTTGAACAGACCGCCTCCAGAGTTGGCATTTCTGTGGGTTCTGTGCACACAATCCTGCGTGATGACCTGAAAATGCGAAAAGTGTCATCCAGATGGGTGCCACGAATGCTGACGGACGACCACACGGCTGCCCGTGTGGCATGTTGCCGTGCAATGTTGACGCGCAACGACAGCAGGAATGGGACTTCCTTTTCGTCGGTTGTGACAATGGATGAGACGTGGATGCCATTTTTCAATCCACAAACAAAGCGCCAGTCAGCTCAATGGAAGCACACAGATTCACCGCCACCAAAAAAATTTCGGGTAGCCGCCAGGGCTGAAAAAATGATGGTGTCCATGTTCTGGGACAGCGAGGGCGTAATGCTTACCCATTGCGTTCCAAAGAGCACTACGGTAACAGGTGCATCCTACGAAAATGTTTTGAAGAACAAATTCCTTCCTGCACTGCAACAAAAACGTCCGGGAAGGGCTGCGCGTGTGCTGTTCCACCAAGACAACGCACACGCACATCGAGCTAACGTTACGCAACAGTTTCTTCGTGATAACAACTTTGAAGTGATTCCTCATGCTCCCTACTCACCTGACCTGGCTTTTTCCAACAATGAAAGACACTCTCCGCGGCCGCACATTCACCAGCCGTGCTGCTATTGCCTCAGCGATTTTCCAGTGGTCAAAACAGACTCCTAAAGAAGCCTTCGCCGCTGCCATGGAATCGTGGCGTCAGCGTTGTGAAAAATGTGTACGTCTGCAGGGCGATTACGTCGAGAAGTAACGCCAGTTTCATGGATTTCGGGTGAGTAGTTAATTAGAAAAAAAAATCGGAGGCCTTACAACTTGAATGCACCTCGTAGATAGGACAGTTTCAAAGTGGCGTATGTAGGTGAAGCAACGTGCCGTCACTGAATTTCTCAGAGAAGAGAAAGAAACTGTGAAGAATATTCACAAACGCTTGTGCAAAGTCTACGGGGCAGCTGCTGTCGACAGAAGTACAGTTAGTCGCTGGGCACGAAGGGTGAGGTCGTCAGAAGACGGTTCGGCGAAGTTCCACGATTTGCAGGGGCTGGGAGACCACCCACGGCTGTCACACCTGATATGGTCCAGCGAGCTGATGGCGTCATTCGCGAGGACAGACGCATTACGACTCGGCAGTTGGCGCTACATCCGTCAATCAGCAAAAGAAATGTGGTGGCAATTATCCGCTCTCTTGGATATTCAAAAGTGTGTGCAAGATAGGTCCCGCGGTGCCTAACGGTCGATCACAAATCGCACAGAAAAAACACTTGTCTCGATTTGTTGCAACGTTTTGAAGCTGAAAGGGAGGCCTTGTTGTTTCGGATTGTGACAGGTAATGAAACCTGGTTTCACCATTTTGAGCCCGAAACAAAACGACAGTCGATGGAACGGCGCCATTCCCATTTCCGACAGAATCAAAAAATCCCAAGCAACGGCTTTCGCCAGTAAGGTCGTGATGGCCGTGTTTTTGGAGTGTGAATGTGTGATTCTCATTGATGTGTTCCTAAGAGGCGGTGCCATTAATACAGAAACAAATGTCAACACGTTAGCAAGATTCAAGACGCGCTTTCAGCAACCCAGGAGATGTTTTGTTACAACAAGGGCGCACAAAAGTCTGACTGCCGAACACATGGCAAAACAAAGTTGGACAGTGTCACCCCGTCGACCCGACAGCCCTGACCCAGCTCCCTCGGACTTCCACTTGTTTGGGTTATTAAGGGGCTCCGGAACGCCCTATACTTGCAATGTTAAAATAACGCTTATAAATTACATCTTTCCTCACAAAGTATTTGAGGTAGGAAGTTGAACTTTTTACAGATTATTTATTGGAATATGGGCTACAACTTAACACAGGGATTTTACAAAATTTTAGTTCAGTTATTAAAGATGATTTTTTTTCAATTGTAATGACAATTCACAACATTTTTTTGCAATTCCTTATTTATATATTCAAAACTATACAGTTTTTTTGGAAAAAGGCTGTGTTAAATTATGCAGAAGGTACTGTGTAACATTTACTGAAAGTTTGAAACAAATATGTTTGGAAGATCCTTAGAAAACATGTAATTAGTATGAGAAAATAAAAGTTTTGGGAATCGAGCGACAAAGATTGGATTAACTTTTTAGTGCATTCCAGGTCCATAGGATGGATTATCTTCATCCTCTGCAAACTCCTCCTCCAGCTTCCTCTTGTTCCTCCTCCTGTTTACTCTTGCTTGTATTTCTAGACTCTTTACAGCCCTGTCTTCAGCCCGAAGGCGTTCCTTGTCTAAAGCAAGCATCGCTCGTACCATGTTAGAATGTTATTATTTACAGTAATAACACATACCTTTGGCTTTCCAACATTTCTCCTTTTCTTAAAAGCCTTCAGAGGATTTCTAATAACTTTACTTTTACTCATTATTATACTTCAACAAAACAGAGACTCAAGAAACAGAATTAATTACGAATATTTTTGAGATAACGACAGAGTAAATAAACATGAAACAATCGACAATCACACCAGCGATATATATTGAACCGTCACAGGTTAGCCACAACACATACTTTATCTCACATCACTAAAATGTACCTGATGAACACGGACGTTAATAATAACACCATTTGACAGCAGTTTAACAGCGCCACAGTGGGTCACGCCCATGTAGAACACATTTCAAAAAATTTTTTTAAATAGTTGTAGTCTTCGGAATTTAATAAATTATATATCTATTAAAAGGAAATAGTCTGCAGATTCAGAAAACGGAAAAAAGTAAAAATTGAACTTTTCATGATTTTGAGCCTTTCCGGAGCCCCTTAAATGATTCGTGGAAGACATTTTTGGGACGATGACGACTACGACCCAGTTTCCGAGTTGTCTGGTCCACCGTTGTGGTCGTTTAGAACTGAGTGAAGCGTGAGCTATTGCGCACAGTTTCGGCAGACTTTCGTACTGTCGTCGTCAAGTTCGGTTTAGGCGCCGCAGCGCGGGCCGGTAAGGGGCAGCTGAGTACGGCGGCAGGTGGCAGGGAAAGCGGGGACCTCGCCCGGGCGGCGTGTCCTTGCCTCGGGCCGCAGTCGAATCCGCCTTGGCCCGTCCGCGTTTCGGTAAGCCGTGCCGTCTGGCCGCGTAACGGTATAGCGGCGGCCGCTGAACGCTTACTGAAAAGTGCTCACGGATGGCTAAGTCAGTACCTGATATCACACGCAGTGTAATGGTAGAGTACCAGAGCTGCTGGTTATATATTTTTGTTTATTTATACCCACTAGACCATTCCTTATTTTCAGGCCGTTCCTAAATATGACCAAACTAGAGGGTGTAAAGGGTAGAACACAGAAGAGCCAAAGAATCTGGTACACCTGCCTAATATCGTGTAGCGCCCCCGCGAGCACGCAGAAATGCCGCAACACGAATTGGCATGGACTCGACTAATGTCTGAAGAAATGCTGGAGGGAACTGGCATCATGAAACCTGGAGGGGGATCCATAAATCCGTAAGAGTACGAGCGGCTGCAAATCTCTTCCGAACAGCACGTTGCAAGGCATCTCAGATATGCTCAATAATGTTCATTACTGGCAAGTTTGATGGCCAGCAGAAGTGTTTAAACTCAGAAAAGTGTTCCTGGAGCCACTCTGTAGCATTTCTGGATGTGTGGGGTCTTGCATTGTATTGCTAGAATTGTCCAAGTCCGTCGGAATGCACAATGGACGTGAATGGATGCAATGATAATTAAATCAAGACGTTATGCAGTCGACAGGCGTTGATATACATCAACGGGGACAGTTGAAAATGTGTGGCCCGACCGGGACTCGAACCCGGGATTTCCTGCTTACATGGAAGACGCTCTATCCATCTGAGCCACAGCAGACACAGAGGATAGTGCGACTACAGGGATTTATCCCTTGCACGCTCCCCGTGAGACCCACATTCCCAATTTAATGTCCACACACTGCATTCGTAGTGCCGCTGCCCACTACACTCGTTACTCGCGGCAGACTATCTTACCGAGTCCCGTAAGAGTTTAGGCAATGCGTGTGCATCCAGCACAGAAGAAGAAGGTCAATGGCAGGTTAGCCTTATCTATATGAAGATCGTACCTGTTCTTTCGCACATGTCCAAAGGAACAGATACCTTCGGTGACCATGCAGCTCTCTTAGTATGAAATGATAATTAAATCAAGACGCTAAGCTGTCGACAGGCGTTGATATACAGTAACAGGGACAGTTGAAAATGCATGCACCCACAGGGACTCGAACCCGGGATCTCCTGCTTACGTGGCAGACGACGCTCTATCCATATTTTTTCTTTTTTTTCTTTTTTTAAAATCTGATTTTGTTCGGTTTTTAGGTCGTTGCAGCTGCTCGGGTTGGACGTCGCAAGACACTCGTTTCAGTTGGTCATTGATCCACTGGCCCTCTGACGGAACATATTGAGCGACCGTGCCGGCTGCTAATATTCACACACTACATTCGTCGTAGTGCCTCTGCCCACTACACTCGTTACTCGCGGCAGACTATCTTACCGAGTCCCGTAAGAGTTAGGGTAATACGTGTGCATCCAGCACAGAAGAAGAAGGTTAATGGCAGATTAGCCTTAACTATATGAAGATGGTATCTGTTCTTTCGTACATGTTCGAAAGAACAGATACCATCTTCATATATGAAAGGATGCAGGTCATCTGAGGGGAAGTTTACGTATGAGTCACCTGTCAGGGTCATATCTCCATGTATCAGGGGTCCCATATTACTCCAGCTGCACACACCACACACCATTATAGAGCCTCCACCAGCTTCAACAGCCCCCTGCTGACATGCAGGGTCCATGGATTCACGAGGTTGTCTCCCTACCAGTACACGCCCATCCGCCCGATACAATTCGAAACTAGTCTCGTCCGACGACGCAACATGTTTCCAGTCATAAACAGTCGTATGTCGGTGTTTACGGGCCCTGGCGAGGAGTAAAGCTACGTGTCGAGTAGTCATCAACGGTACACAAGTGGGCCTTCGGCTCGGAAAGCCCATATCGATGATGATTCGTCGAATGGCTCGCACTACGACACTTGTTGGTGGCCCAGCATTGAAATCTGCAGCAGTTTGCGGATGGTTTGCGCTCCCTTCAGTCCTCGTTAGTCCTGTTCTTGCAGGATCTTTTTCCGGTCGCAGCGATGTCGGTGATTTGATGTTTTACCGGATTCCTGATACGATACCCTCGTGAAACGGTCATACTGGAAAATCCCCACTTCATCGCTACCTTGGTGATGCTGTGTCCCATCGCCGACTATAACACCACGTTGAAACTCACTTGATAATCCGCCATTTCATCAGCCGTAACCGATCTATTAACTGCGCTATACACTTGTTGTCTTGTACAGGCATTTCCGACCACAGCGCCGTGTTCTGCCTGTTCAGATATACCTGTATTATTATTTGAATACGCCAACCGATACCAGTTGCTCTGGCGCTTCAGTGTATAAACAAGGTACAGGATGTAACGGGTATAACTCTAGATGGTTATATTGACGACTGAGGAAAATGCACTGAATAACATTACATCAGTATTTGTATCATCAGCAGACTAATAATTATAGCTATTACAAGTTTTATGTTGGTTATCACTGTTAGCATTCAACCGCGATTCTTATACATATATTTTAACAATGCGTTTCAAGAGACAATGCTCCCATCATCAGGTTGTAAAATCTATGTCATGAAATTAAACGGACTAAAAAGACAAAATACCATCGCAAATAGTTGGGAAGTCCATAGAGTAAAACAGAATTAAAAGTATATTAGACTGTGGGTCCTCCCGGCTCGGGAGCTGCTAGTCCACAACAGCTCCGGAGCCGGCACAGTGAGACAGCATATTTGGTAGCTATGGGACGGCTATCGACGTGTCAACAACTTCAATGTAAGACGAGGACCCACAGTCCAATATACTTTTAATTCTGTTTTACTCTATGGACTTCCCAACTATTTGTGATGGTATTTTGTCTTTTTAGTCCGTTTAATTTCATGACATAGATTTTACAACCTGATGATGGGAGCATTGTCTCTTGAAACGCGTTGTTAAAATATATGTATAAGAATCGCGGTTGAATGCTAACAGTGATAACCAGTATAATAACTGCTACCTGGACTCCATAATGGATTATATTAAAAGTTTTATGTTTTTGGGTTGGGTATCACCTCCAAGTACATATGGCAAGAGCAGGCCATTAATAGGGAGGAAATCATCAAAAGAAAGGCGTTCCTTGTAGCGATGGGTCTTCTCACGAAATTAAAAAAAAAATGGTTCAAATGGCTCTGAGCACTATGGGACTTAAGATCGGAGGTCATCAGTCTCCTAGAACTTAGAACTACTTAAACCTAACTAAACTAAGGACATCACACACATCCATGCCCGAGGCAGGATTCGAACCTACTATCGTAGCGATCGCGCGGTTCCAGACTGAAGCACGAAATTTCAATCACCGACTTTCTCATCGGAGTGCGAAAAATATTCTGTTGACGCCGACTTACATCGGAAGAAACGATCATCATAATAAAATTAGAGAAATAAGAGTTCGCACGGGAAACTACAGGTGTTCGTTTTTTTAGCGCGGTGTTCGAGATTAGAATAACATAATTATTGTGGAGATGGTTCGATGAATCCCCTGCCAGGCAGTTAAGTATGATTTGCAGAGTATCCATGTAGATGTTACATAGGCATCCGACCATGGCTTTTAGTGGCAATGTGTATTGACAGGCGCTCATTTATTTTAAAATGAAATTTTTCCGTTAGCTAATGAAAAATCCGCGTACATTTGTCTCCGTTCGCTCACAGACATTATATCGCATCCTTTGGACTTAACTACCGTGGTAAACACCGGGCAGTAATGAATTTGTCATTACGACTAAATTATGCGCGCTAGATAACAAAGAATTGCTGGTAGAACTCTACGACTGTGGTGTATCTGTCGCTACGTTTGTGAACATTCCTGTGTTCCGGTTTCACATTCTCTCCGCTGGCCGTGCAGTTGTCCTCTCGGTAGCCGAGAGGTATATAGACACGCCCTCTACTGCAAATCGAACGCATTGTCGCGGCAGACAAAGACCGATCCGGCCGTTATCACTGCTGGGGGTGGAACGAGACCTGGTTTCCCTTTGTGCGGGCAGAAGCCAAGTAACGGCTCGCAGTTCACTGGGGAAATACCGCGAAGAGCGTCTCTATGTGGGGGAGGAAGCTCCGGTCCATCGCAACGTCGAATACAGAGGGGGGAAAGGAAAGGAAAGACAAAAGTCTTACCTCTTGTTGAAGGCAATGTGTTTGGGTAATTTTTTTTTAATCATCAGTCTTGTGTTTCGCAGTGGCCTGCCACCACGAATTCCTCTACAGTATCGACCTCTCCGTCTGAGAGTAGCGCTTGCACCCTACATCCTTAATTATTTGTTGGCTGCTTCTACAATCTGTCTTCAGCTACAGCGTTTACCCCTCCACAGCCACCTGTAACACCATAGAAGTTACTCCTTGATGTTTCAGATACATGTCCTGCCAGCCTGTCCTCCTTTCCTTGCCAGATTTTTCGACATATTCCTATCCTCACTGATTCTGCAGTGAACATCCAGGAAAGTGGCGAAATTGGACTGAGCAAAGATTGGGAAATTGTACGGGCGCTGATAACCACGCAGTTGAGCGCCCCACAAACCAAACATCATCATCATCATCATCTGCAGTGAACCACGTTTCTGATGAGTCCACTTAATATTTAGCCTCGTTCTATAGCACCTTATCTCAGACGCTTCGCTTCTCTTCTCCTCCGCTTTCCGTTATCCCAGACGTACATTCTTAGAAATTTCTTCCTCTAAAAATGGTTCAAATGGCTCTGAGCACTATGGGACTTAACTGCTCAGGTCATCCGTCCCCTAGAACTTAGAACTGCTTAAACCTAACTAACACACATCCATGCCCGAGGTAGGATTCGAACCTCCGACCGTAGCGATCGCGCGGTTCCAGACTGTAGCGCCTACAACCGCTCGGCCACTACGGCCGGCTTTCTTCCTCAAACTGCGGCCACTGATGCTCCATTAGACTTCTTCTGGCTAGGAATGCCCTTTGACGGTAGCAGAATTCGTGGTCCACAATTTTGATGTTAATATTATCACTAATTTCTTTTCTGCTACTTATTATTTTCGTTTTTCTTTGGTTTACACTCTGTCCATATTCTGTGGTCAGTGGACTGTTCGTTTTGTTCAATACGTCCTGTAATTGTTTCTCGCTTCTGCAGAGGGTAGCAATGTAATCAGTGAGTCTTATCGTTGATGTCCTTTTATCCTGAATTTTAATACCGCTCTTGAATCTTTCGTTTATTTCCGTCATTGCTTCTTCTATGAATAGGCTCAATAGTATGAGTGGAACACTGAATTTCTGTCTTACACCCTTTTTGATTGTAGCTAAAAGGTTTATTGCATTTTTTAAATTTCCAGTTCTTAACGTCATTGGTTTTTTTTATCTGCGTTTCTTGCACTTCGCGTGTTTTATGCAGAGTGCTATAAGCTACATTCGATCGTTTAAACTGATGCAATTTTATATTTTTTCTAGTTTAGATTTTTATCAGTCACTGTTCTAATGGAATATATTGCTGTTCTTGTTGTGGTCGTCAATCCAGAGACTGGTTTTATGCAGTTTTCCATGCTACTCTATCCTTTGCATGGAATATATTATGACTCAGTTATTAGTATCCAGATCGGGTATGATTTTTTCTGTCATTCCTTCTGAGGTTACTGACTATAACATGATACTATTTAGCGCGTCTGTGGCCCAATTCTGATTGAACAGGACGGAAGTGTACGAAATAATATTTAGTCATAATACTGACTGGCCTACTGAGAAATTAGTTGTCTTGGGTTCCGTTGCGCAGGTTTCTTTCGTTTGCACCACACCAGTATACACTTTTATACTTTCTGATTTTTTAGAATATATTTACTGTCATGTAAGTCTGAAGGCTTTCGTGGCCGTTGTCACTGAAGTTCAAGTCTTCTGGGTTATTAGGACTAAAATGATCGACGTTTCGACCCCTCTGCTGGGATCTTCCTCAGATCTTCTGGTCTGCACTACTGCTAGAACAGAAGATCCTGAGGAAAATCCCAGCAGAGGGGTCGAAACGTCGATCACTTTAGTAGAAATATGACGCGGCCTAATAATCCAGAAGATTTTAACTTCATATTTACTGTTGTTTATTATTTGTATAAACAATTTACTTGTAGTTTTAAGCAAGACCTTCTTGTTCGTCTCGTTTCTCTTTGTGTTTATATATGGAAACCTAATAACTATCGCAACCCATCACCTAAATGCGTCGCCGGCCAGTGTGGCAGTGCAGTTCTAGGCGCTTCAGTCTCGAACCGCGCGACCGAGAGAGAGAGAGAGAGAGAGAGAGAGCAGGGAAGGAAGGGAAGAGGAGTAGGCTCTGAACGTGTACCAAATGTTTCTAAGTACTATAAGACTTTACATCTGAGGTCATCAGTCCCCTAGACTTAGAACTACTTAGACTTCACTAACGTAAGGACATAACACACATCCATGCCTGAGGCAGGGTTCGAAACTGCGACCGTAGCAGCAGCGCGGTTCCGGACTGAAGCGCCTAGAACGCCTCGGTCACAGCGGCCGGTTGTGTATACCAGTTCCGTTCCTTTGAGTATGTTGATGCAATAGCTCCGTACTCAGAAATCATACACACTCGCTCACTCGACGAAGCGTCCATACCCAAAAACTGCGAAGTTACACAGGTCACGCCAATACTCAAGAAAGCCAATACGAGTAATCCTCTAAATTACGGGCCCATATAATTAACGTCGATAGTCAGGTGGATTTTGGAACATATATTGAGTTTGAACTTAATGAATTACCTCGAAGAGAACGCTCCGTTGACGCACAGCCAACACCGACTTGGAAAACATCGTTATTGTGAAAGACTAGGTCTTTACTCACACGAAGTATTGAGCGAGTGCTGTCGACAAGGGATTTCAAATTGATTCCGTATTTACAGATTTCCAGAAAGCTTTCGACACCGTGTCTCACAAGTGACTTGCAATCAAATTATTTGCTTAGGGAATATCGTCCCAGTTGTGAGATTGGTTCGTGATTTCGTCAGAGAGATCACAGTCCGTAGTAATTGACGGAAAGTCATCTAGTAAAACAGAAGTGTTTTCTGGCGTTCCCCAAGGTCCTGTTATAGGCTCTTTGCTATTCCTTATCTATATGAATGATTTAGGAAATAATCTGAGCAGCCCTGTGGCCGAGCGGTTCTAGGCGCTTCAGTCTGGAATAGCGCGACCGCTACGGTCGCAGGTTCGAATCCTGCCTCGGGCATGGATGTGTGTGATGTCCTTAGGTTAGTTAGGTTTAAGTAGTTCTAAGTTCTAGGGGAGTGATGACCTCAGAAGTTAAGTCCCACAGTGCTCAGAGCCATTTGAGCCTAAATGCGTCATCTGCTGCGTGGTGCGTTTACCAGCTGTACACTTGTCGTACGTTTCTATGCTTACAAGGGAAACTTCCCATCGCACTGACCTCAGGTTTTGTGGTAAGAGGGCCCTGTGGACAGCGCGCCAGAAACTGAACACAGGTCAAGCATGAAAAGAGGATGAAGGTGTACTGGACCGTGAGAAAAAATTTAGAAAAACAGTGAACAACCCAAGAAGAAGTAGGGGAATATAGGGCAGCTGGAAAAAGAAATGGCGTTAAATGGTTACGGTGTTGTATTACGAAGCGAGCCCAGCCGTGTTCAAAGCTCTCTCGTGGTATTTTTTTTTTTTTTTTCGCTGTTCGCTTTGTTCAAATTTATGTCCGTGTCGTGATGTAACGTCCGTTTGCAACAGCGAGATGGATGTTAGGGACCTATAATGACAGTTGATTCTGCACCTCTACTCTATTGGCAACGGAAAGGAAGTGGCTTTCAAACGGGAACCGGAAACGTTTGATGACAAAGCGACAAGTCAACCGAATCCTACACCGGAAAACACACCCGGTGTGTCGCACACGGCATTAGTGTTCCGGCGTAAAAGTCAAGCGCCGGTGTGGTCTAGCGGTTCTAGGCGCTCAGTCCGGAGCCGCGCGACTGCTACGGTCGCAGGTTCGAATCCTGCCTCGGGCATGGATGTGTGTGATGTCCTTAGGTTAGTTACGTTTAAGTAGTTCTAAGTTCTAGGGGACTGATGACCTCAGAAGTTAAGTCCCATAGTGCTCAGAGCCATTTGAACCATCAAGCGCTGGTATGACGGCCAGGAACGTCAGAGGAGAAGACATCAGCCAACAGTACGCCGACCGACCCCTCTCTAGGACGACACCGAGACACCAGCGGCCTCTAGGCGAAAAGAACGTACACTATGTGATCAAAAGTATCCGGACACCCCCAAAAACATATTAGGTGCTTTGCGCTGGCACCTGCTGCCAGGTACTCCATATCGGCGACCGCAGTAGTCATTAGACATCGTGAGAGAGCAGAATGGGACGCTCCGCGGAACTCACTCGGCTCGCAGCTGAGTTTAAAGCGCGTACACTGGACTTACTAGGTACACCGTGTGTGTGGCGTCGTTGCGTCACGCTGTCGCACCTCTGTTTCGTGGCCATCGTGCGCCTTCGCTCGGCCAGCGCTACAGCCGTGGGGTGGGGGAAGTAGTTTCGTGAGGCAGTAGCGGCTACCGTAATAACCATCCCGCACGCTGCCTGAACGTGCCCAGTCTGGCGTCTGTGTCGCACTATACAGCAACGACCTGCAAGGCGGCAGCCGCGTTAAGCGGCCGTAGCGACACAGAAACTTGGGCTCCAGCAACCGTATCTGTCTGTCACGCTCCTCCAGCAATGTACGGCTCTTCCAAGGTCAGCGTGCAGCCCAGCGTGGCGTGTTGTCAGAACCGCTGCCAGTCCAACATTGGAACCTGCATCCCCACCTACTGTCAACTGCAGACAAAAATCCGTGCAATAGTAACAGCCACTCTCTAGGGCTTTGGGACGAACAGAAGTTGTCATGGTGGGCAGAAGCATAGCATTTTGCTTGGGTGTACTGGCCTCCAAATCATTGAATGCGGTACCCTCACTCGTCAACGTTATTGTGACACCATACTATACTCAAGCGCCAAAGAAACCGGTATCGGCATGCGTATTCAAACACAGAGATACGTACAGGAAGAATACGGCGCGATGTGGACATGTGTCCGGAAACTCTTACTTTCCATGTTAGAGCTCATTTTATTACTTCTCTTCGAATCACATTAATCATGGAATGGAAACACACAGCAACAGAACGTACCAGCGTGACTTCAAACACTTTGTTACAGGAAATGTTCAAAATGTCCTCCGTTAGCGAGGATACATGCATCCACCCTCCGTCGCATGGAATCCCTGGTGCGCTGATGCAGCCCTGGGGAATGGCGTATTGTATCACAGCCGTCCACAATACGAGCACGAAGAGTCTCTACATTTGGTACCGGGGTTGCGTAGACCAGAGCTTTCAAATGCCCCCACAAATGAAAGTCAAGAGGGTTGAGGTCAGGAGAGCGTGGAGCCCATGGAATTGGTCCGCCTCTACCAATCCATCGGTCACCGAATCTGTTGTTGAGAAGCATACGAACACTTCGACTGAAATGTGCAGGAGCTCCATCGTGCATATACCACATGTTGTGTTGTACTTGTAAAGGCACATGTTCTAAGCACAGGTAGAGTATCCCGTATGAAATCATGATAACGTGCTCCATTGAGCGTAGGTGGAAGAACATGGGGCCCAATCAAGACATCACCAACAATGCCTGCCCAAACGTTCACAGAAAATCTGTATTGATGACGTGATTGCACAATTGCGTGCGGATTCTCGTCAGCCCACACATGTTGATTGTGAAAATTTACAATTTGAACACGTTGGAATGAAGCCTCATCCGTAAAAAGAACATTTGCACTGGGCCGGCCGCGGTGGTCTAGCGGTTCTAGGCGCTCAGTCCGGAACCGCGCGACTACTACGGTCGCAGGTTCGAATCCTGCCTCGGGCATGGATGTGTGTGATGTCCTTAGGTTAGTTAGGTTTAAGTAGTTCTAAGTTCTAGGGGACTGATGACCACAGATGTTAAGTCCCATAGTACTCAGAACCATCTGAACCAACATTTGCACTGAAATGAGGATTGACACACTGTTGGATGAACCAGCTGCTGATAGTGCCTGCACACGCTGTACATGGTACGGAAACAACTGGTTCTCCCGTAGCACTCTCAATACAGTGACGTGGTCAACGTTACCTTGTACAGCAGCAACTTCTCTGACGCTGACATTAGGGTTATCGTCAACTGCCTCGTCCACTGCAGGTGTCCTCGTCGTTCTAGGTCTTCCCCAGTCGCGAGTCATAGGCTGGAATGTTCCGTGCTCCCTAAGACGCCGATCAATTGCTTCGAACGTCTTCCTGTCGGGACACCTTCGTTCTGGAAATCTGTCTCGATACAAACGTACGGCGCCACGGCTATTGCCCCGTGCTAATCCATACATCAAATGGGCATCTGCCAACTTCGCATTTGTAAACATTGCACTGACTGCAAAACCACGTTAGTGATGAACACTAACCTGTTGATGCTACGTACTGATGTGCTTGATGCTAGTACTGTAGAGCAATGAGTCGCATGTCAACACAAGCACCGAAGTCAACATTACCTTCCTTCAATTGGGCCAACTGGCGGTGAATCGAGGAAGTACATACTGACGAAACTAAAATGAGCTCTAACATGGAAATTAAGCGTTTCCGGACACATGTCCACATAACATCTTTTCTTTCTTTGTGTGTGAGGAATGTTTCCTGAAAGTTTGGCCGTACCTTTCCGTAACACTCTGTATAAGGCATGTGTCTGACGCAGTCGTTACCTTGCGAGGTGCCGGGGTGGAGAAGAGTTTGTACCTACTGTATTTAATTCAGACAAATTTTGGATGAGAATGAGACATGCACTCGACCCCCCTTATCTACCAGCTAATTAATTATGAGCACATCGGTAACGGAAGGAAATGATGGTGGACACTGATATTTGATATAATAAGGAGTGCACACTCACAATAATTTAATAAAAATTCTAATCTATTAAAAAAAAGAGAACTTTATCATAATAACCAACAGGAAATGGGATTGTGCCTTGTATCTACGAAATGATATGCGGATTAAATATTACAACGAGATTTATTACACATCAGGACATAAATGGACACGATTGTCCACACACACACACACACACACACACACACACACACACACACACACACACAGTGAGTTAAAGGATAGGGTGTACTGAAATATTATGAGAATAAGAGTTGGCTCGAGAACAAGGGGCTCCTACTCTCTGTAATGCAATAGATTGACGATAATGACTGGAGGTCCCAATGAATCAAAGACTAATGTCTCGACTATATAGCAGTATTGCAATTAGTAGTGAGAGCTCAAATGGAATCACATGGAGAAACAAGCAAGTTGTAGCAAAACGAGCGCGCGTGCTGCTGAGGGATTCAGTATAAAACAGATAGGTCATACAATGCCGGAGCCGCAAAATACTGTACCAGTACTGATATCTACAGCACGTCGACGGCAGGGAGCGTCCTGATGACGTAGGCGCCGACTTCTGCCGTGCAGCGACTCTGTGTCAACCTCTGGCTGCGAAGGCTGTCCGGGAATTCTAAGTTCTTCCGAAAACGAGCGACCAAGTCGCAAGACCGTCCGACTCCGAGGAAGATCAGATCCCGAATTCCCCTCTGTGATGCGATGCAAGAGCGAAGCCAGCATTGCTCAACTCCCTACTCTCCTCGAAAAACCGCGAATCAGCATTCAGTGGTGATTCCAAAATTCCCCCACACTGTCTCAGAATTCATTCACGCCAATAGCGACCATTCCCTTCAATTTGGAGCAGGGTTTTTTGACATCAACTAGACTCAGTTTAATTTTACCAATTATGCCTCTACTATTCAGCTGATGGCACTGAACTTGCTGTTTGACCGGCTACAAAAACAACCTGCCTAGACCCCTGGCCATCCGGCGCCAGTCAGTCGCACCCAGCAAGGGCACCGTCCACAAGTAGTCTCAGAATCATGCGGACAATGCAGTCAGTTGGTGCGAGGAATCTTCGTTCCGGACGAGCTGGAACAGTAAACACATAAACTGCAGCGACGTCTCGCAGGTCGTTTTGCCGTGCATACAATAGGCGAAACTCGACCGACATCAGTCGCTCCGCCAGGCGCTTAAGCCTATCGTACGAACCCCTCAGAATTCAGGGGAGCGCAGCCACCAGCCGGAAGTGCTGTGTGCCACGTCCTAAGATGCTTGTCTCGCATAGGCCACCCAGGGAAGTAACCCAAAATGTTTAGCAATAAAGTGAAAAGTATTTTTTTGAGCTCTCAGTACAAATACTCTCATTACAATAACCTTACTCGGTCTGTTACTACCGTCCAGTAACATAGGACATTAATAAAATTGATGAAAATGAGAGGAGAAATGCAAAAGAAGGTATAGAACCTCTCAACCTCCGCTACAATGGTAGGTTATCAACATGTGAGTGAGTTTGAACGTGGTGATACAGTAGGCGCACGAGCGTTGGGACATAGCATCTCCGAGGTAGCGACGTAGTGGGGATTTTCCTGTACGAGCATTTCATGAGAGTACCATGAATTGCAGGAATCCGATTGTGGTGTGCGTACTGAAAGACCTTCAGTACACACACCATCAGATTATTTGACTTGTCGCTCTAACGAAGTAGGCGAGTGTCAGCAATATGTCTCGTGGTTTTATCGTGGCGTGTTTATCTTCTGCCGTTAGGACAAACGATAGAAATGCCACTTGCACACTTAGAGTAGCAGATTGACGGAGACCAACTTTAAACAGAACTTGATTAATTTTCACACTCATTTATTAAAATGATAACGAGTGTAAAAATTACTCAAACTGATTCTGGATGCCATTTACAATCGGCAATCTGAAGTTCCTTTGGTATTGGTACGTTAATCTTATTCTCACATACATCTCTGATACTTGACAAAAGTGTCTACACATTTATCTTCATGGCTATGTACAGGAATATGGTAATCTTATTAGGCGCAAACTGAAACTTGACTATAGACTGGTACAGACAAAGGTAGAACTTGTACAGACTGGTACAGACTAATGCAGACTGGTGCAGAGAAATGCAGACTGGTACACACTGATGCAGACAAATGCAGACTCACTAATCGGAGATCTGTACACTCGTTATAAAACCTCGCGCGTTCATGTATCACTGCGCGAGTGTGATCCGCGAGGAGCAAAGGTTCTACGTAAGCAGCAATCTCATTGGCTGCGTTAGATATTAATACGCGGATCGGCGGAAGCAGAATTTGGTCCGTCTCTATGGCAGCGCCATCTCGTAGTGCGGAGACGGACGAGCGCTGCGTCTGCGCTGTTGTGCTTAGCGGGGTGCGCTCTAGTGGGAAAGTTGTGTACGCGCTGACTACGCGGAACTATGTACACAGCACCGATAAAACGTCAAATAAGCGACATCGCTCCGGCCGGAAAAAGATCCTGCAAGAACGGGACCATCGACGACTGAAGAAAATCGTTCAATGTGACAGAAGCGCATCCCGTCCGCAAACAACATCGATATGGGCTTTCGGAGCCGAAGGCCCACTCTGGTGTCCTTGATGACAGCACAACACGAAGCTTTACCCCTCACGTGGCAGGAGACATGTTCCCTGGTCAGACAAGTCTCGTTTCAAATTGTATCGAGCGGATGGAAGTGTACGGATATGGAGAAAATCTCATGAATCCATGGACCGTGCATGTTAGCAGGCCACTGTCCAAGTTGGCGGTGGCTCTGAAATGGTGTGGGGTGTGTGCAGTTGGAGAGATATGACTTCTACAGGTGCCGCGTACGTAAGCACCCTGTCTCATCAGCTGCATCCATTCATGTCTATTGCGCATTCCGAAGGACTTGGACAATTCCATTCTCCAGGAACACACTTCTGAGTTTAAACACTTTGCCTGCCCATCAGACAGCCCTCCCCCCCCCACCCCCAGACATGAACATTATTGAGTATATCTGGGATGCCATGCAACATGCTGTTCAGAAGAGATTTCCACCCCTCGTACTCTTACGGACTTACGGACAGCCCTGCAGGATTAATAGTGTCAGCTCCCTCCAGTATTACTTCAGACATTGGTCGAGTCCATAGCACGTCGTGTTGCGGCACTTCTGCGTGCTTGCCGGGGCCCTCCGCGATATTAGGCAGCTGTAGCAGTTACTTTGGCTCTTCTGTGGAGATCCTCATTTGGGGCTTTTCTTGGGTGAATTCGGCCCTTACTTCATTTCTATGTCTGACAATACAGTATCGCATTGAACAGTGCCGGTAGAGGAGGCCTAGGAACAAAAATTTCTGCGAATGGACCCACCTGCCGACTCACCCGGTTTATATCCCACTGAGCATGTGTTGTGAGACGTACTGTGGTACGTCCAAACGAACCACCGACCATCCAGCTGTTGTCAATCGCGCTCGAAGAGAAATGGAACACCCTACCATAGGAACACCTAACGAACGTCATGGCTAGCATGGAATACCTTGCAGAGTGTGCACTGCCGACCATGGTAATCACACATCCAATAAAGAACCATGTACCATCTCGATTGTTTGATTATTTGATTTATCGGGGTTATGAGACTAAACGGTGAAGTCATCAGTCCCTCAATTCAAAGAAACTTGCGAAGACAGAGGGTCCGCTAAAACTGGGCGGATTCAAACTACAAAGCGAAGAAGTTAAAACACACACAGTAGCACGCATAAAAGGGTAGACCAAATCTAAAAACTAGAAAAGCTGCAGAATAAAAGAGTGGTTTGTGCTCGGGGGAGTGGTCACGGGTCCGAGACCTGGAAAATACGACGACCCTGCCCCTGCTCCAGGAGGAAAGCAAAACCTTATAATTGAAAATAAAAACCAATTTCATGTAGGAACTGAGGACAAGTTCAGCCATCCATGAATCGTCTGCTAATATGAAACTTATCGAATCTGGAAGATTATACTTAGTTTGAAGGACATCCCAGCAATATACAGGAACTGTCAGTCTGGCTCCACAGTCACATTGTGGTGGTGGTTCGTTACGCAGGAGAAAACAATGGATGAGCCTAGTATGATCGATGCGTAATTGGCATAAGACAGTGGCCTCCTTCCGAGAGGAGCAGAAAGAAGAGCACCGAACTGCACCGGTCTGCTTCATTGTGCAGAGTTTATAACTGATAGCAGTAGCGCGCCAGATCTCATTTTACTGTTGGGCAAAGAGAGACTTGATGTGTATCCGCATATCTGTATCTGGGATGTTGAAAGGGAATGGGGTAAGTATGTACCTCTCTAGCCAAACGGTCAACCAGTACATTTCCTGGGATACCTACACGATTTGGGACCTGTCCCATCTTATGCACTGTGCAAGGGACTGCATTGTAATGATTGTCTTTCAGGTACCTTCTGTACTATACTGTAGTAGTTCTTCCTATGTATTTTAAAAGTTTCATCGATGCTGTGACACTTGATGCGAAAGTTACTTTCGTCTCTACACTTTGCACGTTACTGTAAAGAGCTCCGTGGCAAAATACTAATTATGTAGCCCTAACTTTTCACATTATTAAATAATGTCTTTCCACGGCTGTAGTGTATCGTTGCTGTCGATGGGGAGGCAGGCTACATCGATGGGCCGGCCTGATTTTTCTGTGGATATTGAACAATATACACATTCTAGCCATCATTAAGTGTATCCCATATTGCCAAAGATTTTCCGTCTTAGTGGTGAGTCGCGAAGACACAAAGCACAAGTGAAAGATGGTAAGACTTCCACTATGTTCTTAAAACTCACTAGTATTAATGATGTAAACGTCGTAGTGATATGGTAATTGTGATTAAATTTCTGCAGCCGTTATTAGACAGTACGAGCTGCTCAACACCATTTTGTCATATTCACAATACGGAGTTTGTGCCGTGGACGAAGTCTAGGTGTTGTTTACCGATGCAATCTGGTTGCTTTGAATGAACCACCTCGAATTTTGTCGAATATTAGGCCAAAGTACACCACCCTGAAAAGAATTTAAGTTATGGTTTTCGTTCCACGTTTTCTAATAGTTTTTTGATAATCAGTCAGATGTGCTTTGTTTATCTATGAAGATAAAAAATTTCTACTTTTAGCCTCCTTATTTTGGAATAAATGTTAATTGGTTGCTGGTGCCAACAATAAATTCCTAAAAATAAAGAAAATATATGAAATGTGTTGACACATATTTAGTGCGTGGTATTTAATAGCTATTACAGCCGTCATGTTAGATGAGAGCGCTAATGCGCTGCTTCCTGCACTCAGGTAGGCGCGCCGGCCCCGGATCGAATCCGCCCAGCGGATTAACGGTGTGATGGCCAGCCTAGATTTGGGTTTTACGCGGTTTTCCACATCCCTCTAGGTGAATACCGGGCTGGTACCCACGTCCCACCTCAGTTACACGGCTCGGAGACATCTGAACACATTCGCGCTATTCCATGGATTACACTAGACACAGACAGTTGGGGTACACTGATTCCGTCCCGGGTGGGGGGGGGGGGGGGGCTTACGGGGTGGCGGCAGGAAGGGCAGCTGGCGACCCCTTAAACGGAAACCAGTGCCCTTGACTGGGCCAATGACACATGCTTTTTGAAACATTTAATTAACAATGAATATTTATAACTGTAGTGCTGTAGTGAAATGCAAAAGATCAGGTTCAAACTACGCTCAAAATAAAATACCTACACTCAAAATAAAATATTTATTACAATACCCAAGACTTCATTATGCATTTACTTTTGGTGACCCATCGATAGTAACCCTCCCCTCTAAACAAGACAGCATTGTACACTAGGCGTAAAACGAATGAGGGAGTTCTGTTTTAAACGGACTGGCCTTGTATTCGCAAAATTGGAGGATGTAGTCTCCATCCCACCATCCCTGATTTAAATTTTCCGCCGTTTCCCTAGACTATTTCAGACAAATGCCGGGACGGTTCCCATTATAGGGCTACAAACGACTATCTGCTCAACACTACTCAGTAGGGCTGTAAGCACATCATTTCCTGTATATTTATGAACTGTGTTGTTAAACTGATATGCCACGGCACGATTAATACCCTGAAAAAGTGACAGAGGGGCGATTAAAGCTACTGCTGCAGCTACTGCTGCTGTTACTACTACCACATTCATTGCTGTAGATTTCACTACAGCCTTTCTTTTTCTTCTCCAACGGGACGTTGTCGTTCTTAATGACTGAAAACGAAAATGCATATTTTCGTAAGAATTTCGTAAGAGAGCAAATAAGGCATGTAATAATACGAATTACACCTGAATATGGACCTACAGGGTCTGAAATACATCGTGTGCTGAACAAAACACAAAAAATTGTGACCGAAGGCTTTTTTTCTTTTTTAATTCATACCTCGAATTACTGAGTACAGTTGCGTTTGAAGCGGCACAATATGGATAAAATTAAATTAAGTATCATCATAGTTTGTAAGCAGGTTCCGTTGACAGAACAAACCACTATTTGAACAGTCTACCGTGGACAGTTATAGCCTGAAAGATAAGTTCGGAAAAGGAACACGGTAATGGTCAACGTAACTGTGACAGCGGAACACACTTCATTGTTAATATGAGCATGATAGGCGGTAGGCTTTGTTAGGAAGTGGATTAAATGCAAAACAATCAATAAACAAATTAAAATAGTCTGTACTATAATCCTTCCAAATCAACATGTTTGCCACTTAAATCTGTTGAACAAAATAAAGTGACACTTTTCCGTGTTAGACAACACGATAAAGTTCTGTTAACAAAGAAGCATGTTGGCTTTGTTAACCATCACATACCCCCGTCTGATCGCGCAAATTTAAAGTAAAATACAAGGGAAGTGAGGTTACAAGATGCTGAGCCAACCCCAGACGCTGCAAGACATTCCTTGTACGTCATGAGGTGGTTTACTGTTAAAATATGGAGAGCGTACGTTCCTAGAAGAGCCAGTCGTTACATTGCTTCCTCCTACGTGTTTCTCGTGGAAAGACCGTGAAGGTAAAATTAGAGACATTCGAGCGCACACGTTGTGTTACCAACAGTCCTTCTTCAGCGAACCATTCTTTTTCCTGTAGGAGAAACTATTTCCTGCCATTCTGTCAACATAAACTTTACATTTCATTCTTTTCTCTTCTATCTTGTCGTCAACAGAAAAGATTATTAAATCTGATGCTAGTGTTCATTCTGTGTTTTGAACATTTTTGGAGGGTGACTATTAACAGTCATCACGTAATGTATAAAATGCATGTCTGACCATCAGCTGCTTTTATATTTAAAACCCAAAGCGTGGTTTGAGGCGCCATGTCACGGATTGAGCGGCCCCTCCCGCCGGAGGTTCGATTCCTCCGTCGGGTATGTGTGTGTGTGTTGTTTTTAGCATAAGTTAGTTAAGTATTGTGTAAATCTAGGGACTGATGACCTCAGCAGTTAGGTCCTTTAGGAAGTCACACACATTTGAACATTTTTTGAAAACCCACCTTCACGGATTACGGTTAAAACAGGTTAAGGCACAACATCACATCTGTCATTACATAAATAATGGTCACATCCGACATGTAGAGCATGCCATGAATTCTAATATAACACACAGGCCTTCGGGAGGTAACGACGCTAATGACTTGCTCTGTTCATGCATGTCATTAGTATGGTTGCCTCCCGAAGTCCTGTGTGTTATATTAGAATTCATGGTATGATCTACATGTCGGATGTGACCATTATTTATGTAATGACAGATGTGATGTTGTGCCTTAACCTGTTGTAAGTGTAATCCGTGAAAATGGTCAGTGACTGAAACAGGTCGATTTTTGGGTTTTGGATAAAAAAGCAGCTGATGGGCAGACATGCATTTTATACATTCTTCATTTCATCCATTTTATTACAGTCTCTTACACATCTCGTGAACTTCATGTCTCCTGTCTGTATAAGTCAAGTTTTTGATTGTTGTTATTGTCCATGATTCGGAACCATACACCAGAGTAGGTACCCAGTCATTATTTTATGAAGTTTCATTTGTGTCTCCTTTCTTGTTTTACTTTCAAAAGTTCTTCCAGCTGTTCAGAAGATAGCTTGAAATTTATTGATGTTCTTCTTAATGTCTTACTTGAAACTAACGTCAATTACGTATTCTAAAATTGATCTGATTGGATTCTTCCTTTTGAACGCCATCACCTTTGTCTTATTTTCAGACATAATAAAATTGCAGTTTGTTCCATTTTGGCTGAATCTATGTACTGTTCTTTGTAAATTATCTTGTGATTGCTAAATCGTCGTCTGGTCATCAGCGTATAGTAGAGTATTAAATGGTATACTGGATCCTGTTTTAATTCCCAAGTGTATTTCATCTTTCCACTTCATAACTAAGTTGTCAATCTATAATTAAGTAAGGTGGGTGACTGACTGCCTTGACTTATTAGAATTTCATCAGACGTTCTCAAATCTCCAGCTTTTCGTATTTACATGTAAACTCGTTATTGTATTAATAAAGTGTTCAGGAAACCGTTTTATTTGTAATATTTCCCACAAAATGGGTCTTTTTATATTATCAAAGACTTTCTCATAATCAACAAATACTAAATGAGTTTCTTAACTTATTGCTAATACACTAGAATTACACGAACGTCCCTTCCTGAAGCGTGATTTGTCTTCTAAAATTATTGCGTCTGCGACGGTTTAGAATCATTGAAGACGGCCGGTGTGGCCGAGCGGTTCTGGGCGCTTCAGTCTGCAACCGCGCGACCGCTAAGGCCGCAGGTTCGAATCCTGCCTCGGTCATGGATGTGTGTGATGTCCTTAGGTTAGTTAGGTTTAAGTAGTTCTAAGTTCTAGGGGACTGATGACCTCAGATGTTAAGTCCCATAGTTCTCAGAGCCATTTAGAATCATTGATTAAGAATTTTCCCATAAGTTGCATATATCCTGCCTTAAGTAAACTTAGTCCTCAACAGTTTCCTATGTCTTTCGTACTGCCTTTTTTTAAGTATAGAAATAACTTAAGCTGTGATCCATTCTTCATGTACGGAACATTTCTTCCAACACACATTTAAAGAAAATGGAGAAAGAAAAACTTTAAAAGTGATTCCTCCGTATTTGATTAATTCAGCATTAATCCACCCGGCTATTTTCTACTTTTTGTTACATGTTACAGCGACGTTTTTGATTATTTTTAGCCCACTTGGTCTACAGAGCTACTTAGATGTCGATGTGAACATTGGTAAGACCGGTAGAGGTACGGTTTATTAGCTGAGCTTTCAAAGGGCTGGAGGGTCAGCAGAAAACAAACGGGTCAGCAGGATCCATGAAGGGCTGAGCCCTCGGAGCCGCCTGGCCGTAAACCGGCCCTGCACGCCCTTCCCCTTGGCCCTAGGGCGGAACTGCAGCCAGCCAGCCAGCCAGGCAGCCAGCCGTTCGCCGTAAACCGAACAGCCGTATCCTCCCTCCTTCCACACCCGCACCCCCCCCCCTCCCCTTTCTCACGGCACGCCAGCCTTATCGGCAGGTTGCAGCCCCAGCGCCCCAGCTTTACCGATCGTTATTTATTCGTTTCTTCAAAGATTTACTTTTACGCTGCCGTTAAGACTGGCTCGTTTTAACGCTTCGCACTTTTAACGCTAAGGTCGTGAAATACGCGAAAGAGCCTCTGCATTAGGAAAGATAGTCCCCTTTATAAGCGGCTGTATGTGTAGGCCATCGTGCGAATAACGCGGCGGTTTCTTAATGGGCGACGAAAAAAGTGCCTTTTGAAGCACACGACCGACTAATTCGAAGACATGATGAAAGGAAAAAAAATGGCTCTGAGCACTATGGGACTCAACATCTTAGGTCATAAGTCCCCTAGAACTTAGAACTACTTAAACCTAACTAACCTAAGGACATCACACACACCCATGCCCGAGGCAGGATTCGAACCTGCGACCGTAGCAGTCCCGCGGTTCCGGATTGCAGCGCCAGAACCGCTAGACCACCGCGGCCGGCTGATGAAAGGATTTTGCTTGTTTATTTTCGTACGCATTTTTCCTTTGGATGTCTGGAATCGCGCTCGTAAGGTTTGACTTGCTTAGGCATAAGCGTGCAGCCTCGGCTGAGAAGCTGCAAAGAGAGATGATCTCTGCTCTGTGAAGGTGGGCGTCCAATTTATTGTTGATCGCGAGAAGAGGACAGGAGACCAACGGCTGAGCTTTCGTGTTGTGAACATGTCACTTTGGTTTAGTAGCAGTATGCAGCAAAAGAAATGAGATTTTTGTGAAGTATACACCGAAGAGACAAAAAAACTGGTACACCTGCCTAATATCCTGTACAGCCCCGCGAGCAGGCAGAAGTGCAGCGACACGACGTGGCGTGGGCTCGACTAATGTCTGAAGTAGTGCTGGAGGGAACTGACACCATCAGTCCTGCAGGGCTGTCCATAAATCCGTAAGAGGACGAAAGGGTGAAGGTCTCTTCTGAAAAGCACGTTGCAAGGCATCCCATATGTTCTCAATAATGTTCATGTCTCGGGGGTCTGGTTGCCAACGGAAGTGTTTGAACTCACAAGTGTGTTCCTGGATGTATGGGGTGTCGCATTGTCCTGCTGGAATTTCCCAATTCCATCGGAATGCACAGTGGACATGAATGGATGCAGGTGATTAGAAGGATGCTTACGTACGTGTCACCTGTCAGAGTCGTATCTATACGTATTGGGGTTCTCATATCACTTGTAACCTCCCCACAAAAATCATAATAAAAATGAAAATGAGCCATGAACCAGGTGTAGCCTCCCCTCGGAAATAAGAAGTAAATGAATTTTAAATATTGTAACCTCGGAACAAAATTGGCTCCCATTTATAATCTCTGTGCAGAAATGCATTCACATTTAATGTTCCCACAAAATTCTTTTCTCATTTAATGTTAAGTTCGAAACAGAAAAATTCCTAAACCCAAAAATAATAAAAAAGGAAAATTCAGTAACCTGGTAAATTTTATGACGACAGCAGCGCTGCGCCACGGCCCTGTATTCTGAACAAAAAAAATCAAAAATTCTTACCTCAATAAAAACTGCGAATATATCTGCTCGTACCTAAAAAATTTTCGGCATAGCTCCGTGCAATGCTGGCTTATGCTTTGTGACTCGTGAAAGGAATTAATTATTCATTGAATAAAATCTTTAAATTGAAATGAATGCTTTTTTTTAAAAAAATTACTTTATATTATAAAAATTATTATTGGGGCATTTTTTGAAAGAAATTGGATGACAGTTAACATACGTTACTAGATATGCGCAAGGCTGCTTCTTTACCTTCTACATTAATACCCATCCTCCAGAGTCCCGACCAGAGCAGACTGCCGACACGCACTACTGCCGACTACTGCCGACTCACGCAGACTACTGTCGACTACTGCAACTAACTACATACTGCTCTCTGGTCAGAGACTCTCCTAAGTCTTGCCTGTTGCAGGCAGCGCATACATCGCATACCTCTTACACACACTATCTGCGCACGCCCCACCAGCTTGAGGCTCCACCAGCTGACACGTACGATTAATGAGGTTGTCTCCATAACCGTACACGTCCATCCGCTCGACACAATTTCAAACGAGACTCGTCCGACATGTTTCCAGTCATCAAGAGCCCAATGTCGGTGTTGACAGGCCCAGGCGAGATGTAAAGCTCTGTGTCGCGCGATCATCAAGGGTAGAGTAGGCGTTCGACTCCGAATGCTCATGTCGATGTTGTTTCTTTGAGTGGTTCGCACGCTGACACTTGTTGATGGCCCAGCATTGTAATCTGCAGCAGTTTGCGGAAGGGTTGTACTTCTGTCACGTTGAACGATTCTCTTCAGTCGTCGTTGGTACCGTTATTGCAATATCTTCTTTCAGTCGTAGCGATGTCGGAGATGTGATGTTTCACCGGATTTCTGGTATTCACGTTACACTCGTGATATTCGTAGGGGGTAAATCCACACTTCATCGCTATCTCGGAGAAGCTGTGTCCCATTGCTCGTGCGCCGACTATATCATTACGTTCAAACTCACTTAAATCTGCAATTGTAGCAGCAGTAACCGATGTAACGACTGCGCCAGACACTTGTTGTCTTATATAAGCGTTGCCGACCGCAGCACCGTATTCTAGCTGTTTACATATCTGCTGTCGGTAAGTACAAAGTGTGCAAATCATCCTACATTCGTTGGAAAATTTCGTTCATTGTTCTCCCAACTGTAAAGTATGAAATTCTAAATGGATACTTCAATATTTTGAGAGGATTATTTGCTAGGTACATGGAATGAACAAGATAATGTCCTCTTTAATACTTTCTCGACGTAGTCATCTTAATACAATCATGCTGACTGTCACTATCATCTCCTGAAGGTGACGAACAAGTGTTCCATGGAAATACTGCACAGTTTCAACTTCACCATCCGACGCAGAACCCAACAGTCTCAACAACAATAGCATAATTAAATAATGTAATACACTGTTCCACGCCCGGGTTCCCGGGTTCGATTCCCGGCGGGGTCAGGGATTTTCTCTGCTTCGTGATGACTGGGTGTTGTGTGATGTCCTTAGGTTAGTTAGGTTTAAGTAGTTCTAAGTTCTAGGGGACTGATGACCATAGATGTTAAGTCACATAGTCCTCAGAGCCATTTCAACCAATACACTGTTGTTCGCTGTTGATATTATTCGTGACAGGGTCAGCTTTATTGTTTGTATTGGTTTAAATTTCTTGTGTAGTTATGAATTTATTTCACTTTCTTTTATTTCAGTTTACGTTTTAAAGAAGAAATGGTATTATTAAGGGAGGTATAGAATACAACAAATTTTCGCAAAGCAGGAATGGAGGGGAGTCGCCAAAGTTTAGTTGCCTCTCTTCTGGCCATGTGTCAGAAGTTACTTGGCTGTAGTGACGATCTTTAGCAGTCGGCCATGAGTCAGACAATACGGCCCTAGTGGACAGCCAGTCTTAATGCAGTATTCGCGTGCCTTTGTGACGTGCGTACTGAACTATGACAACATTATCACCAAACGGGACCAGTGTGCTGGTATTCTTTTCTTGGCTGCCGAAGGATAAACAACAGTAGAGAATGAAGAATGTGTATGGGGGCAGAACGTCTGTCGCAAACTACCACTGTGGAATTGTGGACCAAGTTCCGTGCTGGTCGCGATTCGACACGAGACGATGGTGGATGTGGAGTCTGTGGTAGCTTCTAAATATCGCGGTTCCACAACACAGTCGGCAACACTCATCGATATCACCGACATTCCAGAATGAGAGTTTCACTCTGTAGCAGAGTGTGCGCTGATATGAAACTTCGTGGTAGGCTAAAACTGTGTGCCGGACCGAGAGTCGAACTCGGGACCTTTGCCTCAGGAGCGGGTTAAGAAAATATTGGTGATTAAAATGTCACGAAAAGATATTTGCGCAACGAAAACGCCTTTGTTTTAGTGATTGAAATCACAGTTCACGTATCATACCCGTCTCATTCTCTTCCTATTTAGAGATAATATAAAACGTGATGCCCTTCCTTGTTTCCGATGTTCTTCGTCAATCCTGTCTGGAAGAGATTCTGTTCTTCTCAGCCATACGAGGTATAGAGCTTTGCTTCCGCCGTTTTTTTCGAAGTTCGGGGCTTTATTGTGAAAAAATTACAAAACGATTGTGATTCGTAGTATTACCCATCGCTGGCCACTACATTCTCCCATCTTTCGGATAGCATACGCATCCCGTGTCGGGAGAACTGGGCGTCTTTTGTGGGGATCCATGAATCGATTCAATTTTGCACTTGTTCATATAATAGGAGGTGCTGGTCAGCCAAACTGTATGCCACTGATAGGAAAAGGTGGTAGTGAGAGAGAGCAACGTATGGAGAATACGGCGGGAGGGATAGGACTTCTCATTTCAACGTTTCCACGTACATTTTGACGGGTTTTGCGACACGGGGTCGAGCACTGACCTGCTGCAAAATAACCTTTACGTGTCCATCGCTGTATTGTGGCCGTTTGTGCTTAAGTGCAGGGCTCGAACGCATCAATTGCTTTGGATAACGATATCCTATGACTGTATATGGCGGTAGTATCTGTTCCCGAAAGAAAGGTTACCGTGGATGACCATGCAGCTTTGCTAGAAATGAAGCGTGCAAGGGATAAGTCCCTGCAGACGCACTATCCTCTGTGCCCGCGGTGGCTCAGATGGGTAGAGCGTCTGCCATGTAAGCAGGAGATCCCGGGTTCGAGTCCCAATCGGGGCATACATTTCCAACATGTCCCCAATGAAGTACATCAACGCCTGTTTACAGCTAGGGTGTCCATTTAATTATCATTTCATTCCTATGACTGTCTTCGTCTGTTTCAGTAGCTACGAAAACGTTCTGTCTTCCACCGCCATGCCGGTCTTCGCCATCAAAATCACCGTTCTTAAAGCGTCGAAAACATTCTGTGCACGTTCTTCCACTACTAGTTCCCCCACCACTGGTCTTACCCAGTATTTTAAGAGCCACAGCCGCAGATTTATTCATGTTAAAGCAGAAAATTAAAACTTCCCGCAAAGGGCGAGAAATGGGTATGTTAGTTGACGTACTTAACCGAGAATAACCTTATGATGCAATCACAAAGTGACGAATATGTTATGGCATTATGTTAACAGATCTCTAAGCTTGTTGTATTACACCTATGACCAACCGCCCGAACCGCGCTTGCCGCTGCTGCCGTCTATTGCAAAAAAAAAAAAAAATGGTTCAGATGACTCTAATTACTATGGGACTTAACATCTGAGGTCATCAGCCCCTTGACTTAGAACTACTTAAACCTAACTACCCTAAGGACATCACAAACACACACACATGCTTGGAATGACATGGGGTTTTATTAGAACCAAAACAAAGTTCACCAAATGTCCGAAAGATGCGCGTCGTTTGGTGATGGTCGTGTGCTCAGCCGCCACTTTCGTCATGCTTGGCCTCCCAGGTGCGATTATTGGCTTTGGGGTTACCTGAAGTCCCAAGTGTATCGTGATCGACCGGCATCTCTAGGGATGCTGAAAGACAACATCCTACGCCAATGCCTCACCATAACTCCGGACATGCTTTACAGTGCTGATCACAACATTATTCCTCGACTACAGCTATTGTTGAGGAATGATGGTGGACATATTGAGCATTTCCTGTAAAGAACATCATCTTTGCTTTGTCATACTTTGTTATGCTAATTATTGCTATTCTGATCTGTCGGCCATTTTTTGAACGTTTGTATTTTTTTTGTTTCTAATAAAACCTCATGTCATTCCAAGCATGGGTGCCAATTTGTACCTCTCTATCTACATTATTCCGTGATTTATTCAGTTTTCAAATTTTTACTGACTTTTTGATCACCCAGTATATATATATATATATATATATATATATATATATATATATATATATACTCCTGGAAATGGAAAAAAGAACACATTGACACCGGTGTGTCAGACCCACCATACTTGCTCCGGACACTGCGAGAGGGCTGTACAAGCAATGATCACACGCACGGCACAGCGGACACACCAGGAACCGCGGTGTTGGCCGTCGAATGGCGCTAGCTGCGCAGAATTTGTGCACCGCCGCCGTCAGTGTCAGCCAGTTTGCCGTGGCATATGCAGCTCCATCGCAGTCTTTAACACTGGTAGCATGCCGCGACAGCGTGGACGTGAACCGTATGTGCAGTTGACGGACTTTGAGCGAGGGCGTATAGTGGGCATGCGGGAGGCCGGGTGGACGTACCGCCGAATTGCTCAACACGTGGGGCGTGAGGTCTCCACAGTACATCGATGTTGTCGCCAGTGGTCGGCGGCAGGTGCACGTGCCCGTCGACCTGGGACCGGACCGCAGCGACGCACGGATGCACGCCATGACCGTAGGATCCTACGCAGTGCCGTAGGGGACCGCACCGCCACTTCCCAGCAAATTAGGGACACTGTTGCTCCTGGGGTATCGGCGAGGACCATTCGCAACCGTCTCCATGAAGCTGGGCTACGGTCCCGCACACCGTTAGGCCGTCTTCCGCTCACGCCCCAACATCGTGCAGCCCGCCTCCAGTGGTGTCGCGACAGGCGTGAATGGAGGGACGAATGGAGACGTGTCGTCTTCAGCGATGAGAGTCGTTTCTGCCTTGGTGCCAATGATGGTCGTATGCGTGTTTGGCGCCGTGCAGGTGAGCGCCACGATCAGGACTGCATACGACCGAGGCACACAGGGCCAACACCCGGCATCATGGTGTGGGGAGCGATCTCCTACACTGGCCGTACACCACTGGTGATCGTCGAGGGGACACTGAATAGTGCACGGTACATCCAAACCATCATCGAACCCATCGTTCTACCATTCCTAGACCGGCAAGGGAACTTGCTGTTCCAACAGGACAATGCACGTCCGCATGTATCCCGTGCCACCCAACGTGCTCTAGAAGGTGTAAGTCAACTACCCTGGCCAGCAAGATCTCCGGACTGGATGAAGCGTCGTCTCACGCGGTCTGCACGTCCAGCACGAACGCTGGTCCAACTGAGGCGCCAGGTGGAAATGGCATGGCAAGCCGTTCCACAGGACTACATCCAGCATCTCTACGATCGTCTCCATGGGAGAATAGCAGCCTGCATTGCTGCGAAAGGTGGATATACACTGTACTAGTGCCGACATTGCGCATGCTCTGTTGCCTGTGTCTATGTGCCTGTGGTTCTGTCAGTGTGATCATGTGATGTATCTGACCCCAGGAATGCGTCAATAAAGTTTCCCCTTCCTGGGACAATGAATTCACGGTGTTCTTATTTCAATTTCCAGGAGTGTATATATATATCAACAATGCCATACGAACCTGTCTATCGGCCGCCGTACGGCACAACAGCAAAGAGTATTGGTCTGCTGTGCCATTTCTTTTCATAGTAGGACTGCTTTGGTTGTCAACCGCACACATTGTCTTACAGCACACAGAGGTACGTCGACGATATTGTAGGCGCCGCTTCCTTGTCCATCGTAACGTGTCATCTTGGGCTTACATTTCAGCAAAATAACGCCCGACTGCACACGGCGACATTGTCTACTGCTCGTCTTCCTGGTTGCCAAACCCTGCCTTTGCCAGCAAGTTCGCTGGATCCCTTCCAGTTTGAGAACGTTTGGGGCATTACATGTAGGGCCCTCCGACCCGCTCCGGATTTTGACGACCTGACGCGCTAATTGTTCAGAATTTGTCACGATATCCCTCAGGAGGACATCCAGCAACTGTATCAATCAATGCCAAGCGGAATAACTGCCTCCAAAAGGGCCAGAGGTGGACCAACGCATTATTTACTAGCTCAGTTTCTATAAGCTCTCTCTCTTGAATAAATCAACAATATTTCTGATACTATAACTATTTGTTTGCCTCTATATGTACATGGAATCTACCAATTTCCATCCCGTTTACGTAAATCTTTCGTGTTGTTGTTGTTGTGGTCTTCAGTCCTGAGACTGGTTGGATGCAGCTCTCCATGCTACTCTATCCTGTGCAAGCTTCTTCATCTCCCAGTACTTACTGCAACCTACATCCTTCTGAATCTGTTCAGTGTATTCATCTCTTGGTCTCCCCCTTCCATTTTTAACCTCCACGCTGCCCTCCAATACTAAATTGGTGATCCCTTGATGCCTCAGAACATGTCCTACCAACCGGTCCCTTCTTCTCGTCAAGTAGTGCCACAAACTTCTCTTCTCCCCGATCCTATTCAATACTTCCTCATTAATTATGTGATCTACCCATCTAATCTTCAGCATTCTTCTGTAGCACCACATTTCGAAAGCTTCTATTCCCTTCTTGTCCAAACTATGTACCGTCCATGTTTCACTTCCATACATGGCTACACTCCATACAAATACTATTAGAAACGACTTCCTGACACTTAAATCTATACTCGATGTTAACAAATTTCTCTTCTTCATAAACGCTTTCCTTGCCATTGCCAGTCTACATTTTATATCCTCTCTACTTCGACCATCATCAGTTATTTTGCTCCCCAAATAGCAAAACTCCTTTACTACTTTAAGTGTCTCATTTCCTAATCTAATTCCCTCAGCATCACCCGACTTCATTCGACTACATTCCATTATCCTCGTTTTGCTTTTGTTGATGTTCATCTTATATCCTCCTTTCAAGACGCTATCCATTCCATTCAACTGCTCTTCCAAGTCCTTTGCTGTCTGTGACAGAATTACAATGTCATCGGCGAACCTCAAAGTTTTTATCTCTTCTCCATTGATTTTAATACCTACTCCGAACTAGGCCTAGTTTTCGAGCCGCTTACGTGTGGTCCTTATTTCTGGCCGGCGTAGCTCCGTCTACGTTCGCCTTAATGGTTTTAATTTTATCTGACATAATCTTATGATTATGCGTCTTCATTGTTTTAATTTTTAATCTGTGACATGACCAGTGTTTGGCTCACAAAATAATTTAATTTTTTGTTCTGAAGAAGATTCCATTACTGGAATCGAAACCTAGGTAAACGAGTAAAATTACCTTGCAACTGAAGGCTGAAAAAATTGTTTATTTGCTGTACAAGTCGTAAGGTCAGTATTGCCACACGTGTTCCAATATTTCTACGGGATTCAAACCGGTCTTCCCAGAGGTCGGCTTCTACCAGTTTTTTCATTCGTCTGTAAAGAATTCGCGTTAGTATTTTGCATCCGTGACTTATTAAACTGATAGTTCGGATATTTTCACATCTGTCAACACCTGCTTTCTTTGCGATTGGAATTATTATATTCTTCTTGAAGTCTTACCATTATATAATCTTTCGTGATGCGTCTTTTTTTTGTCTTAGAGTTTGTCTTAGTTATGATAACCAGAATGGTTATTAATATTAATGCGAAAAAACATGTTTTGCACATCAAAACTACTGTTTGGTTCAATTGGCTCTAAGCACTATGGGACTTAACATCTGAGGTCACCAGTCTCCTAGAACTTAGAACTACTTAAACGTAACTGACGACCTTACACACATCCGTGCCCGAGGCAGGATTCGATCCTGCGACCGTAGCAACCGCTTCGTTCCAGACTGAAGCGCCTAGAGCCGCTCGACCAGAGAGGCCGACACTGCTGTTTGTTGGAAGAATAGAAGAAAAGAGAACGAGTCAATGAGAAATAATGTGTACTGGAGCAGCGTTCTCTACGGCTAGGCGGGTGCTACAACTGTGCCAATAACGAGGAGTATTTGTGGTGTCAGCGCCAGACACCACACTTGCTAGGTGGTAGCCTTTAAATCGGCCGCGGTCCGTTAGGATACGTCGGACCCGCGTGTCGCCACTATCAGTGATTGCAGACCGAGCGCCGCCACACGGCAGGTCTAGAGAGACGTACTAGCACTCGCCCCAGTTGTACAGCCGACTTTGCTAGCGATGGTTCACTGACAAAATACGCTCTCAACTGCCGAGACGATAGTTAGTATAGCCCTCAGCTACGTCATTTGCTACGACCTAGCAAGGCGCCATTACCAGTTACTATTGATACTGAATCATGTACCGTCAAGAGCGACGTTCACCATTTACGGATTAAAGTTAAGTATTCCACCAGCTACGTCCGTTTTTTCTAAATTCTAATTTCCTTGTCCTGTTCCAGACCTCACGCCAGCCTGCGTGAGCTAAAACGCGTGCCTTTCGGCTTCCTCTAGTAACACGGTGTTGGCTCTCCTGCCAACCACAACAGTATTTATGATCTACAGTGTGTGCGCTTCCTTCTAAGAGCCACAGAAATCTCCAAAGCGGCCGTAACGGCGCCCTCTTGCATTTCCGATAGATCGAGCGCCGGAGCTGGCGCTAAGCTAGGCTGTGAGGGGCCCTTAATGAGGCCGTGGCCACTTCCGCACTACGGCGGTCCGCCCCTCGCAACTCGGACGTGGTGGCAGCGCGCCGCGGTAGGCGTGCAGCGCAATTACACCGCAGCGGCCTACTGTAGCGCGCCGCGGCGTGGCGGGGGGCGGCTAATTGCCGCCGTCATCTGTCTGCCGCCTCCGACACCCCGCCGCCCCCGCCAAATTACAGCCACCGCGGCCCGTGAAAGCCGACCTGCACCGCACGGCCAAATCGCCCCTGCTCAGGCACCAGTCGCGCGATTAGGACTCTATGCGCTTAGATTAAAACGCACCTCATGGCGGCAGAAGTCGGTGGACTGAAATCGACGGCGGGAAAAAGAACTGTCAAATAAATAATAATACTCCTAAATTTGAAACTTCCTGGCAGATTAAAACCGTATGCCACACCGAGACCCGCACCTGTCACATTTTCCTTTCGCTGGAAAGTACTCTAAGCGAGATATGTACAACGAAAATTTGGAAGATAGGAGAAGAGTCACTGGTGTCATGTAAGATTTATGAACTGATAAGACATTGGCCCCGAATGTGGGAAGTGATTACACCTGTTATTAAATGTATTTTTAAACACACTGCTGTGTGGACCAAAGACTATATCTAAAGTTATAAAACTACTGTAGGCCATCATAGACTACCCTACGCAAGTGTAGACTACAGTAATTTTCCTAGTAGCTTTGGTCAGTTGAGATCGTAACCGCATTACATGTATGTTTGGAGTGTTGCATAACTATCTGGCGTTACCTCATTTCGATTGCTTTGTTTGCATATGTGAGTCTCCTAAAACCAGTAACAGTTAACCGTCTCGAAACTGAGTGAGGATTTATAAAGGGCTGCATAACCTACGCACATTGTTATCCACATGTCAATTACTTAATTTATAGCAAAATTGAAATTGTCAATGTTTAATTCAAGTTTCGTTCGAAAATTGTTGATTTGTAATGCGCAACAGAGGAATGTTCTAAAAATAAATGGTCCAGATTGATTAAACAGCGAGGAAAAGCGCAATCTTCTCAAGAAAAGGTAAAATTAGGAGAAATGCAAGAAAAAAAACTTATCAAACTTCACTTCAGTACTTCGTTGATATTACCTATATAGAACTGTTTCTGTTATTGCTGCCGGCCGTTGTAGCCGAGCGGTTCTAGGCGCTTCAGTCCGGAACCTCGCTGCTGCTGCGGTCGCAGGTTCGAATCCTGCCTAGGGCATAGATGTGTGTGATGTCGTTAGGTTAATTAGGTTTAAGTAGTTCTAAGTTCTAGGCGAGTGATGACCTCAGAAGTTAAGTCCCATAGTGCTCAGAGCCATTTGAACCAAAGAAATGTCGTCAGCTCACATTTTCTCTCACAGACACTGATTTACGTTTCTTTCGCCACCAGTGATGCCAATGCTACCGGTAATGCCACAATTTACTACGTCATTTATCTACTGTACCAAAATTACCGAACCGTAGACTTGGTAGAGCGCAACTCTACGTGACTACGACGTACCTTTTGTGGTGTCACCGCCAGACACCACACTTGCTAAGAGGTAGCTTTTAAATCGGCCGCGGTCCGCTAGTATACGTCGGACCCGCGTGTCGCCACTGTCAGTGATGGCAGACCGAGCGCCGCCACACGGCAGGTCTAGAGAGACGTACTAGCACTCGCCCCAGTTGTACAGCCGACTTTGCTAGCGATGGTTCACTGACAAAATACGCTCTCATTTGCCGAGACGATAGTTAGCATAGCCTTCAGCTTCGTCATTTGCTACGACCTAGCAAGGCGCCATAGCATTAGATATTGAGATTATAATATGTACCGTCAAGAGCGATGTACACCAACTGTGGATTAAAGTTAAGTATTATATCAACTACGTACTTTATTTGCTACTATTAATTCCCTTAACTGTTCCAGACCTCACGCCAGTCAGCGTGTAATTAAACGCGTGCATTTCAGCCTCCTATATCAACACAGTGTTGGCTCTTCTGCCAACACTTCACCTTTTATGAGTGCTCCATGCGCTATACATTTACTACTTGTTTACTGCGTCGGATTAACTTTGTAGAGAAGCATGAGAACGATTGTTTTGGATAAAATAAAGATGTGATCTAGTTGAACCCCTAGTAACGATAGACGATTAACTAATTGCTAATTATCAAGAATAATCATTACCTGTCTTTATTGCGTGATATAACAAACAGTACTTGAAACTTTGAGAAAATTAAATGAAAGTCGGACTCACAATACTGATGGTACGACAACTTGAAATTCGTTTTTATTCCATTAATATTATGTAAGAGAGAGCATTACATCGGGACAGAGGGTAAGGAGCTCGAACGCAGCCGTCAAACCTGCTCTACAAGGCTTGTGCGTGATTCTAGCCGCCACATCGAGTAGTGAGCTTCCACACCTGGCCCACATTGCGCTACGTGGAGCCCTATCACTGATTAACAACCTTTCTAGATGTAAGGCAGCTGTCAATATCCGTAATTCTTTAATTTATTGTCTTATCATACCTTCACAGACTTTCAAATGGTTCAAATGGCTCTGACCACTATGGGACTTAACATCTGAGGTCATCAGTCTCCTAGAACTTAGAACTACTTAAACCTAATTAAGCTAAAGACATGACGCACTCCCATGCCCGAGGCAGGATTCGAACCTGCGACCGTAGCGGTCGCGCGGTTCCAGACTCAAGCTCCTAGAACCGCTAGGCCACTTTGGCCGGTTTCACAGACTTTGCTCAGAATAACTACCCCGCTGCCGGCGCGTCCCCAGACAGTCTCCAGTGATGAGTTCCGCTTCGAACTGAGCCAGGACAACCAGCGAAGAAGTGTCAGAAAGCCACCAGACAGCGGTGGGGTACCAACCTCACTGCCGCCCGCAATACGGCGTGATAACCACGCTCGAGGGTGTGGGCTACCGCTCCTTCTCACAGCAGGACCCCTCTGGTTGTCAACCGCGGCGCCCTTACACCGCAGTGGTTCGTCGACGATATTCTGCGCCCCGTTTTCTTGCCCTTCGTGACGAGCCGTCCTCGGCTTACATTTCAGCAAGATAATGGCCACTCGTACTGCAGGATGAGGGGTTCCACTGGTTGTCTTCATGCTTCCCAAACTCTACACTGGCCAGCAAGGTCGACGTCGTTGTTGTTGTTGTGGTCTTCAGTCCTGAGACTGGTTTGATGCAGCTCTCCATGCTACTCTATCCTGTGAAAGCTTCTTCATCTCCCAGTACTTACTGCAACCTACATCCTTCTGAATCTGCTTAGTGTATTCATCTCTTGGTCTCCCCCTACCATTTTTACCCTCCACGCTGCCCTCCAATACCAAATTGGTGATCCCTTGATGCCTCAGAACATGTCCTACCAACCGGTCCCTTCTTCTGGTCAAGTTGTGCCACAAACTTCTCTTCTCCCCGATCCTATTCAATACTTCCTCATTAGTTATGTGATCTACCCATCTAATCTACAGCATTCTTCTGTAGCACCACATTTCGAAAGCTTCTGTTCTCTTCTTGTCCAAACTATCTACCGTCCATGTTTCACTTCCATACATGGCTACACTCCATAAAAATACTTTTAGAAACGAATTCCTGATACTTAAATCTATACTCGATATTAACAAATTTCTCTTCTTCAGAAACGCTTTCCTTGCCATTGCCAGTCTACATTTTATATCCTCTCTACTTCGACCATCATCACTTATTTTGCTCCCCAAATAGCAAAACTCCTTTACTACTTTAAGTGTCTCATTTCCTAATCTAATACCGTCAGCATCTCCCGACTTAATTCGACTACATTCCATTATCCTCGTTTTGCTTTTGTTGATGTTCATCTTATATCCTTCCTTCAAGACACCATCCATTCCGTTCAACTGCTCTTCCAAGTCCTTTGCTGTCTCTGACAGAATTACAATGTCATCGGCGAACCTCAAAGTTTTTATTTCTTCTCCGTGGATTTTAATACCTACTCCGAATTTTTCTTTCGTTTCCTTTACTGCTGGCTCAATATACAGATTGAATAAAATCGGGGAGAGGCTACAACCCTGTCTCACTCCTTTCCCAACCACTGCTTCCCTTTCATGTCCCTCGACACTTATAACTGCCATCTGGTTTCTGTACAAATTGTAAATAGCCTTTCGCTCCCTGTATTTTACCCCTGCTACCTTTAGAATCTGAAAGAGAGTATTCCAGTCAACATTGTCAAAAGCTTTCTCTAAGTCTACAAATGCTAGAAACGTAGGTTTGCCTTTCCTTAATCTTTGTTCTAAGATAAGTCGTAAGGTCAGTATTGCCTCACGTGTTCCAGTATTTTTACGGAATCCAAACTGATCTTCCCCGAGGTCGGCTTCTACTAGTTTTTCCATTCGTCTGTAAAGAATTCGTGTTAGTATTTTGCAGCTGTGACTTATTAAACTGATTGTTCGGTAATTTTCACATCTGTCAACGCCTGCTTTCTTTGGGATTGGAATTATTATATTCGTCTTGAAATCTGAGGGTATTTCGCCTGTTTCATACATCTTGCTCACCAGATGGTAGAGTTTTGTCAGGACTGGCTCTCCCAAGGCCGTCAGTAGTTCCAATGGAATGTTGTCTACTCCGGGGGCCTTGATTCTACTCAGGTCTTTCAGTGCTCTGTCAAACTCTTCACGCAGTATCGTATCTCCCATTTCATCTTCATCTACATCCTCTTCCATTTCCATAATATTGTCCTCAAGTACATCGCCCTTGTATAGACCCTCTATATACTCCTTGCACCTTTCTGCTTTCCCTTCTTTGCTTAGAACTGGGTTTCCATCTGAGCTCTTGATGTTCATACAATTGGTTCTCTTATCTCCAAAGGTCTCTTTAATTTTCCTGTAGGCAGTATCTATCTTACTCCTAGTGAGACAAGCCTCTACATCCTTACATTTGTCCTCTAGCCATTCCTACTTAGCCATTTTGCACTTCCTGTCGATCTCATTTTTGAGACGTTTGTATTCCTTTTTGCCTGCTTCATTTACTGCATTTTTATATTTTCTCCTTTCATCGATTAAATTCAATATTTCTTCTGTTACCCAAGGATTTCTACTAGCCCTCGTCTTTTTACCTCGTCGATGTATCTCTCCTGAATTCAGAATGTTTGGAGCATTATGGGCAGCGCTCCCCAATCATCTTGGGATTCTGATGACCTAACGCGGCATTTGGACAGAAATTGGCACGATATCCCTCAGGACTCTGTCAACAACTGCCAAGCCAAATAAATGATTACATAAGAGCCAGATGTAGACCAACGGGTTATTGACTTGCTCAATTTTTCTGAAATTGTAATCATTTATTTGCCAGTAAATGTAAATCGCATCTATCGAGTTCCGTTCCATTCGTGTAAATCCCTCGTGGTGCATAGTTTTCTTTTTCTTTTTGTCCCAGTATGTACTTTCCTAGATTCTACACTTCATACTCGTTCTAGGAGGTTTGTAAGCTGCGTTCCTCTTCAAGGTTATCGTCCGTCTTGAAGCTTCTGTCATCTCAGGCTTCTCAGCGTTTCCTTAAAGGAATCTGTGACCATTTGTGCAGCCCTTCTTTGAACACTTTCACTATCTGCTATGTGTCCCACAAGTTTGAGCAACATTCTGAGGTGCGATAAACGAGTGTTTTGTAAGTAGACTCCTTTCTACACTGACTTCATTAACCCAGTATCCCCCCCAAACAATCGAAGTCTGCCACTGCTTTACCCAGTACTGAGCCTATGTGATCATTTCGTTTTCACCCTTGCAAACTGTTATGCCTAGGTATCTCCATAAGTTGATTGATTCCAATTGTGACTCGCTGAAGCACACAGTATTACATATTTTTATATTTAACTCAAGCGGCCTGTGTTTGCACTCTAACCAGAAGCTGACTGTATATATGGGCAGATTTTTTTTCTCATATTTCATTATAAATGGTGATTCCATGATGTCGGAGAAGGGTAAATGTGTCAATCTGAGGTATGCGACCTGGTTCGAAGACGACCTAATCGAAAGCTATAATCGAAAATAGGTTTTGCTCAGATTACAGGGCATGGAAATTTCAGAGCCGATATTAAGTTGTTGCAGAAGTTATTGGCGTTTTTGTTTTGCCTGTTGGTATTCCGTTTGTTATGGATTTATTTATCGATTGTCATTGTTTATTTGCAGTTCACTGTTCTTATTTGAATTTACATATTGCCATTTTGTCATTTGGAGATAGTGAGTGGAGCTGTGTACCCTAAAAAAAGCAGTATCAAGTGGAGAAATCGGAACATTTCCGACATGTTCTTCTACCTGAGTTCAATAGAGGAGTAACGGAAGCGGAGGCAGCCAGACATACACTCCTGGAAATTGAAATAAGAACACCGTGAATTCATTGTCCCAGGAAGGGGAAACTTTATTGACACATTCCTGGGGTCAGATACATCACATGATCACACTGACAGAACCACAGGCACATAGACACAGGCAACAGAGCATGCACAATGTCGGCACTAGTACAGTGTATATCCACCTTTCGCAGCAATGCAGGCTGCTATTCTCCCATGGAGACGATCGTAGAGATGCTGGATGTAGTCCTGTGGAACGGCTTGCCATGCCATTTCCACCTGGCGCCTCAGTTAGACCAGCGTTCGTGCTGGACGTGCAGACCGCGTGAGACGACGCTTCATCCAGTCCCAAACATGCTCAATGGGGGACAGATCCGGAGATCTTTCTGGCCAGGGTAGTTGACTTACACCTTCTAGAGCACGTTGGGTGGCACGGGATACATGCGGACGTGCATTGTCCTGTTGGAACAGCAAGTTCCCTTGCCGGTCTAGGAATGGTAGAACGATGGGTTCGATGACGGTTTGGATGTACCGTGCACTATTCAGTGTCTCCTCGACGATCACCAGTGGTGTACGGCCAGTGTAGGAGATCGCTCCCCACACCATGATGCCGGGTGTTGGCCCTGTGTGCCTCGGTCGTATGCAGTCCTGATTGTGGCGCTCACCTGCACGGCGCCAAACACGCATACGACCATCATTGGCACCAAGGCAGAAGCGACTCTCATCGCTGAAGACGACACGTCTCCATTCGTCCCTCCATTCACGCCTGTCGCGACACCACTGGAGGCGGGCTGCACGATGTTGGGGCGTGAGCGGAAGACGGCCTAACGGTGTGCGGGACCGTAGCCCAGCTTCATGGAGACGGTTGCGAATGGTCCTCGCCGATACCCCAGGAGCAACAGTGTCCCTAATTTGCTGGGAAGTGGCGGTGCGGTCCCCTACGGCACTGCGTAGGATCCTACGGTCTTGGCGTGCATCCGTGCGTCGCTGCGGTCCGGTCCCAGGTCGACGGGCACGTGCACCTTCCGCCGACCACTGGCGACAACATCGATGTACTGTGGAGACCTCACGCCCCACGTGTTGAGCAATTCGGCGGTACGTCCACCCGGCCTCCCGCATGCCCACTATACGCCCTCGCTCAAAGTCCGTCAACTGCACATACGGTTCACGTCCACGCTGTCGCGGCATGCTACCAGTGTTAAAGACTGCGATGGAGCTCCGTATGCCACGGCAAACTGGCTGACACTGACGGCGGCGGTGCACAAATGCTGCGCATCTAGCGCCATTCGACGGCCAACACCGCGGTTCCTGGTGTGTCCGCTGCGCCGTGCGTGTGATCATTGCTTGTACAGCCCTCTCGCAGTGTCCGGAGCAAGTATGGTGGGTCTGACACACCGGTGTCAATGTGTTCTTTTTTCCATTTCCAGGAGTGTATTTGTGCCGTGTATGGCGATGATAGTGTAAAGTAGTAGTAAACTATAGGCAGAGACGCGTAATATACAATATGTAGAAGAGCCAAGAGGGAGTAATAAGAGTGGAGGACCAAGAAGTAAGTGCTCGGATTGAAAAGGGTGTAAGACAAGGCTGTAGCCTTTCGCCCCTACTGTTCAATCTGTACGTCGAGGAAGCAATGATGGAAATAGAAGAAAGGTTCAGGAGTGGAATTAAAATACAATGTGAAAGGGTATCAATGATACGGTTTGCTGATGACATTGCTATCTTGAGTGAAATTGAAGAAAAATTACAGGATCTGCTGAATCGAATGAACACTCTAATGATTGCAGAATGTGGATTGAGAGTAAATCGAAGAATAACGAAAGTAATGAGAAGTAGCAGAAATGAGAACAGCGAGAAACTTAGTATCAGGATTGATGGTCACTTGGCAGATGAAGTTACGGAATTCTTCTACCTAGGCCGTAGAATAACCAATGACGGACGGAGCAAGGAGGACATGAAAAGCAGTCTAGTGATGGCAAAAAGGGAGTTCCTGGCGAAGAGAAGTCTACTAGTATCCAACGTAGGCCTTAATTTGAGGAATTTTTGAGAATGTATGTCTGGAGCACAGCATTGTTTGCTAGTGAAATGTGGACTGTGGGAAAACCGGAACAGAAGAGAATCGAAGCATTTGAGATGTGGTGCAGAGGAAGGTTGAAAATTACGTGGACTGATAAGGTAAGGAATGGGGAGGTTCTGCGCAGAATCGGAGAGGACAGCAATATGTGGAAAACACTGATCAGAAGTAGGAACAGAAGGATAGGACATCTGCTAAGACATGAGGGAATGACTTCCATGGTACTAGAGGGAGCTGTGGAGGGCAAAAACTGTAGAGGAAGACAGAGATTGGAATACGTCAAGCAAATAATTGAGGACGTAGGTTGCAAGTGCTACTCTGAGATGAAGAGGTTAGCACAGGAAAGGAATTCGTGGCGGGCCGCATCAGTGAGGATAGTGGTGACCTAAAAAAAAAAAAAAGTGATGATGCCACTGGACAGAACACGGTAAGGGAACGGTTTTCTCGTTTTAAGGAGGGTCGTTTTGACATTAGTGGTTCTTCACCTTCAGGAACACCTTCCGGGTTTGGTGAGGATCGTTTTAACGGATTAATCCGCAGTGACCCATGTCAGTGTACTCGAGAGCTGGCGGATGTGGCGAACTGTGATTTGCATGCAGCGGGGAAGGTTCAAGAATCAAATGGCTCTGAGCACCATGGGACTTAACATCTATGGTCATCAGTCCCCCAGAACTTAGAACTACTTAGAGCTAACTAACCTAAGGACAGCACACAACACCCAGCCATCACGAGGCAGAGAAAATCCCTGACCCCGCCGGGAATCGAACCCGGGAACCCGGGCGTGGGAAGCGAGAACGCTACCGCACGACCACGAGATGCGGGCAGGTTCAAGAATCGGGTGTTCGGGTACATCAACTGGCTCGTGAAAAACTCCGACCATTCTTATCACGTATCGGTATTGGCGGCGAGAAACGGTGTCGTTTTGGGAAAAGAAAGAAAGGAATGGTTGAGTCCAAACAAAGCAGCAATTTCCCGCACAAAGACATGCGCGCACTCACAAAAGATAATGTTATGCATATTGTGGAACAGTGACGGTATGGTGGCCTGCGAATTGCTTCCCCCAGGTATAACCATGACATTTGCAGACGAGGGGCCAAGAACAAGGACGAGAAAGACTGCGTGATGTGCTGCTGATCCACGACAATGCCCACATTCTGCTAGACCAACAATGAACACTATAGAGGTGTCAGGTTGGGAAGTCATTCTGCAGCCACATTATAGGCCCGATCTTGCACCCTCAGATTTTCACCTTGCTTCCTCTGTCGAAAAACCTTCAAGGAACTTCCTTTCGGTATGTATATGCTTTCTGAACGTGGCTCGACGAGTTCTTCACCTCACAACCACGCAATTTCTACAGTCGTGCAAGTTACTCCAGCGTTGGTAAACTGTCGTAAATAGTGAAGGAAAATATGTTGTTCATGACTAAAGTCTCTGTTAGATGTATCCGTTGTGTTTATTAAACTTACGGAAAAACTGTACTAGCTAATGCACCATCCCAACAGTATGGACCAAAACAAGAACATTCAGTAAATACGGACTCTAAAGTGCATAAATTAAGATCTATGAGCACCTGTTCAACTTAGCTTTTCTACTGAGCAAGTGCGAAGAGCTCTTATGCATGTTAGAGACCATGTCTATTTGACTTTTTCCTGTGGCTTAACCATTCTACCACCTCTGAAAGCTGCTTAACTTACAGTTTTAGGAACAGCTGTATCAGTACATTCTTTCCGCTGTCAGCTGTATCCGAACGATTTTCGCTTATTACTTTCGACTCCGTGGTTTCGGAACCAGGGTCTCTCACCTCAAATTGATACATCTATCCTTCTCCATTACCCCTGAAAGTTAATATCATCATCACGGAATTACATTTAAGCTACACTGAAGAGCCAAAGAAACGTACATCTACCTCATATCGTATAGGGGCCCGGCGAGCATGCGGAAGTGCCACAACACGACGTGACATGGATTAGAATAGCGCTGGAGGGAACTGACATCATGAAGGCTGTAGTGCTGTACATAAATCCGTAAGACAAAGTGGAGGTGGAGATCTCTTCTGAAGAGCACGTTGCAAGGCATCCCAGATGTGCTCAATAATGTTCATGTCTGGGGAGTTTGGTGGTCAGCGGAAGTGTTTAAACTTAGAACTGTGTTCCTGGAGCCATACTGTAGCAATTCTAGGACATGTGGGGTGACGCATTGTCCTGCTGGAATTGCCCAAGTCCGTCGGAATGCACAATGGACATGAATGGATGCAGGTGATCAGACAGGATGCCTACGTACGTGCCACCTGTCAGAGCCGTATCCAGACGTATCAGAGGTCCCATGTCACTGTAACCGCACTCGCCCCTCACCATTACAGAGCCAGCCGGCCGCGGTGGTCTAGCGGTTCTGGCGCTGCAGTCCGGAACCGCGGGACTGCTACGGTCGCAGGTTCGAATCCTGCCTCGGTCATGGGTGTGTGTGATGTCCTTAGGTTAGTTAGGTTTAAGTAGTTCTAAGTTCTAGGGGACTTATGACCTAAGATGTTGAGTCCCATAGTGCTCAGAGCCATTTGAACCATTACAGACCCTCCACCAGCTCGAACGGTACCCTGCCGACATGCAGAGACCATGGATTCATGAGGTTGTCTCCATACTCGTACAGGTCCATCCGCTCGATACAGTTTGAAACAAGACTCGTCCGACCATGCAACATGTTTCCAATGTTGGTGTTGACGGGCCCAGGCGAGACGTAACGCTGTCATGCAGCCATAAGGCTCAAATGGCTCTGAGCACTATGGGACTCAACTGCTGTGGTCATAAGTCCCCTAGAACTTAGAACTACTTAATCCTAACTAACCTAAGGACATCACACACATCCATGCCCGAGGCAGGATTCGAACCTGCGACCGTAGCGGTCGTGCGGTTCCAGACTGTAGCGCCTTTAACCGCTCGGCCACTCCGGCCGGCTGCAGCCATAAGGGGTACACGAGTGAGCCTTCGGCACCGAAAGCCCATATCGATGATGTTTCGTTGAATGGTTCGCACGCTGACACTTGTTGATGGCCTAGCATTGAAACCTGCAGCAATTTTCGTAAGGGTTGCACTTCTGTTCACGTCAAACGATTCTCTTGCGCCGACTGTAACACCGCGTTCAAACTCACTTACATCTTGATTACTTGCCATTGAAGCAGCTGTAACCAATCTCAGGACTGCGCCAGGCAGTTGTTCTCTTACATAGCCAATCGCTGACTGCAGCGTCGTATCCTGCCTGTTTACATATCTTTGTATTTGAATACGCACGCATATACCAGTTTCTTTGTCGTTTCAGTTTATTATCACTGCAGTCTGTTTTGTCGTTAATATAATATGTGAACAGTAAGGATCCCAACATACTTCGCTGGGCTTAAAGTAACGTTACATCTACATCTGTCGATTATTCTTCATCGACTACAACATGCAGTATCCTCTCTATCTAGACATACTAAATCGAATCGTAAATTTCGTCTAACAGTCCATGTACAGGGCTATTACAAATGATTGAAGCGATTTCATAAATTCACTGTAGCTCCATTCATTGACATATGGTCACGACACTCTACAGATACGTAGAAAAACTCATAAAGTTTCGTTCGGCTGAAGCCGCACTTCAGGTTTCTGCCGTCAGAGTGCTCGAGAGCGCAGTGAGACAAAATGGCGACAGGAGCCGAGAAAGCGTATGTCGTGCTTGAAATGCACTCACATCAGTCAGTCATAACAGTGCAACGACACTTCAGGACGAAGTTCAACGAAGATCCACCAACTGCTAACTCCATTCGGCGATGGTATGCGTAGTTTAAAGCTTCTGGATGCCTCTGTAAGGGGAAATCAACGGGTCGGCCTGCAGTGAGCGAAGAAACGGTTGAACGCGTGCGGGCAAGTTTCACGTGTAGCCCGCGGAAAATTGGCCCATGCCAGAACTGGAGACCGACAGCGCCGACTTCATCTTTCAACAGGATGATGCTCCACCGCACTTCCAATATGATGTTCGGCATTTCTTAAACAGGAGATTGGAAAACCGATGGATCGGTCGTGGTGGAGATCATGATCAGCAATTCATGTCATGGCCTCCACGCTCTCCCGACTTTCTTTCTGTGGGGTTATGTGAAAGATTCAGTGTTTAAAGCTCCTCTACCAAGAAACGTGCCAGAACTGCGAGCTCGCATCAACGATGCTTTCGAACTCATTGATGGGGATATGCTGCGCCGAGCGTGGGAGGAACTTTATTATCGGCTTGATGTCTGCCGAATCACTAAAGGGGCACATATCGAACATTTGTGAATGCCTAAAAAAACTTTTTGAGTTTTTGTATGTGTGTGCAAAGCATTGTGAAAACATCTCAAATAATAAAGTTATTGTAGTGCTGTGAAATCGCTTCAATCATTTGTAATAACCCTGTATTGTACTTCCGTTAATAACGTTGCCTACACCCACGTCTCTCCGGATTTCCCATGAAAAAACCCAGATTTTTGTACAAACAGTATCTACCATTCTGCAGCTCAACTGCTCTAGACAATGAGCCATTATACAAAGCAAGTAAAGTATTAAAAGTTCACGGTACTGAAATGGGTAGTGTGTTGTTACAAGAACCGATACGCCACACATTGCAAGCAGTTCCGCAAATGTACTGAACCTACAGACAGCCGTCCATCGTGCAGAATCGACAACCCGTCCCTCCCTGCCCATTGCCGATATTCGCGTCACGTTCCACATCTCATTCGGCAGTCCAGCCTGCTAAACGCCCAGAATACCTGAGCACCGTTTTCAGACTCCCTGCCGCAACTGCTGGCTAATCTCTTAACAAGGCTGCACGATGACACCGTTGCATGAGCAAAATGTTTATCTCACTCACGCCATATTGGACTCAAAGTTTTTTCGTGCAAGACTAAGTGACGAGAGAAGTTTCGAATGCCGTAAGGAATCATGTTAGACTTAATTCTCTCTATAGTCCACGCGAATACGCACTTAGTTCACATAGCAATGCCACGTTCTTTGGTGATGGAATTGTTGACAATTTTGATACACATGGGGTGTTGGGTTTGTTGATGAACTTGAAACATCACTAGTCGATGATAATGAAATTTTAGGAAATAACTAAATTTTCCTTCAGCAGATCATTCATCTTCTTGCGTCATAATAGTGCCTTCCCTGTAATCATTTAGTGCTGTTATCTGATAAAGATGTTTTTGAGGTCTTCATTTGTAAAAAAAAGTCGTATATACAGGGTGTGTCATAAAAGGCTTTAGAACTTTAGAAATTCGTACAAACTTATTCATACGACTTATAGACTTTAGTGTTGGTCTCATCCAGTTCTGACCCACGCAGTACCCTAGTACAGAACGGCGCCACGGCACGCGCTAGAGGCAGTCGCAGCAAAGATGGCTGCCTTTACCATTCCCGAGCGTGCTCACTGTTTGATTTTGTTTGAAGCATGGAGGTAAGAATAGAGGGAGACGCCGTGACGTCACAGCTGTGAAGCTATGTGAAGCCGAGGGTAGCCTTCTCAATCCGACCAAAACATTGCTGCTGTAAGCTTGTGTGCATAGCCTTGTCGCTCGCTTTTGGAAGTATTTTGCTCTATTATGGTGACTTGTGTGGTGTTCGGATGTACGAATCGTTCCGATTGTGATGCGAAATCGAAGGGAATAACATTTCATGTGTAAGTTGCCTCGTTAAGTGTGATTTTACAACTTCATTGTGAATGAACGTGCGCTACATCGGTACTTGTACTATAGCGTATTTTTCTCCTGTATGATTTTAGATTTCCTAAAAATGAAAGTCGGAAAGCTCTGTGGGAGAATGCCGTGAGGAGGAAGAATTGGCGTGCGTCTAAATGGAGCACTATATGTTCTCAGCATTTCCGAGAAGAGGACATAGACCGAACTTCCCTTTCAACAGTAAGGCTCCGAGAAAATGCTGTACCATCAGTTTTCCCTACACACCCAAAACATTTGCAAAAGGTATGTTAATTCAAAGAATGAAATTCTTAGTTTTCAAGTTCACGTTTCAGTATAATACGTACGTATCGTCGATAACCGAAGTGTTGACTAACTCACCTTGTCTTCATCGTGTACCAAATTAAAAGCTAACACTACATTAACTGGCGTAAAGTATAGGCCTAAACAGGACACTTTGTAGATTTGCCATTCTATGTACCGTATTTCAGTAAATATTGGTGGTAATGAACAGTGTTTCCCAGTAGTGTAACGTAACTGAAATGTCCCAGTACGTATTACAAACAAGATGTATTTATGGGGCTTTGAAGGGAGGGTATAGCTAACTTAGTTTTCAGTTTCTATTATTTAGTTTGTGATACACGTTTATTACTGAATTAACAAAATTGTATCGTTTACATTAAAGGCTAGCTATTCGTAATATTACATTAAAAACTATTTTTAATCAGAAGAAATGCGGAATTTCGCCTTTACGAGATTTTATTTTAAACAAAAACTTTGAAACAACCAATCTGATGACGTTACATGCGTATATGGTGCAATTAGCGACTGTAATACACGCAGCGCTATAGCACACTGGCAATGTTTTGGTCAGAGTGTCATGGCAGCGAGCCACCCCCCATGGCTTCAAAACGTAGTACGGCTGGGATACGTAGCGCCATCTCCCCTTATTCTTACCTACATGGTTTGAAGAGACGAAGTCTGCGACAAGTGAGAATAGTAATTTTCGTACAGAGAAGAGTAAACACCCTCCCAGTACACTTACTATATACGAGTGGCGTAAGTGTTTTATTGAAAGTTTATGTCTGAAATGTTGTGTCTAGGAATCCCGCATGCTCGGTTCGCTAGACAGACAATTAAATGCCGGCCGGAGTGGCCGAGCGGTTCTAGGCGCTACAGTTTGGAGCCGAGCGACCGCTACGGTCGCAGGTTCGAATCCTGCCTCGGGCATGGATGTGTGTGATGTCCTTAGGTTAGTTAGGTTTAAGTAGTTCTACATTCTAGGGGACTGATGGCCTCAGAAGGCCACGCGGGATTAGCCGAGCGGTCTTAGGCGCTGCATTCACGGACTGTGCGGCTGGTTCCGGCGGAAGTTCGACTCCTCCCTCGGGCATGGATGTGTGTGTTTGTCCTTAGGATAGTTTAGGTTAAGTACGAGGTGCATTCAAGTTCTAAGGCCTCCGATTTTTTTTCTAAATAACTACTCACCCGAAATCTATGAAACTGGCGTTACTTCTCGACGTAATCGCCCTGCAGACGTACACATTTTTCACAACGCTGACACCATGATTCCATGGCAGCGGAGAAGGCTTCTTTAGGAGTCTAATTTGATCACTGGAAAATCGCTGAGGCAATAGCAGCACGGCTGGTGAATGTGCGGCCACTGAGAGTGTCTCTCATTGTTGGAAAAAACCAAAGTCACTAGGAGCCAGGTCAGGTGAGTAGGGAGCATGAGGAATCACTTCAAAGTTGTTGCATAACGTTAGCTCGATGTGCGGGTGCGTTGTCTTGGTGAAACAGCACACGCGCAGCCCTTCCCGGACGTTTTTGTTGCAGTGCAGGAAGGAATTTGTTCTTCAAAACATTTTCGTAGGATGCACCTGTTACCGTAGTGCCCTTTGGAACGCAATGGGTAAGGATTACGCCCTCGCTGTCCCAGAACATGGACACCATCATTTTTTCAGCACTGGCGGTTACCCGAAATTTTTTTGGTGGCGGTGAATCTGTGTGTTTCCATTGAAGTGGCTGGTGCTTTGTTTCTGGATTGAAAAATGGCATCCACATATCATCCATTGTCACAACTGACGAAAAGAAAGTCCCATTCATGATGTTGTTGCGCGTCAACATTGCTTGGCAACATTCCACACAGGCAGCCATGTGGTCGTCCGTCAGCATTCGTGGCACCCAACTGGATGACACTTTTCGCATTTTCAGATCGTCATGCAGGATTGTGTGCACAGAACCCACAGAAATGCCAACTCTGGAGGCGATCTGTTCAACAGTCATTCGGCGATCCCCCAAAACAATTCTCTCCACTTTCTCGATCATGTCATCAGACCGGCTTGTGCGAGCCTGAGGTTGTTTCGGTTTGTTGTCACACGATGTTCTGCCTTCATTTAACTGTCGCACCCACGAACGCATTTTCGACACATCCATAACTCCATCACCACATATCTCCTTCAACTGTCGATGAATTTCAATTGGTTTCACACCACGCAAATTCAGAAAACGAGTGATTGCATGCTGTTCAAGTAAGGAAAACGTCGCCATTTTAAGTATTTAAAACAGTTCTCATTCTCGCCGCTGGCGGTAAAATACGATCTGCCATACGGTGCTGCCATCTATGGGACGTATTGACAATGAACGCGGCCTCATTTTAAAACAATGCGCATGTTTCTATCTCTTTCCAGTCCGGAGAAAAAAAATTGGAGGCCCTTAAACTTGAATGCACCTCGTAGTGTGTAAGCTTAGGGACTCATGACGTTAGCAGTTAAGTCCCATAGGATTTCACACAGATTTGAACATTTTTTGACCTCAGAAGTTAAGTGCTTAGAGCCATTTGAACCAGACAGTTAAATAATCTGCCACAAAGTTTCAAACAATCAAATAACTCTTCTTAATGAGTTTTATTACAAAAGTCAAATACAATTATTTAACTTTGCTTGATGTATCGCAAACAAAGGGCGACATGCAAAATAATGTCTTCTTCAGAATAGACAAAAACAAGCTTGTGCTACATAGTGAGTACCAATGATACAGGCTGCAACGCGTCGGCTGAGGCAGTGGCTGACGCTGTGGCTACTGTCGACGTGGGCTGCCACCAGTCGGGCGTGGTGCTTACATTGTGTTCACCTTAGAGAGCCTGTATAGGGAGAGAGTGGCCAACCAAACGATACGGCGGCCATTTTTCTTCCAAACTGCAGGCGGGACCTTTGAATGGCCAGTAGTGGAGTAGTGGAGTACACACTCACCGAATCAAAAGCACAAGACAATATGGCGAAATCATTCGTTAAATGCCATTCTTTACAGCTATACGAGGTGCATTCAAGTTCTAAGGCCTCCGATCTTTTTCTGTCCGGACTGAAGAGGGATCGAAACATGCGCATTGTTTTAAAATGAGGCCGCGTTCATTGTCAATATGTCCCAGAGATGGCAGCACCGTACATGGCAGATGGAATTTTACCGCCAGCGGCGAGAATGAGAACTGTTTTAAATACTTAAAATGGCGACGTTTTCCTTCCTTGAACAGCGTGCAATCATTCGTTTTCTGAATTTACGTGTTGTGAAACCAACTGAAATTCATCGACAGTTGAAGGAGATATGTGGTGATGGAGTTATGGATATGTCGAAAATGCGTTCTTGGATGCAACAGTTTAATGAAGGCAGAACATCGTGTGACAACAAACCGAAACAACCTCGGGCTCGCTCAAGCCGGTCTGACGACATGATCGAGAAAGTGGAGAGAATTGTTTTGGGGGATCGCCGGATGACAGTTGAACAGATCGCCTCCAGAGTTGGCATTTCTGTGGGTTCTGTGCACACAATCCTGCATGACGACCTGAAAATGCGAAAAGTGTCATCCAGCTGGGTGCCACAAATGCTGATGGACGACCACACGGCTGCCCGTGTGGTATGTTGCCAAACAATGTTGACGCGCAACGACAGCGTGAATGGGACTTTCTTTTCGTCGGTTGTAACAATGGATGATACGTGGATGCCATTTTTCAATCCAGAAACAAAGCGCCAGTCAGCTCAATGGAAGCACACAGATTCACCGCCACCAAAAAAATTTCGGGTAACCGCCAGTGCTGAAAAAATGATGGTGTCCATGTTCTGGGACAGCGAGGGCGTAATCCTTACCCATTGCGTTCCAAAGGGCACTACGGTAACAGGTGCAGTCTACGAAAATGTTTTGAAGAACAAATTCCTTCCTGCACTGCAACAAAAACGTCCGGGAGGGCTGCGCGTGTGCTGTTTCACCAAGACAACGCACCCGCACATCGAGCTAACGTTACGCAACAGTTTCTTCGTGATAACAACTTTGAAGTGATTCCTCATGCTCCCTACTCACCTGACCTGGCTCCTAGTGACTTTTGGCTTTTTCCAACAATGAAAGACACTCTCAGTGGCCGCACATTCACCAGCCGTGCTGCTATTGCCTCAGCGATTTTCCAGTGGTCAAAACAGACTCCTAAAGAAGCCTTCGCCGCTGCCATGGAATCATGGCGTCAGCGTTGTGAAAAATGTGTGCGTCTGCAGGGCGATTACGTCGAGAATAACGCCAGTTTCATCGATTTCGGGTGAGTAGTTAATTAGAAACAAAATCGGAGGCCTTAGAACTTGAATGCACCTCATAATATATTCATAGTAGCCTACTACGTACAGCACAGGAAAATTTGATACAGTGGCTGTAAAAATTATTCGTTACTTGCATTTACCTCCTTTAAAGTTCGTTTACTAGTCATATTGCAATGAAAGTAAAGTTAATAAAAAAAACAGTGTATAGCATTTCTTTTGTATAGGAAGCGCATAACGCTAAAGATTTAACGTAGCTGTATTACGTCACATGAATGAAAGTCTTAAGCAGTTGTTTACTTGTGACATGCAAAAAGGGTGAGACGTATTAGTACTTCTTGTCGCGTCTTCAAACTTCTTGCAAGTCACAAGTAAACAACTGCTTACGCCTTTCTTTCATATATATACTGAAAACGTCTCGTAGATGACAAACGAAAAAGATTACAAAAATCGGGTAATGTTAAATGTAGGCTACTGTAATAACGACCAAATATAACAAGAAAACTACCGTATCCCTTCTACCTCACAGTAAGTAGGCCTATTAAAAACTGTCTTCAAGAGTACCTACAATTATTTACTACGAATAATGTTTCAGCAACCACGACAACTGCGGAAAACGTGCTCACAACTTGCCTGCGTCAACAGGCAGGCAATAATACTGAAACCAAAATAATGCCTAGCGTTCTGATTCGGAACGAAATAAAGTTTGACGTTATAAAGTCGAATGAGCATGGCACAACAATTACAGGAACTTTCTATTTCCAGCAAGGACTGTCAGATATTGGCTTCAGAAAAGCTTGTGATGCTACCAGTATGCACGAACTGTTAAAGTAATAAGAGCTTAAAAATGCATTAAATTGTAATAGGCCTACCTGTTTTGCGTGACTTTCTTCATTGCGCGCAAATGCTAACATGCGAAATCCACCTTCGCCTCTATTGGAACAACGAAATGCAGCACAACCTGGCATCGTTTACGAACGTCTGCAGAACGAATTACAGATGTCAAAACAATACTGTACAATTACTAACGTGTTTACTTCAAACATGTAGGCCTACCGACTTCATCACAAAACGCTTCATTATTTCAGCCGGCCGCGGTGGTCTAGCGGTTCTGGCGCTGCAGTCCGGACCCGCGGGACTGCTACGGTCGCAGGTTCGAATCCTGCCTCGGGCATGGGTGTGTGTGATGTCCTTAGGTTAGTTAGGTTTAAGTAGTTCTAAGTTCTAGGGGACTTATGACCTAAGATGTTGAGTCCCATAGTGCTCAGAGCCATTTGATTTTTTTTGAATCATTATTTCAACTCGTATTTAAGATCGCAGACGGTAATTACGTACTAAAAACGATATACAACTAAATCGAACATGCATGCACAACGCATGACAAGTCTATTAATAGTTCAAATACCTTTTAATCGTTTCCAAAAGGCCTCTGAACTTCAATTCAACTCAAATGAACGGCGAACATAGGAAGCGCGAGAGACGTTTGGCAGAAAAATGGCGCCAAAGCTAATCAGCCAATCACGGGCAACTTCACCTATGGCCAGTCTCTCTGTTTACAGGCTCTCTAGTTCACCTAGGGGCGGCTCCTGTCGCGTTGTCGTCCTGAAGGGATGGCGGTCAGTGTGCGATTCGCTGTCTCTTTACTGTCGTTCATGACTGGCTTGCCGGCGCTGAATTTACAGCGTAACATGGCAGGACATAACAAATCTTCATATCATCACTGTGTACCTGAAGATGTCAGAGAGCAACTGAGCTTCTCGAGATGGGTCAACAACATACGAGTATGTTTGGCGGGTGATGAGAAAACTGTTGTACGTCATACTATTCAAGTCTGTACCTTCCGCTTTCCAGGTTAATGTTTGGGCTGAGCTGTGCCAGTTGCATGGCCCCCCCACGTTCAACATACCTACATCTCTGTTCTTTTAGCTATTTATCAGGCATACCGTGTTTATTCCACTCTTGCCAGATTCTCTACCAGAGCTTAGAGCTAGAATCTACCTCGCAATTGAACAAGTTATGCCTGACTTGCTGCAGCGAGTTTGGGAAGAGGTTGACTTAAGATGGGATGTGTGCTGCATAATCAAAGGAAGTGACATTGAACTTCTGTAGGTGTAAATCAAAGATTTTCATGTATTTTGCTTTGAAATGACACTGAAACCACGTCTGTAACTTAGAAAGTTAAATGAATAACTCAGTATACGCTTTCACAGTTGTAACATTCTTTTTGATACACCTGTTAAATATACAGTGTATACAGGGCGATTCCGTGATAATGTTAAAAACTTTCAGGGATGGTGGAGAAGGGTAAATGTATCAATTAAGGTAAGTGACCCTTCAGTGGAAACAAATGGTTCAAATGTCTCTGAGCACTATGGCACTTAACATCTGAGGTCATCAGTCCCCTAGATCTTAGAACTACTTAAACCTAACTAACCTAAGGACATCACACACATCCATGCCAGAGGCAGGATTCGAACCTGCGACCGTAGCGGTCGCGCGCTTCCATACTGAAGCGCCTAGAACCGCTCGGCCACAACGGCCGACTTCTGTTTAGTTAAGTCAGTTCATAAAAATATGTTTCTCCCATTCCATTTGCACCACCCATGTACTCCTCAATGTTCTTTTACAACTCAACATTTAAAAATGTTTCTATTCTCTTTTTGACTTTGCTGTTAATCATCCACTTTTCGTTTCCATGTAAGGCTAGAGACATGCACAGTAGCGAATCAGAGAGAAAAAGGTGAGGAAGGCTGAAAGAAGAAATGAATGAGGGGTGTGAACTGCACAATAAGAGAAATTTGTGCTAATGGAAGATTTGAAAGATGGAATGATTGGGTGAGTCCGTGAGATTAAATGGGAGGAGTTGATAGGGAGAGTATAAGAGGAAGAGGTAAGGAGAATATAAACACACAGTATGAAAAAGATATAAAAGGAACATTTGAGGACTAAAACAGCAAAATATGAAAGAAGAGAGGCATTAAGTAAATAATGAAAGAAAGATACAGAGTTGCTGAATAGAATGAGAAAGTACAAGTGAGACACGTGAATAGAAAAATGAGAATGAGGGGCGAATTGTTTGTGAAAGAGAGTGGACGGATTTGGAGTAATAAAATAGGCCACAGTTTATGGAGAGGGCAATTCAGCTGAGAGACGATGATGCTGCTTAGACACCGTTCACCGCGGTTTTGAGGTCTGTCGGCTGCCTGTAGCGATAAACAGGTCGTAGCGGGCCGTAAACGGCCAATAACAGCGGCTGCGCCGGCCGAGTAGCACACGTGGGGCCGTCCAATAAAACGTGACGCGCTGCAGATGATAAACCGAGGAACGGCGCCTGGCTGTCAAACTACTCACCACGTGCGTCTGGCGGGTGCGGGCCAAGGACCGAAGCTGTTGTGTTGTGCCACACTTACTGAAGATGACGTCGTGACGGGTGGCCACGTATAACAGAACAGATACAAAATGGTTGATTTCATTCTGGCGGGTGTTGAAAACCAAGTATGAATCAACTGTACTAGTGTTGAATATGTAGTCTTCGGTATAAAACTGCCTTTTTCTTTTACTGTTTTAGGCATTTAATTAACATTTAACCCTTTGATCCGCATCACTTTTCTGAGTGAGTAATATTAGTAAAAGACTATGTATAGACCTGAATGATGAATCCTATTCTTCTCACTTTGAACGTGTGTCTCGATCTGTGCTTTGCTTCCGAAGTTACGGTCGTGCCACAAATGTGCACTGATGCACCTGTACCATGATGGTGAACCCTGGTTGGGTGCGCCGCCCCCATCATGGTGCCGCCATCGTAATTTTTTGTCGTCTTATTCGAGGAAACACGACTATGTTAAGTAGGAAACGCACTATTGTATTCGTTTTTTAATTAAGCATTATTATTAATCAGATTCCTGGCACCAACTGGTAATGTACAAAGTGTGTCGCACTGTCTCTGTCAAAACACGCTAGACACGCTGGTGAATACTGAAATGAACATAGCACTTTGCTTATTAGCTATTATTGCACCTGGATATCATTTTTGCTATTAACTTTTGAGTATCCTGCGCACGCGCTCCCGACCGTGACTCTACACTGTTCCAGTGTTGACTCTGGCGTATGCCTCTACAAACGCTGTCTTTGACGGGCGCTACACTATGAGTGCCCTTCTGGTGTCCATTCATTGGGCAGTCTCCGCCTGCCTATCACACTCTTATCACGCAGGAGAGCTTCTCTAAAGTTTTGAAGGTAGGAGACGAGGTACTGGCAGAAGTGGAGCTGTGACGACGTCGCTTGGGTAACTCAGCGTGTTTGGTCAGAGGGTTAGCTGCCCTCTTAATAAAAAAAAAATTGAGTTAATGGATCAACGACGAACTTTCGGGTGTCATTCGTCGTCCGCCCCGAGCAGATACAACGAACGAAAACGAACAAAATGAGATTTTTTTTTAAAAAAAAGGTGTTAGAGCACTTGCCCGCGTAAGGCAAAGGTCTCGAGTTCGAGTCTCGGTCCGGCACAAAGTTTTAATCTGCCAGGAAGTTTCAGCTGCATCCAGCTTATAGAAACTGGCCGGCATCATGTTTCTCAATTTGGATACTTTACTTACACATTTGCGCGTCATAGAAATTTCTTTGTACGACTCATCTGTATCGTCAAAGGCGTTCTCGCGAATTCACGGAAATGAAATTTTTTTAATACTTCACTACAAACGGAGTCCATTTTTTGTTTCCGTTTTTAACAGAAAATTGGCGAAATGAATAGCCGTGCAATGCCATGTTTGTCAGCTAGTACGAGGGGCGTTCAGTATGTATTGCAATACTTTTTTTTTCTCGGCCAGTTTCGATTGAAAACAATGCCAATTTTTTTTGTGGGACATTGTGGAACATTCCCGCTTGAGCCCCTATAGTTTCAGGGAAGATCCGACAGGTGACGGTTCTATATATAGCCTTCAAAATGGCGTCTGTAATGGAGGTTCAAGGTGCATTACAAGCAGAGAACTGTAATTCAGTTTTTTTTTTTTTTTTTTTTTTTTTTTTTTTTTGCGGAAACAAGAGCATCGGTGAATCGGGCGAGGCGTTTATCCTCATCCAATCATCCAAACAAGCTCGCCCAAATAACGTTCGAACTCTTGGGTCCCGGCCGGCTGCACACAGCTGTGGCTCCTGCATTTTTGAAACGTGCAGACACTCTCACTCGCGGTGATCAATGAATCACAACCGAACATCTCACTGCACAACCGGAAGTCTCTGTCGGCGCTCCTGACACACTCGTCCACGGGCTGGGGTACCCAGAGGAGTGGGCCCCCTGGGTTCTTCACCGCCGTTGAGCGCCTTAAAGAGCTGAATTTCTCGCGCATTACCAGGCTGATCGTCGCAATCTTTTGTCGAACATCGTTACACGCCATGAATAATGGGTTGACCACTTCGACCTGGAAACAAAATGGCAACCCATTGAGTGGCGCCACACGACCTCTGCTACGAAGAAAAAGTTCAGGCGGCAAAGTCACAGTGACAGTCTTCTGCGCCTCTGAAGAGGCTATTCTGTTCGATGTCCTTCCTCACGATGCAACGACGAACTGTGACGTCTATTGGCATACCCTCAGGAAGTTCAGTGTGTTCGTCACCACAAAAATGCAAACGAGAGGAGGTCACAAGACTTCACTCCACCCTACAGCCCAGCTCTCACAGCTTCCGACTTCCATCTGTTTGACCTAAAGAAGATGCCACTTCGCAGGAAGCAGTACGTGAATGACGGGGAGGTTATTGATATAGCAAGATTTCGACTCCGACGGCTAAGTAGAGTGGCATCGTGGGGGCGTACAGGCCTTCGCACTAAGGTGGCGTAAGACTGCCTCACTGGACGAAGATTATGTTAAAAAATAGGGTTTTCGTAGCCGGGAAAGAGGAGAATAGCATGCTGTATAGAAAGTCTGAATAAAACCAACTTTAAAGTTGTAAGCTGAAGAAGTGAATTAAAATTTGTGCTGCGGCCGGAACTCGAACAAGGGGCTTCTTGCTTACTAGGCAGATACGCTGACCATTACAAGACCACAGCATTATGGTCAACATAGCTGCACGAACTACCCAAGTCTCAAATACTCTCCTCAACACAAACTCCAATTCACATCTCCCCTTATATTGTCACTATTACCAATGCTCTCCGGCATTGGAATAGCATTGTGTGTGATGGGGAAGTGCTGTACCACATGTGAGCGTATAGATCTTAAATTAAATTTTCCCAGAGACATTTAAGTCTCTAATTTATCTACCATAACGTTGGAGGCTGAAGAAGAGAATTAAAATTGCTGCTCCGGCCGGAGCTTTTTTTTTCTCGTGTCTGATTGCTGTATTTGGTCGTTGCTGACGTGACACGACGCCCGTTGAAGTTCGTTGTTGATCCTTTCACTCAGGTTTTTTATTACAGAGGCCAACGAGCCCTCTACCGAACACGCTGAGCTACCGTGCCGGCTATGGACTCGAACCCGTGTCTTCTTGCTTACTAGGCAGATATGCTGACCATTACACTACCAGTATGGTCAACATAGCTGCACGAACTACTCAAGTCAAATACCCTCTCCAACACAAACTCCAATTCACATCTCCCCTTATACTGTCACTATTAGCAGGGCTCTCCGACACTGGAATAGCACCCGAGCATTGGATGTAATGGGGCAGTGCTGTACTACTAGTAAGCAAGAAGACCTGGGTTCGAGTCTCGGCCGCAGCACAAATTTTAATTCACTTCTTCAGCTTCCAACGTTATCGTAGATAAATTAAAGACTTAAATGTCTCAGGGAAAATTTAATTTAAGATCTATACGATCACAAGTAGTACAGCACTTCCCCATTACTTCCAATGCTGGGGTGCTATTCCAATGTCGGAGAGCCCTGGTAATAGTGGCAATATAAGGGGAGATGTGAATTGGAGTTTGTGTTGGGGAGGGTACTTGACTGGGGTAGTTCGTGCAGCTATGTTGCCAAAATGCTGTGGCATATCTGCCTAGTAAGGAGCTGGCACGGTAACTCAGCGTGTTCGATCAGAGGGTTAGCTGCCCTCTTAATAAAAAAAAAAAAAAAAAAAAAAAAAAAACTGAGTTAATGGATCAACGACGAACTTTCGGGTGTCTTGCGACGTCCGTCCCGAGCAGATACAACGAACGAAGACGAACAAAATGAGAAAAAAAGTAAGTAAGAAGGCCCGGGTTCGAGTCCAGGCCGCAACACAAATTTTAATTCACTTCTTCAGCTTACAACGTTATCGTAGATAATTAGAGAGTTAAATACTCATGGAAAATTTAATTCAAGAAAACAAACTTTCCTTCAGAAAAATATTTTGCATTAGTTTTGGACGCTCCATGTACTATTATTACGATGTACGGCTGAGAAACTGGGGTCGAAAGAATAACCGACGCGGGTCGCATGCGGGCCCCGGCGTGCAGTTCCACGGTTTCTGTTCCTCTTGACGGACGAGACTTGACGAGCGCGATCACGCCGACGATGGCTGCCGCGAGGCGTGGGTAGGAGGAGGGGAGGGGCTGGAGTACGGCTCACGCGTTCTGCGAACACACGCACATCACGCAACGCACACGCAGGAATCCGGCAGGACGCGGTGGCTGGCCGGGAAGCGGCCGTGTGGTCGTGGTTCACCGGCCGCTACCGGGGTGATCAACACCACCTGCTGTCCAGACGCGCCCCGTCCACTCAGTGGCTGCTACCAGGCGACGGCAGTAGCGACAGGAAGTTTTTGAGACGATTCGAAGTAGCCCACAACATCTTTGGCCCGTTTGAACCTCCTCGTTCTGGAATCGGTTTTGACCATTGACGCAACGATGCTGCGACGTTTGATCTACTAAACCCTCGATTCTCACACGAATAAAACAGTTTCAAACGTCTAATTACTTCACAAGTGATTTAATGTTTGAAATATTTGACTTTAAGCACGTAAGTGACTAAAACTTCAGCAAACGTTTGAAATTATTCTTAAAATTTGTTGGAAGTAGGTAAATTCACGGGATGAATACGAGCTGTGACTATAAATGTTAATGTAAAATATTGTATTTCAAAAACATATATATTCAATTACTGCCACCCCCAATATACTCCCACCGTCCATCCCTAAAGCGCTCCATAGCTCAATCTCCATAGCTCCTTGCAAATTTCCCATTGATGGTAACAGTGCTTCTGGAAAGCTACAGGAAGCTGCCACATTACTGTTCCCAAGGCGCACTTGACATGGACCTCTACGTACAAAATAATGATTCCGGAGGTAAAACATCCCCTCACTCGGATCTCCGATGGAACGATCGCCTCCTCTTACTATGTGGCAAATTGAAAAATGCGAAAAAAAGAGATGGAGTACAGCAATATAGATATTAAAATTAAATCAAGACCCTAAGCTGTCGACAGGCGTTGATATACATCAACGGGGACAGCTGAAAATGTGTGCCCCGACCGGGACTCTAACCCGGGATCTCCTGCTTACATGGCAGACGCACTATCCACTATTTATTTATTTACTTACATGATTACATTTAGGAAAAGTGTACAAATGAGAATTCTAGTAACTCAATGTTACAGCAACAAAGAGTAAACAAAAAATAAAAATGTAAATCACTGACGCAATTCCAGCTAAAAGGTTCTTCGATAAATGTAACTGGTTCCACTTGGTGCTTCGCCATCGTGATCGGATATCTCCAGAAACGCCTTTGAAGGGTATCTGCAACGGAGGCATTCTGCTTCGCTTGTGCCTCTACGAGGTGCATTCAAGTTCTAAGGCTTCCGATTTTTTTTCTAATTAACTACTCACCCGAAATCGATGAAACTGGCGTTAGTTCTCGACGTAATCGCCCTGCAGACGTACACATTTTTCACAACGCTGACGCCATGATTCCATGGCAGCGGCGAAGGCTTCTTTAGGAGTCTGTATTGACCACTGGAAAATCGCTGAGGCAATAGCAGCACGGCTGGTGAATGTGCGGCCACGGAGAGTGATTTTCATTGTTGGAAAAAGCCAAAAGTCACTAGGAGCCAGGTCAGGTGAGTAGGGAGCATGACGAATCACTTCAAAGTTGTTATCACGAAGAAACTGTTGCGTAACGTTAGCTCGATGTGCGGGCGCGTTGTCTTGGTGAAATAGCACACGCGCAGCCCTTCCCGGACGTTTCTGTTGCAGTGCAGGAAAGAATTTGTTCTTCAAAACATTTTCGTAGGATGCACTTGTTACCGTAGTGCCCTTTGGAACGCAATGGGTAAGGATTACGCCTTCGCTGTCCCAGAACATGGACACCATCATTTTTTCAGCACTGGCGGTTACCGAAATTTTTTTGGTGGCAGTGAATCTGTGTGCTTCCATTGAGCTGACTGGCGCTTTGTTTCTGGATTGAAAAATGGCATCCACGTCTCATCCATTGTCACAACCGACGAAAAGAAAGTCCCATTCATGCTGTCGTTGCGCGTCAACATTGCTCGGCAACATGCCACACGGGCAACCGTGTGGTCGTCCGTCAGCATTCGTGGCACCCACCTGGATGACACTTTTCGCATTTTCAGGTCATCATGCAGGATTGTGTGCACAGAACCCACAGAAATGCCAACTCTGGAGACGGTCTGTTCAACAGTCATTCGGCGGTCCCCCAAAACAATTCTCTCCACTTTCTCGATCGTTTCATCAGACCGGCTTGTGCGAGCCCGAGGTTGTTTCGGTTTGTTGTCTCACGATGTTCTGCCTTCATTAAACTGTCGCACCTTCAACTGTCGATGAATTTCAGTTGGTTTCACACCACGCAAATTCAGAAAACGAATGATTGCACGCTGTTCAAGTAAGGAAAACGTCGCCATTTTAAGTATTTAAAACAGTTCTCATTCTCGCCGCTGGCGGTAAAATTCCATCTGCCGTACGGTGCTGCCATCTCTGGGACGTATTGACAATGAACGCGGCCTCATTTTACAACAATGCACGTTTCTATCTCTTTCCAGTCTGGAGAAAAAAAATCGGAGGCCTTAGAACTTGAATGCACCTTGTAGATCCAACTGAGCCACAGAGGGCACAGAGGATAGTGCACCTGCAGGGACTTATCCCTTGCACGCCCCCCGTGAGACCCACATTCCTAACTGCCCACAACGTACATTCGTAGTGTCCCTAATAGATATTTGCCCATTCACTCATTACTCGCGCCGGAGTAAGCAGGAGATCCCAGGTTCGAGTCCCGGTCGAGGCACACATTTTCAGCTGTCCCCATTGATGTATGTCAACAACACCTGTCGGCTGCTAAGGGTTTCAATTTAATTATCATTTCATTCTAGAGAAGCTGCACGGTCATCAATGGTATCTGTTCTGTCGGGAACAGATACCGTCTTCGTAATATCGATATTCTTGCAATGTACGAGGTGACAGGGGGAGGCAATCGTGTGTTACAGAGTGATGACTAGAAACTATTTTATTCAGGCAAGGAAAAAAACGCAATAAACGGAATAGCTATAATGGTAAAGAAAAAGATAAAAACCATGATAATGAAGGTGGAATACATAAATACAGACTGATGATGCTGAGTTTGAAAGTTCACAAGAAAGATGTAGTTCTGATACAGGCCTACATGCCAACTAGGCAACACAGCGACGATGAGATTGAAGATTGCTACAGCAAAATTGAATCACTGGTGGAGAGAGAAGAAAAAGGCGTGCATCATAGTAATGGGAGACTAGAACGCGGTGGTTGGCGAAGGGAAAGACTGAGATGTGGTTGGTAAGTTTGGATTGGGTAACAGAAACGAAAGAGGTGCGAGAATGGTCAGATTTTGTAAGGAAAACTCATTGGCAGTTGGAAACACGCTTTTTGACATCACAAAAGAAGATGGTACACATGGACATCGAATATAGACAGTAGCAGATACCAGATCGATTACATAGTAATACAGAATAGATTCCGGACATGCATGAGAAATGCCAACGCTTATCCAGGAGCAGATATCAACTCTGACCACAACTTGGTGGTAGCAGATGTGCAGGTTAGATTGAAAATAATGTTGGTAAGTAAAGTAGGAGCGAAATTTAACTTTGATGCTCTAAAAGAAGAAGGAATAACTGAAATGCTTGAATAAGGGTTCCGATACTAGTGGAAAATAAGAAAAGACAGAGGGAATAAATGAACAGTGGAACCAGTTCAGAGAGACCCTGAAAGGAACCAGTACACATGTTGTTTGGCTGGTGAAGTGCAAGCGGACATGATCTTGAAGATGGCAGAAAGGAGAAAATGGAAAAACGCACAAACTGATGAAGGAAAAAGGTAATACAGAAGACTGAACAATGAGCTGAGAAGAGTAACTGATCAGGCCAGGGAAAAATGGACGAGAGAAATCTGCTCAGAAACTGATATACTGGAGAAAGATGGCAGGTACGAAAAGTTGCATCGAGTAGCCAGGGAAATAGTACTTCGGAGAAGGAAGAACAAACCAAATACGGAAGTAGACAGAAAAGATGGAACTCTTTTAAGTGACTCACACGCTGTTCAGAATAGATCGAAAGAATATACCGAAATTCTCTATGAAGTGGATTAAAGACCTTCCGATCTGCAGACTGAGAAGGAAGAATCAGTAAATGAAGATGAGAAAGGAGATTTTATCGTAGGTTTAGAGGTAAATATGGCATTGGAAGAACTAAAAACAACAAACCGTGCGGTGTAGATAACATTCCGGCAGAAATCTTAAAGAGTTTAAAAGAAACAGGCGAAGATGAGTTCACCTCTCTTTGCATGTATATCTTTGACAAAGGGGAATGTCTAGAAGACTCTTAAGTATAATAGTCCCAATCCCAAAGACTAAAAATCCCAAAAAGTGTGAAGGCCACAGGACAATCAGCCTATTATCGCAGGCAGCGAAAGTAGTTCTTCGAATTCTGAATAGAAGGCTATATGGAACGCTGGGAGAAACACGTGATGAAGAACAACATGGTTTCGTAAGGGGAATGGGAACACGAGATGCCATTGGACTTCTAAGAACCATCTGAGAAAGATACATAGAAAAGGGCAAAGAAGTGTTGTCTTTGTAGAAAAAAATGGTTCAAATGGCTCTGAGCACTATGGGACTTAACTTCTGAGGTCATCAGTCCCCTATAACTTAGAACTACTTAAACCTAAGGACATCACACACATCCATGCCCGAGGCAGGATTCGAACCTGCGACCGTAGCGGTCGCGCAGTTCCAGACTGTAGCGCCTAGAACCGCTCGGCCACTCCGGCAGACTGTCTTTGTAGACCTCTAAAAGGCCTTTGATAGAGTGCAGAGGGATAAGCTGTTAGATACCTAGAAAAAGAAGGGAGCAAAGTGGAAGGAGAGAAGATTGTTTGCAAATCTGTACCTGAATTAGAAAGTTCGAGTACGAATAGGGAATGGGAACTCTGAAGACAGCAAGACTGGGACAGGTGTAAGACCGGGCTGTTGTCTCGCCGATCCTGTTTAACACCTGTCCGGAGGAAGTACTGGAAAGCTGTTTGGATGGGACAAGAGGTGTCAGCATAGGTGGGCGGAATATTGAATGTATTAGATCTGCAGATGACACGGCGATCATCGCAGAATATCAAGAGACACTGACTCAAATGCTAAATGACCTGAATGAAGTCTGTGCACCATATGGTATGAAAATTAATGAAAAGAAAACCAAAAACATGGTCATAGGCCTAAGGAAAATAAAAGTGAAAATTAAGTTGGGGTCAGAAATCATAGAACAGGTGCCGGCCGGTGTGGCCGTGCGGTTCTAGGCGCTTCAGTCTGGAACCGCGTGACCGCTACGGTCGCAGGTTCGAATCCTGCCTCGGGCATGGATGTGTGTGATGTCCTTAGGTTACTTAGGTTTAAGTAGTTCTAAGTTCTAGGGAACTGATGACCACAGATGTTAACTCCTATAGTGCTCAGAGCCATTTGAACCATAGAACAGGTAAGTATTTGGGAAATTGGATTAAAGAAGACATGGATTGACAACAAGATATCAAAGTGAGAATGGCTGTCGCGAAAGAGGCATTTCAAAAGCAGAGAAGATTCCTCGCTGGTTGTTTAAACAAGGAATCAAGGAAGCGACTGGTTATCTGCTTAATCTAGAGCGTGGCCTTGTATGGAGCAGAAACGTGGACTGTGAGAAATCATGATGAGAAGAGAACTGAAACTTGTGAAATGCGGATATGGGGTTGAATGGAGATCAGTTGGACTGATAAAGTCAGGAATGAAGTACTGAGGTGAGTTGGAGAAGAACAGAGGATGCTGCTGACGGTGAAGAACAGGAAACTACACTGGATAGGCCACAATCTAAGAAGAGATTGCCTTCTGGTAGAGGCAAATGAAGGTTTTGGTCCGGGAAAGAGAGGGAAGGGCAGAGGAAGGTTCCAGAAGCTGGATGATGTCAGCAGGCCACAAGCAGGGTACCAAAGAATGATGAGCAATGAAGATCACAGAAGGATGGAGGGCTACGCAGTCAAAGCCTGCCGCAAGGCAGACAATTCAATGATGATGATAATGTAACAGTGCTGGATGCTCTGAGACCTCTTTGAAGACGCTTGCCGCTTTTTCTTTCACTGTTTCAGCGGATTGAAATCTTTGGGGTCAGGGATTTTCTCTGCCTCGTGATGACTGGGTGTTGTGTGATGTCCTTAGGTTAGATTATGTAAGTAGGCTGTTTATGTTTTCTTATCGGCAACGTTACGTAGCGCTCTCTGTATGAAAATCACTGGCTGTGCTGTGTGCAGTCTGTGGCTAGTTTGCATTGTTGTCTGCCATTGTAGTGTTGGGCAGCTGGATGTTAACAGCGCGTAGCGTTGCGCAGTTGGAGGTGAGCCGCCAGCAGTGGTGGATGTGGGGAGAGAGATGGCGGAGTTTTGAAATTTGTTAGACTGGATGTCATGAACTGCTATATATATATTATGACTATTAAGGTAAATACATTGTTTGTTCTCTACTAAAATCTTTCATTTGCTAACTATGCCTACTAGTAGTTAGTGCCTTCCGTAGTTTGAATCTTTTATTTAGCTGGCAGTAGTGGCGCTCGCTGTATTGCAGTAGTTCGAGTAATGAAGATTTTTGTGAGGTAAGTGATTTGTGAAATGTATAGGTTAATGTTAGTCAGGGCCATTCTTTTGTAGGGATTTTTGAAAGTCAGATTGCGTTGCGCTAAAAATATTGTGTGTCAGTTTAAGCACAGTCTTGTATAAAATGTTCAAAGGGGACGTTTCAATAGGTTTAAGTAGTTCTAAGTTCTAGGGGACTGATGACCATAGACGTTAAGTCCCATAGTGCTCAGAGCCGTTTGAACCGTTTTTGAAATATTTTTCCTTTTAATGCAGATTTTACCTCGGGGACTAGATGAAAGTCACATAGGGTCAGGGCAGGCGAATAACGTGGTTGGTCTAACAGTGCTGTACTTGGCAGAAACGTCTCAACGGACAATGAGGTATGAACCGGTGCTTGGCATTGATGCAGTACCCATGACCTATTCTTCCACAATTCGCGTCACTTTTTGCTTATTTTCTCACGGAGTTGAACAAGAACCTGAAGATAGTAATGTTGATCAAGGGTCTGACGTTCACGAACCCTGTGAAGATAAAGAATTCCATGAATGTCGAAGAAAACTCATCGTTTTGAACCTTGATTCTCTCACTCGACTTTTTCCGATCTTCGTGACGTTGGCTCCTCCAAGTGACTGGACTGGCGCTTAGTTTCAGTACCACAAGTGAAAAACCGAGATTCATCACATGTTATCACCCATTCCAAGAAATTGGGATCATTTTAAGTGGCATTCAAAGTGTCAGTAAAAACATTTTCCCGAGCTTCTTTTTGTTCCACCATGAGAATTTTCGGCACCAATTTCGCTCACCCTTTTCTCGTGTTAAGTTAGTTATGTAAAATTTAGCTTAAGCATTATTTGCCAGTTACTAAAGTTTCAGCAATCTGCCGAATACTCAACCGACGGTCAGATCGACTCCGACTATCCACTTTTTCGATATTTTCATCCATTTTTTACGTCGAAGGGCGTCGTGACCATTAGTCATCTTCAACGCATTCTCGGTCATCCTGGAAAAGCTTGAGCCACTCAAAAAGTCGCATACGTCGTAAACGGTCTTCCCAACACATGTTTTACTAAAAGACAGGTTTTGGTAGTAGTTTCTCCACGTTTTGCGTTGTTACATTACTACAGTTGCCATTTTTCCGGCAAAACAAAGTAACAGCTCTTACACAATTCAAGGCTACGGCCAAAGTGATTTGTCTATAGATCAAGAAATGCAGCAGTCGATAGAGAAGGCTTTACGCTTCATACCTATTGGTCGTTTGGACCATGCGTACTTTCTCTGTGACAGAAAGTTCAATTTTAAAGAAAAGTAAGTTTTTCAAGCGTCTGAAAATTTATGACGTCATATCTCCTCAACTGCCAGTCGTACAATGATGTAATTTTGCAGGTGCATTCAGAGATGCACATGCACATTGTCTGCAAGGTGGGTTTGTAGCAAAGAACCAATAAAACGTCATGCTTGATGCTGGAGTTTTACTGCATGAACAGCGAAAATGTAGTAAACAATAAACTCTCTTCCCTTCATCATTTTGTCGGGTATCAGCGAGAAAAAGTTTCGTAGCGGTTTGAAATTACGGGTAAAGTTTGTTGAAAGACACTAAGTGTTCTCATTCTCAAATACTGGATGCATATAGTCCGGGTAATTTACGCGCTATGAGTTACACTGCCTCAAGACATATTCATAGTTCTTAGTTTTTAATGTGTGTGAAATCTTATGGGACTTAACTGCTAAGGTCATCAGTCCCTAAGCTTACACACTACTTAACCTAAATTATTCTAAGGACAACCAAACACACACACACCCATGCCCGAGGGAGGACTCGAACCTCCGCCGGAACCAGCCGCAGTCCATGACTGTAGCGCCCCAGACCGCTCGGTTAATCCCGCGCGGCACTATCCTGTGCAAGCTTCATGATGCTACTGCAACCTACCTCCTTCTGAATCTGCTTAGTGTATTCATCTCTTGGTCTCCCTCTATGATTTTCACCGTCCACGGTGCCCTCCAACACTAAGTTGGTGATCCTTTGATCCAACATGTCCTACCAACTGATCCCTTCTTCTAGTCAAGTTGAACCATAAATTTCTCTTCTCCCCTATTCAATTCAATACATCCTCATTACGTATGTGACCCACCCATTTAATCTTCAGCATCCTTCTGCATTTCAAAAGCTTCTATTCTCTTCTTGTCTGAACTATTTATCGTCCATGTTTCACTTACATACGTCGCTACACTCCATACAAGTACTTTCAGAAACGACTTCCTGACACTTAAATTTATACTCAAAGTTAACAAATTTCGTTTTTTCAGAAACGCTTTCCTTGCCATTGTCGGTCTAAATTTTATATCCTCTCTACTTCGACTATCATCAGTTATTTCGCTCCGCAAATAGCGAAACTCATTTACTACTTCAAGTGTCTCATTTCCTAATCTAATTCCGTCAGGATCATCCGATTTAATTCGACTAAGTTCCGTTATCCTCGTTTTGCTTTTGTTGATGTTCACCTTTCAAAGACACTGTCCATTCCGTTCAGCTGTTCTTGCAGGTCCTTTGCTGTTTCTGACAGAATTACAATGTCATCGGTGAACCTCAAAGTTTTTATTTCTTCTCCATGGATTTTAATTCCTACTCCTAATTTTTCTTTTATTTGCTCTACTGCTTGCTCATTATACACATCGAATAATATCGGGAATAGGCTACAACCCTGTCTCACTCCCTTCCCAACAACTGCTTCCCTTTCGTGCCCCTCGACTCTTATAACTGCCATGTGGTTTCTGTAGAAACTGTAAATAGCCTTTCGCTCCCTGTATTTTACCCCTGCCACGTTCAGAATTTGAGAGAGACTGTTCCAGTCAACATTGTCAAAAGCTTTCTCTATGTCTACAAATGCTAGAAACTTAGGTTTCCCTTTCCTTAATCAATCTTGTAAATCGTAGGGTCAGTATTGCCTCACGTGTCCCAATATTTCTACGGAATCTTCCCCGAGGTCGACTACTACCAGTTTTTCGACTCGTCTGTAAAGAATTCGTATTAGTATTTTGCAGCTGTGGCTTCTTATACTGATAGTTAGGTAATCTGTCAACACCTGCTTTCTTTCGGATTGGAATTACTATATTCTTCTTGAAGTCTGAGGGTAATTCGCCGGTATCATACATCTTGCTCACCAGATGGTGGAGTTTTGTCAGGGCTGGCTCTCCCAAGGGTATCAGTAGTTCTAATGGAATGTTGTCTACAACCGAGGCCTTGTTTTTTCTCTAATTTCTATTAATCCAGTGTCGAAATTGTTGGACTGAGAGGATACTTTCACGTTCCTGAGCCAGTGCTGACTCAGAAGGGGGTTTACGGTGCCACACCGTGCCGGGAGTTTTACTGGCAGTCGCTTCTAAATTGATCGCGTACACATCCCGTGCCGCGCAGTAAACCGAAGAACACTCGTCTTGGCACAGTTCCAGCAACCATTTACGTCGCTTGTCGCTGTTGGCGTGCTGTTCGTTGTGCACTGTCTGCCTTCACCTTTTGAAAAGTCAAGAACATCTGACATTCTCAGTGCCAGCGAGGGGTATACCATAAGAACAGAAGAAAATGAGTTTTTTATAGCTCGACCATCTCTTAATAAGCGTAAGCACACGAGCCATCTACGGACGTCTTTGAGTTGATAACACGCTGACGTGGCTTGAAAATCGAGAATATTTTATTCAGGCACACCACCTCGTACGACTCCGAGGTCACAAGTCTCTTAAGTGCAAGGAGGATCTAAACCACGCCTATGCATGGATTAACTGCAGGCGTTTCTGGCGTCAACATTTATTTTACCGTACTTATTTCGAATTTTCTAACATTAAAATGTACACTATGTAGAGGGTTGCCAGGAATTATTTTTTAGGTTTAGAATCCAGTAATTTCGAAACTATACTACACAGCTAGCAACGGATTCGTCACATGTTACTACACTCCTGGAAATTGAAATAAGAACACCGTGAATTCATTGTCCCAGGAAGGGGAAACTTTATTGACACATTCCTGGGGTCAGATACATCACATGATCACACTGACAGAACCACAGGCACATAGACACAGGCAACAGAGCATGCACAATGTCGGCACTAGTACAGTGTATATCCACCTTTCGCAGCAATGCAGGCTGCTATTCTCCCATGGACACGATCGTAGAGATGCTGGATGCAGTCCTGTGGAACGGCTTGCCATGCCATTTCCACCTGGCGCCTCAGTTGGACCAGCGTTCGTGCTGGACGTGCAGACCGCGTGAGACGACGCTTCATCCAGTCCCAAACATGCTCAATGGGGGACAGATCCGGAGATCTTGCTGGCCAGGGTAGTTGACTTACACCTTCTAGAGCACGTTGGGTGGCACGGGATACATGCGGACGTGCATTGTCCTGTTGGAACAGCAAGTTCCCTTGCCGGTCTAGGAATGGTAGAACGGTGGGTTCGATGACGGTTTGGATGTACCGTGCGCTATTCAGTGTCCCCTCGACGATCACCAGTGGTGTACGGCCAGTGTAGGAGATCGCTCCCCACACCATGATGCCGGGTGTTGGCCCTGTGTGCCTCGGTCGTATGCAGTCCTGATTGTGGCGCTCACCTGCACGGCGCCAAACACGCATACGACCATCATTGGCACCAAGGCAGAAGCGACTCTCATCGCTGAAGACGACACGTCTCCATTCGTCCCTCCATTCACGCCTGTCGCGACACCACTGGAGGCGGGCTGCACGATGTTGGGGCGTGAGCGGAAGACGGCCTAACGGAGTGCGGGACCGTAGCCCAGCTTCATGGAGACGGTTGCGAATGGTCCTCGCCGATACCCCAGGAGCAACAGTGTCCCTAATTTGCTGGGAAGTGGCGGTGCGGTCCCCTATGGCACTGCGTAGGATCCTACGGTCTTGGCGTGCATCCGTGCGTCGCTGCGGTCCGGTCCCAGGTCGACGGGCTCGTGCACCTTCCGCCGACCACTGGCGACAACATCGATGTACTGTGGAGACCTCACGCCCCACGTGTTGAGCAATTCGGCGGTACGTCCACCCGGCCTCCCGCATGCCCACTATACGCCCTCGCTCAAAGTCCGTCAACTGCACATACGGTTCACGTCCACGCTGTCGCGGCATGCTACCAGTGTTAAAGACTGCGATGGAGCTCCGTATGCCACGGCAAACTGGCTGACACTGACGGCGGCGGTGCACAAATGCTGCGCAGCTAGCGCCATTCGACGGCCAACACCGCGGTTCCTGGTGTGTCCGCTGTGCCGTGCGTGTGATCATTGCTTGTACAGCCCTCTCGCAGTGTCCGGAGCAAGTATGGTGGGTCTCACACACCGGTGTCAATGTGTTCTTTTTTCCATTTCCAGGAGTGTAGATAACCGTCTCTGACGAAGATCTGACGAAAAATGTGGACACTACAGGAGAAAGCTCAGAGACGAAGTGCAACGAAAGTTTAGGAGGCTGTACGGAAGGGAACATCGCCTCTACCAATCATTGTTGCTTTGCATAGCTCATGTATGGGTAGGCAGCGTTTTCCATAAGCAGGGGGCTGGTCACCCATCCGTTTCGGACGCCAACGTTGACAAGGAACGGTAGGTTTTTGCGACGATTCTGACAAAGTCAGTGCGTATGGCAGCCAGAGAGTTGGAAATGCCACGATCAACAACACTGTACAAAATTTTTCATAATTTTATGCCTACATGGTATTAAAACCGACGGGCAAAACTCCAGCGCCAATTTTGCAGTAATTACGCTAGCCGTGATTTGCACAATTAATGCCTTTTTGGAAAGAAACTGTCGTTCACTGAATAAATTTTACGTCCATCTGATGAACAGAAACGTTACAACTTTCATGTGTGGGGATCAGAGTGTCCTCAAGTTACACGTAAAATAGACAAGAGACAGACCGAAGGTCAATGTGTGGTGTCGACTTGTGCAAAATTACATCATATTTCCATTCTTCAGCGAATGTACCATCAACGTGCACCTGGGAGTGTTACAGGACTTTGCTAGAGTGGTGTCTGTACCACTAGGGCTGCTCAAATTGACGTGTATGGATGAGGAAACAAAATATGATATGTGGTGTCTATTCTTTCGGACATGTCTGGAAAAGCATATATATATATATATATATATATATATATATATATATATATATATATCCCGTGTGGGGTTGCTAGTCCCCCATCGGGCGCCTCCCCAGGTGGCGGATAGGGGAAAGCCTCCCAGATATGGGTGGCAACGGGGAAATGAAATACCCGGGGTGGACCAAAACTAGCAGTGTGGTGGCGTCTGTACTCTAGTGGAGCGGCCTACCAAAGGTGTCTGTACCCCATGTCAGGGGCGGCCTGGAAATTATATCGCCAATCCGTTCTGAAGCAAGCGTGGCGATTATGCTTCTCACCTTCGAGTTATGTTGTGTGACATTAATGTTAAATTTTCCGGAGTAATAGCCCCACAGTCGGATCTCCGGGTGGGAGCAACTTTGATGTCCCAAACACCAAGTGGTGCTGAGAAGAAGATACAGACTCTTCACGTCTGTACATATAACTGTCGCTCTCTAATAGGCAACGACAGACTAGAAGAGATCGAGAAAGAGCTTACAAAAATAAACTGGAGTATTGTTGGTTTAAGCGAAGTTCGCCGAAAAGGGGAAGACTGTCTCCGTTTGCGCTCTGGCAACTTGTTTTACTTTTGTGGCGACCCAGAAGGAAAACTCAATGGAGTTGGGTTCTTAATCAACAAGAATATTGCTGATAGAGTATCTGTCTTAGAAGGAACTTCCAGCAGGACAGCTCGAATGGTCCTGAAGGTGTCAAATAGGTATAAAATACAGATTGTTCAGGTGTACGCTCCCACCTCAAGTCACCCTGACGAAGAAATTGAATCCTTTTACGAAAGTCTGGATAACACCTGTAAAAAAGGTAGTGATTGTCACTTCCAGATGGTCATTGGCGATTTCAATGCAAAAGTTGGCACCAAGAAACAAGGCGACACAGTGGTGGGCAACTATGGGATTGACGACCGAAACGATAGAGGTGAGAGATTAGTCCAGTTCGCTGAGTACACCAGTATGTCCATCATGAATACGTTCTTTAAGAAGCACCCTGACCGAAAATGGACTTGGAGGAGCCCAAATTTCAGTGTCAAAAATGAGATAGACTTTATTCTGTCAAATATTCCGCAGATTGTAAAAGACGTATCAGTGCTAAATCAGTTCAACACTGGCAGTGATCACCGTCTTGTGAGAGCAAGGGTCGAACTCAATGTAAGAAATGAAAGGAGTAAACTTATGAAAGGGAAGAGAAGGGTAATCAACCTCAAAAACCTGGAAGAACATTCCTCGAAATTCCATGAAGTCCTCCAAAGCAAGTTCCACGTAACTAAAGATTGTGATTTGGCGGAAATGATTGTTTCAAGTGCACAAGAAGTCGGTGGCCTATGCCAAAAAAATAAACAACCAAAGAAATTCAGTGCCAAAACTGAAACCCTTTTACAACAGAGGAGAGAAATGAAAATCCAAACCGATCGTGATATGGTGGCGTACTCCGAACTATGTAAGGCAGTGCGAAGAGAAATGAAAACTGACATACAGAAATTCACTGAAGACACCTTACGAGCAAGCTTGGAGAACAAGACAAGTTTAAAGTCAGCCAAACGCAAACTCACAATCGGTAAAAAGCAGATTATCGCACTCGATGGAAATGACAGTCAAATCACTGAAAAGGAGGTGGTTTTGAAGTTCATCAGAGACTTTTATAGCAATTTGTATAGCAATACAGGGGAAAATTTGAGTGTATCTAATTTAAATGATATACCTAGTGTTCCAGATATACTCCCATCGGAAGTCAAGTGTGCTCTAGATAGCATGAAGAAGAGAACAGTGCCGGGTGATGATGAGCTCAGCGTTGACATCCTCAAACTGGCAGGAGAGGTAACAATAAATCACTTGGCAAAAGTATTTACTTCCTGCCTGCACTATGCTTCAATCCCACTATCGTGGAACAAGGCTAAGATTATTTTGATACACAAGAAAGGAAGTATTCACAATATTAAAAACTACCGTCCTATCAGCTTGCTCTCAATTTTGTACAAAATTTTTACAAAGATCTTGTTAAATCGAATTAGTTCCACCCTAGACTTAGCCCAACCTATAGAACAAGCTGGATTCCGAAGCAATTTTAGCACTATTGACCACATTCTGACCGTTAGTGAAGTGATAAGCAGAGCGAATGAATACCAACTGCCTATCTGCATTGCCTTTGTTGACTTTGAAAAGGCATTTGACTCCGTTAGCCATGTAGCTGTCCTCCAAGCTTTGAGTGAGCAAGGAGTGGAAGCAGCATACATTGAAGTGCTCAGGAAAATCTACGAGAATTCTTCAGCTTATGTTAACATCGGCGAATCAACTCAAGAATTCCGCATCATGAGGGGTGTCAAGCAAGGCGATCCCATCTCCCCAAAACTGTTCTCTGCTGTATTGGAAATGGCTATGTCAAAGCTGAGCTGGGAAGGTAAGGGAATCAGAATTAATGGAAGAAGGCTTACCAACTTGAGATTTGCTGATGATATTGCCTTACTGGCCAAAGACTTCGCAGAGCTCCAAAACTTAGTTACAGATCTTGCATCGGAATGTCGGCTGGTTGGCTTGAACTTGAACCTTTCCAAAACAAAAGTAATATCCAACAAATGGGTCCCAGCTGGAGATGTGAAAGTCAAGGACAGTCTATTAGAAGAGGTCAGTGAATATGTCTACCTTGGCCAGATTATAAATATGAAGGGAGACATAAGACCAGAAATCTATCGACGCATCAAGCTTGGTTGGCAAGCATTTGGGAAGAATTCAAAAGTATTCAGATCAAAAATGCCAGTAAATCTGAAGAAAGCAGTATTTGATCAATGCATTCTTCCTGTGATGACGTACGGATGCGAGACATGGACACTGAACTCATTCACAAAAGGGAAACTTAGGACAGCACAGAGAGCCATGGAGAGATCAATGCTGGGCTATACAAGAAAGGACAGGAAAAGGGCAGATGACATCCGGTCTGTGACGAAGGTTAATGACATCTTAGAGACAGTAGGTTCCTTGAAATGGCAGTGGGCTGGCCACGTCGCAAGAAGAAAAGACAACAGATGGACGAAGCTAGTACTGGAGTGGAGTCCGAGAGAGCACTGGAGGCCTAGAGGAAGACCACCAGACAGATGGGACAAAGACATCAAGAAGATCGCTGGTAACACCTGGCAGAGAACTGCCCAAGACCGTCCCACTTGGAGAAGACTGCTGAAAGCCTACCTGAATCCACGACTCGAAGAGGCCACATCATCTAATGATTGAATTGGCTGATGATGATGATATATATATATATATATATATATAAGACGAGGATGGCCAATGGTCTCTTCAGCGCAGATTCACATCAGGCTTGAACTCTTATCGGAATCGGCGAAATATATATTATTCACGAGTGAGTGTTATGTACCATTTCTGTGTGTAGACGTTACACATGTGTAAAAATCAAGTGATTTACACGGGTCTTGAAGGCGTCTTAGTGTCGCCAACGGTGGTGCGATGAGTAAACTCGACTGTCCCAGTTGCTGTGTGGGTTGGCAGGACTGTTGTTTGCGGTCGGGGAAATCCCCCCCACCCTGCGGGACTGCCACAGTGTGACGTCAGAGGCGCCAACGTGCCATCAGCAAGTCCCTGCGGTGCGGCTGCTAGCGAGCTGTTAATCTGGGTCACCACGTGAGTGTGTGTGTGTGTGTGTGCCGAGAGGAGGGAGGAAGGGAGGGAGGGAGGAATGATAGGAGGCAACGGCCAACAGTGCGCCCTGGGGGCGAGTGCTAACCCTGGCGTTAACAGCCAGGGAGGGGGTGGGGGTTGGTGTTATCTGGCCCTTACGTAAGGCCGGCGCGGTCCGAGGGGTGTGCCACGCACACGGAACAGGGCGTGTCCACGGCTGATGCCTGCAACAACGTAACTACAAAGTGTTTTACACCAATGCTAAGGCTTTCGGTCATGTTCATCTGACTAATTTCATACCGTCTATCAAGTAAAAAATATACAAAAACGTCAAGGTAATAAACGTTATAAAACAGAAAATTCGCGCCACTGTCGTCTGTACGTTATCGGAAAGCGCATTTTGTCGGCAAATTTGGGATGATCAAATTTATTACCTTTTACCAGACTCTAGTGCTTTCACAGTGTGACGTATAATTTTATATATATAAATTTTCGATGCCTACAGTGTCACGTCTTTCAGTGTCACACAAATTTTTATTTTTAAGGGGGATCACTTAAGACTATTTCCATGGGTTCGCCCCACAAATTCTACCTCATATCACAAAATTGTCGTCTGATGTAGTACAAACTGAAAAAATAAATTCCTTTGAAAGCACAGTTTCGTATATAATTTATATTGAAAACCTTAGACCTGTGTCACAGAACAAATCCTACATCGAGAATACTTTACACAAGTTTAAGGGAAGAAATGCTTCCGATAATTATTACAGTATTTAAAGAACATCAAAATATGAACAGGCTGAAATGAACAAACAGTACATGATACTACGTTAATCAATTCAACTGTAAAAAGCTAAGGAGCATATTATTAGCAAAATGAGAAATACGCAGAAGTGAAATGCCAAAATGAGCCCTTCTCAACTGGGAGTAAATCAAAATCAGTCAGAATGGCTGAAAGAGAGCACAATAACATGAGCCATAAACGAATAAGAGCTAAGCAGCTAAGCAAATAAGAGAATAGGCAAAAATGAGATGCCAACAAAACGAGAGCTGGCCGAACTCCGTCGGCACTTATGTACTGTTGCGCTCGTGGCGGCACTTCGCGGCCCGTACGCAACACTCGCGCCTGCGATCACAATGCACTCCTAACGCTCGCGGCGGCGTCTAGAGGCCCGTACGCAAGTTGTACGATTGCTGTCGCAGGTCGACCCGATGTTACAACAGCTGTCTACGAAAATTGCACACTGCAATTTGCTCTGCACAAAGTAAACAAAAACCCTGACGTTTGCTCCGAATAATGGCATGTTCTTTCGTCTTTTAAGTGTGCGGAAATCTTAGCACAATTCAATTAAAAGACAGAGAGTACGTCTGATGTACGTGGCGTTACAGCGCAACCACGGGCGGTATAGAATAGGAAAAAACGATTTGTACTTTATCGATGTGCACAATAATTGTCAGTACATTTGGTTTTTTTTTTAAACTCCGCCCTACGCGAATCATAATATATTTATTTTTTATTTACCCAGATCTTCCGACACATAAATGGCGAAGAAAAAACGTCGCATTTGGGGTCGGCATCTGATTCCTCATCCACATTCAAGACAAAAGCGTATCTAGCAAAACCTAGTCCTGCCAATAGATTTAACGAAGGTCAACATCTGAGGTCATCAGGCCCCTAGAACTTAGAACTACTTAAACCTAACTAACCTAAGGACATCACACACATCCAAGCCCGAGGCAGGATTCGAACCTGCGACCGTAGCGGTCACGCGGTTCCGGAATGAAGCGCCTAGAACCGCTCGGCCACTCCGGCCGGTTAGGTTTAACAGAAACGCTATTTTGAAAAACGAGGCCCGCTGTAGCTGCGTGCAGGGTGACCAAGAACAGGTAATATGAATTTATGTGCTGTCACAATTAATAAAATATTCCGGGCTGTTATGCCGTGGTCGAAGGGATTTCACTTTAAAACGCGTTTCGTTCACATCTGTGCAGGACATCTTCAAGGGGGACCGTAGCTATGTTGAATGTCCAACGCACACCCTGGCCCAGTCAGTGAATGTTTACATTTTACAAAATGGTTCAAATGGCTCTGAGCACTATGGGACTTAACATCTATGGTCATCAGTCCCCTAGAACTTAGAACTACTTAAACCTAACTAACCTAAGGACATCACACAACACCCAGTCATCACGAGGCAGAGAAAATCCCTGACCCCGCCGGAAATCGAACCCGGGAACCCGGGCGCGGGAAGCGAGAACGCTACCGCAAGACCACGAGATGCGGACTACATTTTACAACTCTTGTGCTGTGTCACAGTTATCCCATTAGCTCAGTGAGACAATGCAACGCCATGGAGAACGGATCTGCAGAGTCGAATTCACGCAAAAATTTTTTAACATCTAAAGCATAAAATTGTATCGAATTTACACCACCACAATGCTGTATCTTGAGTATTCGTTTCTGTTATTGTTACCTTTGTTTAAACATTAAGAAGTAACATGAACTTCTAGCAGATATGAATGACTACTTTGTTTCGTCCACGTCACAAATAAAGCAAATAGAAAATAATAGCGGATACAGAAACATCGCCTGAATTCATTGAGGTACAAAATACACAATAGGTAGGCTACGCTAGATTGCACCTATTCTACACACAGTACTTCCATTCTGAACGTTTGACGTCCAGGCTAATCTTCACAGAGCCAGTATGTACACGTGCGAGCAACGTTCGCTTCAGAGAAGAAGGTCAAAGCGACCACGTTGCATTTGAAAACACATCGCCACTCGCCGGATCATAATTCACTGGATCCTACACAGCTCACCTGCACCGACCATTGCCGAAGGGGTATGCATGCGAACTATTAGGTCGTTTACATCCTTGGCTGGAGTACAATAAACTTGTCTCTTTGAGTGTCTCCACAAACAAAAATCTAGTAGATTAAGGTCCGGGAAACATGGGGACTAGAACATTGGACCTCCACGACGAACCAATTTCCCTCGAAATGCTTCTTTTAAATATTTACACACATTCATTTCAGAGTGTGGCGGTGCACCTTCGTGCTGAAACCGTAGCTGTCGTCGAACGCCGAGTGGAACCTTTTCTGATGTGTCAGGCAAAGCACTGCAAAGAAACGTACGGTACAGGGGCGCATTCAGCTTGTCCGGAAATACAGGGCTATTACAAATAATTGAAGCGATTTCATAAATTTGCTGTAGCTCCATTCATTGACATATGGTCACGACACGCTACAGATACGTAGAAAAACTCATAAAGTTTTGTTCGGCTGAAGCCGCACTTCAGGTTTCTGCCGCCAGAGCGCTCGAGAGCGCAGTGAGACAAAATGGCGACAGGAGCCGAGAAAGCGTATGTCGTGCTTGAAATGCACTCACATCAGTCAGTCATAACAGTGCAACGACACTTCAGGACGAAGTTCAACAAAGATCCACCAACTGCTAACTCCATTCGGCGATGGTATGCGCAGTTTAAAGCTTCTGGATGCCTCTGTAAGGGGAAATCAACGGGTCGGCCTGCAGTGGACGAAGAAACGGTTGAACGCGTGCGGGCAAGTTTCACTCGTAGCCCGCGGAAGTCGACGAATAAAGCAAGCAGGGAGCTAAACGTACCACAGCCGGCGGTTCGGAAAATCTTACGGAAAAGGCTAAAGCAGAAGCCTTACCGTTTACAATTGCTACAAGCCCTGACACCCGATGACAAAGTCAAACGCTTTGAATTTTCGGCGCGGTTGCAACAGCTCATGGAAGAGGATGCGTTCAGTGCGAAACTTGTTTTCAGTGATGAAGCAACATTTTTTCTTAATGGTGAAGTGAACAGACACAGTGTGCGAATCTGGGCGGTAGAGACTCCTCACGCATTCGTGCAGCAAATTCGCAATTCACTAAAAGTTAACGTGTTTTGTGCAATCTCACGGTTTAAAGTTTACGGCCCCTTTTTCTTCTGCGAAAAAAACGTTACAGGACACGTGTATCTGGACATGCTGGAAGATTGGCTCATGCCACAACTGGAGACCGACAGCGCCGACTTCTTCTTTCAACAGGATGGTGCTCCACCGCACTTCCATCATGATGTTCGGCATTTCTTAAACAGGAGATTGGAAAACCGATGGATCGGTCGTGGTGGAGATCATGATCAGCAATTCATGTCATGGCCTCCACGCTCTCCCGACTTAACCCCATGCGATTTCTTTCTGTGGGGTTATGTGAAAGATTCAGTGTTTAAACCTCCTCTACCAAGAAACGTGGCAGAACTGCGAGCTTGCATCAACGATGCTTTCGAACTCATTGATGGGGACATGCTGCGCCGAGTGTGGGAGGAACTTGATTATCGGCTTGATGTCTGCCGAATCACTAAAGGGGCACATATCGAACATTTGTGAATGCCTAAAAAAACTTTTTGAGTTTTTGTATATGTGTGCAAAGCATTGTGAAAATATCTCAAATAATAAAGTTACTCCTCCCACGATTGTAGCACACAAGTTTATGGCAAAACATGACTCAAAGCCACATTCGTGGGTGAAATGTGGGTTCTGTTCCGATCGGTAATGGCTGTTCACCAGTGAAGCTACATTCGTCAGTCCTTACCAATCTATTTATAAAGTGTTCGTTATCTTCCACTTAGTGCAAAAGCAATTCACAAAACTGTACTCCGTCGAATGCGGTCTTCTGACAGCTGGTGTTGAGTTAACGTGTAATGATACAGATGCAGTTCTTCAGCAATCAGTCTTGGAGATGTCTGGAACTGACTTGGAGTAATACAGGTACTTTGGTGAACTGTTTCAAGAACTGGGTTCTCTGAAACTTCCTGACAGATTAAAAATGTGTGCCGGATCGAGACTCGAACTCGGGATCTTTGACTTTCGCAGGCAAGTGCTCTACCAACTGTTTTTTTTTTTTTAATCTCATTTTGTTCGCTTTCGTTCGTTGCATGTGCTCGGGGCGTACGTCGTAAGACATCCGTTTAAATTCGTTGTTGATCGATCAACTCAGTTTTTTTATTACAGAGGGCAGCTAACCCTCTGATTGAACACGCTGAGCTACCGTGCCGGCGAAGAGTTGGGTGTAGGTCTGGTCAAATTGGATGGGCTGCTACACAGCTCCCACTCTCTGACGCTCTCCCTCAGCTAACCGCCACGGAGACTTTTAGCTGCTCAGTTTCCTGGCAGGCCCAGTGCCCCCCATTCGTAGCTAACCTGGTCGTCCAAGACTCATCTTAAGCGACCATATTGATGGCGATCCCAGTGCGGATGCCAGACCAACACAGTATGCTTTGAAACATTACTCCCATCCTCAGACTATCCACCACCCACGGCCTCCAGGTCGCTGGATTACGGGAGCACGCCACCACTCCTAGCCGAGACTTGAACTCGGGACCTTTGCCTTTCGCAGCAAGTGCTCTACCAACTGAGCTACCCAAGCACGACTCACGACCCGTCCTCACAGCTTCAATTCTACCAGTACCTCGTCTCCTACCTTACAAACCTGGCAGAAGAGCTTCTGTGTAGATATCCCGCTTGTAAACGACACAACTAGGGAATGGACATCTAAAAAAAGGATACAATGCAAACCTGCCGAGGATTCCAACCACAGCTCCATGGTGGGAGCTACCTCCGTAGATTCTGATGAGCTGCAAAAATGGTTCAAATGGCTCTGAGCACTATGGGACTTAACATCTGTGGTCATCAGTCCCCTAGAACTTAGAACTACTTAAACCTAACTAAGCTAAGGACATCAGACACATCCATGCCCGAGGCAGGATTCGAACCTGCGACCGTAGCAGTCGCGCGGTTTCGGACTGAGCGCCTAGAACCGCTAGACCACCGCGGCCGGCACCATGTTATGTGCAAAGTAGTCATGAAGAGCTTGCTTACTTTTGAAATGCTTTTTCTAAACTGGTGGTTGTGTATAGATCTATACTTATATTTTGCTTCTATCGTGCATTTCTGGTGGACTTCTCTTTCTGCTGCTATTGTGTGCGCTGTATTCCACACCTTTTCGTACATTCCACTTTCATCTTTTTATCTTCATACATATTTTTCGCAAAGCGGAATTTGAGAAATCACTTGCGGCTCGGGTCGATACTCATTGAGAACGTTATGTTATTGCCCCCGCCCACTTGTTCGGCATTTTGCTTCAGTGCGGCGCTAATTTTGAATGTTTTGCTCAGATCATTGTTGCGTATCTGCTGCGGGAGAACGTGTTTGTTTGTGTGTGTGTGTGTGTGTGTGTGTGTGTGTGTGTGTGTGTGTAATATCAGATGAGAGGGAGAGGGAGATGAAACGTTGGGGAAGGGGATTCAGAAGCAGGTGCCTTTGGTTATTGGCGTTGTTTTTTACTATGTTTATGTTGGGAAGTACCTTGTACAATTCACTGAGCGTTGCAAACAGTGTTTTGTTTGACAGTTTTGTGTTTTTATTCAAGACTTTTTACCCCTTCTATAACTGCTTTTTATATATGTTAGTTCTCCACTATGTAGACAAACCGATAGCTTCCAGTTTTGGAAAATTTGTCTGCGGAAGTGTTTTTAGTGTTTAGATTTTCCTGTACTGGTTTATTTGTGCAAATTTATATTTGTTTTCCTTGTTTCTTGAGAATATCCACGACCTTGAGGATACTTTTGTTGTGTATGGGCAATGCTGTGTTCTTTGTAAGATGTTTCCAGTTCTCTGTGTTTGTCGTTGGTTGGTGTTCCTGACTCGTTGTAGTGGTCGCTAATCTATTCATATTCTTCTACATTTTTTAAAAAATTTGTTGTTAAATTTTGTTTATTATTTGTGTGTTGTACCCATTCTCTCTGGTTACCTTGTATATTGCGTTTAGTTCCTGTGTGTGGTAGACTTTCTCCTGTGGAGTTCTGTTAAGCCTGTATGGAATGTACCTCAAACTTCAAAGTTTAGGAAATTAAGTTTCATGTCTGTTTCTGTCTCAATGGTAAATCAGTAGATGGTGTGCAGTCTCATGAAAATCCTGCAGGAACTAGGATTGGACCAGAAGACCAATAATCTTATCCAGCAGACTTTGAATAACACAGGATCATGAATAAATTTCACAAGAACGATTTCAAGAAGGCTAAGTCAGAGAGGTGGTGTCTCCTCTGTCCTCTAACTGTCACTGGAAAGGTAATGAGCGAGTGGTGGAGGAGTTAACTAGACAGGCATTCTCTAATGGTAGCTGTCTTGGGCACAAGTGCAGCTGGCTCAGTGTTGATAGCCTGGCATCCAATGACGAGCTGACACTTCCGCCTAGTTCAATAAAAACTTCACTTTATCAGCTCAGTGTTCTCAGACAACAAACAGCAAAGGTAGGGCTAAGTATGTTACTTGAAAAACCGCAGTACATCACGATCATCAGTGATTCTCTTTGCAGAGTACACCTGCAGAAGGGATAAATCAATAATACCAACCGGTTTAAATACGTTGGGGAATGGCTGGAACCCAGTCTTTCTGAAAGAATGGCATTATCAATTCGGCTAACAAAACTAGAATTGGTATACCAACCAAGAGCACATTTAACATTTAGCAAGAAGTGTCTCTCCGATAACACCAAAATGAGGCAACTACGAGGCAGTCATTCATTCTGAAGCCCTTTCATGGTTCAGAGAGTAGTGGTGCTTAATTGGGCCATACAGAGGAAGAAGAAGAAGAAAGACGGCTTCAATTTTGTCCGTGCCACCTCTACGACATTCAGTAACACTACAGATTAACTCTTTAACTGCTGTAGACGAGTTAACTCTGTTCCGCAGGTGCTGAGGACACTTTAAAATGCGACCCCTGGATTTCCCTGAAGCGCTACTGACGTGTTTACCCGTCTTGTTCCGCCAGTCTTTCACTGAATACAAAGGTTTCGAGTATTGATCATGCGATGTATGTGCCTCTCTCTGCGGTGTCATTTGCAAAAAACCTCGTTTCGATATTTGGAATCGTTTATGAGATACGGGAATTATCATGACCACATCTTACACGATGCTTAGGAATGGAAATATTCGCATCATGCGCGACCATGTGCTGCCTATAAAAATCAATAACTCGAGAAAGAAACGAGATATCGTTCTATTCTCCATTTTAAATAAAATTTCGATATGTTATCTACATTTCATACATGCAATGTATCAGCTAAAATAAACCATACGCAAAGTTTACACAGTGCGTGTTTACTTCTGTAAACTTTACACAAATTTTTATAATGTTTTACTTAATTTGAACCAGCACTGTAACTATGACGCATGAAGAGGTGAAATTCAGTGCTTTATCGATTAAATTTATCAGACTTTACAAAAAATTAAATATTTTCACCTAATAGTTTTGATAAAATGGATAAGTATTTCATAGTAGCCGGAATTCTGTCTCTCAGTATCTGGCGAGCGGTACAGCCATAACAAAGTGCCCTCAGTACCGAATGCAGAGAGCACACGTTTAGCAGCAAAAGGGTTAGTTTTACGTGAAAAGAACGTATAAAATACACATTCTATTTAAGCAACTTATGGCGAAAATTGAACTTTTGACAGTATTAAAGCATTAATAAGGAAACTTTTGGAATTGTAGGATGTGAGGACCTCCAGTTATGCAAAACACCGTTTTTCTCAGTAGCCAAACATGTTTCAGCACCACTGTGCCATCATCAGCGGATTTCCGTATTATTTAATCGGTAATGTGAACATTTTTACCAAACCATTACAAAATTATGTGCATATTTAGTTCAAACAATAGTCTCTTTCTTTTTGTTAATACCTTCACACTTGGTGCACATGATTTTTCAGGACCACTTGTGTATTATTTACTAGAGGTAGCTTGTCATCAGCAAACAAACAGTGTTTATGAGAAATTTTGTTGGGAGTTAACCTGTCATCTAAACGTAATTTAGTTTGTGGCGATATTTCGCGCCTATATTTACTTACGTTTTCGTGTGGCAAGCCCTATTACTCTCAGAATCATGGTGATGTGTCATCATGCACACGTAAATATAGCACTTATTTTCACAAATAAGGCCGTAAAAGCACTTTGCACTTCACCAAAACACAGTGGAATTGTGGTTGTTGTGTGTCCCAGCCCAGACAGTGTTCATTTGTTCACCAGGGCGTTCGGCGCCATATTTGAGTGAATTTCGTTTACATTTTATCTATGTCTGTGTGTTTTCTGTACGTTTCTTAGCTGTTTGTGTTATCTTATACATGGTGTTCCTTTTGTGTGTAAATGGTGAGTCTTTGCAGAGTGTAGTGTATCCATTTCTCGTGTGTGTGTGTGTGTGTGTGTGTGTGTGTGTGTGTGTGTGTGTGTGTAGTGTACACTAAAAAGGGCTTGCCAAACGAAAACGCAAGTAAATATAGATGTGAAATATCACGACAAACTAAATTACGTTTAGATGATAGGTTAACTCCCACAAAACTTCGCATCAACACCGTTTGGTTTCAGATGACAAGCTACCTGTAATAAATAATGCACAAGTGATCCTGAAAAATTATCCACACCAACTGTAAGGGCATTAACAAAAAGAAACGAACTATTGTTTGAACTAAATGTCCACATAATTTTGTAATGATTTGGTAAAAAGGTTCACATTACCGATTAAATAATACGGAAATCCGCTGATGATGGCGCAGTGGTGCCGAAACATGTTTGGCTACTGAGAAAAAACGGTGTTTTGCATAACTGGAGGTCCTCACATCCTACAATTTTAACTGCAGTAACGGTAAACACAAGGAGCTGCAAATCCAAATGATGAAACTTTTGGACTGATATAAACTTTAACACCTATAACGAAATTGTTTACTAATAAGTTTATATTTTCCATAAATCTTTTAAATGAACTCTGTTAATTACGTGTACATTCTACAGTGAGATAAAACTCTAGATCTGCTTAATTTCTGTACTGGACAAAAATTTAACGCTATCTTCAGTTCTATAATGGAAAAATGGACTGCAACTTTAGTTTCCTCTTTGATAAAATCTTGGTCGTTATCGACGTTCCTCGCCTTCGCTGAGGTCTTGGTCGTCGACGACACTGACGTTTACTCCATCGTCAGCCAACACTTGACAGCCAGAGCAACCTACAGCTGGTCTAGCATTTCAGATTTATCGGAAACACTAAGGACAACGCGTTAACGTTTAGTCTCCATTGCGAACTACACGACAGCGCAATGTGTCACAAGCTAAGGTTCAGACGTCAACACAGAACACCAACGACAGCGTCTGTGAGGGAGGGAAAAGCCGCGCAGCTGGGCAGCCCAGAGCTAACGGACATTCTACGCGCCGCGCGCACAAAGTAGAACTTACCGACTGGGACGACGGCGGTTAGTATACGGTTACTCTATCCTCAACTACATTTCTCAAGTCGATAATAATATTTTTCTGTTCACAAAAAGGCAGATTTTTTTCCCTGTAGCATAGGGAACGTTGCTTCAGTGTTCTTTCTGAACTTTTATAAGAACCATAAGAAAGAACTACTTCAAAACTTGTTCAAATGATTTACGGGAATGCAGTCGGGTGAAGTTTTCGACAGCTGTCGATTTTTAGACAGGAACACATCCTGACCATGACTTTTGAATACATTATGGGAGTGACAGTGATAAATATGTTACAAATATTTACTATTAAAAACAGTCTTGATCACAATTTATTTAGTGCGGTGCCCGGTTTCGTCCACTACTGTGGTCATTTTCAGACCCATGAGTAAGAACCTACTTCTGATAGAGAATCACTTGTAGTGTCCAGACCCATGAGTAAGAACCTCCTTCTGATAGAGAATCACTTGTGGTACTCTTCAGACCCATGAGTAAGATTAGTGATTCTCTATCAGAAGGAGGCTCTTACTCATGGGTCTGAAGATGACCACAGTAGTGGTCGACACCGGCCACCGTACTAAATAAATTGTGATCAAGACTGTTTTTAATAGTAAACATCCAGACCATTTTCAAGGCGAAACTGCAAACGACAGGAGGTGCTCGTTTAGAAATATCGTCCGTTGTCGAAGACTTCAGCCAGCTGCATTCTCGTAAGTTATCTGAGCACTGAATACGCCGGGAGGAACTCAGGTCTTACAATAAAACTGTGTCTTGGATAAAATATAAGACAGTAACAAAAAAAAGTCACAAAACGTGAATGAAAAATACGTCTACGCACTCCGTCTGCAGGCCACAAGAGGCCCATCGGGACCATCCGACCGCCATGTCATCCTCAGTTGAAGATGCAGATAGGAGGGGCGTGGGGTCAGCACACCGCTCTCCTGGCCGTTATGATGGTTTTCTTGAGCGGAGCCGCTACTATTCGGTCGAGTAGATCCTCAATTGGCATCACGAGGCTGAGTGCACCCCGAAAAATGGCAACAGCACATGGCGGCCTGGATGGTCACCCATCCAACTGCCGACCACGCCTGACAGCGCTTAACTTCGGTGATCTCACGGGATCCGGTGTATCCACTGCGGCAAGGCCGTTGCCATTACGTCTTTCTAATATCATTACTTATTAGGAAGTTGCACAGGTCACACCAATATCGAAGGAAGGTAGTAGGAGTAATCCACTAAATTATAGGCCCATATTATTAACGCCTCTATACAGCAGGATTTTGGAACATATATATAATCTAAGAGAAAGGTCTACTGACACACAGTCAACACAGATTTAGAAAACATCGTCATTCTGAAACACAACTAGCTCTTTATAAACACGAAGTGTTGAGCATTACTGACAAGGGACTTCAAATTGATTCCGTATTTCTAGACTTCCAGGAGGCTTTTGACATTGTACAACTTAAGCAAGGGGAAACTACAGCCGTAATTTTTCCCGAGGGCATACAGATTTACTGTATCGTTAAATGATGATGGCGTCCTCTTGGGTAAAATATTCCGGAGGTAAAATAGTCCCCCATTCGGATCTCCGGGCGGGGACTACTCAAGAGGACGTCGTTATCAGGAGAATGGCGTTCTACGGATCGGAGCGTGGAATGTCAGATCCCTTAATCGGGCAGGTAGGTTAGAAAATTTAAAAAGGGAAATGGATAGGTTGAAGTTAGATATAGTGGGAATTAGTGAAGTTCGGTGGCAGGAGGAACAAGACTTTTGGTCAGGTGAATACAGGGTTACAAATACAAAATCAAATAGGGGTAATGCAGGAGTAGGTTTAATAATGAATAAAAAAATAGGAGTACGGGTAAGCTACTACAAACAACATAGTGAACGCATTATTGTGGCCAGGATAGACACGAAGCCCATGCCTACTACAGTAGTACAAGTTTATATGCCAACTATCTCTGCAGATGATGAAGAAATTGATGATATGTATGATGAGATAAAAGAAATTATTCAGGTAGTGAAGGGAGACGAAAATTTAATAGTCATGGGTGACTGAAATTTGAGACTAGGAAAAGGGAGAGAAGGAAACATAGCTAACACTTGGTTCAAGAATCTTAAAAGAAGGTTGTGTACATGGAAGAATCCTAGAAGGTATCAGATAGATTATACAATGGTAAGACAGAGATTTAGGAACCAGGTTTTAAATTTGTAAGACATTTCCAGGGGCAGATGTGGACTCTGACCACAATCTACTGGTTATGACATGTAGATTAAAACTGAAGAAACTGCAAAAAGGTGGGAATTTAAGGAGATGGGACCTGGATAAACTGACAAAACCAGAGGTTGTACAGAGTTTCAGGGAGAACATAAGGAAACAATTGTCACGAATGGGGGAAAGAAATACAGTAGAAGAAGAATGGGTAGCTCTGAAGGACGAAGTAGTGAAGGCAGCAGAGGATCAAGTAGGTAAAAAGACGAGGGCTAGTAGAAATCCTTGAGTAACAGAAGAGATACTGAATTTAATTGATGAAAGGAGAAAAAAACGCAGTAATTGAAGCAGGCAAAAGGGAATACAAACGTCTCAAAAATGAGATCGACAGGAAGTGCAAAATGTCTAAGCAGGGATGGCTAGAAGACAAATGTAAGGAAGAAGCGGCTTGTCTCACTAGGGGTAAGATAGATACTGCCTACAGGAAAATTAAAGAGACCTTTGGAGAAAAGAGAGCCACTTGTATGAATATCAAGAGCTCATATGGAAAATCAGTTCCAAGCAAAGAAGGGAAAGCAGAAAGGTGGAAGGAGTATATAGAGGGTCTATACAAGGGCGATGTACCTGAGGACAATATTATGGAAATTGAAGAGGATGTAGATGAAGTTGAAATGGGAGATAAGATACTGCGTGAAGAGTTTGACAGAGCACTGAAAGACCTGAGTCGAAACAAGGCCCCGAGAGCAGACAACATTCCATTGGAACTACTGACGGCCTTGGGAGAGCCAGTCCTGACAAAACTCTACCATCTGGTGAGCAAGATGTATGAGACAGGCGAAATACCCTCAGACTTCAAGAAGAATATAATAATTCCAGTCCCAAAGAAAGCAGGTGTTGACAGATGTGAAAATTACCGAACTATCAGTTTAATGAAACACAGCTGCAAAATACTAACGCGAATTCTTTACAGACGAATGGAAAAACTGGTAGAAGCCGACCTCGGCGAAGATCAGTTTGGATTCCGTTGAAATGTCGGAACACGTGAGGCAATACTGACCCTACGACTTATCTTAGAAAAAAGATTAAGGAAAGGCAAACCTTCGTTTCTAGCATGTGTAGACTTAGAGAAAGCTTTTGACAATGTAGGTTGGAATACTCTCTTTCAAATTCTGAAGGTGGCAGGGGTAAAATACAGGGAGCGAAAGTCTATTTACAATTTGTACAGAAACCAGAGGGCAGTTATAAGAGTCGAGGGGCATGAAAGGGAATCAGCGGTTGGGAAGGGAGTGAGACAGGGTTGTAGCCTGTCCCCGATGTTATTCAGGTGTCTTGAAAGGAGGACATAAGATGAACACCAACAAAAGCAAAACGAGGATAATGGAATGTAGTCGAATTAAGTCGGGTGATGCTGAGGGAATTAGATTAGGAAATGAGCCACTTAAAGTAGTAAAGGAGTTTTGCTATTTGGGGAGCAAAATAACTGATGATGGTCGAAGTACAGAGGATATAAAATGTAGACTGGCAATGGGAAGGAAAGCGTTTCTGACGAAGAGAAATTTGTTAATATCGAGTATAGATTCAAGTGTCAGGAAGTCGTTCCTGAAAGTATCTGTATGGAGTGTAGCCATGTATGGAAGTGATACATGGACGGTAAATAGTTTGGTCAAGAAGAGAATAGAAGCTTTCGAAATGTGGTGCTACAGAAGAATGCTGAAGGTTAGATGGGTAGATCACATAACTAATGTGGAGGTATTGAATACAATTGGGGAGAAGAGGAGTTGCGCAACTTGACAAGAAGAAGGGTCCGGTTGGTAGGTCATGATCTGAGGCATCAAGGGATCACAAATTTAGCATTGGAGAGCAGCGTGGAGGGTAAAAATCGTAGAGGGAGACCAAGAGATGAATACACTAAGCAGATTCAGAAGTATGTAGGTTGCACTAGTTACTGGGAGATGAAGAAGCTTGCACAGGATAGAGTAGCATGGAGAGCTGCATCAAACCAGTCCCAGGACTGAAGACAACAACAAAACACAACATAAGAGACTTGTAGTGAAATTGCCTTCTTATGGAATATCGTCAGTTATGCGAGTGCATTAGTGAATTCTCGTCAGAGAGGTCACAGTTCGTAATTATTGACGGAAAGTCATCGAGTAAAGCGCAAGTGATTTCTGGCGTTCCGACAGGTAGTGTTATAGAGCCTCTGCTGTTCCTTATCTACACTACTGGCCTTTAAAATTGCTACACCACGAAGATGACGTGCTACAGACGCGAAATTTAACCGACAGGAAGAAGACGCTGTGATATGCAAATGATTAGTCTTTCAGAGCATTCACACAAGGTTGGCGCCGGTGGCGACACCTACAACCTGCTGACATGAGGAAAGTTCCCAACCGATTTCTCATACACAAACACCACTAGGCCAGCGTAGCCTGGTGAAACGTTGTTGTGATGCCTCGTGTAGGTAGGAGAAATGCGTACCATCACGTTTCCCACTTTGAGAAAGGTCAGATTGTAACCTATGCCGATTGCGGTTTATCGTATCGCGACATTGCTGCTCGCGTTCAATGACTGTTAGCAGAATATGGAATCGGTGGGTTCAGGAGAGTAATACGGATTGCCGTGCTGGTTCCCAACGGCCTCGTATCACTAGCAGTCGAGATGACAGGCATCTTTTACGCATGGCTGTAACGGATCGTGCAGCCTCGTCTCGATGCCTGAGTCAACAGATGGGGACGTTTGCCAGACAACTATTTTCTGCACGAACAGTTCGACGACGTTTGCAGCAGCATGGACTATCAGCTCGGAGACCATGGCTGCGGTTACCCTTGACGCTGCGATGGTGTACTCAACGATGTACCTGGGTGCACGAATGGCAAAACGTCATTTTTTCGGATGAATCCAGGTTCTGTTTACAGCATCATGATGGTCGTATCTGTGTTTGGCGACATCGCGGTGAACGCACATTGGAAGCGTGTATTCGTCATCGCCATACTGGCGTATCACCTGGTGTGATGGTTTGGGGTGCCATTGGTTACACATCTCTGTCACCTCTCGTTCGCATTGACGGCACATTGTACAATGGACGTTACATTTCAGATGTGTTACGACCCGTGGCTCTATCCTTCATTCGATCCCTGCGAAACCGTACATGTCAGCAGGATAATGCACGACCGCATGTTGCAGGTCCTGTACGCGCCTTTCTGGATACAGAAAATGTTCGACTGCTGCCCTGGCCAGCACATTCTCCATATCTCTCACCAATTGAAAACGTCTGGTCCATGATGGCGGAGCAACTGGCTCGTCACAATACGCCAGTCGCTACTCTTGATGAACTGTGGTATCGTGTTGAAGCTGCACGGGCAGCTGTACCTGTACACGCCATCCAAGTTCTGTTTGACTCAATGCCCAGGCGTATCAAGGCTGTTATTACGGGCAGAAGTGGTTGTTCTGGGTACTGATTTCTCAGGATCTATGCACCCAAATTGCGTGAAAATGTAATCAGAAGTCAGTTCTAGTATAATATATTTGTCCAATGAATACCCGTTTATCACCTGCATTTCTTTTTGGTGTAGCTATTTTATTGGCCAGTAGTGTGTATAACGGTTTAGGAGACAATATGAGCAACCGTCTTAGGTTGTTTGTAGATTATGCTGTCGTTTATCGTACAGTAAGGTGGGCAGAAGATCAAAACAAAGATATCTGTATGGTGCGAAAATTGACCCTAAATAATGAAAAGTGTGAGCTCAGCCACATGAGTGCTAAAGGTGATCCGTTAAACTTCCGTTTCACTACAAATCAGTCAGTTCTAAAGGCCGTTAATTCAACTAAATACCTAGAAATTACGATAGCGAGCCAACATAAATTGGATAGAACACACAAAAAATGTTTTGGGAAAGGCAAACCAAAGGCAGCGTTTTAATGGCAGAACACTTAACAACGTAACAGAACTACTAAAGAGACTGCCTACACTACGCTTGTCCGTCCTCTTTTGCAGTACTGCACGGTGTGGAATCCTTACCAGGTAGGATTAACGCAGTACACGAGAAACTCCACAGAAGAGCAGCACGTTTTGTATTATCGCGAAATAGGGGAGCGAGAGTGTCCCTGACATGATACAGGATTTGGGATGGACATAATTAAAAGAAATGCGTCTTTTCTTGCGGTGAGAGCTTCTCACGATATTTCAATCACCAAGTTTCCCCTCCGAAGGTGAAAATGTTTTGTTGACGACGACGTAGGTAGGGAGAAACGATCGTCACAATGAAATTAGGAAAATCACAGATCGCACCGGAAGATGTAGGTGTTCGTTTTTTTCCGTGAGCTGGTCGAGACTGGTAAAATACAGAATTATTGTGAAGGTGATTCGATGAACCCCTCTGCCAGGCACTTAAGGGCGATTTACAGAGTATAGATGTAGATGTAGATGTGTATTGTTGAAAAAGTGTTTGAAATATTTGGTTCAGGTAACTGTTACCAACGCCGGACACACTCCGAGAAACAAAACATCGTAAATCCGTACAAGAAAATAAAAATAAATCATTTACATTAATATTGTTATAGACCCTCAGAATAAAAGTTCATTGTTTTCTGTTGACACTTTCTGCTCCTCCAAGCATGACAGACTGGGTACAATGTTAGGAAAATACGCAATGCCGCTTCATGAAACCCCGAAAAACTTTATTACCCGCAGCTTTCTTGTTCTTGCGGAACTGATGTGGGAGCTACAAATGTTTCGCCAGATCATAAATTAATTTTAAAAATTATGTGCACGGGCAGAAACAGTTTTCTACATGCTTAAGATGTTTTATTATCTCATCTTCCAGGTGACCAGTGAATGTGATTTTAAATATGACGCCACAAAGTTTTGTACATTCCCAGCTTTTAAGGTCTGCAACATGTTCTCTTAATGAACTCTGAGGAACAGTACACTGCTCTGCTGGTCCCCTGATGCTGAACATTCCAGGTATTCAACGTCGGCAGCTTATTTCATTGTCTCCTCATCTCTGTTTGATTTCTTTGTAACTGGAATTCTGAGAATATGTGGAACTGAGTCTCAGTCCAGGATTGGGTTGACACAATAGATTTTGAAAGACTTACTGAAATATGCGTATGTTTTTTATGGAGGTGATGGTCTACAAATGGTTCAAATGGCTCTGAGCACTATGGGACTTAACATCTATGGTCATCAGTCCCCTAGAACTTAGAACTACTTAAACCTAACTAACCTAAGGACAGCACACAACACCCAGCCATCACGAGACAGAGAAAATCCCTGACCCCGCCGGGAATCGAACCCGGGAACCCGGGCGTGGGAAGCGAGAACGCTACCGCACGACCACGAGATGCGGGCGATGGTCTACAGCTTTAGCGTATGTTAAGAACTGCGTTGTGCAAGATACAGCTGTAACAGTATATTTTATTAGAAACGATCGATTTCGGTCAAGGGTCAGACCATCATCGGGTCCAAAAGTCCGTAAGATTGGTTAACAAAGGCGAGCCGTGGTGGGACTGGCGCCTGTAGTATCTCCGACATGAGCACGATCGGTTTCCTAGTACGGAGCTTTGTCTTGGGGCTTTGGCCGGCTCGGGATATAAGCGAGTGCCGACCGCGAGTAAGGAGGAAAAAGGGCAACGCTTTGAGAACGGAAGGCGGCGGTGCGCGAGTCGGCGATTGGCTGGCGGGCAGAAGCGAAGGCGGCGTGTCTGAGGGCGAGCGGCGGTTGTCACGTGGTTATATTGGAGGCGGCGGGGGTTGGACGGCGCTGTGCGTTCTCCGCCAGCCTCGTGAGCTGTGGATGTGTCCGCTTCCTTGGAGGGACACGCTGTAACGGTCTCGCGAAGTGATGGCCTGACACCTTCGCAAAATCGCCCCAGCGTCAAGACACACAGTTAAGTACTGTAATTACTAAGAGCGCTTATTTAACTGTGACTGTGATCGCTCTTGGTATAGTAAGACGTTGCCGAAAGCGTGATCTTATGTGTGTTAGATTTCATTTGATGCCTCTTACTAAGCGTGTGCTCTGCTTCCGCATAATACTGATGCATTTGCAGAATGTCACTTCATTAGCTATTATTAGCAAGTGTTTCATTTGCTTACGGTTAATCCATGTCAATATGTCCTCTGCGGGCAATCTGAGTTTTCATTTACAAAGGTTACCGTGTTGAGCTTCGCAGGCCCACTCAAGGTAGCCAATATGTGATTCATTAAGTCCTAGTGAGTGTCGGTTCTCGTGAGCCAGTTCATTGCCCACTCCTAGCGTTTGTTTTATCAGGTACTGTTTCACTTAAAGAGAGGACTTGCGAGTGACATTAGTTATTGTTCAGCCTTGATTTTATAGTGTTAATTTACTAATCAATCTTGAATGTTAAAAGATAAGAAAAGTTTTTTTGGCTTCCCGTTGTCGGGTGTGGTCTGTGTTTCAGTGAGCTGAGGCAGCGGGCAACCGAAGCGCAGAGCTTCCCTTTAGATGACAAGTTTGGCTTCCGGGCGCTGGACTTGGCCTGCGCTCGTGTGTTCCTCTTCGGTAGCGTCTGCTGGGCTCACATTTGGTGACCCACTCCACTGCAAACGGAGCCACGTCTTGGTTCCAAGTTAAGCATTACTTCCCTCAGTCGGCTCCACCGTTCGTGGTTAAGCTTCCGCATTGCTACCTTGGGCCTTACTTCTGTTACACATTTTTGATTGTACAAACTTGTAACTTTATACGCCCTTAAAAGCGCATCTTACAAGCCAGTGGGCATTTGAATAATTTCGTGGTTCGCTCTTCAAGGTTCTCTAATCTAGTAATTTGTAAGATTGCCCAAGTTACGTTTTAATAAATATGTTCTAAGTATTCGTGTGAAAATTGAGGCTGTGTGTCCACTGTTATTTTACATGTAATGTTAAAGTAGTGGAATTGAAAGGGTCTTAAATAACGTGTCTTAACTACAGTTGTTTTCTTAAAGTTATGGTCAAATTCAGCCTTAGTGGCGTTTCCAATGTTTATGAGAGATCGTTGGCTAACGATTTATTAACTTTATTATAATTTTATGTAATGAGTGCTTCGTAAATAATCTTGTCTGAGTGTCGTGTGTCAATTTTTATGTGAGATTATTTTTGGTAGTTAATAAACACATTGGAATTGAAATGTCCACTTTATTGGGTCAGCCCTTCCACTTCCTTTAGATTTAAAGGTTAAACAAAGCAGGTGTTAAGTGAAAACGTTCCAAAAGGAATACTATGTTATTCGTTATTCGTTCTTATTTTAATCAGCATTATAACTTTTTGGTTAAACTTTCCAGAAAAGTGTTCAAAATTCCCTTGAGGATTACCTGTGTAGCGCTAGTAACAACAGATGTTCAAATAACATCGGATTTCTCACCACTAATAGGACAAAAGTAGACTGAGGTGATTAAAGGTCACAATACCTTGTAATATCGTGTCAGATCTCACACTGTCCGGCGTAGTCCACCATATCGACGGTTCATCGAGTCAATAAGTCGTTGGAAAATCCCTACAGAGATATTGAGCCATACTGCGTCCGTAATTGGAAAATCTTGCCGGCGTAGCAACCGATGCACGAACTGCTATCTCAATTGTCCCGTAAGTGTATGACAGGATTCATCATGGCGGGCGAACTCGGTGGTCAAATTATTCGCTCGATTTGTCAGTCGCGAACAGCTGTGGCCCGGTGGCAGTTCCATCGTTGTTTGGGAACATGAAGTCCATGAATGGCTGCAGATGGTCTCCAAGAAGCCGAACATAACCATTTAAAGTTTATGACCGTTCCTGTTAGACCAGAGGACCCGCACAGTCCATTCCACGTGAACACAGATCACACCATTATGGAGCCGCCACCAGCTTGCCCAGGCCTTTGTTGACAACTTGGGTCCATGGCTTTGTGGATTCTCCGCCACAATCGAACCCTAGCATCAGGTCCAACCAACTGAAATCGGGATGTATGTGACAGGGCCATAGTTTCCCAATCGTCTGGGGGTCTACCGATATGAGCACGAGACCAGGGGAGGGTGTTGGCAAAGGCGCTCAACTGCTACGGTCGCAGTTTCGAATCCTGCCTCGGGCATGGATGTGTGTGATGTCCTTAGGTTAGTTACGTTTAAGTAGTTCTAAGATCTAGGGGACTGATGACCACAGATGTTAAGTCCCATAGTGCTCAGAGCCATTTGAGCCAAACGCACTCACGTAGGTCGTCTGCTGCCATAGCCCTTTAACGCAAAATTTCAACACATTGTCCTAAGATATAAGTTCGTTGGACGTTCCTAATTGATTTGTGCCGTCACGTCAAGCAGTGTTGCTTGTCTGTTAGTACTGACGACTGCACACCAACGTCGCTGGTCTCGAGCGTTGAGTGAGGGCCATCGGCCAATGCAGTGAGAGGTTGAACTGTGAATTTACATTCAAAATCTTTTCTTCAGTAATTTACTTTATTTACTAGCGATTCATCATGAACATTAACACATTTAATCACACTAGGTGAGCGTGGATGTAGTTGCCAGGGAGTAACTGATGAAAATCAAATTACCTTTAACAAATGGGAATTTTATTCATAAGAGCCTTTTCAAAACATATTTAAAATTTGTAAGCAGAAAAGTACCCTCGAAATATCACGTTACAATTTTATTTAGAGGCAGAAAGAACAATACTGACAGTATGAGCCTTCGGGCTGAGAAGCTTGCCGCTCCTTTTCAACTCGGCCGTAGTCACGACCGCTCACAACGACCTGTTGTAAGTAGGCTGTTTATGTTTTCTTATTGGTAACGCCACGTAGCGCTCTGTATGAAAATCACTGGCTGTGCTGTGTGCAGTCTGTGGCCAGTTTGCATTGTTGTCAGCCATTGTAGTGTTGGGCAGCTGGATGTGAACAGCGCGTAGCGTTGCGCAGTTGGAGGTGAGCCGCCAGCAGTCGTGGATGTGGGGAGAGAGATGGCGGAGTTCTGAAACTGCTGGCGGTTCACCTCCAACTGCGCAACGCTACGCGCTGTTCACACTCAGCTGCCCAACACTACAATGGCTGACAACAATGCAAACTGGCCACAGACTGCACACAGCACAGCCAGTGATTTTCATACAGAGCGCTACGTAACGTTGCTAATAAGAAAACATAAAACAGCCTACTTACACTGTAAAGACTACATTGGTGCAAATCTACAACACACCAGATTACTTTAAACTAAAAATTTTAACAACTCACACAAACACATTAACTACGCACCCGGTAAGAGGGATGAAAATGGTACAAACACCCACACTAAGAAATTATTTGCCACCGAAACTGCAATTTATTTTTAGAAGGACTCTTACGGTGGAAGGGTGGCAACTTTATAAAAAATGACTATTGAAATAAAACCCATAAAATTCAGACTTACATGAAACGTACAACATGCTGTACATTACGCATATACCGCCGCGCAAGATGATAGGCAAGATAAAAACCATGTTTCAGCAATTCGGCCTTTACACCTTAATTCTATAAATTCGTTAACACCGAATCCGACAAACGTGACAGAGGAAGCTATCAACTACGGCAGACCGACAGACAGACAGACAGACAAACACTAACTGCATAACAAATGCGGACGAGAGACAAACGAGCTAGCTGGGGACGAGAGACTGACCAAGAAAACAATTAGAATTTAACAAGTAAATGAAACAACATATCACCAATCACTTTACTTTTAATAAACTGCGATGTGTGGCGAAGACCTCGCGCAGCACCCCCAAAACGCTCTCCCGAACCGTCCACTGCCAGCCGCTTCAGCGGACGCCGATCTCCCGTCTCACGGCGTCGCAGCTCGCCCCGGCCAGACCGATGTCGTGGGTTGAATCCTGTTGCTCTCGTGTCGGCCGCGAAGCCACTATGCCTCGCTATACGGCGTGGCCCACTGGACTCACGTGGCGACCTCACATGCGCCGACGCTCAAGACGGACAAGTCACCTTGTGTCCAGTGCGCGACTGACGAACCGATCGATCCAACCGCCAAGGGCCATTGCCTGAGCAAACTCGAGCAGACTGACGGCCTAACACATACTAGCACTCCGGAAGACAGACTGACAGACACTGACTGCCCCACACTGACCCGGCTGACCAACTGACCAGATTCCCCAGAATGAGGGACTCCGACTGCCGAGCTCATAGCGCCCCTTAAATGCACTTGAACAGGCAACTTTCCCACCAGAGGGGGACACCAAAGCTGCGATTGCCACAGCCGCGGCACCGCCAGAAACGGAAGGCGACTGCTTCACACTACGCGCTGCGGCGCGCTCTTCAAAACAGCAATTTTTCCCACGTCTCAGGGGTACTGTCTGAAATTTGACATTCTCGGCACACTCTTGACACTGTAGATCTCGGAATATTGAATTCGCTAACGATTTCCGAAATGGAATGTTCCATTCGCCTACGTCCAGCTACAATTCCGCGCTCGAAATCTCTTAGTTCCCGTCGTGCGGCCATAATCGCATGAATCACCTGTTTACACATTCGATCAATCCCTTGTCGCACACTTTTGGTAATATCTCAACCGTGTGGCTTGCCGAAGTTCGTATTACCATATGCGTAGGCAACCCGCACGACCTTGTACGAGTTGTGCATCTCCTCAGCCGTTTGTCCTGCGGATGTAATGGTTTCGGCATGAATATTCCGCAACACGGCCTCCGGATTAGTGCGTGCGCTCCGCGGAGGGCATGCATTAGCCCCGGACACTGCGGGGGATCACGCGTGGCCTTGTAGAGAGGCCCTCCGAACCAAGGTGTAGCCTGTCCCACGTACACAGGCGTCCGCGGGGCAAATGCACGCTCCGGCAAACGGACGCCCACGCGCGGTACTCGGTCACGAATGAAATGAAACGATTCGGCCGTGTAAATTTATCTAGCCGCTGTCCCTCTAATGGAATGACAAAACCGCAAATAGTGGAACGCTAAACGTCTACTATTTGCTCGTCCACAGAAATGTCCGTGCCATCGTAGGCTAGACAGGGGGATGGTAATTGAAACGTTTTGAGACTAATGCGGTGATCGATATCACTCAACTACTAAAGGACACGTGAATGATTCGAACATGCCCTTTTGGACTTGGTTAGGGAAACACAGGAATACTATAATGTTCCTGAACCACATTTAATAATATTTCATTTGTGTCAATCTGGTGTGACATCAGTATAGTGCCTAGTCAAAAATGCAGTGCTAACAGTGTGTGATCTGCTGTTGGAAAACATGACTTTATACCATTTTCACGAAAACAATTTTTTTAGAAAAAAACATGTGGTTATGTAATTAAGGTTTCAAGAAATGATTGAGTGTTGGAGATCAATGTCATCCTTTCGTCCTTTTTGTTTTGCTGTCTGTCTTTTGTCTGGTTTGATGACACGGCCTCGAATCCCTCTTCGCGCCTACTCGTCATCATCGATTTCGTTTAAATTTATGGTACATGCAGGGCTTGGCCAGAAATAAAAATGACAGATGCGGTAGCTCCAGATGGCCTGTATATCAACAGTAAGGAATCGAGAAGCTAATTGAATTTTGCCTCTAATTAACGTTAATACTGACAAAATATCTGTCCCGGAAATTCCAAACATACGAGAACGTTTTAAGTTCTGGTTTGGAGCCGCATAATAAATTACAAAAGAAATATTTTTGTGTGATATAGTTATGTTGTTGTTGTGGTCTTCAGTCCTGAGACTGCTTTGATGCAGCTCTCCATGCTACCCTATCCTCTGCAAGCTTCATCATCTCCCAGTACTTACTGCAACCTACATCCTTCTGAATCTGCTTAGTGTATTCATCTCTTGGTCTCCCTCTAGGATTTTTACCCTCCACGCTGTCCTCCAATGCTAAATTTGATGCCTCAGAACATGTCCTACCAACCGATCTCTTCTTCTAGTCAAGTTGTGCCACAAACTCCTCTTCTCCCCAATTCTATTCGATACCTCCTCATTAGTTATGTGATCTACCCATCTAATCTTCAGCATTCTTCTGTAGCACCACATTTCGAAAGCTTCTATTCTCTTCTTGTCCAATTAAGTTATGCTGTGTGCAAAACTCTACCAGGCGGCTTCCTCTTTCATTTCTTAGCCCCAATCCAGATTCATCTACTATGTTTCCTTCTCTCCCTTTTCCTACTCTCGAATTCCAGTCACCCATGACTATTAAATTTTCGTCTCCCTTCACTACCTGAATAATTTCTTTTATCTCATCATACATTTCATCAATTTCTTCGTCATCTGCAGAGCTAGTTGGCATATAAACTTGTACAACTGTAGTAGGCGTGGGCTTCGTGTCTATCTTGGCCACAATAATGCGTTCACTATGTTGTTTGTAGTAGCTTACCCGTACTCCTATTTTTTTATTCATTATTAAACCTACTCCTGCATTACCCCTATTTGATTTTGTATTTATAACCCTGTATTCACCTGACCAGAAGTCTTGTTCCTCCTGACACCGAACTTCACTAATTCCTACTATATCTAACTTTAACCTATCCATTTCCCTTTTTAAATTTTCTAACCTACCTGACCGATTAAGGGATCTGACATTCCACGCTCCGACCCGGAGAACGGCAGTTTTCTTTCTCCTGATAACGACGTCCTCTTCAGTAGTCCCCGCCCGGAGATCCGAATGGGGGACTATTTTACCTCCGGAATATTTTACCCAAGAGGACGTCATCATCATTTATCCATACAGTAAAGCTGCATGCCCTCGGGAAAAATTACGACCGTAGTTTCCCCTTGCTTTCAGCCGTTCGCAGTACCAGCACAGCAAGGCCGTTTTGGTTAGTGTTACAAGGCCAGATCAGTCAATCATCCAGACTGTTGCCCCTGCATCTACTGAAAAGTCTTCTGTCCCTCTTCAGGAACCACACGTTTGTCTGGCCTCTCAACAGATACCCCTCCGTTGTGGTTGCACCTACGGTACGGCTATCTGTATCGCTGATGCACGCAAGCCTCCCTACCAACGGCAAGGTCCATGGTTCATGGGGGGGGGGGGGGATATAGTTATAAATTAGCAATTTTCGCAAGTTTTAGTTAATTTTTTACCATCAAACCTTGCTTTTTGCCATATTTCATGATTCTAACTCAAAGGGAACTACTCTTCAGGTTTTGAAGAGTGATTTTCCGAGTATCAAAATGTCTGACATAAATGGTCGTATCTTTTTAATTGCACTGACTAGGAAAGTTATATTTATTACACTGTCAAGGGCCATAGCCCTTGTACGTGTCAGGAATTTACACTTGATAAGTCTAGCCATTCTGGAGAAAAATTGTTTTCTAACAGTCGGACAGACAGGCAAACAGACAGACGGACAATAAAGTGATCATACAGTGAAGCGCCAAAGAAACTGGTATAGGCATGCGTATTCAAATACAGAGATATGTAAACAGGCAGAATATGGCGCTGTGGTCGGCAACGTCTCTATAAGGCAACAAGTGTCTGGTGCAGTTGTTAGATCGGTTGCCGCTACTATAATAGCATGTTACCAAGATTTAAGCGAGTAGCGATGGGACGCAGCATCTCCGAGGTGGCGATGAAGTGCGGATTTTTCCTTACGGCCACATCAGGAGTGTACCGTGAATATCAAGTATCTGATGAAACCTCAAATCTCCCACATCGCTGCGGCCGGCGAAAGATCTTGCAAGAACGGGTCCGACGACGACTGAAGAGAATCGTTCAACGTGACAGAAGTGCAACCCGTCCGCAAATTCCTGTAGATTTCAATTCTGGGCCGTCATCAAGAGTCCGCGTTCGAACCATTCTACGATACATCATCGATATGGGCTTTCGGAGCCGAAGGGACACTTGTATATCCTTTATAACTGCACGACACAAAGCTTTACGCCTCGTCTGGGCCCGTCGAAACCGACAACGGCCTCTTGATCCTATCGAGTGGATGGACGGGTACGGGTGTGGAGACAATTTCATGAATCCATGGACCCTGTATGTCAGCAGGGGACTGTTAAAGCTGGTGGAGGGTCTGTAACGGTGTGGGGCGTGTGCAGTTGGAGTAATATGGGACCCCTGATACGTCTAGATACGACTCTGACAGGTGAAACGTACGTAAGCATCCTGTCTGATCATTTGCATCCATTCGTGTCCGTTGTGCATTTCGACTACTTGGACAATTGCACTGGGACAAAGCGCGTCCAGAATTCCTACAGACTGGGTCCAGGAACATTCTTCTGAATTTAAACACTTCTGCTGGACACCAGAGTCCCCAAACATGAGCGTTATTTAGCGTAAGTGGGATGCCTTGCAAGTTGCTGTTCAGAAGAGATCTCAACCCTTCATACTCTTGCGAATTTATGGACAGCCTAACAGGTTTCATGGTGTCAGTTCCCTCCAGCACTACTTCAGACATTAGTCGACTCCATGCCACGTCGTGTTGCGGCACTTCTGCGTGCTCGCTGAAGCCGTACACGATATTAGTCAGGTGTACCAGTTTCTTTGGCTCTTCAATGTGTAAGGATTCTGTTTTTACTGATTCAGGTACGCAAATCTACAAATTGCATTTTTGGCGTAGGTGGAGGAAGACATGAGCCATTTAAGTTATTCTAGACGCTAGGCAGTGATTAGCGCAACGGTAATCGAATGGTCGCAGGTTCAAGTCCATAATGAGAATTATTGAAATTTTTATATTTTCAATTTTTATGTTACTTGCACTGTAAATAAACCGAAATGACGCTCGGTATACTGTATTTATTAAGATTTTCATAAAACACACGAAAAGAAAGGGCAAGGGAAAATTTGGGATTACAAATATATTTTCAGGTACGGATTGTAAGGCGTACACGATAACTTCTTGTACTCCTATAAAATTAGATACTTTCATTATTTTACCGTTGATAACTTACACGTGCTGGAGCGATATTCATCGTAAAAACACGCGGAAGCAGCAATTTTCACGCCATCTTGCGAACGTTATAAATGCAATATTTTTAATTTTATTTCGTTGTTTTAGTGTTTCTATAGAGAAGGTTCTCTCCCATCGAATAGTTCGACAGGAAACCACGCGTAACTTGTCACTTTGCCTTATACGAAGATAGCTACTGATGCCGAATGAAACGTATTGTGAGGCAGTCTTCTCGGGATGCGATTCTCTGGGTGAGATAAGAGACGTCTTGAAGCTTTCTGGTTTATTTTTCACCTGAAGATAAAAACAGACAATGCAGTTTTCCACTAGCGGGTTGCATTTGAGGGAAAACCTGTCTTGAAAATTTATTTGCAATCCCAAATTTTCATTTGCCTTTCCCTTTCACGCTTTTTATAAAAATTTTAATAAATACAATATATTCAGACTTTTTTTTTGCAGTGCAAGTAAAGCAAAAATTGAAAATAAGAATGAAAAAAATTCCGCCAAGGAATTCGATCTAATCACCCTCGGATTCCGGTTCTGCACTTTTATCGCTGCCTAGAGGTTACGCTAACGTAAATGGTTTGTGCCTCGCCCATAAATGTTATTTTACGGTTCCGCACCTCAATCAGTAAAAACGGAACCCTTATAGGATCACCTTCTTGTCTGTCAAAAACTCTTTCCCTCTGGTAAGGGTAGACCTATCAAATCCAAATTTAAGTGACATATTAGGCCTTACAGTCCCTTGGCGGTGTAATATTCTGAACCTACGTCAATGCAGATACCCGCAAACTGACTCATCAAAAGCTAGAGGCCAGTTATCGTTGCCACAAAATGATGAAATTTGTCAGTAAGTAAGGTTTAACAGAAGAAGTAAAGAAAAAATCCGAAAAGTAATAATTTGTAATTATATCACAAGAAAAAATATTTCTTTCGTCTTTTGGTATCCAATTTAAAACTTGAAATTTAAACATCCTCGAGAGTCATGTAATCCCTGGGACCGATATTTTGTCAGTATCAGTGTCGACAACAGGCAAAAACGTTCGAGATTCTCGATTCATGAAATAGTTTACCTGTTTCCATACATAATTAAGTCTATACGGAACCCTCATCGCGCAAGTCCTAATCGCACCTGGACGATTTACTTTCTAAATGCTTCGTCATCTGGAGCCCCCACTTCCGTCACTTTCATTTCTGGCCATTTCTGCATGCAGCGTAAATTTATATGAAACCGGTGGTCACGAGTGGGCGTGGTCCCCTTGGCAGAGTGCTACTTGCAACTTGACGTCGTCAGTTATTTGCTGGATGTATTCCAATCTCCATATTTCCCTACGGATTTTACCCTCTACTGCTCCCTCTAGTACCACGGAAGTTATCCCCTGCCATCTTTGATAACCTCTGAATGAATTCGTTGCAGTCGATGATGGTGGAGTGTATATCCGGTTGTGATAGGCGAAGATACATTTGCGAGATCTGCATCGGTGTAGATGACGATCACATTTCACTACAACTGCATTCTTCAATACAATATAAACGCAGAACAAGACGAAACGTATGTGCAGCTATTTCGAGATGTGAATTCGAATGGTGAAACGTGTGGCGTCGTCCGAAGTGCCAAAGCGAGGTTGGTTAGTACCTCGCAACGCAACCGAAACAGACGGTGGACGCTGCGAGCCGCATCGACGAATGAGCAACCCCGGCGTAGCCACGTCCACAGATCTTTCGCCACGCCGCCGCATCGGTTCTTCTACTTACGGCAGAGCACCGGACCGCTCTGCCCTAGCCAGCGATCATCGGCTGAGGAGAGAGCATCGTCTTCTTGTAGGCCAGCTGTGTGACCGACGTATTAGGCAGACCTCAACGTGAAAGTTAATCTTAAATGTGCCCTGAGTTATATTTCGTCTGTACTGGGTGGTACGCTAATGTTCAGAGACAGTTGTAAATACTCGTGACATTCCTGTGGAAATGGACTGTACAAATTCATCTTACTAAGGTTTGAAGCTCCTCTTGATGTTTTTCCGTGTTTGTGATTTAAAAATTGGGTTGTTTTGAAAAGCAGCCTTATGTAAACACAATTTTTTTTTCGTATTTACCCCAACATGTTTCGACACCTATGTGTCATCTTCATAGGTCGAATTTTATTTCTGTAAAGTAAAATACCAAATTAATAATAATGTATCTATTGTAGGTCTAAGAATTACTATATATGCATTTTGCTTTGTTTTATTTAGACGTCCGTCTTACAATTACATCGCTAAATGAAATACATTATTATACATCGCTTTTTGACCTCCATTTCGTCGTTTTCTGACAGCGTGTCATCTGAAAACTAGCCATGAAGGAAATTATCCTGTATATGTGAAAAACAATAATTTTCATCATGGCTAGTTTGCAGATCACATGCCGTCAAATAACGACGAAAAAGGGCACAAAAACGGAGGCATAGTAATGCAGTTCATTTAGCGATGTAATTTTAAGATGAGCGTCCAAACAAAACAAAGCAAAAGGCACATATAGTAATTCTTAGGCCTAAAATAGATAAATTATTATAAATTTGATATTGTACTTTACAGAAATAAAATTTGACCTACAGAGGATGACACATATGTGACGAAATATGTTTGGGTAAATATAAAAAGAAATTGTTTGCCGAAGGACTGTACAAAATTTAGTGTTCTTCCTACCTACGTTACAATAAAGTAAAGAACATTTTAAGTGCTGTAGTATCCACTCAGTCTCCCCCCAGGCCAAAGTAAAGAACCCACCATTCTAGCAAGGAATGTATTTTCGTCTGGTACAGCAAAATGAATAAAACGATGGGCGATACTGAACAATTTAGTGATGAGAAAGAGGCTGCACAAGTAATAAAAGCTTTTTTCTGAAAAAAACACAAACATCTGCAGTCTGTACTTACAAGACTAGATTTTAGCAGGAAATCGAATTACTGAATTGTACTAAAATTTGACAAGTTCCAAACTAAAACTTTTTTCACACGCAACGTGTATTTCATTTCACACGAAAAATTATTTCCGTCTCCTAAGCATTATGTTAACCGTTTTTCACAGAATTAAAAAAAGAATAGCTTGTTCCTTTGTCTGATTAAAAGCTAATGTTTCATTTTTCGGTGGACGTGGTGATTTTCGTGAGTACGTTTCGTGGGAAAGAGGTAGGTGGCTCAACAGAATTTGTCTTGTCTGTTTTTCCTATGAAGCAGGATAATATTACACGGTTTGTTCAATTATACAGAGATTCTGTAAGCAACACAACCGTATAAAATCTGAGCTATTAAAGAAAGTATCTTATGAACGCGTCGCCTATGGCAACGTCGCTGAGTCAGAAAAGATTCGACCTCCGTTAGGTGTCCGAAAGGAAGAAACCGCAACGGGACTACCAACTCTGATATGTTTCATGATGACACCATTTTTGGCACGAATCAACACAGCTCGGATTTGCTTTAAATACCTGGACAAAAATTGCAGGTGTTACTTAAATCTCTGTGCGTTCCTTCAAAAAAAAAAAAAATGTGCTGTATATTACTTACGGGTACCATGGGAGATGGCCCCTGCAGTGGCAGCTGTTGGTAGCACTGACGCTGTTGCTTCCTGAAAAACAGAAAATAGCAGTGTAGGTCCAATACCTACTGCAAGATTTCTCTGCTATTTCTAGATCTACATATACTACAGACCACTAAAATTGCAATTCTTGTAAGGATAGTTAACTTCTTCTGCATTAACTTCTTGTACTCTGCGTCCACAGTTTCTGTGAAAACTTCAAATTGCGCCATTTTCTGCTATTGGCTATAACATCTTTTATTGCGCTGTTGCAATTTCACCTGATGTACCGCTGTCGAGCATCTACAAAGATGTAATACAACAGAACAAGAAAAACATTATAGGAGTACAGCAGCATGTACAACAAATCAGCACAATTACAATCATAGTATCACCAGCATTGAGGTATCTTTTAAGATACAGCAAAGGGTACAGAAATGTAGAGTAATGAGCAGTTTGGAAGAAATTTACACATACTCGTATAGCGCTTTCAAAGATCAACCAATAAATTTACTCAAGAAACAAACAGAGCTGAGAAATAGGTAATCTTTAGATTTAAAAAAAATTGTTCAAATGGCTCTAAGCACTATGGGACTTAACATCTGAGGTCATCAGTCCCCTAGACTTAGAACTAACTTAAACCTAACTAACATAAGGACATCACACACATCCATGCCTGAGGCAGCATTCGAACATGCGGCCGTAGCAGTCGCACGGTTCCGGACTAAAGCGCCTAGAATCGCATGGCCACACCGGCCAGCTTTAGATTTCATTTGGCGTTCAACGTGTACACGCTTTTAGCTTTGTGAAAGCCCACTTTGCTGTGCATAGTCAGTTCAAGAGTACACTATAAAAATGGAGTATCATGCTCGGTAGTATCCTGCTGACTAGTTCCACTTTGATATACCATAGAGCAGGGCAGTGACCTGACACGAGTGCCATAGCGCTCTGCCTCGCTGCACACTTACCCCACTGCCTCGCCGCACACTTACCCCACTGCCTCGCCGCACACTTACCCCACTGCCTCGCCGCACACTTACCCCACTGCCTCGCCACACTGAGTGTAAGCAGGGGAAGAGAGGGGAAACTTCGAACGCGCCGCATTTAGATGGCTGTACTGTCGCACTGTATGAGACTTAGTTTCGTATTTCACATTTCTCAACAACATAGATCACCAACAAAACAAATTACAATTTTATTCAATAAGTTTTGGCTCGGCGAGCGCATAATATAATTTCTATCCAATGCAGACTCAGCATACGGCAATGCATAGACGTAATCGTGACTTGGTTAGTTTCATAATCGAAGAAAAGTCTTTCACACAAATCTAAATGTTGAAGAACGTTTGCAGCCTTATTATGGGTTCGTGGAAACTCTACCTGAGGAAAGCGATGTAGATTTTTCTGGACAGTTTTAGCGTAGAAGAATTTGCCATTAAAAAGGATATTACAATGCAAGTCAATCAGTTTCATCTGCGCATGCATAGAGGCGCTTTCAACTAAAACGGTAAACGGTCTCGATAACAGATGTAAGATTGGCAGTATCCTTAGAACGTTTAGCAATTATCCTTTCTTCAAGGCGATAATGAACTCTTCCAACGTCGCGTTTTAACGGCAATGAGCTTAGGAAACTGGACTGTGTTTGCCAGAATGAGTCCTTTCTACAATGCCGTTTTCTTTTTAAACGTATCTCCCATCAAATCACAAAGAAGTTGTCTCTCACCTTGCAATGTCTTATTGTGGCTTGCGTGCAGTAACGTCCAGTTAATATGCGAGGTCTGTGATCCATTCCGCATATTCTAATTTTCGTTTCTGCACTTCTTTTGCTTCGCAAATCCAACGACACCGAGTCTTAAATACAAAAATCGTTCCAGCAGTACCTCTTAAATTGACCAACGTAATTCGCAGAAATATACACAGTCTCTATACTGTTCATTCAATTTCATTGAAAACTGTTGAAATGACAGCGAAATAAAGCGTGCGACTTCAGAAATTGTTCTGTTCGTATCATTCGTTTCTTCACATACCCCACGCTGCAAATTTAGCACAAAGTGCTTCTTGACGTTCAGAACAACGAATCTCGTCTGTCGATCACTGTAATTCTTCTCTCTTTCATTGTCAACTAAATCTTTAAATTCTTTCTGCATGGTATTGTTATTTCAAGAACATCTGCAATATCCGTCGCTTTTGCGACTGCATAACATGTAGTGAGAAGACTCATCTTTCTCTTCTGTCATTCACGTTCACTTTTAAAGGCTTGTGGCGACAGATCGCTATATCGCCACCTCCTGCGCAAAGAGCCACTGGACTTGTGAACGTCCTTCATACGATGAACAAATAGTGAAGAGTAAACAGCGCTGCCACCATGATTCAGCCAAACTGAAGAGAGCTGTACCGGCCGAAAAGTGCTCGCATACCCGGTTCAGGTGAGGTTTGGCACGCCGTGGCCGAACCCGATACACATGACTTTTCTTAAGGGGACCACACCCTACCGATCTAACCCATTTTAATTTAGGCAAGCATTTGACCCATTTCTGAGAATGCAGGACCTTAATATTTTTACTGTATGTTACATGATGCTAATATAGTCAACTGTACTAAAAATCTACTTTATCCATTTTATAGTTTTTAAGAAATACCTTTTTAAATTTATTAATAAAAATATTAAGTTTTTTCTGCAGAAAATATTTTTTGTGAACTTCCTAATGGGGGACTATTAATGAATGTAGTACCAGAGGTAGCTTTTTATGTTATTCAGAGTTTCTGAAAATTTCATTCATTTATCTATGATAGTTTCTGATAAAATGGGGCATATGTACTGAAAATTTTAGTTTGCAGGAAACTGACTTTAAAGAAAAAACTTTTGAAATTGTTTATTTAAAGTTAATTAAAACTGTCCTGCTGCATGTGATGGCCCTTCTTTTGCCTCTAGCAGGTCTTCCAGCTTCTTTTTCACCTTCCTGGATGTTTTTCTTGCTTTCTTGGCTATATTAGATGCAGACCTGTCTGTATCGGCTATCCTCAGTTTATCGCAATGTTGCAGCCCAGTGATCATATTTTCACTAGGATTAATTCCCAGCTTTTTCAGTACCGAACACTTTTCAATATTACCACAACTGAATGTAATAGCAGCATCATGAACTCCTAGTTTCATTGTATGCATGCCTCCAAATACAATTTTAGGAAGGCGGTTCCGAATTATGCTGCTGAAACATTCATTTGGGTTCTGTGTCTGCCCATGCAGACATTTCCTTAGAAGGTCAGGATGAGCCAAGTCTCTGAAAATAGGTTTAATTGCTGTAATAACAGCAGCAGGAAGAGAACGCTGGTGAGAATAAGATTCTCCAGTTGCCTGAGCCCTATCGTATTTGCACCATGAATTTTCTCCTGATGGACACAATCCACGACATGGCTTATCATCAATAGAGGACTTATGGAAGAATATGGCCCAAACATATCTCTTCATTGCCTCCAGATTTTCTCTATTTCTCCTAATTGCCTCCCCATAGTATACCTGCAAGTTTTCTATAACAACTACTCGCAATCACACTGGAACGAAACTGACGGGGTGTTTGGAAGCGTGTTGTTTACAAACAGCAGAAACAAAAGAATACCGACAGTTGCATTCCAAGGATAGTCAACACACTCGGGAGTAAAAAAAAAAATCTCTAACGTGCAATGTAGGGGATATAAAGATCTAAAATATATGCAGAAAAGTGGATGACAGAAAAGTGGGCGTGGCACATAAACACACGTGGTAGGAAAATGCTTTTTAAATGCTCGAAAAAAAATTTTTCAGCAAAATACTTTTCAGAGTACTTAACTAAAACCTTAATCTATCGAAAATGAGCCGGCCGGAGTGGCCGAGCGGTTAAAGGCGCTACAGTCTGGAACCGCACGACCGCTGCGGTCGCAGGTTCGAATCCTGCCTCGGGCATGGGTGTGTGTGACGTCCTTAGGTTAGTTAGGTTTAAGTAGTTCTAAGTTCTAGGGGACTTATGACCACAGCAGTTGAGTCCCATAGTGCTCAGAGCCATTTTTTTTATCGAAAATGATGAAAACCGAAAATCTATTTTTTCGACCTGAACCACGGTGTGGTTCCCTTAAGTACCTCTGGGATTTCCGAAGACTGCTGCACGAAAGCTAGAAGACGCAGAAAAGTAACAAACATCAGTGAACAGAACATCTATCCAATTTCTGAGTCATAGTACGTACCGTGGCGTCGTTGTGTCGGAAGTATCATAACATGTAGACTATCATCTGCACCGTACTGTTGCACTGAATTAGTTCGCGCCTGCGATAGGAAACCCAGTGAACAGATTGGCAAAATGGGCTGCGGTCACTTCTTTCCAGGGAACTACCGTCGGCGATGTCTATGAATTTCACGCATGCACTGACAATTGCTGTATCACAAACTGCATCCGTACTGAGCACCTGTTTTTCCACACGTACGTTTTGTGAGCAAGAACTGGGTTAATGAAATGTTGAATGACCAATAAACATTTGTTAATTAAAATTATTACAACGGAAAAAATCAATATTTAAATAATGTCTCGCACAATAATTAAACATCAGATAATTCACAATGAATGTGAGCCGTGGCACGGTTCAGCATTTTTGATTTACCCGCGAGATTAATTCACTTGTTTTCGCCGCAGCGATAGGGGGGCGTGATCCCTGAGCGCTGTTGGCGCTGGTGCGCGAAGCAACAGTTGTGGGAGGACGGCTCTGTCGGTATATGGCGACAGGACGGAAGCGGCGGGGAGTCAACTGGTGCCTGTCGATTAAGGACTGCGACGAGTGTGGCTGTTTGCGAGCATGCGGGGAGGACGGAATGCTCGCTTGCTCAGCGTGGCTCTCCATGACCACCTGTTGTTTGTTGGGCCTAGCACTCGAGTGTAACAGGAAACTGCATTGGTGTGGTTCTCGTCACCTGGCTAAGGCCGAAATTTTCATATACTTTTGTTATATTTCATGATAATTACCTTATTATGGGGTGGGTACTTGTAGGCAACATTTTGTGATTTGAAATACTTCAGAGAATATCATCATGCGCCAAGTGTCTACTGTGAATAACTCTTAATTTGTTTCATAGTGTATGGCACTGTATCCACTATCATCGATCATTTTATGAAACTTCTGTCCAAATTATTGTTACATTAGACTTTGTTAAAATTGGTGCGTTTAAATTGTAAATTTCCTAATTCTACTAATATTGCTTGGGATAAACCCATCTATTTCTTGAGACTGACTGAATTGAGTTTGGAACACGTGGGGGGGGGGGGGGGGGGGAGTATTTAAATGAAAATTTGCTAGATAACACAACCGTCGTGAAATTGAAAACTTGACAGTGTTTGCTCATGTCGCCAGTCGTTAATGTTGTTTCTGTCTTGTAGATTACTTAACTGATATAAAATAATTTAGAAATTTTGTGTATTTGTCACGAAAGGTGAACTGATGTCACATGACATTGACATTTGTGTAGGGTTTACGCAAGCTTAAGTGAAATCAGGAGGTAAAAAAAAAATAAAAAAACTAATTACCATTGCCACATTTTTTTTAGCAGGCAGTGGGTAATTTGTTGCACTCTTGCCAAATTGGATTTTTTAAAGGTTTGATTTACATGTAGTACAAATCACAAGTTCAATATTTTTCTGGTGTAATTGTTAATATTTGTACATGTTGCACTGTTGTACGATATAATATACCTTTTACTAACAGTTCAAAAATGGCTCTGAGCACTATGGGACTTAACATCGGAGGTCATCAGTCCCCTAGACTTAGAACTACTTAAACCTAAGGACATCACACACATCCATGCCCGAGGCAGGATTCGAACCTCCGACCGTAGCAGCAGCGCGGTTCCGGACTGAATCGCCTTCAACCGCTCGGCCACCGCGGCCGGCTTACTAACAGTACCTTTATTTAATTTTTCAGAGTGGGGCTGCATGTTCTTCTAGAGAATGTTTAAAAAAATTTATTGCTAAAATTTCCTTTTAAACTGTTAATTGTGTTAACTAGGATGTATAACCAATTACTGTTAAATAATAAATTTGTGTCAACAAGGCTTGGACCAAGTAAATGTGCCTACACATTCCCCATCATGGCTCTGCTACCGTCTGTATTTCACAGAATGGATTGCTTCACTCCTTTGAAAGAACATTCCTTCAGCAGGCGCATTCAGTCAATACTTAGGGTCGTTCGTAACCACTCACAAAATGTCCCAGAAATATTAGGCAGGCTTTGTTCGCGATGGCGTCGATTAGGAGGATATGCAACGTGGCACGCAGCTGGCAGTGCACATACACGGCTTGAAGAGCAACAGGATTGGCTTAGCATACACCTTTGGCCGTCAAACTCATCGGATTTAAACCCAATCGAAAATCAATGGGACCACTTCTATCGGACTATTCGCGCCGTGGATCCTCAACCGAGAAACCTAGCGCAGCTGTCCACAGCATTACAACTCTCCGAGCTGCTTATTTAGGCATTTGACGGGTGGTCACATATATTTAATAAGAACAAAAAGTACTTGTTTTAATGAAGGACTACAGGCTAGTATAACACTTTTGGTAACTTCTGTTGTTCATAATTTTACAGAAGTTTAGTACAGTAAGCTCCAGGATAAACGTTAAGGCAATAGACCACCTCTTACGAATGGGCCATGTTCCAGTCACACACCACAGCTGCAACAAGCTCCACCAACACGGACCCTAGTGCCCGCTTAGTTACGTCCGAAATGACCAAAATCGGCATAGCGCCGTCTGGTATTCAATCTCGTTGACCGCTCCATGCCAAAACATAAAGTGTCCAGAAGCAAACCCTTGGAACACACTGGCACTTCCAAGTCTGCAAGCTATGCGGAGCTGAACTACCTGAAACAGAGTCCATAACAATGGAGGCCATGTCAGATAACGGTGAGAACGTATTGCCTGAATTCTGTATTTCTTTGAGCAGAGTGGTTCCGTCCACAATACATTCCCTCCTAGAAATTCGAGTATTCTCAGATGCACCAAGGTAAGCCTTGAGAAGCTCCGTTAAGAATAGTCACAGTGGCAGGCTCTAATCCGATGCAGGACAGCCGAAAATCAAATGTCTATTTAAGTATTGTCGTAAAGCCATGCCACCGAGCTGCCCAATGCGGTTTTTTTTTTTGTCAGTCTTCCGACTGGTCTGATACGACCAGCCTTGAATTCCAGTCCTGTGTTACTCTTTTTATCTCAGAGTATCTCTTGTACCGTACGTCCTCAATTATTTGCCGCATATGTTCCAACCTCTGTCTCCCCTTACAGCTCCCTCTAGTCCCATCGATGTATTCCGTGAAGTCTTAAGCCATGTCCTATCAGCCTTTCCCTTCTTTCTATAGGTAGTTTCCATATGTTCCTTTCTTCCGCGATTCTGCGAAGAACCTCCTCATTCTCTATTATATAAGTCCACCTAATTTTCAACATTTTTCCGTAGCATCCCACCTCAAACGCTTCGATTCTCTTCTGCTCCTGTTTTCCACAGTCTATGATCCACTACCACACAATGATGAGCTCCAAATCGACATTCTTAGAAGTTTCTTCCTAATATTCAGGCCTGTGTTTGACAGCAGTAGACTTCACTTGTCCAGGAATGCCTTCTTCGTCTGTGTTAATCTTTTTCGGATGCCCTCCTTGTTTCTTCTGTCGGCGGTTTCGTTACTTCCAAGGTAGCAAAACGTAACTTCGTCATCACCAATTTTGATATTAAGTTTCTCGCTACTCTCATATCTGCTATATTTCATTTCTGTTTACTCTCAATCCATATAAGGTACTCGTTAGATTGTTCATTCCTTACAAATGACCATATAATTCTTCTTCATTTTCAGTCACAACAGCTATGTCATCAACGATTCTTATCAAAACTAGACAGGATTGTCTTATTGGTATTGCCGTGATTGTATGATGACTTGGCAGAAGAAGAAACTGGAGTCGATAAGATAGAGATATGGATCCAGTATTAGAATTTAGAAGAGATTTGGAAGACTTAACATCGAATAAGGCAGAAGGAACAGATAACACTCCATCGAAATTTCGAAAATCATTGCGGGAACTGGCAACGAAACGGCTATTCAAGTTGGTGTGCAGAATCTGGCAACGTGCCATCACACCGGAAAAAATATCATCCATACAGTCCCGAAAACTAAAAGAGCTGACCAGTGCGAGAATAGAAGAGAAAACTGAGATGACGATCAGTTTGGTTTTAGGAAAAGGTGAAGGCAGCAGGCAGGCAGTTCCGACACCGCGTTTGATGACGGAAGCAAGGCTGAAGAAAAGGCAAGACACGCTCTTAGCATGCGTCAGCCTAGGAAAACAAATGTAAAATGGTGCAAAGCGTTCGACATTCTGAGAAAAATAGCAGCAACCTGTAATGAGAGACTGGTAATATACAGTAAGTACAAGAACTAAGAGGGGACAATGCGACTGGGAGATCAAGAACGAAGTTCTCGGATTAAAAAGGTTGTAAGACAGGGATGCTGTCTTCCGGCCCCACTATCCAATCTATACACCAAAAAATCAGATGCGGAAACACACTGACGAGTCAAAGAAACTGGTACACCTGCCTAATATCGTGTAGGGTCCTCGGAACACCCTGAAGTACACAACACGGCGTGGCATGGACTTGACTAATGTCATAAGTAGTGCTGGACGATTTGATGCCAGGAATCCTGCAGGGCTGTCCATAAATCTGTAAGAGTGTGAGAGAGTCGAGATCTCTCCTGAACAGCACGCTGTAAGGCATCCCAGCTTTGATCAATAATGTTCATGTCTGGGGAGTTTGATGTCCAGCGAAAGTGTTCAGACTCAGAAGACTGTTCCTGGAGCCACTCTGTACTTATTCTGGACGTTTGATGTGTCGCATTGTCCTGCTGGAATTGCCCAAGTCCGTCGGAATGCACAATGCACATGAATGGATGCAGGTGATCACAGAGGATGCATACATATGTCTCACCTGTCAGAGTCGTATCTAGATATATCAGGGGCCCCATATTACTCCAATTGGACAAGCCCCACACCATTACAGAGCTTCCATCAGCTTGAACAGTTCCCTGCTGACAACCAGGGCCCATGGAATCATGAGATATCGATATCTCTGAGTTTGGTCATCTTTGGTGACACTAGTGTTCAGTGTGTGTGTTATCTTTCCTGCATCAGTCCGAGAACCCAGGTTTTAAATTTGCATGTACGTCGCCTGCCCGTTGCAGTTTGCCTTGAAAATGGCGGGGTGTTCTCCCGCCGAAATATCGGCGGTCGCTGAAAGTGTTGCCTGGCTGAATTCTCGGAAGTTATTTGAATGCTCAGCATTTGTCTCAGTGCCTGAAATACGATTATTACCGAAATGGCGATCGATAAGGGGCATCAAGCGAATTTTTGTCATTCGTAAGGAGGAAGTACCATGTTTACTTGGATACAGAGTCATCGACTTAGAAGTAACTTCAAGTATGGCTCAGGAAAAAGTGTAGTGGAACTTGTGTTGGAGGTAATGTTAATAGAAAACTCAGACTTTGCGCATATTATGCAGTTATCTATAATGTAACGTCTGAAAAAAAGGGCAAATATTCAGTAGGATTTCGATAAGATTTCAAAATAATGCCATCACTGGCAACTTCCTGTACGTGATCAGGAATGTAAAACTGTGTACATCACAAAATGCAAAAACAGTATTATCGTATGACTGCAGTATCAACGAGTCACAGTTGGAATCGGTGAACTTACACAAATATCTGGTTGTAACAGTAAGATGAAACGGAATGATCACATGGCTCAGCATTAAGTACAGCAGGTGGAAGACCGCGGTTCATTGGTAGAATAAAGTAAGAAACTGAAAACGGTCTGCAAAGGATTGCTAGAATATTACTGAAATGTGCGAGACTCTTACCAGATAAGGACAGCAAGGAATATTGAACGTTTATAGAGAAGGCCAGAAGACTACCAAGAATGGTCACAGGTCTTTTTGATCCATGGCAGAGGGCCAAGAAATGCTGAAGGAACTGGACTCTTGAAGACACAAACTATCTCGAGAAAGTTTCAAGAAAGTGAGGAATCTGGGACTATCGTTGCCGTAGGAGTCGTGAGGACAAGATAAAACGTATTACAGCTCACAGCAGTTAAGCGGTCTACCCACGCTTCATGCATGAATGGAATTCGAAGAACTCCAAATAAAGTTATTTTAACTGGGACAATACAGCCTCCGCTTGGTTGCAGATTATGGCTGTAGTGCAGATGTAGATCGACATTTTTTACCCTTCCTATGCTGACCGATCCAGTGATAAGCAACAGTCTACTTCACACAGATTCTTGCCACACCTTGGCCGTACAATATGACAGTTTTGGGCTCAGCGGTGCACGCAGAGCGTTCTGGCGCCGGACGTCGCAACTACCACCGGCGTCGCGACGCCTGGCGTCCACTCTGTTTCACGCGACGCTCCGATAGGTGGCAGACGTGCTGTGTTAGCGGACGACAGCCCTTTCGGCAGTGTTGGCTGCTGTGATAACCGGTTACGAGCCTTGGGAAATATTAAGTGGGGAGCTACGCACACAGGAACACGAGTCCAATATGACTCGGGCGACAATTCATAGCCTCTTGCCCCTAGCGTGTACATGTTTGTCCCACTTGATAGCCACGTGTTTCTACTGCATCATCAGGTTATGGAATTAACTCCTTCTGCAACCTCAATAATTCAACAATTGCCTGTCTACTTATCTATCGCAGTTTTGAGTCTGAAGACAGACAGCACTGAGCTCTCCATGCTCGTCTATCCTGTGATTATTTTGTGGACGAGGGCATCTGAAAAGCTAGAACCATTTCCTCATTTATTATACTGTAATTATGTGAGAGAAACATAAAGAGCGACAGGCGTTTTTATATGACATCAACCTACAAAAAATGAAAAACTACAATGTTAAAAAATTTAAAAAGCTCAATCACCAATGCTTGGAACTTGCAAAACAAGGTCAGTGTCAAGACTTACGCATAATCGAGGCGTCAACTCGATTAAAAAATTGTACAAAGATATGTTCTGTCCGACAGGTGGTGTTAGTAGGGGGGTGTTGCCTCCAAATTCTCTCCTCCTTTTTTCCATACTTGTAAGAAATATAGATAGTTTTTAATTTACAAACAATTAAAGTCAAATTATAAAACAGTACTTACGTGCATATATTTCATTGACAGTACAGAGGAACCTACCGCCTTGAAATGTAAGGTGGATCGGATGCTTCTGAATCTAATAGCAAAGACTTCTCGAGTCCACCTCTGCTACACCTAAATTTGACAAAAGTATTCATTCAATATGCTGTGCAATATTGTCTGTACAACAGCCCATTTGGGAGGGGGGGGGAGGGGGGAGGAGGAGGAGGGGGGGATGGATACTCTTCAGCGAAATGGCAAGCAAAACTAAATAAGATGATAAAACACTACCATATAGATGAGAAATTTACAAGTCATTTAAAACGTTTTGAAGGCTGACAGTAATGGAGGTATCTGGTTGCAAAAGGAACAGTATTAAAGAAAAGGTAAAGCAAAGAGGGTTCATTTAAAATGTTTAAAACACAATTTAAAAAACACTCATGCTTAAAATGAAGTGTTTCACTGGCACCAAAATTGGAAGGACCTGCCCTGGGACTGGTAGTACGTTGTTGAAAGGGAGAAGGTTATTCGTGGAAGAGCGTAGGAGGATGATGGTATAAAGATGGAGGCGTGCGAGTGTAGTGTCGACGAAGTAGAAATGCCTGATGGGAAACAAGAATGTTGAGGTGGAGGAAGGTATCGTTGAGGCTAATATTTTAAGGGGAAAAGAGTGACAGGGAAAGGGTGGGGAAGGGGAAAAAGGTGAGAGGGAAATATTGGCAGGACAAGGAGAGCCCTGACGAGCTGGAATGGGTGGGGTGGATATAAAGTTGGTAGGATGGGTGAAAGAGGTACTGAGTTCGCGATCTGGGGGGGGGGGGCACATTTAAAGATTCTTTGCGTGAATACATAAAGTGTGTGTAGGTGTACAGTTAGTGGGATGTGTTCGTGGATGGATGCCAGCATATGAGGATTGGAAAGTTGAAACTACAGGATTATTAGAGTAAAATTTCTCTTTTGTCCAAGATTCAGTTCATAACCGTTTTGTCAGTTATCCGACCTCCTCATCTAAGCTTCAACATTCTTCTGCAGTATTACAACTGAAATGCTTTTACTATCTTCTTGTCACTACTAGTTGTCATCCATGTCTCACTTCTGTTTCAAGGCTACACTAAAAACAAATACTTTCGGAAAAGACTTACTATGATCTGGATATTTGTTGTACATGTAGTGGAAAACATACTGAACATCTGTAAAAGGTAAATTAAAATTCTGATTCTAAATATAGTTGTGTAAAGTGCCCCAAAGGCATATGTGCATGTATGTAAATGATTTGCTCTTGTGATGAAAAGAACTTTGTAGTCCTACGGATAAGTTAAATTACACCCAAAGTGTGTATTTATGATAAAGTCTTGTCAATCTTTTGAAAGACGCTGTAAGAATTCTCCCACGGTTGCTGAACAAACCCGCAGTAAAAAGTGGCCCTCAGGACACCGAATTGTTGCCGTTAATATGGGATACGTTCACTTTTTGCCTATATGACCGATTGAACCGGGCTGGGGCACTTTAAATGACGTATGTGAATGCCTGTGGAGGAATGGCAGCTCAGCCTCCCTCAAGAACCGAGACCAGGAAAGTTAGGAACTGGCAACTGGCGCTGGAGGTGAATCACGTGGTTGCCTGCTGGCAGGCGCCCAGATCTGCTTCACAGATTATCCAAGTAAAGACACATTTTAAAAACTCAATAAATGAGGGTGGATGCCGTCGAGGTTATTGCCGAACTGGAGGCTGTTAAAGAGATCCTTCGCTGTTTTACTCACGCATGTGACAATGTCCCACCGCTCCATGACCACACCACGGGAGGGTGTGAAACAGCAGTACTGCAAAAGCGTAACGACCCTTTGCTGCTTCAGATCATGTTCAAATTTCACCGAATGGTTTTAACCAATCCCTCTTGGTCCTACCCAGAACATCACAGCAAAATCTGTAGTAGCACTGCACTCCAGAGGGGTGAGTCACGTTTAATAGTATGGCAAGCCCAAGATACCTTAGAGAAGGATAGAAGCGTCAGGGACGTGTCATCAGTATCAAAAGACTCTCATAACTTCTTCCTGTTGTTCATTGCACTGCGGACTATCGCTTTAGACAGCGAAATGTTTTGGAATCAATGTCCCAAGGAAAGGGGTGATGTCATCGACTCCCTTTTTGCCACCCCCTGAGCCTTTTTGATTCTGAGCGGCGGTGTGTCCTAAATGCTTTTTCGCCCCTCATGAGAAAACCGCGGTCATTTCAGCAATGGGCGGCGCCATTCCGACCACCATCACAGAGTCGCCAAAAGGACAGGTGAAATGTGTGATACATCAACGGCGGCGTTGGGCAGAACTGAGCTGAAATCTGGCGACAATGGGGCATCATTAACCCACTTTAGACGTACGTCACATAAACTTCTGCAGCCTTTTTCGACTTGTGTCAACACAATACTGCTCCAAGCGTCGTCGAGCCCAAGTATGACGTAGCAGGGTACTTCACTTTCGTATTATTACAGAGGAATTTTGTAGACACCATTGAGCCAAATTTCAAACTTCAGCGTCGCAATGGAAGACAATTACGGAGTTTCGAAAGAGTGATTCTTTAATTGTGTTGCGCAGTATAGATATTTTACGATATATATATTCTTTCCAAACAATCACCGATCACTTAACCACACATTTTGTACTTATGTTGAGAATGAAATCCCCGTCCTTGCAGAAAAAGTGTGTCCTCTTCAGTTATCTCAGGATAAGATGATTTGTATACATCGGGAACAATGACAATCCTATAATCTTACTTTGGCGTACCCCGCAGTTCGTTTTACATCTGACTTATTCGTCGGTTAGGAACTAGTTGTAGAGTTCTACTGGGTAGGAACTCCAGAATCCTACTGGAAATCGTGTTCGGTACACGATAAACTCATATTTTGTTCATCAAGTTACAGTGAGGAGCTGCATCGAATGGCTTCCGAAATCCATGGAACACGACATCGACCTGGGCACGTGTGTCTAGTGACTTCTGGATCTCATGGACGAACAGACCGTCTACCAGACGATCCCTTGTGTTAAAATGGAATGATCGTCACATTTTCCCATTCGTAGAAGAAGTCTTTACTGATGCCTTTATATTCCACGAAATCATTCGTGTTCCTAGGAGCACACGTACACATACATACACACTCGTGTATGCAAAGACCTAAGGGGTTTGATCAGATGACATTGTTGTCCACTTCTCTCAGCAAATATTGTCTATGCTATGTATTGGATATATAGGGCGGTGACAAACATTCTGTAAAGTTTTAGGGTGTTGCAAGGCAGGTTGTGCTAAGAAATAATTGTATCCGAATTATTTAGAATTTAAGTTTGCCTATAAGGCCATTCCGTGAGCAAATTCAGGTTTCTGCGAACCAAACGAAAGACAGGTTGGACGAACCACGTGTAGCAGGTTGCTCTAACGTGCCTGTGCCACGATCTATTTGGCTATGTCTACTGCTAATTAACTCAGAAACGCCGCAACCTACAGAACTTTTTTCCTAACATACACTCCTGGAAATGGAAAAAAGAACACATTGACACCGGTGTGTCAGACCCACCATACTTGCTCCGGACACTGCGAGAGGGCTGTACAAGCAATGATCACACGCACGGCACAGCGGACACACCAGGAACCGCGGTGTTGGCCGTCGAATGGCGCTAGCTGCGCAGCATTTGTGCACCGCCGCCGTCAGTGTCAGCCAGTTTGCCGTGGCATACGGAGCTCCATCGCAGTCTTTAACACTGGTAGCATGCCGCGACAGCGTGGACGTGAACCGTATGTGCAGTTGACGGACTTTGAGCGAGGGCGTATAGTGGGCATGCGGGAGGCCGGGTGGACGTACCGCCGAATTGCTCAACACGTGGGGCGTGAGGTCTCCACAGTACATCGATGTTGTCGCCAGTGGTCGGCGGAAGGTGCACGTGCCCGTCGACCTGGGACCGGACCGCAGCGACGCACGGATGCACGCCAAGACCGTAGGATCCTACGCAGTGCCGTAGGGGACCGCACCGCCACTTCCCAGCAAATTAGGGACACTGTTGCTCCTGGGGTATCGGCGAGGACTATTCGCAACCGTCTCCATGAAGCTGGGCTACGGTCCCGCACACCGTTAGGCCGTCTTCCGCTCACGCCCCAACATCGTGCAGCCCGCCTCCAGTGGTGTCGCGACAGGCGTGAATGGAGGGACGAATGGAGACGTGTCGTCTTCAGCGATGAGAGTCGCTTCTGCCTTGGTGCCAATGATGGTCGTATGCGTGTTTGGCGCCGTGCAGGTGAGCGCCACAATCAGGACTGCATACGACCGAGGCACACAGGGCCAACACCCGGCATCATGGTGTGGGGAGCGATCTCCTACACTGGCCGTACACCACTGGTGATCGTCGAGGGGACACTGAATAGTGCACGGTACATCCAAACCGTCATCGAACCCATCGTTCTACCATTCCTAGACCGGCAAGGGAACTTGCTGTTCCAACAGGACAATGCACGTCCGCATGTATCCCGTGCCACCCAACGTGCTCTAGAAGGTGTAAGTCAACTACCCTGGCCAGCAAGATCTCCGGATCTGTCCCCCATTGAGCATGTTTGGGACTGGATGAAGCGTCGTCTCACGCGGTCTGCACGTCCAGCACGAACGTTGGTCCAACTGAGGCGCCAGGTGGAAATGGCATGGCAAGCCGTTCCACAGGACTACATCCAGCATCTCTACGATCGTCTCCATGGGAGAATAGCAGCCTGCATTGCTGCGAAAGGTGGATATACACTGTACTAGTGCCGACATTGTGCATGCTCTGTTGCCTGTGTCTATGTGCCTGTGGTTCTGTCAGTGTGATCATGTGATGTATCTGACGCCAGGAATGTGTCAATAAAGTTTCCCCTTCCTGGGACAATGAATTCACGGTGTTCTTATTTCAATTTCCAGGAGTGTATGTTTTTCAGCACACCGTCCCCTACGACACCCTTACACGATTTTCAGACTGTTTCTGACCATCCTGTGTAACTAAGATGGAGTCAGACTTGCTCGTTCTTAAGGAAACTAAAGATACTGTTTACTGACTACTTTGTGGTGGAATTAATATTACTGCTACATTAGGCGTCGAATGATGTGCTCGTATAGCATAACGCGCAGCGTGCTAGCTTGCAAGTGGTGAAGGTGATTAAGACGCGGATCGAATTACGCTGCTGTGGTTTTTTGGCTGTATCCCACAATCGTTCACGTAAATGCTGGGCTGGTCCTCAATTTACGCCTTAGAGAACATGATGATACACAATTATGATACGAGAACACACAGAACGAAGTTTACACGATTCACCAATAACTGACGCACACTTCTCCCCTCCATTTAGGTAAATGATGACTGGCGACTAGAAGCGGTTCACTTGCAAACTTAAATAAAAATAAATTTGCTCTCAGCATGTCGTGAGGAAGATGCATGTCGTGAAGGGGTGGTTATCTGATGGCCAGTGGACTGTGACGTCTGCACCTAGGAATGATGACATCAGGAGCTCTCTCAGCTGTGCACCCTGGAGCGATATGGCTGCTCACAGATAGTGACAGTGGCTAGGCCCCAGTACATAATGGCTGCCCACAGATGGTGCCAGAGGCAGGACTCCAGCATGACATGCTTTCTTCCAGATGGAGCCAGTGGCATCACCCATTGTGGCATGGCTGCCTGGCCCCAGTGTGCTGTTGCTGCTTGCAGGTGGCGTCAGCAGCATTGCCTCAGTGTGGCATGGCTGCTCACGGATGGTGCCAGTGGCGAAGTCACTGTGCAGCATGGCTTCTTGAGGATGATGGCCACAGCAGAGCAAGACTGCTCGTGGGCAGTACCAGTGGCATGGCCCTAGCACAGCATGGTTGCTAGTGGACGATGCCAGCAGCATGACCCAATTGTGGCATACCCACTCATGGATGGTGCCAGCTACATGGCCCTGGCATGGCGTGACTGGTTGCAGATGGTTCCAGTGGTATGGTCCGATCATGGCATGGCTGCTTGCAGATGGTGCCAGCTGCCTGGCCACAGTGTGCCATTGCTGCTTGGAGATGGTGTCAGCGGCATGGCCTCAATGTGGCATGGCTGCTCATGGATGGTACCATTGGCATTACCCCGGTGTCGCATGGCTACCTGCTAATGGCGTCAGTGGCATGGCCTCAATGTGGGATGGCTGCTCACAGATCGTGCCAGTGGCGTGACTCCAGTGAGGCATGGCTGTTTGTGGACAGTGCCACCAGTGTGATGGCCAGTGTGGCATGGCTGGTCATGGATGGTGCTAGTGGTGTGGCTCCAGTGCGGCATGTCTGCCCATGGATGGTACCAGTGGCAAATCCCAAGTGTGGCATGGCAGAGCGAGGCTGCTGGAAGACAGTACCAGTGACATTGCCCTAGTACAGCATCGCTACTGGTGTTCAATGCCAGCAGCATTGCCCCAGTGTGGCATGCCCGCTCATAGATGGTGCCAATTACATGGCCCTGCCACACCATGACTGCTTGCAGATGTGCCAGTAGCATAGTACCAGCATGACACAGCTGTTCACAGAGTGGTGTCGCCGCAGCATGTCATGGCCACTAGAGGACAGTGCCAGTGATGTGGCACTAGCACGGCATAGCAGTGCTATGGGTATGGCCCTAGTGTGGCATGGTTGTTCACCGATGGCGCCATTGGCGTAGCCTCAGTATGGCACGGCTGCTCACGGAAGGTACCAGTGGCGTGGTCCCATTTCGGCATGACTGCTCATGGGCAGTGCGAGTGGTGTGGAAGATTGATGGAACACTTGCAGGAGAAAACAGCCTCAGGTGTAGAATATCGCCCTGGCGAAATGTGGGGCATAGCGCCAGGGCACCCACATCAGTGAGGATTGTGAGGAGATGTGCAATCCCACTCTCGGTCTGGTGTCCTCCAGGGCAGGAGACTGGTTGCTGCTGGACTGAGTCCGGAACAGCGCTGTAGTGGATAGGCACCAAGTCCAAAAAGTGGTGCTAGCATCTAGTCCAAACTCTTGGTGACTACTTGCTATCGTTTTTTGCTCCAACACCTGGCATAGTCCTCCTGTCGTAGTAGATGCTGCCAAACTGATGATACCTCTGCCAGAATTGACTGTTATTTGTATCAGCAAGATGTCCACTTGTTGTGCTGCCGTGCTGCTTCAAGGCACGTTCAGAGGAATAAATCCGTGGCCTGCTGATGTAGAAACTGCGCTGGCAGCATTACTGTGGTCGGCCCAGGCCACCTTGCAATGTACAGTGTAAACGTTCCTGTTGCTGGAACCGGCATGCCGACACGTTAGCGGCCACTGGCTACGTATGGTTTCTTCAAGTACTGCGGCTGAGCTTCTAGTTTCCAAAAAATAGTGGCGTCACTGCAGAGTAACGTTTATGAAAAATCATCAAACAGTAAAAAGGTGACAGCGCCTAAAACCGCTGTCCCATTGTCAGGAGAAGAGGTCCTGGGACATTTGTCCTACTGTACCAAATGAAAGTGAACACGTGACTCAGGTAAGCTGCCCATTCTTTACCTGTCCATTTGAAGTCCGTCAGTTCCTCATATAGAATTCCACCAGTCTAATCTGCTATAGCAACAAAAAGCTTAGTTGCTGAACTATTCCGACTTTCGCTATATATATACAAAAATCAACAAAGTGGATATTATTTTCGTTTATGGGGAATGTCTCCAAACTGTTAGACCAGCGCTGCGATTGTACGCCGAAAACCTTCATGATCGTGCCATCCTTTCATGCTCTAGTTTGGTTCACTATGGGACTTAGCATCTAAGGTCATCAGTCCCCTAGAACTTAGAACTACCTAAACCTAACTAACCTAAGGACATCACACGACACCCAGTCATCACGAGGCAGAGAAAATCCCTGACCCCGCCGGGAATCGAACCCGGGAACCCGGGCGCGGGAAGCGAGAACGCTACCGCACGACCACGAGCTGCGTATCATGCTCTAGTTTTTCAGACATTATAAACGATGGAAGAAACAAGTCTACCAAGCAGAACAAGAAACCCTCCAGTCACATTTACAAACGTCAAATCAAAACCAGATGAATACCAACAAACTGGTGAATATGTTAGAATGTCAATGCAATTCAATGTTGTCGGGAATGAGAGGCAGAGATTTGAAAACTAGACATAAAGAGCACATAACAAGATGAAAATATGACAATAGTCACACTAACTTTGTTGCACAACTAATAAAGCGTGGACATGAACCATTTAACATGGAATATGACATGAAAATTTTTTAGGATGAACAATCACAACAGACATGTTTTAACAACACAAGGAAAGTTCCACACGTGAAGATCCCTTGCCAGAAACAAGAAAGCAATAAATGACCAAATCCAAGTACGTAACAACTCACTGATCATGTCATCCACTAAAACAATGACAGAAAGAGATGTAGGACATATCAAGATCAAGATTTTAAATAAAAAACCTGTTAAATTGCATACAGATACCACAAGGCAAACAGAAGAGAAACGAAAAACATAGACCGACAGTTAGCAACACAACATACAGCAAAGAAACCAAACCTAGAGACAGCCATCAGTGGAAGCGAGTTGTGAAGTCGAAATCATAAAACGCCGAAAACTGGACATCCTGCGTACACAAACCTATTTAACATCAAGAAATTTGTGCTGTCGAAAGTTGTTTCTCATCCGACATCGACAGGATAATAAAAACCAGTAATGTAGTAACGAATCTCACATAATACACTACTGGCCATTAAAATTGCTACACCAAGAAGAAATGCAGATGATAAACGGGTATTCATTGGACAAATATATTATACTAGGACTGACATGTGATAACATTTTCACGCAATTTGGGTGCATAGATCCTGAGAAATCTGTACCCAGAACAACCACCTCTGGCCGTAATAACAGCCTTGATACGACTGGGAACTGAGTCAAGCAGAGCTTGGATGGCGTGTTCAGGTAGCTTGTACACGATACCACAGTTCATCAAGAGTGGTGACTGCGTATTGTGACGAGCCAGTTGCTCGGCCACCATTGACCAGACGTTTTCAATTGGTGAGAGATCTGGATAATGTGCTGCCCAGGGCAGCAATCGAATATTTTCTGTATCCAGAAAGGCCCGTACAGGACCTGCAACACGCTGTCGTAACACATCTGAAATGTAACGTCCACTGTTCAAAGTTCCGTCAATGCGAACAAGGGGTGGCCGAGACGTGTAACCAATGGCACCTCATACCACACGCCGCGTGATACACCTGTATGGCGATGACGAATACACGCTTCCAATGTGCGTTCACAGCGATGTCGCCAAACACGGATGCGACTATCATAATGCTGTAAACAGGACATGGATTCATCCGAAAAAATGACGTTTTGCCATTCGTGTATCTAGATTCGTCGTTGAGTACACCATCGCAGGCGCTCCTGTCTGTGATGCAGCGCCAAGGGTAACTGCAGCCGTGGTCTCCGAGCTGATAGTCCATGCTACTGCAAACGTCGTCAACTATTCGTACAGATGGTTGTTGTCTTGCAAACGACCGCATCTGTTGACTCAGGGATCGAGACGTGGCTGCAGGATCCGTTACAGTCATGTGGATAAGTTGCCTGTCATCTCGACTGCTGCTGATACGAGGCCGTTGGGATCCAACACGGCGTTCCGTATTACCCTCCTGAACCCACCGATTCCTTATTCTGCTAATGGTCGTTGGATCTCGACCAACGCCAGCAACAATGTCGCGATACGATAAACCGCAATCGCGATAGGCTAAAATCCGACCTTTATCAAAGTCGGAAACGTGACGGTACGCATTTCTCTTCCTTACACGAGGCATCACAACAACGTTGCACCAGGCAACGCCGGTCAACTGCTGTTTGTGTATGATAAATCGGTTTGAAACACTCCTCATGTCAGCACATTGTAGGTGTCGCCAGGGACGCCAACCTTGTGTGAATGCTCCGAAAAGCTAATCATTTGCATATCACAGCATCTTCTTCCTCTCGGTTAAATTTCGCATCTGTAGCACGTCATCTTCGTGGTGTAGCAATTTTAATGGCCAGTAGTGTATAACGCGAAGATTGTATGCGAAAAACGAACATGTATTACAGGCCACTGAAAGTGCTTGACAGATGAAAAGAAGTGAAATGTGCATGGCAGAATGGAAATAGCTTTCCAGAATGAGATTTTCACTCTGCAGCGGAGTGTGCGCTGATATGAAACTTCCTGGCAGATTAAAACTGTGTGCCCGACCGAGACTCGAACTCGGGGCGAAGGTCTGCCAGGAAGTTTCAGAAATAGCTTTCTTTTTAGTTGCATTTTAGACAAACCACGTGGTAAAAACTACAAAAGAAGTCAAGAAAATGGAAGAATAAAGTACATCAACGAAAAATAGCAGCGATTCATAGGATAAATGCAGCTAATGTTTTAATAACGCCAACACACACTCTTCATGTCACTGCGAGGCAGCCTGCGCGTGCGGATGCTATCAACCAGAGCAGAGTTCTACGTATACTACATTCCAGCACATTTCATACTTGCCATATTGCGCTCTTTCAGCACCTTCACGGAAATGTTTTTCAAAAGCCATTACAATTCTCAGAATGGTATCGGTTTGGTCGTTCGGGAGATAAAGTGATCTGCATGGCCGCCACATGGACTTGTATCGGCAGGGAAAATTAAAAGAAGGGCCCTACAAGGAAACGCCGATCACTCCCAAAGACATGAAATGCCGTGTAACCCTGTGGTGTGTGCCTCATTTCGATCCACATTTTATTCGATATCATCATCCATTGTAAAAATGCTTTCGCAACTGCTAGGAAATAGCATCGGTAACAATCCCTCAACCCGTAAACCGATGGACGGTGAGGATTGAGTTACGAGCAGAAGCTGTGTCATAGTGAAGCAGACAGAGAATAATGTTATTCACAATGCGAGACTTGGCGGGAAATGTGTAACTTTGTTTGTTAATATTAACATTTTACTTGTTTATTTATAACTCCAACTACACTGTTGACATTATCCACATTGACAGATGTTTAACAACAGTTCCAGTAATTCCAAAATGAAGCTCACATTTTAATTATGATACTAGCCTTTTCCTCACAGCTCCATCTACGCATGTGTTCGACACATATATCCCCTGCATCTTGACCTCATCTTCCTTCCTCTGTTTGTCCATCTCGTCCTCCCATCTCCATCTATCTCTCTCCTCCTCCCCCAATCTCTCTCTCATTATCTCCTCATCCCCTCAGTTTGTCCATTTCCTCTATCCTCCTGCCTGACGATAACTTTCCTCCCCCTCCTTCTACCATATATTCCTCCTCTTCGCTATTTCCATATACGACTCCCCCTCTTTTCTTTTCCACCTGCCCACTACCCTTCTACACCTTCCGCCTATCTCATGCATCTCCCCCTCTATCCATCTCAATCTCTCCCCAGCTATGCTCATTGGCACATGTAGTCCCTGCAATGCAGTTCAATAAAGCAGGAGGATACTACATTGACAACACACCTGTCACACAGGTCAGGCTACACATCAGGGGTTTGAAAATCATATTACTCTGACACAACATAGCTATAGTGCTGGTCAGGCAACATGTCAGGGCCCAATATCTGCTTGTTGCCCCTCACATGTATGCTGACTTGCAAAGCATGTGCATTTGGCAGGCCTATATGTTCCAACTCAGCACAGTACCAATCACCGTCACGTTAAGATTACTAAGCACTCTGTAACTAGCTTTCATGTGAACAATATGTCGTTCTTCATAAGTTATCATATTATGCATTCAGAAGTGATTTAGTGAGTTAAAAGTGCCGTGGAAAACTTTTATATACGTATTCGGGAATGTGAGACTTCCAACAGCCATAACATTCGTGTACTGATAATTTTATGAAGTTGAAATTGTGCTTGAAAGAGTCTTCCAACTTACATTCCGGTGTTACCGTTAGGCTACTCTGAAGGCTGTTTTTTGCTTAGCTGCCATCACTTTGCGACTTTTATTATAGTAAGTTTCACACTATCCCACTTGCCATTCCATCATTCACCGTGATTCTTTGCCTTTTAGGATACACGGCCGAAGGAGAAAAACAACTGCGACATAGAGACAACTTTACAAGACATGATGTAGGCAAACGTCTAGGAGGTGCATTATGGAACTTTCAGGTGTGCCTGAGCTTCTCTTTACAAGTTGGTCAACGTAGCTCTCCACATACAACAATTTGCTAGGAACAGCTTAACCTGTTAACATGTCTGACGCGGTGAAGTGGCAGTAACACTCTTTATCCTACAATAATTAATTAATTAGTTATCAGGGGTTAGGATTCACTAAAACACGGGTCTGCCCTACGGTAAGTGCAGATGAAATTCAGTGTAAATTATTATCTCTCTTAAATCACTTTACAGGTTGTATCAAAGCTCAGGTTCAAAATCACGTGCATTTGATATGACAGCCAGTAAATACACGAACTTCACCTGGGTATCGTGTCTGGTATGGTGCAGTAAGGATAGATATGTATCGCACCACTTCTCCTGCAGCACTGTTGTTTTGTGACTATTTGATCAATTTGTACATATATTACGGCATTAAAGTCCTTTTACAAGACTATTTACAGTGCCTTAGAAAAGTATGTACTTCCATTAGAAAACAAAACAAGCTACATCTCACACTTCGGCTGTTAAAAACATTAACAAGTTTTTACAGATTTTTACAGTTTTGACCACCAGTCGAAAGCGTGAGTAACCACTTCCTGCAGCGCGGACCGCGCGAGACGTGCAGCAAGAAAGTTAATGAGAGTTTGGAAAGTTCTGATTCCAGTGCCATGCGCTGGTGAACTAGTTCTCTTACTTCATGGTGCGAACAGCATGATCGACGTGGTCCCGCAGATTCTCGACTGGATTTTAATCTTGAGTGTTTGATGGCCAGGGAAGTGTGGTACACTCATACTGATGCTCTTCGAGCCATGCGTATACGCTCGACAATTTGTATTGTCCTGCTGATAGATACCATGGTGCTGAGGAAAAAAGGAGCGGCGTGGTCCCTAAGGAGAGCTGAATTCTTGTGTCGATAGCCCACTGGTTGAGCGGGGCGGTCAGTTGCTCACCACATGCACATCTATTCGCCCATATCGTTTCCGCAGCCGTCCTTCAACCCTGTCATTCATTGGCCCTGGAGCACCGCAATTGCCATGCACATTATCGTTAGCACGGCGGTATGCGAACAGCTGACAAACTTGGCCTTTCGGAAATATTATCATCCTTCGCCCGAAAGCCAAAGATCATGCCCTTTTGGACGTCAGATAGGTCACTGAGTTTCCGCATTACAATAACGGTTGAACTGTTTTGTATGTCCCCCTACACGCTTTAATATAACCTGCACCGCTAGTACTCCAAACTGTTGTATGTGTGAGTGGTTATTGCACGCTGATGTTGGACATACACGGGGTCACATAAATATCACTGGACCGACTGTATTCCCTACCTGCGACTGTAATAAAATTATAATTTACTCTAGACGCGTTTTTATTTATTTTAAGGCAACTTCAATGGTCAGCTTCTTTCTTTTTTATAATTTTTTATTTCCTAACATTCTTCCACACACAGGCGTTGTATTTTGCTCACATTGCACTTTACTGGCATAGAAGATCGTTATACCGTATTTAAAAAATACAGAGTTTTTCAGGTAATATTAACCCGCATGTAGGCAACAAAAAATTTCATTGCAACATGCATCCGGAAAAGGCCTTCAAAACACTGATATTCAATGGGACATCTCTCTTTCTGCAGGTAACTGCCGTGGCAGACAATACAGGGTGTTTATACATGACTATCGGGGTTTTAACGCTTAATAATATTTATTATATTAAACTTACAGTTATAAATGATATGTCAAATGAAAGAGCAACTCTAACAGTTTCACCAAGAACTTTATAAATGTTCAATGTGACCACCATTTGTCACACGGCACACATCAAGTCTATAGCCGAGTTCTTACCAAACGTTGATAAGTGTGTCTTCAGTGATTGTAGCAACAGCTGCTTCAATCCGGATTCTTAATTCAGGGAGGTCTGCTGGTAGCGGAGGCACGTACACACGATCCTTGACGAAGTCCTAAAGGAAGAAATCGCAAGGCGATAGGTCGGGTGAACGTGGAGGCCATGCACAGCAAGCCATGTCATTGGGCCCCTTGCGACCTATCCAGCGCTTGGGTACAGACTTGATGTGTGCCTTTTGACAAATGGTGCTCACATTGAACATTTATACGGTTCTTGGTAAAGCTGTTTGAGTTGCTCTTTCATGTGACATATCATTTGTAACTGTAAGTTTAATGTAATAAATATTATAAAGCGTTAAAACCCCGATATTCATTTATAAATGCCCTGTACTATCATGACAGTTAATTCCGAGGCTAGGAGTTCATTGGGTGGTGTGTTTGGCGTTCGACACGTAATCAAAATCAGGAGCTGACAGAAGTGCACTTCACGTGCGGTAAGATGGACGGCAATGTTGTCCTGGCTCGTCCTCGTACTAGAAGAGGTACCCACAGCGAAGATATCCGTCGGAGGATATCTGAACGTCTTCATCGCCGTCTGTCCGCTCATGGGAACTTGGCGTCTCCTGGTGCGGAGGGGGAACGGCCAATCCCTACAGCTCCAGATGTGGAGGAAGAGATTCTGGATTTGGTGCATACGATTTTTCTTATCAGCACAAGAACGTTAGAGACAGAAGTGAACGTTCCCCATACGACAGACTGGAAACTGCATCCTTAACATGTGCAACGTGTACAGGCCCTATGAACAGCATTTCGCAGCACTAGTCGCGTTCCACCAGCACTCCTGCTATCTGGGGTCGTGTTCGGAGGTCCCCGAGACATCGATGTGAGACCTGCATCCGAGCATTTTACGTCAAGGCAATTACTTGCGGGGAGAAAAACGTTCCTTTGAATATCAGTGGTTTGAAGGCCATAGCTCGGAAACCAAGTACTTCCGGATACATGTAATGATCGTCTTTACTGGCTACGTGTGGGGAAAACATACGCTCCATTTTTTTAACGCCCTGTAAATTCTTAGTCAGGGAAGAGCAATACGGAAAGAACTGAACATCCGTGTGTAGAAGAGTGTTACAAAATGGAATCGTTAAAAAATAGACAATGGATATGTTTTAAAATAAAGCGAAACGCATCTGGCCTAAATAAGCCTTTCATTGTTTAATTATTTAGTTACTTAGTCACTTGTTCCGTAGATCATTTGAACGACACTTTTATCGAAATGATGTGGAACGAGTCAGTTGATGGGATATGTATACAAGATTAGTGTTAACGCTGAGGAACACGTTACCTTTCCGTTTTGTAAATATTCATTTATATTTAGTCCTACTTGTTGTTGTTTCTTATTTTATTTTTATTTTTTTACGGCTACCTGTTTTTAAATAGAAATTCATGTATAAAATAGGAGTAGTCTAGGAGAAATAATTTTAGTTTAGATTTAAAACTTGCTTTTATACATGTCATGCATTTTATGATATTGGGCAGATCAAAAAATTTTTTTGCCGCCTAGTCAACTCGCTTCTGAGCCTCAGACAGCTTTAATAATGCGTAATAACGGTCATTTTTTCCTCTAGTGTTGTAGGCGTGCGTATCATTATTGCTCTCAAATTGCGGTGGGTTATTTGTGACGAATTTACGTAGACAGTATACGTATTGTGACGGCCCACTTAAAATTCCTAGCCCCTCGAAGGGGTGCGTACATGATGTCCGTGAGCGAACACCTTCCTTTCTAAGTGATGAGTTACCCAAGGAAACTATTCTGTAAGACATTACTGTATGGAGATATGTAAGATATATCAGGAGGTTGATTCGTTTGGTTCCAAAAATATCACCTATGGGAAGAACCAAAGTAGTTGAACTCAAGTGTTTCAGAAGCTCATAATGTGATTCTTCCAGTTCAAGTTTGCATCAGTATGTACACCCAGAAGCCTGGAGCATTGTATCCTACTTATTGATTCCTGTACATGTGCAGCATCAACTGTTGGTATGAGTATTCTATGTGCACAACTGAATACAACGTGTTTTCTCAAAATTTAGAGATGGTCCATTTTCAGATAACCATGTAATAAATCTTTGTGAAAATCATTACCAATCTCTTTGGCTGATTTATTTATAATGGAATTTATTGTAACACTATTACTGTCTGCAAATAGGCACCAATTCAGTTTTCTGAATGTTAAGTGGGAGGTTAATCAGTATATAAGGAATAGGAGTGGACACAATATTGACCCCTGTGGGACTTACTTTCTGACTTCTAATCATTTAGTAAAGTATGAATTATTTAGGACAACGTTATGCATTATGTTTGTTAAGTACGATTCGAACCAGTCGTGTGGAAAGCCATCAATTCTGGAAAACATAAATTTTTCTAAGCGTGTAATATGATCTACATAATCAAACTCCTTGGAAAGAACACCAAAAATACCAACTAGCGATATTTTATTGTTTAAGGACTGTAATATTATGTGGGTGAACGTGTGAACAGCATTATCAATCACAAAATATGGAATGTATCGGTTTTTAACAATTATTTCCACATGCTATTATTCACTACATATTTTACTATTATAATCAGAAACTGTAATTATATAGTTTTAACCATTCTTCAGATATCTGGAGTGTTCAGTGTCAGCTGCCTCATCTTGTATTTAATTTTTTAATCAGTGTATTGTACTTCTGCTTTTAAACCTCTACTGACCTCTACTGACGAATTTATGTTAATTTTGGACTACAGACACAGTTGAATCTTTTTCCTACATAATGTCTAATGCAGGGCTTCACAACATACGTGCTCGCGGGGCAAGCTGTGAGCAACAAGGCGCGAGCACGGAGCAGCGCGAGCACGCTACCCCCACTACCGGACCAGACGGAGAGTGGGCAGAGTCACGCGTGGCACACAACAGCTGCCGCCAGTCAATGTGTAAAGCCGCGGCCACCTGCAGGGTGACAAATGAAACAAATAAAGGAGAATGTACAGGTGCCACATAATTTTATTAGCTTAGTGTATGCCTCTACATTCGCAGTAATTTGTGAACTGTTACACAATAAAAGGTGTCACTGAAGTGTGGGATTCTTTG